>NC_081406.1:300563584-302056258 GCF_030272615.1 Cryptomeria japonica | reverse complement strand
GAAGATCTGATGGCTATGATTAATCATGGGAAATGTGATCAAGGAGATTCAGCGGTTAGCAAATTGTTTATAAATAAGAAATTATTGATGAACAATGCATGTGGGCAAGTGTAAGCACAGGGATGCTACATAGTGATTACCAAGCACAGAAGCTTGAAGACCTATTTGAATAACAGAGTAGGGAGCCTAGCAGAGGGACAAGATAAGTCCTATGACTAGACAGTATAGAGCAAATAATAATATGCTTTAGCATTTTAGATGTGAATTTGCAGATACATTTTTATTACTTTTATTTTGTAAAGTGACAGAAAATCTCTTAACTGAGTGGACCTAACAGTCTTATTTGTAAATCCTCTAGCAAGGTAACATTCTAATTGAGTGTTTGAAATCCTTTGACAAGGTCACTTCTAACAAAGTGAAGATCCTAACAGATCTAAGGGAAATCCTTTAACCAGGTCACACCTAGCAATGTGTTTGTAATCTTTAACAGGATTTTCTTTTAACTGAGCATACTCTAGAAGAGTATATTTCTTAGTGGGTTTGAAATCCCACAGTGGTTTTTCCCTATTTGGGTTTCCACGTTAAATCTGGTGTTATATGTGTTATGATGATTATGTGTTTATGAGTTAGCATGTTTAGCAATTTTTGGTTATATGGCTGAAGAATAATTTACTGAGGTTGAATCTATTGATTTTATTGAAGATTAAGTTTGTATGATTCACCCCCCCCCCCCTCTCATCTTGTTAGCTATTGGCATCAAAAATTTACACCACATAACCAGCATTGCATATTGAAGCCATGATCCATAAACATAGAGTTAAATGTGTTTTGATAGATGGAGGCGCGGGGTTGAATATCTATACTTACAGTCTGGTTACACAACTAGGATTTTATGAAAATGTCATTGGCCCCGCCAAGAAAATAATAATTAAAGCTTATGATGAAGAAGAAAGGACCTCTAAAGGTCTGATATCATTACCAATCAGGGTGGGACCTATAGAGAGAGATGTCATTTTCCAGGTACGTGATCTTCCTTTGTCATACAATATCTTACTGGGCAGGCCATAGATTCATGAAATGAAGGAAGTTCCATCAACATACCATCAATGCTTGAAATTTCCTTATAACGGAGTTGAAGTTAGTATTCCTACTGATACAAATGTCACCTGTAATGAATTGACAAAAGGTGTTGATACCTTTGTGCCTCATAATAGGGCAACCTCTACATATGAAAATCCAGAAGCTTTGGTGAAAGACTTAGAAAATAAATTGAATATTACAAATATCAGCATGGATGGCTACAAGATAGAACCGGTACTTTCATTAGTCTCCCTCCCTCCATCACCAAAATAGTTGGGCAAACCATCAGAGGCTATGAGAACACAAACTTCAACTCTGAATATCATATATGATGATCTTTTTGTACAGTCTTCTACTTCTCTGGTAGATGAAATAGAAGAGGATACAGTTCTTAAATGGATTTTCAAGGAAGATAGTCAAAATGAGGAAGTATGACATTGTGAGATTTCCCCAACCCAATATGGTCCTGGCTACAAGATGATTCAACGCATGGGATATTCAGGTACTGGTCCTCTGGGCAAACATCAAGAGGGTATTATTGAACCGATTCAACTGCAAACAAAGTCCATAAATGATAAAGTTGATCTGGGATACAATCCAGGAAAAAAATCAGACCAAAGACATGCTTCTAAGACTAAATGGAAGAAAAAGACATTGCTTTCAATATTACAGGAAGTAAACACTCAACAACTTCAAGAAAACTATGAAATAGAACAAGAGGAACTAGCAATCAAGAGAGAAGAAATAGTCAGTGCTCAAGTTCTGATGGTATCACCTACAAAACTACAAGAAGTAGAGGTCCCGAAAGATATGAAAGAGGAAGTAGAAAGATTCAGGGAATTGTTTACACCGCTGAAAATTCTAGTCACATACACTAGTAGACAACAAGTAGAAGATTTAGAGATTGACTCCAATGAGTATGAATGGGGTCCAGATCACCTCTCAGATACATCCACTACAGAAACTCTAGAAGAGTCTACTAGTATCATAGATGATACTCAAGAGCTGATGCGCATAAAACTAGAAAAGGAGATACGAGAAATTAGAATAAAAAGACAAGCAAACTATGAACAAGCGTTGAAGGAAGGAAGAATACCAAAAAAAATTTCATCTATTATGTACTCCTCCAATTAAACAGAATAAATCAGGTATAACACTACACAAGCAGAATTGGAAGCTATAGTAGCAGAACTAGTCATCAATCCAGAGGAAGCTAAATGGAATAGATGACAGGGAGTCAGAGAAACATCAAGATCATGTCAACAAGTGTGTCAAATACAAATGATAAATGATCCATATCTTGAAGGAAATGATAGTAATAAATATGTTGGTGTTGATACCATACATATATTCACTAAATCACTTGAAGAAGACTCAAAAACTTCATTCGATGACTCTGATGATGTTGACAATAGCCCCATTTTTAACAATATCTACTCAACATCAAATTCTGAATCATCTGATGTAAATGATGAAAATCTGTCTACTGATCTTATTGTTGTCGAACCATGATATGAAGTCCAGTTTAGCATAGAGAACAATGCTACAAGTATGTCTATTGTATTAGGTTAACTAAATATTAACGTGCACTTTAATAATCATGTTATGACTCTTCCTAGTCTCGAGACATCTGCACAAGGTATCCTTCTGGAACTCGACTTTTTAATTCGCAGTTGTGATGACAATACCATTAATTCCCTCAAACCTATCCAACATTTATCCTTAGTACATCTAAAACTAATTGATTGTACTTTACAAGACGAGCCCATGCATATACCCACTTGTGCCAATGACTATACGTTAGCCTATTACCTTAATGCAGTTGAACCTATGGACTCTTCCACCAGTGAACAGAGTGAAAACATGACTAAAATAGATATCAAGTATCTTAGTCGCAAAAATAATAATAAAAAAAAAAGATCTGATGGCAAAAACCACATTGTGGCGGTGTCAGAATCTAAAAAGGAGAAAATAAAGGATGTACCTAAGGATGAAAACCTCTATGAGGCACCTGAAGGTGAGATACTTGATATACTACCAAGTCATTTTCAGGAAAGGTCTTCCATATTGATCGAGTCAACTCAACCAATGAATATTGGGAGTCAAGAGACACCACACATCATTCATGTAGCTCAATCATTATTAGCAGAAGAATTGAAAGATTTCACTTATCTATTTTTTAGAAAAGAAAATCAATTTTGCATGGACATACTCTAATGTGCCAGGCCTAGATCTTGATCTTATCATGCACCATCTTTCTATCACACCAGGAGTTAAGCCAATCAAACAAAAACTTCATAAGATGCACCCTCATGTGGCATTGCTAGTCAAGACAGAGCTAGAAAAACTACTAAAAGTTGGATTTATCAGAGCTATAGACTATGTTGAATGGATTTCAAACATAGTACCTATGTTAAAGTAAGACAAATCTATCAGGGTTTGCACGGACTTCAGAGATCTCAACAAAGCTTGTCCGAAGGATGACTTTCCATTAACAAACATTGATATGATATTCAACATGACTATTGGGTATAAGATGTACTCACTAATGGACAAATTCTCCAGCTATAATCAGATCAAAATAGCTCCTGGGGATCAAGAAAAGACAACTTTCACCTATGCATGGGGAACTTTTTGCTGGAATGTCATGCCATTTGACCTAAAGAACGCAAGAGCAACCTACCCAAGAGTAGTAACTACTATCTTTCATGAAATAAGGCATAAGAATATGGAAGATTATGTTGATGAAACTTTAGTGAAGACTTTGAAGAGATCCACACATATTCAAGAGCTAGATCCTATACTAGATAGAATGAAAAAATTCAAAATCTAGTTAAATCAAAAAAAGTGTGCATTCAGAGTGACATCTGGGAAATTACTTGGCTACATCATTTCAAAGAAGGGAATTGAGGTTGATCCTGAGAAGGTCCAAGCTATAATGGAAATTCCACCTCTGAAGAACATTAGTCAAATGAGAAGTTTACAGGGACGTCTCCAATCAATCAGACGCTTCATTTCTCAGCTAGCAGACAAAGTTCAACCTTTTACAAAAGTATTGAGGAAAGGAGTAATATATAAGTGGGATCAATAATGTGAGAAACATCTTCAGCAAATCAAAGAGTACCTATGCAATCCACCAATATTGATGCCACCAATTCAGGGTAAACCATTGATCTTATACATATCAGCAACTGATTCATCACTGGGGGCACTTCTGGAACAACATGATGACAATAAAAAGGAACGAGCTATATATTACATCAGTAGAACATTGGTGTCTTATGGAATGAACTACACTATAATAGAAAAAGCATGCTTGGTATTAGTCTTTGCATCACAAAAATTGAGACACTACATGTTAGCACATTCAGTCAAGCTGGTGGCTAAAATTGATCTGCTCAAATATCTTCTCAGCAAAGAATCACTTACAGGAAGATTGATAAAATAGGTCATGATCCTTATAGAGTTTGATATTGAATATGTGGAATGCAAAGCCATAAAAGGAAAGGTAGTCACAGATCAAATTGCTAAAGCTCCACTTGAAGACACTCAGCCACTGCATATAAAGTTCCCAGATGAATCAATAATGGACCTTATTCAACAATCCTAGAAGATGTTGTTTGATGGGTCTTTCACTCAACATGGTTGTGGTGTTGGAATACTATTTATTACTCCTCAAAAGTATTCAATCCCAAAGGCTTATAATATTTTTTTCCCTTGCATAAACAACATTACAAAATATGAAGCTTTGGTAAATAGGATAAAGCTAGCTATTGAATGAAAGGCTATAGAATTACACATCTATGGAGATTCTCAGCTGATCATCAATCAAATCAATGATACATATCAGACTAGAGATGAGAAACTGATGCCTTATAAGAGGATGGTGGATGATCTCAAAAAAAAATTGCGCTTTTGTATCATTCCAATAGATTCCCAGATCCGCAAACAGAGCAACAAATGCTATGGCCACCTTGGCATCTATACCTGAGTTACAAGAACCCAGTTTTCACTTTGAATTCTTGGTGGAAGAGTTACATTACCTTGCCTATGATTCTCCCAAGACCCAAATAGTTTGTTCTATTATTGGACATGACTCATCCCGATACAACCAAATTTACTCTTATCTACAAGACAAAATTATCCCTGAAAATCTTACCCATAATGAGAAAAGGGACCTAACCCGAAATGCTTCGTGGTATGTTATCATTTCTAATGATCTATTTAGATGAGGTTTGGATGGTACATTACTTAGGTGCCTAGAAATTAAAGAATCTAAACATGCATTATCAGAAATCCATGAAGGTATTTGTGGATCTCATTTGAATGGTCTTACTTTAGCTCAGAAACTATTGCGGGCTGACTACTACTGGCCATACATGGAAAAAGATACTATTAGATTTGCTAAGACTTGTGAGAAGTGTTAGCTACATGGGAACCTCATACATGCTCCAGTAAGGGATCTCATACCCTTCATTACACATTGGCCTTTTTCAGCAATGGGCCTTTGATCTCATTGGTCAGATATATCCTACATCATCTAATGGACATAAATTTATCATAACTGCCACTGAGTATTTCACTAAGTGGGTAGAACAGGTTCCACTCATCAAAGAAACCAGTAAACAAGTAGCTATGTTTATCCTTAACTATATCATTTGCAGGTATGGGATACATTCATCCATCATGACTGATAATGGAAGACAATTCAAGAATAAGGATCTAGACGAGCTCTGTGAGAAATTCAAAATCAAACAACACTGATCATCATTATATTATCCTCAGGGTAATGGACAAGTTGAGGCATCTAACAAAAACCTATTGACTATCTTGCATAAAATAGTGAACAAGTCTGGGAAGGATTAGCATCTACAGTTCAATCCTATATTATGGGCTTATAGAACAAGTATCAGAACACCTATTGGGGCTACATCTTTTTCTTTGGTATATGGGTCTGAAGTAGTATTACCTATTGAAGTGGAAATACCATATCTAAGAGTTTCTTTGCAAGGTCTTGTTACTAATCAAGACTAAAGAATATCTAGATTGCAAGAACTCGAATTGCTGGATGAGTGTCGGCAAGTGGAATTTGATCATCTCATAGTATATCAAAAGAGAATATCTTGAGGATATAGCAAGAAGGTTCGACAAAGATAATTTTAGGTTGGTGACCTATTTTTGAGAGAAAATCCTAAAAATCAAGAGTTTTGAGGCAATAAAGGGAAGTTTGAACGCACCTCACCGGGTCCCTACATCATTACTACAGTCTTTAGCTCTGATGCCTATCAGCTCTTAATATTAGAAGGAGAACAACTCCTTGAATCAATTAACACCATCCACTTGAAGAAATTATTCACTTACCATTCTCTGCTCTAGCAACCTATATAGCTGAAAAAGTCCTGAAAAAATTAATTAAAAAAAACATAAAAAATTAGAAAAAAGTCCAAAAAAGAAAAAGAAAAAATGCCCTGGTGAAAACCTGGTAAATAAGCACCTTGGTAAAAAAAAGAAGAGAATCTCTACCAAGCAGGTGAAAACCTGGCAAACAGGAACCTCTTGTACTCAAGTGCTCCATCTACCAACACAACGTTGGCATTCCCACTTTCCTGCATCTTTTCTTTCGCTTGTACATATATTATAGTCTCTTTTGTGACATCCTGGTACGTTGGAACCCTCGTGGCTTGAAACTAATCAATGTCCTAGTCTTAGGTTATTCGACAGAGCACATTACATGTCCTAAGAAGTATCAACCAAGTCATCTTTTCATCAGTGAAACTTGGTCATCCACTCTGAGTCAGTCACCTGTCTCTTGACTACTGAAGAGTTTTATCACTGAGTAAACGAGCAAAACAACATAACAGAAAACAATCACTAAACAGTTTGAGCTATGCATAAAAATTTTCTTTGTGTGTTGTCTTTTATATTGGTTTTCAATTATTATCCCTCTGAGTAACTCGAGGAAGTCTATTTTGACTAAGAGGAGCAAGGATTGGGGCCATAATATTTTCTTTATTTTTTGCTTGTAGGAATGATTCCCAATTATCTGAAAACAACTAATCAGCTGGGTGTCTATGATAAGAGCCTTCACATCAAGGTGAAATCACCACACATACATCGACTTCGCTTATTTGTATGCTACAAGGAGGTTCCACACCATTTCTTTGTTTTTTTTTAGGGAATTTCTTTATGATGTAATTCGGGTCCCTGCAAAATATGTCCAAGGATATGAACAAAAAAAGGGTCATTGCAGACAAGATAATTAATATTGCACATTGAAAAGAAAGGAACTCTAATCTACCTCCTATGTTCGTTAACGCTTAGTGATGTAACTTAAGCATTTCAAATCCAATGACTAGGTTTAGGTTGCATCTCATTTTGCATTTCATTCTGTATTTTGTGAATCTAGAGTGATTTCGGTATGATAATAACAATCTATTTATTTTATGAGAGCTGGAAGCATCATCATTTCTTAGCTAAGTGGTCTCTTTTTCATCATTCCTTTGATCAAGTACTTGTGTTTTGAGATGTTAGATGCATACATAAACATCTTATATAGATTCATAAATTTCATTATTACTCATTTGCATTCACCTTATTGCATACAAAAATAATTGTTTTGCATTAGTCATTACTCGTTTGCATATGAAAAGAAACAAAAATAGACATCCATATTCATTTGCATTACATACATCCATACTGAAAAGATATGCATACATTACATATAGAATAAAGCATATAGAAAGCATCTCATAAATCAATTAACACAAGTACAATGAAGTCAAATCAGATCTTGTATATATATATTGTATAAAGTCTTAGAGTGCAAAATGATGTCAACTAACATATATACAAACTCCCATCGGAGCAAGAATCGTAAGGGCTACAAAAAATGGGTGTGTCTACAAAAAAATCTCAAAGCTACAAAAAGAATATCTAGCTCTTGGCCTCTCTCTCATTGCTAGGTGGTGGAGGAGGAGGATCCTGGTGACCAGGATCCTAATGAGGTGCTTGTGCTCCCTTTGTTATGCCCGGAACAACCTGTTGTGCTAATGGAACTGCTACATTGTAAGCTGCAACATAATAGGCTGCCCTACTCATTAGGTGAAGAACCTCTTGCTACAAAGCATCTCACTCTACCCTCATCCTTACGACCTGACGATCTCTCTCAGCTCTAAGCTCTGCTAGTTGTCAGTCTCGCTCCACCAGCTAAGTCTATGCCACTTTCAACTATGATTGGAGATCCACTAGACGTGCTCTCATCGATTGTGTTGCATCATCCCCCTACTTCATCGCAAGCTCTCCACCCCCATCTCCACCTCCAACTCCACCCTGCTCCTCTCATCTCTGTCGAACCTATCTAGGAGCTACTCACTCCTCCTCAACTCCACCCTCAGCCATCCTTGCTCCACCCAACCTAACACCAACACTCCCTAGGGATCCACCCTCACCCCTCTGCTATCTACCTCCAACTAGAACACTACTGCTACTAGCACCAAGATCCCCACTTTCCCACCTCAGAGCCTCGACTCTTTGTCCTTGTCTCTATGTCTATCTATGTCCCTGTGTAGGGGCATCATCCTCAATCTCCTATACGAGGTGCCTTCTCTGTTGGATCAATGAATCTAGGGAATGGATGCTGCTACAACCAATCCCTATACTGGGGCGATACCTTGCATCTGTGACATCATCCATATAATCCCACCTAAGTCATTGTAATCCAGTCAACTCCTAGGTACCTAAGGCATAAGATAACCTCGGTGCCCATCCCCACCTCTCTTCATCCCCATAACGCGTGTATGTGGTAAACTCCTATGAGATCCCTTGAGGTCTACCATACTGCCTCATCACTCAAGAAACCATGAATTGCTCTACAACAGTCTGTGATTTTCCAATGAGTGGGAGAGTCATGAATAGATCCCTGCGGACAATCCTCCAATCATCCCATGGCTCTAGACCCATGTAAGGTCTCCATATAATGGCTATCAAATCATCCAATTGTTGTCTCCAAAAATATGTCTTTCCCAGATGGGGCTGAGTAACATAACCTGAATATTTATATACAATAGGCTGATCAGGATCCCTGCCATCATCTACAATTGGCCTGCATATTAGGAGGTGCTCCCAAGCCCATACTTGTAAGATCAAAACTCCAACAGCCATTCTCTTCCCCTCTCTATAAACAATCTCATTCATCTCGCGATACATGTGGGCCAATATACAAGAACCCCAACCTAATCTCTAAGGGGTCTCAATAAGCCTCTCCAACATCCTGCCCCATCCACATAAGAATCCCTGTTGTCCCCTATCTGGCATTAGAAAGCAGCTAGCTGATAAAACCTATTAAGACACAAACTAGTGGAAAGTCCTCATTGTACCTACTCATCATCACACCCCAACTGATAGAACGCATCAAGATATTTGGGTCCCTGAAAAACATGTACGACAGCTAGTAACCTAGGAAGTTGCACTACGTCATAATCAACCTTACCCCTAGCAAAAGGGATACGGAGAATCCTGTAAACATCCTTAGGAGTGATGGTCATCTCCCCAACTAGAAAATGAAACGTGTTATGCTCAAAATGAAATCTCTCAACTAATTCTGTGAGCATCCTGTGATTCACACGGATATCGGGTAAATCGAGAAGGTGGGTGAATCCGCACAAATCAATATGTGCATGGTCCACATCTAACAACTATCGCACTAAAGTCATCATCAGTGGATAGACACATCTAAAAAGAACATGAGGCAATTGAACTTACAAAAAAATCAAACAACGAAGCATCAGAAAAATTCCAAATATGTCTATAAGAGAAGTAAAACATCACGCAAATTCAACTACGTCAATTGTAAAATCAAAATTTCAAGTTTGCACCTTCAAAAATGCTCACTATTTTCCAAACGATAAAACACAGAAGGGCAAAAACTTGTATGAGTCATAAATAGGCCTCGTACGACAAAAGACTCCCATATGATACAAGACTAGACGTAGGATGACAAAAGGGGCTCTTTTGAATATTTTCGTATGATACAAGGGTAGGCCTCGAATGACAAAACTAGTAGGCTTAAATGACAAAACAAACTTCATCAGTTTGTCGTATGAGACAAGATCCTATCTCGCATGACAAAACAAGAATAGCTGACTTCAACATGTCAAAAATTGCAAAAATCAACAAAAAAAATTCAAAATTGAAATGAATAAAAGGCTTAAGACCGATCACTTACCGCTGGCTCATAACTCTGAGGTCAATTATGTCATCTCTGGCACTCGAATCGATGCTCATGAGTGGGAACCACCATTTTTCTTTGCAGAAGGCTTTTTGAATTTTCAAACTTAGAGGGTTAAAATGAATTGAAAATGACACTTTTACCCCATATATAGCCAAAACTCTAATTTTTCAACTTGCTCCGATGGACATGAAAATTGTACCCTTAGCTAATTCGCCAGTTCTGATTCCATTTTTGGGATCAAAATTGAAATTCGAGATCATTTTTCTAGTCAATTTCACACAATTTGGACCACTTAGCGCTTTTCATCAAATGCTCATTCTTTCTTTAAATTGAGCTTAATTTCTCAGTAATCAATGTTGAATCTCAATTTTATTCTACAAATCAACTTTGTGCTCAACTTCAACATTAAAACCAAAATTTCAAAAATTCCTCTGAATTATTTGTGCTCAAATAGTTATTATCGCTCAAAATTGCCTAAAATCGTCATGTACCCTCATTATCTTTCAATATCACTCCTAAGGGGTCATACTCGTGACCTTATGACCTCATATCTTCACAGTTGAGGAAATTCTTAACTCTTCATCAAAAGTCGAGCAAAAATATTTTCAACTAAAGAAAATCAAATTCTTATTGCTAAGGACCATCTCATCTTCATCGCTTCATATCAAGTTGAGATCTATCAACCATCTGAATTGAATCAATCACTAAGGGCATATCAATTTCATCGTTTCATATCAAGCTAATATTTGTTTTCTTTTGAATTAATATCTTAACGTTAATTAGTTTCACTACTTTTCATCAAGCTGATTATTCGTTTAAACTCAATCAAGGCTTTTAAAGAGTATCTTTGATCACACACTCAATCTAAGAAAGTGTTCAGTTTCATCACATCGAATCAAGATGGATAGTTTATCTTCTATCATCGTGTCTTGATCCATCAAGATCAAGATCGATTCTATCTTCGCTCACTATGTCTAGTTCAATCAAGTTCTAGATCAGTAAGATCCGCTTCTTGATCAATCAAGTTCAAGTTCGGTATATTTGCTCTCTATCATTCCTAGTTCAATCAAGTTCGAGATCGGTATCACTTTAATCAAACTTTGTTCAGCTTCATCGCTTCAAATCAGGCTAAACACCTTGCTCTTTATCTAGTTCGTGATCAATCAAGTTCAGAACTGGTATCTCCTAGACATCACATATTATTTGAACCAATGTTTTGTTCGCACATTAATTCAAAGAGGGGAAAATGTAATACCCCAAAAATGGTCATCTAAACCATGGGCCCCTAATCTTGACAAAATCACCAAGGTCCTAACCAAAGGCAATTAAATCAATCTTGAGCACATGTTTAATTCTTCAATCATCAAATGTCACATGGAAAGTAAATAACTCAATATTAATTAAATATTTATTTAATTAAATCATTCTAATAAAATCATTTTATCAATTATCCTATTTAATTTATTAAATATCCTAGCATATTTAATTAATTAATTAATTTTCCATTTAATCATGCAAAAAAGGAATTAATTTATCACAAAAGAGGAATTAATTACAAAGCAAGAGTTGAATTGAAAATAAAATAAAAGAATTGAATTGAGAGAGAAATCAAACTGGAGATATTATTTCTTTTTCTAAATTTAGAACTTGAAATTAGAAAAGCAATTAATTGAATTTTAATCATTCTCTAAAATTGGAACTCAAAGCTTTTCATAAAAAAGAAGTTCAATTGCATTGAAAAGGCTCTTTTCTTGAATAAATCAAAGAATTATCTATTTTTATCACAAATGCATGGAATTAATTAAATCTTATTTCCAATGCAACTTGAACTTCTTATTTAAATGTATTTTAATTAAACTATAAGTGGAATCTATCTCAAGGTTAACTGAACCTGATTTCTCAATTATTTCAATTAATCCTTAATTGTGCTTTTTCTTGATCTCTCTTGTGAATTCCCTATAAATTTAGCCTTCATCTCTCATTCAAATCACCCTAGATATTTTTGAGAAAAACCTTGGAGATTATTATTATGCTGATTTTTCTCTGGAGTCATTGAATATATTGTGCTTATTTTATTATTTGCATCCATATTTAGTTTGTCCATTATTGCTTGAATCCATATTGCTTGAATCTTGCATCCATCTTGCATCCATTTAGCTTAATATCATTCTCATATAGATTAAATCCTTCATCTTGATTTATTCTAGTCACTAGTATTGCTTATAAAAATTTGAGAACAATCTTATACTCACCTTTTAGAAGGAAATTGGTCGATTTGTTATGGTTTTATTATTCATGCTTATATTTGTCTAACCATACATTTAATGACTTAATTGAAGTGTTTTCTCTTCCAGATACAGATGCTTATTTCACTTTTTCACACACATGCCCACGCTTATCTCAATCCTTGAGCTCTTACGCATATCCCTGCACGTAAAGCCATTCTTGACAAAACATTGAGAGACACTTCCATCCCCACTAATCTGAATGTGGACCAGTTTCAAGCCATGGTGGGATACCTTTTCATTCCACACTCCCTTACATTCACAGAAATGACGATGCCTTCATGATCCAACCACATAATGCATCTTTACACATTGAAGCCTTCCTACGCAAACATCGAATAAAATGAGTCCTGATAGATGGAGGAGTTGGTCTCGATATATGTACTTTGAACACAATAATACAATTAGGATATTCAGACAAAGTTGTGAATGCTACAAACAAAATTACCATCAAGGCATATGATGATGAAGACCATTCATCCAAAGGCACAATCACCTTTCCCCTTAGAGTTGGGCCAGTTACAAAAGATGTGGTTTGTCAAGTCCTAGACCTAGATCTCACATAAAACATATTGCTCGGACGCCCATGGATTCATGAGATGAGAGTAGTCCCATCTACATACCACCAATGCATTAAGTTTCCTCACAATGGAGTTGAAGTAATAGTTAATGGTGATCCAATCAATCAATCGAGAGGCTATTCCATCTTCAACATTTGTTGATCCAGAATCCTTGAAAGCCTCTACATCAAAACAAGCAGAGATCAAAGAAAAGTTCAATATTAAAGACATGAGATGTGGTGAGTATATCTTTCATGTTGATCAACTCCCAAAATCTCCTAAGACATGTAGTCAACAAGAACAATCTACAAACAATTCATAATGCCAAGGAATTGGGTACGAAGCACCTAGTGTTGTGGCTACTAAGTTTGAATGTAAATCTCCTCTAGTGGTGCAAGCATCTCTTGATATCAATAGCCCTAAGAGTGGTTCCAACAAAGAACCTATTGAGTGTATCGCCAGCCCTCTTGAGAACTCACATAGCTTTACCATATCATCCGCTCATTCCATCTCCACTTTTCTCCTAAACTTGGATCAACAAGAATCACAAAATCCCTTACTAATTGGGAATCAAAAAACAAGCTTTGAAAAGAAAAATCCAAAAGTAAAAATTAAAGAAAAGTCCTTCAGTCTAAATCAAAATCATAAGCTATTGGACTTGGAAAAAATCAATGTCAAGGATAAAAATCCTATGAAAGAAAAAGAGCAAGAGATGATCTCCCCTAATATCAAAATAACTGGGGCAAAAGTTCTACAATTTTAAGTCAAAAAGCATACTTGTTGATCCTAAGTCTCCATCATGCTATCCTACTTTCACTTCTTTTCGCAATCATAAACCTTCATCACTCATCCACTTGTTCCACACATCCATCCCCTTTTGGCAATACACCACATCAATGGAATTTCAATGGAGCTTCCTCGAAGGACTTTGTTATCAAGGATGCCCAAACTTCTTCAGGTGACACGCATATGGGCATGTGTAGTCCACATGCTAGTAATTCTATCTCAATTCCTTTATCAAGGAAGATAGTCACTCAAGCTACACATCATTTAGTCAAAGAACGTTGTAGTTACAATCATAAGGTTAAGCCTCACACATTTGAGGTGGGGGACTTAGTTCTCAAAGAAAATCCTAAAAATCAGCAAGACAGAGAAAAGAAGGGAAAATTCGAACCAAATTGGCTTGGTCCTTACATCATTACAACAACCTATGGATCTGGTGCATATCAACTCTCAACCCCAGAGGGTGAACCTTTGAAGGATCCTATCAACAACATGCACCTTCACAGGTTTTACACATAGCTCTTCAGAATATCCTAATTTCAAAAATAAAAAAAAATAAAAAAAATCATAAACATAAAAAAATCGTTACTTGGTGAAAACCTGGCAAACGGGCGCCTTGTGACACAAATTTTTTTTTAAAATTAAAAAATTAAAAAAAAAAAAAAGTAAAGAGAAATAAATTCGTCCAACAGTGAAAACCACTTCAGTGGCGCCCTGGGCAAGTACCATGGTGAAAACTAGGTCATCGGCGCCATGCGTAGAGACATTGCTTCTCCCTCCTTCAGGATTCAATCTCATCCTTTCACTTTGCACACACTCATAGCCTATCCATTTATGATAAACACCCATTCCTATCATGCCTTGTTATTGATATACCCAAGATTGGTTAGCCATTCATAATAATCCCTCCTTTTCACCCCTTTCCATCCATAATAAATCAGCTCCTATATGTGGCTAAGGAAAATCTTACGTCTAGTCAGGGGTGTGGAATTGAGAACATCACACATTTCAAAGAGTACAATTTCTTCCAATTTTCGTCAATCTATCCGTGCACAATCCACAATAAAGAAACATTTGTATCGTCGATCTGCAATAAAGTTCCATCTTCTCCGCAATAAAGTATCAGTTGCATGGATTCAGTTAGTTTCAGATGAGACAACAATAACAACAAGCTTCAACAAATCAACTCTTTCAATAGACTCAGACAACATTATGGTCCAGTGCTATATATCCTTTTGTGAAAGTAAACATTGTGACCACAATCAAATAGACTTATACAAGTGACAAGAGACACTACACTTGAGGAATACAGTGGATGTTGGTGTTGATTCTTGGTTTTCTTTTGATTTTATCTTTTGGTGACATGTCTTTTATCTTTTCTGGGATGTCTCTCACTAGAGATTTTATCTCCAGGATGTCTGACTAGAAAGGCGAGGATGGGGTATCCTCACCTATTTTTTCTTTTGTTGTTTGTGGATTGTCTCTTAGTAATGCTATGACTTGTCCGAGGATATGAGGACACTGTGAGTCTAGTATGAACTGGGGCATTCCTTATTTGCAACTGTCTTATCTCCATGTAAATAGGTACAATGACTTTCTAGATTGAACCTATGTCTGGATTGTCATAACCTACTTGCCATAATAAAGGTCAATGATGATAACGCACAAGAAGCTCTTTCACCTTCATATCTTGTATCTTCCATCCCCCTTTCTTGATTGACCTTCATCATCCTTCCTAAGTCTGTGTAGCCTGCTATCACATGACTGAGTATCATGACACACCAAAAACATTTGCATTTCATTTAGTTTGCACCTGCATTACCATATATTCTCATTTTCATGCATACATATAGATATCACAATTGCATCACATCCTGCACACAACAAATGGTAGCACATTTTACATTCTCATCATGTAAATAGTTATTTGCATTATCATATTCATCTGTATTTCATACATTCACATTTGCATAACATTAAAAACATAAAAGAACAAAAACATTACATTGCATCATGTACATATTTGTATCCATATCATAAGCATCACATAGAAACATACATCATAAGACACATATAAACATCTTGTCACATAGGTACACATGCATATAGTTGCCGCAAAGATGAATCATCTCATATATATCTCAAAAAATCATGTGTCATGATACAATGATGTCAAAATCATATGGCTACAATCACCCGAAGGTGTCATCATACAAAATTGTACAAAATTGATACATAGGGAGTCCTCTAAGGCTATGATGAACTCCCTCCCTTGGAACTGACTGGCCTCGACAGAGTCTGAGCCCTGGAAGGACCTGCCCCAGGATCATCTCTCCTTCCCCCTCTATCTGGTGGTGGTGGAGTACCCATGACCCCACCGCTAGATGCCTGACTCATGTCTCTCCCTCCAGAGGTTGTCATCGTACATGATGGTCTCTGGAAGCTCCTAGCCTAGTAATTTAGTGGCACCACTCCATAGTATAGGTCTCACTAGTAGGCTATCTCCTCCCCTACCCATAGAACATAGGTGTATCTAGCTCCTGTGTGCTCTGTTGCCTACCTCCCTGCCCTCAGTGTTGTCTCAGCCTCTGTATAGTGTTGAATAGCCTGATCCCTCTCCCACTCAGTGTCCCTCAGCTGTCTCCTGAGCCTAGTTGTCGCCCTGTCCAGATACTGGATCTCATTTGCATGTTCCTGGAAGATCTCCCTCAAGGATAGTAACTCATCCTCCTCCTCTCCCCCCTCACCCTGATCCTGCTCCTATGGCTTCTCCTATGGCTATCCCTGTCCCTATCCCTATGGCTGCTCCTATAGTTGCTCATGTCCCTATCCTCATCCTTGTGCCTATTTGGGAACCTGTGTTGTTGGCACTTGTAATGGAAATCCACCTCTGCCCCTCACTACATGAGCCTTCTCTCTCCTCTAAGCCACTCCCCTCTCTACCACTACACCCCACCTCTATCTGTTGGGAAAAATGGTGTCTCAACCTTGCATTTATGCGAGGTTACTATTTATAGTAAGTTTTTATTTGAGCACGAAATGGTGCGAAACTCTCCCTGAAGCTTCTGATTGGCTAGATAAGCATTCCGGTAAAGTTGCGTCGCAAGGTCACAGTTAGTTTTGAAGATATTAAAGTTTTCGTCTTGGAGGGGTGCAATAAAATGTTTAAACTTAATTTTGGGGACTTTAGAGGCTCCCAAATGCCTTGAAAAGTTGCCGTAACCGACGAAGCTGGTTACGAGGTGATAGAGCACTTCGCGAGCTTTCCGGCGCTTCAAACGGTTCGTCAATCGGACACCCGGTTCTCAAGTTATGGCCTCCGGAAGTTTGTACTCCTGAAATAGGAAAAATAATTTGTATCGAATACATAAATGAGCTGTAAAAGGGAGCGACACGTGTTGATGTGTGCTTTAACATGTCATAGGGCATCTAGAAGGGAGATAAGGTCGGCTACACCTTATTGGGTGGTTTTAGCCCATGGTTTTGTAATACCGTTTGACGGTTTCTTGTATTGTATCTCCTATTTATGAGGTGTGTGAGATAGAGGTTGTGTGTAAGAGTCTTATGGCTATTGAGTTGCCTCTGAATCTCTGATTAGTGGTACTCCTGCGAAGAGCTTTCTCTGCAAGTATTTTGTAATCTATTTTTGATTGCTGAATAAAATATTGAGCTGCTTTTGGAGGGTGGGGTTTTTCTCCCGAAAGGGTTTTCCCCACGTAAATCATTGTGTTGTGGTATGATTGCTATTATATCTATTTCTATTTTCTGTAACTGTTGTAATGATCTGAAAAAGTTTTGCATTACCCTCCTCTCAAGGTTAGTGTAGGAAGTTGTTTCCGCTACTTAACTTCCTTACACTATCGTCAGCCTCTGCCTCTACCATCTCCACTATCATCTCCATCACCTCCAACCTCTCCATCCATTGGCTCCCCTGGATCCATCAGTCATGGAAATGGATGCTCTACCCAATATACAGTATACTCTACATCCATCCCTACATCCACTATATTTGCCCACATATCCCAAGGCAAGGGAATCATCTCTACTAGCTATGTCACAGCTTGATCATATGAGAGCAATGGACCCAAATGCACCTGATCTCTCACCATCTGTGCATACATCCCTGAACCCCATGGTATATGTTGTATCCTATCAAACTGCCTACGCACCCTATTTACCAACTACCTCTCAATAACATATGGTGTCCTCCCTATTAGATATCTGCTCCAAAATACATATGGCATCTCCACTGCATCATCCTCCCACTCCTCACAGTCTTGATAAGGCCTCCATATCACATTGTCTATCTCATCAATAACCCTGCGCCAGTACTCCAGTCTCCCACTTCGTGGTTGTGACATAATCATATCATATAAATGAACATAGCTATGCCCATGTCCTCTGCCCTTGAAGTGTATCGGTCATGTAACAGGAAGATGTTCATATGCCCACACCTGCAACAAGGTCACTCCATATCCCAATCTTGTCGATCCATGATACACAAACTGATGCAGCTCATAATACAAGTGTGCCAATAGACACAACCCCCATGCAAACCTGGTGTGCTCTATCACCAATGTCTCCAGAGTCCTCCCCCATCCCACTGCCAAGCTTCGTGTTGCCCTATCCAGACACAGGAACCCACTTATCACTCCTGCCAGTATCGCTGGTAGCGCCAATTCTGTTCGTCTCATGGTATCCCAAGCCATATGTCAAGCCATCATCTCCAGTCCTAGATCCTGAAACACTCATCTTAGTGCATCCCTGTCTCCATCTCGATCGTAAGGAACTAACTCCCCATCGATTGATATCCACAGTATCCTGTATACATCCTCTAAGGTGACTGTCATCTCACCCATCAGTAAAAGAAAAGTGCATGTCTCTGAGTGCCATCTCTCAGCTAATGCAGTCAACAATCCCATGTTCATCTGAAACTCAGGAACATACATAATATGTCATAGTCCCATAGCTTGAAATGCTTCTCTCTCCTCGAGTGTTACCTCTGGTCGTAAACTCTGAGTCAAAGGGAATCTCTCCTATGACTCCAACACAGGTAGGTCCTCCTGCAGTCAAGAAAATCAACTATGTCAATATTAGTAGCATTCCCTATTCATCACAAAGTGTTGCTCTCTATCTTTTTAGTACTCCTTGTTCATCACAAAGTACTGCTCTCTATCCTAGTAGCATTCTGTGTTCATCACAAAGTGTTTCTCTTTTTAGTACTCCCTGTTCATCACAAAGTACTACTTTTTGGCATTCCCTATTCATCACAAAGTGCTGCTCTTTTTAGTACTCCCTGTTCATCACAAAGTGCTACTTTTTTATCCTAGTAGCATTCCATGTTCATCACAAAGTGTTGCTTTTATCCTATCCTAGGGCCTCTACTTGAGTGTATCCTCTTGAGTAGTTTCCTAATTGGCAACATATGTTCTATCACAGAATTGTCAATCCTAGCCCTATCTTCTATTCTAGAATTCCCTAAAGGACCTACTTGAGTGTAGCCTCTTAATAGCTTATCCAATCGACAACATATGTTCATCACAGAACTGTCAATTTGGCCTTGAAGACATAAACAAACATTTATCACATAAACATGCTTACATACTGCACATACATGCCTGAATCACACAGACACACCTGAATCACACAGATGCACTTGAATCACATAGACGTGCCTCTGATCTACCCATAAGTTCCTGGCCTTCATAAACATGCCTGAAAGACACAAACATGCTCGCATTGAACACAAACCCTACTAAATTCATAAATGCGCTTGGCACAAACAGAGACGCACCTAGCCTACCCAAATGCACCTGGCACCAATGCAGACTCACCTTAACATTCCCCCCCCCCTGCTTGACATACCTAAAGTGCATTTATTTCCCTACTTGACATGCACTTATGACAATAATTAATGCAACAAAATATTAGGAGGTTTTGTGGTACTTACCAACTCTCCTACATCTGCTGGCCTCTGAAATCGGTGAACGCGATCGAATCTATGAACCAATGCCATCGTTGTTGACTGTTGACTGCTCTCTGCTCTCTCTGCACTCTGATCTTTTGGATGTGTGGATGACAATGAGAATGTTTTATGCTCGTGGTCTATCTTATATATTAGCCTAACCCTAGTCTCCCGTGTCAATCTTCTTTATCCCGTGACTCTATCACTTTATCCTATCTGGTTAGTCCATTCTAGCCTTTCTTTCTTATCGAGAGATTGTCTGTGATCTTTACAGACATTTTCATCTAATCTCTCAAGGGGGTATATCATTCCCATCTTGGGGCAGCTTTGTATCAGTTCATATTACTTTGTAACAACATGACAAGTTGCATTGTCTCAAAGAGGGGAAAAATGTAGACACCTAAAATTGTCCTGTCTAATTAAATAAATATTTGTATTTATTTAATTATTTTAAGCCCGATTCTTCTGTTAATTAAATAAATCTTTATTTATTTAATTAATTTATTTATCCTCTTCTAGCCTTATTTCTCATTTAAATAAATACTTCTATTTATTTAATTGATCCCACTTCCTCTATTAATTAATTAAATCTTTATTTATTTAATTAATTCAGTAGCCTTTTCTACCCATGACATATGTCATTCATCTCTTAATTCCTACACTACCTACCCTCTCATTATTTTCTTATTTCCTCTACCTACGCTTTAATCCTAGCAGACCATTTATCTTTTACACCTCTCAATCTTATCCCTCTATTTCTTATAGTGTCTTCTATATAAGGAGATGTTTCCTTCATTATCAACCCTAATCATTCCAATCAGCTAATCGATCTTGGAAGCCTTCTAGCATTCAAACTTTCATATGCGATCAACCCTACTTGCAACCACATTTCCATTCTTTGTTGAGCTCTTGTGCACACATAAAATCTGAGAGAAAATATATCAAACAAGATCAATGAAAATCAAAACCCTATTGGACATGTGATGATATACTCTTTGTGATTTTATTTGATTTCCATTGTCTTAGGTAATCTTCATATGTTATGGTGGATCTTTGTTGTTGTTAGGCTAGGGTTTTGTGGTTGAATCTATTTAGTCTTTCAATGTTGTTGTTTCCACTTTCACCATAAACATGATGCATCAAGGGTATCTCCCTACTGGAGTCACCTTCTCAGATTATCAATGCCCATTTTATAGATGTGATGTAGGAGAATCGTTGGCTCTTGACAATCTTGCATCAACCAAAAACATTTCATTTCAAATTTTTTTTATTCAAATTGGTTTTGCAGTTTCAGCATTTCATTCTGCATGTTGCCACATTTGCTAACTGAATCTTATGGAGTTGGATTTTGTTCATGGACATGTTCATCTATCTTATCCTAGGTTTATAGATCACTTAGATCTTTTTCCAACAAGTTATCACTTCCAGAATGTGGGATAGTTTTATGGCCTGTGCACCGGAGCCGCTTGGACCTATTTGCTAATGGAGAATCTTGAGTATCATTTTTGTATCTTGTAGAGCCTAATTTTGTATCCTCCAATGTTTCTTCATTTGTGGCTAACCTTCCCTTGTGTCCCCACAACATTCTATTTTTTTTCAGAGGAATAATTTTCTCAGAGGTTGACTTAGTTGTTCTATACGTTACACCTTCTTCGTCGGTAATTGTTTTCATCTTTGACCGACACGAATCATTCTAGAGCTAGGAATATCATATAAATCAATGTAACTAAGCATATGAAAGTCATATTTTTATATTTAGAATATTAATCAAAAGATTAGGAGATTAAGAGTTGGCTTGTATTCTTGTTTGAGCCTAGATACTGTATTTTGAGCATGTTAGTGATCAAGCCTATGTGTGATAGCTCGCATGTTGTCGACCGATTTGTATTCCATGATATAATATGTTTGATTCTACATTGCCTCCATCACATTGTGTTTCTTCCTTTGTGTCTACTCTTGTTGCACGGTCCAGACTATTCTCCTTGAGGACTCTCCTATCTGTTGGCAAATGCACACTCCAATGAGAAATTGTAGATGATTGAAGGTTTTGTCATTGATGGCAACCTTGCAATCATATGATACCGGCAAGACAAATATATCGGCACCGGCAATGACAAACTCTACACTGGCACACAGAACACCGACAGTGAAAAGATGGATACCGGCACTCTAGCCAATAGGAATTTGTTGATAATATATTTTGTAATTAATTGTAAAACCATTGTAAGCCGACATGGCGAGTTGTAATATGACTCATATATGTATGAGATCATTGTAGAACATTTAGTAATAAGGAGATAGGTGAAATTATGCAGACCTAATATGTGAATTATAGGTTAAGGGTTTATGTATGAAGCAGAGCTAAAACCGGTATTGGATATGGCATAGCAGATGCTAATTTGAAATAGTACAAGACATTGGATTTGTATAATCCCTTTTTGTAAGTCAGTGTGACTTCCTTTGTAATTGAGCAGTGAGCTCTAGGAACTTGGCCTTCCTGCATGTGCAGGCCCCTCTTGTAAAACAATAATATTCCCTTATTGTCTAGTAAGTGAATATTGTGGGTCACAAATCCCACTAAGGTTTATCCCACACCGAGTTTCCTTGTCAAACTACTGTGTTATGGTGTGATTTTCATGTGGTTGTTATTCTTGTTTACTTCATTATTTTTGGTTTACCGGTACACAGTATTCATATGCTTTACATGTTTTTTCATTAACCAGTTAGATATTGATTCACCCCCCCCCCCCTCTTAGTATCTTTGGGAATCCTAACAATTGGTATCAGATCCTGGTCCTGTATTTTCAGAAACCTAACAGCTTGAGGAAGATCCTAACACCGGTAGAGATGGAAAACTTGAGAAAGCAATTGGAAATAGCTCTTTCAGACTATGATGCAGAAAAGGTGAAGAATATCAAACTTGAAGATGATCTAAAGGCTGCTCAGGATATCATTCAAGCACTTCAAGAAAATCTTACCATTGCAATAAATAAGAGAAGAGAACTTTGTGAAAGATGAAAAATGAGAACGATGAAAAGGAAACTCTTAATGATCTAGTAAACAAGCTAAGACAAGAGATCAGTACAACACAGAATGAGATGCAGGATATGACTATGAGATTTTGTAAAGAAATTGAAGATAGAAAGAAGAATGAAGAAGACTTGGTTAGAAGACTAAATGATGTTGGAAATGAAAACACAAGACTCAGTCATGAAAATGATATGTTGAAGATAGATCTAATGCACACACAAAATGACAGAACTGAACTCATGAGACAGGCGGACTTTTTGGAAAATGAATTGGCTACTGTAAATCAACACAAGGAGAAATTCAAGAAAAGCTCAAAAGAACTTGGTGACATTCTAAAGAATCAAAAACCTAATGGTGATACAAATGGCCTTGGCTTTGAAGTTGGTGAAAGCTCCAATACTGCAAACACACATGATCATAGCAAATCGGTAAGGCAAAAAATGCTTATAAATTTCATGGCAAATGCTTTAACTATAACAAGTATGGTCATAGAGAAAATCAGTGTAGATCTAGAAATTATCAGAGCACTAATACACCCACCGATCAATGTTCTAAATGCAACAAAATTGGTCATAATTCAGAAAATTGTAGAATGAATGTAAGATGTTATGTTTGTGGGAGATTTGGACACTTATCTAATCAATGTAGAACACAAACCGACATAGGATATGGAAAAGCTATTCAAAAAAACAATGTGATCTGTTATGCTTGTAACAAGATTGGACATAATGCAAAATTTTGTAGAAGTAAGGCACCACCGACAAATAATAATGTTGCTAGTTTGAAAGGTAAAAAAAAGGTTGAAGAGGTAAAGCAAGAATTCTCAAAACATTGGATCGGAAAGTCAGATCAGAATGTTGATGGGAATACTCTTCCACCAGTAGAACAAAGTAACACTCCACCGATAGAAGACTCCTCATCTAACTGAAGAAAAATCCTTTCAGGGTTTAGCAACAAATGAAATACATGCTATTATTCCCTCGGTTGATGGTGAGAAGTTGAAATTACTTCTATACTGGCAGATGAGTTAAGTTGTAACTTAACCGACAAGCATTAAATATGGTGGTTGGCAAAAATAACATTATAAAGCAAGTATTTTGGCTCCATTTTTCATTCATCGAGCATTCAACTCTTCGAGAGCGCAAAAATTCCCGAGTGAAGGCATACCAAGAAAAGAAGTGAAGCAATCTATCAAATCATTCATCCTTAAGGTAGATCAAGGTATTTATAGCTATGGCATCTTCATCCACTCCTGAATTTATTGCAAAACCTACTATTGCTGAAGTTGTTAAGCGACCTAGACCCATTTTTCAGCTAGTTCACGAAATTGCTAAGAAAGATGACAGCATAGGTGCATTCTCTCAAATCCCTAAAGTAGTAGTATATGTTGAAGACCCTAGAATATATATACATTGTCATATTGATGAGCTAGGTGATGATGAAATTAGAAATATGTATAAGACTATAATTTGTGATGAATCCAGAAATGTCAAACCTGAACACAAGATAATTGAAACCCTAGGTTTTACTGAAATTCTTAGTATCCCGGATTTCCCCAAGGATATCATAAGAATTGTGTTAAGCAGGGTACATGGTGAATTTTTCTGGTTAGACTCTATTCACAAAATCACAAAAGAAGCGATAAGGGCAGTAACAGGGTTACCCTCCACCGGCAACAGTCCTGACAAAGCCAAGAAGGTCTCAAATGACTTAGTGACAAACCTAACTGGTGCAACATTTGATAAAAGATCACTAAGGGTAAATGATGTAAAGGATACAAATATCAAATTTATCAGTATGATCTTAGGTTACAAGACTACACATGCAAATAGGTTAAACTCAGTTTCTAGCCTATGTATTAAAAGTGCCTATGATATGGTAAATGATAATGCAAGGATAGACATATGTGAATGGTTTAAAGATGAGCTAATAGACAATCTAGGAAAGATCAAAAGGGAAAAGAAAGGAACATTCAGATTTGGAAACCTACTTGTTTGTCTGATGCTATAAATAACCAAACAAGTACCCGATATTGGTGCCAAAGATTTCGTATTTGATATACCGGTAGGAAAACAACTATCAAAATTGTTGAACAATGTGGGAGAGAACAGGGAGAAAACCATAAATGAGAGCTTTCAAGCACTAAAGGCTCGCATGAAAACAAGAGTAAGTTTATCACAAGCTATTATGGATAAGTAACAAAAGGAAATCTATTTTGTAATAAAGAAAGATGAAATTTGGATGGAGGAAGTTATTCCTAGAACCATCTGGGTAACTAAAATGGGGTATGAGACTGATGACAACATAATAGAAACTTACACAAAAGCCCTCATGGAAGCTCCTAAGGAACCGGAAGAAAAAGTATTTGGTAGTGCTAAAACTATAGAAAGCCAAATTCAATCAAGGAAAAGAGTTAAGAAGGTTGAGGCAACTGTTAGAAAAGGAAAAAGGTATTAAAGAAGATGTGCTAAAACAAATCGGTATAACTAAAAGTGAGTTGAAAGCACTTCAACCGGAAACTCACCTTTCACTGGTTGGAACTTCTTCAGAAAGTGACATACCTGCTATATTTAAGAGAGTTGAAAGGAAAAGAAAACCTTCACCGACACCTTCTCCTACACCAAAGAGGACAAGACAGAAGCAACAGGAAGTGAGGCCCCCAACAAATAAATTAACTCCAAAGAAAAAGAAGATGACTCCTAAGAAGAAGACACAACAAATTATTGCTCCCATTGATAAACTTATCTGTGAAATTAAAGAGGATGGAAAGTTGAAGAACATCAACAAATTATATGACACACTATCCACTGATGACAAAGAGAATGTAGAGAACAGTGTAATCTTACACTTAGATATTTTTAAGAAATTTTTGATGCAAGTTGTTGATGAAATACCAGCAGATCTATATAATAGACTAGAAGCTAGAAGAGTAGCTATTATTAAGCTAGATAAGAAAATAAAGATTGAAAAACTACTTGCAGTGCACCCTGCTAACTCAGCTGGTGAGATAGATCAATTAATCTCTGAGGCTAACCGGTCAGTATTCTCAACTGCTCACCGGCATGTAGCACTAATGGTATGAAGAGTGAATCAGGTAACAGCGAAAACAACAGTTGCATGGGATATATTCCTGGTAGAAAAAGAGAAACACAAAGAGTATCAAAAACCTAAAACCTTCAAGGTATATCAAAAGGACAGGGACAAAGGGAAAGGTAAGGTAGGTAGAACTCCCAGTATAAAGATAACAGACAACTTACCCCCACCACCTCTAGATACTCCACCGGTAGACACTATTGACAATCAACCGGCAACTCAGAGTATGGACACACCACATGAGGATAGAAATCCTGATTCTGAGGTGTTATATACAATGAACATTGACACTCAGGAAGTCAATATTGTGGTGGATAAGGAATCAACTGAGAAATCAGATGTGGCAACAAAGCCACCGACAGGAAATATTGCAGTAGAAAACATTGAAATTGGGGAACTAAAACAAACTGAAGGATCAAGTGAACCCCCAGACATTGGAAAGGAAAAGACCACAGATGTGCATACTGATGAATCCACTGAGCCACCGACAACTACTGAAAAACATTCAGAGGACTCAAGAAGCCATAAAAGACTGCAAAACATTTAGCAATGGAATAAATCTAGTTTTGACGGACATTTTTTAGATTGTAACCCACCAGTTACAAGAATCCAGGCAGGACTCCATTGACAGCAAATGAAAACCTTTGCCATTGATGTCAAAGGGGGAGTAGAGGAATGAGAAAAATGTTTCATCTGCTCAGGGGGAGCACATAGTTTTGAGCATACAGTTTTGGTAAGACATTTTTTGGTAGACTATTTTTGGATATCATTTTTGAACACTTTCTGATTTTTCTCATGAGTGTTGCCATCAATGCCAAAGGGGGAGATTGTTGGCAAATGCACACTCCAATGAGAAATTGTAGGTGATTGAAGGTTTTGTCATTGATGGCAAACTTGCAATCATATGATACTGACAAGACAAATATACCGGCACTAGCAACGACAAAGTCTACACCGAAACATAGAACACCGGCAGTGAAAGGATGGATACCGACACTCTGGTCGACAAGAATTTTGTTGATAATATATTTTGTAATTAATTGTAAAATCATTGTAAGCCGACATGGAGAGTTGTAATATGACTCATATATGTATGAGATCATTGTAGAACATTTAGTAATAAGGAGATAGGTGAAATTATGCAAACCTAATATGTGAATTATAGGTTAAGGGTTTATGTATGAAGCAGAGCTAAAACCGGTACTGGATCTGGCATAGCAGATGCTAATTTGAAGCAGTACAAGACATCAGATTTGTATAATCCATTTTTGTAAGTCAGTGTGAATTCCTTTGTAATTGAGCAGTGAGCTCTAGGCACTTGACCTTCCTACATGTGCAGGCTCCTCTTGTAAAATAGTAATATTCCCTTATTGGCCAATAAGTGAATATTGTGGGTCACAAATCCCACTGAGGTTTTTCCCACACTGGGTTTCCTCATTAAACTACTATGTTATGGTGTGATTTTCATATGGCTGTTGTTATTCTTGTTTATTGCATTATTTTTGGTTTATCGGTACACAGTATTGATATGCTTTACATGTTTTTTCATTAACCGGTTAAATACTGATTCACCCCCCCTCTCAGTATCTTTGGGAATCCTAACACTATCATGACTGCTTCAAGTGGTATCAGAGTGAGTTTTCATTCTAGAGATTGTGGAGTCCTATAAGAATTGTATTGTGGGGTGGCAGAATTAAGGATCTAACCCGCAGGCGTAGAGGACTTGTACAAAGATGGTCCAGAGAAATGCTAGAGGTGGTGGAGCACATGGAAATGCAAACCTTGATGTGATAGAAATGTTGAGAGGAATTGTAGCTCGATTGGAAGTGATTGAAACAACCCAAAGAATAGGTCGACATGTTGAAGATGTGAGCAATTGATGAAGAGGAAGTAGAAGTAGGAGAAGAAGGAGAAAATCAACCAACAATTGATCTAGAAGAAGAGATATTTCTAAAAGTCTTGACCAGGGTGAATACCAAATCACATTTTAAACCACTGGATTATGATGGCAAGTTAGATTCAGATGAATTTCTAGAGGGAAAATTATTTTGACTTTGAGCACAGTGGAAGATAGGAAGGTGAAATATGCTTGTGCAAGGTTGAAAGAACATGTGTCTCTTTGGTGGGAATATTTTCCAGGTAGATAGATAGAGGAGAGCTAAAGAAAATATTAAATCTTGGGAGAGGATGGTTAGCACATTGAAGTCAAAGTTCATTCATGTTGATTATCAAGTGAAATTGTTCCAGAAGTTGCACAACCTGAAGTAGAAGGAATCTAGTGTGAAGGAGTATACTGAAGCATTCTACAAGTTGAATATCAGATTTAGACACACTGATGATGAGATTGAACAAGTTGCTAGATATTTGAATGGGTTGTGGATGTCTATACAAGATTAACTCAGTTTAATCAAGTTAAAGAGTGTTGATGAAGCTTATCAGTATGCCCTAAAGGTGGAGGAGAAGTTGAATTGAGTAGCAGCAAAGAGGTAGAGGAGGAAGAACCCATACCAGAGGAAGAGGACCCTGTGCAAATTGGAATAAAGACAAGAAAGTTATCATAGATGGTAATACATACCAGAGAGATGATAGAAACTTTTACTAAAGAAAATAAAATGATGGTTACTAGAAAGAGGGCTACAAAAATGAAGACAAAAAACAAGAAAAGAGAGTGTTTAGAGGAAAGAGAAGGACATCGTGATTTTGAATGTAAGAGGACAAAAAATTGTGGAAGAAGAAGAACCTACTAGATCAACTAACATACCGGAAGATGGAGATTCGTTGATGATGAAAAGAGAATTGTACCATACCAAAGGAGAGAAAGAACCCTTACAAATGAAGAATTTTTTCAAGACCAGATGCAAAATAGTCAGTAAGTGTTGTAAAGTTGTAATTGGAAGTGGTAGTACAAATAACATTACTTCAAAAGAAATGGGAAATAAGATAAATTTAGAGAGATTGAAGCACCCCAAGCCTTATCCAATATCATGGATTTAGGATGATCATAAGGTATTGGTGAGTGAACAATGTTTGGTAAAATTGAAGATTGGATCTTATCATGATGAAGTTTTGTGTGATATTATTCCTATGGATGTATGTCATATCTTGTTGGGTAGACCTTGGCAGTATTATAGACAAGCAATTCATGATGGAAGGAAGAATATATATTATTATTGCAAATGGGATGAAATAGATGTTGTTACCTTTGGAGGAACATTTGAAAAGTGAAGTTTGTACGAATGCTAGAATTTGCTTGTAGTTGGAAGGAAATTCTTGGATGGGATAAGGCATGAGAATATGTGTTTGGCTTTAGTTCCTAAAAAGACAAAAATTGGAGCATGAAGAAGAACAACCAGAGGAGATAAAAGAGTTTCTAATAGAATATAAGGACATCATTTCAAATAATGTACCTGATGGATTATAGCCTGCAAGAAGTATTAGTCATTGCATGAACATGATTCACAAAGCTAGTTTGCCTAACAAAGAGGCACACATAATGACACCAAAAGAGAATGCAGATTTGAATAGACAAGTGCAAGAGTTATTGAAGAAAGGTTTGAAAATAGAAAGTTTAAGGACTTGTGCAGTTCTAACGGTATTAGCACCTAAGAAGAACGGAGAATGGAGGACGTAAACTAACACTAGAGCAATAAACAAGATCACAGTAAAGTACGAGTTTCCTTTGCCTAGGATGGATGACATAATGGATTGTTTAAGTGAAGCCAAATATTACACAAAGGTAGACTTGAAAAGTGGACACCATCAGATCAAAATTAGATAAGGGGATGAGTGGAAGACATCATTCAAGACAATTGAAGGACTGTATGAATGGTTGGTGATGGATTTTGGACTGACTAATGCACCAAGCACTTTCATGAGGTTGATGAACAAGGTATTGAAGAAATTATTGGATAAGTTTTTTATTGTGTACTTAGATGACATCTTGATTTTTAGTAAGACAAAGGAAGAACATATGTTGCATTTGAGACAAGTTTTATAGAGGTTGAGACTAGAGAAGATGTTAATAAACATTAAGAAATGTAGTTTCATCAAGGAATAATTGATTTGTTTGGGATTTGTGATATTTTCAAATGGATTGGAGATGCATTCTAAGAAGGTAAGAGAAATTCTTGATTGGCCTATACCAAAAAGCATTGGGGAGGTAAGATCATTTCATGGATTGGCTAGTTTCTGCTGGAAGTTCATCAAACGTTTTAGTTCAATTGTAGCCCCGTGATAGAAACAATGAGAGGAGATAGGAAGGATTCCAATTGGACATTTGAAGAAAATAAGAGTTTTGAGTTGACGAAGTAGAAGGTGATAGAGAAACATGTGTTGGATTTACCAGATTTTAGCAAAGTATTTCAAGTGGATTTTGATGTAAGTGGGAATGCAATTGGAGTAGTCTTAAGTCAAGAGGGAAGATCAATAGTTTATTTTCAATGAAAAATTGAAAGATTCAAGAAGAATATATTATGTATATGATTAAGAGTTTTATGCCATAATTCAAGCATTGAAGAAGTGGAGACATTATTTATCGAATAAGGAGTTTGTTTTGTATACCAATCATCAAGCTTTGCAATATTTGAACAATCAAGGTAATTTGAATCAAGGACACATGAGATGGGTGGAGTTCTTATAGAGTTATACCTTTTTTGTAGCATAGAAGTGATAAGTCAAATAGAGTTGTTAATTCCTTGAGTAAAAGGAGGAACTTATTGATAGAGACGAGAATGGAAGTATTGGGTTTTGAGGAATTGAAGAACTTGTATGTATGAGAATGATCCTGATTTTGCAAAACCTTGGAGAACTTGCATAAAACCTATTGTGGTGGATATGAGTAGGTGGCTACATTATTTCATTCAAGATGAGATGTTGTTCAAAGGATTTTAGTTGTGTATACATCGAAGCTCTATAAGAGAAAAACTAAAAAAGAGAAGCATAGTGGAGGATTAGCAGGACACTTTGTTGTTGATAAGACAATAGCCCTAGTTGGTGAGAATTACTTTTGGCCTCAGATTCATAAGGATGTTAGGAAATTTTTTCAAAGTTGTAGAATTTGTCAACTTGCAAAAGGTAGCAACCAAAATGTTTTATTGTATAAGCAGATGACAATTCCGGAGAGACCTTGGGAGGGCATAAGCATGGAATTGATACTTGGAATACCTAAGATATAAAGAGGGAATGATTCTATATTTTTGGTGGTAGATATATTATCAAAGATGACACATTTTATACCCTGTAAGAAGACAACAAATGTCATGCATATAGATGAGCTATTTTTTAAGGAAGTGGTGAGACTACATGGGCTACCTAAGAGCATAGTTTCTGATCAAGAGACTAAATTTGTTGGATTTTTGGAGAACACTTTGGAAGAAGATGAAGACAAATTTGAAATTTAGTTCTACTTTTCACCCGCGGGCTGATGGATAGACTGAAGTAGTAAATAGGAGTTTGGGAAATTTATTGAGATGCTTAGTTGGAGAGAAAAATGGAACTTGGGACTTGGTTCTTGGACAAGTAGAGTTTTCCTAAAACAATTTAGTGAATAGGAGTATCAAAGAAACACCCTTTTAGATTGTTACCAAGGTATACCCTAGAGATGTATCAAAGTTAAGGGATATTAGTAATGAGGATAAAATAAGTGCAGAAGCGAAAGTATTTGTAGAACATATGAAGACAGTACATAGTCAGGTCAAATAACATTTGGAGGACATGAACATTAGGTATATGGAGAAGGGAGATGAAAAGAGGAGACACAAGGAATTTGAAGTTGGGGATGAAGTAATGGTGTATCTGAGAAAATAAATATTTCGAATTGGTACCTATAATTGTCGTGCTTGTGAAGTAGGGTACCTGCAGCTGCAACACAAACACTCAATAGATCATTACAAGCATGGTTATAAAATTGAAATCAAATGAAAGATAAACCATGACAAAGCGACCTATCATCTCCTAAGAGATGCGAGTGTGGATTTGCTCTCAGATCTGGATAAGAAATCCCAGTGACTTGACTACATCTAGATGAAGGATTTAAAATGATGATGATATGCAGACTAGATGAGATTGATTACGATAGATTGATCCAAGAGTCTAATTAAGCTAATTATATGCATGATTAAGCTATGATGATGATGCAAATAATCTAGAAAATAATTGATTAAGCTACATGATTCAACAATTATGCTATAAAATGATCAAATTAAACTAGATCTAAGATGCAATTGACTATAAAAATGCTCAAATGATATTCTAAAATGGATAATGCCTATAATAACAATGCCTAAATTGATATGAGATGGGATCCTTTGTGCTCCAAAATTGGGGATACTTATAGGATTTTCAAGGCTAGGGGTGAGGTGGCATGAATCAATGGTCAAGATTGAGTCTGAAGATATCAAGGGTGAAATTGGAGGAGGTTGGAGAAGAGGTTGGAGGAAGAGACACTTGTCATCTCTGTGGTGACAAGTGTCAAGGAGCCTTGATCATGAGAGGGAAAGTGTCCAAGGGAGAAGACATGTGGCCAAAGTGTCATGTGTCTCAAGGGGAGAATATCCAACCCATAGGAGGTTAGGATAAGGAGGTTAGGATGTCCAAGATTGGATAGGGTTAGTTAAACCCAAGGTTAGGTAGAATGGTTGAGGTTAGAGAGATGGTCAGGTTAGGTGGTTAGAAGTTAGGAGGAATGTGGGTAATTTGAATTTAAAAATTCAAATAATAGGAAAAGACAATTTAATTTTCAACAACTCATAAATTGATTTGTTTAATTAACTAGGGGATTAGAAGAAATGAATTTAATGGGGGGGATTAATTAATTTGGATTAATTAATCAAAGGGAACTATTGAGATGAACCTATTAGATAAATCCTTAGATTTATTAATAAGTAGATGAATGGGATAATTTGATCAAATTTCTAATGAATTCAATCAAATTGGGAAGGGTGATTAATTAAATAATTGCTTAATCAATTAATTATCTTTAGACCATTTTTTGGTGTATACATTTTGCCCCTCTTTGAATCAAGGTGTGATGACATGTTGATTCAAAGAATACTCTCACTTTGATGATGATATTGGCTCAATAGGATGTCCCAAACATTGATTTCTAAATCATGGTATGATTATGCCCCCTCAGGAGATCAACTGAGATAATTGACCTTTAGAGTATCTGGATTGGTGTGAAATTAATTTCTCGATTAGAATTGATTTGGTTTCTACAACTGTTGTTGGTGAAAATGCGAGTTCTCCGATCACTATGATGTGATTCTGATGATTGATAAAGTTTGGTCGATTAGATTGGTAAGATTGAGATTTAGTCTAGTTTTAGGAATGACAATTCCTATATAACACACAGATGATCAAAGCGTCTAGTTTTAGGAACGATATATCCTATATAAGACTTGATAAAAAATGGTTGGTTCCAAAAAAGATGCATATGTATAAGACTTGATAGACTAAACTAGATGTGATTGATTGATAGAAGTGATAAGATTGATCGGATAAAGAACTGACATTTTGTTGTTATCATGTTGCATGCAGATTCATATATGCTGATGTTGGCTTATTTTGAGGGGGGAAGCATAAGATTTGTGTTGGGTCGATAATATTTGGAGAGATGAGTTATCAATCTGATTGTGTATACACCTATGATGATAAATTGATGATTCGTGCAATATATTTTCCTTGGATAAGATGAGCTTGTGGGATCCCATGCAAAAATTAAATGCAAGCTAAATGCAAAATGCAAGTGAAATGCAAGGCTACGATCAGACCAGTCACTAGGTTATTGCATTTTTTCATCATTGAGCTTTATTAAAATGTGGGAAGTGAGTGCAAACATTGATGGTATAATTCAACCATGATGACCTAAGCACTACTTTCCTAGATTTTGATATTGCAAGTCAGTACAAGCATCGAGGTATAATTGAACCAAGATGACCTAAGTGTTTCTTGCATAAAAATAGGCAGTATTAACCATTGCTATATGCAAATCAAAAATGTCTTCGATGATACTCCAATGATCATGTCTAGAGATAAATTTGCACATATTAATGATTAATTTATAGGCAGTAGACAAGAAAAACGTCATGTTCCTTCCTTGTTCCTCTAGTCAAAGACATCCTGGAGTCACTCAGAAATCATGATAGTGAAAATTAAGATAGATAAGTTGAATCAAAGTGTGAAAAATGTTGAAAAGTGTGTGATGTGTTTAGACTAACATTTGATGGTTTAATGGTTGATAACTTTAATCTTGTATTCAACATTGGATGTGTCTCAATTTTTGCTTGTCAAATGTTGTCTAACGATTTCTCTTCCTATTTGATTAAGTTAAAAAATGATCTAAAATTTTGCCCCCAACCAAGTGTAGGATTTTGCCCCAAGCCTAGAAATAAAGTCATTATGATATACCCAATGATGCAATCATGGCGAGAAACCAGTTGTGATGCCTGCATATGTACAAGGCTTATTATGGATATGAACAACGCTGATGGAAAATGAATGCAAGCAGAAGGATGTGGGAACCAATAGATGGAAGAGCTAGCTGACAGATAGCGCCTGTTTGCTCGGTTTTCACCTTATGTTTTTATTGCACTTTTTCTCATATTTGATTTTTTTTGTTTATTTTGTTGTTTTTCACTGTTTTTGTATTTTCTGATTTTTCAGTATTTTTGGATTTTTCTACTTTTTCACTATTTTTTGGATTTTTCTGCTTTATTCAAACATAAAACTTCTTCAGATGTATGTTATTGATGGGTTCCTCGAGTTGATATTCGTCCTGTGTTGATAGCTGATATGCTCCTGATCCAAATATTGATGTGACTACAAACGGACCTAACAAGTTTGGTTCAAACTTCCCTTTCTTTTCTCGATTGACTGGTTTCGTGGATTTTCTTTTAGTACCACTTCTCCCACTTGAAAGACTCATGGTTTGACCTTCCAATTATAACTTTGACACATTCTTTGCTAATATACCTTTAAATGATCAAAGGCATTTTATCTTCGTTCATGGATCAATTCTAACTCGTGTAATCTAGATACTCATTGTTCTTGATCTAGGATAAGGCCTTTTAATGATACTTGTAGAGAAGGTATCTCCACTTCGATTGGCAGTATTGCCTAATCCATAGACAAGAGAGAAAGGTGTGGCACTTGTTGGTGTGCGGATACTAGCACGGTAGGCCCATAGAGCAGGGTTTAATTGAATATGTCAATCTCTACCAGCATCTTTCACTGTCTTTTTGAGGATTTTCAAAATAGTTTTGTTTGATGCTTCTGCTTTCCCATTCCCTTGTGGATAGTATGGTGTAGAAAATTTGTGTTGGATCTTGAATTTCTCACATAGCTCTTGTACGTCCTGATTCTTGAATGGTCATCCATTATCAGTGATAATGGTCATGGGTATGTCATGGCGACATATGATGCAGTTCAAGGTAAATGCAACAATTTGTTTTCCTGTGATATTAATGAAAGGTATTGCCTCAATCCATTTTGTAAAATATTTTGTAGCTACAAGGATGAATTTGTGACCATTGGATGAAGAAGGATTTATCTTTCTTATTAAGTCAAGACCCCATTGGAAGAAAGGCCAAGATGTTATCAAAGCATGAAGTTCTTATGCTAGTGCATGAATCAAATTCCCATGGATCTAACACTGTTTGCATGTTTTTGCTATTAGAAAAGAATCTCATTCCATAGTTGGCCAATAATATACCAAGCGTATGAGTTTTTTTGAAAGGGTAAGACCACTTGAATGAGTGCCACAAATGTCGTTATGGACTTTATTTAATACCTTCTTAGATTTTTCTTGTTTGAGACATCTTAAGAGAATACCGTCTAGACCTCGTTTAAAAAGAGTATCCATGACAAGAGTAAAATGGGAGGATTGGCGGATAAAGTTTCTCTTTTGGTTCTTTGATAAGTCAGGAGGGAGGATATTATCTTTCGAGTATGTGTAAGTTTGGCTATAGTGGGAGGAATCATGCCCAACAAGGTGACATATAGTTTGGGAATCAGGACAATTATGAGTAGGGTAGAACAACTCTTCCACCAGGAATTCGTAACGCTCTTGATTTTCCTATGTCTAAAGGAGAGAAGAAAGTGTTGCCATGGCATCTGCTGCTTTGTTGTCATTCCTTAGAATTTGTTGAAAAGTTATTTCGACAAAGTATTTCTTGAAATCCTCTACCATCTTTTTATAAGGCATTAACTTTTCATCCTTTGTTTGGTAATCATCATTGATTTCATTTATGAGGATTTGAGAGTCTCCAAAGACTTGAAGTTGTGTAATGTTCCATTCTATAGCCATTTTGATACCTGTAACCAAAGCTTCATATTCGGCTATATTGTTGGTGCATGGAAAGATTAATTTTTATGCTTTCTGAATAATATGACCTTGTGTTGTAATGAATAGAAATCTTGCTCCTGATCCATATCATGTATATGAACCATCAAAGTATAATTGCCATGTTATTGTGATGACTGTTAGGATATCAGCATAAGCAAACTCAATGTGTAAAGGGTGATTTTCTTGAAGTGGTGCCTCTAGTAGCTGGTCGACGATGACTTGTCCTTTTATAGCTTTTCTATCAACATACTCAATATCAAACTCTTAGAATCATTATCCATTTTGCTAATCTTCATGTTAATGTTGCCTTGCTTGGCAAATGCTTCAAAGGATCGATTATAGCTATCAACTTTATGGAGTGAGAAAGTAGATAGTCTTAATTTTGAGAAGCAAAAACTACCGCCAAGCATGCTTTTTCTGTTGGGGAATAGTTGAGCTTGTATCCCACTAGTGTTATGCTGATGTAGTAGATGGCTCATGCTTTTCCTTCATTGTCTTGCACAATGATACTTCGGTGGTTGATACATAGAGTAAAAATGGCTTTCCTGGAATTGGCGACATTAGGATAGGTGGTTGCATGAGATAAGCCTTGATCTTGTTGAATGCATCCTCAAATTGACGATCCCACTTGAAATTAATAATTTTGTGCAAGAGATGGGTAAATGGTTGCCATCTATATGCTAGTTGAGCAACAAATCTTCTGATTGATTCAATTCTTCCCTGGAGTGATCTGAGTTGACTTATATTCTTGGGGGATGTCATTTCCATGATTGCTTTGACCTTAGCTAGATCTACTTTGACACCTCTAGCTGAAACAATGTATCCCAATAGCTTTCGTAAAGTGACACCAAAGGCACATTTCTTAGGATTTAGCCATAACTTGTACTGTTCTAACATGTCAAAGATCTTTTCTAGTATTTCTATATGGTCTTCTCTGTTGTAGGATTTGGCCAATATGTCATCCACATAGTCTTCCATGAATGTATGCATCATGTCATGAAATATTCTCACCGTATCTCTCTGATATGTAGCGCCCGCGTTCTTTAGTCCAAAGGGCATGATGTTCCAGCAAAAGTTACCCCACGGACATGTGAAAGCTATCTTTTCTTGATCTTCAGGTGCTATTTCAATCTAATTGTATCTGGAGAAGAAATCCATTAGCGAGGAGTGTCTAATAGTTAAGTCCACAATGATGTCAATGTTGGGCAAAGGAAAGTCATCCTTTGGACATGCATTATTAAGATCTCTAAATTTTATGCATAACTTTGATACTCTTATCCGGTTTGGAAACAGGAATGATGTTTGATACCCATTGAGGATATGTTATAGGCCTGACGAATCCTACATCCAGTAATTTCTTTAGTTTTTCTTTTACCAGGAGAGCGATATGTGGATGCATCTTCCTTAATTTTTGTTTAACCGATTTGGCTCTTGGACTGACATTTAAGTGATGCATAATAAGATTTGGATCCAACCCTGGCATGTCTGCATATGACTAGGCAAAATTGATTTGTCGTCGTTTGAAGAATTCCATATATTGCTGCATTTTTTGCTCTAAAAGTTGTTGGATGTAGGATCTTTGGTTGCTCTGTTGTGCCAATGTTAATTACCTCTATTGGTCTGATCAAAATGGATGACCTTTCTTGATAGTGCTCAGGTAGAGTGTCAAATATCCCATATTTTGGTGCCTCGAGGAGGTTTTCATTGTTAGATGTGTCCTTTCTTTTTACTTTTTCATGATCTAATGTTGCCAAAAATGGTTTTCAACATTAGACCTGATATTTTTTTCTTTATTTTCCTTTTTGCGACTTGGAGATTTGGCACCCTCTTGACTAGAAGATGCGTTACTCAAATTCCTAGTGACAGTTGTTATGGGTTCAATTACATTAAGATATATGGATATGGCATGGTCACTAGGAAAGGTATCAATGTCAGTACGACTATCATTTTCCCAATCAATAAGTTCAAGGTGGAGTAGAGGTAAGGGATCTTCAGGATAAGATGCTTTGAGGGTATTTAGGGTCATGATTGAGCTATCAAAGTTTTTTGATATATAGGTCCATGTCTAGAACGGTACTCTCATCAGAATGATCTCACACAAGGAGTTCATGATCATCCTCGATTAAGTCAAAGTCATCCAAATGTGATTCTAGTTCAAGTGCGCTAGTTCCTAATGTTTGTCTGGCATACTTGTGAACTAAATCGACTCCTACATCTTCTTCAAAGAATTTTTCTTCAGTTGATCCTTCAAAATGATAGGAATCTTATTCCCATTCATTAGAATATGTCTCACTTGCAGCTTGCAATCTATAGATTTGTTCATATAGTGTTTGATTTTTTTCTTTTTTTTTTTTCTTTCTATATCTTTTCTTCTTTCATATTCAACTTCTGAACTAAGATTGAGTTCTATCAGCCTTCTTATCAACTCTCTTTGATTTGTACTAGGTTCTTTCTTATTTTGATTAAGAATTAATGCTACTTCGGAGGTATTATTGGTTTGTTTCTCCTATTGATTAGGAGTTTGCTTCTTTTTCCATTTCATTTTTTTTTGTGCTTGTTGCTTGGTAGTTGCTTCTTCCCTTTCAATTGCAAGTTGTCCTTTTCTGTTTACATATTCTTCTTCTTGTTGGTTAGAAAATGTGTTTTCCGGTAAAGTAACCTCTCCATACCCTAAGCCTAATTTGTCTGTAGTCTGTTGAGTATGAGGTTGGATAGGTTTTGTGATACCTTATTGTCGCTTTCCTATAGAACCTGTTCCAATGTATCTCATTTTTTGAAGAATGTTAAATCCCTTTCCATATTTTTCCATGGGTATTTGGAAATTGTTGATCTTTTGTTGGACGTATTCATCTTTGTATAGCCACTATAGAATATCTTTGTCTTTTGTTTCCTCTAATAAGGTTCCAACACTAACAAATGCCCCATCAAATATTGGGAGATGTTTTCAATTCGTTGTTGTTTAGAATTTGATGGTTTTCCATAGGATTTAGGAGAAAGTGGTAGTTGCGATATTGAATATTCTCCGTTCCCTTGATCTCTTAGCTGCATTTGATTTTCCATACTTGATAAAATTGAAGAAAATGATTTTTCTTTGTTTTGTGTGTTCAAAGATTATGCTTCCCTATTATGAGGAACAATGACCTCTTGAGCTGGTTTTAGATGACTGCAGTATTGAAATGGATTTGAATCTACTGAGATAGTAATTTCCTGTCCATTGTAGGGAAATTTTAGGCACTAATGATATGTTGATGGAACATCTTGTATGTCATGTATCCAAGGTCTTCCCAGGAGTATGTCATATGATAAGTCCAAGTCTATAACTTGGCATGGTATGTCTTTCTGCAAAGGTCCCACTCTGATAGGTAATATCACAATTCCTTTAGAGGAATGTTCTCTTCATCATAGGCTTTCATAGTGATCTTTTTTCGGGAATCAACTATGTCTTCTGAATAACCTAGAGCACGGACAAGACTCAATGAACAAATGTTTAAGAAAGATCCTTCACCTATTAGGACACGTTTAACTCATGTCTTATGAATGAGAACTTCGATATCCAAGGGAGCATTATGGGGATGTTGCAAGGACATGTCGTCTTCTTCATTGAATGATAAGCAATGAGGGTTTGTGAGGTGTCCCACCATGGTTTGGAATTGATCTATATCAAGATCTTTGGACACTCTTGTATCTACTAGTTCTCTTTCTATAATTTCTTTGTGTGCAGGTGAAAGCTTTAAAATTTCTAAGATGGATATTTGCATGAGCGTTTTCTACAATTGATCCACTAGGTTGTATTGTTTTGCAGTGGATGACGTGTTTGTTGTAGGACATAACAAAACCACTTTGGATTTGCTTCATGTGATAGCATGATAGGATTCGTGATGTTGTTTCTCTTTGACCACGATCACATTTACCATATTATCATATGCATGAGCATAGTTTACCTTTTCTTTACCTTTATCATGATGCATTGTTGATGATTCCCCCTTCTCATAGTTAGGAAGTGGAGTTTTGAAATCCGTATGAGATCCATTTGTCTTATGTCCATCCACAGTTATTACTCCATTATCAATCAAGTCTTGGATGACATGTTTCAATTTGTGATAACTATCTATGTGATGTCCTTTTTTTCGATGGAAATTGCAATAATGGTTGTCATTCCACCAAGGGGGTTTTATTTGAGGTTCATAGTTTCTTTCTTCTGGTAAAGTAATTAATTTTTTTGCGAGAAGCGTCTTTAATGTGGATCCAAGTAGTTCACCAATGTTTGTAAATTTCTTTCGAAAGAAATTTTTGATAGTTGCTCTTTGGTGATTGTTGTTTTGTTGAGCCACTGTTGAGTGATTAGATAACTTAAAAATCAGTTGTTTTGGTTTTACATTGTTTATCTACTATTCCATCGTTGACGATATTATAATTTCTATTCCAAAACATTGGCTTGTCATTGTTGTTGTTGTTAGTGTTGTTAGGAGGATGAGCTCCTTCTTTGTATATCCTTAATTCACATTTCTTTATCATGACTTCCTCCATTTTGATTCCATTATCAATCATATTTCTAAAAATTTGATGTCCTTGCATTTTTAGATGATAACTCATTTGATCATTTAGGTTGTCAATGAATATGTCCATTTTTCATACTCTGGCATTGTACGAGGATATCGTGAAGCTAACCGTCTCCACCTCTGTAGAAACGTCATGAAAGGTTCTCCACTATTTTGTTTAGCATTACAGAGGTCTAGCATTGTTACTTCATGTTGTATGTTACAAGAATATTGTGAAACAAACTTATCCACCAATTATGAGAATGATCTGATTCCGGGTGGAAGTTTGGAGAACCATTCCATAGCTAGTCTAGTTAAGCTTTTTGGAAATAATCTCATCAAGTAGCTATACTCATGTGCAAACTCCATACTCATTGTGCACAATTCTCGGATATGATCTTGGGGATCAATGCTTCCATCATATTTTTCATATCTAGGAGATTCACAACCTATAGGAAATGGTATCTTGTTTAGATTTATGTCAAATGGATAAGGATAAATTTCTTGAAGTGAGTATCTTTTAACATTTCCTCTCTGCATATCTTGAATTTGTGTTTGCAAAGTTTGTATTTGTTGCGTAAGAGTTGTGATAGGATTTTCAACATGATTCATTCTTACATAACCATGACTGTGTTTTCTAGGAGGATCTTGATCTCTTCTTGTATCATCTCTACCCCTTCTTGTGTCCTCATTAGATTTGACATGGTTGAGAATTTCTACGTCATCTTCCTTAGGAATGAAAGTTTCCTCATTATTTCTTGTGTTATCAGGAATTGATGTGTCGTTAATTTTGAGACCAAAAATATCTTCATATTGGTCATTATTAGGGGAAGATTCACTTCTCTTTTGTGCCAATTTGCTTACGTCAAAATCTTGGGGGAGTGTAGTACCAGATTTTGCTAACATTAGGAAATATTTTTCTTTTTCTCCCTCCAATATTTTCTTCCATAAATTTATCGAATTGAAGGTCTTTTTTGATGTCTTTGATATGTTATGTTATTTCCTCTTCAAATTGTATTTCATTTTTGTGTTCCATGTTTCTACGATCTTCAGTTATTTCAAATGTTTCGATTTCTGCTTCTGCGATCTTTTGTCTCTGCACTCTAGTTAAAATGAGCATACACGCGTGTAGGATATCATGCAAGGATTCGATTGTCTAAACGTTTTGATATGTGATCAAATGTCAATGTAGATACTATATAATGATAGGATATGAAAAGATAATTCAAGTGTTTAAAATTTTTCAAGTTTGAGCTTCGGTTTTGGAGTGCAATGATGATGATTTTGATAAAACCAAGTCCAATAGGAACGATATATCCTACGATGTGGGACAAGGTTATCCTAACCAACCGTTGTAGTTTCATGATAGAGGATGATAGATTCTGATGACAAACTATGTTTGAGTGATCAGTTTATGAAGGGTTGATAATGCACTTTGAGATGTTTAGATCTTGAACTTGTTGAAGGTGAATACTTGAAAATCTTGAGGTGTTTAGTTTTGGAATCTGATTTGACAGATGATAACTTGACCAAGTGAACCAATAAGACAATATAAGCACCAAATGATAGATATTTAGGTGTTTATGCTCACTACAAATTGACCAATCAAATATGACAGATCTTAAAAAGACGTGCAAGAAGACAACTCTGGACAAACAAAGAGAGAAATTCGTACAACAGTCTATATAGCTTTAGACGATAATTTAGACCAACCCATATTATAAACTAGGAATCTAGCACGACAAAATACAAACTTGTACGATCTTTCTCACAGAACCATACGACAAAAGATAATATAAAATACTCTGCTAAGATGATCTTGTACGACAATTCCTATTGAACAAAATGATAAACTAGAGGTCTCGTATGCCAATTCTTACTGAGCCATACAATAAACATGATGCCTCGTATGAAAAAACACAAACTCGTATGAATTAGGATAGAAAAAAGACAAAAATGTTATTTGGACAGATTTTTTATCAATGAAGTTTGATGTTTTGCTTCTATTTTCCAATTTTAGATGTCTCATTTTCTTGTTTCAGGGATGAAGGCACAAAAAATCGTGATATGATAAGTGATTTCAAGCACAACATGCTAAGTCCTAAGGAAGTTGGTTGAGAGAGAAAACCTTTGCTTGCAGACTCAGGTACACACCCAATAGATAATCAGAATATGGCCGTTGAGTCTCACGCAATGGATTCTCAATGTCGTATTATCCGATTCCAAACGCTAATGGGGGCACAATATGGCAAGTATCTTGGGAGAGTTACTATCTCTCTTTCACAAAGATTATCCCCCTTTCAGAGGTGAATCGGGTAGCTTCTATCTTAGGGTTCTTAGTAAGGGTTTCCATTTGAAATTACCCCTTGCAGTCACGCAAGCGCGATTGAGGCCTATAGCCCAACAAGGTACCAAAACAAGAAGTAGTCATGCAAGCGTGATTGAGACCATGAGGCCCTACTAAATGCATGATATAAGAGATATCAAAAGAGAAAACTCAAATAATCTCATCCTCCGAGACTTTAATCCTGAGAGGCCTATTTCTTAGAGTGAGTCGGAAAGCTTAGGTCTAGTTGTACTCACTTGGGTCGTTCTCACAGGGTGCTTACTTTTTCCCACTGTGACAGGCCTGCTAAAGGTAATCAAATCTTAAACATAGAAGCACTTCAAGGGTCAGGATTTTTGATTGTCCAAATGGACAAGAGCATACTCTCCTACCTTTTAGACAATTTCTCAAGCATAGAAAAAAAGATGTTCATTTACCATTATCAAAAATAAGTGTGCCTAAAAAACTTAAAGAAGACATAAAGTTTGGTTGATTCCTCTTAGGAAACTTGCAAAACAAATACGTTAGTAGTTACTTTGTTTTGATGAAACGAACTTTGACAAGTGTAATATTTGACCATTGTCTTGCAAAAACTAGTTAGGTTGTTGAAAAGATCACAAACAAACCAAGGTTAGCATTAGTAATAATCAAATTGAGGCATGAAAACCCTAAAATGCAAGCTATTTTAAAAATCTGATCGTACAACGATTCTCACATGCTCGTACAACAATGCAAACGAGATCGTACAAGATAGAAAGGGAACTCATACAAAATTCTAAATCAAACCCAACCAGAAACCTATGAGATTGAAAATTTGATGATGTTAAGAGGCCAAAAATGAGATTTCATGGTGGGTGCCAAAATGTTGTGCGTGTGAAGTAGGGTACCTGCAGCTGCAACACAAACACTCAATAGATCATTACAAGAATGATTAGAAAATTGAAATCGAATGAAAGATAAACCATGACAAAATGACCTGTCGCCTGCTAAGAGATGTGAGTGTGGATTTTCTCTAGATCTGGATAAGCAATCCCAGTGACTTGACTACATCTAGACAGAGGATTTAAAATGATGATGATATGCAGACTAGATGAGATTGATTATGATAGATTGATCCAAGAGTCTAATTAGCTAATGATATGCATGATTAAGCTATGATGATGATGCAATTAAGCTAGAAAATGATTTATTAAGATACATGATTCAACAATTATGCTAGAAAATGATCAAATTAAACTAGATCTAAAATGCAATTGCCTATAACAACAATGATCAAATAATATTATAAAATGGATAATACCTATAATAACAATGCCTAAATTGATATGAGATGGGATCCTTTGTGCTCCAAAATGGGGGATATTTATAGGATTTTCAAGGCCAAGGGTGAGGTGGCATGAATCAATGGTCAAGATTGAGTCTGAAGATATCAAGGGTGAAATTGGAGGAGGTTGGAGAAGAAGTTGGAGGAAGAGACACTTGTCATCTCTGTGGTGACAAGTGTCAAGGAGCCTTGGTCATGAGAGGGCAAGTGTCCAAGGGAGGAGACATGTGGCCAAAGTGCCATGTGTCTCAAGGGGAGAATATCCAACCCATAGGAGGTTAGGATAAGGAGATTAGGATGTGCAAGATAGGATAGGGTTAGTTAAACCCAAGGTTAGGTGGAATGGTTGAGGTTGGGGGGATGATTAGGTTAGGTGGTTAGAAGTTAGGAGGCATGTGGGTAATTTGAATTTAAAAATTCAAATAATAGGAAAAGACTAATTAATTTTCAACAACTCATAAATTGATTTGTTTTAATTAATTAGGGGATTAGAAGAAATGAATTTAATGGGGGGAGGATTAATTAATTTGGATTAATTAATTAAAGGGAACTATTGAGATGAACCTATTAGATAAATCCTTAGATTTATTAATAAGTAGATGAATGGGAGAATTTAATCAAATTGCTTATGAATTCAATCAAATTGGGAAGGGTGATTAATTAAATAATTGCTTATTCAATTAATTATCTTTAGACCATTTTTTAGGTGTATACAATAATAAGTTGTAGGTGGGAAAGTTTGGACCTTGTAATATCCTGAGGAAATTTAGTTCTGAAAATGCATATGAAGTGGAGTTACCTGATACCTGGGGTATTTCACCTATTTTCAACATTGTAGACCTACATCAATACCATGAGGCAGAATTCAGTGAAGACAATGCAACAGACTTGGAGAAGTCGATGCCCCAGAAGGTACCAAACTAGATTGAAGAGGTTTTGGATAGCATAATTGTGCATAGCACCCAAGGAAAATGATACAAAGGGTATCTTGTGAAATGGAAGGACATACTAGTTGAAGACTCATCATGGATTTATCAGGATAAGGTAGACCATCTTAGTTTTTATCTATCCCCCGCAAAGTGAGGGAATCATTTTTTCTATCAACCCTGGATGTCTGATGCAGGAGCATCCTTGGTTCTTGGCAATCTTGCATCATCCAAAAATATTTCATTTATTTATTTTCTATTCAATCTGGCTTTGCACTTTCAAAATTTCATTTTGTGTGTTACCACATTTGCTCACTAGATCTTGCAGAGATGGATTTTGTTCACAGACATATTCATCTACTTTATCCTAGGTCTGCGAGTCATTTGGATCTTTTTTTGGCAAGTTATCACTTTCAGAATGTGGGACAATTTTCTGGCATGTGCACTGTAGCTTCTTGGACCTATTTGCTAATGGAGAATATTGTAGATCATTTCTATAGATTGCAGAGCCTAATTTCGTATCCTCCAATGTTTCTTGATTTATGGCCGACCTTCCCTGGGATCCGCACATCATTGTATGTTTTTTCTGGAGGAATTATTTTGTTAGAGGCCAACTTAGTTGTTATACATGTTACACCTTCTTCATCGACAATTATTTTCATATTTGGTTGATGCGGATCATCCTAGAGCTATGATTATAATATAAATCAATGTAACTAAGTATATAGAATTCAGATATTTATATGTAGAAGATTAAGAGATCTAGAGTTAGCTCGCATTCTTTCTTGAGCCTAAATATGGTATTTTGAGTATGTTTATGATCAAGCCTGCGTGCCAAACCAAATAGCTCACATGTTGCCGACCAATTCGTATTCCATGATATAATATAAGTTTGATTCTACATTGGCTCCATCACATTGTGTTGCTTCTATTGTGTTTACTCTTACTGCACGATCTAGACTATTCTCCTTAAGGACTCTCATATTGTGACTGCTTCAAGATGATTCCTTCCTCACCCTTATTGAAGATGAAGATAATGTTTGTGAATATTTGCATTTCCTTGATACTTTCTATTTGGCTTCTAGATTGGTGATACAATGACAAAAAACCTAGTGTTAAAGGCAATCCTTTCTCTAGGCCCCTAATTAGATTCTCCAATATTGGTGGAAATGGATTCAGCATGGGGAAATCTTTCAATTTTTGGGCATTCCCTTTGCCTTCCATGGTTCTCCTATGGGCCTATGGAATGTGGTTCTCACGAGAATCAAGAAAAAATTGGCTTTCTAGATTACTAAGCCACTTTTGTTGGCTAGTAAATTCCATATTTGTTATAAAGTTTTTGTTGCTAGCAATTTGTACAACTCTTCCTACTAGGCCCCCTCGAAAGCTTCTTATAATAGGCTTCAAAAGCTTCTTCAAGATTTTTTGTGGGATTTGACAACTGGCCATCTTGGCTTTCACAGAGTTGCTTGGGAGTATTATTGTCTCCCCAGGGAGTTTGGAGGGCTTGGTCTTATTTATACCCAAAAGTTGGGTCTTGCATTATGCATCAAATGGATCATTTGGGCCATCACTCATGATGAAGCCTGGAAATTTATTGTCAAACATTGTATTTCTGTCAAATATCCAACTAATAGGCCCTCATGGAAGAGGATCAAATTTCAAACCCTTCTTGTCATGAAAGATGCTATGCACATTGAAGGCACTTTTGTTGCCAAAAATGTTTGGTGTGCCTAGGAATTTATCAAACCCTAGCTTTGTTGGGATGGAGCTGGATTTAGGGATGGTCTTTCTTTCAATCAGCATAATAATTGATGATCATCTCTCTTTCAGATTCAAAGGATTCCTTTAGCCTGCATTCTTGGGGTTAATGCTCTATGTTTTTACAAGTTCAACATTTGCACCCCTAGGGACTTTTTCTCCAAAGCTATTATGCAACTTTTTTCTTGGGAGGACATGCAAGTCAAGTTTCATCTTGCCCGACCAGATTGACAAAAAATTGACCTTGTCTTATCAACTCTGCCTCTGAGTATGCTACACACGTTGGGCATTCAGTATGCCAAAAACTAGTGGAAAGATTAGAATTGGTTTCCCAACATGCCCTTCTATAATTCTAAGCCCAAGTTGGGTTACCATTTGGTCATGCCTCATTTGCCTCTGGTCTCGACTTTGAATCTTTGATGGCATTTGAAGTTTTCACAACACATATGGCATTGCAAACTTCAAACTGTTTGGTTTTCTATTGTTGAACCTAAGCTAGCTCATTTTTCTTGGTGTGTTATTTTCTAAGGCTTGTTGTTGGGTGCTCAACTGTGGAACTTGGGAGTTCTTGACCCTCAGTATCCATTTTATGGTTAGAGAAACTTTCACCCATCGTTTTTGGTTTTGTCACCGAGCTCAACAATTGTGAAATTGGATTCATGATTTTTTCAATCCTTTTCGACCTAAGCCCTTCACTCAAGGCATATGACTCTTTTGGGGAATTTCCCTCAAATTCCCTACAAAATCACTTAGATTTGGCATGCTTTTAGGGTGGAAATCCTCTTCACATTACATAAGGATAGAAATGTTGTTTAGTTTTCTCACCTCTATTGATATTCATGTTTCTCTTTTTACTAAAGTGTATATTTCTAATAATGTGATTCTTTAGATTCAAGTGCAAGCTAACAAGTTTTCACTCGAGGTAGACTACTTTCAAGTTCTCTTAGATCATTAAGGAAATGCCCCTTGTATGGTAGCATGAGTTCCTTTAGACCCTTTTGCCTCCCATGTCCACTCTTCGCCTTGTGATTGTTTTCTAGCCTAGAGTCGACGACATGACTACAACTCCTGTACTCATCATTCACAACCTCATGGCCCAAGTTTACTCTTTGTCAATCTGATGGTGGTAGCGGCTTCAATCAACATTGATCATCTTTTTTTCCACGTGGTGACTCTGCCTTCAGGTATGGCACGTGGGGTGCTAACTATTTTTTTGGTGGTGATTTTGGTTAGCCAGATACCAACGAAGATAACTCTTGGCCCGACTCTTCCAAAGGGTTCCCACGGCTTGCTCTAGCTATCTCCTTGGGCAAGAAGGAGAATGAGAATGAAGAAACAACTACTAATCAAGTGTGGTCCCTCTTGGGCAACAACCCTGACCTCGTCGATGTATGGGGTCCCAAGGATGATCATGGTCCCCCACCATCTCTTGATGCCACTACTTTAGTTGCTTAGCGAATTATTTTTAGTTATTTCTATTTTTTAGTGCTACTCGTGTTTTTTTTATATTTATTTCTATTTCTAGGAGTTGCCAATATGACTTATGAGGGGTGATCTTGCACCCCCTACCTTTTTTGTGGATAGTGTATTTTAATTTAAATATTAATGAAAATGTCAATTCATCAAAAAAAAATCTTAGTAATCTTCATAACTAAAAGACAGTTGAAAATAAAAATGTTAACATTAAAAACATAATAATTCTTAATATTGCACTTGCACTTTTGGGCATTTTGTAATTATTTTTCTCATTGTCTTGGGCATTCGATCTTCAAACTATTATCTATTCTATATATGTCTTGGTATTATTAATATATTATCCTATCGGCTAATGCCCTTTACCGATCAAAAAAATAATTCTTAATATTGTAGATATTTTTTATTTATCAAGAATTTAAATTATTTAGAATATTTAATTTTTAAAATTGAAAATAATAACATATATAAAAATTATTTTGTTATAAAATATATCATTATTTTAAATAAGTTTTTTCCATAATTTATTAGAAGAAGATTAGAGTGTATTTGAATAAAATGTTGTATAAAATTTTATTATATAATTTTATGTCACATAATATGATCTATTGTCAAGTTGAGAAAAAAACTTAAAATAAGATATAGGCCATGCTCTTTTAAAAAAAGAAAAATGAAGTGGTTGGCGAAAATGAACAAATGTGATTAAAAGGTCTACTTTAATAATCTTAAACATATTAACTTATTGTAGTGATCTTAATTTTATTAATATAATGTTAAATAAAAAATAATGACAAACAAAAACATTCAATAATATTATTAAAAAAAATTAAAAATATATTAATATTGTTAATTTTTTTAATATTATTAGAATGCTAAAGAAATAAACTACAATATGAACCACATAAAATGTCATTATCCATACAATTTATTTGTTTACGCATAATGATGATATGTTACTATGAACACATGTGGCAATGTATGGTGAATCATAACATTCCAAGTATCAATTTATTTATTTAGTGAAAAAATTAATTTTTCTAGCTAAAGATTATTTAATAATTTAATAACTTACTTAATAATTATTTTGTTTTACTTAAATAAATCATGCAATTTTTAAATAATTTTGAACTAAAATAAAATAATTATATATTGATAACTCTAGCATTTTTAAAATAAATGTGCTTAAGATTTTTATATAAGATAACATAGAACCATCATAGGCTTATGTCACAATGAAAGGGCCTTTTTTTAACTCATTATTTATAAAACTAAACATTTCTATTTTTACTAATAAAATAGACAAAAAAAAACCTATTTTCATAAATCACATCAAAAAACAATAATGATGGTACCTAAGACTATCAATAATAGATGCTTTGATGCACATATTTCAATTTACTTTTTTAGTTGATAAAATATAAATGATGTGATTACATTAGAAAAAACTATTAAAATAAACTTAAAACTAAATAATAATTAACATAAAAATATATAAATCTCACCATTACAATTATATACAATATTTTTCGTAATTAAATGTAAACTTATATTTTAGCCTAAGTTAAGATAGCAAACCATATATCTCCGTGCAATAATATATCAATCAATATCATCTCCTATTTCTTTCTCCCTCTCAATCTATATTTTTTAATCTCTACTTCTCCCTATTTGTTTATCTCTCTGTCTCTTCTCTCCCCCCTCTTCTATCTCTTTGTCTTTTCTCCTCCCCCCTCTTCTATCTCTCATTTACCTATCTCTCCATATATCCCTCCCTCATTCTCTTTGTATCACCTGTCTATCTCTACATCTCTACATCTCCATTTTTTTTATCTCCCTTTTCGTCTCCCACTCTATCTTTATATCTACTTTATCTTTCTCTCTCCCCCACCTTATTGAAGGAGGACGACTCTTCCTCTTTCACTCTATCTTTATATCTACCTTTATCTTCCTATCTCCCCTTCCACCCTATTAAAACTTGACGCATTGCGTCTCTTTTAATCTATACAGCTTATTATATCAATTTAATAAAGAATTAATAAATATTGTAGATGCGATTGATGAAGATTAAGAACTATATCCAATTGCTTGTGTTTTATTATGGTCAGAAGTGGTACTAAATAAAAAGACACTACAAGGATAGACCAAAACAAGCCACCCAAGACTGGTATATTTTATAGTCACCAACTGTCGTCTGGTGATCAGAACTTACATGGTGACCTGTTGGAAATTGTATTATGTGGCACACAAGCAGACAAATGGCTGTGGTGACCCGTCAAATTAGTTTTGATTCTCTTACCAGTACAGAATTTAAAAACTGTGATAAAGTGAAAAATTGTTTTTTGTTTGTTTTTTTCATCTCTTCTACAGATGCGATTCAGTATTCTTATGTTATAAACATACAAACAGGCTAAGTAGTTCTTTTGGTTGGACGATGCGCCTTCTTTTGTTGTATCTCTTTTTGTTTTGAATAATTTTTTACCTCTCTTTATTGTCAAGAAATGTGATATATTTGATGATTAAATAAACTGCCAAAAGAATAAAAAACACCAGACATATTATTAATCTATGGAGCTTATTATTTCGAACTAATAAAGAATTGAATATTGTAGATGCGACTGATTGAAGATTAAAAAACTATTGGCATGCTATTAACATATGGGTCCAATTGCTAGTGTTTTATTATGGTCAGAACTAGTACTAAAATAAAAAGGTGCTGCTAGGAGAGACCAAAACAAGTCACCTCAGAGTCGTATATTTTAGAGTCACCAACTGTCGTCTCATGATCAGAACTTACATGGTGGCCTGTTAGAAATTGTATTATGAGGCACAGATGCAGACAAATGGTTGTGCTAAGCCGTCAACATAATTTTGATTCTCTTACCAATACAGAATTTTAAAACTATGATAAAGTGAAAGATTGTTTTTTGTTATGTTTTTTTCATGTCTTCTGCAGAGGCGATTCAGTATTCTTATGTTATAAACATACAAACAGGCTTATTAGCTGGTTGAATTTACTTCCTCCATTCGATCAACCATGGAGAGACGTGATTCAATTCAGAGCCATGAACACGAGAATGATATGTTAAACCCACTCCTCGCCAAGGAGGACAGAGATGTATTTGAGGATGAAGTGAAGTGCAGTGCAGCTCTAATATGGGAGGAAGTAAAGAAACAATGCTGGATAGCAGGGCCCATGGTGTCTGTGAACTTGTTACAGTTCAGCATGCAGGTGATGTCTGTTATGGTGGTAGGGCATTTAGGGGAACTTGCGCTCTCTAGTGCAGCTATTGCTACTTCCTTTGCAAGTTTCTCTGGCTTCAGTGTGCTGGTATGATTTAAAAACTTTGCTTTGCTTTGTTTGCTTTTGTTGTAAGAGTTTATAGTTTGAATACTTTCCTGATATTCTTTCCCTTCTTAAATTCCCCAGAAGAAAAAAGCTTTAGAAATGTTGAGAAATTAAAACATTATCTCAAAATCTGGACTCTTTCAATTCCAGGATTACTGGTGTCCTTAAATGATTAGTTCACTTATTCCTAATGTATATGATTCCATAGATTTTGAACTAGCAAATGGCCATTATAAAGGGTAGCATCATAAGACATGAAATTGCTCTGTTTTATACTGCAACCTATATTCGATAACTTTTTTGGTCCAAATATTTCATACTGATGCACCGCTGAAATAGATAGCTCTAATGATAAAAAGTTAATCAGTCACAATATTTGCTTAAAGGTTTTGAGATGGGGTTGCAAATTAAGTGGACTTTGGAAAATGTGCGACGGAATTGCCTGGGAATATGGTTAATGGTTTGAGTCTGACTGTAAATGGGCCATTCGAGTTCCAATTAGATGGCTGAAAAACATATACTACTTATGAAAATGAGTTGTTATACTTATCCCTTAAATATTATTTTGATAATGATCCACTGTTGAAACATTATATGCTTAAATTTTTTTTATAAGATCCCAAATACAGACTCAAACCATATGGCAGGCTTTTGATGTTTTCAATAGTTTCTGCAGCAGGTACTGATAAATCTATTAATACCTCATCTATGGTTCATTAAGTTAACCTTCAATTCAACTAGAGTTGCTCAGCTGATACAAATGTCGTTACCAATTTTGATCCTGTATTGGACCTTTGAACCTGAGTTCCAAATTTTACAAAACAAAATTTAAAATTTGATCTTGGGGTTGGTAATCTACTTTCATGAATGTAATATGATGCTATAAAGCAAATTGAATAAATCCAAACTAGTTTTTTATCTATCATCCTGTGAAATGAACAGTAGTCTACCTTTTCCTTACATGATGAATTATTGAAAAAGTTTTTGAGGAAACCCAATTAAAAATGTAACTTGATTCGGTCTGCATACCTGCCGCACTGAATTGACTCTAAAAAACATTTTAGCAGTTATTATGATTCACTTCTTTTTGGAGATTGTTGAAGTCTACAGTGAGTATATTCATAGAAGTGAAGATTTAAGTTTGTTTAAAAGCCAGGAATGCAATATTGCATGGAATACCAACTATTTTCTCTTCTATCTGTACAGATGGGAATGGGAAGTACATTGGAAACACTATGTGGACAGGCCTATGGAGCAAAGCAATACCATCAGCTTGGGATTCACGTGCAGAGAGCATTTTTTGCTCTTTTTTGTGTGAGCATACCGATTGCTGTGATGTGGGCTTACATGGGCAACATTCTAATTGCATTTGGGCAGGACCCTCTAATATCCTTTGAAGGAGGGAAATATGCCAGATGGATGATTCCCAGTCTGTTTGCTTATGCAGCCCTTCAACCCCTTCTAAGATTTCTGCAGTCACAAAGCATTGTCTTTCCCACGATGCTATGCTCTGCATTTACTTTGTGTTTGCATGTTCCAATGTGCTGGGTTCTGGTATTTAGAAGTGGATTAGGAAATAAAGGGGCGGCCTTGGCAAACGGCATTTCGAGCTGGCTCAATGTGACACTTCTTTTTCTATATATTAAAATTTCACCTGCATGCAAGAGGACATGGACATCCTTTACAACGGAGGCTTTGCATGATATTAAACATTTTCTCAAGCTTGCCATTCCATCTTCATTCATGATCTGGTATACTACTTCAATCTCTTAGATGCAAAATTTGATGCAAATTATCTACGTACTACATAGCATTTTTGTGGTCAATATACTTCCTTTTAACCCATAGATTGTTTAGTCTCATTAACGTCATTAAAATCTTTCATCTTTTTAACCCTTCCCAATATTCGAAGTTCATGACACGTGATGAATATTTTGTCAAACAGTTAAGATCCATTTTTGTTCATCAGACGATACCACAAGTTGCTAATGATGTATGGCAGATTATTTTAGAATGTTTTTTTAAACTTATTTTGTTAGTTCATTATTCTATGGGTGTCAACAGCTTGCAGTGGTGGTCCTTTGAAATACTTATCATCTTGTCAGGTCTGTTGCCCAATCCAAAACTCGAGACATCAGTTCTTTCAATCTGGTATGTATGTGTAACGTGAGAATTCTAATTAGGAAATGTGATATAAGAAGTTTAATTATAAATGAATCTCAAATTTCAATTAGGGTATTTAATTGCATCTGCTTCATTTTTGTCTGAGCTAGCTTTGAAACTTTGCAGCCTTAACACTTCTTCTATAGCATATATGATTCCATTTGGTTTTAGTGCTGCTGTAAGGTAAGTACATTTTGCAGCTAACTAGTAAATTTCTACTATTTCTGTTACTCATTTATCCTAGTCAACTAAGAATCATTTAACCTATCATGGATTTAATCAAAATCATTTTCAATCAAAAAATTTAACAATGTTCACGCTGCAGTACACGAGTTTCAAATGAACTGGGAGCTGGACGCCCTAATGCTGCCCGCTTAGCAGTGTATGCGGTGTTCTTTATAGCAATCACAGAGGCAGTCATGATAGGATGTCTTTTATTCTCTATACGAAATGTTTGGGGCTATGCTTACAGCAATGAAAAAGAAGTCGTTGATTATATTGCAAGCATGATCCCATTGCTAACAGTCTCATCATTTTTGGATGTAATCCAATGCATTCTTTCAGGTTCATATTACTTTTTATTATCATATTTGGAGCTACAAACAAATTCATCATGAAGTCATGTTAGCATAACAACGCTTTCTGTTTAAGTAATGCTTTTTTTGCAAATAATATTTCAGGCGTTGCCAGAGGATGTGGGTGGCAAAAAGTGGGTGCTTACGTTAATCTTGGGGCATACTACATGGTTGGCATTCCTGTAGCTTTCTTTTTGGCCTTTGTACTACATATTGGTGGCAGGGTCAGTTACCCTTTCTCCACTGATTTGATTTTCAAAGCTCTGAAATTTATGTTTTAAAAGCTAGAAGAGAACTTTGGAAAAAACATCAAAGTTTATCTTACCTGTTAGAGTAGATTTTTTACTGATAAATGATAATCCTCAAAATAGAACTGTTATTGAAATCATAGTCTGATGTTCAACTGGCTAGACCATTCCCGGCAGCACTTTGAGAATATAAGTTATTTTTCACTGTCATAAGGCATGCTATGAAGCAACCATATATAAAGGTGAGACAGGTAACATGCTCATTTCAAAACTGTTGATTTAGAATAGGATGCCAGAATCTAGATATTGCTATTGATAAACTTCTACAAATTAACTGAACTGAGTGTAGGCATGAATCTAACTTCATATTATATCTCATTGTCTAGATTTCTTTGCTACATTTCTAATTGTTCTTCATCTGAATCGTAACTGCTAGGTAAATGCAAACTATTTTCCATCACAACCTTGACTAGTTGTATTTTAACATAAACCATAAAGAAATTGACAAAGTAATAAACGTGGAAGAGACTTGTTCAGAATTTTCCTAGTTCCTTTCCTCTTCGTAATAGTAGAGAAAGCAGGGAAAATGGTGGTGTTTTACAAAGAAGAAAACACAATACTATTTTTTAACATTTTGATTTGTTAATTATACCAAATTTTCATGGATGTTTCAGGGACTCTGGCTCGGAATTATCTGTGGCCTTTTTGTACAATCATTTTTACTATTCCTAGTAACAACATGTATAGGCTGGGAAGAACAAGTAAGTAGCTCCAATTTTAGTATTCTAAAGAGAAAAGTGCAGCAATTGTTGTTTTATATGAGAAAATAAGACATGGATTGTATCCATTTATTTTTCCTGCAATGTAAATTATATGAGGCAGAACTAGAAGAATGAATATCGATGACCCATAGCACAGCCTATAATGAATCTTATTTATATCAGACTGATTTCAAATTTCATTTGAGGTTGAAATGTATCTACATGATTTGACCAGTTTGATTAAATGCACATTACATATATTAATGGAAGGTTTATGTCCACATGCACATAGCATCTAGACCAACAAATTTGTCTATCTTCCTCTTTACAGTCTATGAATTTGACATGAAAATGAATGCTTGCTTTAAATCTAGCTGAATATTATCCATGAATCTAGTAATATTGTTTACTCATATAAACATTGATTCTTACTGGTAGGCAAGAAATGCAAGAGACAGAGTGTATGCGTCATCATTACCCATACTCAGTGATGATATAATAAAGGTATGAACTCTTTTCTGCTTTCAAGAGAAGCCTGATTTTGGAGAAATTAAGAATGGAAAACTCTGTGAGATAAAAGACATGGAAAAAAGCATCGAAAGCAAAATGCTTTCATGTTTCTAAGCTGATTAAATACTGGGAAAATCAATTGATTCATTGTCATGGAATCCTTAACTTATTGTCATGAAAAAAAACAGGACGATAAAAAGTATGAACCTTGATGCTGATAAGTTTTGTAACCAGTTTTCAAGCTCTTGAAGAACAAAGTCGATTTTTGGCTGCCTTCAGCTATAAAATGCGACAGGGTACTCCAGCTGTAAAGGCAATGCCATTATTAAATGAGACAGTTTCCTTAATTTATTTAATAGTGCTGGAAAGAGTGGCTTCATTGTCGGAGATTGGTGATAAGAAAAACTGATCAAATTATGATAAAATTCAAATCAATGTTCACAAGGACCATTGTAATCTTCTTCTCTAATGTGCTGTTATGCGTCATTATTTTCATTTATTTTCATTGAGAAGTCTTTTGTAATGTCTTAGGGATTTTTATTTTAGTTTTATTCAGTGTGATAATGTTTTGTATTATTATCAATATGTTTTTTGACGAGGCTTTGTATTAGTATCTGGATTGTTGACTATGTATTATAGATGTATTTGTTGTGTCTTTAATATGTTTGGATTATTGTATTAGTTCTATTTTACTATTTTAATTATATATATGATATAGATGTGTTCATCATAATTGATTCAGGATTCTAGATTATTAGTAATTTCTACATCTTTATGTCCATTTCATGCTTAACATAGATGATTTCTAGTTAAATGTGATGATTTAAGGATTCATTTGGATATTATGTTATTTTGGGTGTTTGTTGCACTTGCTTGGCTATTCTTTAATGGTGCTACTATTTCGCTTGAGTGTGCAAAGTACGATACTTTCTTTCCCCACTAATAATCAATTTAGAAAAAACAGGTTTGATAAAGTCTTTCTCGCTCAATTGAGTGTGAAATGAGTCTTGTGAATCCCTAAGTAAATCTAGACCTAAGTCAATAGTGATTCAAAAATTAATATGTTTTGTTTAACTTGTAAAGTGACTTAGTCCTTTATGTGTGGTTGATTTTTTTGTCGTCCTACATTTTTAGGTTATATCAATTACATATTCGTCATATTTATGAATTTTTTAATGTTTTCAATAGAAAGATAATATGTTTGCTAGAGATTTTATTTATAGTGAAGGAAAATTAATGTGTTCTAACTCATTCTTTAGAAATCAAAATATTTGTGAAAAATAGAATTGCTATAATTGAGAATTTAATTTAATGTAATCTGTTTCAATCTTATGCTATCACTAGAAAAATATCAAGTTTAAATGAATTATGTCATATTGCCTTAATGGATTATTAGTATGAGAAAATCTTAATTATAAGTTAACTCCAATATATTAAAATTGTTTATATTTGGTGCAAAGATAATTTGTTAAATGTTTGAAAGAAACATATTAATGAAAATTCTTTAAGTCGAAAAATAGTTTAATTGCTTTTGGTTAAGTAACAAGGGAAGGGCCCTGACCCATATAGTTAACAACACAACTAATCTATCATAAAACAACCACTAGCACAAAACAACTAGAAGCACTCAAAGACCAACCATCAACCATACATAATCAAAAACATAAACAAAAAGTCTAGCAAGTAAACAACATCCAAAGTAAACTAATAAAGATAATAGCTAACCGACTAATCATATAGAAGACACACAGGCCATTAAAGTTCATAACAAAGAGTTTGACTAAAACCATAACATAGATAAATACCTAAAAAAAACCCTCCCAAAAAAATGAAGATAACCCAAATCCACAAACTACTTTTTTTGGATTTTTTAATGAGAGCCCAATTCTTTTCCATGATCTATAGGTTAGTCTTCCATTATGCATCATTAGGACTACAATCTTTGGGATCATCCCCTTTTTGAGCACTCAAGCTTGCATTCTTTTTGTGTTGCTTCTTCAATTTTCTCTGGCAAGAGACTACCCCCATAGTTGCCTTCCTCATGATCCCATATGTGATCAGAGTAAGGGAATTAATCGCATGCATCAGGAACTTTTTGTCTTCTCTAAGGCTCCTTGCTCTAGATTCAAGGTCCTTCATTCTAACCTACAAGTCAGAAACCTGAGCTTTAAGGTTAGATAAAATTTCATTGTTAGTGATAGAGGTATTTTCCATGGATTGAGTGTTCTCATTTGTCCCCTACTCCTCCATTATTTTCATATCCTACATCCCAAAATCAACCTTCTTCTCATCTTCATCCTTCTAGACAACTATGTCTTATTTAAATTCCTCCATTTCAATTTCATAGATGTTGCCCTCCGACTCCTCACTATTATCATCATTCTCTAGGAGAATTTCTTCTTTAGACAAGGAATCTAAATCCTCTTCCACCTTTGGATTTCTTTGATCTTTATGTCCTTCCCTTTAAGTATGACAGACCTTCTACCTCGCTAGCTAATTTCCAGTTTAACAATATCATGTTTGTGAACCTCTTTTGCAATAGGTTTAGTGTTCATGTCATTTAGGTCAATTGTGATATTTTTGATTTAGCAGCCTCATTTGTCTTCCTAGTTTTGGAACCCCTAAGTTTAGGGCCAATTAAATTTTTGTTCTCAGGGGTTAGCTTAAGAAGCTCATCATCCTCTTGAACCGCACTAGGATTATTCACGTTCTTACCTTTTTTCTTCCCTAACGAACCAGGCTTCTCAGGGGAGTGCACCTTACTTTCAATCAACTCGATAGTGACAAACCTAGGAGGCTTATTAGGGCTTTCAACTTGAGTAAGGAGCCTACTACTCTTGGGAATAAGACTGGACACATAGCTATACAAGGCAAAGATAAGGCCTTGGTGTATTAGAGGATTGACACCTTTAACTCCATTATTAGCACATAGGGAAGTGTAAAGGAAGAAAGGAATATTAATAAACTCCTTGTGTTTGATATGGTTCAAAATAGGAAAATGGCACCCATGTAAGGTAGTGTAATGAGATTCTTAGGTAAAATAGTGCATAACATGATAGCTGACAAGGGCATAAGGGGGAGGAAAAAATGACTTGTTAAACCCATTCTATAGCACAACTTCATTCTCTCCTTCAAAAAATTTACTCATGAAGAGCTTGTAATTGCCACAACTTCTCTTGACAACACATAATTCATTGCACTTCAAACTTGTCGCTTTAGCAATTAGCTCTAAGAAGACTTGAAATTTGATGCTACTAATTGAAACTTTCCCCTTCTTCCAGGAGTTATAGAATTTGGTACTAAGGATCCGATTATACCCCCTCATGGCTTCAATAAAAGGAGTCAAGCCAGCCTCTAAAAAATATATCCTATGACTGCTCATTCTTTTTCAATTCATCATAATGTCAAGGCTCTGAACACTTCAATGAACTCCTAATTGTAATATTTTTGTCACAGCTTGAATAAACCCTAGCAATACAACTGGTTTTGAGTGGATGCAAATTCAAATTGAATTCATAGAATCCAGAGGTTGGATTTTGTAATAATTTTTGGGAGATATACAATCACATAAAATATTTGTTGTCACATAGACAAAATATATTTTAATCACCCTTTCCTTCCTCCAAGCTTCCATACCTTGACATATCTCACCATCACTACACTTGCTAATATTTAAGAATTAAGAGGAAGTTTGTCTTGGGAATGAAATCCTTCCATCTTCATAATCAATGTGGCAAGGTTACTTGTGTCAAAAAGACATCTGAGTAGTGCAAATAACCACAACATTAAAATAAGGTAATAATTATCCATAAATGCAAAAGGAATAGTTAATTTTGCAATGAGCGTCACTACTAAAGTTCCCTCTATCATTAGTCATAAGTTTCTTCACCTTAGAAAAGCAATTAGAGAATTGTATATTTCTCCATTTGTTAAAGCCAAGAGCCCAATCAAATACTTTGTAGTTTTATTAGATTCTCTATACATATGTAAAATGTAATGCCCCACCAAAAACCCTAAAGGAAAACAATACAACTAGGCAACTAAAAGGGTGTAATAATTTTTCTTTCTAAAGATTGAGTGCATAATCATATCAATAGCATGTTTAATGACACAGCAAAAGACTAACACATGATTTCCTAAGGGTTACCAATGAAGATTAATTCATAGATTATATTAACACTACGGTTAATCTAGTTGTTCAGCTAATTAGGAAAATTAAATGCCTAAGATAAAATCTACACATACATCTAAATTCCATAATGAAAGAATCAAAGTACTCCAGTGCATTCATTTCCCATAGATCATATATACAAAAGTTTAAAGCAACTGAATTAACATACATTCCAATGACTCCCTTTTACAACATCCATAAATACATGGTTACCAAAAATGCCACGGATTACAAAGTTACAATATCAAGGTTCCATAAAAGTTTGATACAATGACCACAAGGTCTCAACTGAACAATGATCATGAACATGAGCTGGTACATGAACCACGAACCCAGAAACATCAGCGAAGCCCTTCCTCGCCTGAAGATACATTCCAGAACATCTGATGGGAAGTGGCACTACCACCCGACCATGTGATTCCGAAATAGAACCACCCCACCGTGCTAGGAGATAGTAGAAAACCCTCAAGGAAGAAAAGTAAGACAAGTACGAAAGAACTACAAGACTCCACAAACATCCATGTGACTCAACTCACAAACACTAGTGACTCTAAGGAGAGAGTGTCATCACATAGCTTAAGATGGATACCATGGTACAGTCTCCATAGGTCTCGGCCCCCATCATGGGTTATACTGGTAACCTCTCCCGAACCTCCGGTTCCACCTAAGTCTCATGCGGACCCTACCAATCCTTTCATGACGACAAGGTGGTAAGCTTGCCATTCCAAGCCTTCTCCTAACATTATGATCCTTGTACTAGCACTCACCTATGCACGAGGCACATTATCTTAATTAATATTTATCCCACCCATCCCAAATCAATTATTAGGTTATCACTTTTTAACTGACTTTCGACGGGTTATCCTGTCATCCACTTCAGGCACGGCCCCCGCTCAAAAGCCACTCTCTCTCATAGGACACTACAGGAAAGCTCTCTCTACGAGAACTCTATGGTGAAACAGACAGCCATACCTACTCCTTACAAACCACAGGTGAAGGATACACAATCACGAACCCAAGATTGAACATTTGGACAAAACACACAATGGCTCACATCAATAAGGTTATACAACAACACCTAACCAAGGAAATATAATAACATAGGACACAATGACAACTCAACTAATATTGCAACAGAACTTAAACTTGACTGAAAACACCATTTACACAAGATCCTAATATTGGCAATCTTTTCTTAAAACAACAAAATGCATAAATAGCTTTCAAATTAAGACTTCCAGAAAATAAGAATTACAACTATATTAATACAAATAAACCAATGTTGTCATTTGTTGAGAAAAGTGGTAAATGAACTAGGAAACATGGGAATATAGAGAGCTAGGTGATCTAAACTTAGAATTTTAAACCATAAGAAATGTCGATAACTCTTAGAGAAAAAGAAACATATTTGCAATGTAACTTCTATCATGCTTCCTAACAACTAACCTTATATTATAACTAAGAGATTAAATACCCCTATTCACTACTATAGAAATTAAATTAATTAACATCTATTTCTCTATGATTTCCATTCATCTATTTCAAATGATTAATAATAAATTTTCAATAAACAATGATACAAGCAAAATCATTTAAATAATCGTAACCTATATCTAAAACCTCCAATCTCATACTTCCTTAAATAATAACCAAAATTAAATAAAGAACCTACCTCTTTATGCTTGAAACTGGCTTGGAATGAACTCTTCTGTGCCTCCTCTAAATTGACCTACTTCTTCCTTGATGGCTCAAGAGTTCTCTCACAAATCTTCTATTCTCCTTCTATCTCTTCTCTAAAATGCTCTCTCTCTAATCTCTCTTCTAACTTACTATCTTTCTCTGTGCTCCACTTGCTATCTTCTATCTTTTTTCCTCTATTATTCTCTTCTTCATTCCATTCTCTAATCCTTTGTTGCATCTCACCTCCTCTTCTCTTCCAACTCAATGGTCTATATATAGGGTTGTCATGTACCTTCTTTCCTATTTTTGGGCTATCTCTCCTAGTGGTCGATTGATTCTAAATGACACCACTCATGATTTTATTGCAACATAATAGTCCTAAATGGTTTTGAATTCTTATACGTTCACCATGCAATGTTAACCATTACCTACTTTGTGACACCAACCACTAAAGTTGTTAAGTTCATAATTAGTGATGATCCATGACTAAGTCGACTTTACTAAAAATGACTTCCTTAAAATATGCAAAGTTTAAATCAAATTAACTCCTTACTACACATGTCGATCAATATATCGGTGGGTTATGTATTTTGCACGTGGTTTATGTTTTAATAGGAGTAGTGGTAATCGGTGGTGTTTCCCTTAAACAATGCATACCTTAATTCAAACAACTACCTTTAAACCTGCCTACTACCATGAAGGATTTTCAACATGGTAAGTGATTAGGGAAAATATTTCCCATTGTGGTTTCTACTTGCAATAGATCTACATTTCCTAAGTCTCGGTGGCTTCCCAATATATCGCTCTACTCGTCGATTTTTGCATGCAAGTTGGTTGTTACGTGGGATAGCCATCGTGGTGCCCACGTTGCACATACACAGTCCTTATTTCTTTTGAACTCTCAACGGTCTAAGCATATGTCTAGGTGACATACCATGATTCATAAGGCATAAGAAGAAAACAGAGATCAAGGATAACTATCAATTTATTTTATATTCTCAACCAATTTATAAGAATAAAGTTAGCAAAAGGCTATTGACTTGCTTATGATGAAAAGAATTTGGAGGAAAAGGAGCCCAAGGCATTGGAACCTCCACAAATATATCCATACTTTCACCATATTGCTTATCCATGTATTTCATTTTCTCAAGATCTACACTAAACTAGGTATCAATGGGGACAACCAATTTTCCTTTCATCTGGGCAAGATCTCCAATGATTTGTCTAGGCATTTGAGAAGAATATTGCTGTAGGTTTCCTTGTTTGTCACGGTAATGCACCTGTGGTTCAATTTCAGACCCTTCTTCCTCCTATTCAATATACACACACAAATCCATTAGTCAATTTTCTTAGGAGAGCATACATGATAAAAATCAAAGACGAAGTTGCAGACAAGAAATAAATTCACTTACTTCTATAGAAGTGTAGACACAGTTGTAGTGGGGTATGGAGGGAGGGAGGGAGAGAAGAAGAGAGAGAGGGATGGGGTATGGAGGAAGGGAGAAGGTGAGAGAGGGAGGGAGGGAGAGAGAGAGAGAGAGAGAGAGAGAGAGAGAGGCGCACCTTATACGCGCTTGAGAGGTACCCCCGTATGCATTTTTTACTGTTTAGGCTTGGAAATAGGCCTGGATTACAAAGCTACGGTTTGGAAGTTTGATTTCCCTCCATTTCCCTCCTTTTTGACGTGTTTTATTTTATCAACTTGGTTTCTCTACTTTGTCATCAGCGGGTTTACACTCATCAAGTGGGTATTTCTAAAATTGCCACCATATTTTCACCCATCTTTTGAGTTTTCTAACCATTTTTAAAAAAAAAAAATTGAACAACAATAACATATTATTATAGAATTTCTTTTACCAGTGTCTCCATAGTTCTCACAGACATACGTGCACCATTTTTTAAATAACTTTTGATATACTTATCCAAATTTTAAAAACTGTATATATTATTGTAGTGCACTTAATTCTTTACAATTTAAAAAATAATAATTGTATTTTCAATTTTTTTAGTGCAAGTTATGCTCCGCACATGAACAGGTACCTAATTTTTAGGATGTGCTCGATTGGAAAAATCATTAAAAAAAAAAAAAAAAAAATTTAAAAAAAAGCTTAATAAAAAATTACAAAAAAATACACATCTTCTAGTGCTCACTCTTAACTATCTTTTTACCAAAGGATTTGTCAAATTACTAAATCTAACTATGACTTTTTTGATGTGCACGTCAGACACTATGTTATGTTTTTTAAAAAAATCAGGGTCTGTTTTTCGTGCACAAAGGATTTGACCCCCTTAATCTTATCCAATTTTTAAAAAGTTAAGTAGTTTGGAAACTAGATTCAAATTACTACAATATGTGTTCTTTGATTATCTTCATATCTTGAGTGGATGACTTTCAAATTTTGCCTCCAAGTTCAGGTTCACCTAATTTCAAAAAAAAAAAGTGTCCACTTATACCCCCTTTTTGACCACCATCTTTGTGCACTTACCCAAATGTCTATTCATAAAAAAAAATATGTATCTTAGTAATCTTCATAATCAAAAGATAATTGAAAATAAAAATGTTAACATTAAAAACATAATAATTCTTAATATTGTAGATATTTTTTATTTATTAAGAGTTTAAATTATTTTTAAAAAATTAATTTTAAAATTGAAAATAATAACATGTGTAAAAAATGTTTCGTTATTATATATATATCATTATTTTAAATAAGTTTTTTTCATAATTTATTAGCAGAAGCTTAGAGTGTGTTTGAATAAAATGTTGTGTAAAGTTTTATTATGGAATTTTCTATCACATCATATGATCTATTGTCAAGTTGAGAAAAAAAACCTAAATTAAGATATGAGCCATGCTCCTTTTAAAAAAGAAAAATGAAGTGGTTAAAACCTTCAAAGTAATAAAAGAGAAAATGAAATAACAAATGTGATTAAAAAGTCTACTTTAATAATAATAAACATATTAAATTATTGTAGTGATTTTAATTTTATTAATATTATGTTAAATAAAAATAATGACAAACAAAAATATGATAATATTATTAAAAAAAAATTAAAAATATATTAATATTGTTAATTTTCTTTATATTGTTAGAATGCTAAAGAAATAAACTACAATAGGAACCACATAGAATGTCATTACCCATACAATTTATTTGTTTACACATAATGATGATATGTTACTATGAGTACATGTGACAATGTATGGTGCATCATAACATTGCAAATATCTTTGAATGGATTGGTTTCTCCAGTATCTTTGAATGTTTCGAGGGGAGCTGATGCTTCCGCTCAGGCCCAATGAGGATTATATCCTCGAATGTTAGGGGCTTAAATGCCCCTAACAAACGACGCTTGATTAAGTCACAATTGGACTTAATGAAGTGTGATTTGGTGTTGTTACAAGAAACTAAGCTAAATCTGTCTTCGGCTGATAGGTTATTTTCTTCTTGGAAAGTTTGGAATTTTTGCTCATCTCCCTCTTCTGGTGCTTCGGGTGGGCTGGCAGTTCTTTGGAAAGATTCTACTGTACATTTCTCATTAATTGCTTCCTCATCCAATTGGATGCTTGGGCTAGTTAAGAGCAAGCTGTCAAATTTAAAATTCTGGTTATTTAATGTTTATGGTCCATCTGGGGTTCTAGAAAAAAGAACACTTTGAAATTTCTTGGTTTCTCTTGCTACTCCTCTGCGGAATGTTTTTCTGATTTTTGGGAGAGATTTTAATGCAATTACTAGTATGGATGAAAAGGCTGGGGGAATCATCCCTAATAAACATGCTATGTCAGACTTTTGCAACTTCATTCACTCCTTGAATTTTGTTAATTGTAAACCTCTTAATGGGTCATTTACATGGACTAACATGCGAAGGGACTTTTGTCAAATTTCGGAAAGGCTGGATCGTTTTATGGTTTTGGATAATTGGTTCAATTCGGGACAGGATTTTGTGTCCTCAATTCTCCCCTTTACTAGCTCTGATCATTTCCCTATTCAGTTTTCTATTTTCGAGGATAGGGCTCCTAGAAAGTTACCTTTCAAGTTTGAGCCAATGTGGTTTAGGGACCAATTGTTTTTGCCTTCCTTAAAACATTGGTGGTATTCAACTCCATTTTTTCCTGGGTCTCAGATGTTTCAACTTGTTAAGAAATTGGGCTTTTTAAAGTCAAGGATAAAGGATTGGAATGTGATGCATTTTAAGAATATTTTTGGTGAAAAGGCCAGGATTCAGGAGGAAATTGAGTAGCTTAATGAAAGCATTGTTGCTTCAGGAATGTCTTCTGCAATGTATGATAAGCTAAAGTTGTTGAACATGCAGTTGAGTGAGATCTTGGCTAGGGAAGAATCTTATTGGAGACAAAAGTCTAGGGATCTTTGGCTTTCTGAAGGCGATCGAAATACTAAATTCTTTCACTCCTCTTCTAAGCTCAAGAGACTTTGCAATCAAATCTCTTATATTATTGACTCTAACAATAATACTCTGATAGATAAGGATGATATAGCCGCCGAAGCTATTAGGTTCTTTAAGTCTCTTCTTTCAGTAGAGCCAGTGGTGGTAGATGATGAGTTTGTAAATTCGATCCCCCCTTTAGTTTCTCAAGAGGACAATAGGTTGCTTATGGCCCCCTTTTCGTTGGTTGAATTGAAAGAGATAGTCTTTTCCATGCATCTGGAAAAGGCATCGAGTCCGGATGGATTTATGGCCATATTCTTTCAGAAATGTTGGGACTTTATAGGAAAAGATGTGTTGCTAGCCTTGGAAGAGTCTAGAAGGAATAGGGCGATCCTAAGAGAAATTAATACCTCTTATTGCTATTATTCCGAAAGTAGATAAGCCTACCTCTTTCTCGGACTTTCGTCCAATTGCCTTGTGTACCACCTTATATAAAATCTTTACTAAGGCAATTTTGGTTAGGCTGTCTAAACTCCTTCCTTGGATAATTTCTTTGGAGCAGGGTGGGTTTGTGCCTGGACAGGAAACTCCTGAAGGTTCCATTGTAGCTCACGAAATCCTACACTCCATATCTCAACAAAAGGTTCCATCAATGATTCTTAAACTAGACATGCTTAAAGCCTATGATCGTGTTAATTGGCAGTCCCTGGTGGTGGTCTTGTATCGTTTAGGGTTTTCAAGTAGTTGGGTTAAGTGGGTCTTTTCATGTATATCCTCTACCCGCTTTTCAGTTTTGATTAATGGTTCTCCCTTGGGATTTTTTGCTTCCTCCCGGGGAATTAGGCAAGGAGATCCTCTATCCCCTTTTTTGTTTACTCTTTTGGCGGAAGCATTAAGTAGGGCTATATCTAATGCTACGGCATCGGGTCTATGATCAGGTATCAGAGTGGATGGCCTCCCTTCTTCACAATCTCATTGCTTATTTGTTGATGATACGCTTCTGTTTGGTGTGGCCTCTATGAGGGAAGCTCAAGTTATTAATAAAATTATTTCTGATTATGCTGCCTTTTCTAGTCAAAAGGCTAATAATCAGAAGTCCAAAGTCTTTTTTGTGAATGTCCCCACTTTAGTTCGGGACAATCTTGCCTGCTTTTGGAGCTTTCAAGTTGGGACCTTTCCCTATATGTACTTGGGCAATCCTTTCTTTTTGGGACCGGATAAGACCTCCTTTGGGGATAAAGTAGTCCATTCTATAACCTCCAGAATTTCCTCTTGGAATCATAAGTAGCTAACAATGGTTGGTAAGATCCTTCTAATCAAATCAGTTTTGAGTGTCATTCCTACATATTTGATGTCTATCCTACAGGCTCCTTCTCAAGTCAAATTAAAAAGATTAAGGTTTCCCTTAGTACCTTCCTTTGGAGTGACAACTTAGGAGTGAAAAAGAAGATCCCTCTTCTTGCTTGGGATAAAATTTGTCGTCCCAAGGAGTTGGGGGGTGCGGGTATCCGTGACCTAGTTATTTAGAATAAAGCATTGGGGGCGAAATTGATTTGGAAGTTATATGAAGACCCCCGGAGTAAATTGGCTTCCGTCATGCTCGCCAAGTATTTAAGGGGAGCATCCAAAGAAAGGATTTTTACTGCAACATCCCTTCTGAAGGGTTCTGCGTTCTAGAATTTTTTGATTTCTTGTAGGGAGGTGGTTTTACTACATTTATCTTGGGTTGTCCATAATGGGAAAAAGGCCCATTTTTGGGATGAAGTTTGGAATGGGCATCCTACTCTCTCAGCTATTCGTGACTGGTCCCCTTTGCTGGATATTCTATCGGATCTTTGGGGGCCTTTTGTTGCGGATTATTTTAACATTGTCACCTCAGGTCCCTGTTTAGTGGCTAAATGGAAGGATATCCCTCTCCTATCTATTAATAACGATATTATTTTAGCTTTTGTAGAAGAACTTCGTAAAAGACCTTTAGTTTTCCAAATCAAGGAGGACTCTTTGGTTTGGGTTAAAAATGTTGCAGGCTCCTATTCGGTAAAAGAGGGGTACAATTCTTTGGTTCAAGCCCCTTTGCCCTCTTGTTGGCCTACTAAGCTTTTCTGGCATCATTCTTGTCTTCCAAAGGCAGAGGCTTGTGCTTGGTTGGTAGTCCAAGATAAAGTCCTTACTGGAATGCGATTGGATAGGCTTGAGATTACAGCAGTTTTCCCTTGTGTTTTTTGTGGTTATTGTATGGAATCGGTGGATCACCTTTTCCTGCTATGTCCTTTTTCCTCTGAGTGTTGGTATTGGTTGTTTGATATGTTAGGATGGTCTTCTGTTCTCTGTTCAAATCTACTTTCACAATTTATGTCCTGGCCCTTGTTGTTTCCCTCTTCGTTCTACTCATCTCTTTGGGTTGTCACTCCATCTCTGCTGATTTGGAATCTTTGGCTTGAAAGGAATTCAAGAATCTTCAAACATATATATGTGACTTTGGCAGACATAATTGGTAAAATTCAAGCCTCCATTAGTGAAGTGGTGCTTTCTTTCATTCATAGAAATTTAGATCATCTTAGGTCCTTTTCTCATTGGGATAATTGGGTTACTTGGCGATGGTCTTCACTTCATTTGATGCCTTCTCATGGGGTTATATCAGATGGATTTTCTTCGCTTCTTAAGTGCAAGATGGCTAAATGGAGTCCTCCTCCTTTCCCTTCATTCAAACTTCAGTTTGATGGGGCCTCTAAGGGCAATCCGGAGAGGTCTGGGATTGGGGTAATTATTTTTTATCACTCTTCAAAGATCATCAAAGCAGTGGGTAAATATATTGGTCATGGCACTAATAATGTGGTTGAGTTTCGGGCTTTATCCTTTGGACTTGATCTTGCTCTTTCTTTAAACATTAAGGATATTATTATTGAAAGTGATTCAATGCTGGTCTTTTAGGCGGTTGCTAGACAAAAGTGTCTCTCTTGGCACTTGCAATATATTTTAGAGCACATTCTCCTTCAACTAAATGGTTTTTCCACTTTCTCTATTTCTCACTGTTTTAGAGAAATTAATGTTTTCGTAGATTTTCTTGCAAACAAGGCTGTTGTTGAGGGTATTGATTATATAGAACTTGCCCCTTCGGACTTTCCTATCTCTTGCATGAAACTTCTCTCTTAATAGACCTTCCATTCAGAAACTTCCTTCATTCCCTATTCTTGGTGTGGTTATTCTTTCGTAAGTGCCTATAATGAGGGTGTGGCCTTCGGGGCAATATCTTTGCTATTGACATTTATTGGGAGAATCTCCTCATTAAGGAGAGAGTTTGTTGTGGTTTCTATTTTTTGGATTTGCCTTTTGTTCGATTGGCCTCTCCCTTCTCATTGCTTTGTGGGGTATTTTACCTCCTTGTATGGTTATAGGGGGATGTTGTCTTGCCTTATGACAAGATTTCTGTTATAGCTATCTCTGGTAGTAGCTCCTTATTCAGTATGGAGGTTGGAGGGGCAATTTTTGCCTGGCGGACACTTTTTTGACAGTGAATGGGATTTGGGTTGATTATCATGTTTTATTCAATCGCTGCTTTTTTGAATATTATGGATACCTCTATTGATGGATATCTTCGTTCTTCTTTTGTTAGTTCGGAGATTGTCTTTGGTCTTTCTTTATTTTTCAGCTTTGTGCCAATTGTTTGGCAACTTATAAGAGTGAGATCGTATGGGTTCTTGTGTAATTATTTTCCTATATGGTCAGAAGTGGGATACCTTATGATCGGCTGGCAATTTTGGTATTTATTGGACTTCTTGCTTGGCATTGACTTGTCCCATGAAGCTTCATGTTGGGCTTACAAGATTATCATCACGGTAGATGGATACCTTGGTTTCCTTTGGACATCTTGGAGACTTCTTTGGTATCAGATCTTCTATGTTACTCATTAATTTTCGTGGTTGGAATTTGTTAAAATACATTAAGTTTGATATTCTTCTTTTTTGGTAATCATTTCTCTTTGCGGTTAGATGTGGGTAACTTTGCCATGAGCTTTCGTTTCACATTAAGTAGAGTTGGTCCTTATGTTGAATCATTTCGCTCTGTGGGTACCCTGATGTTTAGGCAGTTGCTTTAATGATTGGGTCTGTTGTAAAGATATGAGGGAATTTTTATCTTTTGGTATGAGGTCTCTTGCTCGGCATTTTCTCTTATTATGATAAGATAATCATACAACAATTATCCTTTTCTTTGTTATATTCAGGATGGTGTGCAGGTATGGCATTCATTCTTTTTTTGTTTTTTCTTCCTATTACATAATGCTTTGCATGTTTTGGAGATTTCTTGGCAAAATTGGTGGTTGGTGGCTTTTTTTGAGGAACTGGAAAGTGCAGTTTATTTGGTGGTGTAGATGGCTCCTTATCTTGATGTTGTTGTTATGGCTTTTGCTTTGGACTATTTTATGGATTGGCCTCACCCTGATTGCTGAGGGTTTTCTCCATTCTTCTCTGCTTATTATATGGATGGGCATATGTTTGCTAACCATTTTTGTGTTGTCAGGACTGCTTTTACTTGGTTCCCTTCTGGCTGTGTGTTTTGTTCTCCGCAGGGCCTTGGATTCATGTGGTGCATAGACATATTGGTTTCTTTGGGGTGATGGCACTGATTTTGTTTAGGACATGGTGGCTTCATTTTGGGATGCTATCTTCTTCATTGTTTCCTACAAGCTTTTTTCAAGCTTCCTTTATATCTAATGCGATTGATGATGTAATCAGGGGTTGTATCTAGGTTGCCTATGGGCTTTTGTAATGGGTAGATAGGCTTTTGTTTTCTTGAGAAATACTGAAGAGTTTTTTTACTGGTTCTTTCCCTTCAGTGCTCATTGAACCAGACACCATGTAAAAAATATAAAGATTTAATATAATTTCAATGGTTCATCCACTTTTATCAAAAAAAAAAAAAAAAAACATTGCAAATATCAATTTATTTATTTAGTGAAAAAATCAATTTTTTCTAGCTAAAAATATTTAATAATTTAATAACTTACTTGAGAATTATTTTATTTTACTTAATAAAATCGCATAGTTTTTAAATAATTTCAAACTAAAATAAAATAATTCTATATTGATAACTCTAGCATTTTTTAAATAAATGTGTTTAAGATTTTTATATAAGCTAACATAGAACCATCGTAGGCTTATGTCATAATGAAAGGGCCTTTTTCATAACCCATTATTTATAAAACTAAACATTTATATTTTTACGAATAAAATAGACAAAAGAAAAAAAATCAATTTTCATAAATCACATCAAAAAACAATAATGATAGTACCGAAGACTATCAATAATAGATGCTTTGATGCACATGCTTCAATGTACTCTTTTAATTGATAAAATATAAATGATGTGACTACATTAGAAAAATCTATTAAAATAAACTTAAAACTAAATAATAATTAACATAATAAAAATATATAAATCTCACCATTACAATTATATAAATATTTTTCATAATTAAATATAAACTTATATTTTTCACAATTAAATATAAACTTATATTTTACTCTAAATTAGGACAGCAAACCATATCTCTTTGTTTTTGTCTCCTCTCCTCCCTATCTATCTCTCAATCTCTACATCTCCATTTATTTATCTTGCTTTTCCTTTTCCTAACCCATTCTATATTTATATCTATCCTTATCTTTCTCTCTCCCCATTCTATGAAAAGACTCTTTTTCTTCCGCTATATCTTTATATCTATCTTTATCTTCCTCTCCTTCCCTTCCACCCTATTAAAACTTACTTTATCTTTCCCTTCCACCCTATTAAAACTTACTTGACTCATTGGGTCTCTTTTAATCAATTTAATAAAGAATTAAAAAATATTGTAGATGCGATTGATGAAGATGAAAAACTATTGGCATGCTATTATATGGGTCCAATTGCTAGTGTTTTATTATGGTCAGAAGTGGTACTAAATAAAAAGGTGCTGCTAGGAGAGAGCAAAACAAGCCACCTCAGACTGGTATATTTTAGAGTCAGAAACTGTCGTCTGGTGATCAGAACTTACATGGTGACCTGTTGGAAATTGTATTATGCGGCACACAAGCAGACAAATGGCTGTGGTGACCCGTCAACTTAGTTTTGATTCTCTTAACAGTACAGAATTTAAAAACTGTGATAAAGTGAAAGATTGTTTTTTTGTTTGTTTTTTTCATCTCTTCTACAGAGGAGATTCAATTTTCTTATGTTATAAACATACAAACAGGCTTATTAGTTGATTGAATTCTGTTCTTCCATTCGATCAACCATGGAGAGACGTGATTCAATTCAGAGCCATGAACATGAGAATGATATATTTGACCCACTTCTCGCCAAGGAGGACAGAGATGTATTTGTGGATGAAGTAAAGTGCAGTGCAGCTCTAATGTGGGAGGAAGTAAAGAAACAATGCTGGATAGCAGGGCCCATGGTGTTAGTGAACTTGTTACAGTTCAGCATGCAGATGATGTCAGTTATGGTGGTAGGGCATTTAGGGGAACTTGCGCTCTCTAGTGCAGCTATTGCTACTTCCTTTGCAAATTTCTCCGGCTTCAGCGTGCTGGTATAATTTAAAAACTTTGCTTTGCTTTGTTTGCTTTTGTAAGAGTTTATAGTTTGAATACTTTCCTGATATTCTTTACCTTCTTAAATTCCCAAAAGGATAAAGCTTTAGAAATGTTGAAAAATTAAAGCATTGTCTTAGAATCTGGACTCTTTCAATTCCAGGATGACTGGTGTCCTTAAATGATTAGTTCACTTATTCCTAATGTATATAATTCCATAGACCTTGATCTAGCAAATGGCCATTGTAAAGGGTAGCATCTTAAGACATCAAATTGCTCTGTTTTATAGAACAGACATCCCCTGCAACCTATATTTGATAACTTCTTTGGTCCAAATATTTCATAATGATGCACTGCTGAAGTAGATAGCTCTAATGATAAGCAATTAATCACGCACAATATTTGCTTAAAGGTTTTGAAATGGGGTTGCAAATTAAGTGGATTTGGGAAAATGGGCGACTGAATTGTTTGGGAATATGGTTAATGGTTTGAGTCTGAGTGTAAATGAATCAGGTGAAAAACATATTTTACTTATGAAACATGAGTTATTATACTTGATCCCCGAAATATTATTTTGATAATGATGCACTGTTGAAACATTATGTGATTGATTTTTTTTTATAAGATCCCGAGTACAGACTCAAACCATATGGCAGGCTTTTGATGTTTTCAATAGTTTTTGCAGCAGGTACTGAGAAAACTATCAATACCTCGTCTATGGCTCATTAAGTTAACTTTCAATTCAACTAAAGTTGCTCAGCAGATACAAATGTCGTTACTTTCTTTTATCCTGTATTGGACCTTTGAACCTCAGTACCAAGTTTAACAAAACAAAATTTTAAATTTGATCTCGGAACAGAAGTTATTTTTAGGTTGGTAATCTACTTTCATCAATGTAATATGATGCTATAAAGCAAATTGAATAAATCCAAATTATTTTTTTATCTATCATCCTGTGAAATGAACAGCAGTCTACCTCTTCCTCTTCCTTACATGATGAATTTTTTTAAATGTTTTAGCGGAAACCTAATAAAAAATGTAACTTGATTCGGTCTGCATACCTGTAACACTGAATTGACCCTAAAAATAATTTTAGCAGTTATTATGGTTCACTATTTTTTCGAGAGTTTTGAAGTCTACTGTAAGTTTAATCACAGAAGTGAAGATTTAAGTCTGTTTAAAACCAGGAATGCAATGTTGCATGGAATACCAACTGTTTTCTCTTCTATCTGTACAGGTGGGAATGGGAAGTACATTGGAAACACTATGTGGACAGGCCTATGGGGCAAAGCAATACCATCAGCTTGGGATTCACGTGCAGAGGGCTTTTTTTGCTCTTTTTTGTGTGAGCATACCAATTGCTGTGATGTGGGCTTACATGGGCAACATTCTAATTGCATTTGGGCAGGACCCTCTAATATCCTTTGAAGGAGGGAAATATGCCAGATGGATGATTCCCAGTCTGTTTGCTTATGCAGCCCTTCAACCCCTTCTAAGATTTCTGCTGTCACAAAGCATTGTCTTTCCCACGATGCTATGCTCTGCATTTACTTTGTGTTTGCATGTTCCAATGTGCTGGGTTCTGGTATTTAGAAGTGGATTAGGAAATAAAGGGGCTGCCTTGGCAAACGGCATTTCGTGCTGGCTCAATGTGACACTTCTTTTTCTATATATTAAAATTTCACCTGCATGCAAGAGGACATGGACATCCTTTACAACGGAGGCTTTGCGTGATATTAAACATTTTCTCAAGCTTGCCATTCCATCTTCATTCATGATCTGGTATACTACTTCAATCTCTTAGATGCAAAATCTGGTACAAATTATCTAGCATTTTTGTGGTCAAAATACTTCCTTTTAACCCATAGATTGTTTAGTCTCACCAATATTCGAAGTTCACCCTTCCAATATTCGAAGTTCATGACACGTGATGAATATTTTGTCAAAAAGTTCAGATCCATTTTTGTTCATCAGACCATATCACAAGTTGCTAATGACGTATGGCAGATTATTTTAGAATGTTTTTTTAGACTTATTTTGTTAGTTCATTATTCTATGGGTGTCAACAGCTTGCAGTGGTGGTCCTTTGAAATACTTATCATCTTGTCAGGTCTATTGCCCAATCCAAAACTCGAGACATCAGTTCTTTCAATCTGGTATGTATGTGTAACGTGAGAATTCTAATTAGGAAATGTGATATTAGAACTTTAATTATAAATGACTCTTAGGGTATTTAATTGCGCCTGCTTCATTTTTGTCTGAGCTAGTTTTGATATTTTGCAGCCTTAACACTTCTTCTGTAGCATATATGGTTCCCTTTGGTTTTAGTGCTGCTGTAAGGTTAGTACATTTCGCAGCTAACTAGTAAATTTCTACAATTTCTGAGTCATTTATCCTAATCAACTAAGAATCATTTAACCTATCAAGGATTTAATCAAAATCATTTTCAATCAAAATTTTTCATAATGCTCACATTGCAGTACACGAGTTTCAAATGAACTGGGAGCTGGACGCCCAAATGCTGCCCGCTTAGCTGTGTATGCGGTGTTCTTTATAGCAATAATAGAGGCAGTCATGATGGGATGTCTTTTATTCTCTATACGAAATGTTTGGGGCTATGCTTACAGCAATGAAAAGGAAGTCATTGATTATATTGCAAGCATGATCCCATTGCTAACAGCCTCATCATTTTTGGATGCATTCCAATCCGTTCTTTCAGGTTCAGATTAATTTTTATTATCATATTTGGAGCTACAAACAAATTCATCATGAAGTCATGTTAGCATAACAACGCTTTCTGTTTAAGTAATGTTTTTTTTGCAAATAATATTTCAGGCGTTGCCAGAGGATGTGGGTGGCAAAATGTGGGTGCTTACGTTAATCTTGGGGCATACTACATGGTTGGAATTCCTGTAGCTTTCTTTTTGGCCTTTGTACTGCATATTGGTGGCAGGGTCAGTTACCCTTTCTCCACTGATTTGATTTAGAAAACACTGCAATTTATGTTTTCAATGCTAGAAGAGAACTTTGGAAAAAAAAGTTAAAGTTTATCTTACCTGTTAGAGTAGACTTTTGAATGATAATCCTCAAAATAGAACTATTATTGAAATCATAATTTTGATGTTCAACTGGCTAGACCATTCCCAGCAGCAGTCTGAGAATATAAGTTATTTTCACTGTCATAAGGCATGCTATGAAGCATCCATATGTAAAGGTGAGACAGGTAATATGCTAATTTCAAAATTGTTGACTCAGAATAGGATGCCAGAAACTAGAAATTGTTATTGATACACTTCTACAAATTAACTGAGTGTACTGTGTAGGCATGAAGCTAACTTAATATTATATCTCATTGTCTACATTACTTTGCTACATTTCTAACTGTTCTTCATCTGAATCCTAACTACTAGGTAAATGCAAACTATTTTCCATCACAAGCTTGACTAATTGTATTTTAACATAAACCATAAAGCAATTGACAAAGTAATAAACGTGGAAGAGACTTGTTCGGAATTTTCCTAGTTCCTTTCCTCTTAGTAATAGTAGAGAAAGCACACAACTCTCTGTAAATGTAGGCTGCAGGGAAAATGGTGGTCTATACAAATAAAAAAACACAATACTACTTTTTAACATTTTGATTTGTTAATTATACCAAATTTTCATGGATGTTTCAGGGACTTTGGCTCGGAATTATCTGTGGCCTTTTTGTACAATCATTTTCACTATTCCTAGTAACAACACGTATAGGCTGGGAAGAACAAGTAAGTAGCTCCAATTTTAGTATTCTAAAGAGAAAAGTGCAGCAATTATTGTTTTATATGAAAAAAGAAGACATGGATTGTATGCATTTATTTTTCCTGCAATGTAAATTATATGAGGCAGAACTAGAAGAATGAATATCGATGACCCATAGCAGCCTGTAATGAATCTACATGATCTGACCATTTTGATTTGATGCACATTACATACATTAATGGAAGGTTTATGTCCACATGCACATAGCATCTAGACCAACAAATTTGTTTGAATTTGTTTGTTCTCAGATACTAAATCTACTATCTAGCTGAATATTAAACATGAAAATGAATGCTTGCTTCGAATCTAGCTGAATATTATCCATGGATCTAGTAATATTGTTTACTCACATAAACATTGGTTGTCTTATGGGTAGGCAAGAAATGCAAGAGAGAGAGTATATGCATCATCATTACCCATAGTTACTGGTGATATGATAAAGGTATGAACTTTTTATTCTGTTTTTCAGAGAAGGCTGAATTTGGTGAAATTCCTATTAAATTAAGAATGAAAAAATATGAGATAAAAGACATGGAAAAAAGTATCTAAAGAAAAATGCTTTGATGTTTCTAAGCTGATTGAATACTGGGAAAATCAATTGATGCATTGTCATGGAATATCCTTTTATTGTCATGAAAAAAACAGGATGATAAAAAGTATGAACCTTGATGGTGATAAGTTTTGTAACCAATTTTCAAGCTCCGAAGAACAAAGTTGATTTTTGGCTGCCTTCAGCTCTAAAATGTGACAGGGTACTCCAGCTGTAAAGGCAATGCCATTATTAAATGAGACAGTTTCCTTAATTTAATTAATAGTGCTGGAAAGAGTGGCTTCATTGTCGGAGATTGGTGATAAGAAAAACTGATCAAATTATGGTCAAATTCAAAACAATGTTCACAAGGACCATTATAATCTTCTCTAATGTGCTGTTATGCGTCATTATTTTCATTGAGAAGTCTTTTGTAATGTCTCAGGGGTTTTTATTTTGGTTTTAGTCGGCTATGTTTTTAGTGACAATGTTTTGTATTATTATTTATGTGTTTTTTTAATGAGGTTTTGTATTAGCATCTGATTGTTGACTATGTATTATAGATGTATTTGTTGTGTCTTTAATATGTTTGGATTATTGGATTAGATCCATTTTACTGTTTCATTATATATGATATAGATGTGTTCATCATAGTTGATGCAGCATTCTAGATTACTAGTGATTTGTGTATCTTTTTGTCCAAGTCATGCTGATAATAGATGATTTTTAGTTAAATGTGATGATTTAAGGATTCATTTGGATATTATGTTATGTTGGGCATTGGTTGCACTTGCTTGGCTATTCTTTAATTGTGCAGGTAAATCTGATATTTCACTGAATGTGCAAGTAGGATACTTTCTTTCCCCACTAATGGTCAATTTAGAGAAAACATGTTTGATGACCTCCATCTCACTCAATTGAGTGTGAAATGAGTATTGTGAATCCCTAGGTAAATCTAGATCTAAGTCAATGCTGATTCCAAAATATATATGTTTTGTTCGAACTTTTAAAGTGAGTGAGTCTTTTATGTTTGGTTGTTTTTTTTGTCGTCTTTTATTTTTAGGTTATATCAATTACATATTCGTCATATTTATGAGTTTTTTTATGTTTTCATAGAAAGATAATATGTTTGCTAGATATTTTATTTCTAGTGAAAGAAATTAATGTGTATTAACTCATTCTTTAGAGATCAAAATATTTGTGGAAAATAGAATTTGCTATAATTGAAAATTTAATTTGATTTTAATTTGTTTCAATCTCATGTGATCACTAGAAAACTATCAAATTTAAATGAATTATGTTGTATTGCCTTATTAGATTATTAGCATTAAAAAATATTAATGATAAGTTAACTCCAATGTATTAAACTAGTTTATATTTGGTGCAAAGATAATTTGTTAAATGTTTGAAAAAAAACATATCAATGAAAATGCTTAAAGTGGGAAGATATTTTAATTGTTGAAAAAGCTCTTATTTAAAATATTCTTGAAGTAGGAAATAGAGGAAAATTGTAGAAGGGGTTAGTCATGTCCACAGAGTAGGAGACTAGGAAATTAGAAATGAAATAAAATAGTCAAAGTAGCCAAATGAATGGAGTATGGGCCGCAATTTGTTGTGAGCGTATTAAATTGGAGAGGGTGAGGGGGCATGTGAAATCAGAGCTTATAAAAGAGCTATGGACATCCAACAAAAGAGGAATTTGATTATGGTATGCACACATAAGGTAGAGACTTTGAGAAAGTTGAATAGAGAATAATGCGATATGCTTTATAGTTTGAGGTTTTCTTTCTCTAAATTTCTCTTGTTTTAATGCATCTCATCCTTGTAAAAAGATAAGAGCTTACATCTTTTGCTCAACTTAATCATGCTTAGGAATGAAAATTCTCTTTTGAATTGGCAAGGACTTATCAAGTCATTTAATTTATTTTTTACTTAATTATCATTCATGTTGATTGGGAGGCTTGTCACTCTTCAAATGTCATATGATGAAGATGCATATATTAGTTATAGACTATGAATTTTGTGTGGTTGAGCTTCAATCTTACATTGCTAAGTAGAATGGACACAAGATTTTGTTAGGAGCATAGACGTGATTAAAGACAAATCCAACGTGATCACTTGTTAGTGCTTCTTTGTTAGAGCTCCATGCCATTGATTTTAGACCCTAAAACAATTTCCAAATGAATAAGTACAAATGATACTATAGAGAATAGACATTAGCAATCTTCAATAATGATAAGAATAAAAGGAGACTCCTTGCACAAGGGAACATCACCGTGGTGGCTACTCTTGATTGATAGGTCAAAAGTGTGATAATAGCAATAAACTTAATAAAGGAGCAAGAAGAAACCATGAAATGATAACAAAAGAAGACAACAAAATCAGAGCATGAAGAAGAGCGGTTGTCATGAGGAACAAGGAAAGGGGTGATAGTCTAGTCATAAGCTTCAAGGTGACAATCATGGGAAAAAGAGAGGACAAGTTTTGAAAAGGTAGTAGACCCAATGTACTAAGAAAATGACAAAGGAATATTCAATGAAGTGTTTTGATAAATTTCATTGATGTATGATAGTCTAATGAATACATATTGACATTGAAGAGTACTGGCAGTGTACATGAAGAAAAATGGGTAAGACAATACCCAAACACAATCAACTATAAAATGGATCTAGGACCACATTGATTGTAAGAGGTAGCTTTAAATCTATTTGTGTAGAGCCTTGTTGAAACTTCATCAAATCTTTTGAGTCCAATTTATGGTATGTAACAATTATTTGGAAACATGACATGGATCTAATTATGGAGCCAAGATATGATAGGCATATAGACCATAGTTCAATAAATGGCGAAAACATGACAGAAAAAGACTTTGATGAAGTGACACATGGCCAAGTATTTCCCCTAGAAGAACTCATATGATTTCCTTCCATTCACACATGTCCTATAACTCGCACAAAGGGAGGTTACAACAACTTCAAGGCAATTTAAGATGTCAAAGAGGTAGTTGAGAAAAGTAATCAACAATATGACCAATCAATGCCACTTGTAGAAATAGTTGGAGACTTTGTAGGTGTGTGATGGAGGGAAGGAGGTAGAAAAGGTCAATATTTATCTTTTCCATACAACATAAGAGGATATTTAGAAATCAAGTGAAGACAAAGACTTTTTCTAGTGCACAAGAAGGAAGGTTTGACCCAACAACCAAGACAAACACTTGTCACTTTACCTTCAAAGAATAATCCTAAATTCTATGAAGTAGTTAGTCAAGGCTTAAAATCAACACCTAGGAGCCATTTTTTCAATTAGTTTTTGGCTAATATTTGGAAGGAGATTATAACTCAAAATTAGTTTTGGAAATATTATACTAGGTGTTGTAACTAGAGCAGCAATTCTTTCTAATTTTCATTATTCATTGTAACGCGAAAAATGAGTACTTTTCTATTTACAACTAAGTTTTTGTAACTCATTTATAAATTAACATTGTAAAGTAGACTTGTACTCACTATTTTGTATCTTTTGATCAATAAAAATAAGCTATTTTAACTTCTCATCGTTGTATATTATGCCAATCACTTAAGATAGTTGATGCAAATCTTATGGTGAAGTTATTTCTCTTTGATTCCTATCCTATTTCTCTTTGCCTTTTTGTAGAAAATATGTACTATTGCAGGTCATAACTTGTGTTTAACTAGTTAAGGAGAGGGTTTAAGTTGCAATAAAATTTCTACTTCCTTCTGAATGTTGTCCTAGACATATTGAACCTAGTTGTGAAACATTGTTGCAAAGATGTATGAAATGTAGAGTTGTGTATGCCATGCTTCAAGCATTGAATATAACTTTAAGAAAGTCCCCCTCAAAAAAAGATATAAAATCTAGGCGATTTTTTTTTTAATTTGGATAAAAATAATAATTTTTATTAGCGAATCTTTCATTTTTTACAAGAAAAATATTGATTTTATTGGCGAAGTTTTTTACGTCAATTTTTTTTGGTAGAAAATCTTGGTGAGGCTTGGAAAATAATACAAGTATGCATTAATTACTATTATAGATAATTTCATTTAAAAATATAAATTCTTATAGAAAAGTAGAGGCTTAAGGTGGAAATCATTAATGAGTTTAAAGGGTAAACACTACTTTATTTAGTTACTACCATTAATTTAAATTAATCTAATAGCCCTCTTTGTATTTTGTCAGATAAAATGTACTTAAAATTTGTAATACTCAAGGGGCCCAAAATTGTTTTTATACCATTGATTTCCATGGTCATTAAATTATATTTTGAATCGATGGTGGCAACTAAAGATTGTTGATAAAACCCTAAAGCAACTAATAATTATGATGTGTTATTGGTGAATTAATTCAATTTTTTACACTAAATTATAGAATTTTGGCAAATCTTTGAGTTCACGAATTTAATAAAATAAATTCTCCGGCGATTTAAATAGGACTGAAATATTTTTTTTGTAAAAATGTAGCGATCTAGGTCACCTTAAAACTTGAACTATTAGCCAAATTTTGATTTCCAAATTTTAAAAAATAGCCAATTAGCGAATATTAGACACAAAAAAAATCACTGGCTTCAAGTTATTGATCATATTGTGTACCTCAAACAATGGTATAGGTTTGAAATCAGTTTGGTGCATCATCTCTTTAGTCTTATTGAAGCGTCGTAAATTGTACACCCTTGCTAGGGTCATACAATTCTACGCTTAGTTTAGCACCCGCCTTAGTGTGTTTGCATCTTACATTGTAATTTCCCTTTTAAGAATTTAATTAAATCTAAAGTCATATTTCATCACTCCCCACATCATAAAATTGGGCCCTTTACCCTAAGTGTGCCCTTTTTTTATTTTATTCCTCCAATAAATCACTAACTCATAAACCTTAATTATGTCTTATTTCAACCTTTAAGGCCCGATTTCGCATATCAAAACATCTCGAAATTAGTTGTAACTTTGGGATTCACTCTAATATCATCATATCTAATAGCCCTGAAAACTTGGTGAAAAGTTGGTTGGATTGTGCATAAGTTATGCACGGTTCCCGACATTTTTCTCAAAATTTCGGGAGCATAGTTCTATGATATTATAATGCTTAACCCCAAGAAATTGGTGGAAAATTCAATCTCTAAGTCGGCCTAAAGTCAAAATTAAGGTCTAGGGTTCCATATATGAGAACTTCTCTTTCTTCATTTGAAGGCAAGTGAAAAATAAGGAAGATCATGAGTTGAATCAATCAAGCTGGAGAAATTTTGAAGGAGCCTTCTATGTAGTGAAAGAGAAGCTTATGTAGAGTCTTCAACAACATTCATCAAGTACTCATCAAGCATTCATCATCAATTAGGAGCCTTGAAGACATTGATGAATAATAGGAGATCAAGTGGCTTATATCTCTCCCTTGGGGATTGGTATGGTATCATGTTTATTTTCATGTCTTTGTATGAGCTTCTTTACACATTAACATTCATGCTTTAGATCATTTAGCACATTTTACTTAGAGAATTCTCATTTGCATTTACATGAATTTAGGGTTTACTCTCCAAAGCGTAGGGTGGCTCTAGTTTCTTATCTTTCTCATTTAGGATCTTGCATAGACACAAGGTTCTAGCACACACATTTTCAATACATTATCGGCTATTTGTGGAGGTGGAAATCACCAAAACAAAGGTTTCGACCAAGGCAAAGCCCTATATAGCCACCCAAACCCCCTTTTTCAGTTGCAGGTGCATGTACAGGTACCCAAAAGACTTTCAAGACTATTAAAAGGCACAAGGATTGTCTTGAGGCCTCAGATCTATCCCAAAATAATCAGGGATAGGGGCATGGCACCCTTGTCCCCCCACTTTCAAGTGAAATTTGGCAGGTTGAGGGCTCAGAACATCAAGATTGCAGTCTCTCAGTTGCAGCTTCCTGTGTGCCGAATCAGGACAAGGACGTGGCACCCCTATCCTGAGTATTTTGACTCAATTTTTGGTGCCAGGTACACATTCAAATTCCTCCCCCTTCTCTTCTTTTAGTATCTCAGTTTTAGTCCTACAAGTTTCTACAATTTCAGTTCATGTATGCTTCATTGTTCATCGCCTAGTCTAGTTGATCAATCACACCCTATTTTTCACATCTTCTCTTCATATACAACAAGAGGAATAGAGACCCTAAGAGATAATCCTTGGCTCTCTCTTTCTCACAAGAAGTATCCAAAGTGAGCTATCTCCCTAGGCTCTTTCATATTCCCAATGTGTTGGCAGAAGTGGGATTAGGTCCTATTCACCCGGTCTCGCTTTTTCCCCTCCACACTTAGTTTCATTTGTAACAATCATTTCTATCATTTTCCTAATATGCTAGTAGTTTAGTTTAATTACGAGGAATGTAGCAAGGGAACCAATCCTCTCTAGAGATTGGTTTCAACTATTAGAGCCCACAATTTGTGAGGCTATCCCATGTTTTACTAGGTTGCTGAGTTGAGAGCTCAACAAGGGTGCAAACCTATGTGATAACAAAAGTGTTATTAAGGTCATTCAAATACTCCATAAAGGGAGTAAGGCTAGCCTTTGAATATTTCTCTATATATGTTTCTTCTTCACTAATTTGTAAGATAAAGATTCAATATTGTTACAATCTCCTCCCATGATTACCCTCTTTTGATTTGTCTCTCTCACTTGCAACTACTCTTCAATATTGTAATGAAATTCGATAACTCTCCACCAAAAGAGAATGAAGAAAGAATAAAATCCCTAACTCTGATACATAATCCTCTCAAAATATTCTTGGTTTTGACCATGCCTAATAGTAATTAGGCTCATCATTATTGTAAAAGTGGGGTATGTCCTATTGTCATAAGGGATCAACATTGACAAGTTGTGTAATCACTACCACCTCATAAGGAAATAAATCAATGTGAGATCATTTACCTTTCAATAATTACACTTTTGTTTACAAAGAGGTCTACCAAACTATTACATTATTTATGTAGGTGTTGTATCTCCACATGTGCAAGATGAGAAATGAGGGTGAGGAGTCAAGAATGAGGTTCTTCATAGACCAACTAGGTGTTGGGACACTTTGGAGACACTTAATGATATTAGGTTTTGTGATGTTTTTGATCTTGACACTTTGTATTATTTATGTTGTATTAGGAAAAATATGTGGGTTTAATAACGTTACAATGTATAAAATTATTGTTTAAATAGTTTGAATCACTTATTGAATTTTAAGCTTGATTTTATCTATTCATGTTTTTGTTGACTTTATCTAATACATGTTTTGTTTTGTTAAAAGTTCTATCCATTTCTACAAAGCTTTCATATACTTAACATGTTTTGCTAAAAAATTCATCACGACTAGAAAAAAGATGTGACATTCACTTTTTATTATGTGATTTTTCTTTTATATTAGTGTACTTGTTTTCGAGTCCATATTACAATGCTTATTAGATGTTTAATTAGCCTACTCAATTATTATGTCAATTATAAACAGTGGCACCTAATTCATTCTATTTAAAATTGATTATATTCATTTTTTAAAAAAAATTATTATGTATATGACTATTTAATAGAAATGTGATATATTTATTTCTTCTTTGGTTAATTGTAAGGCATTCAGCTGACCTCTTTTCAGGCGATGACATATGAGGCGATTCAGTTTTATTCCACCCTTTTCTCTGATGATGTACCCCCTGCTCCTATGCAAGAGAACCAGATTTTGGCATGCATCCCTCCTTTAGTCACTAATATGATGAATGAATCTCTCCTTCGTCTAGTGACTTTGTCTGAACTTGAAGAGGTAGTTTTCATAATGGCCAAAGGAAAAGCTCTTGGACCTGATGGTTTTCCAACTAAATTTTTTCAAGAATTTTGGGATACTATCAAGTTGGATTTGCTTACAGTTGTTTAGGAATCTCATAATAGCAAGAAAATGCTTCGGGTCTTGAATGCTACCTTCCAAGTTCTTATACCCAAAAAGGAGGGTGCAACTCAACTGGGGGTAAGTGCACCAAGATGGTGAACAGAAAAGTGGCCACATGCCAAAAAATAAAATAAAAATTGATAACCCGTGCGGGTTCTAAATTTTCAAAAATGTGTTAGGCTTGGTAACACCAAGCCTAGACAAAAAACAATAAAAAAAACCAAAAGTTCCTCAAAACCCGTATGGGTTTTGAGGAACATTTTTTTTAAATAAAAAAATTTAAATTACAGGTTTTGAGAAACATATTTCTTTTGTGTAGGCCACGGGTTTTGGCCATTTTCAACTCCAAAACCCGTGGAACAGCAGCAAGGAGAAGCCAAAAAAGCATCAAACCCGCACGGGTTTGCAACTATTTTTTATTTTCCCAACATCGAGAGCAATTTTCAAAAATGGTACCCCATCGAACAAGTAAGATTTGATTTGTTTGATTATTTTTCTTTGCATTTTAATTTAATTAGGGTTTTTTAATTGATTTAAGTTTTGTTTTTATTAATTTGATGTCAGATTCTTCAAGCAATCCCCAAAAATGAAATAGACAACAAAGACCTCCTCCCGCACAAGCAACACAAGAAAACCCTGTTAACATTGCACAAGAGCAACAAGAAAACCCTCAAAATCCTGAAAATGTGCTCCTCAACAACCACCACCACCCTGAAACTCTCCACGTCCTCCATTAGATCATGTAGATGCCACACAAGAGGATCTCATCAATCGCCTTACACAAAATAGTGCCCAAATTTCTATATTGGTGAATAGGTTGAGGACCTCTAGGCTTGAGCACCACTCAACCCTTGCCAGAACACTAGAAACAATGGCTAATAGTGCAAATGAGGTATCTAGGGAGGTTACGAAATGGGGTTCATGGAGGGATAGATGTCGAACATTTTATGTGGATGGGTTGTCATATGATCAAGTGAAGAAAAAGGGCATAATTAAAGCTGACATATGTGCTCTTTTCACCGATCTTGTTACCAGTAACAACCTAGAACTAAATACAACTCGATTTCCTATACATTGGTGTGTTCATGCTAGGTTGAAAGAAGCTTTTTGGGATAGGTGGTATATGGTCTTTGACCAACCACCTTGTAATAATTGGGAGGTGCCTCTATATTTTTTGAGAAAGTTGTATTGTGAGTTTATCCTCGGCGAGAAGCTGAATTACTTTGACATCCAATAATTTTAGGGTGAGGGAGAGGCTCTGCACAGGATAGACCTGGGACCCATAGGGTGGTAGATACACAACATAGGAGGTGTAGAGCTACTAAAGCCATGGTTCATGTCACTGTCCCTATATCCTTGAAGGAGTCTATGGAATTACAGACTCTTCAGGCAGTTGCATCATTGATTGATGTCATTGTTCAGCATGGCACACAACTGGTCGGAGCAGAGGATTTACCAGCACCTGCAGCACCTCCTTCATTAGCGAAACCTCCTTCATCAGCAGCACATCCTTCCTCAATGGCACCTCCTTCATCAGCACCACCTCATGCATCATTTGGCACAAGCCAGCCCATTCAGCATATGTGCCCCACCTGCCAGGGTGTATGTTCTGGGGTAGACACTGACGCGGATGAGGATGGTGGGACATCTCATTCGTGTACATGTTGTGGGAGTATATGCCATGTTTCCACTATAGAGGATGTGGCCCTCACCGACGAACTGCTCAATATGTTGTACCCTCTCTATCAGACACAGGTGCGTTTAATTTTTTTTATGACATGTTATCAATTAAGTGACTAAATCTTATAAAAAGAAATGAATTTGTATTTTTAGAACAATTTAAAGTGACATATAAATAAAATGCATTGCAGGGTGCAACAAGTGGTGGGAGTACACCACATACTATTCAGTCAACTCCACGGTCACGAGTAGTTTCGCCACCAGAGGTAAAGATTTGTAAATTTGTTAAAAATATAATAATACATTGGATTCAAAATATATTTTGTTAATTATATGTATCATTACTTGATATTTTGTAGGGCTTATCAGTGGCTGAGATGTCCCAACTTGATGATATCACGCTTTCAGCCATTGACTTGGCCAAGATAGCTATGCGGTACCATTTAGATTTATATATTTTTGACTTAAGTGATATATTAAATACATGCTCTTTTCCCTTATGTTAGTTTTTTTCCATTAGTTTACCCCACCTGCCTCGAGGACATCTCGTGTGAGAAAGCCATCCTCTAGCACTCCGAGGCAGAAAAAGATATCCTCTCGGACACCCAAACGACAGAAGGTAATTCACTACAATTTAAATTCAATTGTTGAAATGTATTATGATTAAACATGTATATGTAGATATTGATAAATGCACTTAATCTATTTGTTCTATATACAGAAACATATGGGGTTTACAGAATTAATGAATGCACCCGATGTCGATGAGATTCAGTAGAGGGAAGAGGTGATATCTTCATATTCACTTTGGATTGCATTCTTGCTTGTTCGAAATAACTAAATCCTTTTATGTCTATATCATATGTTATCATTTTTCATACAGGAAATGGTAATAGCTGCATCAGATTCAACTAGGCCTCCTAAGGTTACAGGAGAACTATGCGAGGCTTCAGTGTGCATTTTTTCTACATATGTTAAAAATATTTGTCTTATCTAGTTTGTCAACAACTTTGGGTTATTAACTTGAATGATTGTCTTTAAACTATTACATGCCCCTTCCAAACTTCCTACTGTTATTCTACCATTCCATTTCAGTAGAAGTCCTACACGGATATTATTGGATCCAACACGACCAAGGCAAAAGGTATGTTTGTCTTAGATCAACTCCTTTTCACTAAGTGCACAACGGATTTGAAACCGTCTAGTTAACTCCTTTTGGATCACTTACCATGGATATAGGAAATGGTTGTAACTGATTCATCTGTGACTTTGCCTCCTACGACCACAGCACATCCATCTGAGGCTCCGATATGCTTTAGTTTTTTAGTCTATTCATTTTTAGTTATTATGTGTTATTTGACATATATGTCATTAACATGTATTAATGTTGTTTTACCAGTTACAACCTCCTTCAGGACATCCCACAGATACTCAGCCTCACCGAATTGCAGAAGACAGAGATGAGGTAATCAACATTTCAACTTCAAACAATTTAGAGTTCAGTATTTAGTTATTTTGATGTTATATTGAGAAAATATATCTGATTCGACATTTGAATTGTCCTTGTGCAGCCACCTGCAGAGCCAAGTACTGCTTCGAAGAGGCTCGATTTTGATGATCTGCCATAGTCATAGATACTGATAGAGACATATAGTTATAGTTGTGGTATTTGAAGGACCAATTTTTTATATATTCGACATTTGTATATGTATATATTAACTTTGACACACATGCCACATGCCACATTTTTGTAACTATTATTGATTTGGCATTTATGCCATTTTTTGATATATGTACATGATTATTGTTCATTTTGATATATATGAAACTTGATATTCGATCCAATTTGTTCATTGATATATATGAAACATTATATTCCTGAAACTTAGTTATTTGCTATTGAAATGTGATCAAATTTGTTAGTTGTGTATATGTCTTGAAATGTGATCCAATTTGTTCATTACTTGTAACTCATATGGCGTATACTTTTAAACTATCTATTGCTCATATTGTGTATACCCAAGTACTGATACCGGTAATGTTGATATTGTGTATTTTGATTGAGTGAATTTGCTTTGAGTCCTTCGTTCATGAAGAGATTGGAGTGAAGTTATTATTTCATAAACTCGTGCTTATGGAGTGAAGTTCATCATTTCAAGAACCAATTAAGACAAGATTTGAGCACACAAAGTAGATTTGAAATTTATCTAAGGTTGAGTCGGCTTAGGTAAGGTTTTCATTTAAATTTTATTCCATAACAAGTCGACCTTAGGGTAAGAGACACACCTATTCATCCAAATCACCTATAAAAGAAGAGTTGAAGCACTTATGGACAATCCGTGTGAACCAATGGGGTCATGTTGTCACTGCCTAAAAAATCCTCTTCAGTTTCGAGCAACTTGATTCCATTTTCTAGTGGTTAGATTTTTTCTGTCGCATCAAAAACCGTCAAAAACTGTCAGTGAGAGGTGGCAAAATAGTGCATATTTCATTTTGCTTGTTGTGGGAATGAACCATCAGCGGGAGTGTGTCTAGGTGGTTAGTTTTATGCTAGGTGTTCCCTTGTCTCACTCCCCAAGGCATCCAATCGTTACAAGCCACCTCGTAGCGACGTTTTCCCTTGAGCACTCAAAGTGGAAAAAATGGTCAAACTTTGACGTCCCCTAACTCGGAGACCGTGGCACTTATGGATGATCCGTTTAAACCTATGGGGTTGTGTTGTTTCTTCCTAAAAAATCCTCTCTCAATTTTGGGCAACTCGATTTCGTTTTCTTGTGGTGAGATTTTTTTTGTCGCATCAAAAACTGTCAAAAACCATCAATGAGAGGTGGCAAAATAGTGCCTCTTTCATTCTCCTTGTCGTGGGAATGAACTATCAGTGTGAGCACATCTAGGTGGTCAGGTTTACGCTAGGTGTTCTCTTGTCTCACTCCCCAAGATGTTTGATCGTTACGAGCCACCTCATAGCGATGTTTTCCCTTGAGCACTCAAATCGAAAAAAAGGGTCAAACTTTGATGTCCCGTAACTTGGAGACCATGGCACTTATGGACGATCCATTTGAACCTGTCGGGTAATTTTTTCACTGCCTACAAAATCCTATCTCAGTTTCAGGCAACTCGATTCTGTTTTCTTGTGGTAATATTTTTTCTGTTGCATCAAAAACCATCAAAAACTGTCAATGAGAGGTGGCAAACTAGTGCATCTTTTGTTCTTCTTGTCGTGGGAACAAACCGTCAGCGCGAGCGCATCCATGTGGCCAGTTTTATGCTAGGTGTGTCATTGTCTCACTCCCCAAGGCGTCTGATCGTTACGAGCCGCCTCGTAGCGACGTTTTCCCTTGAGCGCTCAAAGCGAAAAAAATGGTCAAACTTTGAAATCTCATAACTCGGAGACCGTGGCACTTATGGACAATCTGTTTGAACCTATGGGGTCATGTTGTCACTGCCTAAAAAATCCTATCTCAGTTTTGGGAAACTCAATTCCATTTTCTTGTGGTGATATTTTTTCTGTCACATCAAAAACTGTAAAAAACCGTCAATGAGAGGTGGCAAAATAGTGCATCTTTCGTTCTGCTTGACGTGGGAACAAACCGTCAGCGTGAGCATGTCTGGGTGGTCGAGTTTATGCTAGGTGTGCCCTTGTATTGCTCGCCAATATGTCTGATCGTTACGAGCCACCTCGTAGTGACGTTTTCCCTTGAGCTCTTGAAGCAGAAAAACGGTCAAACTTTGACGTAGCGTAACTCGGAGACCGTGGCACTTATGGATGATCCATTTGAACCTATGGGGTCATGTTATTGCTGCCTAAAAAACTCTCTCTCAATTTTGGGCAACTCGATTCCATTTTCTTGTGGTGAGATTTTTTCTGTCACATCAAAAACTGTCAAAAACCGTCAATGAGAGGTGGCAAAATAGTGCATCTTTCGTTCTTCTTGTCGTGGGAATAAACCGTCAGCACGAGCACATCTGGGTGGTCATTTTTATGCTATGTGTTCCCTTGTCTCACTCCCCAAGACATCTAATCATTACGAGCCACCTCATAGCGACGTTTTCCCTTGAGCGCTCAAAGTGGAAAAAAGGTCAAACTTTGACATAGCGTAACTCAGAGACCATGGCACTTATGGATGATTTGTTTGAACCTATGGGGTCGTGTTGTCACTTCCTACAAAATCCTATCTCGGTTTTGGGCAACTCGATTCCGTTTTCTTGTGGTGAGATTTTTTCTGTCGCATAAAAAACCGTCAGTGAGAGGTGGCAAAATAGTGCATCTTTCGTTCTGCTTGTCATGGGAACGAACCGTCAGCACAAGCACGTCTAGGTGGTCGGGTTTACGCTAGTTGTGCCCTTGTCTCGCTCCCCAAGACGTCTGATCATTACGAGCCACCTTGTAGCGACGTTTTCCCTTGAGCGCTCAAAGTGGAAAAAAGGGTCAAACTTTGACATAGCGTAACTCGGAGACCGTGGCACTTATGGACAATCCGTTTGAACCTATGGGGTCGTGTTGTTGCTGCCTGCAAAAATCCTATCTCGGATTTGGACTATTCCTACTAGCCCTTCAAATCGGGTAATTCAATAATAACTCAAAACTTTCCCAAAACACTTGGAAAAAAAATTGCATATTCAAATACCCATTTGCAAGTTATTTAACATATGTCAGAATCAGACTCAGTTATTTATAATCAAATGGTACAAGTTTATTACAAATGTATTTATAATCAAATGGTACAAATTTGGGCTCTCAAAATTTGCAAATCAGCCCCATGGACACTTTCATATATAAAATTTGGCATCTTATATAAACGATCAAGCTCATTATTGTTTATATTTACAAAATTTTGCATCTAAATATGCAAATTACAACTCGTTGTTGTTTTTTTATACAAAACTTGGCATCTAGATATGCACATTACAACTCATTGTTGTTTTTTATACAAAATTTAGCATCTAGATATGCACATTACAACTCATTGATGTTTTTATATACAAAATTTGGCATCTACATATGCACATTATAGCTCATATGCATACTACAACTCATATGCATGTAGAGCACATCCAAAAGAGCGAAGTTACAATGTTTCGCAAAAGATATATACAAAATTGTCAAAATTATTCTACCATATTGTAGAATTATTCTTCTAGATGGCCCAAAATCAATCAAGTGAACCTTTTGGATCAACTCTAACCCTTAGTGTTTCAAGTATTGCCTCGTGGTCTGATTCATGAACATTCCACAAATCCTTGTTAAGAGGTCTACCACGATATTTAATCAAATGAATATTTGTTCCAACAAGAAGGTTTGAGTAATGAAGAATATGTCTATGTGTCTCAAAGTCCCCAAACAACCAAGCATTAGAATTTTTGATAGGGTACCTGCATTTTATAGAAGGATAATGCCAAAACAATAGAATGACTGTTAAATAAATGAGTTTAAGAGCTCTCAATACAACTCGACACAACAACGGTACCTTCTAAGCCACGTCCCTGTCACAACAACGGATCCTATTGGGTACTCAATACCCTCTCCATCAACCACTGTAGAAGTCAATTTCTTTTTGGCCTCAATACAACGACACAAAAAGTAATATGTTCATTCTTCATTGTTCTCATCCGCAATAACTGCATATACATGACCTGCATTTAATAGAAGGATATAAGTTAATACCAAAATCAGCATAAGTTAATACTAATAAATTAAGCTAAAAATTATAGCAAATTGCAACCCTTTACCTGGTTCAACTATGTATGATACATGGTCAAAATCCATTGATGCTTCAATCCAGTTCATTTGTAGTGCTCTAGGAAGTTGATATGTATCTAGGGTTTGCAAAGGTCTAGAAGACCATTGGTCAACCCACTCTTTTGATTCACATTCATCCCACAAAAAATGCATACACGAAGAGCAAAAGCATGCAATATGTCTAGTATAAATAACTAGTGATGTTGCATTTGAACTTCTAAATGAATGCATGTCACTTGATCCAGTAAGTGTACAACAATCTAGATAGTATTCAGTGTTAAATTCACTTATTAACCAAAAATATCTAGAAACCATAAACTTATCTGCATTACCTAGTCCCATCGTAGAGCTACACCATTGCATAATTGTTATTGCATCTATTAACATTGCACCACCTTCATACTTCAATTCCTCTCTGGTAAGAGCTCTTTTCACACATGCTCCTGCACCATCATGCTCTCCCTTTCCATGCCCTGCCTCAATGAAATTCCAAAAATTTTGCACACCACTTGTCACATGCATCCTAGTCAGCTAGTAGAACATCCTTGCATTCTTGAATTGTGTGGTGCAATTGTCCGACCATATTAAGTGTTGATTGTATCTTATATCTCTTTCCCTTAAACTATTATAGAAGATTGTAAAGCATCCTTGCACAAACTCTGAAGAATGAGTACGATCATCGTTGATATAGAAGTGATATTCTCTTTTATCCTTTCTGTCCTCCTCGGTGCTATCATGTGCATGCATGAATGCTATGTGTACAAAAATTGTAACTTGTGTAGAGTGGTAATACATAGATTGTACTTCATTTTGTGGCTTTAGTGTATAATTCTCAGCAAAATCAATGACAGAGATAATAGTGCCGAGGGGGGAAGTGTCCTTACACAACTTGAATTGCTCATCTAACCACCTAGCTCTATGTGTGTGACCTATGTACTCATATACTAGTTTCTCTTGACACATCTTCATAAAATCAGCTACGCATATATCCCTTTTCACTAACTCACACCTCTTTAATTCTTTTCCATCTTTAACACCATATGTGACTGACTTATATTTTCCAATAGAAACTAGTTCCTTACCAATTTCATGTGTGCTATCTAGATGTAGGCATCTATGCAACTGTTGCAAACCACCACATGTAGGACAAAAACCTCTCAAACACATCATCTTGTCTACATAGTACACTTGAAATAAATTCTCTCAGTGACTTAGGAGGTGTTTGTAGACCACATTCCTGCAAAACATCATTAGTGTGCAAAGTACAACAGATATAGCGATAAATATCATAATGCATGGAAAATTCAACATGGACCCTACAACAACATGTAGTACGTGCATGATTAATCTTAACATAAAATGGTTTTGTCATCTCAAAAAATCTTTGACTAATTTTGATCTAAGGAAAGCTTTGAAGAAACCTTTCATAAAATTGTGTTTGAGTTGTATCTAAATAGTGTTTTGGATGTGGCTCACGATTACTAATTCCAATTCGCCTTCTAACAACATCTCTTTGGTTGGGTGAAACCCTTGTGTTTTCATGCCAATATCTCTCAATTAACATTCTTAGTGCATCAACAACAACCTTGTCCTTGCGTGGGAGTCTACCCGAGAATGCCCAAAGAGAATTATTGTTAGGATCCTCGATTTTCTCTCGCCTCTCTAAGGCATAGTGTAATGTGGTTCTACTTATCCTTAATGACTTGCTTGTTTTCTTATTAAATGATATTTTTTCATTTCCTTTCCCATTATGGTTGATGTGAGGACACAACGAGTAACATTAGCATCTTTAGTGCATGATTTCGAACCAATGGCTTGGTATGCATAAAAAATATTTCTCACAATGGTTCTTTCACTATTATTTTCGAATGTTCTTAACCCCAAAATTTTCATTGTCTCTCTAAATTTCAGATTTTTAATCATTTCAACAACTAATTGGCATCTTCCACTTTGATTTAAGTTTTCAAAATAGTTATTCCAAATTCTTCTAACCGTTCTTCTACAAGTTCTTTCAGAAATTTTATCATGCATTGGCTTCACAATATTTTCATCAATATCTATTAGGAACTTTGGTTTTCTATGAATTATTCTAAGAGGTGTTAAGATTGGTGCATGTTCTTCATTTTCATTAGGTGCATTATGTGCATTGATCACATCAAATTCAAATGGTATATCTTATTCAATTTCATTAACATGTGCATTCACCGAATCATTTTCAAATGGTGTATGTTCATTGCATTCATTAGGTGCATTCATCATATGTATTTGAATTGGTGTATGTTGATCATTTTGATTTGGTGCATTAATCATATCAATTTCAATTGTTGAATGTTCATCACTTTCATTAGGTGCATTAGATGGCGTACCTTCATGTAATCTCTTCATACTCTCCCTTTGTCTTTCCTTTGTTGCCTCTCTTTGTTCATTTGTTCCTCTCTTATTCTTTCCCATTGTCCTACACATAACATCATGATGACAATCCACAATCAAATAGAAAAAAAACAACAAATGATCATCGTTTTGTTATAATCTAAAGTAACAATACTAAAATAACTTCAAAAAAAACCAAAATACAAGACAAATAAATCATAATCAAAGCAAAAAAATAACAAATGATCATGATTTTGTTATTACCTAAAGTAACAATTATAAAATAACTTCAAAATCAATCATTCCAAAGCAAAAGTGACAAAAGAATATGAAAACCTGACCGTTACTATCCCAGAAAATCATGTACAAAAGCAGTGGGGCCTTCAAACAACTTGCAATGCTGGTTTTTAGGCCGTTGGGACTAAAATATATAAAGATTTTCCCATAACTCGTACGGGTTATGGAAACCTTATATGTCAACGTTCACAATTTCTCATAACCTATACACGTTATGTAGAACTAGAATTTGTGGCCGTAGTTCTACATAACCCATACAGGCTATGTTGAACTAGGAAAAGGAGAGGGGGAGAGGGAAAGAGGGAGGGGAGAGGGAAAGAGGGAGGGGGGAGGGAGAGGGAGAGGGAGAGAGAGATTGGGAAAAGGAGAGGGGGAGAGGGAGAGGGAAAAGGAGAGGGGGAGGGAGAGGGAGGGAAAAGGAGAGGGGGAGAGGGAGAGAGGGAGAGAGAGGGAGAGGGAGAGAGGAAGAGAGAGGGAGAGGGAGAGAGAGGGAGATTGGGAAAAGGAGAGGGAGAGAGGGAGAGAAGGATAGGGGGAGGGAGAGAGGGATATTGGGGAAAGGAGAGGTGGAGAGGGAGAGAGAGGGAGATTGGGAAAAGGAGGGAGGGAGGGGGAGGGAGGGAGGGGAGAGAGAGGGAGATTGGGGAAAGGAGAGAGGGAGAGGGAGAGAAGGAGAGGGGGAGGGAGAGAGGGAGATTGATGAAAGGAGAGGGGTAAAGGGAGAGAGTGCTACTACTTATCAAGTTGCCATTAGTTTTTATATTCAAAGTCATACTATCTATTCTAGTCAGTTACCACTACCGAATCATGTAGTCGGTATAAACAGAGAAGTCAGTATGCACAGTCTAGTCGGTTACAGAAGAAAGCAGTCACACAACGCAGTATTCACCGAGCTATCTACCGAGTATCTTTTTATGGCTACCGAGCAGTAAAGTTAACACACCGAGTTGATATTCACCTAATGAAACGTGTTACCAGATACATTGAACCTAGACATGCATATGAAAATGTGTTACAAGATCGAGGCACATCTAACCGTTATTACATTGGAAATTGCACTAGAAGATTGTGTATGATTATGAGGTCAATCTAACCAATGAAATATTTTGTTTAGTTATTCATTCGAGCAATCTTGTTTGTAAGATCGAAGCAATGAATTAGATCACCGTTTTTAAGAGATCTATTTATACACTATGAATTAAGAACAAGGTGTGTGCATATATGTATGAAGGAAGACTGTTACAGAGACACAGAGGTCACTGAGAAGATTATTAGAGAACAGTCGAAGAACAGAGTAAACAGAAAGGTTTACCGAGCTACTATATGGGCTACCGAGGTATGCTATAAGCAAGGTAATCTTATTCTGAGCACATAGAATCTGCTATAACATTTCAGATGTAAAGTTGCAGATATTTGTAATGATTTTATTGTAATATTGTGAGATTGAAAGAGAAACCTTACACAGGGTAAAAGACTCTAACCAAGTCTATAAATTGTAAAGCCTCTAACTAGGTGCAGCATTCAGATTAATGTTGTAAAATCCTTTAGCAAGGTAGATCTAATAGATCTTGTTACTCCTAACAGGGTAAGCTATCAGAAATAGATAAATCTAGCTCTAACCGAGCAATCTTTATTATTGCAGTAGTGAAGTTGTGGGTGCCATCCCCACCGCAGTTTTTCTCTATAACCAAGAGTTTCTGCGTAACCAAAATATATGTGTTATGGAGTGAATCATGTATGATTGTTATCTGTTTGTTTTAACTTTATTTTATGTTACTGCACTATTCTGTTTATGCATAACAGTAAGGTTATTATTAAAGAAAAGTTTTGGAGTACTAATTCACCCCTCCTCTCTCAGTATATTAGCTTTCCATATTGGGCCTAACAATTGGTATCAGAGCTTGAATCTTGGAAAAGGGTTTAACTACCTAAAGAGAAAGATCTTATCAATGGAAGGCTATAAACAATCTCGGAGGATTGTGTATCTGCAAGAAGAGCTGGATCATGCAAATCAAGTGATTGCAGACATGCAAAGGCAAACGCAAAAATCTCTGAAAGTAAGAAGAAGATTATCTGATGACTTGCAAGATTCTCAAGAGTTAGTGGAACAAATCGAGACATCATCTGAGAACAGTATATCTGAAGAGACCGAAGAAATGATTGGAGTATTGAAAGAAAAGAACAAAGCATTGGTTGATCAACTAAAAGCAATGAAAAGAGAACATGAACATTTCAGTACACAGATGACTGAAAATCTAGATGCATTGAGGACAGCAGAGGATGAAGCAAGAGATCTACAAAGAGAGAAACAACAACTTGAAGTCTTAGTATCTGATAAGAATGATGAAATCATAAGGTTAACTGGGATTCAACAAAATATGATAGATCAACTAGGTTATGCACATCATGAAGCAATTCTAAAGAATGATGAAAATCAAGCATTGAAACTTGAAGTATCAAGGTTGACTGATGAACTTGAAACAGAGAAGAAATCCAAAGAAACATTGAAGAAGAGTTATGAAGCATCAAAAATGTTGGATGAGCAACTGAATACAAGAAGACCCAACAAAGATGCAGGACTCGGTTACAAAGGAAAAGGATCAACCGAGAACGGAATTCATACTACCGAGAGAGGAGAATCATCAAAGCAAGCTGGAAACAGGAATAACATCAAAAGGAAGAAGCCTATTTGCTACTACTGTGGAAATTAAGGTCATACTACCGACATATGCCAGATTAGAAAAGGTAAGCAACCGAATATCACTAAGTCCAATGGATATTGTTACAATTGCAATAAATATGGTCACACATCTAATCAATGTAGGACAAAGTCTATTAACAACTATCATAAGGCAAAATTCAAAGGGTTTTGTAGAAATTGCAATAGATATGGACATAGTACCGAGAAGTGCTAGTCTAAGCAAAATAACTACATGCGGTATCCACATCGAGCAAACACTAGAGGTTACCGAACTCACACAGATCCTTACCGACAATATGCAGCAGTACCATGGGATTACGTTACAAGGATATGGTGTGAATTTTGTGGAAGATATGGACATATTAGTGCCAACTATTTTATAAGGTTTGGAATGAACAACTGAAGATCATGGAGAAATCCTGGTATGGCATGTTTTCATTGTCACAAAGTTGGACATTTAGCTGGAGATTACAGAGATCAACCTAGAAGAGACACTAAAGAGATAAAAGAAAAATTCAAGATGATTTGGAAAAAGAAGGAAATCATGTCAGATGAAGAGAGCACCTTACCTATCGAGTTAGGTGCACCTATTCCAAATTAATCAGAAAAGGTATGAAGGGACTGCATTCTCTAAAGGTTAAATCATAACAGTTCCTATTCTATTATGTACAAAATTCAAAATCTGCATAGTTAAGATGCATTAGTAAGTTTGAAATTCTATCAAAGTACTTTACAAGAAACCTGTCAAGTCGGTGTATACAAGAAGCCTGTCAAGTCGGTTAATGAAGGAAATTTGGTTACTCGGTTAAAACGAAAAAAGGGAGTAAATCGGTTAAAGGTGAACTGAGTGCATTTAATGTTTTGACCTAACTTGCACAGAGCCCGATAAGGTATTTTTGAGTACTTAAAGGTATTTTCGCAGTCATTTTCATTCACCAAGTTTTCAAGAGAATAGAGCAGAGTGAATCAAGGCAATCAAACTTCATTCAGAGCGAATTTCAAGGTATTTACATCAAATCTATTCACATTGTTAAGCTGGTTTCCGATCTTGTCAAATTGCGATTATCTACCGAGTGTGAAGCATCAGTCATTTGTAAACCCTAAGGATAGTTTGCAAATTTTTACCTGAAACCTCCAATGGCGCCCAAGATCCAAGATCCCGTAGTTGTCAAAAACATGGAGAAGCCCTCGCTGAAGTACTCTTTGACTCCCAAAGTCGCCTCTGAACCTGATGACAAAATTGCATTTTCACTCATTCCTGATCGAGTCTTGTTAGTCGAAGATGTTAGATTCTTCACCAAATGCCGTGATGAAGAACTCGGTCATGTTGAGATTAGTGACACATATGATGAACTTTGTACCGATGGCAAAATGGATAGCAAATTTGAGCATATCAAAATCAAGGGATTAACTGAAGCCCTAACCTATCCCTGTGTGTTCAAACCCCAGTGGGTTAAGTTTGTCTTGAGCAGAGTACATGATGATTTTATGTGGCTAGAGGAGCAACCATTCAAAATCACTAAGGAAATCATCCATGTGATCACCGGGTATCCTATCTATGATCATGCACAAGCACAGAAAATGATATCACAGAAGGAGCTAATCAGCCTAACTGGAGTAGAAACTGATTACCGAGGACTGAAATTGAACAATGTCACTGATGCAGAACTTAAGTTTGCAATTAGAGTAATTGGTTACTGTTTCTTCCAATCTGCAAGGGAAAACAGTGTACCATGTGCAACAGTTGACTTAGCCTACAAAATAGTGAAAAAGGGAATGAAAGTAGATTTATGTGAAGTGCTACTGAAGAACTTGTTTGAGAACCTGAACACAATAAGGAAGCCGAAGAAGAACAACTCGGCAAACACATTGAAGTTGGGTTCACTTCTTGTATGCATGTTTTTCTACTTTGAGAAGTTCTTTCCCTTAGTCAGTAAAGTAGTTTGGGAGCTACACCGACCTATCACCCATCAAATCAATGATTTTATCAAGAAATTGGGAGATAACTTTAATGATATCATGGATGACTATTTCAGCAAATTTCAAGAGAAGATGCACAATAGGTACCAGTTTCCACCACAGCTAGTAGAGAAATATAAGGATGATATATGTTTTGAGGTAGACACCGATTACTGTTATATGAATGTTGTTGAAACAACGACTCAATATTTGCCACCAATGGGTTATGAGATTGACTATGATATAACACAACAGCAAATTGATGCCTATCTATCATTGCCAAGGCATGCTACCGAACTAAGATATGGAACATATGAAGAGGTGAAAGAAAAAGTAAAAATGAGCATTGTAGTACCCAAGGCTACAAGAAAAGCTACAAAATTGATAAAGGTTTTATCTGAGAAATTCATAGAAGAATCCTCCTCTACACCTGTCAAAGGCACTCTTGCCATTACTGAAGAGGAATCTGAAGCTCAAGAGGTAGCAATAACATTAAGTACCGAGTTGCCTAAGGGTAAAGTTTTGAAAAGAAAGAAACAGGACATTTCAAAGACCCTACCGACTCCACCAACAACGAGACCTAACACTAGAGCATAAGCTGCATCACTGAGTAAGAAACAAAAGAGTGTTACTGCACCCAAGGTAACCAAGACCTACAAGAAATCTACACAGAGACTCATTTTGGCAAAAGAGTCTAGTGATACAGAATCTGATGATGCAAACAAATTTCAGATTGTAAAAAGCAAGAAGGTAAACACTCATAGTGTTGAAAATTTTTGTGCCAATCTTAAAGAATATGGTGGATTTGCAGGATTTAGATATGTTAAGTATGAGACTAGGAATAATGATGAGAAGCGACAAATTGAAGAAGTTGTCATCTGCACACTTCTAAAGTTTCGGCTAGCTCCATTAGAACTAGTAAAGTCACTTCCGAGTGAATTATACTTACATATTGATAACAGATGGAAATATGCAATGGACTCAGAGAGACAAATAAGAGAAAGAAGTTTAATCCATCTATTCCCTGATATGTCTATAGTAGAAATCAAGGAGCATTTGACAACATACAATTCTAAATTTCTTGTCAAACAGAGAGCCTTAAAATTGATGAATGGGCTATACATTGATGTGGAAAATGAGACAAAAGCCAAGTAGCAGGAAATCTTCAAACTAAAGGATGTAGGTGAACAATCTCAAGTTGAAATTGTTGATGTCACTGAGCAAGATCCTGATGTCACCGAGCAACGTTCTGATGCTACCAAGCAAGACCCGGCTGACACTATTCAAATTGATGAAGATGTCATGGATGAAGAAGCACCGAAGCAGGAAATGATTGAAGGCACTACCTATGCAAAACTTGTATCTAGTGAATCTATCTTAGAACAAGTTCAGCCTTATCCGCCAGTCAAGCCACCTGTCTCTACCGAAGCTCCTAAGGATACAGAACAAGGCACTAAAGGTCACAAGTCTGAAGCAACAGAAGATTCAACTAAAGATCAGACGTCTCAAGCACCGTCAAGCACTGAAAATGTTACAGCTGAGACCCCTAGTACCGAGACACCCAAGGACACTACAACGGCTACAGGAACCGACCAAAGTGTTGCATCTACCGAGCAACCTACCGAGAATCAACAAGCCTCACAAGCACTTGTCTTAGTGCAACTGATCAAAGGAAAAGAGAAAAAGGTGAGAAAGCATAGTTTCAAAGTTGATTTAACTAAACCGATAGTGTTGCCCAATGTGGATATCTCAAAATTAAAAGGGCAAGCACTTATTGATTTTGGTGAACTATGCAAGGCCAAGGCCAAACAAGAAAAACAATTGGCTATTCAAAAGAAGAATAAAGTACTTCAGAAGGTGAAGACACTGCTGACAGATATGCTACCTTAAGCAACAGTGTCAACCGATGCCGCCATCCACATTCAACTGGATGAATTCCTTACTCAAATAGAAACATCTGGAGTTGATGCATCTGAGTACTTAAGCAAGCTAAAAGATAAAGAGCTTACAACAAAGATGATTGAAGAGGTACAAAAAGCTCTAGCTATAGGAAAAGTAAAGCTTGTCAAATTCATTGCTGAGTTGTCCCCTCAACTCAAGCATATTCTTTATTTATTCCAGAAACTTTGTACATTTTCCTTATTCATTAAAGATATCAAGAACAAAATTGATGCAATTGAGAAAGAGATCACCGATCTCTCAACTAAGTTGACCACCGAGCCTAATTCAGTTCAGAATTTTTATACCAAGCTTCAACAGCTCATGGCTCAACAGTTAGAACTTAGAAATGAAGAGCATAAGATCAGGATGGATATAATGACCCTTCAGACATTATTCCTTCCTCATCTCTCATTAGTACAGGAACAAATCAACAGAGCTACACGCCTATCAACTACACAAGAGGGAAGCACTCTTGATGGCCTAATATCACTATTAGCTGATATTCAAGCTCAAAATTCATTAATGGAAAGTGTAAAGGATGCACTCTCAGTCGCCTCACCGACGCCCGGAACAAGTATAAATCTATTTTTGAAGTTACCGCCCCCGGATGGAAATTAAGTTTTTGATGTTTGTCAAAAAGGGGGAGTAATACTATAATACTATATAGGGGGAGTAATACCAGACAAAGGGGGAGTAATACGATATTTGGAGAGTGATACAGTTTTGGTAATATAGTTTTGAGTATTGTATACAAGGGGAGTATACCGAGCAGAATATATAGAGCAAGCAGAGCACACAAGCACATAACAGAACTGACAGAATAATGATAAGGGGAGTATATCTGCATATACTATTTCATTGACTATTGTATATATTGTCAAGTATAGTCATTTTGCAAAGTATATAGATTTTTGAGTTATGACTTTGAAAGTAGTTTTTGTCAAACATCTCAACTAATGTCAAAAGGGGAGATTGTTACTACTTATCAAGTTGCCATTAGTTTTTATATTCAAAGTCATACTATCTATTCTAGTCGGTTAGCACTACCGAATCATGCAGTCGGTATAAACAGAGAAGTCGGTATGCACAGTCTAGTCGGTTACAGAAGAAAGCAGTCACACAATGCAGTATTCACCGAGCTATCTACCAAGTATCTTTTTATGGCTACCGAGCAGTAAAGTTAACACACCAAGTTGATATTCACCGAGTGAAATGTGTTACCAGATACATTGAACCTGGACATGCATATGAAAACGTGTTACAAGATTGAAGCACATCTAACTGTTATTACATTGGAAATTGCACTAGAAGATTGTGTATGATTACGAGGTCAATCTAACCAATGAAATATTTTGTTTAGTTATTCATTCGAGGAATCTTGTTTGTAAGATCGAAGCAATGAATTAGATCACCATTTTTAAGAGATCTATTTATACACCATGAATTAAGAACAAGGTGTGTGCATATATGTATGAAGGAAGACTGTTACAGAGACATAGAGGTCACCAAGAAGATTATCAGAGAACAGTCAAAAAACAAAGTAAACAAAAAGGTTTACCGAGTTACTATATGGGTTACCGAGGTATGCTATAAGCAAGGTAATCTTATTCTGAGCACATAGAATCTACTATAACATTTCAGATGTAAAGTTGCAGATATTTGTAATGATTTTATTGTAATATTGTGAGATTGAAAGAGAAACCTTTAACAGGGTAAAAGACTCTAACCAAGTCTATAAATTGTAAAGCCTCTAACCAGGTGCAGCATTCAAATTAATGTTGTAAAATCCTTTAGCAAGGTAGATCTAATAGATCTTGTTACTCCTAACAGGGTAAGCTATCAGAAATAGCTAAATGTAGCTCTAACCGAGCAATCTTTATTATTGCAGTAGTGAAGTTGTGGGTGCCATCCCCACCGCAGTTTTTCTCTATAACCAAGAGTTTCTGCGTAACCAAAATATATGTGTTATGGAGTGAATCATGTATGATTATTATCTGTTTGTTTTAACTTTATTTTATGTTACTGCACTATTCTGTTTATGCATAACAGTAAGGTTATTATTAAAGAAAAGTTTTGGAGTACTGATTCACCCCTCTCCTCTCAATACATTAGCTTTCCATATTGGGCCTAACAGAGAGAGGGAGATTGGGAAAAGGAGAGATTGGGGAAAAGAGAGGGGGAGAGGGAGAGAGGGAGAGAGGGAGAGAAGGAGAGGGGGAGGGAGAGAGGGAGATTGGGGAAAGGAGAGGGGGAGAGGGAGAGGGAGAGAGGGAAAAGGAGAGGGGGAGAGGGAGAGAGAGAGGGAGGGAGAGGGAGGGAAAAGGAGAGGGGGAGAGGGAGAGAGGAAGGGAGAGGGAGAGGGAGAGAGAGGAAGATTGGAAAAAGGAGAGGGAGAGAGGGAGAGAAGGATAGGGGGAGGGAGAGAGGGAGATTGGGGAAAGGAGAGGAGGAGAGGTTGAGAGAGGAAGATTGGGAAAAGGAGAGGGGGAGAGGGAGAGAGAGGGAGAGAGGGAGGGAGGGGAAAGAGAGGGAGATTGGGGAAAGGAGAGGGGGAGAGGAGAGAGGGAGATTGGGGAAAGGAGAGGGGAGAGGGAGAGAGGGAGAGGGGGAGGGAGAGAGGGAGATTGGGGAAAGGAGAGGGAGAGAGGGAGAGAGGGAGAGAAGGTGAGGGGGAGGGAGAGAGGGAGATTGAGGAAAGGAGAGGGAGAGAGGGAGAGAAGGAGAGGGGGAGGGAGAGAGGGAGAGAAGGAGAGGGGAAGGGAGAGAGGGAGATTGGGGAAAGGAGAGGGGGAGAGGGAGAGAGAGGAAGATTGGGAAAAGGAGAGGGGGAGAGGGAGAGAGGGAGATTGGGGAAAGGAGAGGGAGAGGGGGAGGGAGAGAGGGAGATTGGGGAAAGGAGAGGGGCAGAGGGAGAGAGAGGGATTGGGAAAAGGAGAGATTGGGGAAAGGAGAGGAGGAGAGGAGGAGAGGGAGAGAGGGAGAGAAGGAGAGGGGGAGGGAGAGAGGTAGATTGCGGAAAGGAGATGGGGAGAGGGAGAGAGGGAGAGAAGGAGAGGGGGAGGGAGAGAGGGAGATTGGGGAAAGGAGAGGGGGAGAGGGAGAGAGAGGGAGATCGGGAAAAGGAGAGGGGGAGAGGGAGAGAGGGAGGGAGAGGGAGAAAGGGAGAGAGCGAGATTGGGAAAAGGAGAGGGGGAGAGGGAGAGGGAGAGAGAGGGAGATTGGGGAAAGGAGAGTGGGAGAGGGAGAGAATGTGAGATTGGGAAAAGGAGAGGGGGAGATGGAGAGAGGGAGGGAGAGGGAGGGAAAAGGAGAGGGGGAGAGGGAGAGAGGAAGGGAGAGGGAGAGGGGGAGAGAGGGAGATTGGGAAATGGAGAGGGAGAGAGGGAGAGAAGGAGAGGGGGAGGGAGAGAGGGAGATTGGGAAATGGAGAGGGAGAGAGGGAGAGAAGGAGAGGGGGAGGGAGAGAGGGAGATTGGGGAAAGGAGAGGGGGAGAGGGAGAGAGAGGGAGATTCAGAAAAGGAGAGGGGGAGAGGGGGAGAGAGGGAGATTGGGAAAAGGAGAGGGGCAGAGAGAGAGAAGGAGAGAGAGCGAGATTGGGAAAAGGAGAGGGGGAGAGAGAGAGGGAGAGAGAGGGAGATTAGGGAAAGGAGAGGGGGAGAGGGAGAGAGAGGGAGATTTGGAAAAGGAGAGAGGGAGAGGGAGAGAGGAAGGGAGAGGGAGGGCGGAGATGGGGAGAATAGGATAAAGAGAGGGAGAGGGAGAGAAAGAGAGATTTAAGATAACGAAAGGGGGAGGGAGAGGGGGGAGAGGGAGAGGGAGAGGGAGAGGGAGAGAAAGAGAGAGAAGGGGGAGAGGGTGATAATAGGATAGGATAATGTGTGTGTGTGTGTGTGTGTGTCTGAGTGAGAGAGAGAGAGAGAGAGAGAGAGAGAGAGAGAGAGAGAGAGAGAGAGTAGGAGGAGGAGGAGAGGGTGAGAGACATGAGGTAGAGAGAACAAGAAGGAGAAAAGGGTGAGAGAATCGAAAAATAGAGAAGTGTGAGGGGGAGAGAGATGAGATAGAACTCAAGGAAGATAATTAGGGCTTAGAATAGACAAAGACAATGATGGGGGAAGTAAGACGAGAGAGAGGGGAAAAGAAGAGATACATGCATGCACACAAACATATATACATATATCTATATAAATATATGTATATATAACTATAGATATGCATATATACATACATAAACACATATTATCTAGGTATGTCTAAAACATGTGTAGTAAATGCTAAGTTTACAAGCATACATTATTATGTCTTCATAACCCGTATGGGTTTTGTGAAACAAAAAAAATGTTTTTAGTTCTTCATAACCCGTATGGGTTTTGTGAAACAAAAAAATATATTTCTAGTTCTTCATAACCCGTACGGGTTATTTAGAACTACGAATAGTACTTTTGGTTCTTCAAAACCCGTGTGGGTTTTGGCTTGGTAAGAGGGTTGGAAAACGACCCTAAGGCTTGCAAGCCCATTTTCCCCCCTTTTTTGTTCCTTTACACATTTTTCCATCCTCCACCATGATTTCTTGACTTCATCGTCATCAGGTTTACAAATGATCAAGTGGGTATCTCTAAAATTACCACCATAATCTCACACATCTTCTTAGTTTTCTGACCATATAATTTTTTTAATTTTTGGACAACATTAGTATAGTAAACTTTAATTTTCTTTATCAGTGCCTTGACAGTCCTCACAGACATATGTCTACCATTTTTTTAATAACTTTTGATATACTTGACCAAATTCAAAATAAACTATATATTATTGTTCTACACTAGATTTTATACACTTTTTTTAAAAAAATTGCATTTTTTATTATTTTGATGCAAGTTATGCCCAGCGCACGAACAAGTACCAAATTTTCAGGATGCGGTCACTTCCGAAAATCATAAAAAATAAAATACTCAACGGCAAAATTACAAAAAAATACACAACTTCTAGATATCACTCTTACCTATCATCCTACCAAAGGTTTTTGCAAAATAATAAATGTAACTATATATTTTGTGCAGCGCACGAAAATAGCTATGTTATATTTTTCTGAAAAAATCAGGAACAGTTTTTCGTGTGTGAAAGGTTTGACCCTCTTATTATCCAATTTTATAAAAAATTAGTAGTTTAGAAACTAGATTCAGAGTACTACAATTATTATTCTTTTCTCAACTCCTAGTTTTGAGTGCATGACCTTCAAATAGCTCTTTGAAGTTCAGGTTTATCTGTTTTCAAAAAAAATGTGGCCACTTATACCCCCCTTTTTGTTCACCATCTTGGTGCACTTACCCCTAGATTTCTTTAGACCCATTGCCTTGTGTAATGTTGTGTATAAAATTATCACTAAATTCATTGTAGAAAGACTTAAAATTTGGCTTGCTTCATTGATCTCTAATGAGCAAGGGAGTTTTGTGGCTAGCAGGCAAATTTTGAGTGGGGTTGTTATTGCTTCTGAAGCTATTCATTCCATGGTCATGTCTAAGGAGAGATCTATGTTTATCAAATTGGACATGGCTAAAGCTTATGATAGGGTTAAGTGGGGTTTTATGCCTAATATTTTCTTGGCCTTTGGCTTCAACTTAGAGTGGGTCAGTTGGGTAATGAGTTGTGTGACCTCTACTTCTTTCTTTGTCCTTACCAATGGCGAACCTTCTCAGTTATTTGGAGATTCCAGAGGTCTACGACAAGGAGACCCTCTTTCTCCTTGTTTATTATTATGGCTGAGGGCCTGTGTTGCTTCATTAAGTCCCAGGTTTCTTAGGGTGTGATTTGCGAGTGGAATTGGGGTGCCAAATTACCTAAGCTTTCACATCTCCAATTTGTGGATGATAACGCTCTTATTGGGTTAGCTCACCTTCATGAGGCTGAATCCTTCAGGAATACATTGGATGTCTATTTAGTAGTGTCATGACAATGGGTGAATGAGCACAAGTTCTCTATTTATTTCTTTAATTCCCCTTAAGCTATTTAGAGAAGAATTGCCAATATTTTGAGGTTCCAAATAGGTACTCTCCCTTTCATCTATTTGGGTATTCCTCTCGTTGTTAGTTGGAAACTTAGGCCTTTCTAGTAGGATCTATTGGATAAACTATGTCAGAAAGGTCAACCATTAGACTCATAGGTCTCTTTCTACTGCTGCTCGAGTTAGTCTTCTTCAATCTGTGATTCAGGCTCTTCCTATTTACAGGGGATTTGTTCAGGCTGCTCCAAGGTATTTCCTTGAGGAATTTGATGTTTTGTCTTGCCAATTCCTTTGGATCTTCTAAGTGAAGTTTGGTTAAATGGGACTTAGTTTGTCAGCCTAAAATTGAAGGTGGCCTTGGCCTTCAATCTGCAACCTTGAATAGTCAGGTTCTTGTAGCTAAGTTATACTGGCGACGGTGTACCAACTAGCACCAGGTATGGGCTTGTCTTCTCACTCAAAAATATTTGGGTTCCATCAATGGTTGGAATCTTCCTCGTTGCCTACTAGAGGGCAAGGGCTTGGGGATCTGGTATAATTTGAAAATTGGAGCACAACTTATTAAGGATGAGCTCTTTTAGATTTGTAATAAGGGCCTGAAGGCTCATTTCTAGTTAGATTCTTGAGATGGTAATCCTCTTATTTTTTCTATGTATCCTCATTTACAACCTCTTTATGATATATTTGTTGATGTTGGTTGGACTATGGTTGGTCATTACAAGATTACTCACAATTTGGGGTTGGTTGTTGGTTATAGATGGAAGGGTCCTGGTGAGTGGCCACTTGGGGGTTCAGAGGACTCTTGGCAAGAGTTGCCTCATATTCTTGCTTCTAGGGAGTGTAACTCCTTGGAGGGACCAAATATTTTGGCTTGGGGTAGTGATTCTTCTGGGAAATATTCAATTGCTACGGGCTACATGAAGCTTGTTCATCAAATTCTTGGTGGTGAAGAGGTGCTTTGGTGAAAATATGTCTCGAACAAATTTTCTTGGCCAAAATGTAAATTTTTTATGTGGTTGATGGTTCAGAACCGCTATCTCACTTGGGATAATTTGTGTAAGCGGGGTTTCTATGGGCCTTCTAGGTGTGTTTTGTGCAGTAATAGTGAGGAGACTACTTCCCATATTTTCTTCCAGTGCTCCTTTGCTAGGCAGATTTGGCACTCCTGGTGGGATTGTTGGAACCATACTTGTTGGCATGTTTCTTCTCTTGTTGAGTTTTCAGACCGTTGGAGCTAGGCTTCTGTGCACACTCCTTTTCTTCAAGTTACCTGGTCTTTAGGACCCCACTTTTATTATTTGGCACATTTGATTAGAACAAAATCATTGGATTTTCCAAGATGTCAGTTTTGATGTTCAATACACGTGGTCGAAAAATTTTGCATTCTCTTTGGGAGATTGTTTCGGCTAAGTGTGACCTTGCTGGGGATGTGGTTCCTAGAAAGATTGATATATGTAATCGGTTTAATTTTTCTCTTCAAGGGGATGCTCCTGACCCTGGTATGTAGGTGGCTCGACAACTTATGAGGAATAGATGTCGTCATCCTTTACGAAGGATTTCTAGATCGGTTCATTGGAACCCTCCTCCTCTTGGTGTTTTGAAAATTAATATGGATGGGTCTTCTAGGGGCAATCTTGGAATGTTGGTATTGGTGGAGTGGGGCGTGATATTTTTGCGTAGGTTCAGTTTCTTTTTTCTATCTAAAAAGGTGTCCATACAAATAACTATATGGAGGCCCTTTCTATTTTGGTTGCGTTGGAACATAGTTGTTATCTTCCCTGGCAGTAGATTGTTGTTGAACCCGACTCCCAAGTAGTGGTGTCTTTGTTGAATTGGCAATACTTTGATGATGTTAGTCAGCAGTTGCAGTTGGTTATCCAACATATTCTTTTGTTTTGTGATTCTTTTGAGTCAGTCACTTTCCTTCATATTCGCAGAGAATGGAATGGGGTGACTGGTTGTCTTGCCAAATGGGCCTCTGAATTTAGGGAGGGTTGGTCTATTGAGAATAGGGCTCAATTATCTCCCGAGTTGTCTCATATGCTGGATCAACTTGTTGATTTGGATAACTCTCTGTAGTTCTCTTGGCTGGGCGGTGCGCCTTCTTTTGTTGTATCTCTCTTTTTATTTTGAATAAATTTTTACCCCTCTTTATTGTCAAGAAATGTGATATATTTGATGATTAAATAAACGACCAAAAGATTAAAAACACCTGACATATTATTAATCTATGGAGCTTATTATTTCGAACTAATAAAGAATTGAATATTGTAGATGCGACTGATTGAAGATTAAAAAACTATTGGCATACTATTAACATATGGGTCCAATTGCTAGTGTTTTATCATGGTCAGAACTAGTACTAAAATAAAAAGGTGCTTCTAGGAGAGACCAAAACAAGTCACCTCAGACTCGTATATTTAGAGTCACCAACTGTCGTCTCATGATCAGAACTTACATGGTGGCCTGTTAGAAATTGTATTATGAGGCACAGATGCAGACAAATGGTTGTGGTGAGCCGTCAACATAATTTTGATTCTCTTACCAATACAGAATTTTAAAACTATGATAAAGTGAAAGATTGTTTTTTGTTATGTTTTTTTCAGGTCTTCTGCAGAGGCGATTCAGTATTCTTATGTTATAAACATACAAACAGGCTTATTAGCTGGTTGAATTTACTTTCTCCATTCGATCAACCATGGATAGACGTGATTCAATTCAGAGCCATGAACACCAGAATGATATGTTAAACCCACTTCTCGCCAAGGAGGGCAAAGATGTATTCGAGGATGAAATGAAGTGTAGTGCAGCTCTAATATGGGAGGAAGTAAAGAAACAATGCTGGATAGCAGGGCCCATGGTGTTAGTGAACTTGGTACAGTTCAGCATGCAGGTGATGTCTGTTATGGTGGTAGGGCATTTAGGGGAACTTGCGCTCTCTAGCGCAGCTATTGCTACTTCCTTTGCAAGTTTCTCTGGCTTCCGTGTGCTGGTATAATTTAAAAACTTTGCTTTGCTTTGTTTCCTTTTGTTGTAAGAGTTTATAGTTTGAATACTTCCTGATATTCTTTACCTTCTTAAATTCCCCAAAACGAAAAAGCTTTAGAAATGTTGAAAAATTAAAACATTACCTCAGAATCTGGACTCCTTCAATTCCAGGATGACTGGTGTCCTTAAATGATTAGTTCACTTATACCTATGTATATGATTCCATAGATCTAGAGCTAACAAATGGCCATTGTAAAGGGTAGCATCATAAGACATCAAATTGCTCTGTTTTATAGAAAAGGCATCCCCTGCAACCTATATTTGATAACTTTTTTGGTTCAAATATTTCATACCGATGCACTGCAGAAGCAGATTGCTCTAATGATAAGCAGTTAATCAGGCACAATATTTGCTTAAAGGTTTTGAAATGGGTTGCAAATTAAGTGGACTTGGGAAAATGGGCGACCGAATTGCTTGGGAATATGGTTAATGGTTTGAGTCGAGTGTAAATGGGCCATTCGAGTTCCAATTAGATGGGTGAAAACCATATATTACTACTTATGAAACAGGAGTTATTATACTTGATCCCCGAAATACTATTTTGATAATGATGCACTGTTGGAACATTACGTGCTTAAATTTTTTTTATAAAATCCCAAGTACAGACTCAAACCATATGGCAGGCTTTTGATGTTTTCAATAGTTTTTGCAGCAGGTACTGAGAAATCTATCCATACCTCGTCTATGGTTCATTAAGTTAACCTTCAATTCAACTAGAGTTGCTCAGCAGATACAAATGTCGTTACTATTTTTGATCCTGTATTGGACCTTTGAACCTGAGTTCCAAGTTTTACAAAACAAAATTTTAAATTTGATCTCGGAACAGAAGTTATTTTGAGATTGATAATCTACTTCGATGAATGTAGTATGATGCTATAACGCAAATTGAATAAATCCAAACTAATTTTTCCTCTATCATCCTATGAATGAACAGCAGTCTACCTTTTCCTTACATGATGAATTTTTTAAAATGTTTTTGCGGAAACCTAATAAAAAATGTAACTTGATTCGGTCTGCATACCTGCAACACCGAATTGACCCTAAAAATAATTTTAGCAGTTTTTATGGTTCACTTCTTTTCGGAGAGTTTTGAAGTCTGCAGTAAGTATATTCACAGAAGTGAAGATTTAAGTCTATTGAAAAACCAGGAATGCAATGTTGCATGGAATGCCAACTGTTTTCTCTTCTATCTGTACAGATGGGAATGGGAAGTACATTGGAAACACTATGTGGACAGGCCTATGGGGCAAAGCAATACCATCAGCTTGGGATTCACGTGCAGAGAGCTTTAATAGCTCTTTTTTGTGTAAGCATACCGATTGCTGTGATGTGGGCTTACATGGGCAACATTCTAATTGCATTTGGGCAGGACCCTCTAATATCCTTTGAAGGAGGGAAATATGCCAGATGGATGATTCCCGGTCTGTTTGGTTATGCAGCCCTTCAACCTATCGTAAGATTTCTCCAGTCACAAAGCATTGTCTTTCCCATGATGCTATGCTCTGCAATTACTTTGTGTTTCCATGTTCCAATGTGCTGGGTTCTGGTATTTAGAAGTGGATTAGGAAATAAAGGGGTTGCCTTAGCAAACAGTATTTCCTGCTGGGTCAATGTGACACTTCTTTTACTGTATATTAAAATTTCGCCTGCATGCAAGAGGACATGGACATCCTTTACAAGGGAGGCTTTGCATGATATTAAACATTTTCTCCAGCTTGCCATTCCATCTTCATTCATGATCTGGTATACTACTTCAATCTCTTAGATGCAAAATTTGGTACAAGTTATCTACATACTACTTCATTAAAATCTTCCATCCATTCATTTTAACTCTTTCCAATATTCAATGTTCATGGTACTTGATGAATTTTTTTTTAAAAAGATCAGATCCATTTTTGTTCTTCAGATCATACCACAAGTTGCTAATGATGAATAGTAGATTATTTTAGAATGTTTTTTATAACTTATTTTTTTAGGTCATTATTCTATGGGTGTCAACAGCTTGGAGTGGTGGTCCTTTGAAATACTTACCATCTTTTCAGGTCTGTTGCCCAATCCAAAACTTGAGACATCAGTTCTTGCAATCTGGTATGTATGTCTAACGTGAGAATTCTGGTTATGAGATGTGATATAAGAAGTTTAATTATAAATGAATCTTGATTAGGGTATTTAATTGCATCTGCTTCATTTTTGTCTGAGCTAGTTTTGATATTTTGCAGCCTTAACACTTCTTCTATAGCATATATGATTCCCTTTGGTTTTAGTGCTGCTGTAAGGTAAGTTCATTTTTGCAGCTAACTAGTAAATTTCTACTATTTCTGTTAGTAATTTATCCTAGTCAACAAAGAATCATTTACCTATCAAGGATTTAATCAAAATCATTTTCAATCAAAAAATTTCACAATCCTCACGTTGCAGTACACGAGTTTCAAATGAACTGGGAGCTGGACGTCCAAATGCTGCCCGCTTAGCAGTGTATGCGGTGTTTTTTATAGCACTAACAGAGGCAGTCATGATAGGATGTCTTTTATTCTCTATACGAAATGTCTGGGGCTATGCTTACAGCAATGAAAAGGAAGTCATTGATTATATTGCAAGCATGATCCCATTGCTAACAGCCTCATCATTTTTGGATGGAATTCAATGCATTCTTTCAGGTTCAGATACCTTTTATAGTCATATTTGGAGCTATAAACAAATTCATCATGAAGTCATGTTAGCATAACAACGCTTTCTGTTTAAGTAATGGTTTTTTTGAAAATAATATTTCAGGCATTGCTAGAGGATGTGGGTGGCAAAAAGTGGGTGCTTACGTTAATCTTGGGGCATGCTGCATGGTTGGCATTCCTGCAGCTTTCTTTTTGGCCTTTGTGCTGCATATTGGTGGCAGGGTCAGTTACCCTTTCCCCACTGATATGATTTACAAAGCTCTGAAATTTATGTTTTCATTGCTAGAAGAGAATTTTGGAAAAGAAAATTAAAGTTTATCTTACCTGTTAGATTTTTGACTGATAAATGATAATCCTCAAAATAGAACTGTTATGGAAATCATAACTCTGATGTTCAACTGGCTAGACCATTCCCAGCAGCAGTCTGAGAATATAAATTATTTTCACTGTCATAAGGCATGCTATGAAGCCTCCATATGTAAAGGTGAGACAGGCAATATGCTCATTTCAAAATTGTTCATTCAGAATAGGATGCCAGAAACTAGAAATTGTTATTGAGACACTTCTACAAATTAACTGAGTGTACTGTGTAGGCATGAAGCTAACTTAATATTATATCTCATTCTCTATATTTCTTTGCTACATTTCCAATCCTTCTTCATCTGAATCCTAACTGCTAGGTAAATGCAAACTATTTTGCATCACAAGCTTGACTAGTTGTATTATAACATAAACCATAAAGCAATTGACAAAGTAATAAATGTGGAAGAGACTTGTTCAGAATTTTCCTAGTTCCTTTCCTCTTAGTAATAGTAGAGAAAGCACACAACTCTCTGTAAATGTAGGCTGCGGGGAAATGGTGGTGTTTACAAATAAGAAAACACAATACTACTTTTTAACATTTTGATTTGTTAATTATACCAAATTTTCTTGGATGTTTCAGGGACTCTGGCTCGGAATTATCTGTGGCCTTTTTGTACAATCATTTTCACTATTCCTAGTAACAACACGTATAGGCTGGGAAGAACAAGTAAGTAGCTCCAATTTTAGTATTCTAAAGAGAAAAGTGCAGCAATTACTGTTTTATATGAGAAAAGAAGACATGGATTGTATGCATTTATTTTTCCTGCAATGTAAATTATATGAGGCAGAACTAGAAGAATGAATATCGATGACCCATAGCAGCCTATAATGAATCTTATTTATATCAGACTGATTTCAAATTTCATTTGAGGTTGAAATGTATCTACATGATTTGAACATTTTCATTTGATGCACATTACATACATTAATGGAAGACTTATGTCCACATGCACATAGCATCTAGACCAACAAAAAAATTTGTTCTCAGATACTAAATCTACTATCTTCCTCTTTACAGTCTATTGAATTTGACATGAAAATGAATGCTTGCTTCGAATCTAGCTGAATAATATCCATGAATGTAGTAATATTGTTTACTCACATAAACATTGGTTGTCTTATGGGTAGGCAAGAAATGCAAGAGACAGAGTATATGCATCATCATTACCCATAGTTACTGATGATATAATAAAGGTATGAACTTTTTATTCTGTTTTTAAGAGAAGGCTGAATTTCGTGAAATTCCTATTAAATTATGAATGAAAAACTATGAGATAAAAGACATGGGAAAACGTATCTAAAGAAAAATGCTTTGATGTTTTTAAGCTGATTAAATACTGGGAAAATCAATTGATGCATAACTTATTGTCATGAAAAAAACAGGATGATAAAAAGTATCAACCTTGATGCTGATAAGCTTTGTAACCAATTTTCAAGCTCTTAAAGAACAAAGTTGATTTTTGGCTGCCTTCAGCTCTAAAATGTGTCAGGGTACTCTAGCTGTAAAGTCAATGCCATTATTAAATCAGACATTTCCTTAATTTATTTAATAGTGCTGGAAAGAGCGGCTTCATTGTCGGAGATTGGTGATAAGAAAAACTGATCAAATTATGATCGATGTTCCACAAGGACCATTGTAATCTTCTTCTCGAATGTGCTGTTATGCATCATTATTTTCATTGAGAAGTCTTTTGTAATGTCTCGGGGGTTTTTATTTTGGTTTATTTTTTTGATTAGTAAAGGCAGAGCCGAGTTTTATATTAATTATGCATAATTACAGTATTAACATAGCTGATTGATGAAGGATCAAAAAAGCTTATTGAATGCTTCTGAAACCATTCTCAGCACTTTCGAGAAAGAGGGTTTCCAGGCAAACAGAAAACCATAAGCATCATGATCTATCATTCCAAAATCTAACAAGATATGTAGAGTAGGATCATATAAACTATAGAAAGTTTGAATAGCAAATTCTCAACTGCCAAAATAACAGAGATTTTAACCATGATTATGTAGCCAAAAATTAACTATTACGAGAGTCTAGAGATAAGCAACGAAAATGTCTTTAAACATAACCAAATTAAGAAACCTAGCTTGCAATTTCGTTCAAGGGTTCGGTTTGAGAAGAAGAATTTCTCTCTCTCCCACAACCTCTACCCGGAGGACGGCCGTGGCCACGACCAGACCCACAACGACCCCTTCTGGCACCACCCCGACAATCCTGTTCAGCTTGGAGCTTCTCATCTTCGGCTTTCAAAGGCAGGATTCCATTTAGTCTTGCAAATTGAAAGAGGTCTTCCTCTCTACCCTGGTCTTTCGGATTTTCCCCTAAGAATCGCCACTTGAGATATCTGAGACCTACTCCAGCAAAAACCCTATGTCTGTCCAGGTCCTTCCCTTTCAGGTCTAACAAGAAGGGGTAATACTTAATGAGCTCGCCATGGGCATTGAACAGAATCCTCCCGCTTGGCCGAGGAGCCCCTGATTCATGGAGTGCCTTGTTCAAAATTTATTGGAATTCTTGAAGGATTTCATCTGGAAATAGCTTCTTAATGAAGCTCCATACAACTTGCTTGGCTAATTTTAAGTCCATCAGAGAAGCAATGAACCTGGATGATATACTAGTATTGTCTCCAGGATACTCCTCCCTATTCAAATGCCCACTTCCCAAAATCATTTTTACTGCCAAGATAACAGGAGACTCCAAGTGGAGAAGGAGGTGCTTCAGTCTCAAGTCTGTAATTCTTTTGAAGGATACTTGATGCGTTGAAGCCGAGAGGGAAATGGGGGTGTCTGCTCCAAAGCAGGAAGTAGGCGTTGGATAGATGCTCATAATAAACCCATACGGAGCCTCTGTCAACATGGTTGGCAATTGCAGTGAATTCAGACAAGAAAAGGAATGAAGCAGATTGAACTTTGGGATGATTTTGGCAGGATATGAATGATAACGACTTGCAGAATACACCAAGGAAAGATTGTCGAGCGGGCTCTTTAACGCCTAATTATGAGAAGTAGCTTTGCATTAAATTCGCCAGCTAAGGTGGCGGAGTATATTTGTCCCGGACAAGCCAAATATCCCTGGCTCAGTTAAGATGGCTATCCTATGGACAACGCATACCTTGAGTCCGAAATGACGGCTCTTGCCAGCTGGATCTCGAGAAGCGGATAAAAGAAAAGGCTTAATTTGAGGATGCCTTTAGATGACATCACTAAGTCCGGGCCTGCTGTTTACCCGAAGAAAAGTGAAGTTTGAATTCAAAAAAGAAATAGTCGTTTCCCACTAGACCGCCAAAGATAGACATTAGACATTTGCTTTGAATTTGGAGGCGATTTTTACTGGTTTTTCCTCACCTCTCTGAAATTCGTCTCTTACACTCAATAGACTCAAGGGGCATATTCCTACTGATTAACCTGATCTGCTAGACCAAGATACTGGGCTCCCTGATCCCACCAATGAATGAAGGTTCCCTGAGCTGCTAATTTTGAGAGGGCATCTGCCACTAAATCTGCTTCTCTATAGATATGCTTAGCTTCATAATGCTCTATTCTAGCCAAATTTTCTATTATATTATCTAGAATTGCCTGTAGCCTCCAATTTGGGGTTTTTTTCCTCTTAATTGCATTTATTATTATCTCTAAGTCTCCCTCCACTGTAACGTTTCTTAAACCATGCTTGATGCAATCCATCAATCCTAGTTGTAATGCTTTGAATTATGCTATATTGTTAGTGTCAAGTGGAATCGGCTTTGCCATTTTCCCTATGATTGATCCTGAGTGATCTTTGATTACATATCCTATGCTCGAGGGGCCTAGGTTGCCTCTAGAGGCACCATCAAAATTGACACCATCAAAATTTAATTTTAGTCAGCCAAGCTTCGGAAGGGTCTAGGTAGCATCCTTTTTTGGAGTTGGTTTTTTGCCCAAAAGATGGAGGAATCCTGATTCCTTGCCATTTTTTCCTAATGCTTTCATCCCATGAAGAGAAAACTTTGGGCGGTTCCAAAGAGAAAGCCATTTTGCAATTTATTGTGTCCACTATTGTCGATTCAATTGAGTTTAGGATTGATTCTGGCCTTTTGGCTTTGTCTTCAAATAGTCTGCGGCTCCTTTCTTTCCAAATTTCCCAGACTAAGCATGATGGCGACACCTCCATGATTTGATTCAAGGTGCTCTCCTTAACTGGGAAGGGCCAGCTTTGAAATAGGGATTTTATGTCATTCGGCAGGGCTGTGATCCACCTCAGTTTAGCACAAAGCCAATGCCAACATTTGGAAGCAAAGGGGCAATTCAGTAGGAGGTGGTCCACTATCTCTGTCTGGGCTTTACACATAATGCACCTTGATGGTCCTTCATATCCCATTTTTGTAAACTTTTCTGCAGTTAGGATTTTTTTTTATAGGCTAGCCACGCGAAAATCCCTGCTTTTGGAATGATCTTGGAACTCCAAAACAGCTTAATCAGAATATCCTACTTGTCCTGATTTGAATTACTGACTAGAACTTTGTAGCCATCTTTAGAGTTATATTGCCCTGTTTTGGAGGATGCCCAAATTAAAGTGTCTGCTCCTCTTCTAGGATTGATATTTCTTGCTTTTAGTTGTTCTAAGAGTTGGTCTAGATCTTCCCCTGGGATTGGCAATCCTTCCATTGATTTCCACCGCCAACTTTGAATATTCAACGTGCCATCCTCTACCAAATAGTCTCTAACTCGAACACCCCAATGTTGTTTAAACCAGTGCTCTGTTATAGGAATATTGAGGGAGTTTGCAACAGGTGGATAACCACCCCAAGAGTCCTCCCAGAAGAGACTAGATGATCCATCATGAATATCCCATGTGATCAATTCTGAAACCAATTTTCTACAAGAGATGATAAAGTTCCAGGTTCTATATCCCTTGAGCAAATTGTCTGTTCTAAGAAGGTTGAGAGGATCCTGATCTGGTAAATACTTGGTTGCCAACATTCTGACCCATGTGATATTAGGATTATTTATGAACTTTTAAACTAGTTTGGCCCCTAGGGCTTTGTTTTGCAATTTAAGATCCTTGATGCCTAAGCCCCCCATTGTCTTGGGCTTGATTATTTTATCCCAAGCAATTAAGGCAATTTTGCGCTTTTCCTTAGTGTTTTGCCAAAAGAAATTTCTCATCTTCTTAATTATAAAGGAGTTAGCACTAGCTGATAGGGATAAGATGGATAATAGATAAATAGGTAGGGCCGAGACCACTGCTTGAATCATCGCTAGGCTTCCAACCCAAGAGAGCCACTTTCCCTTCGAAGAGTTTGAATTTTGTTCCACTTTTAACTTTAAGGGATCCCAAAATTTAGTGTTCCTTAGACCTCGGTCTATTGGGATGCCCAAATGTATGCATGAGAGAGATCCTTCTCTGCAATCTAGAATTCTAAGGATCTTGGCCTGTAGTAGATTTGAGGTGGAGAAAAAATAAACTTTAGTTTTATCCTTATTTCTTATTTGACCTGAGGCCTTTCCATAAGATTCTAATAGCTGGTTTAGGTGGGTTGCTTCCTTAGCTTTTGCTGCCCCCAAGAGGATATTATCATCTACAAACTACTGGTGGGTAACTGCAAAATTTTTGGTTACTTTGATTCCCTCTAAAAGGTTATTAATGTGACTTGCTTTGATTTCTCTTCCCAAAGCCTCCCCCATTATAATATAGAGGAAAGGAGATATAGGATCTCCTTGTCTGATGCCCCTTGTGGAAGAAAAGAAGCTTGTTGGCTTTCCATTTATCAGAACTGAAAATTTAGGTGTTGAGATGCATTCAAACACCTAGTTGATCCATTGTTTGGCAAAGCCAAAAGCTTGCATGATTTTGCAGAGAAAACGCCAATGTACACTATCATAAGCTTTTGATATGTCTAATTTTATTATCATACCTGGTCTATTTGTACTTTGAAGGGTGTGGATTACTTCTTGTGCTAGTATTACCCCATCAAGAATTGAGTGGCCTGGGACAAACCCTGTCTGTTCTTCTGATATAATACTTTCCATGAGGGGCTTCATTTTGTTCGTCGTAACTTTTGAGAGGATTTTGTAGATTGTATTGCATAGGGAAATGGGTCTAAAATCACCTAGATTTGTTGCTTTCTCCTTCTTTGGAATGAGTGCTATAAATGTATTATTTACTTCTTTGAGAATTCTCCCTGATCTCCTTGAGCATTCTAGAGCTTCTGTAAGGTCCTGACCTAATATATGTCAGCACTTCTTGAAAAAATCCGCAGGGAAGCCATCCGGGCCAGGAGCCTTACCAGAGGGAAGTTGATTAAGGGCTTGAAATACTTCCTCCAACTTGATTCTCTCATTTAGTTTCTAGTTTTGCTCGTCTGTTATGATCTTAGGGATCACTTCCAGAAACTTTTTTTGTTCAGGCAATTGAGATCATTCTGTGTTATTTAAGAGATTAAAATAAAAGGTGGTGATCTCTTTCTTTATCTCATCAGGGTCCTCTGAGATTTGGTTATGCTTTGTCTCCAATTTTGATATCCAATTCTTGCTCCTTTTGAGCTTTGTAAAATTATGGAAAAACTTGGTATTTTTATCCCCCATTCTAAGCCAGTTCTCTCTAGACTTTTGTTTCTAGAAAATTTCTTCTTTTGAAAGAATATCCTCATACTCCAAAAGGAGGTTCTTTTCTTGATGAAAGGATTCTTGATCCATTCCCACCAAAATGATCTTGTCATTTAGAGCTTCCAATCTCTCTTCTAGTGATCTTTTTGTTGAAAAAATGTTTTTGTAGTGCTGAGAATTCCATTGGAGCAATTTTTGCTTTACTAATTTTAGCTTTGCAATAAAGCAAAAGAGTTTTGATCCTTCAAATAATTCTTCATTCCACCAATTCTCTATTAGAGTTAGAAAGTTTGGATCTTTCATCCACATATTCTCAAACCTAAATGGAGCTCTAGAAATTTCCTAATTGCCTAGCAGAGAAAGCAAAATGGGGTAATGATCTGATCCTGAGCAAAAGAGAACGACGCAGGAGAAAGTAAAGGGAAAGAGCCCGAAGTCACCTTTCCAGAAGAATCTATCTATTTTTTTTGCTATATTGCTGAAACCTTTCCTTCTATTTGTCCATGTGAAGGTGTCCCCTGAATCTATTTCTAATAGACCATTCCTTTCAATCCAATTGTTGAAGTCCTGTTGGGATCCACCTAAACGGGTGATTCCTCCCCTTTTGTCAGACGCCTATGAAAAGTTGATCCTCAGTCAAAAAAGACAAGACTCCATCTAAAGAGGACCATAAGAGACATTTTTTGTGTGGGGACATTGGACCATAAGTGTTTATAACAAAAAGGAAGTATTTGATTGAAGATGAGTAATTTTGGCAAGAAGCCAATTTCTGTTAGAAGCGATACCCTCAGCTTTGACTTGGGAAGGCTTCCAAATTATCATTAAGCCTCCAGAGGCCCCTTCTGAAGCCACTATCAATTGTAGAGATACCTAAAACAAGGGACTAATTCCACTTCCAAATGAGATTGCTTGCTTACACTCCAATTTAGTTTCTTGCAAGAGGATGATGTTTGCACTGACCAAAAGAATCCTTCTTTTGATCACCCTCTGTTTGTTAGGGGCATTGAGACCCCTAACATTCCATGATAGGATTTTCATTGTTGTTCAAGAAGGGGATTTCCCTTCCCTACTTTCTAGAGATCTAATAGTTTTGATTGATTCTCCGTAGCCCCATCTTGAGTTCTAGCTCCAATGAGGGATTTGCGACCCTTCTTAGGAGGGGAAGATCCAAAGTCTGGTTTCTCCAATCCCTCTTGATTCTGATGCAGCCCTAGTTTCCTTTTTTCCTTAATCTGAGAGTACAATATTGCTAGAGGAGTATCTAAGATTGAGTCCGGGTCTTCATTCTCTATAATAAAATCCTAAAGAAGTTTCTAGGCATTTTGATCCATAGACAAATCCAGACCGTGAGGCACTAAAGGCGAAGAAAACATAACTGGGTAAGGGATTTCCACCGAGAGATTAATATGTTGGTTTGATGGGGGTGGATTTGAAGAAGGAGAAATCTCTCCTTTAGATAGGTGTGGTTCATATTCCTCCTTCAGATAGGTGTGGTTCATATTCCTCCTCCAGATCAGCTTTAAGGTCCTTTTCAATGACATCATCTTCCTGTAGGATTTTTGCAAGATGCATAGGTTTACTTTTACTAGATTTTATTAGCTGATGGGTTCCCCTTAGTCTCTTTCACCTTAAACTATTCTTCCTTTTTGAAACCTTAGCAGGAGGTTGGGAGAATGTATTGAAAGCTTCTCTACTTAGGGAAGGAGTTTTTTATTGACCAAACAAACTCCTAACAGCCTTTTGAGATTGGATCTTAACAATCGAGGATAGAATGAGAGGAGGACAACTTAAAGGAGAAGGCAAAGAGATCTGAGGAACCTAACCTAGATTAGATTGATTCAGCTCACCTGGCTTGTCTCTTGAAAACCGATTTATTCTAGGAGTATGAAGGAACTGTGAGTCTGAAGGAGCTGGAGAGACAGGTGGAGTAGTTAAAGCTCTATCTTGAGACTACCGAGAAGCATTCTTGCTTGTCTGGGCTGCATCCAAAGTAGGTGGGTCCGATAGGTTTTCCAATCCCTTGACCATCTTCTGAAAGTCTTGACCAGTAGTGGTTAGCTCTGAAGGCGAATGAGGTAGATTGGGACCTCCCATAGAAGCTACCAATGAGCTATTTTTAACTATTTGGTTACAAAGAATACATTTGCCAGGGATTTCCTTTCCCATTCTCATAACTTTCTGATTCCATCTACCCATTTCTAAAATAATTTCTAAATCACTATAAAAGCCTTTCTTAAGGTCAATCTCAACATAAATGTTAGCTACATCCCCTTTGAGGCCATTCAGGAAATCCGCCTCAATCCCCACTAAAGATCCTAAAGCGTCGTCGATCTTCAACAGAGCCTCTAGACACCAAAACTCATATGGGAGGCCTACTAATGAAAGCCATACTACAGTTTTCTCAAATCTATGATGCACTGGGTCGAAGCCTGGTTTCCAATCTAGAAAATGAAAGGTCGAGCCTTGAAAAAACAATGGACTGCCTTTCGTGATTGCTTTCTTCAAAGATGAGTCAATGCATTCTAAGAAGAAAAAATTATTTTGAAGTTGTCTGGCTGAAATCAGACCTAGAAAGGAAGACTTCCACCAGGCGATTATATCTTTTCTATTCTCGCCACTACCGCACCATTGTGCAAAGAAAGTATTTTCTGTGAATCGAGCAATCATAGGATTCAAAGAGTCTGAAGGTAGAACAAACAGTTTGCTTCCCATGGACTTCCTATTCCATTTCTGATCCTTGCGTTCAAAGTTAGGAGTTGGCCACGGGGAAAAAGGTTTTTTGAAACCCGAGGCCCTCGAACCCCTGTAGGACAAGGTGGATGCGGCTAAAGGGCGAGCTTACAAATTTTGGTGATGAGGATGTTGGTTATATGACAGGGTTTGCTTTGGAGGAGCAAATCTTTGATCCCTAGCTGAAATAGGGATGCTATTTGGGCCTGTTGCTACTATCTTAGCCCAAGAGTCTAAGCTTTGGTGCTTCGCAGCATCGTTAAACCAATGTTTTTAATTACTTGCTCGCTGAGCAATGCCAGACCGATGAGGAAAGATTGTTCTCTCTAGTGGGAGGCTTGCCTGAGGACCCAACCAGGAATGACTTTGATAGTTCTGGTTCTTATGAAGCCGTTGAAATTTATGATTCTTCTAGTAGCTTGAGGGTTTCTGGAAATCTGTCTGGGTGTTCTGTCGCCTAAAGGGGCCCTGGTTAGAGTATTGATTTTGGAACCGCACTGATTTCTGAAAGTTCTGATTTCTCTGAGTTCTCTGATCTCTTGAGGAAAAATCTTGAGGTCTTGAGGAATAACCTCGAAGATTCCATTTGCTTTGAGCCAACTCCATTCATGCCCAAGAGTGTTTTTATTTTGGTTTTATTCGGCTATGTTTTTACCTTGTAGTGATAATGTTTTGTATTATTATTAATGTGTTTTTTGATGAGGTTTTGTATTAGTGTCTGGATTGTTGACTATGTATTATAGATGTATTTGTTGTGTCTTTAATATGTTCAGATTATTGGATTAATTTCATTTTATTGTTTCCATTACATATATAATATATATGTGTTCATCATAATTGATGCAACATTCTAGATTATTAGTTATTTCTACACCTTTATGTCCAAGTCATGCTTATCATAAATGATTTCTAGTAAAATGTGATGATTTAAGGATTTATTTGGATATTATGTTATGTTGGGTGTTTGTTGCATTTGCTTGGCTATTCTTTAATGGTGTTGGTAAATGTGATATTTCACTTGAATGTGCAAGTATGATACTTTCTTTCCCCGTTAATGGTCAATTTAGAGAAAACATGCTTGATAAGCTCCATCCCACTCAATTGAATGTGGAATAAGTCTTGTGAATCCCTAGGTAAATCTAGATCTATGTCAATGATAATTCCAAAATATATATGTTTTGTTTGAACTTTTAAAGTGAGTGAGTCCTTTATGTGTGGTTGATTTTTTTGTTGTCCTGCATTTTTAGGTTATATCAGTTACATATTCATCATATTTATGAATTTTTTAATTTTTTAATGTTTTCAGTAGAAAGATAATATGTTTGCTAGATATTTTATTTCCAATGAAAGAAATTAACGTGTATTAACTCATTCTTTAGAAATCAAAATATTTGTGGAAAATAGAATTGCTATAATTGAAAATTTAATTTAATTTGTTTCAATCTCATGTGATCACTACAAAAATATCAAAGTTAAATGAATTATGTTGTATTACCTTATTGGATTATTAGCATGAGAAAATCTTAATTAAGTTAACTCCAGTGTTTTAAACTAGTTTATATTTGGTGCAAAGATAATTTGTTAAATGTTTGAAAAAAAACATGTTAATGAAAATACTTTAAGTGGGAAGATATTTTAATTGTTGAAAAAACTCCTATTTAAAATATTCTTGAAGTAGGAAATAGAGAAAAATTGTAGAAGGGGTTTGTCATGTCCCACATAGTAGGAGGCTAGGAAATTAGAAATGAAATAAAGTAGTCAAAGTAGCAAAATGAATGGAGTATGGGTTGCGGCTTGTTTTAAGAGTATTGTGTGAGGAGGAAGAAAAAAAGAAGAATGAGAGGGAGTTGAATCGTGTGGGAGAGCAGGGGCATGTGAAATCAAAGCTCATAAAAAGAGCTATGGGCATCCAACAAAAGAGGAATTTGATTATGGTATGCACAACTAAGGGTAGAGACTTTGAGAAAGTTGAATAGATAATAATGCACTATGTTTTATAGTTGTAGTTTCTCTAAATTTCTCTTGTTTTAATGCATCTCATCCTTGTAAAAAGATAAGATCTTACATCTTTTGCTCAACTTAATCATACTTAGGAAAAAAAATCTCTTTTGAATTGGCAAGGACTCATAAAGTCATTTAATTTAATTTTCCCTTAATTATCATTCATCACTCTTCAAGTGTCATAGGATGAAGATGAATATTTTAGTTATAGACTATGACTTTTGTGTGGTTGAGCTTCAATCTTACATTACTATGTAGGATGGACACACAAGATTTTGTTAGGAGCATAGATGTGACTAGAGACAAATCCAATGTGATCACTTGTTAATGCTTCTTTGTTAAAGCTCTATGCCATTGATTTTAGACCCAAATACAATTTCCAAATGAGCCCGCAATAGAATACCAAAGCAATAATGATACCAAAATGACTAGCAACAATCTAAAAAATATGTTAAAACTACCATTTTCTAATATATGAATAAGTACTACTAATTTTATTTCATAAGAAAAATTTATAACAATACAATGTATGTAGTTACTCGTGATCTAATAAAAGTATGTGCTTTTTATTCCACTTTTAAGAAAAAGTTGATTATGGGGAAATTCCTATTAAATTAAGAATGAAAACTTCTATGAGATAAAAGATGTGTAAAAAAGCATCTAAATGAAAATGTTTTGATGTTTCTAAGCTGATAGAATACCCTTGACTTATTGTCAGGAATGTTTGTCATCAAACAGGATGATAAAAAATTTCAACATTGATGGTGCTAAGTTGTGTAACTAATTTTCAAGCTCTAAAATGTGTCAGGAAAAACTATGTCAATTTGTTTCTTAAAGTGTAATCAAATTCAAATCAATTTTCACAAGGATCATGTAATTCTTCTATTCTGGTTGTTTTTCTTGAGAAAATAGTTTATTATAATTATATTTTTATGAGGTTTTGTATTAGCATGGTTCATTATATGTATGTATTATTGAATTAGTTCCACTTTATTGTTTTCACTATATATAATATAGATTTGTTCTTTATATTTAACGCAACATTTAAGATTATTATTAATTTTTACATCATTATGTCTAGTCATATTTATCATAGATGATTTCTAGTAAAAATGTGATAATTTATATATTCATTTGGTTGTTATGTCATGTTGGCTAGGTGTTTATCCTACTTGCTTGGCTATTCTTTAATAATGTAGGCAAATATGATAATTTACTTAAGTATAAAAGTACGATATTTTTTTCCAATGATGGTCTCTTTAGAGATGGTTGCATATGGTAAAACATGTTAGATAAACTACATGTCACTCAATTGAGCGTGAAATGAGTTTTGTGAATTTTTTTGTCCTACTGCATTTTAAGTTATATCAAATATATGTGTTATAGTTACTAAATTTGTAATGTTTTGAGTAGAAAGATAATTAGTTGTACTCTTGTGTAAATATGTTTGCTATAGATTTTATATATAGTGAAAGAAATTAAAGTGCATTTGAATCATTCTTTAGAAATAAAATATTTACTTGTTGGAAATAGAATTGTTATTATTGAAAATTTTATTTATTTAATTTGTTTCAATCCCATGTGATCACTAAAAAAATATTAAATTTTAATGAATTATGTTATATTGTCTTATTGGATTATTACCATGAGAAAATCTTAATTATAAGTTAATTCCAATGTATTAGCTTAGTTTATATTTGGTGCAAAGATAATTTGTTAAATGTTTTAAAGAAAAAATAATAATGAAATTGTTTTAAGTGGGAAAATATTTAAATGTTGAAAAAATTTCTATTTGAAATATTCTTGAAGTTGAAAATGGAGGAAAAATGCAAAAGAGGCTTAGAAAATTGTTAAAAAAAAAGAAAAGGTTTGAAAACCATTTCCTTTCTCTTTTGAAATTTTTTTTTTGAAGACTAGAAAACTTGGAATTGGATTGCTTGTGAGTGATAAAGGTTGTTGGAGGTTTATGATTTTCAAAGAAACCCTCTTCTTTATTATTTTAAACTTGAATTTGGAATGTATTTATCTTGTTATTTTATGTATTGAAAGGGATTTTTTTCATTTGCTATGTTAACAATAGGTGGAGATGTATAGATTCTCTCTTAGAGGATTGTTTTAAATGAATTCTCATATTCATATTTTTATTAAAAAAAAATTTAAAAAAATTCTAAATAAGAAAAGGATCGAAGGCTCTAAGATGAAGGAGACTCTATACAATTAAGGAGGAGGTTGACCATCCGTGTGATTTTTCGTCTCGCGTGGGCTTTGGGGGAGAGAATGGTGAAAAATCATTCAAACAAGCAATTTTGAGAAAGAAGAGCCTACCAGAAGGATCCAAGTTCATTGTGAAACAAATATCGGGTGAGGAAGATTTGACTAGCGATGGAGAAGGAATTAAGAATATCTCAGCCCTTGATCTTGTTGTTTTTTTTTAATAATCAAATGACCATAGCTATTGATAGTAAAAAATCTAGGTTAAAAAATGTTGTGATATTTCTTGCGGCCCTGGACATAAATAAAATCCCTTCTAGAAACTACATGAATAATTGTTTGCAGAACACCTAGGGGAAAAAGCTAGGGTTAAACTTTTCTTTCTGCTGCATGATTCAGAAAGGGTTTTTTTTTTTTTTTTCAATAACCCTAGAAGTTAGAAAGAGGTTATTAAGAAACAATACTAGACCATTGTCTATGGTTTCTTTCGGTTCATTAGGTGGCATCCTAAGGCTAATATAGATGAGATTTTGGTTCTATCGAGCTCTAGATGGATATATGTGCACAATATTCCCCCTTTTTATGGAATATTATCCCTAATGCACTGGAACCTTTAGGGAATTTGATTAGAATGGATGAAATGGCTTCCCTATTGTTTCACATGAATGCAAGACTACTTATCTCAATTAGCCCTGGGATGGACCTCCTGAGGGACCTTAAACTAGAACTAAAAATTGAAACTATTGTTTGCCTTGTTGAAATTATGGGAGGAATTAATGCATGTTTCCTATGTAGAAGGGAAGGGCATGTAAGGATAAATTTCCCCCTCATTAAGAATAATTAGATGGAAACCAATCCTAAATCTAAGACTAATAAGTCTGCAAACCCTAATAAGGCTAGTTCAAAATATGCTAATGATATTACCTTGCCCCCCAATAAACCTCCAACCGAGGATGCTTGTGCAGTTTTTCCAAAGTCTGGTGATAATAATGCTATTTCCTACCCCACCTCTCATGAACCACCTTCAACCACTACTAAAGATGTCATCTTTGTACCTCTTGAGAAGGCCTATATTGTCAACCATTCCCAACCCATTTTTTATCATATTGGGCACTTTGCCCCCTCCCTTGTTTCTGACTTTAATAACTCTTTGTCTAAAAAAATGGATATCTTTAGTGCTGAAATTAGAAAGGCTAGACGTACCTCTCTCAATTTTCAATCCCTAGCCTTGTCACCTAAGGACAATGTGTTTCCCCCTATGGAAAATGATATCATACCTAAACACAAAACCTTCAATTCCCAACAACTTATCTTTGGGAAATTACAAAGGATGATTGATGCCAGAACTAGGATTCAAAGCCTACTGAATGGAGGCAAGCAAATGATTGGTAATGGTGACAGTAATAAAGATGAGGACTTACCCACTACCCTCTTTAACTCCCCTACTAGTGTTACAAGTAGTGCCCTTATTACTAGTTCTGCTAGCCCTATTGGAAAGTTGATTGAGTCTGAAGGGGAAAAGATATGTGAGAACACCAATGAAGTGTCTGATGGAGAAACTAAAGTTGTGATAAAAGACATAGATGGGGCTCTTAAGGCTATAAAAAGGGACTATGGCTCTATAGAACATGGACTTGAAGTCTCTATGGTCGTTAAGCCCCAAACAACTCTTCTCTTCAGACTAGGCTAGAGATTTAGCAGAGAGTTAGGACTGTCTAATGAGAGCACTGGATCTGCCAATGGTAGTGAAGTGTTAGAGAGTATGGAGTTAGAATCAGATGATGAAAGTGAAGACATAGAAGATAAAATTGTTAAGTGGGCTATTGTCCCCTTCAAGGGAAATCCTAGTAAAGACATTATAGAATAAGCCATGAGGAATTTGGTGGTAGGAAAGTAAGGAGAAAAAAGACAACTAAAAAGATCACAAACAGGGCACCCCCAAGTTGGGGGCTAATCAAATATTTGAATTTAAGAGAAAGAGGGGATGACCTAATGGTTCCTCGACTCTTGCACAAGAAAATAAAGCTCCCAAAGGAGTATTTCCCAAATGCTACAGTAGTTTTAGGGTACCTATGGATACTATACCTTAACTTCCCATGGAATTAAAACTTTCATCTTAGAATGTCAGGGGCCTTGAATCCCCAAATAGTAAGTATGTGGTGAAAATATTTATGAAAATGAATAAAGACTTTGATATTTTACTTCTCTAAGAATTGAAGACTGACAACTTTTACCTGGATAGTAGTCTAAAATATATCTAGAAGGATGCTAATTATTATGTTACCAAGCATAATAAAGGAAAAGGTGGTGCAGCTATCCTAGTGAGTAATAGGTGGAGAAAATATATTACCAAATGGGGTTCCTTGCCCCACAATATGTTATCATTGTATTTCATTTCAAAGAAAAAAAGATGACCCCTTACGATTTTTTGATAAATTTGTCCTCATTTCTCTAAGGTTAGTGTTTTGAGGCATTTTTGGTCGCCTCATTGGTCCTTGAATACTTAGTACTCAATCTTATAAAATTTCGCTTTATTAGTTAAAATTCAAATTTTAACTTAAAAATGAGTTTTATTGCTTTAGTGCAAAATCAAGTATATAAGTGCAATTTTACACTAAGTTTGTTAGTTTGGTGTAAACTCGAGGTTTAAACCTAACATTACATGTTTTTTTTTAAAGTTTGGTGTAATTCAAACTTGTAAGTATCACTTACACTGCTTTTGGTTCTTATGGTGTAAATTTGACTTACAAGTCTGAATTACTCCATTATTAAGCACGATTTGCATTTAATGTTTTGCTAGGTGTTTGATTTTATTTGGGTTTCTTCCTCCTTTATTTTAATTTGGTGTCATTTCTTTTCATTGTTGATTGGATTAGTTCACGTGGCACTAAAGCTCTTTTTTTCTTAGGTCGAGAGTGTTTTCTTCATGATATGATTCTTCCCTCGTGCTTTCCCACTTTGTTTTCTTGTTTTAGCTTTTTTTTTTAATGGTTTTCCCTACAGTAGAAGTCAGGATAATAATCGCGATATACACTCAAGGTATCTTGGGGTGTATATCATTATTATTATCTCGCCTAAGTCCTTGCTGTTATTTTATTTTTTGATGCCCTAGTTTTTGGTGTGGGTCAGGTTTGTAAACCCGGCACACACCAAAGCCCTTGCTTTGATGTGTGTTGATTTTACACTCGACCCACATCATTGGCTTTTCTTTCAATAATTTTCCAAATGGTGCAAGACAGGATTATGAACCCACCATGCACCAAAGCATTGCTCCATGGTACATGTTGGGGCCATCATCCCAACTCGCACCTTACCCACCCCTTTGTGTTTTTGTTCAGTGTTTCCTACAGGTGCTAGTCAGAGTTGTATATCTGACTCACACCATATTACCTTCCAAGTACGAGTCGGGGATACAACCCCGACTAGCATTTTTTTTGTAGTCTTCTTTCTTTATGAAGTAAAACATAGATTCATATCAAGGGTATAAACTCGATATGTACCTATGTTATATTTGATCTTCTCCAAGTGCATACCAATAGTATAAACTCGATATACACTCCTTTTGGGTTTTTGATCTTCCTTTAAGTGCGTATCAGACTTATAAGTCCGATATGCACTTCTTAGTGTTTTCCACCAATATTAGATGTTAATCAGACTTATAAGTCCAATTTGCACTAAATGCACACACTTGCAAATTGATAGTACAAAATCAATTTGCGCTCAATCAGAGGCTTTTGTTCTACCAAAGGGGGTTTTGGGGTTTTTGAAATCTATGTAAGAATGCTAATTGGCTCAAATATGGTGATTGTCTTTTCAAAAATTGTAGTGCAATTATTCTCAAATGATAGATCCATCACCTAGCAAAAGAGAAATGAAGTTCAAAAAGAAACAACTTCATCCATTTTTTCCTCCTTTTGTATCATCCAACATTGACAATATAAGAGATAAAAAAATAGGACATGTTGATCTTGATTAATTCTTGAAAATAATTAGAGAGCCACCAATGTCCTACAAAATAGAGCCTACTATCAACAATGGAATTCATATGGTTGTGGCCTTTCTATGTTAGCATAGAACCCTGAGTTTGTGTTATCCTTAGCTAACTGGTATGATCCAATAAGAAGGACAGTGAAGGATGTAGAGGGAAAAAAGACTCTCACTAGGCTTGATGATGATTTCTTTGACACTATTTTCAAGTGTCAGCATATAGATCAATATTCCAACATTGATACATGGGGGCTTTACTTAGTGAACCTGGGTTATAGCACATGCATTCATGGCATACCAAATAATCCCCCTATTTTCAAAACATATTGCCCTAAAATCATTTTTTGTCCCCCTCCCAATACACAACCCAAATTAAAAACCCCCTATTTTCACCAAATAGGCAATATATTGAGCTTATTTTTTGAGATATTAAACCCCCCAATATGAATGCATGTGATGTAATATTGCCTAGCTAGTGAAGCCCCCATGCATTGATATGCATTTAGCAGTGACCTACTATGATAATAATTTAGACAAATGCAAAAGGAATATCAATGAGAATTGGTTGAAGACTTCAAGGCCTACAATTGCAAGGTATCTTGAGACAATTCCTTGAAGTGACTTCATTGAGGAGGTCAATGATCTGATTAATCTTCTTAGTAGAATAAAAGGGCTCCCAATTTCTAACACTTATCACAAATGGATGTATCAATAATTTACATCGTTCAACAAAATAAGAAGAAAATCTACTGGGGTAAATAGATTGTTGATGCATTGTGTGAACAATTAACCAAAGTTCCTACCACTTTGAAGTTCCACATGACTTCATATCTTGTATATGCAACTGCCTCAATGAGGCATTTTCCAGGTTTATCTATCACAAGAGACAAGAGTCAGATTCATGTTTATCAATATTTCACACAGCCAACTCTCAAAGAGAGTTTACATGATTTGAAAAGATTCAATGATGCTTTCTTTTCCCAGTACATATGTATATTTGATAAGGATCTTCAGAAGAAGAGAGTGTCATATGAGATTTGGAATGTTGTTGTAGTGGTGAAAATTAGGGTTTCCACCATTAGATATATGAAAACCACTAATTTTTTCTTGGGTTGACCATTACATTCAAAGGGGGGGAATCCAATAGATTCAATCAAAACTAAGAAAATACTAAGATTGAATACTGATTGGATTGATTTGGGGGTTTCCTATTTTGTGAGTTGAAATACTGAATTAAGATAAAGTGCTGAAAAATGCAGGTAAAACTAAGAAAATAGTGAGCTACAAGTGCAGGATTTCCACATGCACCTAGATCTGAGAAGAATATGCAAATTCAGATCTAATCCTAAAAAAAGCTCCAAAAATATCGAGACCAGTGTTCATGTCACCCTAGTCCTCCTACTTTTTTGCATGCCAAAGAGAGTTGATTCATCTCTGCAAATAGTGTCTATTCTAAAGAGTACAACTGTGCACCTGTTTCCTACACATATAAAGGAAGGGAAATGTGTTGGAAATAGGGGTTTGCCTTAGGTCAAACCTCAGTTTTGGAATTAACCATGAAATTGAGATAAAGATAATTGAAATTGTTGTAATGGAAGATTCTCCTTTTGAGGTAGATACTGAATAATAACTAAAAATCAAGTGGTATACCTCCTTGTGAAGTTTTATTTATCTCTACATGGAATTAGGGCTTGATGAAGTCTTCAACAAAATAAGATGTAGATATCTATTTCAATGCTTGAATCTTGACTTTATTACTGCTCTAAGGATTGAAGGAAGATTGATTAATGCTCAATTTCTTGAATGCTTGATTGCTTGATCTCATATGTGAATTTTGTATGCTTGATAGATCTCTTAGATTCCTTAAAATGAGAGGGGAAATCCTCCTTTTATACTTTCCCATCAGATAAATTGATAATTTCTCAACATGAATCGACAGAGAGAGAAATCTCGCTCAATTTTGAAATAGGACCAAGGGGTCAAATGGGGCCCAAATTAGGGGAGACCAGGGCATGGCACATTGGTCCTACCTCTTTTGAGGGCTAGGATAAGGTGCTATGTGCATGGGAAAAGTAAAAAATAATGCAATTCATGCAAGGTATGAGAATAATTAGGTCCCAATCAAGCCAAGGGGCGCAAATGCTAAGGGAGGGACCCAATGCGGTCAAAATTGTACAAGGGTGCAATTTTAAGACGCTACAGTTGTTAACCAATATAAAATATCTTTTTTCAATTCCCAACATTCACACATCTCAAAATTGGATGGTTTGATGGTGAGCCTTTCATGCTTCCTAGGTATCCATAAGACAAGATCATTCTCATGGAAATGGCTCATCAGATGATATCAATACATGAGCGCCAATCTGGAGCTTACAAGACTAGTCTTAAGTTCTCCATCACCATTGGGAGATATTATATCAATTCTATGTACAAGGCCCGAGCCATGGAGGAGGAAATGAGGAGAGTAACAATGAAATTCTTCAAGGCCAGAAAGCATTTTGACTACAAGGGCATGAAGATTAAAATCAAGAAAAATTTACACTCATGCTCATCGGATTGAGGATGTGTGGATTGATTGTAGAATTGAAGAGGATGTTAGGAGACTTGACTACTATTGTCTGACGGTGGAACAAATTGAAAATTTGGGTCTTGTCGATATTCCTGAGGATCTTGAGGATGATGGAGACATCCTAGATCCTATTTATGAGAAGAACAAAGTTGTTGATTCTCCTTTTCCCTTGATTCAATGGTCTTAGAAGGAAAATACTTCAATTAGGGCTAGGTTCCAAAACATCCTTGCTAATACCAATGTTTGGTTGACCCAACAAGGTATTTAGTTGAAACCTTTCCAGATCGGATTCGACGATGATAATGTAGGACCTATGGAAAAGACTTCATAATTAAGAACGAAGAATAGATAGTACACGGCAACTCCGAAGGCACCAAGGTTCAAATTCATAGTAGGGAAAGGTAAGAGTCAAGGGGAATCATCTACCCAAAAGACTCAAGATGATGATGTAGCTGATGAAGAAGATAATGAGAGTGAGCAAGAAGATGAAGAAGAGCTAGAAAAGAAGCAACAACAAGAATATTTTGACAAGGAGGGATTACCAAAAATTCCAAGTACTTTCTAGTCTCAAGAGACATAAGAAGGTGTTCCTCCTACGTCATATGATGCTATAGGTACAATTTTAGTTTTATTTTTTGACTCTGTTCCTTCTGGCTCCACTATTTCATATTCATCTCAAGCTCCTATGATCCATGTCATTCCTTCTACAACTACGAGTGAGTCCACCCTTGACACACCCCATGATAATATTGAAAGTGTTTTTCTTCCTAATCTATTTGAGGCAAATTCTTCCATGTTGGAATATTTTGATAAGTTTATATTAGAAACTCAACTTCCTCCTAAAGTTTGTGTTGCTCAAAATCCACCTGTCATTGTTACCTCCACTCCACCCATAGTCACCACAAGCATTCAGTCTCAAGAATTGGCATCAAAAGTGTTAACTAGTGGAGTGGATGATGATACACCTTTGCCACCTTGCCTAGTGTCCAACACTCCCAAGAGAAAGAAACAAGCCATCTCTCCACATGAATTTGACTTTAGTTAGTTGGTTCCTGTTAATATTAAAGGTACAAAAAAATCCAAGACTTTACCCAAGGTGAAAGTGGATTAGTCAAAGAACAAATCTATAGAAATGGAAATATCTCCTCTAGACACAAATTTGGATAAAGTGCAACCCACATATTATGTCATCAATAGAACTAACTTAGGAAAGAAGACTTGTGAAGGAGTATTGGAAGATGCTCAAGCATATTTTTCATCTCTTGTGACAATGTTCAATGAAGAAAAGTTCAAGAAGAAAAAACTGAAGAAACAAGTGGATCAACTTACTAATGTCTTGATCAAGATGACAAAATCATCAAAAGCAGTTGAGTCAATCACCTCATTAATGGATGAATAGATCATTAAGCAAGCTAAATAGGTCAATTTTTATGGGAGAATAGTTGGTGAGTGGATGGATAGATTGTTGAGTCAAGGGACTCATCTCTTATGTTCAGCGGTTACCCTAATGAACAATCTGGAGGAGACAAAGACTAAGATAGATAAAACTTTGGATCTATTCTCAAATGAATTGGAGATATATGAGAAGGACTTTGACCCTTGGTTGAAGTTAGAATATTTCCAACTAGATGTTCTGGTTGACAATGGATTACTTCCTTCAAGAGATATGTATATTGAACAAAGGGAGGTACTAGAATATCAAGTCAACATCTTGGAGGCACTTATCAAAGATATGACAAAAGCTTAGAAGGAATGTAATGACAAGGGAAAGGAAATCATTGAGAATATATCAACACTTCCTTGAAACTTCCTCAATGAGAATCAAAAGCCTCTTCACAAAGATGCCATTATCAAATAATTTAGTTTGCCTATTGGTGAAGAATTTGATAAATAGGTGTTCTCATTATCTTCAATTGATAAGTTAATAGATATCCAAGTTAATTTGGATGATTTAGCCTCTCTTTTGAAAAAAGAACAAGAAATATTACATGAGCCTTGGAGATTCCATCACTCGGTCAAATTCATCACAAGCCATACCAAGGGGCCTGATGAAGAATAGATGAAGGCAATTCTATAGAAATTTGAGGATTTCATGAAGCAAGACCAAAATGCAGTGTTTGGCGACACTTAGTATTTTTCCATATTTAAGAAGTTGTAGGTGCATTTTTGTAATAATACTTTGACACCTCAAGTGTCATTTGTATCTAATTTTTTACATCTATAATATGCACAAGTTCAAAATCAAATAGGAATTTTCTTTGATTCGGTCATAGTTTTTCCTAGATTATCTCATTGCACCTCACCTATATATATGAGGTTTTTTATTGTAATTTTTATCTTTAATATATATGCAACAAAACTCTATAGAAGTGAAGAGCAAAAGTGAAACTTTGTGTTTCTATTGTTATTTTACAAACTTGATCAAATTTAAGATGAAATTTTTGGCATTCAAACTTTGTCATGTATCCATTGTGTTTATGGTGATAAAATTCTTACTTAAATATTGTTTTGATTGAGTAAAGGTACTACGGAAAGATATTGTTAAAGAGTAGAATAAGTGTTGGTTTGTGAAATTTGTGTCATATTTCAGCTCTTGTTTATTAGGATTAGTAATTGGTGAAAGAGATAACATTTTGAAGACTTTGAGCTTCATTTTGTTATTTTGAGAAAAGTTAAGTGAATTGTAATAAGATATCATTGCGAAGACTTTGATCTTTGTTTTGTCATATTGGTAGAAGGAAATAATAACTTGAAGACTTTGAGCTTCATATTGTTATTTCGAGAAAATATTATCAAAATTTGTAATAAGGAATCAAGATAAAGACTTTGTGCTTTGCTTTGATTTTCTTAGTTAATACTGTGGGTTGCAGAAGAAGTTATTTGAAGAAAGGTTGATAGGATAATAGTGAATTTTGAGACTTTGAGCTCAAACACTGTTCTTTCATCCCAGAGAAGCAATGGAGGACTTTGAGCCTTTATGGAAATTTTTCTTCTTTATTTTGTATCATTCATTCACATGCTCTAAATTGTTTATTTGTAACTTTGAAATTGTAAAGAAAACATTACTACTCCACCTTGTAAATTATTTCCTGAAAAAGAGGAGAGAATAGCATATATTCTAAAGAGAGAATGGGATGATGTACCATCCATGTTTGGATTAGAAATCATAGTGTGAATTGTGTTCTAAGTTAAGAGAGTTGTAAACAAAAGGGGAAGCATTCCTTTATAAATTAGGAGATATTTAATCTTGCATACTGTGGCTGAAATCACAATTTTGTAAACCTCAACAGTTTGCAAAATTTTTACCCAACTCAATAGATTGGTATGGATTATTATGAAATAAAATGTGATTGAATTTGGGGTATGCTCTATCTATGCACCCAATGACTGCAAAGAAAGGATAGAGCTTTGGAAATTGATTTATCAATTAGAGGAGGCCCCTTGGATACTAGGTGGGATTTTAATATGATTGAAAACCCCTTAGATAAAAGTGGAGGCAATAAATTTGAATGGAAAGGGGATGATTTTCTTTTTATGATCAGAAAGCTTAGACTCATAGTGCCATTAGCAGGTAGGAAAAAATTGTCCTAAGGCCATCTAGTTTACATGGTGGAATTTCTAACAAGGGAGTAAGAGGATATATAGTAGTCTTGACATATTTTACTACAACATGGATTTTTTCAAGACCAATAGGACCCCTAATGGTAATGTTGTGAGAGTCATCCCATTCACCTTACCTGATCACCATCCCATTAAAGTTGTTATATTTTACAATGACCCCCCTAGAAGACCATGTATAGGGAGGGAAGTCTTTTTCCTTAATAGAAATCTGCTCCTTGAGGTTGAAATGAAACAGATAATTTATATTATCAAACAGTTCAACAAACAAATTGCTAAGCAAGGAAGTGCCATTGGTAGGTGGAACATATGTGTTAATAGTTGGAAGGCCCTTTTTCAAACTGTGGGTAGGAAGAGAGCCAAAGACTTTAGAAAAGTGGAATATGAAGCACATATTTTTCTTTTGATGGTTTAAAGCAATCCCTCATGTGACTCTGTCCTAGATTCCCTGTGTCATGCAAAGGATGCTCTAAGGAAAATTCAAAATGTAAGGATTCAAGGAGCCAAAACTAGGGCAAGAGTTAACTAGTTGAAGAGTGGTAATAAAGGCTCCAAATATTTCTTCCAGATCTTTAAAAGCAAGGAGGCCAAAGACTATTGATAGTATATGGGACTGTGTCGACTTGAATTTCATCTTCAGAATACTACCTGCAACATATTAGCTCACAAAATACAAAGGAAATGCTACATGAAATCTAAACTCAACCAATGAAACTACATGAAATGAATATAAAATAAAAACATTATTGCCTTCATGATTTAAGTCTCATTGTGTCCTAACTCCATTGTTCCTGGTTGCAGATGATTTGCTCTCAGACAAGCACTGGTAGCTTCCAAGATGGCATATGAAGAATGGACTGATAACTGATAGTTAATTGACACTATGATATGCAATGCAAATGATTTAAAGCTAAATGATTATGCTAAATGAGAAATGCTAAATTGCTAAATTGCTTCAAGATAAAAACTCACAGATGCATAAGTTTACTCCAATTGTTAACTTGAAGACTAACTCTTTCTCAACTCAAACTCCTACTTTTATAGACTTTAAGAGGATAAGATGATGTGTTTGAGATCAATGGTCATGATCAAATCTGCAAATTTGGATGGTTGTGAACAAAGGTGAAGGTTGAGAGAAAAAGGGAAGGAGAAGACAAGTGTCACTCATCTCACCTTGACTAGGTTGCAGACTAAGGGAATCTAGGGATGGTTGGAGAAGATTTAGGCATGAGAAGACAAGTGGACTCAAGTCCTTCCTAAGATATAGGGATGTTGGAGAGAATATAGAAGAAGGTTAGGAAATATGTGTACATACACAATATTTCATTTATTTTTAAAGTTGGAGATAAGTGGCTAATAAATGTTTTATTTATTTTAATTTTGTTGAATTAATTTAGCCACATGATGGATGAGTTGGCAAAGGAAAGATGAAGTGGAGATGGAAAGGTGAGTTGGAAAAGGGATTAAATAATTAAGAAATTATTTAATTAATGAGACTATAGGATAGAAGAATAACCATTAAATATTTAATATTTAATTGATTGATTAGAAGAAAAGGTAAATGAATTAATTAATAAAATGTTTCAATTAAATTAATCTATAGAAGGACATGAAATGAATTAAATAAATTAATCTTTTCAAATTAACTATTTAATAGAAGAATAATTATTAAACAAATATTAAATATTTATTTAATTGCTCATAACCATTTTTATGTGTATACATTTTGCCCCTCTTTGAAATGATGTTGAGACAACATTCTTTCAAAAATTAAATCAAGTCTCGATAATGCGCTTGATGGAGATAAAAATTCTGATTGTGTGCCCTCTTGGGAGATTGATAGTGAAATTATTAAAAAAAATTGATAGAACAATTGATCTCACGATAATTGAAAAGGTCCTTCAATTAAATTTATTTGTGAAAAATAAATAAAAATGCCCCACTTAAAATCTTTAATTACCCTTTCAAATGGTAATTATAAAATTAACTTAGGTTAATTTTATCCTCATTTGCATCCTTGTCAGCTTGTGGAGTGAAAAGAATTATCTTGTTGAGCTGGGAAAATGGTGATTGCGTTCGAGAACCATCGATTTGAGTGTGTACGATGGTATCAACGACCTCCTAAGTATGGTTATCCAGTATGTACCTTATCCCAATCTTGTTTGGAACTTTCCATACCAATTTCCTTGATTTTCGGCACGTGTTACGGTTTATTTTTAATTTTCCGATTTTCAATTTTGTGTGTTAGCGCTTTTGCTCCATAGGTTTGCGCTTTTTCTTTTTAGGTTCTTGTTTTTGTTAATTTAGTACTTGTGGATGTTTGGTTCTTGCTTCTGTTTAGAATGTTAACGCTTTTAAAGATTTCTCGCTTTTGATCCATTTGGTCACGCATATGTGAAAAAGGTTAGCGCTTTTGAATGATTTAACACTTTTGACTTGTCAGTTAGCACATATGTTGAAAAGGTTAGCGCTTTTGTATGATTTAGCACCTGTGGTCAATAGAATAGCACTTTTGTCTTGAAGAATAGTGCATTTTCTTTAGATGAATTTTTTTTATTTTGTCCATGCTAAAATTCATTTAGATGCGCAAATGTGATTGATAGTTATTCAATTGATGTCTTGATTAATATAAAATTTGATAGTTGATTGATAGGATAAACGATTGATTGATTTGATTGGTAGATTGATAGATTATCTCTAAGAGACCGATTCAGTTTCTGATGAAGAGCATAATAGAGTTTGATTGAACTCATATGATTGATAGTTTTAGATTGATTTTGATAGACTGATTTGCTTGGTTGAAAAGTTTTAATCGATTGTTGATGTGATTGATAGATTGATAGATAAGCGATCTCTTTGATTTGATAGATAGATGATTGATAGAGATCAAATTCTCTTGATAAACAGGAGAAACTCGATGTTCTCCAATGTTGGGAGAAATTCCTGACCATGCACCATTTAGTGCCAGACCTTACACAGGTTGAGATTAGACATATAGATGCTTGCGGATTACGCCATTTGTTATACATGCCTAATATTACCCATAATAGGGGATTGTTGAATACCTTAGTAGAGAGATGGCATAGTGAGCATAACACTTTCCACCTGCCCACTAGTGAGATTAGTGTGACACTCGAGGATGTCTATAGGATTCTTCACATCCTCGTGATTGGTGAGTTAGTCCAGTATAATTTTTAGGATCTTGGAGGGACAGAGGCTTGCAGATCCGTATTTGGTGATTAGAGCATTTCCAGAGGAGAGATCCAATGGGAGGATATGATCATGTACTACAAGACTCTCCCAATGATTCTTGTAGGTTTGATTGGCGGATTCATCTATCCAGACAGGAGATCTTGAGGTTTCGTTGTTGGTTGGGGTGAGATTCTACAAAGCATAATGCAACATCGGACTCAATATGCGTGGGGTGTTTTCATGCTTTCTCATTTGTATCATGATCTTCATCAGGTTGTTTTTTATGACAGTGCTAGTCTGTCTACAGGATGTACACTTTTACAAATCTGGTGTTGGGAGCATATTTCTATTACTCGACGTAAGCTAGGTAAGATGGAGTATTGGCATTGGGTTCTGGATTCACTGGATAGCATCATTTGGAGACCCTATATCGATTGTGAGCCATGGATGGATGATGCACGGACATTACCATATATTTTGCAAAGTAGATATCTAATTGGTCATACTCCATATATTATTGAGCAACAGTTGATGAGTCATATTTTGAGACAGTTTGGTATCATTCAGCACATGCCTACTAGTGTCACTATATATGCACAGTGGTACAAGAATAGGCGAGATTGGGGATATTCTTTGTCTTTTGAGGTAGCACACATAGATTTTTTGGCTACTCCTAGGGTAGGTTATGATTTGAGATTACACATTATAGATCCTGGGGTGACTGCAGATTATGCTCAGTAAATGCTTGGACACCCTTTTCCTCGAATTATTGATCTAGCGAACCCTCATCCCAACTCAGGAGATGAGGAGGATGATTCATATGACCCCATTATGAGACGAAGATGGAGACAAGAGCTTAGAGCTTCTCGAGAGGCCAAAGGTGAGGGAGGAGATGGAGACGGAGGCGGTAGGAGACCCAGACAAAGAAGAGGTCAATTGAGAGTCCGTGGAAGACCTTTTGGACTAGTTGGCAGGGTTGGGAGACCACTTCCCATGGGAGGGAGAGATGCAAGACATATTGGGAGGGATACAGGCAGGGCAGGTATGAGATCAGTGAAAGGATTACCCTCTACATGAGGAGGCAGGAGCATTGGGCTAGATGGGAGTTATGGGAGAGGCATTGATTTTGGTTAGCCAGACCCTAGGGTTATTGTAACTCATGGAGGAGAGGAGGAGGATTCAACGGATCATGTTCCTCTCATTAGATGAAGGGTTCTGAGGGCTACTCAGGTTGAGAGTCAAGCAGGTGGAGAGAGAGGTGGAGATTGTTGGTATTTGATTGAAGATTGCATTGATGAACTATTGTGTTGTCATTGATGTCAATTGTAACCGGTAAGGATATTGTAATGATGTTGTTTTGCAGTCAGTAGGTGATCAAGTGAAGGAAACCAGTATTACTTTAGAAGCAGTGAGATCAACCGGTAACCCTACCTATTGATGTGCCAAACCCTAACTGATGGAGCTTGGTGAATCAGTTGTATGGATTTATGATCAAATGATGATCGGTAATGATTATGTCACGTATGCATGTTGTATGTGATAAGTTTCAAGTGGTTTTTGGCACGTAGAGATAATGGTTTTATCTTGGGAATGAGCGAATACATTGCATGAAGAGGAAGTCGTGTGATGAGTTACATGAATCGATGAGCGGTGATCAAGGAGCGGTCGAGGTTGTCTTGAACAATGTGTTGTCAATTTCTATCTAATCTAATTGTCATACTTAAACCGATTTGTTTGTAATATCTATGAGATCTTAGGTTTGTGATGTGTTACCGACCTATTGTTTTTCTTATAAGGTCAATGAGTTGTTTTGTTGTAGTATTGGCAATTTTGTTTTAAGTGTCAGTGCTATTACAGTTTGTAGCTCAATGTTTGAACCAGTTAATTCAGTGATTGACTTGTGAGATTGTTTTTGAGTTTGGTGAAAGTTTAGTCAGTTTTCCATCTATTGATTCAACCCCCCCCCCCTCTCAGTATTTGTCTGGATCCTTATCAATTCATCATATCATCAATTGGTATCAGAGCATTTCAGGTCCTCTAGTGTCTAAGCCTAACAGCTTGAGGTAAATATCTAGAGGAACATGAGGAAGAAAGAAGGTCTGAAGTTCAATAAGGAAAAATACAGAATATGGAGTGATATGATGAAAATCTATATCAAGAGTCTAGGAAGTCAATACTGGGAACATGTTGTTACACAATATACTACACCTAGTGGGACTCTGTCTGATGATCAAAAGAAACAACAACAAGAGAATAATCAAGCATTGGAGGCCATTATCAGTTCTTTGTCTGATTCAGAGTATGTTGATGTCCATGGTCTGGAGACTGCTTATGATGTGTGGAAGAAACTTAAGGAGATCTATAGCGGTGATGAGCATGTGAAGATTGCCAAAGAAGAGAGTCTAAGAGGTAAATTTAACGACATGCGGATGGCTAAAGGTGAGAATATTCAACAGTATGGTCAAAGGATCAAGGATATAGTCGGTGAGATCAAGAGTGTTGGTGGTAAAGTGGAGGATGCCACAGTGGTTAGTAAGGTGTTGAGAACCCTTCTACCGGTCTACACTATTCAAGTTGCAGCCATTTAAGAGCTAAAATCTATTCATAAAACTAAGGTAACTCTTGACTCCATCATTGGTAAATTTACTGCATTTGAATTAAATGGTTATGATGGTAGTGCTCAGAAATCCAAGTCTGCATTTAGAGCTTCAATCCCTAATCCACCTATGAGGAAAAGAAGAGATGTTAGTCACCATTATGAGTCTAGATCCAGTAGAAAATTTGATGATGAAGATAGTCTAATCGAGCTTGAAGCATCGTTGTCCAAGCGGTTACCCAGAGGTACCAGTAAGTACAGAGGTAAATTACCTTCGAAATGTTTTGCACGTAACAAGATTGGACATATTGCTGCTAATTGTCCTAATGGTGACAATGAGCATAAGCATGAGAAGTACAATAAGTACAAAGGAAAAGGCAAAAGAGATTGCCTCATTGCAGTTGATGGTGGAATCACTGATGAGGAATCTAAGGGAGATGATAATGAAGACATTGTCTTTGTTTCCATTAAAGAGGAGACATCTGATCAGAAGGCATTAGTTTCTCGCATGGATAGTTTTGATGATTCGATCATAGATAGTGGTTGTTCACACCATATGACCGGTGACCGGAGTAAATTTCTTACTTTGAAGGAATTTGATGGAGGAGTTATGAGATTTGGGAATGACTCACGTTGCATGGTAAAAGGAAAGGGAACCATTTCTCTTAATGGAAAGAGCAGTGCAAATGATGTCTATTGGGTTGAAGGATTAAAGCACAATCTTTTGAGTGTAGCTCAACTCAATGGCAGAGGTTATCCATTGAGAATTAAGAATGGAATGTGCAAAATCTATGGGAGCAAAGGTGAACTGATTGCAACCAACAAGCAGACAAAAGGTAACCTGTTTCACCTAAATCCTAAAGTCAACAACTATTTTATTGCTAAAGTAGATGATAGTTGGCTTTGGAATTGGAGATTTTCATATAAATTTTGATAACATTGTCAAAGTCAGTAAGTCCAAGTCAGTGAGAGGTTTTCCTCAGTTGGACAAACCAGTGAATGCTATGTGTAAGAATGTCAGTTAGGGAAGATGACATCCTCAACTTTTAAGAGCAAATCTTTCTCAATAGAACATTTGTTAGATTTGGTTCATATAGACCTTTGTGGACTAATAAGGACTAAAGTATTCAAGGTGATAGATATTTTATGATCTTCACTGATGATTGCTCAAGAATGATGTGGGTCACATTCTTGAAGGACAAAATAGAAGCCTTTAGTAATTTTAAGGCATTCAGGGCCTTAGCTGAAAAGGAAAGTGGTAAGAAGATAATGTGTCTGAGAATTGATCAAGGAGGTGAATTTACTTCAGAGGAATTCACTAGATATTGTGAAGATGGTGGAATTAAGATGCAACTTTCTACACCTAGGACACCATAGCAAAATTGTATTGTAGAGAGGAACAATCAGTCAGTTGTTGAAGCTTCTAGAATGATGCTAATACAAGGAGGTGTAGCAAGAACTTTCTGGAGAGAAGCTGTCAGCACAGCCATATAAACTATGAGCTGGATATTGGTAAAGAGAGGTAAGGATAAAACTCCTTATGAATACTGGTATGGTAGATCACCTAATGTCGGTTATTTTAAGATTTTTGGTAGTAAATGTTTTATCAAGAGAGGTGACTATGCTGGTAAGTTAGATGCTAAAAGTGATGAAGGCTTACTTCTTGGTTACTCCTGTAGACGTATAAAAATGACCATATTCCTAAATGAATATTTTATGTTCATTTTTCTATTTAATTAAATCCAATTTAATTTAATTATCCACATTCCTCTATTTAATTAAGAAAATTACTCAATTAAATTCACTATACCCATTTAATGAATAAATCATTTTATTCAATTAAATCCCCCCTATCCACTTTTAATTAAATTCAAATTTAATTAAATAGTTATCCTAAATTAAATAAATCTAATTTATTTAATTGCAACCAAATTGAATGAAATTCATTAAATTCAATTAAATCCTATTATCCCTCCATCCACTTGCATTCTCCTACATTTCCCACTTGCTTCCTAAACCCCTTCCTAATTTCTTCTAGACTCTTCTAATCATTTCTAATTAGCCTAACCCATCTTCTAAACTTTGTCACATCCCTAAGCAAGGGGAGGTCACTTCTCAAAACCTTAAAGTCTTTGATAACCATTAAAGGCTTCAAATATTCAACCACTTAATATCCCCAAAGTCTCCCAAACCATTAATGGTTAATTCAACCCTCTTACATGGTTAGAGACTTTTTGCCTAACTTAACCTTTATCCAACCCAAGGGTCTCATCAAGCCTTTAATGCTTTGACCATGATTATCTCTTAATCATTTGCACAAGGGTTTATCCTTGGATTAACTCTTAATCCAATGGGTAAGCCTAACTTAAGCTTAACCCATATCTCTAGATAACCATAAGGTCTTCTCAAGCATTTAATGCCTCCAACCCCTTCTCTCAACCCAACCCTATGTTGACACTTGTCACCATTTCATTGGTGCAAATTGCAAACATGGATCCCCAACTTTCAAACTCAACCCTTGATCAACTCTTTCAATCCTGGCCATCCATTGCCCTATTTTTGCTATAAATAGAGCTCTCATTCCTCCATTTATAATGAAGAATCCAAGTTTGTAGTATCACACTTATGCTCAAATACATTCAAGCTTTCATATAATATTTTTATGCTCATCATTTTAGCCTCTCTTTAACTAGGAATTAGTCTAAATATGCATGTTTAGAATACTTTCTATTATCATTAGCTTAAATCATTGAAACTAATATAGTATGCTAGGATAGTTTGTTTACTAACCTTGTCATCTTATAGTTAGTTTATTGCATTTCTAGAATCATGCATAGCTTAGGATGCATTTCATCTTAAAATCAACAAAAAGCATCCCTCGTTCTTGCATTTGCCATCCCTAAACCATTTTGCTCAGTGATCTGAGAGCAAAAACATTGGTTTGAGGGACCGTGTAAGATAGTGAACCATGGGACCCACCTTGGGAAGCTGAGTGATACTTCATTACTCCATAGATTGACTCCATAGAGCTCCATTTTTCGCATTTTGAGTTCTATCGACCCACTTTTCCCGCATACATTTCTGGCGCCCACCGTGGGGCCTGACCCCATATATCAAATCATTTTTTTGAAATCAATCACTTTTGCAGGTCCGCGGGAAACAGGAATTAGCGCGTGGGAAACATTCCCTGGCGCATCCGATTAACAGTCTAGCGCATCTCGCTTACTATTTAGCATGTGGGGTCTATACTCTAGTGCGTGAAGTCCTTTCTTTAGCGCATGACTCCCACTAATCTTTCCCTGTAGGTATCAATGGGAAAAAAATAGAGTAGTGCATCTGAAAAATAGTTTGGCACGTCGGGTCTATTAGATAGCACATCTGGCTCACTGTTTAGCGCATGCAGTCTATTTTATGGTGCTTAAAGTCTTTTCATCAGCACATCATATTTCTAACAATTTTCTGTAGGTATCAACACAAGAGAAAAACAGAGCAGCACTTTCGGTGCACAGAGTAGCGCATCCTGAAGATAGTATAGTGCATCACTGAGATTTTGTAGTGTGTACAGTTTGTTCTGTAGCGCGTCGCAGACCGAAAATTTTTAAAAAAAAAAAAATTGTAACTGAAAGTTAAAAATTAGACTTGTGGAAGTCCACCAAATCATCTAACGTTTTTCCTCTGGTTTTCTTGCAGGATTCTAACAAATTTGCTGCAGAAAGGAGCTTAATCTTAGAATATTTAGATAGTTAGGATTTTCACTAACTTAGTTAAGTTAGTTTAAATTTTTTTTAAAAACGTCTTTTATTCTTAAAATTGAACTCACTTATTTCTTTGGGGCTATAAAAAGAACCACTATCGAAAATTTTCTTGCTTTTATAGGAGAAAAACTTTATTTTAGGCTCTAAAACGAACAATACAAACTTTCCTTTTTTGCAAAAGTAGAAATAAAAGGAACCTCACCATCCTTTGGTGTATAAAAGGATTCATTTTCAAATTTTGCAAAAGAAAGAAGCTCACTTACAGAGTTTTGTTACAATCAAAAGAGGGAAGTTATTCCCCTTTTTCGATTTTCTTTTGTTGACCATATCGAAAATTTTGCTTTGTCGACCAGGTTATTTCACTAGATTAAATAATCATTGTTTTGAGGAACTAAAAAGAACACCATGCTTTTTTTGGAGCAACATCTCCAAGTAGAGATTAGCAAATCACTGAATTGAAGGCTTAAAAAGAACTTTGATTGCCTTGTCTCGAAAGTGGAAGGTATATGCTCTCCCCTTAAGTGGGTGATCAAAAAGCCAAACCACTCTTAAGCTTTCTGTATTTCAAGCATAAAACCTTTAGCAGGCCTGCCTTCTCGAGGAGTTGGAATCAACTCTTAAAGACGTTTATGGTCGGTGTGAAGGGAATGACCTAAGTGGGGAACAACTTTGATGCCAAGAATTTCAACCCACTATAATCAAATGTGGAAAGTGACGAAAGTCCTTTTCAACGGTTGCGTGCAGTGATTAGCCTTCCCCCAGTATCCTTGAGATACGTAAAGCCTTTTTTCTAAAGGTTGGGAAGCCTCCTAAGGGAGTTTATCATTGACGGTCGAACAGGAAGCCTGATTACGAACCATAGAAATAGAAGCTTTGAACCGAGTCAGTAACCAGACATTTATAACATCATAGTGCAAGGGTGGGGAAGAATCTGCCCCCAAGATTACTCACCATATATCTCCCAAGATAACTACTCAACTGTGAAGCGATTCACTTTGAGGTAATTTCTAGCAAAAGGCAAAAAAACGGGCGCCCTCTAGGGGGTGACACGGCTATTTGAGCTGACGAAGTATCGAGACTAGTGGGCTATGATGTTATTTATGACCTTTGAATAAAGAGTCTTTCTAAAGTGTATTATTCGTATCCAAACCTGTTAAAACATTGGGGATTTGAACACATCCTCGTAGAACATACACTTTTTGTTAGATTAGGCAAAATGGTTGTACTTTTTGTGTCGTGCTTGCATTTACTACTTCAGAAAATCATCCATCAAACCTGAAAAATTCACAGCAAAAATCCAAAATTTACAAAAAACCAACCAAAAAAAAAAAATCAAGGCAGTTTAGCGCATAAGAGCAACTTCCTAGCGCGTGAGGTACTTTTGTTAGCGCATCCAACCATCAATTTAGCACGTCGGTTCCAAACAGTAGCGTTTTATCCCAAAATCAAACCAGTGTTGAAACATTTAGCGCATCAGAAAAATAGTCTAGCGCATGGAAGCATCAGCTTAGCACGTGGAAACCCAACATTAGTGCATCAGGTTCAAAAGTTAGCGCATTACAGGCCCAGGCTAGCACATGAATTTTTAAACAGATAGAAAACAATTTTTGAACAGTCAAAACTTTAGCGTGTGTCTGGGGGCAGCCTAGCACGTGTAGTCCTTATTTTAGTGCGTGAAGTAAATTGGGTAGCGCATCCTATCTCTGTTTTAGCGCATGACCAAAATCAAAACAGCAGGGGGCAAAATAGTGAGGAATTTTAAAATTTTTGAAAACATTTTCAGAAGCCTTTTTCCATCAACATCATTTTTCATCAAAGCAGAGTGGCAAAAACAAACCGTTAAAAACTATTTCTTCAGCTAAATTTGTGTCAAAACAAATGTTGTAAAAATCCTAAACTGATCGCACGATAAAACATATTTATCTTATCATAATCCGGAAACTTCATCATCAGTATCAACAGAATCCTTTACCATCTTACGGATTTCATCTCAAAAACACTTGTTTAAAAATTTCAAGTTGTCAAATCAAGTCTCCACATCGGGAGACTTTTATCCATATCATTTGACACGCTTTGTCGTGAAGGGGCATCTAAACCTTCACTTTGATAGAGTAAGATTTGAAATTTTCCAAACAAGATCAACCGAATCCAAACAAATCAAAGGAAACCATTGATCACTCATGCATGACTAATTCTCATATTCTGAGAAGAAAGAACCTTTATCGTAACATCACATTGAAGAAACAACAACCTAGTTTTTCCAAGTTCATCAAGAGAAATAAATTTTTATACATCAATCATCAACTCTTCAAATCTCATCAGGTATTCCTTCATCACGTCAAACGTTATATCCAAAACAAATCCAACGAATTTGACAAAGAGCCCTTAAAAACAAGAGCCTCTGTCAAAAGTCTGCTTTTAATCAAATCATAAACCGCGGAGGAAAAATCAATTCGGCATTCTTGCCCGATGAGTGTATCACTAATAACACATCTCGACCAGAACCACCCACCCCCGAGCAACACATTGAAGAGGATTTTGTCCCCTTCGTCACAGAAAGTTTTTACTAAAATGCTTATTACTCGCTCTCAAAGAAACCAACAAAGCGAGACACACACGGAGTCTAGTATGAATCGAAGGTTGTCAAATCCTTTTGAAGTTCCACACTTAGAAGAGACTAAAATTTTTGAAGCACTTCTTCAGGAATGTCAGGAAAACCCTTCATTCCAAAAACTTGTAGAAAGGCTTATGGAAAATGACAAAGAAAAATATCTGCTCATGCTCACAAGTAAAGGCGTTAAACTTCCCGAAAATTTAGACACAAACATCTTTAGAAAAGGATCTCGACAATATGCATATCAAGAACAACAAAGAGAAGAAGAAACTCGTAACTTTGAACAACACATACCTGAACAATCCATTCCAGAACAACGCATACCAGAAATGTGTATACCCGAGCTAGAAATTCCAGAGCAAAATATACCATTTAACACACCTTTTCAGCTAAGAACCAATGCAAGGGAAGAACTCTTCCCTCGACAAGACAATATACCTTTGGCTGCTCTTACTCAACAAATGCAAATGTTACAAAGGCAAATACAGGATATGCAACAAGGGACAACAATGCGGTACTCTTTAAATGAAATCTGTCCTTATCCATTTGACAGAAGATTGAACATGGTGCCTTTTCCTCCAAACTCAGATGTGCCTAAATTTGACAAATACGATGGAAAAAGTGATCCCCGAGATCATGTTCAAGAATTTTGTAAAATGAGTCTTGAATTTGCTCATGATGACACCTATCTGATGAGGTTATTCCCAAGAATCCTGGGAGGGCAAACAATGGAATGGTTATCCAAAATTACACCACCTGTCAGATCATTTGATGAATTGGTTAACAAATTCATAACCCAATATTCCTATAACATTCAACATGCCATAACCATGCTAGATGTTTGCAACACCAAACAAAATAACAACGAAACATTCATGATGTTCCTTCAACATTGGCGATGTATAGTATCCAGATATCCTCGAGATATTCCTGAAAAGGAAAAAATGGAAATCTTCATTGACAATTTGAATGGTGAAATGAGTTACAGACTAAAACTTCAATGCATACCGTCTTTCACTAAATTGATTGAAAATGGCATCCAAGTAGAGGAAGCATGTGTCAAAAAGGGAACACTCAAATTCTACAAGGAAGGAACAAACTCATCAAACTACAATAACCAGAATAATACCAACCTAGACAAATCTCGATTTTGGACTCGAAACAAAAAAAAAGGCAACAATGAATCATATGATCCCAAATCAAAGCAACCATTGCTTGCATTATCCAGAAATCCTCAAAATATGAAAAATCCTAAAAATGCTAATCCAAATGCTAACACATATGCACCAAACACTGATCAAGGACAACTCAACACAAACAACACCAATGATACTCAAAGAAAAAACATGAATCCAGGACCTAACAACAATTCATGCAACAACACAAACAATTTCCAAAAGCGTATCTTCACACCACTGGGGCAATCACTAGAATCAGCATTCAGAGAACTTTTGGCAAACAAGATTCTTTCTTTGCCTCCAATCAACAACTATGAACCCCAAATCAAACCACCTTGGTGGAATGATTCACACTATTGTGATTTCCATCGTAACAAGGGTCATCAGACGAACGATTGTATGAGATTGAAACACATGGTACAAGATATGATTGATCAAGGTGACTTAACAATAGATGGTCTTAAAACAAATGGTGATCACGGAGCCTTTAAAAATCCTCTCCCAAATTACAACAAAGATGGAGCTTCAACCTCGGATGATACACGCGGAGCTCGTATCAACCATATCTACAACAATACCATAAATCACATATCAGCTAAAGATCATCAAGTAAATGTCATCACCATTCGAGATCGGTGTGATCATGAATCTATCAATGTAACAACCTAAACTCAGAAATATGTCTTAAAAGGACATACGTCACCTGCAACTACTACACCAAAAATCCAATATGACTTGGTTAGCCAACTACGCAAAACTCCAGCTCAGATATCTATACTAGAATTGCTGAAACTATCACCGAAACACAAAGACATATTGGAACAAGCACTATTGGAAACCAATGTACCTCAAAATCTGGATACAGACAAATTTCAAGCCATGGTCGCCCATATGACTGGACCTCATAACCTCACCTTCTCAGAGCATGACAATACTTCCTTGAGCCATCCGCATAATACTCCTCTCCATATCGAAGTCATTGTTTGCAAACACCGAGTAAAACGAGTCTTAATAGATGGAGGAGCCGGACTTAATATATGTACTTTAAAGCTTATCCGTGCATTAGGCTTTTCAGAAGAGTCTATTGATCCTTGTAAGAAGATTACCGTAAAGGCATATGATGATGAGGAAAGGTCCTCTAAAGGAACTGTGTTGTTACCCATTCAAGTAGGACTAGTGCAAAAAGATACTATGTGTCAGGTCTTAGAAATAGATCTTACCTACAATATTTTGTTAGGGTGACCCTGGATACATGAAATGCAAGCAGTGCCTTCTACGTATCACCAGTGTGTCAAACTTCCTTATGACGGACAAGAAATCTCCATATCTACTGATCGCAATCCATTTCAACATTGCAACGCAATGGGGGCAGCCCAAGATAGTTTGGTTCCTCATAATAGAGAGAAACAATGATCTTTAACATCAGATCTACAAACAACAAAGTCCAACTCCTTATTTAGGGACTTCAAGTAGAAAATGCAAATCAAAGACCAAGGCATAGGAGAATACTCTTTGGAGCCCTTATGCTTGGCTGAATTGCCAACATCACCTAGATCTCGTGGATTGCCTACTACATCAACACATCTGGTCACTCAGCCCATCACCAAATTTGATGGTACCTTCATCCAATTGGGCACTCTAACACATGAATCAGAAGACAAGGATATTCTTAGCTGGTTATACAAAGATGAGGAAGAAGATAACAGAGCAGTTGCTTTGGACATTGTTCTACCAACACACCTGTATGGAAAAGGATACTTAATCATGCAGCAAATGGGATATGATGGTAAAGGACCTATTGGAAAATGCAAAGAAGGAGTCACTGAACCCATTGATCTTCCTTCACAACCCAATAGAGATAAGACAGGATTGGGTTGTGAGCTCACTTTCCTATTAAAAAGACCACCCCGCCTAACTACAAAACCTCAATGGAAAGTAAAGAAGAAGTACAAAGAAGAATCCTGGTAGGAAGCACTCTTTGAATCAGCAGAAACAATTCGCAAGGCACGGGAACGTCAAGATCAGAAGTTACATTAGGAAAAGCTTCTAAACCACAAAAGGGCCATATCTGCAATAGTAGCTCATATTCAAACACCAATATCTCAAGAACCAATAAAATCATCTCCGGATACCTTTATTTCTCCCCAAGGAGGCACAGTCTATGAACAAATACAGAAAGTAGAAGCTGGATCTGACACAGAATCAACAAAAACTATCAAAATGGTATCCATCATCAAAGATTTGTTTTCACCATACAACATACCAGTTTACAACACTGATAAAATCTGGGATGAGGCCTCTGAGACTGATTCCAATTAATATGAATGGGGTACCTGCTCCAATGCTACTACAGATATCCCTAAAAATACTGATTCCATATCCCTTTCTCAAGAAGAACATAACGCAGAAGATAGACCTCTTGAATTTGGACCACAAAATATCTATGACGCCAAGGAAAGCGAACAGAAACATTATGAACAAGTCTATATGGAAGATAATACCATCGAAGACCTCGACGAAATCCTGGACTTCTTTAAAACCAAGAACAATCATGATGTAAACTTTGTCCTAACACTTACAGTAGCAGAACTTGATCCACCTAATGATTCCTTACCGCTTGTCTTTCCTGACCTCATCGACTGGGATGAACCTAAAATCCATGATATACCAATTTTCCCCGATGTTGAATCTATTATCCATTACCTATGTACTGTAAATCCGGAAACAGGCTCTACCAGTGAACAAAGTAATGATGTCTGCAAACCAGGGAGTGCCAAGTCTCTTAGTCGCAAAAATGAACCAAGTAAAAGATCTGATGCTGAAAACCAGTCAATGGCAGCTCTAGATCACAAAAAAGTAAAAATAAAGGACGCATCTTAGGGTGAAAACCTTTTTAAGGCACCTAATGATGGGAGACTTGACACTCTTCCTGAGCACTTTCATGAGCAATCACCCATATTGATTGAGCCCACTCAATCAGTCAACATTGGTACCACAGAAGCAGTCAAAAACATACACCTTGCAAAATCTCTGACAGAGGAAGAAAGATCAGCATTCATCATTTTCTTTAGAGAAAAGAAAATTAACTTTACTTGGTCATATGCTAATATGCCCAGAGTGGATCCACACTTGATCATGCATCACTTGTCCATCTCTTTAGGAGTTAAACCAGTCAAGCAAAAGCTACAAAAGATGAATCCACAGGTGGCACTCATGGTCAAAACTGAACTAAAGAAATTATTAGACGTCGGATTCATCCAACCCATTGACTATGCAGAATGGATTTCCAACATCGTTCCAGTATCAAAACCAGATGGTAGTATCAAAATATGCACTGACTTCAGAGACATCAACAAAGCTTGTCCAAAAGACGACTTTCCTCTACCCATTATCGACATAATTGTAGATCTCACAGCAGGCCATGCAATGCTCTCACTAATGGATGGTTTCTTAGGCTATAATCAAATCAAAATAGCCCGAGAGGATCAAGATAAAACCGCGTTCACCTATCCTTGGGGAATGTACTATTGGAATGTTATGCCTTTTGGCTTAAAGAATGCAGGGGCCACTTGTCAAAGGGCAATGACAACAATCTTCCATGACATGATGCATACCTTCATGGAAGACTATGTGGATGATTTTCTAGCTAAATCCTTCACCCGAGCAGAACATCTCAGCATCCTAACAAAGATCTTTGATCGATTGGAGAAATTCCAAGTTAGGCTCAACCCTAAGAAGTGTGTCTTCGGGGTTACATGAGGCAAGTTACTAGGCTACATAGTCTCAGCCAAAGGTATCGAAGTAGATCCAGCAAAGGTACAAGCCATTATGGAAATGCCACCACCAAAGAATATCAGTCAACTCAGGTCTCTCCAAGGACAACTGCAATCAATCAGGCGATTCATCGCTCAACTAGCAGATAAAAGTCTACCATTTAACCATTTACTACACAAAAATGTACCATTCAGATGGGAGACCAAGTGCACAGAATCTTTTTACCAAATCAAACAGTACCTGATGAATCCACCAGTCGCAGGAAAGCCACTTATCCTATATATATCAACAACAAATATATCGCTGGGGGCACTATTGGCACAAGAAGATCAACAAGGAAAGGAACGGGCCATATATTATATCAGTAAGACATTGAATGGTTATGAACTCAACTATACATTCATTGAAAAGGCTTGCCTAACAGTGGTCTTCGCATCTCAGAAGTTCCGACATTATATGCTAGCACACACCATTAAGCTAGTCGCAAAAATTGATCCTCTCAAATATCTACTCAGCAAGGCAGCTCTTACAGGTCGATTGGCTAAATGGGTCATGATTCTCAGTGAATTTGACATTCAATACATAGAAAGACGAGCCATTAAAGGACAAGCAATTGCAGATCAGCTAGCTAAAGCACCGCTACCAGGAAAACAAACCATGGAGATTGAATTTCCAGACAGGGATGTTCTTGCTCTTTCTACCAAACAATGGACCCTATACTTTGATGGATCCTACACACAACATGGTTCAGGTGCTGGCATTCTATTCATCACTTCTAAAGGACACACTATACCAAGATCATATAGGCTTATGTTTCCATGCACAAATAATGTGGCTGAATATGAGGCATTGGTTATAGGTATCAAGATGGCTGTTGAATGGAAAATCACAGAGTTAAAGATCTATGGAGACTCACAACTAGTCATCAATCAAATCAACAACGCCTATTAGACAAAGGATGACAAGCTACTACCCTACAAGTGAATGGTGGATGACTTCAAATAGTATTTTGTGCACATCACCTTCGAGCAAATACCAAGGTTGAACAACAAAGCAGCCGATGCAATGGCTACTATCACCTCATTACTACAAATTCCAAAGCAACAGAGTCATTACGAGTTCCTGGTAGAGCAACTGTTCTCCCCCGCCTATGACCACTCTAAATCCCATGTTATCTATGCCTTGACTGGTTCAGATTCTCCGTTATATGGACCAATATACGACTACCTCAAGCACAATATCTTACCAATTGACCAATCCCATAACCAAAAACATAATTTTATTCGGCAAGCTGCCCGTTATACCCTTATCGCTGATACTTTGTATCGTCGAGGTCTAGATGGTACTCTTCTTCGTTGCCTTGATCGTAATGATTCTGATTCCGCTTTACACGAGCTTCATGAAGGTATTTGTGGCACACATTCAAGTGGTACTACTCTTGCTAAAAAACTTCTAAGAATGGGCTACTACTGGCCTACAATGGAGAAAGATTCATACCACTTCGCCAAGAAATGTCCTAAATGCCAGATCCATGGTAATCTGATACATGCACCAGCATAGGAACTGCAGCCATTTACAACATTCTGGACCTTTTGTTAGTGGGGACTAGACTCAGTTGGCAAAATTCATCCTTCATCTTCAAATGGACACAAGTTCATTATAATAGCAACAGAATACTTTACCAAATGGATAGAAGCAGTTCCCATGACCACAATGACTGGGAAACAAATTGCCTCTTTTATCCTCAATTATATCATTTGCAGATATGGTATTCCAAGTTCAATCATCACAGATAATGGACAGCCTTTCAAAAACCAAGATGTACAAGAACTGTGTGAAAAATTCAAAATCCAACATCGGTTCTCTACACCATACTACCCACAGGGAAATGGTCAAGCGGAAGCATCTAACAAGACAATACTAAAGATCCTGAAGAAAATAGTGAATGATGCCGGCAAAGATTGGCACGTACAACTCAATCTAGCACTTTGGGCATACAGAACCAGCATCCACACACCTACAGGAGCAACACCATACTCATTGGTATATGGATCAGAAGCCATTTTACCCCTGGAAGTAGAAATCTCATCTCTCAGAGTCTCTTTGAAAGGTTTAATCCCAGATGAAGAGTGTCGAGTTAACCGGCTGCAAGAACTTGAACTATTAGATGAAAGACGTCAGCATGCTTACACTCATCTCAAAGCATATCAACAATGCATGTGCAGGAGCTACAATCACAAGGTCATCCCCTGCAACTTCAAAGTTGGTGACCTAGTCCTCAAAGAAAATCCAAGAAATCAGCAAGATCGAGAAAAGAATGGGAAGTTTGAACCTAACTGGTTGGGTCCATATGTCATCATATAAGTCTATGGAACAAGTGCCTATCAGCTCACAACTTCAGAAGGAGATGTGCTCGACGAACCAACTAATAGCATCCATCTGAAAAAGTACTACACTTAAGTAGCCTAGCGCATGGAAAAAGCCAAAACAAGCAAAAAAAATTCAAAAAGAAAAAAAAAAAAATCCAAAAAATCCAGAGAAAGCAAAAACACAAGTACAATAAAAACAACTGGTGAAAACTTGGTAAGCAGGCGCTCTTGTGAAAGAACGGCTCCTCTATCTATCTCCATACCATTTTATCTATACAAACACTATCTGCCATCGCCCGACACTTAGCACATATCCATTCAGGACATACTTAGCATAGTCACTATCCTCGTTTATCTATATATATCCTCTTAACACATTCCACCATGGCTTGGAAATCACTGTACATATTCACATCAAGAGGCACACTCACCTAGGGGCATTAAAATCATCAAAATTTGGGAGCATTCAAGACATCAAAACTATTTGCAAAACACAGAAGCATGACATCCAACAATCAAAACTACGCTTCATCGCAAAGAAAAAAAAAAAAATCACAGAAATACCAAGGATGGATGATTTTCTGAAGTACTGAATGTTGCATTATCGCATAAACATCTTGACTATTTTTGCATTTTGAACTTTTTAAATTATTGGATTCTCTTCCTTTTCTCACTAAAGCTTCAAAGCTAGAGATCATGGGGAACTTCAAATATTTTCTTAGTCTTTTGTCTGGGAGCCGATCAATTGTACTGTGTGAATACTTGCCTCGAGGCGTGATACATCGAATATCACTGAAGGTCTGATTCCACTTCACGCATACAAATGATTTAATCTTGTCTATTTACGCAATATGCACTCAGGTCGTCCTGGTTCAATTATACCTTGACGCTTGTGCTATCTTGCAAAATCAAATATCATGTAAATTTTTCTCAGGTCATTATGGTTCAATTATACCATTGTGCTTGTATAAATTTTCAACATATCCTAAACAAATCAATGCTCAATGATGATACCTACAAAGAAAGCAAACAACATATGGCTATATCGGATGGCAAATACAAAAGGAGGATGTTACCAAAAACATAGTTGCATATCATTTTAAATAGTTGCATATCATTTTACAATTAATTGCATACCAAAAACATAGTTGCATATCATTTTAAAATAGCTGCATATCATTTTACAATTAATTGCATATCATTTTAACATAGTTGCATATCATTTTACAATTAGTTGCATATCATTATCATACATCTCACACGATACATTTCATAGCATATAAAATCATACATCTCATTTTCAAGATACATTTCACAAAGCATACATCCTGCATCATACATTATATCATATATTTGAGCATTGCATCATCATCACATAAATGAAAAGAACACATAAACACATCCATCCATATAAACACACCACATGATCAAAGATAATGATGTCGTATATATATATATATATATATATATATATAAACACACCACATGATCAAAGATAATGATGTCGTATATATATAAATATATATATATATATATATATATATCTCCAAAAAATGATCAAAATGTACAAAATATATCATCATTGTGTCCAGTACAAAGAATATAATGATAAAAAATACAATAGAGACCACACCTCTCAAGTATGGCTATCCCCTGACGGAGATGGTCTGGCTCCAGATGTGCCCGCCCTTGGATCTCCAGGAGGGTCCTGTCTCGATGGCCCTGTCACACCTTGGCTCTCGGACCGCGACCCAGTATCTCAAGATCAATTGGATCTCGACTGTGTGAAGCTCTGTACTCGACGATCCCAGGGTACCACAGCCTCATAATGCCGTCGGTAATACTCCACCTCCTGAGCTCTCAATGATTGCTCTCTCAGGGTGTCTCTCATCGGACCACCCGTCGCTGCTCTCTGCACACTGGCTGCAAGCTCCTCCGCTCACCCCCTCCGCTCTATCTCTGTATCCCGCTCAGTGGTCAACTATGCAATCTGTCGCTGATATGTCAAAATTTGTGCCTGCAGGTGCTGTACAGTCACCTGCAGGGTCCGAATCTGAGCATCCTCAACATGAGTAGGAACCCAAACCTGTAGAGGTACCTGTGCAGGGGCATCCCCTCTCACTCTGCCTATCCTCGGTGCTAGAGGTGGGAGCACATCCATCCTCCTCCTCTATGCTGGTCGCATCGCCTCATCAGTACCCCCCACTGCAGCTAGCACCTCCCCCACTCTCCCCTCTCCACTGGCTCCAATAGCTAAACTGCCTCTCCCCCTGTCTATCACTGCCTGTCTAACTGCTCTCTCCACACCTCTATCTCCTCTTCTCCCTCTATCTCCCCGCCTCCCTCTAACTCCTCTCCCTCGTTGTCCTCCTCCATCATCTCCATCATCCTCATCATCTCCCTCTCCCTCCTCATCATCATCATCGAATGACGGTTGCATCTCCTCGGGATCAGATATCCTGGCCACCACCCGGGCAGCAAACAATCTCGCGAACTTATCAGTCATGCCTGCATCCAAAATCTCTGGGGCATAATCCCATATCTGACCCGCCATACTAACAAACTACTCCACCACCACCGTGCTATCAATGGTTAGGCCCCAATCTGATACGTCCTGCCTCCGCCGTGCATATAAGCAAGCCCCCTGAGGTATGCCCTACTGTCGACCAAACTGTCTCAAAACTCTGGTCACCACAAACCTCTCAATAACAAATGGGGTCCTCCCAATCAAGTATCTCGTCATAAAAACGTAAGGCATCTCTAGTCCATCCTCCGCCCACACCTCACACCCTGTATACGATCGCCATGTGACCGTATCGATGTCATCCAGCACTCTCCTCCAATGCTCTAGTTTTCCCAGCTTCTGTTGGACAACTAGACCCCTGTATCCATATGCATATGCACATCCCACGGGCCTATCTCTGTCTGCTAATGGCCTAGCAGTCAGAATGTGCTCCCAGCACCATACCTGTAACAGCGTCACGCCAGCCAATAAACTGTCGTAACCTAGGTATACCACCTCATGCAGACCCCTGTACAGATGGGCTAGCATAGCCGATCCCCATGAAAACCTATGGCCCTATGTAACCATCTCCTCTAAAACCAGCCCCCATCCCACAGAGATTCCCTTTGACCTGCGATCAGGACAAAGGAATCCACCAATAAACCCTGTCAGTACTGATAGAAGTGGTGCATAATCTAGGTCTAAAAACTCCTGCCATGGGATTTCGTATCCACAGACTGTCTCATCATGAAAAATGTGGCGAAGTGCCTCTGTACCACCCTCCTCTGACTGCTCATATGATAGTAGTGCACCTACTACTGGTATGCGCAAGATCCTATAACAGTCCTCTGGTGTGACTGTCATATCACCTGTGGCAAAATGAAAGGTGTTCATGTCGCTATGCCACCTCTCTGCAAGTGCTGTAAGTAGCCTCTGGTTCACAGTGAACCGAGGCATATCCAATAGGGACGTCAACCCACATCTCTCAATGATATCAAGGTCGGCCTGCGTCAACCATGGTATCAATGTCCACGGCCTCGAAAATCACTCCCGCGACTGAACCACGCCTAATCGCTCCTGTCAACAAGCAAAACAAATCCAATATCAGTTTTCACATCAAAACAAAGATATCAATATCAAACTCACATCAACAACATGAAACAATTTGTTCATCTACATCAAGTTCAAAATCCTATCATTTCATATCAACTTGTAAAACAACTCAAGTTATTAAAAACCATATCAAAACTTGTAACACAACTCAAGTCTCCAAATCACATAAACTTGTAAAACAACTCAAGTTTCCCACCCATATCAACTTGTAAAACAACTCAAGTTTCCAACCCATATCAACTTTTAACACAAATCAGGCTTCACACATTGAACTTGAAACCGAGTGCAAAAAAAAATCATATTTTGATCAACACAACACATTGATATCTATACATAACTTGACATATTGCAAATCAAAACAAGTTATATCGACACTCATATTGGACGAATCAATAAAACGCAAGACAACAAAACGCAATAATTTCACAAATCAACTCATCTCGCAAAATTTTTTCGCATGCGCTAAAATCCACCCATGCGCTAGGTTGTTTTACTTACGTGCTAATATATTTACTCTATGCGCTAGACCAACTCTACACGCTAATCTTTTGCCCCCATGCGCCACCCGACCTGCCTTATGCGCTAAAACCTATTTATGCGCTAACCTATACCTCGCTGACGCTACCTGTTCGACCCTATGCGCTAGGTCTACCCTACATGCTAAAACCCCTTACCCATGCGAACCCTTGCGACCCCCATGCGCTAGATCTACCCTACGCGCTACCCTGCTGACCTGACGCGCTACCCTACGTTCGGCATGCGCTATTTTAACTCCCTGTGCTACCCTAGACTTTCTATGCGCTACCCTATTTTGTTTCGGACGCAGCCCTAAAAATCAACTTCATGCGCTACCTAAATTTTTGTATGCGCTACTTTTCGACTTTGACGCGCTAAAACGCTAAAACCAAATTTCAAAAATCAAAGAATGACCAAAAATGACCAAATCAAAAATCAAAAAAGGGTCAAAAGTGTTGACTTACTGGTGGTCCATATGCAGCAGGTCTCTGGTACCTCTGAACACGCTCAAAATGATGCCTGGAATAAGGAATAGGCATTTTGACTTCAGACCAAATTCTCTTTCTCCAAAGTCAACAATGCACAAATGAATCAAATTAAAACACTTTTCCCCTTTTATAGGAGGAAAATGAAATTAGGGTTAGCCAACCGAACATGTAATGTGGTCGTAGTCTCCCCTATACCCTACACAATGTACATTATCGGGAGATGAATCAATTTCCACATTTCATATCGACAAAATCATACACACCAAACACAAATCGCCAAATCAAATCAAAATTTTCAAAATATTGATTCATCTCCCGAGGGGGCATCACGCATCAAATCAAATCTGGAGCATGACTTGCAAATCATAAGAGCGACACAAAAATTGCATTTGATCATAAATCATGATAACACATCATTTTCTTTGAAATAACATGTGCACACACATCACTTCAAAGAGGGGCAAAATGTAGACGTATAAAAATGACCATATTCCTAAATGAATATTTTATGTTCATTTCTCTATTTAATTAAATCCAATTTAATTAAATTATCCACATTCCTCTATTTAATTAAGAAAATTACTCAATTAAATTCACTATACCCATTTAATGAATAAATCATTTTATTCAATTAAATCCCCCCTATCCACTTTTAATTAAATTCAAATTTAATTAAATAGTTATCCTAAATTAAATAAATCTAATTTATTTAATTGCAACCAAATTGAATGAAATTCATTAAATTCAATTAAATCCTATTATTTCTCCATCCACTTGCATTCTCCTACATTTCCCACTTGCTTCCTAAACCCCTTCCTAATTTCTTCTAGACTCTTCTAATCGTTTCTAATTAGCCTAACCCATCTTCTAAACTTTGTCACATCCCTAAGCAAGGGGAGGTCACTTCTCAAAACCTTAAAGTCTTTGATAACCATTAAAGGCTTCAAATCTTCAACCACTTAATATCCCCAAAGTCTCCCAAACCATTAATGGTTAATTCAACCCTCTTACATGGTTAGAGACTTTTTGCCTAACTTAACCTTCATCCAACCCAAAGGTCTCATCAAGCCTTTAATGCTTTGACCATGATTATCTCTTAATCATTTGCACAAGGGTTTATCCTTGGATTAACTCTTAATCCAATGGGTAAGCCTAACTTAAGCTTGACCCTTATCTCTAGATAACCATAAGGTCTTCTCAGGCATTTAATGCCTCCAACCCCTTCTCTCAACCCAACCCTATGTTGACACTTGTCACCATTTCATTGGTGCAAATTGCAAACATGGATCCCCAACTTTCAAACTCAACCCCTGATCAACTCTTTCAATCCTGGCCATCCATTGCCCTATTTTTGCTATAAATAGAGCTCTCATTCCTCCATTTATAATGAAGAATCCAAGTTTGTAGTATCACACTTATGCTCAAATACATTCAAGCTTTCATATAATATTTTTATGCTCATCATTTTAGCCTCTCTTTAACTAGGAATTAGTCTAAATATGCATGTTTAGAATACTTTCTATTATCATTAGCTTAAATCATTGAAACTAATATAGTATGCTAGGATAGTTTGTTTACTAACCTTGTCATCTTATAGTTAGTTTATTGCATTTCTAGAATCATGCATAGCTTAGGATGCATTTCATCTTAAAATCAACAAAAAGCATCCCTCATTCTTGCATTTGCCATCCCTAAACCATTTTGCTCAGTGATCTGGGAGCAAAAACATTGGTTTGAGGGACCGTGTAAGATAGAGAACCATGGGACCCACCTTGGGAAGCTGAGTGATACTTCATTACTCCATAGCTTACACCAAGAAGTCTTGTGGGTGTGTGAGCAAGGCTCCATAGAGCTCCATTTTTCACATTTTGAGTTCTATCGACCCGCTTTTCCCACATACAACTCCATCAAGAGTAAGGCCTACAAATGTTACAACAACCGGATAAAGAGAATCATTGAAAGTGTTGATGTTCGAGTGGATGAGTGTCCTGAAGTTTCATGACAAACCATTGAGGAGAAGAAGGAAGATGAACCTTATATTCTAATATTGGGACTAGAACTGGTGAAGCTAGAAGTTGGTGAAGTGAATGTTGTAGTACCAGTTCAACCAAAACAGGTAGATTCTGTAGAATATGATGATAGCGAGGAAGAAGAACCCGAAGATAATGATCATGTCATTCCAAGGTATGTGAGACTCAATCATAATCCTAACCAAATTATTGGAGATAAAGATGCTGGAGTATTAACCAGAAGAAGAATTAGAGAGAATTCTTGCATGATCTCCACTATTGAGCCTAGAACTGATAAGGAAGCCTTTGGAGATGATCACTGGGTCAAGGCTATGGAAGAGGAGCTTAACCAGATTGAGAAGAACAATACATGGACCCTAGTACCTAGACCGGTGAATAAAAATGTGATAGGCACTAAATGGGTATTTAGGAATAAACTGAATGAAGATGGAGTAGTAGTAAAAAACAAAGCAAGATTGGTATGCAAAGGTTATGCACTGGAAGAAGGAGAAGACTATGGCGAGACATTTGAACCAGTTGCTAGATTGGAAGGTGTTAGGACTCTACTTGCATTTGCAGCATATAGGGGATTCAAAGTATATCAAATGGATGTGAAATCAACATTTCTAAATGGAATACTGGAAGAGAAAGTATACATTGAACAACCAGATGGTTATGCTTTGACTGATGCAAAGGATATGGTGTGTAAACTACACAGGGAACTATATGGTTTGAAACAAGAACCAAGAGCATGGTATGAAAGACTACATTCACACCTAATGAAGATAGGTTTTCAGAGAACTAGTGAAGACAACAATATATATCTCAAGACTGAAGGAGATAAGATACTGGTTAGTGAAGTGTTTGTGGATGATATCATATTTGGAGGCAATGATGACATGAGTGATGACTTTGCAAATGAGATGAAAAGTGAATTTGAGATGTCTCTGGTGGGAGAGATAAAATTCTTTATAGATTTACAAATTCAGCAGATGAAGAGTGGTATCTTTATCACACAATTCAAATATGTGAAAGAGGTATTGAAGACATTTGGAATGAGTGACTGTAAACCAGTTGGGACACCAATGGTTACAGGTTGTAAACTATTTAAGGAGCATGATGCCGCATCTATTGATGAAAAGGAGTATAGATCAATGATAGGGAAACTGTATTATGTTGTTCACAGCAGACCGGATATTGCTCATGTAGTTGGATTAGTTGCCAAATTTCAGAAGAACCCTAAGGAAACACACATCATTGCAACTAAAAGGATATTCAGATATTTGAAAGGTACTATTGATTATGGATTATGGTATCCATATGCAGGTAACTTTGATTTGAAAGTTAATAAAGATGTAGACTGGGTAGGAAATGTTGATGACAAGAAGAGCACAATCAGTGGTGCATTCTTTCTTTGAGGAAGACTTGTATCTTGGAGCAGCAAGAAGAATTGTATATCACAATCCACTGCTGAAGCTGAATATGTTGCAGCGTTTATGAATTGTACCTAGGAAATCTGGATGAAACACATTCTTGAAGGATTCAAGTTGAGAATCACAGAACCAGTAAAAATTTTATGTGATAACACCAGTGCAATAAATATTTCAAAGAACCTAGTGTTGCATGCTAGAACCAAGCATATTGAACTAAAATATCATTTCTTAAGGGAGAAAGTGCAGAGTAAAGATGTATTACTAGAGCATGTATCTACCAAGGAGCAGCTAGCGGATATCTTTACTAAACCTCTGCCTAAGACTACTTTTGAGTATCTTAGAGGTCAGCTAGGGGTTGCGCTCGTGCATGAGGTCAAATGAGCAGATGTGGAAGACATCAATCCCAGAGCTAATTGAAGAATCTTGAAGCAAGATTGGTGTAGAGTGGAGCTACTCCATAGGGGGAGCATCAAGTTGTAGATCGTTGATGCAAAATAGTGAAGTATGACACTGTATATTTTAATTTCACTTTGATGTCAAAGGGGGATAAGAATTGTATGATTGATAGAGAGAAGAACTGTAGCCAGTTACCAGCTGAAGACACAGAGACTCAGTTGAAATAGAGTACATGGTAAAATGTAAACCAGGATTCCCATACCTGTGTGTGTGCATTACTCTCAATCATCAAAATCAAGGGTATTGATATTTGTATTGTCATCAATGCCAAAGGGGGAGATTGTTGGTATTTGATTGAAGATTGCATTGATGAACTATTGTGTTGCCATTGATGTGAATTGTAACCGGTAATGATATTGTAATTATGTTTTTTTGCAGTTGGTAGGTGAGCAAGTGAAGGAAACTGGTATTACTGTAGAAACGGTGAGATCAACTGGTAACACTACGTGCCAAACCCTAACCGATGGAGCTTGGTGAATCGGTTGTATTGATTTATGATCAAATGATGATCGGTAATGATTATGCCATGTATCCATGTTGTATGTGATAAGTTTCAAGTGGTTTTTGGTGCATAGAGATGACGGTTTTATTTTGGGAATGAGCAAATACATTGCATGAAGAGGAAGTCGTGTGATGAGTTACAGGAATTGATGAGTGGTGATCAAGGAGCGGTCGAGGTTGTCTTGAACAATGTGTTGTTGATTGCTATGTAGTCTAATGGTCATACTTGAATCGATTTGTTTGTAGTCTCTATGAGATCTTAGGTTTGTGATGTGTTACCAACCTATTGTTTTGCTTATAAGGTCGATGAGTTGTTTTATTGTAGTGTTGGCAATTCTGGTTAAGTTTCAGTACTATTGCAGTTTGTAGCTCAGTGTTTGAACCAATTAGTTTAGTGATTGACTTGTGAGATTGTTTTTGAGTTTGGTGAAAGTTTAGTCAGTTTTCCATCTACTGATTAACCCCCCCCTCCTCAGTAGTTGTTTGGATCCTTATCAATTCATCATATAATCAGAGATGAGGAGATTCGGGATCATGTTCCTCAGCAAGATGTGCCAGAGAAGGAGAGCTTGGATAGTTTCAGAGCATAGATAGATCAACTTAGGGCACAGGTGTAGACACTCATGACAGAGAGAGACAGGGATGTTAGGAGTCATCAAGATACTCAGGGTCTTCTTGATCACATTCAACAGGTTGGATCTAGCACTCTCTTAGTTGATACTGTCAGAGCACTATTTCAGGTCGGGAAGGAGACAACACACTCGCGATGATTATATGAGGATTTAGTCACAGAGAGTCAAAGGGCAAGTAGCTATCATACTACTGTGAGAATGGATACTAGCAACGGTGGAGTCATGGGACCTCCTCATAGGAGTGGTGATTGGGGGGACATCATCTGGAGGATCTTCTCGCCCACAGCCATAGATATGGACAGAGTTAGGTGGTAGTGGCACAGGACAACCTTGACTTGATTTATATTGATGAGGCACTTGTATGTTATTATTGATCCGATATCATTGTATACTTGGAATTTTTATTGCTTTATGATGATCTATATGTAGACATGGACTCTATTTGATTATCTTTGGTTTATTATGCATGTTACTCTATATGATAATGATCTGTATGCATTGATTATATGGATGATATCATGACGATATTTTCTTTCCTTTATTCTCATGATGACGATGCTCTATATGATGCAATGATGATGAAATGAAAATGCATTTGATTTTTTTTTCACCGTTTTATGTTTTTTAGGGATTTTCTACTTTTCTAATTTTTACTGATTTCTTCAGGACTTTATATGCTTTTTACTGATTTTTTGAGGACTTTATATCTCAAGCATATAATTTCTTGAGATGGATGGAATTGATAGGTTCATCAAACCAATCACCTTCAGGGGTAGATAACTTGTATGCTCCTGAGCCATATGTTGCTACTATGACAAAAGGACCTAACCAATTTGGTTCAAATTTACCCTTCTTTTCTCGATCTTGTTGATTTCTCGGATTCTCCCTTATAACTATATCTCCAATCTGAAAAATGTGTGGCTTGACTCTATGATTATAACTTCTTGCCATTCTCTATTGATATTCCTTCAAATGATCTATTGCATTTTGGTGACATTCCTGAATCAGCTCAAGTTCTTGATGTCTAGAGACTCGTTGTTCTTCTTCTGGTATAAGACCTTTCAAGGAAACTCATAGAAAAGTATCTCTACTTCTAATGGTAATATGGCTTCTGATCCATAGACTAAGCAATATGGAGTTTCCCTCGTTGGTGTGCGGATGCTGGTTCGGTATGCCCAAAGAGCAGGATTTAGCTGAATGTGTCAGTCTTTACCAGCTTCATTGACTATTTTCTTCAGTATTTTCGAGATAGTTTTGTTTGATGCCTCAACTTGACCATTTCCCTATGAATAATATGGTGTAGAAAACCTATGTTGGATATGGAATTTCTCACATAGTTCCTTCACATCTTGATTCTTAAATGGTCATCCACTATCAGTGATAATGGTCATAGGGACTCCATAGCGACAGATTATATAATTTAAGATGAATGATGATATTTGTTTTCCTATCATTTTTGTCAAAGGTACTGCTTCAATCCATTTAGTGAAATACTCAATAGCAGTCAAAATGAACTTATGGCCATTAGAGGATGAAGGGTTTATCTTACCTACCAAATCAAGACCCCATTAGGAGAATGGCCATGATCCTGCCATAGGATGTAATTCTTGTGTTGGTACGTGGATGAGATTGCCATGGATCTAGCATTGTTTGCATTTTTTGGCATATATAAAATGAATCTCTCTCCATAGTAGGCCAATAGTAACCAAGACGAATAAGTTTCTTAGCCAGCGTTAATCCACTTGAGTGTGTGCCACAAATACCTGCATGAACTTCGTTAAGAGCTTTCTCAAATTCTTCTTGTTTGAGACATTTTATATAGGGTATCAACAATAATAGTATAGCGGGATGATTGACGAATAAAATTTCTTCTCTGATTGCAGGATAGGTCAGGAGGAAGGATATTCTCTTTTAAGTATCGATAAGCTTGGTCGTATAAGGATTGATCGGTTCTAGATATATGGCAAATCATGTGGGTATGTTGGGATTCAATGGTAGGTTTCAAGATATATTCCACTAGGAATTCATAATGTTGTTGATTCTCCCGATTCTGCAAGAGAGATGCTATTGTAGCCATTGCATCTGTTGTTTTATTCTCATTTCTTGGGATCTGAGTGAATGTTACTTCTTCAAAGTGTTATTTAAACTCTTCTACCAACTGTTTGTAGGGCATGAGCTTGTCATCCTTAGCTTGATAATCATCATTTATTTGGTTGATTATAAGCTGTGAATCACCATAAACATGTAATTCCTTAATGTTCCATTCAATAGCCATTTTGAGCCCAATAGTCAATGCTTCATATTCTGCAGTATTGTTTGTGCATGGAAACCACAGTCTATATGGTTTTGGAATTGTGTCCCTGAGGTGTGATGAACAAAGTTCTCGCGCCTGACCCATATTGTGTATAGGAACCATCAAAGTACAACTCCCAAAATTTTGTACTTATTGTCAGAATGTCTACATCAGGAAATTCAATGTGCAGTGGTATGTCATCTTGTAAGGGTGCCTCAACTAATTGATCAATAATGACCTGTCCTTTGATAGCTTTTCGATCAACATATTCTATATCAAACTCACTTAGTACCATAACCCATTTTGCTAGTCTGCCTGTCAAATTTGACTTGTTCAGCAAATACTTTAGTGGATATATTTTTCCTATCAGTTTCATAGAATGAGTCAGCATATAATGTCATAGTTTCTGAGTTGCAAATACAACGGCTAGGCATGTCTTCTCTACTAATGTATAGTTCAATTCATAGCCTACAAGTGTTCTATTGACGTAATACATTGCTCTTTCTTTGCCTTCTTCATCATGATGTGCTAAAAGAGCTCCTAATGATATATTTGTCATTGAGATATAAAGCAACAATGGTTTCCCTTTTAGTGGTGATACAAGTATTGGATGATTCATCAGATATTCTTTAATTTGCATAAAATCTTCTTCGCACTTATGATCCCATTTGAATGGAACATTCTTATGTAAAAGATGAGTGAATGGATGACATCTATCTGCTAATTGAGACACAAATCTTCTGATTGATTGCAATCTTACTTGTAGAGAATACAATTGACTTATGTTTCTAGGTGGCTCCATTTCCATGATAGCTTTCACCTTTTCTGGATCTACTTCAATTCCACGAGTTGATATAATGTACCCAAGAATTTTTCCAAAGGTTACTCCAAATGCACATTTCTTTGGATTCAATCTTAACTGATATTGTTCGAGCCTATCAAAGATCTTGCCCAAGATGTTCAAATGTTCTTTCCTTGTATGATATTTTGCAAGTATATCATCTACATAATCTTCCATAAATGTATGCATCATATCATGAAAATTGTTGTCATGGCTCTTTGATAAGTTTCTCCTGCATTCTTAAGCCCAAATGGCATAACATTCTAGTAGTAAGTACCCCATGCACAGGTGAATGTTGTCTTTTTTTGATCTTCAGGGGCGATTCTTATTTTATTGTATCTTGAGAATCCATCCATTAATGAAAACATCTCATCTCCTGCTGATACGTCCACAATTATATCAATATTGGGTAGTGGGAAATCATCTTTGGGACATGCCTTGTTCAAATCTCTGAAATCGGTGCAGAATCTTATGCTTTTATCTGGCTTTGACACTAGGACAATGCTTGAAACCCATTCTAGATAGGCAACAAGTCTTATGAAACCCACATCCAATAGTTTCTTTAGCTTAGCTTTTACATAGAGAGCGATGTGTGGATGCATTTTCCTTAGCTTTTGTTTAACTAGTTTTTCTTTTCGATCCACATTGAGATGATGCATGATAAGATCTGGATCAAGTCCTAGTATGTCTGCTTAGGACCAAGCAAAATTTACCTATCTTTGTCTGAAGAATTCTATGTATTCTTTCTTTTCTTCTTTTGATAATGATGCAACAGGATGAAGTATCTTGGGATCCTTTGGTGTGCCAATGTTTATTTCTTTTGTTGGCTCTATTAGAATAGAAGATCTCTCCTGAAAATATGCAGGGAGGGTGTCAAATTTTCCATCTTCTGGTGCCTCAAAGAGGTTTTCACCATCAGATGCATCCTTTATTTTTCCTCTCGATTGATCTAGTGTTGCCATGAAATGGTTTTCAGCACTAGGTCTTTTTCCTTGTTTTATTTCAATTTTGCGACTGGAAAGTTTGGCATTCTCCTGACTGCAAGAAACATTACTTCATTTCGTGATGGAAGATATATTTGGTGTTATGGGTTCGACAAAATTAAGATATACAACTAAGTCATGGTCATTGGAAAAGACATCCAATTCAAGGTTTTCTAGGTTATCCCAATCAATTAGTTCTGGATGAAGAAGGGGTAAGTCATAGTCATCGTCATTGTTAGGTGCTTCAAGGTTCATGACATAATAGTCATAATTTGGTGTAGAGTAGGTAATGTCATAGATAGAACGCTCTTGAGGATAGTCTCTCCCAAGTGTTCTCCAATCAGTTCTAACAAAATCAGTATTGGTATTTTGTGGTTCACAATCAAGTGACTCTTCATCTGACATTTGTCCCTCAAACAAATGGATTATCAACACATACATCTTTAATACTACAAGTTCCTTCTTGATTAATTTCAATAGACTCATTTCTATTTTGAAGTTGACATACTTGTGTACATGACATAGAGGATTATTTTGCTATCTTTTGTCTTCTCTCGAACTCAACTTCTTCTAGACTAATAGTCAATCCTGCTTGACTATCTATTAATTCTTCCATGGTTCTTCCATACCTTGGTACGCCTTGCTCATCATTTGATAGAAATCTGATATTTCCTGATACTTGATCAATAACTATTTGTGTTTCTTGTGGTGTTACATCTTGTTCTTTTTCATCCTTTTTCTTGTGTTGTCTTGTATATGCCTCTTTCCTCTGAATTCTTAGTTCTTCTTGTCTTCTTTCTAACTCTATCCTTTATTTTTTGAAAGACAAGTCTTCATTTGCAATAGATGTTTGTTCTTTATCCTTTTCTTCGCTTGATACACTAGATGATAAATGTGAACCCAATTCATAATCATTTGAATCTGTTTCTGAAAAATTGTCTAGGATTATACCACTATATCATACAAGAATATTGTATGGTGCAAATAGTTCTCTGATTTTGGCTATCTCTTCTTTTACTACTTCTGGAATATCTTTCTCAGATTCAACACTTGTTTGTATTCCCTGAACTTGTTTGCAAGATTCTTCTTCTCTTTTGATTGTAAGTTAATCTTACTATTTCTCATATTCTTCTTGTTTTTGTTTATTGGCTACTATTTTTGTTGCTTGGTGTAGCTTTTCTTTCCATGGTTTTTCTTTAGGAACTGCTTTCTTTCTCCACGTTGACTGTTGATAATTATGTTGTTTTTTATTTGATTTTGGATATCCAAGTCCTTATTTATCTTCTTTAGATTGTGAGTGGACAAATAGGTTTTGAAATACCTTCTTGTCGCTTACCAATTTGTCCTTTTCCTTCATATCCCATTTTTTGCATGATCTTATAACCATTGCCATACTCTATGGGAATAATGACTTTTGCTATAGTTTCATTTTCATCTTTGTACAACCAACTAAGAATGTCCTTGTCTTCAATTTCTTTTGCAAGTGTTCCAACTCTAACAAATGCTCCATCAAACATTTCTACTGATTTTTTTTGAGATCTATGGTTGAACATTTGTAGGCTTTCCATATGATTTAGGTGAAAGTGGCAAGCTATGTAAAGAATATTTTCCCATTCCTTCATCTTTTAATTTGAGCTTTTTCTCAAAGGTTTCCCATGATTTTTCTTGAATTTCTTTGGTGGGATAGACTGATTCCCTGTTATGTGGAACTCTTGTATCTTGTGTTGGCTTCAGATTATTGCAATGTTAGCTGGAGTCTGCAATTATAGTGACTTTTTGTCCCTCATGAGGAAAATTTACACATTGGTGATATGTATAAGGAACTGCTTGCATGTTGTGAATCCATGGTCTTCCCAGAAGAATGTTATAAGATAGATTCAAATCTAAAACCTCATATAATGTATTCCTTTCCACAAATCCTATTTTGATTGGTAACACCACAATTCCTTTAGAAGAACGCTCTTGTTCATCATAAGCCTTAATTGTTATCTTCGTCTTTGGATCTACTGCATTTTTTGAATATCCCAAAGCCTTTATTAAACTTAATGCACAAATGTTTAAGCCAGCTCCACCATCTATGATTACGCAATTGACACGAGTTTTGTGAATGGTGACTTAAACATGTAAGGGAGCATTGTGAGGATGTTGCAAGGATGCGTCATCATTTTCAAAAAATGATAAGCAATGAGAGGCTATAAGGTGTCCCACCATGTTTTGGAACTGATCTACATCCAGGTCTTTTGAAACAGTTGTTTCCATTAGAGCTTTTTCCAAAATTTCCTTATGAAACTTTAAGGAGCTCTAAAATTGATATTTGAGTGGGTATTCTTTGCAATTGTTCTACTAAGTTGTATTGTCATGAAGTGGATGTTGATTCATTTGTTATACTCAGAAAATGTAACCTTCAATTGCTTCTCATAATGACTTTGATTGGTTCTGAAGGTGTGTTATCGTTAACGATGATGACATTTACCACATCATCATACGTATAAGTGTAGGTCACTTTAGCTTTGCCTTTGTCATCTTTTGATTTAGATTGTTCACCTTTTTCATAGTTTGGAAGCAGAGTTTTGAAGGCTAGATGTGATTCGTTCGTCTTATGACTATCCACCGTGATAGTTCCATTATCAATGAGATCTTGTATAAGGTGCTTCAATCTTTGACAATCATTTGTTTGGTGTCCTTTATTTCGATGGTAATTGCAAAAATGATTGTCGTTCCACCAATTAGGTTTGACTTGTGGTTCATAATTTCTTGCTTTTGGTAAAGTAATCAGTTTATTCACAAGAAGAGTATTCAAAGTTGATTCCCAGGGTTCTCCAAAGTTTGTGATTTTCCTGTGAGGATTGGAGAAGAAAGATTTGGATTTACTGTTCTCTTGATTGTTATTGTTTGGGATCTGACTTGATAGATTAAAGATTGGTTGGTTTTTTGTAGCATTATTATCGTCATTTCCTCCATTGATAACATTCCTATTCTTTGACTAGATTTAGGTTTGTCATTGTTATTGTTGTTGTGATTGTTATTGTAGGAATTATTGTAAAGCTTTAGCTCTCCTTTCTTTACCATTGCGTCTTCTATTTTTAGACCATTTTCAATCATCTTGGCAAAAGAAGGAGGACATTGAATTTTTAGACGGTAACTCATTTCAATGATAATATTGTTAATGAATATGTCCATTTTCTCTTGATCAGGTACATCCCTTGGATACCTATTAAACATTCGTTTCCATCACTATAAGAAGATCATGAAAGATTCACCATTCATTTGCTTAACATTGCATAAATCTAGCATCGTTATCTCATTTCTTACATTATAGGAGTATTGTGAGATAAATCTATTCACAACTTCTTCAAAAGATTTGATTCCAGATGGTAGTCTTGAGAACCATTCCATCAATTTTCCATTTAAACTCCTAGGTAATAAATGCATCAAGTAAGTTTCATTGTGTGCAAATTCCATACTTATAGTACAAAATTCCCTAATGTGATCTTGAGGATCAAATCTCCCATCGTATTTATTATATTTAGGGATTTCGCAATGTTGTCGGAATGGTATCATACTTAAACTTTTGTCAAAAGGATATGCATAGATATCTTCCAATGAATACTTCTTAAACTTTTGTCAAAAGGATATGCATAGATATCTTCCAATGAATACTTCTTCGAACTCGTTCCATTTTGCATATCTTGTATTTGTTGTTGTAAGGTTTGCATGTGTCGAGTGAGAGAACAAAGGATTATCCATACGGATTCTCCTTGTATCCTCATAAGTTCTTCTATCACTACGCTCTCTTCTTATATCATCATGGCCTTTTCTTGTTTTATCTCCCTTTGTTTCCTCACGACTTTCTTTATTTATATCCTCGTTATTTGGATCATTTGTGTTTTTATTATTACTCGTCTCTGCATCTTGTTTCAAGCCTTCTATGTTAAATTCTTGTGGAAATTTAGCTCTTGATTTTGCAAACATTAAAAAATATTTTTCTTTTCGCTTCGCTAATAACTTTTCCATTAGTTTGTGAAGTTTGAAATCTTTCTCAAGGTCTCTAATGGTGTTAATGACTGCTTCTTCATCAACAACCGTATATTCAAAAGTTTGGAACATTGAATTATCTTCTTCCATTTGTTTTTGTTGTTTTTTGAATTGCTCGTATTGAGCTCTAGTCCAAATTGGCATGTGATTGCCTCGAAAAATTTCTCAACTTTTGACCTTCTAAAAACCACTCAATAGGTTATTATTGGTTTAGAAAGGTAGGCTTTGTTGATTTTACCACTGTTATTGGCTCATTGTGATAAGCATCTTTTTGTTGAAAAGCAATTCCTTGCAAAATTTCTCTGTCAAATTTTGTCCCACAACCACGTAAATAGTGATGAAAATGGTGTAGGGATGTCCTATGTTTTAACAAGATCTTGCAATTGATATACAAGAATATTATCCTCTTCTGAGTAGCTTTATAACTGGGTTTTCTTTTCTTAAGGCGATATTTAAAAGTCATATAAGCATATGATAGTTTACAAGTTTTTTTGATTTCAATGTGAGTGCAATTCTGATTTTTGATATAACCTAGGTTCAAAATAGGAATGATATATCCAAGATAATGAAAAAAAGGTGGATTGATCAAGTTTCCTGATAGAGGATTTGATATATCCCGATGAGAAACTGATAATGATGTTGATTTTTGCACTTAAGATGGTTGAATCACTAGCTTGTTGAATGTTTTATGCTTATGGAAACCTTTTGGAAATAGCCTGTTGGATTGGTAACCCAATTATCGAACTAGTTTGAAGATCTGCGATAGTTTAAAGACAACTCTACTCAAGAAGGGTTTTTGATACTGACTTTGAAATTTTGGTCTGATATGCTTTGTCTCAGATGTGAGAAAGCATTTGTGCTAACGTTTTGGTCAAAAGTGCTAACTTATGGGACAAATGCGCTGCTTTGTTGCTTGAAAGCGTTGCTCTGTGACATTAAAAGAGGAAAAATGTGTTATAAAAGTGCAGTTTCATGTTTAAAAGTGCTAATCCACTGATCAAATGCATGAACATATATGACATAAAAGTGTTGTACTATTGTTCAAAAGCGTTGTTTTGCTTAATAAATGTGCGGTTTTGCGCCTCAAAAGCGTTGTTATGACTGTGTTACAAGGATTTTACAAATTTTCCAGAAAGTTGTTAGATTTTTGCTCATTTTTAGATGATGATTTTCTTCACTTTTTGACCATTTTGAGCATGTTACAGACATAGAAGACACAATGTTTGAAAAACAAAATGCACAAGCAAGCACAAATCCTATGGCAGGCCGAGATAATAATTGTTGAATCTCACATGGGGTTTCCCCTGAGGCTACGCTATTCAAAGCCGATATTTAGATGCTTGCCCCAATGGCTCCACCCTCGACACTCACTTCTCTGGGGCAACCAAGCACTAGTTTCCATGAAAAATCCCCATGGAAAACTTTATATCTCTACTAAGAACCGCATGTGTGTGAGCCACTTCAGAGGTCTGACCTCCTGCGCCAACAATTAGAAGAATTTTGGCAACTAGTACAAGTGGTTTTTAGTAAAGGATTCTATTCATGTGGCCATGCATGCAACACTTTCAGCTCTGTAAATATAGAAGGTTCCCAACCTATAGAGGTTATGTTCCATAGGGTTTATGGGGAAACATAGTGTCGGTATGAACTTATCAGCACATGTTATTTATGACTTTCATCACAAACACGATTTATTTAGAGTGGATCAGAAGGACTCGGTATTAGCCTGTTTCCACTTGGGTCGTTCCCCTCTCACTCGTTGTCTCAATGCAGCTCGGGAAGGCAGACCCTCTAAAGATTACACATAAAAGAGAGTAGATCTAGTTTTATGATCACCGTATGAGGGTGAGAGCATACTTACCTACTACTTCATCAAGCATGGAATACACAAGTTTATTTTAGCCTTCTACAATCTATGTGCAACTACTTTAAAGAAGTCACTCAAAATGCAAGTTGCATGTTGTCAATTTGTCCCCTTAGTTAAGCTAAATGAGCAAGATATGATGTGTTACTCTCCAAAATAAAACTCCTAGTTAACTATGTGAGGAAGTGCATGAAATTTTCTTTAAAATAATCATGCACACAAATATGTTAGTAGTTTGAAATTTTTAGTTCTTGGACATTCGGACTTGCTGAAAATTTTATTAGTTGAGAATAAAAGCGCTATCTTAGAAAATGTGTTGTCTTCCACCTCAAAAGCACTGACCTAGGTGACAAAAGCGTGAACCTGCGATACGAAAGCGATGCTCTGCAGACTAAATGTGTGAATTCACAGACAAAAGCGCTAACCTAAATGAAACATACGTTAACCTGCAAGACAAAAGAGATAATTTGAGGATTAAATGCATTGATTTGCAGACAAAAGCGCTAACCTAAATGTCAAATGCGCTAACATGCGAGACAAAAGCACCAATCTATTAAATGAAAGCACTATCAGAATTCACACAGGCATGAATTTGGATTATAAATGTGTTAAACTTATGTTCACGAGAACTAGATAGGATATTGGAAAGATATATGCGAGGCTACAACCCCACGGTGGGCGCCAAAAATGTGTCGACTTGAATTTCATCTTCAGAATACTACCTGCAGCATATTAGTTTCACAAAAGACAAACGAAATACTATAGGAAATCCAAACTCAACTAATGAAATTACATGAAATGAATATAAAATAAAAACATTATTACCTTCATGATTTAAGTCTCATTGTGTCCTAACTCCACTGTTCATGGTTGTAGATGATTTTCTCTCAGACAAACACTAGTAGCTTCCACGATGGCATATGAAGAATGGACTGATAACTGATAGTTAATTGATACTAAGATATGCAATGTAAATGATTTAAAGCTAAATGATTATGCTAAATGAGAAATGCTAAATTGCTAAATTGCTTCAAGATAAAAACTCACAGATGCATAAGTTTACTCCAATTGTTAACTTGAAGACTAACTGTTTCTCAACTCAAACTCCTACTTTTATAGAATTTAAGAGGATAAGATGATGTGTCTGAGATCAATGGTCATGATCAAATCTGCAAATTTGGATGGCTGTGAACAAAGGTGAAGGTTGAGAGAAAGGGAAAAGGAGAAGACAAGTGTCGCTCATCTCACCTTGACTGGGTTGCTGATTGAGGGAAGCTAGGGATGGTTGGAGAAGATTTAGGCATGAGAGGACAAGTGGACTCAATTCCTTCCTAAGATATAGGGATGTTGGAGAGAATATAGAAGAAGGTTAGGAAATATGTGTACGTACACAATATTTCATTTATTTTGGAAGTTGGAGATAAGTGGCTAATAAATGTTTTATTTATTTTAATTTTGCTAAATTAATTTAGCCACATGATGGATGAGTTGGCAAAGGAAAGATAAAGTGGAGATGGAAAAGTGAGTTGGAAAAGGGATTAATAATTAAGAAATTATTTAATTAATGAGACTATAGGATAGAAGAATAACCATTAAATATTAGATATTTAAATTGATGGATTAGAAGAAAAGGGTAAATGAATTAATTAATAAAATGTTTCAATTAAATTAAATAATAGAAGGACATGAAATGAATTAAATAAATTAATCTTTTCAAATTAACTATTTAATAGAAGAATAATTATTAAATAAATATAAATTTTTTTATTTAATTGCTCATAGCCATTTTTATGTGTATAAATTTTGCCCCTCTTTGAAATGATGTTGAGACAACATTGTTTCAAAGATTAAATCAAGTCTCAATAATGTGCCTGATGGAGATAAAAATCTTGATTGTGTGCCCCCTCGAGAGATTGATCATGAATATATTGAATTTTTTTTGGATTGAACGATTGATCTCATGATAATTGATTGAAATTTCTGCAACTTTGGTTGATGAAAATGTCCACTCTTTGATTACTCTGATGTTTTGCTTGATTTGATGATTGATAGAGTTTGATTCACCTCATGGTCGATGAGGGTCAATGATATAAACTCAAAGCTTTGATGATCTGATAGGATAGAATTTGATTGACTTCATGATTGATGAATGCCAATTATGTAAACTCAAGATTGGATAGACTAGATGCGTAACCTCATGATGAATGAGTGTCAGTAATATGTGGTCAAAGAGATTTATAGAAATCTCAAGTGAGTAGATAGGATAGCTGATTGATTGATCAAAGCGATTTATTGGATCAAGAACTGACATTTTGTTAACATCATGTTGCGGGAGGATCTAGATGTATTGATTCATCCAGGGGGAAACAAGATGATCAACGAGGCCTACAAAATCTAAAAAGAGTGGTGCTCTTCATCCTAGTTGACATGTTGATATGAGACATTGATTTGTATCATGCAACATTGTATTTTATTGATTATTTCTTTAATATCATTGTATACTTGGACTGTTTATTGTTTTATGATGATATGCAGACATGGACTCTATATGATGACGATCTATGGTTTATTATGCATGCTACTCTATATGATGATGATCTATATGCATTGATTCATATATGTAGTGATATTATAGATGATGTCATGATGATCTTTTGGTTTCCTTTATTTTCATGATGGTGATGCTCTATATGATGCAATGATGATGATGCTCTATATGATGCGATGATGATGAAATGCAGAATGCAATTGATTTTTTTGATTTTGATGATCATGGATGCAAATGAAAAATGATTACTAAATTAAATGATATGCTTTACTTAAATGATGCAAATGCAATGATCTATATGGGAATGCTTCTAATGATTTTTTATTTTTATATGTAATGCTTTATAATGATTATCATGAGTGAATCTAAATGCAAAGATGCAACTAAATGACTTTAATGGTAAAAAATTAACTTAAAATGATAATGGTCCTAATGCGAATAATAATGATGATATACTACATAATTATGAAATGCACTTAATGGAATGCAAACTAATGCAATGATTGAAATGCAACTAAATGAAATGAATGATGATTGAAATGATTCTAAAGATGAATGAACCTACAATGATCAAATGTAAATTGTTTTTGTTTGTCCAAGTATACTCAATCTTTATTTATGACTATTGATCTCTGAATGGAATGAAATGCTTATAATGCAATTGGCAATGAATACTTATAATGTATATGAATAATGAGCTAATCTAAAGATGATCTAACTAAAATGATACTTTCATTCTTCATATGATGTCTTATAATGGTGTTTGATTTCATCATTGAACTTTAAAAATTGTTGTAAGAAAATACAAGCAACTTGACATGATGAATCAAGTTGACCTAAGTATTTTTTTGCAGAACAGACAAGGATTATCCCCTTTCATGCATGACTCAGAACATCCTCCTTGATCTTTTGTCGATCATATCCTTAGACAAGTACATACCTTAATAAGAGATAAACCACAAATAACAAACAAAGAAAATAATCATGTCCCATGATAGCTTCTCTAGTCATGGACATCCTTGAGTCGCATAGAGTACATGATTAGCAATAAAATCAAGATATAAACACTGAATCTTGTATGTCATTAACATATTCTTATGGTCATTAACTAATATAATCATCTTGATGAATGATCATTGATAATCCTTTATTACTTGCTAGTTTATTCCTTATTTTCTGAGTTTCGCGATTTAGTTGTTACAAAATGTATTTATCTTCATTGCTTTGTTGCTCATTATCTGTTTCAAAATCCTAGGTGTTTTGGTTTTTTTAAGTTTTCCAAATGTTTTGGATTTTCAAAGATTCGAAAGATCACCTTAGAAAAAGGAATTAGGATTTTGCCCCTAGTAGAAACAAAACTTTATTATGGATGTATGAAGAATGATCCAAACCATGGTGGGATAAAACACATATATGATTGATTCTGATAAAATCTATGATGGTGACTACGATAAGTATGTCAAAGATTGATAATTGTTGGTAAGCTGCATAATTTCCTGCTAAATGGTTTAGAGCAATGAATACGAAAGATGAAATGAATAGGCTAAGATAGATGGAAGTGATAGATGCGAATAAGATGGAGTGGATGGGTGTGCAAAGCAATCTCATAGATGGAAGAACTCACTTTTAGATAGCGCATGTTTACCAGGTTTTCACTATCTAAATTTATTGCATTTTTTCCATATTTTGATTTTTTGGTTTTTTTTTCACCGTTTTATGTTTTTTGGGGATTTTCTGCTTTTTTTATTTTTACTAATTTCTTCAGGACTTTATATGTTTTTTACTGATTTTTTCAGGACTTTATATCTCAAGCTTAGAATTTCTTGAGATGGATGGAATTCATAGGTTCATCAAACCAATCACCTTCAGGGGTAGATAACTTGTATGCTCCTGAGCCATATGCTGCTACTATGACAAAAGGACCTAACCAATTTGGTTCAAATTTACCCTTCTTTTCTCGGTCTTGTTGATTTCTTGAATTTTCCCTTAGAACTATATCTCCAATCTAAAAAATGTGTGGCTTGACTCTGTGATTATAACTTCTTGTCATTCTCTATTGATATTCCTTCAAATGATCTGTTGCATTTTGGTGACGTCTCTGAATCAGCTCAAGTTCTGGAAGTCTAGAGACTTGTTGTTCTTCTTCTGGTATAAGACCTTTCAAGGAAACTCATAGAGAAGGTATATCTACTTCTATTGGTAATATGGCTTCTGATCCATAGACTAAGCAATATGGAGTTGCCCCCGTTGGTGTGCGGATGTTGGTTTGGTATGCCCAAAGAGCAGGATTTAGCTGGATGTGCTAGTTTTTACCAGCTTCATTGACTGTTTTCTTCAGGATTTTCAAGATAGTTTTGTTTGATGCCTCAACTTGACCATTTCCCTGTGGATAATATGGTGTAGAAAACCTATGTTGGATATGGAATTTCTCACATAGTTCCTTCACATCTTGATTCTTAAATGGTCGTCCATTATCATTGATAATGGTCATAGGGACTCCATAGTGACAGATTATATAATTCAAGATGAATGATGGGATTTGTTTTCCTATCACTTTTGTCAAAGGTACTACTTCAATCTATTTAGTTAAATACTCAGTAGTAGTCAAAATGAACTTATGTCCATTAGAGGATGAACGGTTTATCAGTAATAATGGTCAGTAATGAGTGAGTTAGCTGGATTATGAGTTATGTTACTTTGGCATTCTTCTCTGTCATTCTCAATAGTAAGCCCTCTAAGTTATTTGGTGCTTCTAGGGGCCTTCGCCAAGGAGACCCTTTATCTCCCTATTTGTTTATTATAATGGCTAAGGGTCTAGGCAGATTTATCAAGTCTCGGGTTTCTCAAGGGTCAATTCAGGGTTAGAGTTGGGGTAATGGATTGCCAAAATATTCATACATGTAGTTTGTGGATGATACTACTTTAATGGGGGTTGATTGTCTCCATGAAGCTGAATCTTTTAGACAAACTTTGGATATCTATTTAGCTTCTTAAGGATAGAAAATCAATGAGCACAAATCTTCTATCTATTTTTTCAATACTCTGGAGTCTATTCAAAGAAGGATTGCCAATACTTTGAGATTTTAGATTGGTTCTCTTCCCTTGGTTTATTTGGGCATTCCTCTAGTCGTTGGTAGGCAACCTCAAGCTTATTAGTAGGATTTGTTGGATAAACTACGTTGAAAGGTTAATTATTGGACTCATCAATGGCTCTCCACTGCTGCTAGGGTGACTCTTCTTCAATCTGTTATCCAAGCTCTACCTAGTTACAGGTGCTTTATTCAGGTGGCTCCTTCATATTTTGTGAAGGAATTCAATGTGCTTTCACGCCAATACCTTTGGAATGGTAATTTTCTTACTTCTAAGTGGAGTTTAGTTAAGTGGGAGTTTATGTGTCGACCTAAGAAAGAAGGTGGCCTTAGTCTTTGGTCAATGATTTTGAATGGGAAATTCCTCGTTGCCAAATTATATTGGTGGTGATGTATGAATCAAGATCAAGTTTGGGCTTGAATTCTAACACATAAGTATTTACGCGAGGTTAAAATTTTGGATGTTCCTCATTGTCCCTTGGAGGGGAAGGGATCGATGATTTGGCATACTTTGAAGATTGGGACATAGCTTATTAAACATGGGATTTTTGGGATTTATTATAAGGGCTCTAAAACTCATTTTTGGGTTAATTCTTGGGATGGTTATCCTCCTCTCCTTTCCATGTATCCACACTTATAGTATCTCTATGATAGTTTTGTTGCAACTAGTTGGATGATGGCAGCAAATTATAAGTCTATTTGGATTTTAGGATAGGTTATTGGTTGTAGATGGAAGGATCCCCATGAATGACCACTAAGTAGGTTAAAGGAGGCTTGACAAGAATGTTTAGATTCTTTCTTCTCATGAGTGTATATCTTTATCACGGAAGGACATTTTGGCTTGGGACAGGGAATCAACTAGTAAGTACTATGTGCCTACAAGGTATATAGAGCTTGATAAGTAGTTGTTTGGGAGTGCTGAGGTTCCTTGGTGAGAATAGGTGTGGAACAAATTTTCGTAACCTAAATGAATTTTTTTAATGTGGTTGGTCATTCAAAACAAATGTCTTACTTGGGATAATATGTGCAAATGGGGCTTCTATGGTCCTTTTATGTATGCATTGTGTTGTCAAAGTGAAGAGAGTATTCCTCACCTTTTCTTTTAGTGTTCCTTCTCGAGGGAGATTCGACACCTCTGGTGGGGTGTTTGGAATCAGGCTTGTTGGCATGTCTCCTCATTGGCTAAATTTTGGGACCATTGGGGTAAGCCTCCAGTTAAGAGCTCTTTTCTTCAAGTTGCATGGGTCCTTGGGCCCGCTTTAATTATTTGGTTGGAAAGAAATTGACAGATCTTTCAATATGTCAAATTGGTGGTTCCCCATCTATGGTGGAAATTATTCATATCTATCATGAGACTATCTCAACAAAGTGTGATCTTGCTAGGGATGTTGACCCTGAAGATATTGATATTTATAATCGATTGAATATTCCTAGTTAAGGAGATGATCCTTCTCTTACTACGAGTTGTAGGCAAGCTAAGAAGACTAGGTGCAGGTAGCTTCAGAAGATTGATCAGGTGGGTCAATGGTTTCCCTCTCCTCTCAGAGCTCTAAAGACTAATTATGAATGGTTCTGTTGGCATTGAAGTTGTCATTGATGTTAACATGTGTGTGTGCAAGGCTGAGTTGATGAAGTTGCAGAAAGACTTATAGGACACCCACTAGATAAAGATGCAAATGCAAAGATGATTGATGTCAACAGTTAGGAAGCTGCAATGGTTATAGTGATGTAGGATGATGAGGTATCAGAGGAAAATCAGATTGGCTCATATGGTGTTGCATCAGGTTGATAGAGTTGTGCAAGTTATATTATTATGCATGGAGGTTGCATGAAGTCAGCTATTGGACCTACAGGTGGTTAGAGGACCAAGGCCCTAGAGTTGTGATCTCATGGGGCAAACATGACTGACCAAGAGCATAAGTGTTGTTGCAAAATCATATAACACACCGTGTTATATGCACAATGAGATATAGGAGGAATGCAAGAAGTGTGTCATTGGGACATGAAAATGGATAAGGGGGACACGGGCAATTGTGTTGTAAATGTATTGTGAAATTTGGTCTGACTTAGAAAAACGTTAGCTACAGTTGTGTATAACACATTATGTTAGTTGCATACAGTTACAGGGAGTATCAATTGCAATTGTCAATAACATGCAGGTTATCACTATGAAGTTACAAGTCGAGAAATGTTAAAAATCCTTTGTTTGGCAGTTTTTCGGCATGACTATGTTTCTGTCTCAACGACCTCATCTATCTCGATGTGACTTGGTCTATTGTTGCGACCCATTTCATGCTATGCAGTCATTTATAAGCGATACCAACAAAGTCTCTTTTTCCAGTGAGATGGAGTGGATGTTTGGCTAACATGTCTTAATTTCGGTGTAAGTTTGCCTTTCGGCAAGATCTTTTCTCCCTTTGGTTGCCTCTTTGTATTACATCAAAATATCTTATTTCGATGAGACGGTTTTCTGGTCTTGGCGACAAGTTAAATGAGAGCTAGAAGTTCTTGCAGGGTAACACCAAACTAAAACAAAGAAGTCAATAACGCGACAGGTTATGTTTCCCGCTATCCCACGACATGTTATACAAGAGTAAGATAACCTTGTGGGATAACATGAAAGTAAAAGTGTGAGGTTGTCCTGCCATCCCACGACATGTTGCTCGCAAGTAATATAACCCTGCGGGGTAACACTTGACAAAGGCAAACAAAGCACCCCGCTATCCTACAACGTGCAGGTTTGAAGAAAAATGGTCCTACAGGGCAACATAAAATGGAAAAGGTAATGCATCCCGCCAACCAGCATGGCTAAGATGGCTTGAGAGGAAACAACATGGGATAATGAAAACATATGTGGCGCGTTATCCTGCTAGCCCACAGGAAGGAAGGTTTGGTTGTTTTGTGATGCATATAACATGCGTGTTATGTGACCTACGGAACACATCAATGTAGCCCGCGAATCCAACGTGGTTTTTCTTCCATGTGTGGACTTGTTGTGAGTAGATGGGTATGTTAATGGGTCCCATCATCCACCCTGAGCCTAAGGGACATGTAAATGCCATGTGGACAATATATTTGACTATTCTATAAACCAAAGGGTGCATATGATATGATTCAGCAAACAAAGAAAGAAATAAATGCTGAAATAGGGTGCAGTTGGACATACATTTTTTAAGGGTTATGTGCAACAGAAAAACACAACTCCAAAGATTGTTATGTAAACAAGGAAGATAACATTGAATGTGGACAACTATCAAATAGAGATGAAGAGACACTGACATTGAATGCAGATAGGTGTGCGGCTCAAGAGGATTTTCAGGAAGATCTTCTAGAAGGATATCAAATCTGATAGATAGATAGATAGATAGATTGCTAAAAATAGCAATTCAAATACAAAGAATTATTGGAAGGCAATGAGATGCATTAAGTGTTGGCAGTTATGGACAGAGAAATTAGATCCAACCAATATGAAGCTATGATCGGCTAGAATGATTTTTGGAGAAAAATCATTTTTGGGAATGCAACTTCTGAAAGGGAAGTCCAGCTAGAACAACCTGATATATTTTGGAAGGAAAAATCTTGAAGAATGTGATGACTGCCAAGAAAAAAGATTAGGGTGTATGAGTTGCAGTTGTAGATTGATGAGTTGAGTGAGTTGCAAAGCGTGTAAGTGTAGAAGCTCTACAAAAATAGAGACAGTACGCAAGTGCAAATAACACGAAGTTAGGGAAGTCAATAAGATCGTAGAAAATTTGTCTACAAAAAAAATATGAAAGTAAAAGAGGAGATTAGAGGCAGCAGGAAGTAGAAGTAAAGAGTGGAAAAGAGGAGAAAAGAGTTTCCAAGTTGAGGTCGGTGATTAAAGAGAAGAGTGCAGAGAAAAGTTGCAGAGAACATAGTAAGGTAAATAAATAAGAAGGTATATCAGCTGAGCTGAGAAGTGCGTAGCAGAATAACAGTGAAGTAAATTGCAGAGTAAAGAGAGTGAGATAAAGAGTAGTAGAGTCCAGTGATCTGAGAGTGTAGAGTTGAGGAAGATAACATAGTGTGTTATATACTGTGAGAGGCAGAAAAGAAAAGGTAATCAGTGCAGAAGACAGAGTGCAAAGATCACAGGACATGAGTAGAGATAAATTAAGAGTAGAGGACAAAGATTCACAATAGAGATCAGAAAACAGAGGGCAGAGTTTGTGATCAGAAAAGAATCAAGTCAATCTCTAGAGAAGAAAATATTGTGAGTTGCAAAACCTCATTTGTATCAAGGTATGTTATTTGGAATTTCTTTATTGTAAATCTTTGAGTGGGTGCTCAGAGCAGGGGTTGGTGCTCATAAACTACAGGGGTTGGTGCCCTAAACTTTGTAATCATATTTCATTGTGAGGTTAGATTGGAGCAGTAGACTCCAACAACATTTATCATTGAGGTTTTTCCCACATTGGATTTTCCTCGTATATCTCGTGTTATGGCCTTGCATGTTATATGTGTGTGTTAATGTGGTTGAACATCTCTACTCATAGGTTTACTATCTTGACTATTAATGTTTTAATCATCTAGATTGTTCAAGTTTTCGGTTATCATTGATTCACCCCCTCTTAGTGATCCATTTGTGTTCTTCGGGTTCTTCTAGGGGAAATCACATGGTCATGCTGGTATTAGTGGTGTAGGGCGAGATAGCTCTGGTACTGTTTAGTTTATCTTCTCAATTTATAAAGGTTTTCATACTAATAATTACATGGAGTCTCTCGCCATTTTGTATGCTTTGGAGATAGGTTGTGTTCTTGGCTAGAGAAGGATTATTTGCAAGTCTGATTCACGACTGGTTGTGACTCTCCTAAATGAATGTCATATGGACAATGTTAATTGGCACTTAGCTCTTGTTTTTAGATAGATTCTAAGGCTATGTAGCTCTTTGGAATTTGTTACTTTTACTCACATTCCTCGGGAGTGGAATCGAGTAGCTAACTATTTGGCCAAATGGGCTTCTAATCATATGCAAGGTTGGAATATTGTGGATAGGGGTTAGTTATCTTTGGATAAATGTCTCACATGTCATGTTGGATTCAGTAGTGGATGCAGATAAAGTTGTGTAATTTGTTTTCCTATGTTGGGCTATTGAACCGTCTTGCTATGTAATTCTCTTTGTGGTTAATAAGTTTTTACCCTTTTTATTCAAAATAAAAATCCAATTTTCTAAAAAAAAAACAACTTTTTAAAATCAGCAATATTAAATTCAAATCTTCCAAGAAATACAAAGCTTTTACTTCACATAAAAAGAATTAATATTAAAAAATGCATATCAAGTACAAAGATATCAAACATAAGCAAAATCCAATTGGCAACCATCTAATATACATCAAGCATGGGGTTTCAATTTTTTGTATTCTTATCTTGTGCAAATAGAATTTCAGGAGATCTGCATCAATTAAGGCTTGTGCAATTTTTGTAATCTTTTTTTCTAAGTAATTCATTTAAATTTACATGTGACAAGCAACTAGAGCTGAAATGTAGATGGAACCAAATTAGGACAAAATTTGTTAATATTAAAAGTGTAGTAATATAATGTATTTAATGATTGCATTGGAAACTTGAAATTGAATATATTATCATTATTTAAGAAAATTATATTAATTATATTATAATATATTTAAATTTATTATTTTTCATTATAAATAAAATATAATATATAATTATAAATGTAAGTATATTATTATTTTTAAAATAAATTTATGTTATATAAAATATGTCTTCATGTTTGTATGTGATGAAATTCTTTTCTTTGGTTGATTCAAACAAAAAACAAATTATTTGAATGTTCAGATATTAAGGTTTTTATTAAGAATTCTATGAACTCAAATAATATCTTATATAATATAACTTATATTATTATTATATCATATATTTTATATAATGTATATTCATTTTAAAAAACATATTATAATTATAAAATATATACTAGCTCCCTCCCCCTCTTTTCTCTCACCTTCTCTACCTATCTTGTCCTCTCCCCCGTTTCTCTTTCTCTACCTATCTTTTGCACTTACCTCTCCCCCTCTCTCTATCTCCTTATATCTCTATCACTCTATCACTCTATTATAGTGTCACATTTATCTCTGTTTCTCCCTCTCCCTCTCCCTTTATATCTATCCATCTCTTCCTCTCCCTTTATCTCTCCCTCTCCCTCTATCTCTTTATCTCTCTCTAATTTATCTGTCCAATCTCTTTATCTCTCTCTATTTTAATCTCTCCCGCCACCCTTCTCTATTTTTTTCTCTCCCTCTTCCTCTCCCCTCTATCTTTATCTCTACTTGTATATACTCTAAACTAGCTTATCTCTACTTTTATCTACTTTAACCACACTATTGAAATTACTTAATGCTATGTCTCTTGTTCTTATTATATCAATTCAATAAAAAAATTAAATATTGTAGATGCGACTGGTGAAGATTGAAAACTATAGAGTAACTATTAACATATGGGTCCAATTGCTAATGTTTTATTATGGTCGGAACTAGTACTAAAATGAGGTACTGCTAGGAGAGACAAAGAAAAGCCACCTCAGACTGGTATATTCTAGTCACCAACTGTCCTCTGGTGATGAGAACTTACATAGCCGTCAACTTAGTTTTGATTCCCTTACCAATAAAGAATTTCATATCTGTGATAAAGTCAAAGATTGTTTTTTGTTTGTTTTTTCCATCTCTTCTGCAGAGGCGATTCAATATTCTCATGTTATAAACATACAAACAGGCTTATTAGTTGGTTGAATGCAGTTCTTCCATTCAATCAACCATGGAGATAAGTGATTCAATTCAGAGCCATGAACATGAGAATGATATGTTAGACCCACTACTCGTCGAGGAGGACAGAGATGTATTTGGGGATGAAGTGAAGTGCAGTGGAGGTCTAGTATGGGAGGAAGTAAAGAACCAATGCTGGATAGCAGGGCCCATGGTGTCAGTGAATTTGATACAGTATAGCATGCAGGTGATGTCTGTTATGGTGGTAGGGCATTTAGGGGAACTTGAGCTGTCTAGTGCATCTATTGCTACTTCCTTTGCAGGTTTATCCGGCTTCAGTGTGCTGGTATAATTTAAAAACCTTGCTTTGCTTTGTTTGCTTTTGTTGTAGGAGTTTATAGTTTGATGCTTTCTTCTTTCCCTTCTTAAATTCCCAAAAAGGAAAAAGCTTTGGAAATGTTGAAAAATTAAAACTGTGTCTCAGAATCTGGATCCTTTTCCTTCCAAGGTGACTGGTTTCCTTAAATGCTTAGTTCCACTGGTTCCACTGATCCCTTCCAGGAAAAAGCTTTAGATCAAATTCAGGATGACTGGTGTCCTTAAATGCTTAGTTGCACTTATTCCTAATGCATATTATTCCATAGATCTTGTACTAGCAAATGGCCATTGTAAAGGGTAGCATCACAAGAAATCAAATTGCTCTGTTTTATTGATAAGACATCCCTTGCAACCCATATTTGATAACCTTTTTGGTCCTGCAACTGAGTAAATATTTCAAACTGATGCACTGCTGAAGCAGATAGCTCTAATGATAAACGGTTAATCAGGCACAATTCGCCTAAAGGTTTTGAAATGGGGTTGCAATTTAAGTGGACTTGGGAATACTGGTTAATGGTTTGAGTCTGATTGCAAATGGGCCATTCCAGTTCCAGTGAGATCGGTGAAAAACATATAATATTACTTATGAAACATGAGTTTATACTTGATCACCGAAATATTATTTTGATATTTTGATAATAATACACTGTTGAAATACTATTTGCTTCCAAAGTACAGACTCAAACCATATGGCAGGCTTTTGATGTTTTCAATAGTTTTTGCAGCAGGTACCAAGAAATTTACCAATACATCCTAGATGATTCATCAAGTTAACCTTCTTTTCAACTAGAGTTGCTCAGCAGATACAAATGCCGTTACTAATTTTGACCCTGTAAAGCAAATTGAATAAATCCAAACTAATTTTTTATCTATTATCCTGTGAAATGAACAGTAGTCTACCTTTTCCTTACATGATGAATTTTTGAAAAGGTTTTTGGCGGAAACCTAATAAAAAATGAACTTGATTCGGTCTGCATAGCTGCCACACTGAATTGAGCCTAAAAATATTTTCACCAATTGTTAATTTATTATGGTTCACTTCTTTTTGGAGAGTTTTGAAGTCTACAGGAAGTATATTCACAGAAGTGGAGATTTAAGTTTGTTTAAAAGCCATGAGTGTAATGTTTCATGGAATACCAACTGTTTTCTCTTCTATATGTACAGATGGGAATGGGAAGTACATTGGAAACACTATGTGGACAGGCCTATGGGGCAAAGCAATACCATCAGCTTGGGATTCATGTGCAGAGAGCATTTTTTGCTCTTTCTTGTGTGAGCCTACCGCTTGCTGTGTTATGGGCATACATGGGAAACATTCTAACTGCATTTGGGCAGGATCCTTTGATATCCACTGAAGCAGGGAAATATGCCAGATGGATGATTCCCAGTCTGTTTGGTTTTGCAGCTTTTCAACCTCTTGTAAGATTTCTCCAGTCACAAAGCATTGTCTTTCCCATGATGCTATGCTCTGTAATCACTTTGTGTTTCCATGTTCCAATGTGCTGGCTTCTAGCATTTAGAAGTGGATTAGGAAATAAAGGGGCTGCCTTGGCAAACAGCATTTCCTACTGGATCAATGTGATACTTCTTCTACTATATATCAAAATTTCACCTGCATGCAAGAGGACATGGACATCCTTTACATGGGAGGCTTTGCATGATATTAAACATTTTCTCAAGCTTGCCATTCCATCTTCTTTCATGATCTGATATACTACTTCAATCTCTTATCTGCAAAATTTTGTACAAGTTATCTACGTACTACTTCATAGCATTTTTGTGGTTAATATACTTCCTTTTAACCCTTCACAATATTTAAATTTTATGGCACGTGATCAATATTTTGTCAAAAAGATCAGATCCGTTTTTGTTCACCAGACCATACCACAATTTGTTAATGATGTATGCTAGATTATTTTAGAATGTTTTTTTAAACTTATTTTGTTAGTTCATTATTCTATGGGTGTCAACAGCTTGCAGTGGTGGGCCTTTGAAATACTTATTCTCTCGTCAGGTCTGTTGCCCAATCCAAAACTTGAAACATCAGTTCTTTCAATCTGGTATGTATGTATTACGTGAGAATTCTAATTATGAAATGTGATATAGGAAGTTTAATTATAAATGAATCTTAATTAGGGTATTTAATTACATCTGCTTCATTTTTGTCTGAGCTAGTTTTGATATATTGCAGCCTTAACACTTCTTCTCTAGCATATACAATTCCCTTTGGTTTTAGTGCTGCTGTAAGGTAAGTACATTTGCAGCTAACTAGTAAATTTCTACTATTTCTGCTAGTCATTTATCCTAGTCAACTACGAATCATTTAACCTATCAAAGATTTAATCAAAATCATTTTCAATCAAAAAATTTCACAATGTTCACGTTGCAGTACACGAGTTTCAAATGCACTGGGAGCTGGACGCTCACATGCTGCCCGCTTAGCAGTGTACGCAGTGTTTTTTATAGCAATCACAGAGGCAGTCATGATAGGATGTCTTTTATTCTCTATACGAAATGTTTGGGGCTATGCTTACAGCAATGAAAAGGAAGTCATTGAATATATTGCAAGCATGATCCCATTAGTAGCAGCCTCATCATTTTTGGATGGGATTCAATGCATTCTTTCAGGTTCAGATTACCTTTTATAGTCATATTTGGAGCTATAAACAAATTCATCTTGAAGTCATGATAGCATAACAACGATTTCTGTTTAAGTAATGGGTTTTTGAAAATAATATTTCAGGCATTGCTAGAGGATGTGGGTGGCAAAACGTGGGTGCCTATGTTAATCTTGGAGCATACTACATAGTTGCCATTCCTATAGCTGTCATTTTGGCCTTTGTACTGCATGTTGGTGGCAGGGTCAGTTACACTTTCCCCACTGATTTGATTTACAAAGCTCTGAAATTTATGTTTTCAGAGCTAGATGAGAACTTTGGAAAAAAAATTAAAGTTTACCTTACCTGTTAGAGTAGATTTTTGACTTGTAAATGATAATCCTCAAAACAGAACTGTTATTAAAATTATAATTCTGATGTTCAACTGGCAAGACCATTCCCAGCAGCAGTATGAGAATATAAGTTATTTCCTAGTTCCTTTCCTCTTAGCAATAGTAGAGAAAGCACACAACTTTCTGTAGGCTGCAGGGAAAATGCTGGTGTTTACAAATAAGAAAACCGAATACTTCCTTTTAACATTTCGATTTGTTGGTTATTCCAAATTTTCATGGATATTTCAGGGAATCTGGCTCGGAATTATCTGTGGCCTTTCTGTACAAGCAATTTCACTATTCCTAGTAACAACATGTACGGGCTGGGAACAACAAGTAAGTAGCTCCAATTTTAGTATTCTAAAGAGAAAGTTGCAGCAATTATTGTTTTATATGAGAAAAGAAGACATGGATTGTACCCATTTATTTTTCCTGCAATGTAAATTATATGAGGCAGAAGAATAACTATCGATGACCATAGTAACCTGTAATGAATCTTATCTATATCAGACTGATTTCAAATTTCATTTGAGGTTGAAGTTTATCTACATGATTTGACCATTTTGATTTGATGCGCATTACATAAATTAATGGAATGTCTATGTCCACATGCACATAGCATCTAGACCACAAATTTGCTTGTTCTCAGATACTAAATCTACTATCTTCCTCTTTACAATCTATTGAACTGGGCATGAAAATGAATGCTTGCTTCGAATCTAGCTGAATAGTATCCATGAATGTAGTAATTTTGTTTACTCACATAAACATTGGTTGTCTTATGAGTAGGCAAGAAATGCAAGAGAGAGAGTATATGCATCATCATTACCCATAGTTACTAATGATATGATAAAGGTATGAACTCTATATTCTGCTTTTAAGAGAAGGTTGATTTTGGGGAAATTAAGAATGAAAAAGTCTGTGAGATAAAAGACATGGAAAAAAGCATCTAAAGCAAAATGCTTTGATGTTTCTAAGCTGACTAAATACTAAAAGGAAAATCAATTGATCCATTGTCATGGAATACCCTTAACTTATTGTTATGAGCGTTTTTCATCAAATAGGATGATAAAAAGTATCAACCTTGATGCTGATAAGTTTTGTAACCAATTTTCAAACTCTTGAAGCACCAAGTTGATTTTTGGCTGCCTTCAGCTCTAAAATGTGTCAGGGTACTCCAGCTGTAAAAGCCATCATTAAATGAGCCATTTTCCTTAATTTATTGAATATGCTTGATAGAGCTGGAAAGAGTGCAGAGCAAGCACTTTTGCTGGGTGATAAAGAAAAACTGTCCGTCTGCTTCTTGAATTCTGATAAAATTCAAATCAATGTTCACAAGGACCGTTGTAATCTTCTCTAATGTGCTGTTATGCATCATTATTTTCGTTGAGAAGCCTTTTGTAATGTCTCAGGTGCTTTTATTTTGTACTACTGTTGAATTTTGGTTTTACTCTGCTATGTTTTTAGTGATAATGTTTTGTATTATTATCAATGTGTTTTTTTATTGAGGTTTTGTATTAACATCTAGATCGTTGGCTATGTATTATAGATGTATTTATGGTGTCCTTAATATGTTCGGATTACTGGATTAGTTCCATTTGATCGTTTTCATTATATATAATATAGACCTGTTCATTATATTTGATGCAGTGTTCTAGATTATTAGTGGTTTCTACATCTTTATGTCCAAGTCATGGTTATCATAGATGATTTCTAGTTAAATGTGATGATTTAAGGATATTATGTTATGTTGGGTGTTTGTTGCACTTGCTTAGCTATTCTTTAATGGTTCTGGTAAATCTGATACTTCATTTGAGTATGCAAGTACAATACTTTCTTTCCCCAATGATGGTAATTTAGAGCTGGTGGTAAAACATGTTTGATAATGTCCTCCTTACTCAATTGAGTGTGAAATGAGTTTTGTGAATCTCTAGGTAAAACTAGATCTAAGTCAATGGTGATTCCAAAATATATATGTTTTGTTTGAACTTGTAAAGTGAGTGTGTCTTTTATGTGTGGTTGATTTTTTTGTCCTACTGCATTGTTAAGGTATATCAAATACACGATCCACATATTTATGAATTTTTCAATGTTTTGAGTAGAAAGATAATATGTTTGCTACAGATTTTATTTCTAATGAAAGAATTAAAGTGTATTAAATCATTATTTAGAAATACAAAATATTTACTTGTGGAAAATAGAATTACAAAATTTAATTTAATTTAATTTGTTTCAATCTCATGTGATCGCTAGAAAAATATCAAACTTAAATGAATTATGTTGTATTGCCTTATTGAATTATTAGCATGAGAAAATCTTGACTATAAGTTAATTCCAATGTATTAAACTAGTTTACATTTGGTGCAAAGATAATTTGTTAAATATTTGAAAGAAACATTTTAATAAAAATACTTTAAATGGGAAAATATTTTAATTGTTAAAAAAACTCCCATTAAAAAAATTCTTGAAATCGGAAATGGAGGAAATTTATAGAAGGGGTTTGTCACATTGCACACAGTAGGAGACTAGGAAATTAGATATAAATAAAATAGTCAAAGTAGCCAAACGAATTGAATATGGGCTGCAAACAAGCTTGTTGTGTGGGCATTAAATTGGAGAGGATGAGGGGAATGGGCACTATGTGAAGAGGAAGAAGAAAAGAAGAATAAGAGGGAGTTGAATCGTTGGGAGAGCAAGGGTCATTTGAGAGTGTGTATGTGAAATAATAGCTCATAAAAGAGCTATGGGCATCCAACAAAGGAGGAATTTCATCAGATGAGGGAAGCGAGAATGTGGTATGCACAAATAAGGGTGAAGATTTTGAGAAAGTTGAATAGATAATAATGCACTATGTTTAGTAGTTCTAGGTTTTCTTTCTCTAAATTTCTCTTGTTTTAATGCATCTCATCCTTGTAAAAGGGTAAGAGCTTACATCTTTTGCTCATCATAATCATGCTTAAGAATAAAAAATTTCTTTTGAATTGGCAAGGACTCATCAAGTCATTTAATTTAGTTTTATCTTAATTATCATTCATGTTGATTGAGAGGCTTGTCACTATTCAAATGTCATAGGATGAAGATACACATATTAATTATAGATTGTGTCTTTTGTGTGGTGACCTACAATCTTACATTACTAAGCAAAATGGACACAATTAATTTTGTTAGGAGCATAGACGTGATTAGACAAAAATCCAACGTGACCATTCGTTACTGCTTCTTTGTTGGAGCTTTGTGCCATTGATTTTAGACCTTAAATCAATATCCAAATGAGGCCGCAATAGAATACCAAACAAATGATGATCTTATAGATGCCTAAAATTGTCCTTAATTATTTATTATTTATTTAATTATTTTACCCTAATGTCCTCTATTAATTAAATAAATATTTATTTTATTTTATTTAGCTAACTCTTTCCCCTATTAATTAAATAAATACTTTTATTTATTTGATTAATTCACTTACCTTTTTTTATTTTTAATCCTAACTCTCCAAAGTGTTCACATGGATCATAATCTAAATTCATGGGCATGTGACAAGTGTCAACCACCTCTTCATTCACTTTGTGTTTTCTCCAAAGTCAACTCACCTCTCAATCTTTTCCCTTCATCTTTACCTTCTCTCTAATTTCATTGATTCTCTTTCATCTATGTGATTCTAGCCATTCATCTTTTAACCTCTTACTCTAAATCTTGATTCTCTTTGAAATCTTTATAAAAGATGTTTCTTCCTTCCATTTTAATCACATCTAGAAGCAATCATACCTATACCAAAATCAGTCTACAATGGAGACAAGGCTCTCTTGCATGCGAAGGTATAACTTTTTTTATTTTATGTGTTTGCACACATTTATAGATTCTCTATTGAGTTTTGTTGAATGCATTTGTAGATCTAGGGTTTAGTGGTTGGCTTAGTTAGGGTTTACAAATAGGTTCAAATTTAGCATAAACATTTTGGCATGCTCGATGGGACTTGGATCTCAATTGCATCTGTATTTTTGTAGGTTTCTCTATCCTTATATTGCTATTTTGTGCAAAAATTTGGAGACTAACCTTTTGTAGCTAGGGTTGAAGACACAAAGCTTAGGGCTTGGAAATATTTGACCATATCTCTCAAACAACTTTGAATTTTTGTACAGAACTTTTATTGCAAGTCGAGGACGATATAAGGATCTCTCAATCCAAAAATTAGATTTTTCTCATTATTTTTGAGCGAGTTATAAATGTTTTATGATTTTTCATGAAAAATAAATTATGGGTACAAATCGATGATGTTTTTAGAAATTTGTATATTTCTAGAAAGCTCTCAGAATTATAAAAGGGGTTTGTTCTTTGCATTTTTAATTTTGATGAAAAGTAATTGGCAAAAAAATAGATCTTTGAAAGTTAGGTTTTTGCAAGGATTTGATCACATCTCTCAAACGGTTGCGAATTTTTCTACAAATTTTTATTGCGGGTTGGGGATGGTATAAAGAAATTTCAGTCCAAAAATTACAATTTTTAGATCTGTTTTGAGGGAGTTATAATTTTTTTATGATTTTTCAAAAAATTAATTTACGAGCACAAATCAACAAATTTTTGGAACTTCTTACATTTTTGGAAAGCTCTTAGAATTCTAAGTGGGGTTTGTTCTTTATATTTTTAATTTCCACTAAGTAGAGCATAAAAGTCTATTAGGCGGGTAATAAAAGAGACATTAAAATGGGCTAATCAAACATAGCTTTTTCCCTTGATAGTGAGGACTAGAGTTGCCCACAAATATTTCAATTGTGTGGCTTTCCTCAAGACTATCAAATATTGAACCATCATTTGCCTTTGGTGTGAGGCTCATAAATTTATTAACTATTTAAATATAGAGGCAAGTTCAAGAAAATGTGGGTGAAAAATAGGGTCAAAAGTGAACACCATTTTTTTCTAAAATCAACTAAACTTAAACTTTAAATTTACCTTCTAGATTATCAATAGTATTTCTAATTTGTTTTAGTGCTATTGATGCACTTTGAAAAATATGATAAGAACAAGAACTTTAGTGCTTTAAATTTACCTTCTAGATTATCAACACTATTTCTAATTTCATCACTATGATATAATAGTGTTTGGTGTGTGCTCCCTTAATTTTGTTTTTGTGATAGATATATTTAAAATTTGATTAGTAGAAATATAGATAAGAGTGAGTACTATAATTTGTATATTTTTTTAATTTTCAAAGTGGGTGCATCTTGAAAACTACATCATTGAGTGTGAATATCACATAACTTGCACAAAAATAATTAAAAGTGTAAGTTTTCAATGTCAATAGATTTCCACAATCCATTTGCTTGTCTAGGTTGCTTTTTTATTTGATTGTGTGAGAGTTTATTGCATCAACGTTTTGAATCACACTCTGTGATGGATTCATCACAGAGTGTGATTCAAAACGTTGATGCAAAAAACTCTCACACAATCAAATCTAGAAGCAACATAGACAATGTAATTTTTCTTGAGTGCATGTATAATGAAGTATAAAATACAATATTGTATGATTTAAAAAATCAAATAGGAACATCAAAATTTATATATAAAAATCAATACATATACATATACATATACACATGTATACACACACACACACACACACACACACACACACACACACACACACACACACACACACACACACACACACACACACACACACACACACACATATATATAGAATTCAAAAAAGACGTAGAGAGCAAGAGACCCCTCTTTACAAAATCAGTTACATTCCAATGGCGTTCTTGGGGGATGATGGCAAGGAGTTTGTGGGGACTGGCGTAAAGGAAGAAGACCTTGAAGTCGATCTTTCCAGTGAAACGAAGGAAGATCAATTATTATGGGAGGAGTATGCGGTCATCTGTAGGATTATGGGACCAAAGAAATCAAGAACCTGCATCAAAAATTGGATTGCTAAACATTGGGGTATGGGTTTGGTGGTGAAGTTTTTACCCAAATGTTTTTTCATTACTGTATTTGTAGAAGGCTTAATAAGAAATAGAGTTTTGCACCAAGAAAATTGGTTTGTGGAAGGCAACCCATTATACATTCAACCCTAGCAATCTAATTTTGATCCCCTTCCTTTGGTTGTATATGATAGCCCTGTATAGATCAGATTATACAATTTGCCAATTGAATACTGGGGAGATAGCAATCTCAAAAAGATTGGCGTACATTGGGCACTCTATTAGAAATTGATGAAAGGATAATGGAGGAGGACTTATACTCGTATGCCAGATTGAGGATAGCGGTGGTGAAAATCATTCCATTCCATATCACTCTTCTCACTTTGGAAGGTAAATGGAGACAACAAATTGAGATTGAGAAGGAAATTATTCCTTGTCAAAGATGTGGTAGTAAGTTTCATTTTACCATAGAATGCAAAATGTTTGTTAGAAGGGCGCAGAACAATATGGTCAGGAGGCCTAAGTGAAATTTGGTGGTTAAGGATGTTAGATTCAATGAGAGTCCCAAAGACATTGAGAGGGGGGGGGGGGGGTGAATCAATGTCTAACTGGTTTGCAGAATATTTAAACTTATTAATAACTATGCATCCCAAAACAGTGTATCAGTAAATAAGAATTATTGCAATAAACAGAAATAATAGAGAGAGGATAGAAACACACCATAACACAAGATATTTAACGAGGAAACCCGGTGTGAGAAAAAAATCGATGGGATTTGTGACCCACACTATTTACTCACTGGCCAATGAATAAATACTACTTAGAATGAGGGGCCTGCACATGCAGGGAGGCCAACAGCCTAGAGCTCACTGCTCAATAAAGAGTCAAACTGACTACAAAATGGATTATCAAATCCAATACAACGTACTGCTCAAAACAACATCTCTCATGCCAAGTTCAGTACCGGTTTAAGCTCAGTCAATAACCAAAACCTTCATTGTCAACTATATCACCTTATACAAAATTGCCTCATCACACACATACCCTTTTTTCATCTCCTTTCATAAAATGACCTATAAGATCTCATACATATATGAGTCTTTTGCAATATACCATGTTAGCTTTACAAAACAATTCATATAAACAAAACTTTATCCCATGTCAGTTGGGGTGTCGGTATGCTTGTTGCCGATGTAATCTGAATGTTAGTGAAGTGTTTGTCGGTGCCGGTGTCTGTCGATGTATGAAGTTTGTGATGTCAGGCATGTAGAAACCAATTTCCGGTGACTTTCTTGGTTGCCATATGGTTTCCATCAATGACAACATCAATTATTCTCATAAGAGTGTAGAATGCCAACAATCTCCCCCTTTGGCATTGATGGCAACACTCATGAGAAAAATCAAAATTGTTATCCAAAAATTGAAATCCAAAAAGATGTGCTCCCCCTAAGCAAGTGATCTCCTCTATACATGTATTTTTCTCTCCACTACTCCCCCTTTGACATCAATGACAAAGGATGTCGTCAAAACAGTACAAAAATGCTACCTCAAGGTTTGTAACCGGTTGATTACAATCTGAAAGATGTCCGCCAAAATTATATTTAGACTCTGCATAAATTTGTTGTTGTCATCTAAAGTTGCCTCAGTCTGTTGGATCATACTGGTGAGATAGTGCATCTGCTGCTCCAGTGATCGTTCTCCTTGTACTGTTGCTTTAGACAGTTCAGTTCTCTGAGTAATCAGATTATCCAGCCTCAAACCAAGTTTATCTTTTAGTTCCCGAGCATTAGACTTTATCCTTGCCTTCTCTTTCTCAAGTTTTTCTAATTTCTCCTCAAAGACTGTCATTTCCTGTTCAAAAACTGATATGAGTCCGGATGAACCTATAATATTGTCCACAATGTCATCAATTTGTTTCTGTGTCTTCTTGATCTCCTTATCAATGTCCTCAGTCAAACAGTGAGGTTTACATGCTTCCCTGTGTAGCTCCTTATACTCCAAAATTGTAGAATTGAGTACCGGTAAAAGTGTATCCACCTGATCGGTACATTTCTTTATTGTGTTTTCAAAGAATGTGTTTTTTTCTCTTTTTCAACTCTCTCCTTTATGATATCCTCATTCACCTTATCTATAGTTATAACATTATCAAAAATGAATTTGGACAATGTGTCCAATTTACCTAAAGAATCCTTAATGTGATCTATGTTACAATTTGGTGCAATCATCTTAAGAATAGGTAAAGTGTTATCAATTGCCTTAAAAGCCAATGTATTGCAATCAATTATCCTCTTAATGGAATCCAAAAGTACCTCTGTGATATTGGTAGGTTTGAATTCACCTATAGATGTACTCGGTTCAGCTGTAGATTTCTCAACAAATGTCTGACCAATCACCTTCACTATATCCTCTTTGCTTCCATCAGATGTATCCATTTTGCTTTTAGTTTCCTTTGATGGATCTGTTTGTGTTTGCACCTCTAGCTTTACTAGTTTCTCATATTGTTTCATTGTCTCTGTAACTACCAGTTTTTCAGTCTCAACATGAACCTCTGCCTCTAATTGTTTCTCTAAAAGTTCTACTGCCGGTTTCTCAGATTCTAGTGATCTTGTGCTAGTATCTTTGTTCTCTGTGGGTTTTCCAATCTCTACTGGTTGCTCTGTTTGAGTTGGTATCTCAGTTTCCTGAGAGTCAACAGTTTGTGTCGGTTTCTCTGAAATTTTGCTATTGTCAACATTGTCTGCCTTAACCTCTTAATTATCCTTATCAACAACAATATTTACCTCTTGAGTATCCACATTCATTGTAAAGAGTATCTCAGACTCAAGGTTAGTATTGTCATGTGTTATACCTTCAGTATCAGTAGTCGGTGGATCTTCTGAGTGTACCGGTGGTGTATCCAAAGGAGGCGGTGGAAGGTTATCTGTAACCTTTATGTTTGGAATTGTTAGATTCAATGACAGTCCCAAAGACACTAAGAGGGGGGGGGGGGGGGGGGGGGGGTTGAATCAGTGTCTAACCGGTTTGTAGAATATTTAAACTTATTAATAACTATGCATCCCAAAATAGAGTACCGGTAAATAAGAATTATTGCAATAAATAGAAATAATAGAGACAGCATAGAAACACACCATAACACAAGATATTTAACGAGGAAACCCGATGTGGGAAAAACCTCGGTGGGATTTGTGACCCACAATATTTACTCATTGGCCAATGAATAAATACTACTTAGAATGAGGGGCCTGCACATGCAGGGAGGCCAACAGCCTAGAGCTCACTTCTCAATAAAGAGTCACACTGACTACAAAATGGATTATCAAATCCAATATAATGTACTGCTCAAAACAACATCTCTCATGTCAAGTTCAGTACCGATTTAAGCTCAGTCAATAACCAGAATCTTTGTTGTCAACTATATCACCTTATACAAAATTGCCTCATCACACATATACCCTTTTTTTCATCTCCTTTCATAAAATGACCTATAAGATCTCATACATATATGAGTCTTTTACAATATACCATGTCGGCTTTACAAAAGATAATTACATTACAAAACAATTCATATAAACAAAACTTTATCCCATGTCGGCTGGCGTGTTGGTATGCTTGTTGCCGATGTAATCTGAATGTCGGTGAAGTGCCTATTGGTGCTAGTGTCTGCTGATGTATGAAGTTTGTGATGTCGGGCATGTAGAAACCAATTGCCGGTGACTTTCCAGTTGGTTGCTAGATGGTTTCCATCAATGAAAACATCAACTATTCTCATAAGAGTGTAGAATGCCAACAAAGGATAATCCAACCGCCCAAAACCTTCTCTATTTGACATATAATTATCAACATTCGGGGAGCGATATCCACCCTCCGGTACCTATTCAAAAACAAAATCATCATATTTCTAGGGAACATGTATCCAATTCTTCAGAGTTGCTCTCGATAGTAGTGGACAAGGCCAATGAGAACAAGCCTTGGGAGGCAGAGGCTTTATCTCAAGAGTCGGAGAATGAATTCGAGTTATTTTGTGAAGAAGGAGAAATCAGAGGAGATGAAATAGACAACATGGATCCTAGATGCATTAGTCAGTTAGCAAATGCCTTGTTGGGTAAATCCAAGGGTTGTAAGGGACGTAGGAGCAACAGGCAAGTCAGGAGGATAGAGCCTCATAAAAAGGTATTGTTAGTGTTCTAGATTTTCTAAAGATGTACAAGGGAGGTAACTCCTCCCTTGGGGGAAGATGAAGATTCTTAATTGGAACGCCAAGGGTCTTGAAACCCTTGACAAAAGACGCTTGGTCAAGAGAGCGATTGATAAATTGGCAATTGATATATTTTTTCTTCAAGAGACCAAGCTATTTGATGTTAAGGCCCAAGATTTCTCAAAATTATGTTTTAAGTGAAATAGTATGTTTCAAGCAGCTAGTGGCACAGTAGGGGGTCTAGGAATTATTTGGAATCTGTTATCTATATCAATTTATCCTATTGCCTCCAATTCTAATTGGATGATTGTTCGGGTTCCCAGTATTGGTGGCTTAGCAGATTTCCCCTGATCAATGTATATGGCCCTATTAAAATGGAGGAGAAGGTGAGAGCTTGGGGTGAGATCATCAACCATGTCTACAAGCTTAACCTAGATAGAATTATAGAGGCGGAGATTTTAATGCTATCCTGGACATAGATGAAAAATTGGGTGGCCTCAGGAAAAGTTCCAAAGTCATGGAGGACTTCAGAGATTTCATCAACTCTATCAAAGTGGCAGATGCGGTCCCCAAGAATGGAATGTATACTTGGATGAATAGGAGGATCTATTTTTCTAATATCACTAAAAGATTGGACAGGTTTTTTTGAGCGATTTTTGGATCAACAGGCAATTATCGGTTTCCACAACCATTATACTGCAATCTAGCTCATATCATCTTCTCGTTTTGTTAAATCTGGACCAAGACAAGACAACTCATAGAAGTTACTTTAGATTTTTAAGCATGTGGTGGAGAGATCCTAACTTTAAAAGTAATCTCAAAAGGTGGTGAGAAGAAGGAAACAAGTTCGCGGACTCTCCCTTCTTTCATTTTGCGAAAAAAATGTACATGAAACATAAAATTAAAATTTGGAATAATAAATCTTTCAAAAATATATTTGCAAAAAAATTGAGAATAGAAGAAGAATTGGGAAGCATCAATGAAAAAGTGATGTTAGCCGGCATGACAAATGAGGAATTTACATTGGAAAGCGTATTGAAACCAGAATATATGGAAATCTTAAGGAGAGAAGAATTGTATTAGAGGGACAAATCCAAAGAGCTATGGATTGCAGAAGGGGATTCCAATACCAAATTTTTTCATGCCTCTGCCAAGGCCAGAAGAACTTTCAATAAAATAACTTCCATCAAAGATGAGAAAGGCATTTGGTGCTCTTCCGGGAAGGAGATTGAGCAGGCAGCCTTGGATCATTTTTTGAAGGTTTTGGGAAATGGTAACCCTCTGAGGGCAAATCACATTCTGCTCATCACTGAGAATATTGAGACATTTGTCTCCCCTGAAGATAATAAGATGCTTATGGCCCCTTTTTTAGAAGGAGAGGTGAAAGAGGCAACATTCGCCTTGCATCCACTCAAAGCTCCTGGTCCTGATGGTTATACGACCGAAGTATTTCAATCCTGTTGGGATTTCATGGGTAATGATATCTAGACAGTAGTTGAAGAATTCAAAAAGAAAAAGAGGTATGTGAGGGAAATGAATCATACAATGATTGTACTTATTCAAAAGAAGTGGGATTATGAATCGATGAGGGATTTCCATCCCATTTCACTTTGTAACATGATATACAAGATCATTTCCAAATCTATGGAAAACAGGCTCAAGAAGATTCTACCTAAACTATTTGCATATAATTAGAATGGTTTTACACTAGGTAGAGAGATTGTGGATAGTATCATATTGGTCTTGGAGCTGTTACACTCCATGCACAAAGAGAAGATGAAAGGTATGGCGATCGAGCTTGATTTATCGAAAGCATATGATAAGGTTATTTGGAATTTTCTGTTACAAGTTCTTGTCTGTATGGGTTTTGATAGCAAGTGGATAGAGTGTATCAAATTTTATATTTCTTCTGTAAGTTTCTCCATTCTAGTTAATGGATCAATGTGTGGCTTCTTTGATGCTACTAACAGATTGAGGAAAGGAGATCCCTTGTCCCCATATCTGTTTGTTTTGATGGCGAAAGTGTTAGGCAGTAGGATCAGAAGGATATGCATATCAAGTAGGTGGAAAGGGATCTTTGTCCATCCCCAGTTGGATCCCATCACTCACTCTCATTTTGTGGACAACACGTTGCTATTCAGGGAAGCCTCTATTCAGGAGGCCTCAACAATTAAGTCTGCATTGGAGGAGTATTCAAGGGCTTCTGGGCAGATAATGAATAAGGAGAAATCACAGGTGTTCTTCTTGAACACTAATAGACAAACCCAGATTAAGATTGCTCACCTATTGGAATATCAAATTGGCTTGTTTCCTCTCAAATACTTGGGAATCACTATCAATTCTAGCAGCAGACAAAAGAAAATTTGGGAGGACATGATTAACAAGTGTAAAGGAAAATCAAAGCAGTGGAAAATTAGATGGCTATCTCAAGCAGGGAGGTTAACCATGATTAGATTGGTTTTATCGGCCATACCCATTTACGACATGTCATGTTTTAGGATGCCACGGGTGGATAGCAAGAAGCTAGATGGGATGCTTAATAAATTCATTTGGGAAGGGGCAAAGGTGGTTAAAAAAATTCCATTGATCAATTGGGAGACCGCTTGTCTGACTAAAGAAGGAGGGCTAGGGTTGAGAAAAATGGATCTTCAGAACCTTGCATTATGTGCAAAACTAGCCTGAAAATGTACAAATATCTTGAAAGACTTTGGTGCAGATTGTTTAGAAGCAAATATTTGGATTCAGAGGAGTCAGAGAGAATATTTTTCGTAGAAAATGCAAACGAGGGATCTGATGTGTGGAATTTCTTGTGGGAGAGTAGATGTATTATCATTGAACATCTATCTTGGCAAGTTAGGAATGGGTGGAAGGAAAAAATTTGGGATGACTCATGGGATGGTGAGAAGCCTCTCAGGGACTTGTTTGAGGATCAAAACTGGGTAAAATGATGTGGCAAATGTGATGGGAGACAAAGTGGGTCAGTATTTTGAAGAAGGAGGATTTAGGGGAGACAAGGTCAGGTGGAAGAATATAGAGATTGGGAGTAAGGAACTGTGTGCCAAACTAACAGGAATTTTAAGGTGTAGGACGATCCTGGTGTCAAAGGAGGAAGATACTCTTTTATGGCGTGTGACAAAATCAGAGGATTACATTATAAAACTTGGTTATGAAATTCAAAGACACAATTTGAGGGACACCGTTTGGCTGCATAAGTTGTGTTGGAGCAATATAATTCTTCCTAAAGCTGGAGCCTTTCTTTGGATTGCCCTTCATGATAGGGTACTCACCAGGAGTAGACTGAATATTATTGGCATTGCTGGACCTAGCTGATGTGTATTGTGTAAAGAAGAGGAAGAGACTACGAACCACTTGTTGTATAGATGTCCTTATGCTAGTATGTGTTGGGATTGATTGTTTGATATGGTGAACTTGAATACTCTCAGGAATGAAGGACTGAAATCTTTTTTACTGTCTTGGCCTTAAGTGGCCAAATCTAAACGGGGTGACATTTGGTTGGTAGGACCAACTTTGGTAGTGTGGCATATTTGGAAGGAGAGAAATAGGAGAATTTTTAAGGAAGTGGATCTCTCTACCGAGCAACTTATTTCAAAAATTAAGGTAGCCATAGAGGAAGTTGTAAATGGTAAGAGTATCATGAGAAAGACTTACAGATATAACAATTGGGATAGGAGAATGGAGATAAAGTGGTCTTTGAAAGATATAGGGCACGTTGTACCATCTAAGAGACAGTAGATAGGAGTCAAATTAAATGGACTATGCCGCCAAAGGATTGGGTGAAGCTCAATTTTGATGGGACCAATAAAGGTAATCCAGGCATGGTTGTACTAAGAGATGAGAATGGTAGAATGATTAGAGGAGTGTACGGTAATTTAGGAGAGAGTTCAAACAATGAAGACGAAATTAGAGCATTGGAAGCAAGTTTAAGCATGCGTGTTGAGGGGAAAATCTCCAAGATTATCATAGAAGGAGATTCCCAAGTCATCATCAATGGCATGATACAATCCTCTTTTCACAATTGGAGATTAAAAAAATGGCTTCTTTTTATCAACAGTTTTTTGGAGCGGATTGGGGTTTTCAAAATTGTTCACACCTATAGAGAGGGCAATAGAGTGGTAGATCTCCTGGAAAATTTGGGAGTAGTAGGGGAAAATCAGTTTTGCTCGATTAGGCTAGACGAAGCTTCACAAGAATTAATGGATGCCATAAAAAATGACGTTCTGAGTAGTCCTCGACAAGGTATAGGGTAGGGGTAGATATTGTATGTGACATATGAGGTGACCAACGCTTCTTTTCACAAGGAAATTAAAGTGTAATGGCATATCAATAATTTAGACATGCACTGCATACAAGGATTCAAAGTTCTTTGAGTACCGCCAGTGATTAGCCCAAGTCATGGGGAGAGTAAGATTAGCATTAGGATATTGACGCGGTAACTTCCAGAAGGACAAGACAACTCAGAGAAGATGACAGGAGCAGAAATAACAGGGATAAAATATCTAAAACAAGATGTATATATCTCCCTCCCCTATCTATATCTCTCTATATATATCCCTATCAATCTCTATCTCATCCTCTCCAACCCTATCTCTCCCCCCTCCCTCTCTTTACCTCTATCCCTCTATCTCTACTCTCCTCCATGTCTCCTTGCTTATTTATCTCTATATCTATCTCTATCTCTCAATTAACCCCCTCCCCCCCACCCCCTCTTTCTCTCCCCCTTTTCCAATATCTATTTCTTTATCTCCCCCCCTCCCCCCCTCTCTCTCTCTCTCTCTCTCTCTCTCTCTCTCTCTCTCTCTCTCTCTCTCTCTCTCTCTCTCTCTCTCTCTCTCTCTCTCTCTCTCTCTCTACTATTAGTGTTTTACCTATCTAGTTTACATTAACTTATACCTCTTCACACTATAATTAAGCTCACTCATATGTTTTTTAAATTTGGATCTCATCTCATAAGGATTTTGCATATCCTCACACTTGTCCCAATTGTTTCACATGTTTTGGAGGGTTAGTCAATTTTATACACTTATACCTTCCTTCCTCGTCATTTTACATATACAAGGGCTCATTGTATTATTTTTGAATCACTTTTATGATAGGTTTTGGATTATTATCATGCAAGTTCATTTGTGAAAATTATAATATTTTATATTAATTTAATAATTTCTCCAACATGGTATTAGAGCCATGAGTAGAAAATCCAATTAAGTCCTCCATTCATGACTCTTTAATCACTTGTTTATGTTTCTATATTTTCTCTTTTGGAGAGGAGCTTGTTTTTCCATTGAGTTTTCCCCTTTTCTCCAGTTGTGAGAGAAGGCATTATAAATGGGTACCTAACATGACCTAGTAGTCGATCCCATAATCATAATTGTCATTTATGCATCATTTGCATAACAATCTACTACTCCTTGAGTTATACTGGCGTGAATAAGGTATTTTACCTAATTAGTTTACTAGTGGGTCTTCAAATGTTAAGTTTACTTAGGTTCTAGGAATCTTTCTAGCATGGGGGCTTCACTAAGTGAGCCTAGGTTATAGAACGTGCGTTCATGGAATACTAAGGAATCCCCCTATTTTCACCAAATATTGTGTTGGAATTAAAAACCCCCCTATTTTCACTAATAGGCAATTTATTGCACCCTCTTTTTTGGGATATTAAATCCCCCAATATGAATGCACGTGATATAATATTGCCTAGCTAGTGAAGCCCTCGTGCTTTCTAGAAGTATTATCTAGCTAATTAGATCTTATCTTATCTTTTGAAATTTAAATTTTGAGTCCTGGGTCATTCAATATTAATCATGTTAGTTGTCTCTTGTCATAGTATTAATACATATAACAATCTTGTCTAATCCTATCTCTCAACCTTGTCTTTATAAAAAAGACATCATATGTACATTTTGTGATGTAGTACCAAATCAATCTAATCCATTGTGCCTATTATCAAGCATTATTTTGCTCTTTTTTCTCTCTTGTGAAATGTAATGTTTGGTTTAAATATAGATGATTTTGGAGGATAATTGAGTCCATTGGTGATTCTAATAGGATTAATGTAGGAGGTGCTTCCTTTTAATTATCTTCACTTCAAGAATTGAGTACTCTAAAGAGGAGAGAAAAAAAAAAAAACTAACCTTCCTTTTATGCTAGAAATGACTCAAGCGGGTGAAATGGTAGGTGTAGATTGCATTGGTTCTACTCTCCAATGTGATGTAGTAGATGATTTGAAGGGTAGTCTCATCACACAACCATGGAAGGGACATCCCAACTACCTAGTTGGAGCTCCATTAACTATTTTATCCTCCTTTGGGAAACTTCAACACCCCACAAGATAGGAACCTTAGAGTTCCAACTTTTGACAAATTCCCCCAATAAAGTGCTATAGAAGCCATTCAAGTTCTCCATATGGGGAGTAAGGTTGCTCTTTTGAACAATTCTCCATATCTATTAATTTTTCTTCACTAATTCATAAGACAAAGGTTCAATCTTGTTACAATCTCCTCCTAGGTTTACCCTCTCCTAATTTGTCTCTCATTTGCAATTGGTGAGACTCATCATTATTGGAGAAGTAGGAGATGTTGTAATGTCATGGAGGATCAACATTGTCAAGTTGTGTGATCATTGCCACCTCATAAGGAAATAAATCAGTGCAAGACCACTTAGTCTTCAATCATTACACCTTTGTATTTAAAGAAGTCTACCAAACTATTACATTATCTATATATGGTTCATATCTCCAAATGGGCAATATGAGAAATGAGGGTGAGTGAATCAAAGATGAGGTTCTCTCTAGACTAGGCAAGGGTAGAGACCCTTTGAGACAATTAACGATCTTAGCTTTTTTATGTTTTTGAGCTCGATAATTTGTATTATTTTAATTTGGATAGTAAATTATTAATGGTTTTGTAGTATTAGGAAAAATATGCAAGTTTTCTAACATTATAATGTACAAAATTATTATTTGAATGGTTTGGGTCATTTATTGAGTTTATTTAATTCAAATTTTGTTTTGTTAAAGGTTCCAATCACTTCTACAAAGCTTTCACCTACTTAGCTTGCTTTGCTAAAAAATCAATCAAAACAAAATTACAATTCATATAAAAGAGACGTAACATACATTTTATATTGTGTGATATTTTTTTGTCCCTGTGATTATTTTTTAATCCACATTACAATATTCACCAGAAGTAAAATTAATCTACTCAATTATTATGTTATTTTTAAAGATAATGCATCTAATATATTCTTTTAATAATGATAGATTGTTTTAAAAAAAATGAGGTAGTTAATGATTAAATTGATTTATGAAGATTAATTGCTAACCTTATATTATGAAATGTCATAGAATATGTACTAAAATAAAAAGGTACTGTAGGAGACACCAAAAAAACTGATATATTTTAGTGCAGACGGGTTCCAGACTGTTGTTTGGTGATCATAATTTACTGGCGGCCGGTTGGAAATTGTACTATGTGACGCAAAAGCAGACAAATGGCTGTGGTGGCCATCAACTTGGATTTTGATTCCCTTACCAATGCTGAACTTTAAAATTGTGATAAAGTGAAAGATTGTTTTTTGTTCTGTTTTTTCCATCAATCTTCTACAGAGGCGATTCAATATTCTTATAAACCTACAAACCCGCTTATAAGTTGGTCGAATGTAGTTCTTCTATTCGATAAACCATGGAGAGAGGTGATTCAATTCATAGCCAGGGACATGAGAATGATATGTCAGACCCACTTCTCACCGAGGATGAAACAGTTGTACTTGAAGCTGAGCATGATGAAGTGAAGTGCAGTGGAGCTCTAGCATGGGAGGAAGTAAAGAAACAATGCTGGATAGCAGGGCCCATGGTGTCTGTAAATTTGTTACAATTTAGCTTGCAGGTGATGTCTATTATGGTGGTGGGGCATTTAGGGGAGCTTGCTCTCTCTAGTGCATCTATTGCTACTTCCTTTGCAAATTTCTCCGGCTTCAGTGTGATGGTATAATTAAAAAACCTTGCTTTGCTTTGGTTTGCTTTTGTTGTAAGAGTTTATCGTTTAAATACTTTCCTGATACTTTTCCTTCTTAAATTCCCAAAAAGGAAAAAGCTTTAGAAAAGGTTGAAAAATTGAAGCATTATCTCAGAATCTGGACTCATTTCCTTAAATGCTTAGTTGCACCGAGTTCCTAATGTACATTATTCCTTAGATATTGAAGTAGCAACTTGCCCTTGTAAAGCGTAAAATCATAAGACATCAAACTGCTCTGTTTTATAGATAAGCCATCCCTTATGACCTATAATGGATATATTTTTTGGTCCTGCAACTGAGTAAATATTTTAGATTGATGCACTGCTGAAGCAGCTGAAGCAGATTGCTTTAATAATAATCTGTTCATTAGGCACAATACTCGTTTAAAGGTTTTGAAATAGGGTTGCAAGTTAAGTGGAATTGGGAAAATGGGTGACCAACCTGCTTGGAAATACTAGTTATTGTGTTTGAGTCTATGATTGCAAGTGGGCCTTTACAGTACCAGTGAGACATTAATTATTGCACCTGATCTCCGAAATATTATTTTGATAAGGATGCACTGTTGAATTATTATATGCTTAACTTTTTTTTGGATAAGATCCCAAGTACAGACTGTAAAATTCACCCTCAACCACTACATTTTTTTTAACCTCATTAGGATTACCAACTTTATCAACCCAGACATTATCTTTTATCTTAGAATTTTTTACTTCCTAACTTCTCCAAACATCATAGTGATGTCAATTCAATGGGTCCACTTGCATGCTTACACTCAAAAGTGGTAAGATCCCAAGTGTTGGGGTCATTCCTAGACCTAGACCTAAGCCTCAAGGGTTCATTTATGATGACCCTGTCTATGTATTCTCTTGTGAGAAATTAGAGGCATTGAAGTTCACACTCAAATGTTAGGAGTTCATTCTCTCCTATTGTATGAGATCTTTGATCTCTCTTTAATCCCTAATTATTAATTTGAATCTATTAACTTAGTCCTATTACAATAAAAAGATAATCATTGCTGTCAGGTGTTGGTTCCATAACCAACATTACCAAACATTAGTGTACAAACTTACACATATACACAAGGGTCATATCACAAATTGCAAACAACAATTATCACGAGCATGTCAGATATACACAAGGAACTAGCTCATACACATTACAAATGCACAAGGTACACAAGTTGACTAGCTCTATCATACATCAAATACATAGTGAGTAGCTCCAACCTACATCACATATACAATGAGTAGCTCCAACATACATCACATAGACAATAGTGACTGACCCATACAGGCATCACAAAGACATAGTAACTAGCTCATATAGGCATCGTCAAGACAATAGTGACTAGCTCATATAGGCATCACGAAGACATAGTAATTGTCTTATTCACAATGGTTAACTATCTCCTGTCCATAGTGCATCCCAGATAGAAAAAAGAATGTTAGTGCATTGCACACTACATCGTGGGTCCCATTCTTTGCCTTGGTCTTGTTGATGTGTTTTTTATGCACAATCGAACACAAAATAAAATACCAAGGTATCTTATCCTCTCTTGAACAAAGTCTCTCAAATGCTATGCTTCACGATCAAATGAGACAACTCCAAGGTTCCTAATGTCAGGTCATGACGTGTGGATAAGCACAATTGGCCGTTGTGATTGTTGTTTCTTCAAGGGGCCCTACATCGAATACTTGAATTGCTGAAACTTAAATTCTAATTATTTGTGTGGAGAATAAAAAAGGGGCAAAAGGCATAGGGTTTAGGAAGACTACACTACTCCTAAGAATGCAAGAGATAATGAACGATTAGATAAAATTCAACCAAGCTCTACTTCGCCATCAACGAACAACTCTACAAAGCTAGTGCGATCTCCTAATGTAGGCATGTGATGTTCAAATTACTATCAACAACAAAGACATTATCAAGGCAATGCATATCCAAGTGTGAATAGCAATTGAAGTTAAGCTCATTGAGAATTTTAGTTGACCACACAAGGCAAACTTACAATCAGCAAATTGCTAGTGGTGTGGATAAACGAATTTCATCATTAATCATTCACAATTCCTTTCATTCATCTAATTACTCATCATCTAACATGAAGATCCAACAAGAAACCATGCACTTGTAAAGAAACAACACAGTCCACCATAACTTCAATGAAAAGGAAGTTTATTTACAACTTTGGCAACAATTTCTGCCTTCTTCTAGTCTACTGTAGCTGCTATCTACTATTCGCTATTGACCTCCTATTCACTATTTCTAAAACTAATATTAACCTTTACAGATGAGAAGAGTGAGCCTTTATATAATGCTCTCTTTACAATGAATGGCCTGGATTGAGTCCATATCAATGGCTGAGATTGCAAGATGGAAACCCTAATTAGGGTTTGTTACAACAAACTCTCCATAGCCAATGAAATAATTACAATATCCAGACACATGTCTTCTCTGGAATATTTGACCAATAGATAGTGAGGGTAGCTATCTCAAAGTCTGTGCCTCCATAAGATGAGTTAGGTGCATTGCATCTAGAAATGCTGATGTGGAACTCCTTGATAGGTGAGTGGTGACTAGGATGACACCTCAATCTGCTTGTACTTGTAGACTTGATTCATCATCATGAATGAGTGTTGAGCAATATCTCTTGATAGTCAACATTTGAAGCTCGCTCAATGTGGTGATGATGATGGGAAGCATCGATATGGTCGAGTCATTCCTTCATCTTTGCTTTCTTATCCGGCCTTGAGATAGTTGTATGATTTCTCCCTTTACACTCCTTTGACCTCTTCATGTCACCATGATAGAATGAAACCTTTGAAGGTATCTTGCTCCATTTGTTGTTATGCTTGCTTCATGCTGCAGCTGTCGAGATGTTTGAAGTCCTTTGTCCTGCCAATATTTTGAGTCTTCTTCCATGCTTTTGAAGTGTTCTTGATGTTGCTTTTAGTCCACATCTTCATCCTTTTCATTAATCATCCCTACAAAATAAACAAAAATGGTATTAAGCACACATGATATATAACCCTTATATACCCTCTTAATTTGATATGATCTCTGATTTTGTGTTGCAGGTCTGATAATTGCATCTATAGGGAAGGAATATGCTTGCTTCAAGTGGACAAATGATTGATTTCGGATTAGTCTTTATAAGCGTACAAGGGAGAAGATGTGTCTTCTTAGCTCTAGAAGTGGAATTCACTTCTATGATGGAGCAAAGGAAATGAATTTCGCTCCTAGGAGGGAGCAATGGAAATGCAATTCACTCCAATCAGGGAGCAAAGGAAGTGATTTTAAATCACCATCTCCAGCATCTCTTTATCAAAATCTCCATCAATCTGATCTCTTCACTTGCTCATGTCATGTCAATATGCAAGGTGAAATATAGGAAATGCTCAAGGTTTGTTCTCCATGCATCAAATTTCATTAACTCACCTTTTAGGATGCAATGGAGGGAAGTTTGCTCCTAAGGAGGAGAAAAGGAAGTAAAATTTGCTCCAACTAACTAAGGAGCAAAGGAAGTGATTTTCGCTCCAAGAAGGGAGCAATGGAAGAGAAATATGCTCCACAATTAGGGCAAAGGAAGTCGCTCCAAGACCAAGGCAAAGGAAGTTCGCTCCTAGACTTGGGCAAAGGAAATCACTCCTAAACTTAGGCAAAGGAAGTGAAAATCGCTTCAAATCATGAGCAATGGAAGTGACATTAATCTCAGCCCACTTGGTTATCAATTCACCCTCTTATGTCTTGAATTGCTCCAAATCATCATGAAAGAGTGCCTTTGAAGGATTTTCACTTTCATGAAGGAGCAAAGGAAGGTGAGTTCGCTCTTGAGAAGGGGCAATGGAAGCAAATTTCGCTTCAAGAATGGGGCAAAGGAAGTGGATTTTGCTCCTAGGAAGGAGCAAAGGAGATTTTCATATACTTAGCCAAATTTTGCTCCTGCAACTTGCCTCTCGATGAAGTACGATCAGACCACTTGGATAATGAAAGAGACCTTGCATAGTTGATGAGACTTTCAACCAAGGGATGCATCTATTGAACCTCCTCACTTGTCTTGCCCAAATCGACACCTTGTTTGATACTTTATCTCCGTCTCACATATTGCTTCTATGAGGTCAAAGGAAATGACTATCAATGCGATGGAAGAGCATAGGAAGTCCTTTCGTTCCTTTGAGAGGGCAAAGGAAGTGGGGTCGCTCCTGCTAGAGAGCAAAGGAAATTTTCCCATACTTAGTCAAATTTTGTCCAACTGACCTTCCTTACCTACTATGCTCAAATTGACATCACTCAACCTCTTTCCAACCTAAGGAGGGAGAAATGACTCTACCATTGCCTAGCCACCTGAGAAAGTGCACTTCTTCAATCAAAAGGCTAATAGCAAAGGATTCTACCACTATCCTAGAAAGAAGAAAAAGTGGGGGTCCTCATTGGCGATGGGGTGATGTGTGAAGACGTCACAACAGGTCTTCTGCACTAGCGGATGATTGGGAAGAGGATTCAATTTATCCCATACTACATTGTGGATCCGTTGTTAACCCAACAAGGTCAAGTATAGTATCTAACAATTGGGAAGAGGACTTGGTGCATCCCATACTACACCGTGGGTCCATCCTCAATCCCAAGGATTTCCACAAGTAGTGAACCAACCTAACCCGATGGATTCCAACTTTAATCACCTATAGGCCACTAGTGACAAGTTTTTCCAACTAGGAAGAAGTAGCTCCCCACATATACCACTTGGTGACCTTAGTGATACTGTCAGCTATCTTCTTCACAATCTTGGGTAGCACTTGGTATTGGTCACCCCCATGCTATAGGTGACAGCCAGTGAACCCTCCTAATACAACAATTAACTCCGGTTACAGTTACCTGCATGGTAAGATAACTACCCGTGCAACCATTACCGTATCAAATTCTGAATAGCCTCTAGCAATTCTTCACCTCCGTGAACCAGGTGAATGCTGGCTAATCCAAAAGAAACAACAGTAGCTCTAGGTATCCGTCATTGGCACGGTCCAATGACAACCTGCTAACTATTACCGTATCATATTCAGGGTAGCCATTGGCGATTTCACCTCTGTGAACTAGGTGAATGCCGACTAATCCCTTGTAGTAGTCTAGACATCAATCATTGGCACGGTCCAATGACTACCTGTCACTGCATAAATGATATTTTAATCTTATTCATTTATTTTTTAGTTACTATCCAAAACAACATACAGCAAGGGAAACGTTTTGCTGCAGTATATGACACGGAGTCAAATCATATGGCAAGCTTTTGATGTTCCTTTAGATAGGCTACATCCAGGTGCTAAATATTCATCCTATTTCTGTTTTCAATAGCTTTTTCTGTGTGTTTAAAGAAACTTATAATATCTATTAAACGATCTATTAAGTTAACCTTCTTTTCAACCAGAGTTTCTCAGCTGAAACAAATATGGTCACTGATTTTGATCCTGTATTGGACCTTTGAACCTGAGCTCTAGTTTTACAAAACAAAATTTTAAATTTGACATCTGAGATTCTCACTTGCCATCGGAACAGAAGTTATTTTGAGGTTGGTAATCTGCTTTCATGAATGTAATAATGCTATAAAGCGAAATGAATAAATCCAAACTCATTTTTTATCTATTATTCTCTGAAATGAACTGTAGTCAACCTTTTCCTCATTTGATGAATTTTTGAAAAGCTTTTTGTGAAAGCCTAATAAAAAATGTAACTTGATTCGGCCTGCCTACATGCCACACTGAATTGACCCTAAAGATAATTTCAGGAGTTATTATGGTTCACTTCTTTTTGGAGAGTTTTAAAGTCTACGGTAAGTATATTCACAGAAGTAAAAATTTAAGTTTGTTTAAAAGCCATGAATCCAATGTTGCATGGAATACCAACTGTTTTCTCTATTTTCTGTATAGATTGGAATGGGAAGTGCATTGGAAACACTATGTGGACAGGCCTATGGGGCAAAGCAATACCATCAGCTTGGGATTCACGTGCAGAGGGCATTTTTTGCTCTTGTTTGTGTGAGCATACCACTTGCTGTGGTGTGGGCATACATGGGCAATATTCTAATTGTATTTGGGCAAGACCCTTTGATATCCTTTGAAGCAGGGCAATATGCCAGATGGATGATTCCCAGTCTGTTTAGTTATGCAGCTTTACAACCCCTTGTAAGATTTCTCCAGTCACAAAGCATTGGTATTCCCATGATGCTATGCTCTGCAATTACTTTGTGTCTCCATGTTCCCATTTGCTGGGTTCTGGTATTTAAAAGTGGATTAGGAAATAAAGGAGCTGCCTTGGCAAACAGCATTTCCAACTGGGTCAATGTGATACTTCTTTTACTGTATATTAAAATATCACCTGCATGCAAGAGGACATGGATATCCTTTACAAGCGAGGCATTGCATGATATTAAACATTTTCTCAAGCTTGCCATTCCATCTTCATTCATGATCTGGTATACTCTTTTAATCTCTTAGCTGCAAAAGTTGGTCCAAGTTATCTACGTTCTACTTCATAGCATTTTTGTGGTTAATATACTTCCTTTTAACCCTTCCCAATATTCAAATTTCATAGCATGTGATGAACATTTTGTCAAAAAGACCAGATCCATTTTTGTTCATCATACCATACCACAAGTTGTTAATGATGTATGGTAGATTCTATTAAAATGTTTCTTTAAACTTATTTTGTTAGTTCATTATTCTATGGGTGTCAACAGCTTCCAGTGGTGGTCCTTTGAAATACTTATTCTCTTGTCAGGTCTGTTGCCCAATCCAAAACTTGAGACATCAGTTCTTTCAATCTGGTATGTATGTTTAATGTGAGAATTTTTCCTAATTATGTAGTGTGATTTTTTAGAAGTTTAATTGTAAATGAACCTTAAATAGGGTATTATATTGCATCTGCTTCATTTTTATCTGAGCTAGTTTTGATATTTTGTAGCCTTAACACTAATTCTCTAGCATCTATGATTCCCCTTGGTTTTAGTGCTGCTGTAAGGTAAGTACATTTTGCAGCTAACTACTAAATTTCTACTATCTCTGTTAATCATTTAACCTAGCCAACCTCAAATCATTTAACCTATCAAAGATTCAATCAAATAAATTCACAATGTTCATGTTGCAGTACACGAGTTTCAAATGAACTGGGAGCTGGACGCTCACAAGCTGCCCGCTTAGCAGTGTATGTAGTGTTCTTTCTATCAATCATGGAGGCAGTCATGATAGTATGTCTTTTATTCTCTATACAAAATGTTTGGGGTCATGCTTACAGCAATGACAAGGAGGTCATTGATTATGTTGCAAGCATGATCCCATTGCTAGCAGCCTCAACATTTTTGGATGCAATCCAATGCATGATTTCAGGTTCAGATTAACCTTTATAGTCATATTTGGAACTGCAAACATATTCAATTTGAAGTCATGATATCATAACAACACTTTCTGTAGATGTAATGGTTGTTTGAAAATGATATTTCAGGTACTGCTAGAGGATGTGGGTGGCAAAAAGTAGGTGCTTATGTTAATCTTGGTGCATACTACATGGTTGGCATTCCTGTAGCTGTCCTCTTGGCCTTTGTACTGCATATTGGTGGGAAGGTCAGTTACCCTTTCCCTGCTGATTTGATTTGCAAAGCTCTGAAATTTACATCTTCAATTCTTGAGAAATAGATGAGAACTTTGGAAAAAAGAAGTTTACCTTACCTGTTAGAGTAAGATTTTTGACAGATAATTGTTAATTCTGAAAATAGAACTTGTATTGAGATCATAATTCTGATGTTCAACTGGCTAGACCATTCCCAGCAGCAGTCTGAGATCATAAGTTATTTTCCCAGTCATATGTAAGGGTGACAAAGGTAATTTGTTCATTCAGGATAGGATGCCAGGAACTAGAAATTGTTCTGGAAAATAACCTAGTGTAGGTAAGATTTCTTTGCTACATAGTTGTAGACTATTCTTCATCTGAATCCTAACTTCTAAGTAGATGCAAACTATTTTCCATCACAATGTCACATCCACATAAGTGCATTCATAGTGGACATTGGATAAAGTAAAATAAACAACAAAAATTAAAATAAAGAAAAACGTAGTCAGATGAATTAAAGAGGCATGGGCACAATATGGGCTACCTCTGTGGGCATTAATGATAGAGGACAATGGGAATATGGTGCAGACAAGGGTGCCCATCATGACATAAAATATGTTTTAATGGGAGAGGAAAGCTCGGAGCTCAGTGCTGGAGAGGGAAGAAAAAAAATGGCAAGGAATGTCTGCAAATCGTTGGCTTGCTGCATTTCAATGATCAAGAAGATGATTATATTCATCTTGAGACCAATACAACCCTGAAATCTATCTCCATTGCAAAGGTGTAGCCTAAAATATGGGATTTTATCAATGGCTTTTCCCCCACCATCAAATGAAGCTGCGATGCCTAAGAAGGTCACAATTTGATCATACGGTTGGAGTTTATACAAGGGTTTGTAGGGGTTGTTATACATTGTAGCTGCAACTGCTTTGGCAGAAATGCTAAGTTACCAATTCTTCCCCATTAGCCTTGGGTCCTGGTCCGGATTCCTTATGGGTCCTGGTCCAAGCCTGGTTCCCCGTGGATTCCGCCCAGGTTCATCCCAGGTGGCAGAGGACCCAGCCACCTGGGATGAACCTGGGCAGAATCCACGGGGAACCCAGGTGGACCCGGGCAGACCAAGGCCCATGGGTTTCCAAAAACGGGGTCCACAGGTAATAAAGCTGCCAAAAATAATAAAAAACACTTTTTTTTTATATGGAGTTTAAATCCCATAGAAGGCTTGTAATTTGAATTTTTGTTGTGTCATGACATTTTCACATTTTGAAACTTGAATCAGTCGAAAGTTGAAACTTGAATATTATCTTTATTGCAAATTATGAATATGATATTACATTTACGATATATGAATATTTATTGGCATTAGCAATCATGGATTTATGATTTATGATTTATCAGTTATCATTTATGTATGGAAATGGAAAGTTGCATTGCATGTTTCATATTTCTATGGATTGTATCATTTTGATAATCAATAATGGTTGTGATAGTTTATATAATTATTTTTCATTATTTTGATGTTTGAACATATATATATATATATATCTGTGTGTGTGTGTGTGTACGGACGCACCCATAACCGTACACAAGGAAGAATTTTTTTCCCGATTCCGTTATCCACATCCGTACCCAAATCGGTAACTTAGCAGAAATGTATGCAAATTGTGCAAGCATATACAAAGTACATGAATTGCTTGATAGGATGCTTGAAGGAAATATGGTTCATGGACTGCAATGATTGCAGGATATGCACAATATAGTCATAATATCTTCCTCACAACCTCCTGAACTGCATTCTTTTTACTGGAGTGTGTTTGGAAGGTAGAGAGAGGGAGGACGTGTAGAGAAGCAATGAAGAAAATGGTGTGAGAAAGAAGAGTATGGAGTGTGGGTGGGAAGGGTATGCAGTCAAGATGCAACATGTTACACCATCTACAACAAGAGGAAGTGAACCTTGTGCGTATGTGATAGAGCTGCCTTCTCTATTGGAGGCCTGCAATGGCTGTGACATCCTAATCCACGCAGCAGCCCTTGTATACCCTTGGCTTCCTGACCCCTCCAATTTTATAACTGTAAGTTATTTCCCCACATTTAAATTGCAGCTTTCCACACATGTTTGCTTGTTGATGAAAATTTTACAGCATTAGATGTGGTCAAGATGGTATTTGTAATCAGAGAGATCATTCAGTCTTTGACTTGCCACATAATTGTTTACGGTATTCTTTTTATTTCTACATGTGTAAAAAATTGTGAAAAATTAGTGGTTTATTATTCAATGTTGTCACCACAAGTTTTGCTAATCTGGAAGCATGAGTTTTATGGTCAAAATTCTAGGATGTTTGTATCATTCTCTTTCTCTTTTGTACCGACATTGTCTTAGTAGTTTTGGAGTTTTCCATAATTTATGTAATATCTTGCATGAAATATTTTATGTTTTTTAATTTACCCATAATTATCTGCACAAATCACCGATTATACAGTTCCATTGGGGATGAATGTATGTCTTTGGTGGTTAGATTTTGGAATAAAGTTGTCATGAAGTCACCAAAATTCCCTTTGGAATATCATGAGAGCTTTCCATTAAACCTTCAACTTGTTTAGACCCTTATTTAATTAACTTCATACCTAAATTGGCATCCACAATTAGTAAAGCTAACGGGAATATGGAATATTACAGTTGAATGCAATTCTAGAATACATCTCTCTTTTTATTGGCAGCAAGATAAAGATATATATATATATATATATATAGCATGCTTATCCCAACTTGGTATCATATGCAACTACTAACCTCAATACGCTGCTATCACCTATGAATTTTGATTTGGTAGCAAATGAAAATGTTGCCTTTCCTTTCAAGTTATCAAACCCTTTCAAGGCTGCGATTAGTCTTCGTTTGGTATAGCAAGCTGTTATTGCTGCCATTAGAATATCAATGGCAGGGAGATATTATAAAATGTGCCAAATGTTAGTATTTGTCAGAGTTTGTTCCCTAAACAGCAGTAGTGCCAACAAATTTATTTTTTTAAAGACTTTAGTAGCGAGAAGCTCTATAGTTTTCAAGTAATAGGTGCATCCATAAATTTTGTTCTGCTTCCATAAATATAATAGATCTTGGCTGCTATTCTCTGGTGAAGGCTTTCATGACCAGATGTATCCTTATTTGAAATCAGTCATCATTCCAGACATTTTTGGATGATAGTCTAATAAATTATGGAACCAAAATTAGATCTATCCTATAATGAAACTCTATCGTATGGTCATGTTCATATTTACAGATTTTATTGGGTTTTGTTTTCCTATTCATGGCAACAAGTAAGTCTAAGTTAGAATACCCAATTAGAAAAGTGAAATACCAATTTAGAGGGTTTTCTTGGTGTATACGTAATGATATTTATTATTAACAAAATATATAGTGTAATGGTTGTTAATGGGAGTATGTTCGTATATGCTCTTATAATGTTACGTTCCCTTAATATTGTCTAAGCATCATCTTACCTGTTCAATACCTACTAAGTATGAGCTTAAGCTATGGGTACTGAACAATGTGATGATAATGATTTCATTATTGGAACTAAAACTATATTATACTCATATTTTAACATTGTATAAGTTGACACTTTTGGGTAATTTACTCCCAGTTGGGAATATAGGCTTTATATAGCTACATAATGATTATAGGCCACTTAAATATAAGGATCCGCAACAATTGTGACTAAGGGGAGGTACTATAGTTGATCAAATTATTGCATGATTATATAATAGGGAACTATTATTTAATTCAAGGAGATGGATTTAAGAATCATCTATAAACATTTTGTATGATATCTCCTACTAACCTATTGCTGACCTTTAAGATCAAAATTAGTTATAAATGGTGAGTGTAGATATTAAATAGACAATAAACTCGAATAGTTTAAGAGTATTGAACTACACCATAAGGTAAAAGAGATTAGAGAGTTAAGAATGTTATTAATCTTGTTATTGAATGTACATCCTCTTACAATGATATAAAGGATATAGTGTTGTTGTTTGTCTTGAGTAGGACTTGGGCTTGGGCACCAATCATGTTTAACTAGAGCATTAAGAGATCCCAAATCTATAATGATGTGTTGAATGAGAGTTGTTCATTATTGTAAGCTAGTCATTTAAACATTACATGGCTTGCACCAGGAAGTAACTCCTTGTATGTGGTAATTATGATTTACCATAATGTAATTTATTGTTTATGTCCCTATTATGGTATGGTGTCTTGGTCCATTGGTAATTGTAGTTTGTGTGAACAAAGAGAATTAGGAGATCCATCTAACCTAAGCATCAAGGAGGTGAACCTTTAAGAGGTTTTAGAATTTTTCTTGTTGAGTAATATTGGTGAGGTCTAATTGGAGATCTCAGCATGCATTTATAGAAGTGATGTGGCATAGGATTACTAAATCGAGAAGTTGTGTGTCGGCCCCTTAAGAGAAACCTTTTAGGAGAACTACGTGTGACTTTGACCCATTTGGAAGGGGGAACATAGGCGGTCCTTGGGTCAAGGATGCTCCTGTGACCTCAAGTCCGTAGGGGTAGGGTCTAGGTGGGGGGGAATAACTCCAAGGTTTGGGGTTGTTCCTAACTTGTCAACCGTTCCTCTTTAGTCGGCTTCAAATGAGGCCAAATAGGCTTTAGAAGATTACGAAAGAATTAAGAAAGCCTTAAAACTCGTATTTAATATATATCATGTTTTTGAATGATGAGTTAAGTGAAAGGGTAGACCACCCTATAGTCAATTTGTTTATCTAATGAGTAGAGGCCATCTGTTGATGTATATAGCTGTGGAAGTATCCTTTGCAAGCCGACTTCACCCAAATTAGCAATTAGCCTTCAGCTTTGCTTATTGCATCAGCCGATTTTAATAAAGGAGCGATTATTTTTCTATTTATTTATTTGTATGGGCCAACACATTCTATGGTAGCGCTTCATGTTTTATATAATTGTGGCCAACTTGGTGAAATTCCACCACCGTATAGAGTCGCCTTGTTTCAATATAGCCGACCCTTGGTGAAGGGGTTACCTACAGACGAGTATAAATATAGTTCGGTTCTCCTCTCTTTGGCATCGCTCAACACACACAACAGTTCGAATATCCACATCATATTGAATATCGCCTATGGCAGTCCGTGTATCTTCTAAAGCAGCTCGTGGATCAACTAGAGAAGACCGATTCATATACAAAGCAAAGTGTGAATTGTTTCATCTAAGCTTCAAGGAGTGAAGTGATTTTGTAAAGACATCTTGCTATTTGGATAAATATAATAAGAGACATTTGTTGCTGGGTTTTTCTCCCTCATGTCAGAGGGCTTTCCAAGGGTATATGCTGTGCAAATTTGATTGAATTGTCTTATCTTTGCATTCTATTAATCTGATCATAAAATAACATGGTAGCAGAGAGGGTTTAAAGAAAAGATCCTATCAGATTTGTTGAAGCAGTCAAGACAACTCCTCATCCAGGTCGGAGCTTCTTTGGCGTCAGTTTCTTTCATTGCATCTTGGAGACCCGTGGCTATTCTTTTGCAAATGAAGACCGCTTTGTATCGATTCAAATAAAGCATACTTTCAAGTTGTCGGGCATGAGTCCTGGTGTGAAGAATGGTAGATAAGAAATCGTGGATTCTCCTGGTGTTTGCCGTAAGTCTACAGAAAGCGGATGGTTGAACGGGTATGATTGTTGTATAAACAAAGGCGTTTCTTCAGGTTTTGGCCGCTTATGTGCTTGACGTGAGCAAGAGGACAACAGTATTGTTCATCCCGCTGGGCAATGTCATTGAGTTAAAGGCCACTGCTGGAGAATTATTGGAACTTTATGGGGTCGTGAGTTGTGCTTTGACTGTGCGATTCACTTAGGTACGATGATTGAAATAGTGTGGAGTTTTTCCTGTTGAATTGTGCATGGTATTTTTCCTTCACCAAATCGAATAGACAGAGTCTAAGGTGCCAGAACAGATGATAACACATATTTGGAATGAAGCTACATTCCTCTGTATTAGCATTAGAAATTATGTGCCGTAACAAATGATAGCTTCTTCATTGTATGAAGATCGGTTAGCATTTATAAAATCGTATGGCTCCTGTGGAAGTCGTGTATGAAAGGATAGAAAATGAACTGTGCGAGTAGCATTACTGTGGGTATCTATTTCAGACATTATCGAACATCCCTGAGTACTAGTAATACCATTTTGAAGATGCCTATTGTAAATCAATGGGGTTTGAGAGTGATTATGCATATTAGTACAACATCAACTTCCGATGGAGTTAGCATATTATTTTGAAATCTATCTTATTCAGAATCCATTGAAAATCTTGCTCCGGTCGGTACTATCCCTATTTGGAAGGAATTTCCTTTATTGCCTCCTGTATCTTCACGAGTTCATTTTTGGTCAAGGTATTTACTGTATGGAGCAGAATTTCCTTGAGGTGGCTCATGGCTTCAATCATTGGCCGTATTGAGGGCATTAATCAAAGCCAAACGTGGTGGAAGGAGAACTAATTCCAACAATTGGATCTCTGGCAGTTGTTGGCAGCGATTGAAAGTCATGTATCACATATTGATATCCATCATTGAGAATGGTATAAGGATGAATCCTAAATCAGTTTCTTTGCCCTCTAGATCTAGCAATATTCCATACTTGGCTGTGGCATTATCGAGATGCGTAGACGTATTTTGAAGGCAACATATCAAGTTTGTGTTGTTCGTTCAAAAATCAATATCATCGATCTTCTTCGATTGGTGTCTGTACATGCTGTGAGAGTACCGGTCAAGCCCTCAAAGGTCTTCGTGGAGAAGGTGACTTCATCTGCAAGAAATGGATTAAGCTCCATGAATTCTGAGTTGCTTTCAAATGTTGAGAGAGTAAAGTCGGTAGAACCTAGAAAGTTTACAGAGAGCATTCACAGGGATATTGCCAATATGTTTGCAACCTTTTCCATTCTATGCCTCCAGCGTACCATGAAAGCACAGGATCTGAGAAATTTGTTAGAAAAGAAGAGGATGCCCGCATGGACACATTTGCAGTTATTGTATGAGGTCTTCCTACAGTATATAATTTCTACTGAATCAGATCCCAGAATGGCAAAGAGGTATTTTTGTAATGAGACTACTTGACTTGTTTGATTTTGAAGATCCTCATGAGAGAGAGTATTCAAAGACTCTATTGCATCGCATTTATGGGAAATATATGATGCACAAGCCTTTCATACGAAAAGCCAATCAACAATATATTCTATCATTTCATTTATGAATCAGGGAGACACAATGGTATTGGAGAGTTACTAGAAATTATGGGAAGCATAATAAATGGTTTTGCATTACCTCTCAAAGAAGAACACAGTTATCATTTTGTACCTTCTGCTATCAGTTGAGACTACGAAGTCATACTTCCCTACAACGACCTCAATCTGCAGGTCAGGGGACATTGCACGCCTAGAGATTTTCCTTTCTAGTCAAGCTGGAAAAAGGAGTGCATCAATAAATTTGACTGGTCAAAGACCATATTCAAATTTACCCAGCCATCACTTCAAATCTCAGTGTTGATGTATTTTGGATCACTGTTAATACTGGGACATGGGCCTGTGATCATCCCATGAACTTGTAGAAGGAAGGTTGTGAATTGATCTGGGTGCAAGAGCAACAAGTTCAATAAAGAGATAAGTATCTCATGTTCATGAATTTTTTTTTATGTAGTTATTAATAATTCATACAATAGTGAATCATGTATACTTCCAACATTAATTTGTTTATTTCTCTTCGCTCTTTGAGTAGTTTGATTCCTTGAACTATTATTAATCTCTCTTTAAAATGCTTCCAGAATGGATCAAGAAGCAAAAGGATGATAAGAGATTGCATAAGGAATTCAAGAGAGGAAGAGCTTGCTATATTCTGTGAGGAAGTCATGCAGGCTGGAAAATGTATGGAGTTACAACTTATAGCCATTAAGAGTGAGTTGAGACATCTCTCGAAGAGGAAGAGCCTATCTGTTTCTTCAAAAAGCAATTAACATTCAGAGGGAGTCTTACAAACCATCTGAGGTAACTGTTGTCATTTTATGACACCCTTGGTCCATTAGTGAGAAGCGATCATAGATATGTTCCATGGACCAGCGCCGCCCCAGTTGATCAAGGATAAAAGCAGAGGAGTCATGGTTTGAATTGTTGCCTTGTCGAAAATTCCTTAACCTTCTCTTTCTCTCTCTCTTTCCCAACTTCGGAACCCTGAGGTTCCAGAGTTCCCTTCCTTGGTTTCTTGTTCTCTTGCCCCGGAACTCCAGAACCCCGAAGTTCCGAGTTTCCCAAGTCTTCCCAACTTCAGAACTCCGAGGTTCCGAGTTTTCTCCTCCTTCCTCTTTCCCCCTTTTTGGAATTCCGGAACCCTGAGGTTCCGAAGTCCCTTTGCCCAGTTCCCCGGAATACCAAAACCCCGAGGTTTCGAAGTTCCCTTTCCCTCTTCTCCTTAGCCTTTCTCCCTTTTTCCCGGAACTCCGGAACCCCGAGGTTCCGAGGTTCCTTGTCCCTTTTCCTTCTTTTCTCTTCGGAACTTCGGAACCCCGAGGTTCCGAAGTTCCTGACCTTCCTTCCCTTCGCCTCTTCTCTTAACTTCTCCCAGTCCGGAACTTCGGAACCCCTGAGGTTCTGAAGTTCTTTCCCTTTTCTTCCTTCCCCTTCTAGTTCTTCCGGAACTCCAAAACCTCGAGGTTCCGAAGTCCCTTTCTTCTTCCCCTTTTCCATCCCGGAACTCCGGAACCCCGAGGTTTCGAGGTCCCTTGCTTCCCTTCCCTTCTTCTCCCTGGAACCCCTGGACCCCTGAGGTTCTGAAGTCCTTCCATTTTAGGAGTCCGGACTTCCAAAGTTCCCGGGCTTCTTTCCGACTAGCGACACTTCCTGATGGCGTGATCGACACTCAAGGCCTTTAATGCTTCGATAGTTTTGGTGACTTTTTGTGAAGCCACAAAAGTGTACTAGATGTTTTGGCAGGATTTCCATCAAGGGAGGTATGGGGGCCATGCTGGGTGACTTTTGTCATGTTTGACTTTGGAAGGTCAGTCAATCTACCTTCTTCAGAATTGCCTTTGGAGGTATGGCTAGGTGGCTTGCATGTACAAGCCAAGTGCATGCACTTCCCTGCAATCCCAGACTGATGTGCAGGGGTCATGTCACCATTGTAACCCAATTTTTTATATAAAGGTTGTTTAGCCTCATTGTAAGGGGTTCTCTCCCTGCTGCCTTGAGCTTCCTTATGCTCTTCTCTTCTCTTGAAGACTTGTAACTTTTTTTGCATTTCTGCAACTGTAAGATTGGCTTTTGGCCTTATGATTAATTGAAGAACACCATTCTTGCCTTCTTTCAACTTATGTATGTTGTGTATGCTTTCTTACCTTTATCATAGGTGTATGTTGTGGCTTTTCTCTTCACAAATGTTGTGTTGACTGGATTTTTGAGTGTAACTTGTGGGAATCCTTCTCCCCTCTTCACATTCGGTGAATTCTAACCTTCATATATGTATTGGGGTCACCCATACAACTGAACCTTGTGCACTTTCTAGGTGTTTTTTTGTTCTGATTTTTTGTGTCATTTTGGGTAGGGAGAGGAACAATCTTTTCTTGGTGCAGCACCTCCCTTTATTTCAAGCATTTCTCTCTTCCCTTTTCCTCTGCAAGTTGTTAGGATAGGCTTAGGAGTTAGTTTTGTAGTGTTGAGTTGGTTCAACACCTGCACCTAGATAGAGAAGGAAGTCAGCCTTCTCCAGAGATTCAACCCCCTTGCGCAAGGTCCCACACTTTGGGGTTGTTTCCATGTTTCACAAGGTTGCTGAGTTGATAGCTCAACAAGGGTGCAAGCTTTTGTGATAACAGTTTTTGGCACGCTCGGTGGGATATCATTCTATTCACATGCTAAGGATTCAGTGTTGTTCTTGGCATCTCAGCCTTTAGAGGCAAACATCTTCAAGTATTTGGCGACTCTGCTCCGGACTAGTTCTTGTTCACATAAAGTTCGCAGCTTTGCTTACCCCAGAAGTCCGGACCCCCCAGCTCCCGAGGTTAGTAAAGCCTTTTCACTCCTTAACCCCGGAACCCCCAGGTTCCGAGGTGCTTAAGCCCGGACATCCAGAACCCCCAAGTTTCGAACTCCTGAACTACATCTTTTCTTGGCTCAACCGCTTCCATTATGCAATGATCCACTTTGATCGTGAAACAAATATCATCTTCATACTTCTTAACCAGGTCACCTGATAGCCTTGTTCTCTAGTTCATCTTTAATCTGAATTCATCAAAATACCTATTCAGAGTCTTCAGATAAGTAGATCCCAGTGCTTATAGACTCTCCTTGATTTGTCTTGTAACCGGTAGGTCACTTGACCATTGAACATCACCAACTCCCGGAAAATACCCTTGAAAGTAGAAAATCAACCCGACAAGTAGTTGACCGAACTTGAACCTTAGTGCCTTGTCCTCTTTGATGGATTTCAAATTCTCCATGAGTTGTTTTTGCATGCAGGTACACAAGTTGCACTTTGCATCTTCCTTGATCATTCGGTAAGCGGCATGCACCGCAGTTGTAGGAACATAATTCATCCTGCTGGCATAGAATACTCCATAGTTGAAAATCTCGGACTCGCCACGGACTCGGCAAACCAAAAATTTGGATTCGGACTCAGACTCGTGAAAGACTCGCAAAAGACTCGGCAAAAAAAAAACCGTAGTTTTACAAAAAAAACATAAAGAAATTAATGCATTTAGAGAACATAAGTGCCATAATTGAAACATTACACATGTCATATGATCTACAAACACGCAATATTTGAAATTTCATCATTCATTGCAGTATATTCAAGTTTTGCGGCATATTCAAGTTTCAAGTTTCAACTCTAAAATGTATAATGGCAGTATAAGTATATAAATGTTCACAAAATTACATATAATGATATGTCCAAGTCCAACTCCAAATGTGAAAAACAACAATGTGAATGAACAAACCAAAGAGATGACTACATCTTCCTCTTTGTATTTTTCCTAATATAGCTCAATTTTTCAGGCCTTGAGCTAGAAGTAGTAGCAGTGGGTGTTGTGGTATCTAAATGGTGAGATGATTCTTCTTCAAAGTCAAAGTCCTCATCATCGTCCTCATCTTCGCCCTCATCTTCATCCTCCATTTCATCCAATCTTGCTCCTTCTGCATCTTGTGTTGCTCCTCTCTCTATTTCTGCAATTTCTTCTTCGATAGGGAGGACATCGTCACCATCATTTTGTTCATTCATGGTCCAATCACCATATGGATCAATTTCATCCAAGTCAATGGCCTCATGTGAAACACCCTCCACTTGTCTAACTCGAAGGCGAAGGTTGTATCGAACAAAGACTAGATCATTGAGCCGCTTTTGTGACAATCTATTTCTCTTCTTTGTGTGAATGCTCTCAAATACACTCCAATTTCGTTCACACCCAGAAGGACTGCATGGCTGAGACAAAACACAGATAGCTATCTTTTGAAGATTAGGCGTGCCAGCACAATAATTCTCCCACCATAAATCTACAAAAAACATTTAGAAATATTAGAATTGAGAAAAAAATGTAGCAATCAAGTTTGTAGGTTTTTTCTTGCACTATTGAACCAAGTTACTAAATTTTTTACCTGGTTGTTGTTTTCCTCTCCTATCAATTGCTAGTTGTGATGAGAAGAGTCTCCCCTCTGCACTTTTGTAGATCTTGAACAATGAACATTTCCAAATTCAGAAATAGATAGTCAAAGTGTCAAACTCAAATTCAATAATGAACATTTCCGAATTCATAAATAAAGATAGAGCAATTGCAAATGTCAAATCTCACCTCCAACTCATCAAGAACCTTGTCTCTCAACTCAGGATCAGGTGTCATGTTATCAATGCATGTAATAACACCTACCATGACCTCCTCATCAGCCCTAAATGAATCAGAGAAGTAGAATTTCGGGTTCAAAAAGAGGTGAAGGCATGTATCGGTTGGTGGAGTTGGTTTGTCCACCTACGATCAATGATGCACCAAAGGATTTCACATTTTCTTGTATTTCCATGATAGTAATGTGAAATGGCCTCTTTGGCCCTATCCATGGCCTCATAAATGAAACCCATTGGCATGCCCTCTCCATCCACCATACGAAGAACCCTTACCAAAGGTTCTGTCACCTAAAAAAATGAAAACAAATTTTAAATTAGTACAAAATCAACCCCTAAAAAATAAAATCAGCAAATAGACAAGATTGTATAAAGTTATAAACTTTACTTTTGTGTTTGTTACTTACCGCAGGCAACTCCTCTCCACTTTTATTGAACCCTTCATCAAAAACAATGCTCACAATCTTCTCTGCTTCAGGTCTTTTTGAGTATGCAGACCCCAACCAAGCATTTGACACAAACATCTGCTTAATATGAGGAATGGCACTAAGAATGCTCTGCAAAGTGATGAAGTGGCTAGCAAATCGTGTCACTCCAGGTCGCACAAGGTCCTTGCCATTTGTGTGTTTTCTCATCAAAGCAAGCACCCAAGTATGGTTGTAGATGAATTTGGTGACACTTCTTGCATCTTCAACCACCTTCTTCACCCATCCAATCTTCCCAATGTCCTCTAGCATCAAGTCCAAGCAATGTGCAGCACAAGTACTCCATGTAATCGAAGGATGCCTCTCCATAAGCATTCTACCTGCAGATACATATGCAGCTGCGTTGTCCGTGATAATTTGGACAACATTCTCAACTCCAACTTCCTGAACCACACCATCCAACAGATTACACAAAGTCTGCATTTTTTATTTCATTTGAGACATCAACAAACTTTATGAATACCATTGCACCATTTGAAGCCACCAAGAAGTTGAGAAGAGTCCTATTCCATCCATCTGTCCATCCATCAGATAAAATGCTGCATCCTTTTCTCTTCCAATACCTTTTTTGATCATCAACCACACCTTGTGTATTTTGCACAACTTTCTCTAGCAATGGCCCACTGAAGTCATAACCTGTTGGGGCCTTAAACCCCTTACCCGCAACTGTTACTGCATTAACAAAACCTTCCCAATACACATTGTTTGCTGCATTGAAAGATAGATTATTGTAAAACCAAAAGTTTGAAGCTGCTATCCGTGCTTGTTCATGCTTCTCTCTATTCCATCTTGTACCTTCAAGTGAAGGTTGTGCACCTGGAACATTGTGTGGTGCAAAAAAATTAGGGTCTGATCTAACAGGAGTGCCACTAGCCTCACCCTCATTGTCACCAAAAGATGAAAGTGACTGATGACCCCGAGTGTGACCAATGGGACCCGAAATGGACAATGTGGGATTCATTGCAGTTGCCATGGCTTCTTTTGTTTTTTGCCTTTCTTCCTTATGCATATCATTCTTAGCAAGAATGGCCTTCATCTCTCTAATAATCTCAGAAGTTGATTTGGGGCATGCCTCCACACCATATCTAGGTATTTGTGCAAGGTGGTATTTTAATCTATTGATTCCACCAGTCATCCATTTTGTACATTCGGTGCAAGTGACCTCCCCCTTTTTGCTTCCTGCAATCCCATATTTCCATGCTTTATCTCTTTGTCTTCCTGACCTTGGGGTTGCCCTTGGAGTTGAACTTGCCATTGCTGATTTAACATGAAAAAAAAAAAATCAGCAGGGTTTTATGGAAAATCAACAAAAAAAATGACAATGAATCATTTGGGAAAAATAGCATTCAAAAACAAGAAAAAAAAACAAGGAAATAATTTAGGAAAGGAAATAGAAAAAAATTTGGCAGCATATCCCCTTGTTTTTCAAGATTTTTTTGAGTTTCAAAACATTGAAATGATTCAAATGAAAAAAAAGAAAGAGAAAAAATCCTTACCTAGATCTCTTTTGCTGATTTTTTCTTCTTCCCTCTACTCCTTCAAACCCTACAAACTTGCTCTAACCAAAGAAAAACAAAAATGAGTTGAAAAATTAAAAAAAAAGTTTGTTTTAACCCTTTAGCGGCGTATTTTCTGGGCCCGCGGGTCCCTGCGAAAGACTTGCGAGTCCGAGCAAAAGACTCGTGTGAGTCTTTGCGAAAGACTCGCGTGTCTTTCGCAGGGACTTGCCTGGACTCGCCTCGCGAGTCCTTGGCGAGTCGACTCGCGGCTCCCAAGGACTCGCGAGTCCGCGGCGAATCCACGAGTTTTTAAACTATGGAATACTCTATACCCAATCACCATGCATGCATACTTCACCAAGTCATCTCTTATGGTGTTGACAGTCATTGCTTGCTTGTCGGTCACAGAACCGGTGAGCTCTTCCACTTTGGCTTTTGTGATCTTACGAAGACCAAGGACTTCTCCACTATTGCAAAAACCGGTCACGACATGGATTGCCTCCGATGTGATATCATGGGTTTGCTCAAGATACATCTTGTCACCATGAACCCTACTAAGAATAATTCTTATATGATCTTCTGTGAATTCCTCGAGAAAATATACTGCATTGTGGAGTTTCTTCTTCTCGATCACGCTGTACTCTGGTTTAATCTTCTTATTTTCTCCACCGAACAATCTCAACTGGGAGTGAATCACTAGAGACCCTAGGTCTTCCATTCTGCAATCAATATAACCAGAAACATCCCCTTCGACAATGACTTCGGTAGGAATTTGAGATAGGGCATTGTATTTCAACTTCTTCCTAAGAGATTCGAATGACTCCTCAGGTGCGGAAGAACTAGAAGAGACTTTGGATGTAGAAGCCATGTCTAGATGATTCCGAATGATAAGAGTGATTCGACGAAAAATACCTTTTCACTCCGAACTAGGGTTCGCCGATGTCGAGCCAAATACACTTCTCCAAAATCTTTCTTTACCACTCTGACCTCCACTTTGGATAACTTGAAATGACTGCTGGGTCTTGCACAAGATTTCTTTCTAGATTTCTTCGAATGCAAGATTGATCACTTTTGTTGCACTGCTCAAGTTAGACAAATGCTTCTTTGAAAATAGGTAAGTAAAAATGACTACAAGCGTCACCTTTATACATGCTCCTACCTACCATAATAAATGCATTACCATTAGGGTATTGTTGGCATATGTTTTATCATCTACCAAACATTAGGATAGGATACCCGAAGGTATTTTATCCTCTCTTGAAAAATCACTACTGATTCCAAGGTCTATATGTGCGAACAAGCGACTTTCATGGAATAGCTTCTTGGGTAGTGTATGCTGAAATTTCAAGGGGGACTTACGTTTGACAAGTATCTTGAACTGCTGGACTTAGATGGATTTAGCAATTTTAGGCTCTTCTTTTTTTGGGGAATTTTATGGGATTTAGACTTTCAAAAGAAAGGGAAAAAGAGATAGGGTTTAGAAAGGCTAATCTAATCCTGCGAATTCTGGAAACGGTATCAATTGGGTGCCCTCGAGAAACCAAACCTTGCTTCGCCACACTAGGGACAACTACACAAGGCCGGTGCAATCTTTAGTGGGTTGTGCTTATGATCGAGATGTTGGGATGCACAGGGGATGGGCTCAGACTAACTTTGGATGGTGAGATGGAAATCATCCATACACCAAAAGTATGAGCGGAGATACACCATCAATTGACACTTATCAAATCCTTCATTCAAATTAACAACAATTAAAGCAAATCTAAATTAATTTTAACTAAGTGTTGAGGCAATTGAAACCATGCAAATCATTCAAATAATAGAGATTACAAAGCATCGCACATGCAATATATTATCTGGAAATGACCTTAAGCAACAATACATCAAAAACCTCCCCCTTTTCAAATGAGAGGAGGCAACCTTATATAGTTTCTCAAAAATAAATGAATGGCCGAGATCAAACAGCGATCAAGGGCCAAGATTGAAAGTCCTAAACCCTAATTAGGGTTTCCCAAAATACTATCAGTTCAAGCAAATGAAAGAGTGACAAGTGGTGCAGCTGCTAATTTTACTGAGGTGAGTGGCCACTTTCCTCTTTCAGAGATTCAATGTATCTGGACACCACGAGCTTGACCTCCTCCATGGTGACACTTGGCAAATCGCCAATCTGGAAGTCGATGAGATCCACATTGTCGACGCATGTGGCAAGGATGCCTTCCCACTCCACTGCTTGGGTGAGGAAGTTGTCATCGATGGAGAGGAAGTTTGCAATCTTCGAAAGATCACCTTTGTTAATCATCCATGAATCTCGGAAGAAGCTTGCCTGAATCCTGGCTCTCAGGTTTTATGCTTGTAAATGCTTCTCCCTTAGGCTTTCCTTCTGCCAGGTCTCTGATGCCACACGGAATACCTTGCCCAGGATCTCTCTAACCCTTGCCACTGTCTCAAAACATTTAGTCTCGGATTTCTTCAGAACCTCAATCCGAGTGACCAGAGCATAGTACCACGTGCCGAAGTCGTACCTGTCCCCTATCTGTATGATGCCTGCATCCACTAAGCTCTTCTTTGACATGCCTCGGATAACCTTCAGGTGAGGGAGTATTTCATTCTGAATTTCATCCACTTCTTCCCAATTGGATGCTAGATCCTGGATATGATCAATCAACAAAGAAGTTGCCTCATGTGCTGATACTAAGTTTTCTACCAGGGTGTCAGCACGTATCACAGCGTCTGAAATCCACTCCTTTTCTTGAGTGTATGATCCCTTCATCTCATCATAGTCCTTCATTGATCCCTGCTGAAGAGGCTGTGGTGGAGTAGCCGGGATTTCATGGTTGAGCGGGCTGGTAAGATGGAGAACATACTTCCTCCACTGTTGGTTCTCTTCTTCCACTTTCTTCCTCTTTTCTTTTTCATGAGCCAGCCTTGTCTTTAGAACGTTGCAGGAGTCATCAAAATATTGGATCTCCTGGTCTTGGGTAGGCTTACCCATCTCTATGGTGGTAATCTTGTAGTCATCTGCGATGACATTGTCCCTAGTCTTCCCTTCTTTGGGCACTGCTATCTGGATTGTCCTGAATCCGACACTGTCTCTTTGAATCAGGGAAAACTTCCTGGCTGGTTTGGGCGGTTTAGCTATAGCGGGTTCATTCACCTTCTCCAGGAATGTTGCGGTAACCTCCTCGGTTGAGTGGGCATCTTTGGGAACCTTGGCCTTTATCCTTGCTCTCAGCCAATCAGGAATGGTTGATTGTTCTACAGTGTTCCGATCAAACTCATCATCTGCTTCTCCTGGGTTCGTTGGTATGCCATCCAAGAAGATTGTAGGGGCTTCATCCTGCCCCCTGTCTGGAGTTCGGAAGACCTCCACCACTTCCTCAACTGGCTGGGAGAGCACTCTTACTTCATCATCACTCACACAGATGTTCATCTCTTGTTCCCCAATTGTACTCTGATCAGGCACAATGGAAGCAACACTTAGGATGGAGTGACTTTCGCTGGATTCTCTTCTTTCAACTACAACCCTTTTCCCTGTGCACTTTGTGGAGCTTCCACCCAACTCCTTTCTCTTTTGAGATCCAACACTTTCCAGATTCCGAGCATCACCGGCGGAGGTACAAGGGTGGACGGACAGAGTATCATCCACTCCCATTAATTCATAAGTTAGAACCACACCTTTGGCCTTCAACTGTTTTGTCTTTTCAGACGCCCACCACCTTGAGTACTCAACCACCGACCTCATGAGGTTTGCTAGATCTGATTTTTCTCCCTCTATCCAATCTATCAAGACTAAAGGTTCATTCTTCATCTTCTCAAAACCTGGCTGCTGAAGTTCTAGGCTTTCTTCCACCTGATCGGCAACTTTGAACACTTCCGTTGCTCTCACCATACTTCAAGGAATTCTTGACTAGAACCTCTTTCGGATCTCGAAACTATCGGTTGCATTAGCCCAGTAGTATTCCAGATCCAGTCAGTGCTCAAACATTGTCCCTTCGATCTTCTTTATCCTATGGAATGGATCGAAATCTTTTCTTGCCTTGTATTGGTAGAAGGGATACTAGGCCAGTTCTTTCTCAGCGGTAGCTACAGCCTGTGATGATGGACATGTTTCCAGCCCATTACCAATTGTAAGTGAGGATGTCCCTGCCTTCTTCTGCTTATCCCTTTGAATCACTATATACTCCTCCAATTGTCTCACAACCTTGAGCAACACCACTCGGTTGGTAGGGTAAGCTGGAAGCTTGTATGGAGGCCCAGAGAATCCCTGAATTCGGAGGTAAGTGAACTTTGGATATTGGATGTACCAACACCTGAACCGACCGATGAAGTCCATAGACTCTTGAGAGAGGCTTTGGTGCAGGCCACCTTGAAGGGTCTGGGTAATGTGCATCAGGAAGGCATCATTCACCCTTTTGAAATGGAACTTCTCCTCCATATGGAGCTGGGGATAGCAATCATATACCGAAAATTGGTTCTCCTTGTTCCCAACTTCTCCTCTACAAGTGAGACCTTTGTACCTGTAGGTCCTGGCTAAAGAATAGAACAAGTAAGAACTCATGAAGAAAGTCCTATTCGCCTCCAGATTCTTTAGCTGGCTGTCTAGGTTGTCGCTGATCATACGGGCCCAGTCTATCATTTTTACTCCATTAATTATTTCATTAATGAAATAATACATCCAGGGTTTGAATGGAGCTCCCTGAGGATTTCCTATTATTCTATTGAGCAAGACAATCATGTCCCCAATGTCCTCCTTGAAGTATGCTCGCACTACACTCTTTCTTTGGAGTTTGGAGGCGCCCTTCCTCGGCTTGTCTAGCCAGGAATTATTAACTATGGCATCATATTCTTCCAGGTGATCGTGGTACAAACTGTCAGCTTCGTCCTTGGTCATATATACTGAGTTGTGGTATTCAGGGATCCTGAAGGCCTCTCTGATGGCCTCATCGCTGACATTCGCCAACACTCTTCCATCAGGTGCAACAATATCCTTACTGATGGGGTTGTAGTGTTTGGCACATTCAACTACTAGTTCATTGCACTGCATGGTGGGGAGGAAGCCGACAGTGTGCACGATACCACTCTTCATCATTTTTCGCGCAATGGTGGTAGGCACAAGGTTGTCCAGACGAAACATTCGCTTCTTAAACTCTCTCAGATTGATGTGTCCGAGGTTGGTGTCGCTGATGTTCTTCCACTTGGAAGTCATCCTTGACTCTGGAGGAGCATCTTTATCTACCTGGAACTTCATGGTGCTCAAGACTTGCAGATGAATGATGAAAACTTTAAGTTAGAAAAATTCTGCAGAATTTCGAAAAAAATAACGGAGCCGCGAAATGGCTAAGTGTTGGAAAATTTTCCATTTTTCACTCTCATACTTAGCCACAAAAATTGAATTTTCACCTCCAGACCCTCAGCCTTGAGGTCGGTTGAAGTCACCATCAAGTGTTAAAATTCTCAAAAAAATTTCATACTTAGCCAAAAAAATTGAATTTTCACCTCCAGAATTTTTGAAAAAAAATCATTTATTAAATTCTCGAAAATATTCAGAAAATTCACAATTTTAATTTCACCTTTGACTTGGATAGGATTAAGGCTAGACTTTTCTCGAAAATATTGAGAAAATTCAGAAAAGATGCCTTTCTCGAGAAATCTATAAGCCTTCTGCCAAAAATATTATCCCACTTCCAGCAATATTTGGAATTTCCTCCAGATGATCTTCAAGCTGACATACTTTACTAAGCTCTCCTTAGTAATTTTGAACTTCTTGGTGTAATAATGAATTTGATAATGAATTATTTGTAGACAAGGTTTAAGCAAAACCCCTAAAATCATCCAACTCATACTTCTAATTCTAAAAAAAACTTTCCATTTTGATTTAAGTTTGAAGATATTCATCAATCCTCCAATATTCCCTTTCAAAAAAAACTTTCCATTTTGAATTAATATCTCAATAATTTTTTAATATTCTCTCAATATTCTCAAAAAAACTTTCCATTTTGGATTTATTTTGAGGATTTTTTATTTTATTTAGATATTTCTTCATTTTGGATTTAATCTTGAAATCTCTGTGGATTTTGTGACATCATGTTGACTTTGTTTGACCTTCCATGTGTAGGTTGATTTTTTGAATTGTATCTCCATCCTTTTCAAATTTTGGCAGACTTTAAACACATCTCCAGGGTATGGCGGACTTTGGCTAAAACTCCTTCATGGCCTCCATTAGAGTGAAAATTTGACTAAGGCATTGGGGCGGACTTTGACCCTTGCTCCCACTTGGCCTCCTTTACCTTGGCGGACTTTGGTGTTGACTCCTCCAGACCTCTCTAGGTGGGGTGGACTTTGGAGTAGGCACCTTCAAGGTCTCCATCATCCTGGCAGACTTTGGCTATGACACCCATGGACCCTCCTAGCCTATGGCAGACTTTGGAGGTTGATCCCAACACTTGGCAAGCTTGGGCGGACTTTGTTGTTAGCTCCCACATGACTATGGCGGAGTTTGGTATCTTCTCCATCTTGGGCGGACTTCGGCGTTAGCTCCTTCATGGCCCCTCTTCTTGCTTGGGCAGACTTTAGGCTACACTCCCACCTTGAGCGGACTTTGGAGACACCTCCTAGGGCGGACTTTAGGCATCCCTCCTCTTGGGCGGACTTCAACCTTAGCCCCTTCATTGCTTCTCAAGCTTTGGCGGACTTTGGCTTGGCCTCTTCATGGCCTCTCTTCTTGCTTGGGTGGACTTTAGGCTACACTCCCACCTTGTGCGGATTTTGGAGACACCTCCTAGGGCGGACTTTAGGCATCCCTCCTCTTGGGCGGACTTCAACCTTAGCCCCTTCATGGCTTCTCAAGCTTTGGCGGACTTTGGCTTGGCCTCTTCATGGCCCCTTCAATCCATGGCGGACTTTGACCCTTGCTCCCACATGACCTCCATCAAGGTGGGGTGGACTTTAGCCTCAACACCTTCATGGTCTCCTTCCTCCTTGGGCGGACTTCAACCTTAGCACCCATGTGACCTCTCCAACCTTGGGCGGACTTCAACCTTAGCCCCTTCATGGCTTCTCAAGCTTTGGCGGACTTTGGCTTGGCCTCTTCATGGCCCCTTCAACCCATGGCAGACTTTGGAGTAGGCACACATGTGACCTCCATTGGCATGGCGAACTTTAACCTTAGCACCCACATGACCTCCATTATGCAGGGCGGACTTGGAGCTTGGCACCCACATAGCCTCTTTAGCCTTGGGCGGACTTCAACCCTTGCTCCTCCATGGTCTCTTTAGGTGGGGTGGACTTTAGAGTGGGCACACATGTGACCTCTAAACTCATGGCGGGCTTTAGGCAAGGCACCCACATGGCCTCCCTAAGGCATGGCGGACTTTGATGAGAGCACCCAGACAGCCTCCTAAGGCATGGCAGACTTCATGCAAGGCTCCTTCATGGCCTCTTCAACCTTCGTGGTGGGGTTTGACCCTGTAGAAACACTTCAAAACCCTTGTTAGCCAGACTTAGAAGAATTTTCAAAGAAATTTCAAAATTTCACAGTTTAATGTAATTTAACTGGATTAACATGAAACTTGAAATCCGTGCTTAGGTGGATCATCTGCGACATCTCGCCTCCTAAAATTTAGGGATTTGGCTTTTTAAGTCCAAACTTGGAATTTTCGAGATCTGGTCGGAGCTGGTCGATGGTGCAAGTGTGAACCCTAGGTTTGCATCTCGAAAAAGCAAAAAGCCTAAAATCTAGGGATTTAGCTTTTCTAGGTCAAAACTTGGAATTTTCGAGATCTGGTTGGAGCTGGTCGATGCTGCAAGTGTGAACCCTAAGTTTGCATCCCGAAAAAGCAAAAAAAGCAGACATCCCTAAAAAATAGGGAAAACTTTCTAAAAATAGCCATATCGGGGATCGGGCTAAAAATGCCAAAAACAAAACTTCCTAAAAAATAGGAAAAAGCAAAAAAAAAAAACTTTCTAAAAATAGAAAGTTGTCCAAATTCGTCCATATCATTTGCGATCTTCGTCCTTTGGCCTCTCTAAGCACTCTGGTTGTGTTCATACTTTGGAATCACATAACTTGCAAAAACTAACTTTCAATTGTTAGGGCCTGGAATGCTCTGAGTTGGACAAGGCTTGGTGAAACTGCAACAAAAGGTCACAGGATACTAACAAAATCCTAGAAAGCAGGAAAAGAGAGGGTCCCCATTTGCAATGGGGCGATGTGTGAAAATGGTCACAACAGGTACAAACCCTATTTTTACCTTTTACCACTTTATTTCTTCAGTCGGTCGACAGGTAACTGTTGATGTGTATTTTGTACACAACCAAACACAGAATAAAATACCCAAATGGTACCTTATCCTCTCTTGAATAAAGCCTTTGAATGCTGAAGATATCGCGAAAGGATCAATCATGATGACTTCAAGGTTCTTCGTTGTAAGATCTCTACGTGTGGATAAGCACCAGTGGTATGATGTGATTTGCTGGAATCACAAGGGGACTTACACTTGATGACTAAACGTCTGATTTGCTTTGAATGTTACTGGAACACAGGATTTTACTGGCTTAGACTTTGAAAAAAAAAGGAAAAAGGACGAAGGCGAGGAAAGGATCTAATTCTGATACTAAGGAATGTAAGAGCAATGAATGATCTTTGATGAAATTCTAACTAAGTCTTGTTTTGACATCCCAGGACCATCTCCACAAGGTTAGTGCGATCTTCGAAGGAAAGCTTTATGATGTTCAAATCATCACTACAGGCATAGACACCATCAGGGTGATGCATATCAATGAAGAAGCGACAATTGAAGTTAAGCTTAAGCTGAATGATTCCAATTGACTACACAAGGCAAGTCTGCAATCAACAAACTGCTAGTAGTATGGATATACGAATTTCACCATCAATCAAACACATTTCTTCCACTCATCTAATAACATGAAATCAAATATGAGAAGTATAGAGACCATGCAAATTATTGAATCGACCCATAAATTTCACCATTTCTTCAATGAAGTTTTACAAGTCTTTTACAACAACATCTTGGCAACAATCTTTGCCTTCTCTTTCTATTCTACTCTAAGTGCTATTCTATCAACTGACTGTCCACTATTAGCTAACTATTCCTCTTCTAACTACTGACTAACTATTTTCTATTAGCCTTTACAAACGAAGAGCCGAGGCTTATATAGTGCCCATAATACAATTCAATGGCTTAGATCAATTTGAGATCAATCGCCAAGATTTTACAATGAAACCCTAATTAGGGTTTGTTGCAACAAACTCAATTCTGACCAATGAAATAATTGTATTAATTGGACACATGTCTTCTTTGGAATATTCGACCAATGGATAGCTGGGGTAGGTGCATCGAAGTTTGTGCCACCTTTAATGAGCCAGGTACATTGAATCTGGACATGCTGAGGTGGACCAACCCGACTAGAGGAGTGATGACTAGGATGCCACCTTGTCTAACACTTGGTTGATTCTCAATTTGGTGATGCTTTCCTTCAAATGCTGGACTGGAAGATAGATGGAGAAGGTCGTCCTTAATGATGCTGGACTGGAGGAGATCGTCCTTGTCCTGACTTGATCTTCTTTGATGAGGGTCCGCCAAGTAGTTGATCTTCCAACTCCGGGGTCGCCATTCGATGCCTACACAAAAGATTAAAGTTAGTCTTTGAGCATCAAACCTTAAAGCATAGAATTCCAGACCTTTCAAAGGAATAGTTCAAAACATTAATTTGAAAATGACATGATAAATCCAGAAATTCTAAATTTCCAAATTAATTATGAATGAAAATTGGATTTTCAAGACTTAGACCTATGAAAATCAAAACAAATCTTAAATAAGAACTCCAAACAATTTGATTCTTCATACCTTCCCTTGAATGCTTAACTATAAAACCTTGGAAAATGAAGAAAGAAGACCGGATTTTGCTAGACAAGGGTTGAATGGTGGTCTTCCTTTGGATGAATTATGCCTCCATTAGCCTTCAAAAGAGCTTCACTCCCACTAGCCTCCAAACACTTAGCAAATTCTGGAAATTATCCTCCAACTTATCAAGAAATTCGCCTCCAACTCAGCTAGGATTCGCTCTTCAAATTGCTCCTCAATTTCGCACTTAGAAGGATGAATGAATGATTTGAATTTGTCCACAATACACCTCCCTTATATAGGGCGCTCACCCTAATTAACCATGAGGCCGACCTAGGTTTTTAGTAATAAAATAAGATAAAATCTCACCTAAAAGGAGGCCGACTTGCTTGTAAAAGCAAATAAATGCTCTTGAGCGCTCACCTTTTATTTTTTAAATTTTAAAAATTAATTTTAGTGCCTCCAAGGTAAAATTTTTTATTATTTCAAGGCCTAAAAATTAATTTATTAAATTGCCAATGCCTCAATTAATGCGCATTTAATTCAACCTCCCAAATGTCTTGAATCTGGCAAATTTGGTGAAATTTGGGAATATCAAGGTTTGTTTGAGGCTTAGTGAAGTTTCTTCAAGATTTCGCCCTGGACCCTCTGGAAGGGTCAGGAGCGATTTTCAGTTTTAGGCCAAAATTTCACCTTAGTTTGATCATTAAACTCCTTCAAGGCAATCTCCAGGGTTCATTCACCTCCATCACTGGGCTAGCTCATCAAAAATTTGAAGGAAACATTGCATTTTTGGGAATTTCGCTCTGGACCCTTTGGAAGGGTTAGGAGCGAAATTCTCTCCTGAGCTCAAAATTCTCATTTTTCAAAGTTCACACCCCCTTCAAGGTATCCCAAATAGGCCTTTTCATTGTAGTCTAGGCTTAATCTCATTCAAAACTTGGAGAAAAAAGGTGGATTTAGGATTTTTCGCCCTGGAATGCAGGATTGGAAGAGGTTAGGAGCGATTTTCCTTGGTTGGGCTTACTCCTTCATCAACTTTTCTTGAATCCACCTCTCAAGGCTAGGCAAAGGTCTTCTTCTTTCACTCCATCCAAGCTTGGTTCGTTCTTGCAAGGCAAAATAGGGGATTTTGAGATTTTCGCCCTGGACCCTTTGGAAGGGTCAGGAGCGATTTTTAGGTTTTAGGCCTATTTTCCAATCCTTTCATCTTCAAATCACTTCAAGGCATAAAACATCTTGCCTTACTCCCCTTCAAGTCATAAAAACCAAAATCTCATCTTGAAATGCAAGGAAAATAGGAGGATTTGGAAATTTCGCCTTGGGCCCTCTGGAAGGGTCAGGAGCGAATTTCCCTTTGGGCATCAAAATTTGCATCTTTAGCAATCCAACCTAACTTCAAGGCAATTCAAATGTCATTTTACACCTATGTCTAAGCTTGGCCTTGCTCAAACTTTGGAGGAAAAGGTGGGTTTTAGAATTTTCGCCCTGGACCCTCTGGAAGGGTTAGGAGCGATTTTCAAGTTTTGAGCATGTTCCTCTATCCTTTCAACTTCAATTCACCTTCAAGGCTAAAAACACACTTCTCCTTGCATGTTCAACCCAAGTTTCACTTGATTTCGCCAGGGAAAATAAGTGTTTGAAGAATTTTCGCCCTGGACCCTCTGGAAGGGTCAGGAGCGAATTTTCTCATTTGGGCTCAATTCCTTCTATTTTCACCTTGTCCCATACTTGCCTTAGCAAAACTTGATAGCAAAGAGTGATTTTGAGAAAATTCGCTCTGGAACCTTTGGAAGGGTCAGGAGCGAAATTTTCATTCTTGACCAAAAATCATCATTTTTCCAACTTGAAACTTCTTTGCAAGGTAGGTTTTCATCTTTCATCATGCTAGGAATAAAGTCTCACGTCCAAGGAAGGCCAAAAATGTGGTTATGAGGAATTTCGCTCTGGACCCTCTAGAAGGGTCAGGAGCGAAATTGCCTTCCTTGTCCAAAATTCATCACTTTGCATGCTTCCAACTCTTTAAATGATGTCCAATCTTCACTCCAAGAGACCCTGCATATCACAATTTAGCCAAAATTAGTGAAAAATGAGCATCAAATAAGATTTTCGCTCTGGACCCTTTGGAAGGGTCAGGAGCGAAATCTTCATTCTAGGCCAAATTGCTCAGTTTTTTAGTTTCAAACCACTTCACAGGGAAAGGTAAGATCATTTTCAAGGCCAGGAACAAGGTTTCAAGCTCAAACAAGGTGGCAAATGAAGTTTATAATGAATTTCGCTCTGGACCCTCTGGAAGGGTCAGGAGCGAAATTTGACATTTTTAGACTCTCTGTCAGGATCATTTTATGGAATATAACATTTAAGTACTTATACTTTAAGTTATATTCCATATATACTTTCAAGATGTTTGAGAGTGGTTTCAGACCTCCAGGAGCTATATTGCAAAATCTAGTTTTTGGAGGATTTTCAGTTTTCCAGACTTAGTCAAATTTCAAGATCAGGACATTCCAGACTTAGCCAAATTTCAAGATCAGGGCATTCCAGACTTAGCCAAATTTCAGGATCAGGACATTCCAGACTTAGTCAAATTTCAGGATCAGGACATTCCAGACTTAGCCAAATTTCAGGATCAGGACATTCCAGACTTCATCACTCATCAACTTGATCTCACTCAAGCAAAACCTGCTATCCAGGTGATCCCCTTGGCGACACTCGAAAGTTAAAGGCTAATAGACAAAACCCTAAAAGACCTAAAAAAACAAACCCTAGAAAGCAAAAAGCAGGGGTCCCCATTTGCAATGGGGCGATGTGTGAAATGGTCACAACAGTAACCAATACCAATAAAAGCACTTTACCGATATACTCCGGGGGTCCAAAACATTGTTATCGATATGTTCCCCCTTAAACTTTTCGAAGCTCAATTTGTCGATTCAGGGGTCTCCACACTGGGTGCGGAAACTGGTACATCTTGTGGCTTCTCTTCAAATTTCTTTTTCCAAGTTTTATTCATATCTGCCTGAACGGTTTCAACATCGACCTTTCCTTTACCTTCTGGGTCAACCGGTTTGTCTTCCGATGGATTCTGTCTCAATCTGCATGCTCTGGCAAGATGTCCCTGTTTGTGACAATGATAGCATACCATACCAGGTGCTCTCCATGGTCCGGTGTTCACCTTTCCATTCTTTCTCCTACATGTTGCAGTAGTGTGACCACTACCACGACAGATCACACAGGTTGCACGCCAACAATTTGTCGCTCCATAACCATTTGACCATTGGTCATAGGTTCTATACCGGTTTGGGTTCCGGTTCATAAGAGGTTCTTGGACAACTCCTTTTGATCTCGGTGTATAACCTCTAGGGTTGTTCATAACCGATCTGCACTCAAAAGATCTATGCCCAAACTTGTTGCGTGCATAACAATGACCATTAAATCTACCAGCTCTAGCCTTGTGGTTATACACATTGTTTTGCATGTAAGGGAAATTATTATAAGTCTTGCTCCTACATACATTGGCAGTATGTCCTTCCTTGTGACAGTTAAAGCATACAGGTTTGAACTTTGACTTACCTTTGGTTTTGTTGTGGTTCTCAGGTACCGATTGCTCTTTTGGTGCATCAATCTTGGTTTCAGAGGATTCACCTTCCTCATGTGCAGAGAAACCAAGTCCAGTGGTATCCCTTGATGGCTTCATTGTTTCCAGCTATTTGTCCAATTTTAGAGAGCTCAGGTTGAACTTTGCAAGTATCTCCTTCATCTCAGCAAGATCTTTGAAAAGAGCTTCATTGGTCTTCATTAGGGTTTCATTCTGAGAGATGGTTGCATTGAGTTTTGCTTGCATTTCTTCTTTCTCTTCCTTACCTTCTTGCAGATAAGCGGTAATGGTACCAATTTCTTGATTCAACTTAAAGATCTCGTGCTCTTTGTCCTTTACTGGATCCTCGGCTTTTCTTCGGTTTTCCAGTTCCTGACTCATCCTAATGGTCAGTCCTTCCAACTCCCTTCTTAGGTTAGTTTTGGACTCATTCAGTTTCTCCACTTCTTCGACTAGGGCATCCATGTTTGCTTCATCAGAAGAGTTGTTTTCAGTAATTTCCAGCATTTGCTCAACAAGTTCTCTTCTTTTGGCTAAAGAGGCTTTATACTTGACCTTAAGTTCATCATAGGCTCTCTCAGATTCAGCTAGACGGTGAGTGAGTTCCCTCATGCTGTATTCCTCCATATCTCCTTTCAAGTGGTTAGACTTAAAGAAAGGTTGGCTATGATACCAATTGATGAATACTAAGGGGGGGGGTTGTAAATTAGTATACCCAAAAACTTTACCAAACACTTAAGTAATTTGACTGCAGACCGGGGGGGGGGGGGTAAATTAGTATACCCAAAAACTTAAGCAATTTGACTGCAGACCGGGGGGGGGGGGGGGGTAAATTAGTATACCCAAAAACTTAAGCAATTTGACTGCAAACCGTTATAGCCCTTTAAATAGTAAACTGGTTAAAACACAAACAAGCCAAATAGCAAATAAAGCATTCACCCACCATAACACAATCACCATAACACAAGATATTTTGATGTGGAAACCCAAATTGGAAAAACCACGGTGAGTAAAACTTACAAGTCTACTATTTGCAGAATAGCAACCAGACCGGTTAAGGCCTTACAATGTTCTTCACCAGAACATATCCTGTGAGGAATCCTGATCTCTGTTAGGAGATAAGTCCTGTTAAAGACTACCCTGTTAAAGGATTTTAGATCCACAACTGTGAACCACCTTGTTAGAGGATTTAGAATAGGCTTAACTGAGCCTACCTGGTTAAGGGTTTCTGACTTGTCGAAGAGATTAGTAATCAACAAGTAAGTGATCTATAAAGTAGCACAAAATGCTTAGTTAGATCCTTGATTACCCTCTGTTAATGCATTGCAACATTACTTCAGTCTTCTGCCCTTCGCACGTTCAATCTCTGTTGCAAGATACTTTTGCAAAAACCTAATCTTCTAACACAACACACAAAACCCTAGACATGATGTCCTCATATACGAATCTGATTTCATGTCCGTCCAATGAGATTAGACTACAATTTCCTAGGTACAGTGCATCTAGACACAATTTGTAACACGACGCAGAATCACCGCATCAGTGTCGGTGGATGATAACTCATCACACTTTACAAGTTTGCCGGTTAACAAAACAAAGTATACCGATTACCGGGTTACAAACAAAGACTGGTAAACTAGAACATAGTGTTCCGATCTAAAAAAGATTGACTGCCGCTTGGGGTCCTCGTACCGCTTGAAGTCCTTGTACTGCTTGAGGTCCTCAGTCATGCTTTGATCGGTAAGCTCCTTCTGCAAACACCGATAGTTTTCTACAAACAAAGACTATGCATACATTGGCATATAATACCGGTTTGAACAATACATCACATACTACCAGTTGAGAATAACTCATACAACAAATAAGTGTGTGTCCATCAATGACAATCACAACAAAGTACAAACATCATCAAAATGCTAATAATAGCATGCAAGGTCAAAGAGGAGAGTTATGGAGGCTACCTCACCTTCAACATCAGTCCAAGCTCCAACACCAAATACAGCCATCCATGATACAAGCCAAAGTACCATGCAAGGGAACAAGAGGCAAGAAGAGGCCCAAGTCGTCCAAAGAGCAAAGGTAGACCTTGTAGCCTCAAGGGGGCCTTTAAAGTCAGTTGGTGTTCCTTTCAACATAGTTGATCAGATGAAGAAGGCCAACCTCAACGTCACTATGTGGGAGGCCCTTTCAATCCCATCTCAAAGGGATTTGCTTAAAGAGGCATTAAAGGATGTCAATCAGTCAGGTGGTGAGGCAGCGGTCAGCAAAAAGGCAGCCTCCACCAACTTGGTGCAGCCCAAGGAGGAAGAAGATTCAAGCAAAATCAATAAGCCTCCCCCCTTCTATCTCTCCTTAGTCATAGGAGATAACTTGGTTCACAATTGCATGATAGATTCAGGAGCTAGTAGCTCAGTCATGCCTAAGAAGGTAGCTGACCTTCTTGGCATAAAATACGAACCTGTGACCAAAGGGGTGGTCCAACTAGATGGCACTTCTATTAAGACAGTAGGGGTGGTAAAAAATTTGAAGTTAACCTTGCATGCATGCCCTAGTTGCACTGTCTTGCAAGACATATCAATCATCGACCTCCCTGCCTTCTTTGCCATCTGCTTGTCTAGAGACTTCACAGCTAAGATAGGTGGGTACATGTTGTGACGTATTCACACATCGCCCCATTGCAAATGGGGACCCCTACTTTTTGCTTTCTAGGGTTTGTTTTCTTGGTCTTCTAGGTTCTTGGCTATTAGCCTTTGCATTTGGAGAGTTGTCAGAGGGACCTAAGATTTCACCTAGGTCATTGGATAGCTGGGTAAATTTGCATGACTATGGAAGGAAATGCATCAAGGATTGAGTTTAAGGCGAAGTCAAGTGGAAAGAAGATGATTTGAGCCTAGAGGAGAAATTTCGCTCCTGACCCTCCCAAAGGGTCCAAAGCGAATTCCTCCATAGGACATTCTACCTTGCCCAAACCTAGGAACCAATCCTCATCCCAAGCATTATTGAAGGCAAAACACTTGTTTGGATAAGGAAATGTTGGAGATAAAGTCAAGATTTGAGCCTACGCTTGAATTTCGCTCCTGACCCTTCCAAAGGATCCAAAGCGAAATTCTTGAGAGACCTTATTTCCTCACTAAAATCTTGAAGTAAACACCACTTTGAGAGAAAGTTGACTTGATGATGATAGGAGAAGGTTTGAGAAGTTAGATCCAAGGCAAAGGAAGGAGAAAGGGGGTGTGAGATGAGCTCAAAGACAAATTTCGCTCCTGACCCTTCCAAAGGGTTCAGAGCAAAATTTCCCATAAACCCTATTTGCTCCTTGTTATGACCAAGACTTTTGACTTCTAAGGCATGGTTGGGAAAGTTTTGATGCGTAATTGCCTTTGAAGGGTAGTTTGAGGCAATGAAGTGGTGAAAATCAACCTAAAGGAAGAATTTCGCTCCTGACCCTTCCAAAGGGTCCAGAGCAAAATTTCCCAAAAGCACTATTTTCTTCCTTGATTAAACCAAAATCTTAGTTCCTTGGACATAGTTGGAAGTGGATTGATATACTCTTGCCTTAGGAAGTGATTGAAAGTGAAGAAAATGAAGGATTTTGTCCAAAAAAGTGAATTTCGCTCCTGACCCTTCCAAAGGGTCTAGAGTGAAATTCCCAAAACCTCCTTTTTCTCCCATTTTTGTGTCAGGCCTAACATTGATCAGGGTTGATTGAGCTTAAAGGTACCCCTAGGCATCCATTTGACAAAGTTGTGATCTCAGAATGTGAAGAGTTTGTCCAAAAATGTGAATTTCGCTCCTGACCCTTCCAAAGGGTCCAGAGCGAAATTCCTTATAGGTCTTGTCCTTGGCCAAGGTCTAGAGCGAATTTCTCCTTTCAGGCCTTCTTGAGGGTCAAACAAGTGTTGCCTCCATGAGAGAGAGATCGACAGGTGAGAGTCAAGGTGAAACGAAGTAAGAAGAAGGAGGAATTCAACCTAAAGGAAGAATTTCGCTCCTGACCCTTCCAAAGGCTCTAGAGCGAATTTCTTCATGAGGCTCTATACCTTGCTCCAATCTACAAGCTAGCTCATTCCCAAGCAATTTCAAAGGCCAAAGACTTGTTTTTAATGACTAAAGGATGAAGGATAGAGCTAAGTGAGGGAAAAACAAGCAAAGTATGAATTTCGCTCCTGACCCTTCCAAAGGGTCCAGAGCGAAATTCTTAAAAACATCTAATTTGCTCATATTTGAGATACAGATTTGGTTTCCTAAGGCATTGGTGAAGAGAAGATTAATACATTTTTGCCTTGAGATGCAATTTGGAGCAAGGAAGTGATGGAATTGAGTCTTAATCATGAATTTCGCTCCTGACCCTTCCAAAGGGTCCAGAGCGAAATGCTTTGGAATCCCTATTTTCACCTTGTTTGAGCTGGGCAAAGGGCTAGTTGTGTGATCATGATGGGAGGAGGTTTGAAGGTTGAGTCCAAGATTGTAAAATGTTGAAAATGAGGTCTAATTGAGCAAAATGACAAAAATCGCTCCTGACCCTTCCAAAGGGTCCAGAGTGAAATTCCTATAGGGCCTGTGTCCTTAGAGAGGATCCTGAGTGAATTTCATTTTAATGTCTTCTTGTTGATGATTTAAGGTAAGAAATGCCATGTTAAGATAAATATATCATGCATACTTAATCATCTTTTGATTTGTTTTGCAGATGGAGGAGGATCAGGCCAGGACAAGGGCGACCTATTCTAGTCCCATCATCATCAAGGACACTTCAAATGTATGGAGGACTTCAAGTGTTCGAGAAAAGAATTGGGAGATTTCAAGTGTTCAAGGAGTTCCAAGCTATCCTCAAAGACTTCATTCTACCATATGGAGAAGCCACAAGATATGAGAAGAAGGATCTTATATAACTTCAAAGCAATATGAGCTACCAGAGGAGGACTGACTTGACCATGAGAAGGCCTCATCAAACACATGGGAGTCAAGGAGGTACATCATTCATCACATCAAAGACAGAGGAGGATCAACCAAGACATAAACGTCAGACAAGGTGGCATCCCAGTCACCATTCCTCCAGCCAGATTGGTCCACCTCAGCATGTCCAGATTCAATGTACCTAACTCACCAGTGATGGCGCAAACTTCGATATACCTACCCCGGTTTCTTATTGGTCCACACTCATGGAATGTAATTTTCTCACTGGCTAAGGAGAGTTTCTTGTAACAAACCCTAATTAGGGTTTTCATTGTAAAATCCTACCCATTGATTGCAAATCAATCAAAGCCATCAAATTGTAAAGAGCTCCCTCTATGAAGCTCTGGCTCTTGATTTTGTAGAGGTTAATAGTTAGAGAATAGTCGATAGTGAATAGTTCATAGAGGTTAGAATAGCTAATGATCAATAGTGGCTAGATAGCAATTAGAGTAGATTAGAAGGAGAAGGCAAGAAATTGTTGCCTAAATTGTAAATGAACTCCATTTTCATTGAAGTTAAGGTGAAATGTGTTCTTTCTTGCAATATGCATGGTTTCTTGTTGAATCTTCATTTTAGATGGTAGATAATTAGATTGAATGGAGAAAAATTGTTGAATGCAATCGTGTGGAATCCGCCTAGACCAAACCACTTGCCTCTTACTGATTGTAAGGGTGCCTTGCGTGGTCAACTAGCATTGAATGAGTTTAATCTCGAGTCGTTACGCGTCTATTGTTCATTCATTAACTTGAATGATGATCAGTGTTTGACAGTGATGATTTGAACATCTTCAGAACTACCCTAGAAGATTGCATTGAGTTGGTGTCAAATTGTTTAGTTTGATGGGAAGACCTAGACCAGTAGGACTCCGCCTAGTCGTTCATCCATCTTCTCGCATTCTAGGTCTTAGAGTAGACGTTATGAGCCCTGCATCTTTTGATATTTCTTTATCTTCCAGCCAGTAGATAGGACTTGAGTTCCAGCAAATCAGACGCTCAAGCAATCGAATGTAAGTCCCCTTGTGATTCCAGCATAATCACATTAGACCAAATTGAGCTTATCCACACATAGAGACCCTACATACTAGAACCTTGGAGTTGCCTCGATTGATCCTTAGGCAAAATCTTCCGCATTCGGGGAAACTTTGTTCAAGAGAGGATAAGATACCTTGGTATTTTATTTTGTGTTCGCATGTGCATAAAAAACACATTAACAGTTGCTATCTTCTGACTGGTCCCATATGCTCTTTCGAACAAGGTATGGTACTGTTGACGTGTATTTTGTACACAATCATACACAGAATAAAATACCCAAGGGTACCTTATCCTCTCTTGAATAAAGTCTCTGATTGCTGAAGATGTCGCAAAAAGGATCAATCAGGGTGACTCCAATGTTCTTTTATGTAGGGTCTCTACGTGTGGATAAGCTCTTTGTAGTATGATGTGATTTGCTGGAATCACAAGGGGACTTACATTTGATGATTGAACGTCTGATCTGCTTTGAATATTGCTGGAACACAGGATTTTCACTAGCTTAGATTTGAAAAAAGGAAAAAAGACGAGGGCGAGGAGAGGATCTAATCCTAACACTAAGAATGTAAGAGCAATGAATGATCTTTGATGAAATTCTAACTAAGTCTTGTTTTGACATCATAGGAACATCTCCACAAGGTTAGTGTGATCTTCGAAGGAAAGCTTTATGATGTTCAAATCATCACTTCAGGCATAGACACCATCAGGTTGATGCATATCGATGAAGAAGCGACAATTGAAGTTAAGCTTAAGCTGAATGATTCCAGTTGACTATGCAAGGCAAGTCTGCAATCAACAAACTGCTAGTAGTATGGATATACGAATTTCACCATCAATCAAGCACATTTCTTCCACTCATCTAATCATAAAATCAAACATGAGAAGTATAAAGACCATGCAAATTGTCGAATCGACCCATAAATTTCACCATTTCTTCAATGAAGTTACAAGTCTTTTACAACAACATCTTGGCAACAATCTTTGCCTTCTCTCTCTACTCTACTCTAATTGCTATTCTCTCTCTATCTTCTAACTGCTTCCAACTATTCCTAACTATTCTAACTATTGCTAATTACCTTTACAAAATGAAATGCCAGGGCTTATAGAGTGCCCTCAATACAATTCGATGGCTTAGATCAATTCGAGATCAATGGCCAAGATTTTACAATGAAAACCCTAATTAGGGTTTGTTACAACCATTACATAACATTTAATGCTTGACCAATGATAAAATTGTATTGCTTGGACACATGTCCTCTCTAGAAAATTCGACCAATGAATAGCCGGGGTAGGTACATAGAAGTTTGTGCCACCTTCCATGAGTTAGGTACATTGAATCTGGAAATGCTGAGGTGGACCACACTGACTGGATGAGCGATGACTGGGATGCCACCTTGTCTGACACTTGTAACTTGGTAGATATTCAACTTAATGTTGTTGAGAAGCTAGCTTTAATTAATTCATCTGGAACTATTTGCTTCCTCAATGAACCCTTGTTCTAACTTCTTGTGTCCTTGATTTGCAGGATGATGATGTACCTTGCCTTGGAATGCTGGATTGGAAGAGGTCGCCCTTGATGACGTTAGTCCAAAGAAGGCCGTCCTTGTCGATGCTAGGCTGGATCGAAGAAGGTCGTCCTTGTCCTTGCTTGATCGTCCTTGATGAGAGCCTTCCGACTTGTAGATCCTTCAAGTTTGGGAGTCGCCATCTTGATACCTCCACTTGAGAACTAAGTCTAAGAAAAGATGCAAAATTAAGCAAGTTTGCTAGGCAAAATGTGGATCGAAGTCCTCAAAATGTGCTTCTTCTATCAACTTCACCACCTCTAGCCTTCAACGCTTTGAGGAAAATTCGCTCCTTCTTTAGTCTTCAACTAAATTCGCTCCTCCTTAGACCAGATTTCGCACCTTGTTGTTCTTCTCCAAATCGCACTTGTGTGAGTGGATGAATGATGGATTAGAATCGCTAAGCACACCTCCACTATATAGGCGCTTACCTCATTATTTTCACAAAGGCCGACTTTTAGAAATAAGGCAAATAATAAGCAAATTTAAATAAAAGGGAGGCCGACTTTATAAAAATATAAAAAATATAACCCCAAGCGCTCTCCCTTTTTATTTAATTTAATAATTAATCAATTTAAATGCCTTTGTATTTAATAATTTCGATTTTTAAAAAGGCCCAATCAATTATTAAATGCCTTATGCGCTATTTTTCAAATGCCATTTTAATCAAATAATTCAAAGTTTTTATCGAATTTTAGCATTTAATGTATTTCAACATTTATTGGCGCCAAAACATGAGAGATGTAAGGGATACAAACCACATCGCTCTGGTCCCTGGGAGAGGGACAGGAGCGATTATACATTTAGGTCCTCCATCTTGCATTTTTCACGTTTGAAACTTCATCTCCTACGTCCAAACTGGGATCTTCATTCGTAACTTGATGCTTGATCGATTCTATTTTGTAAATGAATGCCTCTTAGAACCATTATCACCCTGGTCCTTGACCAAAGGACAGGAGCGAACCTTGCATTTAGCTCAAATTTGCCAACCTTTTGTCGTTAACCTCTCGTTCATCATCTTCTTAAAGATATTTTCAACCTTGTGTAACCTTGCCCTGACGTAATTTTTTGAAGGAAATGACCAGTTTAGTAGAAATCACCCTGGTCCTTGACTGAAGGACAGGAGCGAACTTGCATCTTTGCTTAAGTTAGTCACCTTTTGACGTTTGGTTCCTTGCCCATCATCCTTCCAAGGACATATTCGATCTTGTATAACTTTGCCTTGGCGTGGTTTTTTGGAAGGGATGATGGTCTTCATAGAAATCGCTCTGGTCCTTGACTGAAGGACAGGAGCGAACCTTTGTTCCTTGGGCTAATCCTTGTTCTTATCAACTTTCGATTGTCTTCAAAGTATAAAATGGTGTCTCTTACTCCTTCTTGAACGTTTGAAATGGAAGTGACATCTCAAAATTAAGTATACTTGGACAGTTCGCTCTGGTCCCTAGGAGAGGGACAGGAGCAAACTTGGGTAATTTCATCACTTTTCATGGTCCTTGCAACTTTGTTCTTCTTCGAAGCGTTCCAAACATCCTCGCCCCCTTGTACCTTGGCCTGGATTTATTAAAATTCGAAGGGGAAATCTAAATAACCAAGATTTCGCCCTGGTCCTTGACTGAAGGACAGGAGCGAACTTTCATTTGTAGGCTCAATCATTCTTTGCCAACGTTTAAAACTATCTTCAATGGATCCGCTATGCTCCCCTTCACTCATCTTTGACATGGAATTTGCTTCAAATTGGTGAGAAATTTGTCTTAGGGACAGGAGCGCCTAGGACAAAATAGGCTTCACTGGCGTCTTGCACTCTTCAAAATTATATTCAATAGATTCGTTACGCCTCCTTTTACTTGCCTCAAACTTAAAAAAACTCATTTCACTTCGCCAAAACTTGTCTTATAAGAAAATCGCTCTGGTCCCTTGGAGAGGGACAGGAGCGCCCTAGCCAGTCACCTTGGTCCCTTGGAGAGGGACAGGGGCGAACTTGTTACTTAGGCCGATTTTCTTCATTGTGGCGTACTTAAGTTATATTCAACGAGCAAAACATACTTCCCTTGACCTCCTCAAATCGCGAAACCACTTAAATCTTGCAAGGATAATGCGAAATTGGAATTCAAGCTCCGGTCCTTCAGTGAGGGACAGGAGCGATTTTTGCTCTCAGGGCCAAATCTTTTTACTTTTCACTTCAAATTTCCTTCGCTGAGGAAAATATCATCTCTTTACACGCCATGAATAAAAGTTCGAGTCCAAACAAGGTCTAAAAATGTGTATATGAATAAAATCGCTCTGGTCCCTTGGTGAGGGACAGGAGCGAATTTACCTTTCTAGACAAATACTCCATCATTTCATCGTCCTTAATCAAGTCTGGATGCTCTATCACGTTCATTTTGTCCTCCATCATGCCTTTGATGTCTCAATTTGTCTAAACGAGGTCAGGAATGACTCCACTAAGCTTTTTCGCTCTGGACCCTTGGTGAGGGACATGAGCGATTCGCCTTGGACCCTTGGAGAGGGACAGGAGCGCTTTTCGCTCTGGATCCTCAGTGAAGGACAGGAGCGAAATTTGACTTTTTGAACTCTCTATCAGGACAATTTTAATGGAATATAACATTTAAGTATCTTATACTTTAAGTTATATTCCATATATACTTTCAGGATGTTTGAGAGTGGTTTCGGACCTCCAGGAGTTATATTGCAAAATCTAGTTTTTTGAGGTTTTTCAGTTTCCAGACTTAGTCAAATTTCAGGATCAGGACATTCCAGACTTAGCCAAATTTCAGGATCAGGACATCACTCAAGTCGGACTTGCTTATCCATGTGATCCCCTGGGCGACACTCAAAATGCAAAGGCTTAACTAACAAAACCCTAAAAGACCTAAAAAAAAACAAACCCTAAAAAGCAAAAAACATGGGTCCCCATTTACAATGGGGCGATGTGTGAAATGGTCACAACAGGTACCAAGGTCACCATAAGGGCAGAACCCATTGCCCGAAACCATGTTGAGCCTTACACGCCCAACCCTATAAACGTGAATTGCACCTTGCATGAAGAGGGGGAGGAGTGTGCTGTCTGTGAGCCTGCCACTCTTTTGCAAGAGGTCCCTGATTGCTTGTTGGACGAATGGGCCAATGCTTTTCAGTTTGATCCATTAGCTGAGATTGAAGAGACCGGGCTTGGCACCTATTGTATCCATGAAGAGGATACTCCTATCCCTAACCTCATCAAGACACAAGGAGACTCAGAGGGGTTATGGAACATGCTTTTTGATGGTTCAAGAAACAAGAATGGTGCAGGTGTCGGTGTGATGCTTGTTTCTCCCGAGCAGGAGAAATATTTCTTCTCTTATAGGCTTCAATCCGGTTGCACTAACAATGTCACTGAGTATGAAGCCTTGATCCAAGGTCTCCAACTTGCACAAAGCAGAAAGATCAGATTTTTGCAAGTATTTGGGGATAGTGAGTTGGTTGTTAAACACATCCGAGCCAAAAGTGTAGCAAAAAACAACCTACTCAAATCATACAAACACAGGGTTTGGGACTTGATTGAAGGATTCGAGGCCTTCAATATCCAGAGCATTCCTAGGGGTCAGAGCAAACATGTTGATAGGTTTGCAACGGTTGGTGCTCAATTCAACATACCAACACATGTTGCAAGTGAGAGGGAGCAACACATCAGGCTTGTTGTGAGACATGTTGTCCTAGACAATCAAATGAATTGACAAGTATTTGAAAGCAATTAGCAGATCGTCAACTTCTTGCAAAATGAAGCAGAATTTTCTGCTAAAAATCAGTCTAGGCTGCAAGACCAGTATGGAGACCAAATCATGCAACTCAATTCCAACATGTTGCCTAAAGGTCTAGTTACCTTGGAAGGCATTTTCAACTCGGATGATCAGTTGAAGAAGAAGATGAACTTGGCTGCAAAGAGGGGTGATTACAAGCCAGTTGTTGTCGCCGAAGGTAGGTCCTTAAACTTGGGCAAGGTGTGCTCCTCAACCGAGCAAGAGGCCTTTGTTGTGCTTTGCCAAGAGTATGATGACATAGTTGCTTAGACCTATGAAGATTTGAAGGGTTTTGACCCTAGCTTAGCTCAGCATACCATAGAGCTAAACTTGGATGCAAAGCCAGTTAGGCAAAAGCAAAGGCCAATAAATCCCAAAATAGAGCCACTAATGAGGAAGGAGTTGACCAAGCTCATAGAAGCCAATATCATCTTCCCTATCAAGCACTCCTTCTGGGTCGCCAACCTTGTCCCTGTAAGGAAGAAGAATGGGGAAATCAAGCTATGTGTAGACTTTAGGGATCTCAATAGAGCCTCCCTTAAAGATCACTATCCCCTTCCCTCCATGGAGCAAATTCTCCAAAAGGTTAGTGGCTCAAAAAGATTTCCATGCTTGGATGGGTATTCAGGCTACAATCAGATCTTGGTCCAAGAATCAAACCAACACAAGACTGTGTTTACTACTAAGTGGGGTACCTATGCTTATTGTTAAAATGCCTTTTGGGCTAACCAATGCAGGGGCCACTTTCCAAAGAGCGATGGACATGGCTTTCAAGGGTGTATTAGCGAAGTTTGTGCTTGTATACCTTGATGACATAACTGTTTATTCGAAGCATGCAGCTGACCATCTTGGTTATCTTGAGTAGGTGTTCATGAAATGCAGGGAGTATGGTGTGTCTTTGAACCCTACCAAGTGTGTATTTGCTACTGATCAAGGAAGATTGCTAGGACACATCGTATCCAAGGAGGGTCTGACCATTGATCCAGAGCGAGTGGAGGCCATTCTTTCTCTTCCACTCCCCAGTCACAAGAAAGGATTGCAAAGTTTCCTTGGTAGGATTAACTTTGTGAGGAGGTTGATTCCAAATCTTGCCTCCATGGTAAAATCCCTCACTTCCATGTTGAAGAAAAACTTGGCCTTCAGTTGGACCAAGGAGGGAAGGGCTGGTTTTGAAGAGATCAAGCAAGCAATTGCTCAAGCCCCTACTCTTGTCAATCCCAATTATGAAAGGGATTTAATCCTCTATACCTTCGGGGGAGAATCCAGTATCTCAGTTGTCCTAACACAGCTGAACAATGACAATTTTGAGCAACCCATTGCTTTCTTTAGTGAGGGGCTAAAGGACTATGAAGTTAGGTATAGCTATGTAGAAAAGAAAGTCCTCACTTTTGTAAGGGCATTGAAAAAGTTCAGACACATGTTGTCCAACAACGAGATCCAGCTCTTAGTTCTGCATGCAAGTGTTAAAGAGTTCCTCCTAAACAAGGACATCAGTGAGAAGAGGGCCGGGTGGATAACCAAGGTCATGGAATATGACATCAACATCAAGATCACCAAGCTTGTAAGAGGCAAGGGCCTATGTGAACAACTTGTCTCATCTTCTGAGACTACTTTAGAAGTCGCCCTTGTGCTACAAGAGGACCAACCAACTAGCAACAACATCCAATGCAGTTGGGTAAGTGACATGGCCACCTTCTTAATAGAAGGTAGATACCCCCAAGGTCTAGACCGGGCCAAGAGAAGGCACTTCAGGTTGCAGTCCATTCCCAATGCCTTAGTGAATGCCATTCTCTTCCGAAAAGACTCTAATGGAGTCTTACTAAGATGCATCGAGCGGAATCAAGTCAGCAGATTACTAGAAGAATTTCATGACGGCTCTTCAGGGGGGCACTTCTCTGTGAGGACTATGACTGTCAAAATAATGAGGGCTGGTTATTACTGGCCATCGTTATTTAGTGACTCACACAGATGGGTGAAGGATTGCACGAAGTGTTTTTTCTTCTCTGGAAAGCAAAGGCTAGTTGCCTTACCTCTTCACCCCATCAAAGCAGATCAACCGTTCACCCAATGGGGTTTAGACTTCATTGGTATGATTAACCCACCTTCTAGTGCTGGCCATAAGTGGATCTTGGCCGCAATAGATTACTTCACTAGGTGGACAAAGGCAGTTGCATTGAGGGATGCCACTGAGGCCTCAGTGTTGGAATTCCTTGAGGGAATTGTGACAAGATTCGGTGTTCCCTCCACCATCATATAAGACAATGCCAAGGCATTTGTTGGAGCCCAAATCAGTTCTTGGGCAGTTAAGCATGGTGTATACCTAAAGACATCATCCAACTATTACCCTCAGAGTAACGACTTAGCTGAAGCTTCCAACAAAAACCTCATCAGGATAATTAAACGGACAATTGAAGACAATCAGAGGGCATGGCATACTAAGCTGAAGACAGCCTTATGGGCTGACATGATCACACCCAAGAGGGCGATTGGTAACTCCCCTTTCATGCTAGTATATGGGAAGGAAGCAAGACTCCCAACTTCCTTGGAATTACTCACATCAGCTAGAGTTGACAGAGAATGATGCCATGATAGTAAGGCTAGCAAAGTTGATGGAGCTAGAGGAGGTTAGAAGTAAGGCTATGCATACACTTGAGACTCATCAAAAGCAGGTCAAGAAAGTTTTTGACAAGAAAGCGACTAATCGGGTCTTCAAGGAGGGAGATCTAGTTCTCAAGTGGGATGCAGACAAAGCCAAAGTTGGGCGACACTCCAAGTTTGATGCTATCTGGAGTGGCCCGTATGTCATCACCAATTGCAAGGAGGCCAATGCATTTCATCTCTCCAAGCTTGATGGTGAAGTCCTTCCAATCCCAGTGAATGGGATTCATCTCAAGCCTTGCTTCTAAAGAAGGTTTTGATGATTATGTAAATATTAGACTAGAGGTTGTTTTTCTTTCATAAGTGCTTGTGCACATGCCGCATTTTCCTTAAGAGAGTGTGCGCTCTAGTTTTTCAGTTTTCCTCCAAGTGATGGCACACACATGTTTTGGGTCTTTTCAATGACTCGGTGCCCAATGGATGTTTAAGGCTTCTGGAGTTCATGCTTAGCAGGCAAGCATCCCGCAGAAATCGCCAAAAAATGTCATTTTATGACACCCTTGGTCCATCAGTGAGAACCGATCAGAGATATGTTCCATGGACCAGGGCCGCCCCAGTTGATCAAGGATAAAAGAAGAGGAGTCATGATTTGAATTGTTGCCTTGTCGGAAATTCCTTAACCTTCTCTTCCTCTCTCTTTCCCAACTCCGGAACCCTGAGGTTCCGGAGTTCCCTTCCTTGATCTCTTGTTCTCTTGCCCCAGAACTCCGGAACCCTGAAGTTCCGAGTTTCCCAAGTCTTCCCAACTCCGGAACCCCGAGGTTCCGAGTTTTCCCCTCCTTCCTCTTTCCCCCTTTTTGGAATTCCGGAACCTCGAGGTTCCGAAGCCTGTTTGCCCAGTTCCCCGGAACGCCGGAACCACAAGGTTTTGAAGTTCCCTACCCCTCTTCTCCTTAGCCTTTCTCCCTTTTTCCCCAGAACTCCGGAACCTCGAGGTTCTGAGGTTCCTTGTCCCTTTTCCTTCTTCCCTCTTCGGAACTCTGGAACCCCGAGGCTACGAAGTCCTTGACCTTCTGTGATGTCCCCTTCTAGTTGACATCTATTAGCTGAGTAGATTAGCCTATCACTAACCCTCGTAGGCTGATGAGGTTGGATAGAGGGTCCTCTAGAGTTTGATTCACCATCTTCAGAGCGAGCACTCCAAGTCTGGTTTTCGTTTGAGGTCTCCAGGACTCCGTTTGAGATACTTTCTATTTTTAGCAGTCCTGCTATTTATAGCCACTAGGTTGGGCAAGGACAGATTATGGTTTGGCAATCTCCAGTTCAGACGACAGGCATTTCTGATGAATACTTAGAGAGATATTAATATTTAATTATTTTTATTAAATATTAAATGGCGAACTTTAATGTTTTAATGTTTTAAAAGTCACTTTAAGTTATAACTTAAGTGAGGGTCTATTTCTCATCAGATGGGGTCAGTTTTATATTAAATGGAAAATGATTTATTCTTTGACACTTCAATAGTCAAAAATAAATAATAAAAGTTAAAATATTATTAAAGGCCAAATCGCACCTTTCTTGGGAATCGCGCCAACCCTAAATGGAGACGATTAAAGAAGATTTTAGGTCTTCTTTCATTATGCTAAGTTTTGGATAATTTGCTTTGGAGCTCTGAGAGGAGTTTTGGCCTAGGGTTTCAACAGAAGATTCTTCTGCAGTGCTCAGAGGTATCGGTACAGGAAAATGTGGGATTCTTGTGCAACAGCATCAGAGGTTGTGAAATATCAGCTGATCTTGCTCTTTCAATTGGTTTTATCCAGAAACCAAGATTGGACAGATTGGAAAGGGGTTTATTAATTTTTATGCAAAAGATTGATTGCAGTCGCAGAGTCAGAAAAGAGGCAGGAATAAGTGTGTGACAGATGGGGGTTTTGTGCATGTACAGCTTGCTGGTCTGCCGTACCTTTCTTCCTTGAAAGGGTACGATTTTTGCTAAGGAGTCGTCCAAAAATTCCGAAACAAATGCCAGAAGGGACGCCTTGCCAATGTCTTTCCATCGGGCTAACATGCGAGTATTTCGGGTCAGTTTAAAATAAATTGCAGCTTGCTGTCATAAAATCTGTGTATGACCAGCAATAGGAAAATAAGGGTTTTAACAAAATATACTGGTATTTATTAGTTCTTCTCTAACTTCTTGTTATTTTTATTTGAGTATTAATAAATGATGAACGGATGTAATGAGGGTTTGATCAGTGTTGTTGAATATAAATTGATTTCCAGCAAATACCAGTAGTTACTTTTTTTGTGCTTAAGATTGTCAAAATTCTATATGCTGTCATTATTTGCAAAGAACACACTTGAAAGGCAACAGGTTCAGCAAAACGTTAGTTGTCTCAGTTGAGGGCCTTTTGAGGTTTCTACAGTGGTATCAGAGCTAAATCCTGCCATCCTAATGGTTTAGCAATTACATGCAGTCGCAGGAAACGGGTTTACACAGGTATTACACACGTAGCAGAGCTTTTCGTGAAGGAGAACAGAGTCTTAACAGGCAGTCAGATACCATGGGTGAAAGGCATACAGGCAGCCCAACTAGAGGTCATAGAGTTGAGGATGAGGAGACGAGAATTTTTTAGGACTATGGCTATGGGGCAGCAACAGGTTGCTCAGGCTTTACATGCACTCACCACCATGATGGAGCGTATGAATCCTCCAAACCGAAACAATCAAGAACCAGAGGACAATAGGAGTGTAGCCAATATTCCTAGACCTCACAGGGTAGCTACATGCACAGTTGACAGGCCTTCAAGGCCTAATTTCTTGGCAGAAGAACTTGAGGATGTTGCCAGAGCTAAGGCAGAGCCTATCTTTGTTGATAATGTTATGACAGTACATGATGAGTGGAATCTTCTTCCACCTGATGTGAGGCAGAATCTGAATTTTGATCAGTTCATGAGGCAAAAACGGGAGGTAGAGAGAAACAAGCAAGAGAGGAGGCCTCGTTTCCAACACAGAGATCTTGAGTTTGCCACAAGAAAGCTCACTCTACCTTATTATGATGGTAGCGGTGCAATTACAGCTAGATCTTGGATCCATAAACTGGATACATACTTCACACTGAGACCCATGATTGAAAGGGATGCAATTAAGTTTGCAACCTTACACTTGGACGGTACTGCACATGAGTGGTGGCATAATGGACTCGTCACTCTCCAACATGATGAGATTACCACCTACCAAGAGTTCGCTGATTTGTTAGTAGAGAGGTTTGATAAGAAATACCCTGAGTCATACTTCCGGGAGTTAGCACAGCTGAAACAAACAGGGAACTTGGAGGTGTATGTTTCAGAGTTTTTGAAGTTGTCATGCATGGTAAATAACATGTCAAATCAGCGATTAGTAGTTTTGCTTATAGAGGGACTCATGGAGCCTTTGAGAGGCTAGGTAAAGGCATTTGATCCCCCAACACTTCTACTCACCATTAAAAAGGCACGGAGTATGGATGTGACAGCCACTCAAAATAAATTTGGGACAAAAGGGTCAACATCTTTCAAAGATAATAGGAATTTCAGCAAAGGGAAAGAAAAATCAGACTTTAGAAATGATTACAAGCCAAAGCCAGCAGCCCCTCCTTTAGATCGGGAGACACTTAACGATCTAAGGCAAAAGAAACTTTGTTTTTATTGAAAAGGTTCATATGATGCCAACCATGACTTTCCTTTGAGGCCTAAGGGCAGGGCAACAGAGTAATGTGGGCATATTATGAAGATTCTGAATCTGATCATGAAGGTCAGCCTGCTGGTTATGAGAATTTAGAGGCTGAAGATGACACACAGGGTCCTTCGAGACTTGACAAAATGGATGTAGAAGGTGATGAGCACCTTAAGGAGGCACTTCTCACGAGTATTCAGCAGGAAGGGTCATTTAAAATGAGAGGAGTACTTGCTGGTCAGAAAGTTATTACACTGCTAGATACCGGAGCCACACATAACTTTATTGATGCCAAGTTGGTGGAGAAGAGAGGAATCCAAACAGAGGAGTTTGAGGGCATTCGTGTGAGGGTGGCAAATGGTTACACTTTAAAGTGTAATAGGATGATTACACAACTCCCATTACGTGTAAACAATTATGAATTCAAGACTGATTTCTATGTGGTTCAGATGGGAGACACAGATTTGGTCCTTGGTATGAAGTGGTTGCATGAACTAGGCAAGTTTACACTTGACTTGCAGGAGATGGAGATGTCTTTCACAATTGACGAGAAAACACATGTGCTGAAAGCGATTAAGGACAACAATTTCAGAATGATTACACTTAGGCGGATGGAGAGGCTTGTATGCCATGATCAAACTGAGTGGGCAGCAGAGTGTATGATCATGCCCATATAGCAGGATGCTCAAAAAGTTGAATATCATCCTGACATTCAGATACTGAGAACCAAACATAGCAAGTTTTTCAGTGACATACCATCAGGGAGGCCACCAGATAGGGGTTTTGAGCACATCATTGAGCTAGAGGAGGGAGCGAAGCCAGTGATGATTACTCCATATAGACATCCGAAGCGCCTGAAAGATGAAATAGAGAAAACCATACAGGAGCTTCTGGCCATGGGACATATTCAGCCTAGTAAGTCTCCCTTTGCTTCTTCAATTGTTTTGGTGAAGAAGAAGGATGGCACATTGCGGATGTGTATTGATTACAGGGTCCTTAGTAAGCGGACGATCAAAAACAGATATGCCATTCCGCGTATTGATGAGCTCATAGATGAATTAGATGGGGCCTGTTATTTTTCAAAGATTGATTTGAGATCAGGCTATCACCAGATCAGTGTTCGTGAGCAGGATATTGAGAAGATTGCTTTTCGTTGTCATTATGGACATTTTGAGTTTGTGGTTATGCCATTTGGGCTAACCAATGCTCCTGCTACTTTCCAGTCCACAATGAACAAAGTCTTCAGACATCAGTTGAGGAAATCAGTATTAGTGTTCTTTGATGATATACTAGTTTACAGTCGTACTTGGGAGGAGCACCTCAGTCACTTAGATACAGTTCTGAGCATTCTGAGCAGGGAGTCCTTGTATGCCAAGGAATCCAAATGTGACCTTGGAATGACTGAGTTATTGTACTTGGGCCATATTATCAGTGTAGAGGGAGTGCAGATGGATCCCGAGAAGATCTGTGCTATTGTAGATTGGCCTACTCCAGTGAACCTCACTCAGTTGCGTGGGTTCTTGGGCCTATGTGGTTTCTACCGCCGTTTTGTTAATGGTTATTCGCGCCATGCAGCACCTTTGACAGACTTGATGAAAAAGGGTGCCTTCTTATGGACTCCTGAGGCCCAGGAGTGTTTTGAGAGGTTCAAGGAGCTCATGACTTCATGTCTAGTACTTGCTACACCTGACTTCTCAAAGTCATTTGACTTACAATGTGATGCCTCTGGTGAGGGCATTGGGGCGGTGCTTATGCAGGACAAGCACCCTATTGCTTATGAAAGTAGGAAACTCCGTGGACCTGAGAGAATTTACAGCATTTATGATAAGGACATGTTGACCATAATGCATGCATTGGCCAAGTTTAGACAGTACTTAGTGGGCAGCAAGTTCTGCATTAAGACTGACCACAATAGTTTGAGACATTTCCTTGGGCAACGTGACTTAAATGATAGGCAACAAAAGTGGGTCAGCAAACTTCAGGCTTACAACTTTGATATTTCCTATATCAAAGGCACACAGAATGTAGTTGCAAATGCCTTGTCACGTCGTCCCCACCTGAATTCTATGGTCCAGATAGCAGAGGATTGGCGGCATATTATAGTGGTAGAGTACGCCAAAGAAAGCTGGGCTGCAGGTGCGATAGAGGGGTCAGTAGTGGACAGCAGGTATACAGTTGTAAACGAATCAATCATTTACAAGGGGAGAGTGTACTTGGTCCTAGGATCGGAAGGAGTAGGGTACTGCGGTTTTGTCATGATGAACCGATAGTAGGACATCCCAGGTTTTTCAAAACCTACAAACAGGTTCGTGAGCACTTCACGTGGAAAGGGCTCAAGGCGGATGTTCTACAGTATGTTAGGGAGTGTCCTGTTTGTCAGCAGAATAAACAGGAGCACACATACCCTGCTGGTTTACTTCAGCCACTTCCAATTCCTGATAGGAAGTGGGAATGTTTGTCTATGGATTTCATCACAGGGTTACCGAGAGCGCAGGGACGTGATTGCATATTTGTGGTTGTGGATCGTTTGACGAAGTATGCTCACTTCTATCCGATCACCACCACTTATTTAGCCATTCAGGTAGTAGAGTTATTCTTTAGAGAGGTATTCAGATTACATGGGTTGCCTCGGACTATTGTCAGTGATAGGGACACGCGGTTTTTGAGCCACTTTTGGCAGGAGCTTTTCAGACTCTGTGGGACCGAGCTTACACCGAGCACCAGTTACCACCCTCAGACTGATGGCCAGATTGAGATAGTTAACAAATGGGTGGAGGGATACCTCAGGAACTATATTTCAAGGCAGCAAAAGGCGTGGGTGAAGTGGATTTACCTCTGTGAGTACTGTTACAATACCACTCACCACATGTCCATTCAGATGACTCCATTTACAACACTATACGGGTATGAACCTCCCAGTCTCATTGACTTATTGCTGAGTGACAGTAGGGTGCCTAGTGCGGGAGAAATGATACAGGAGAGTCAGGACATTGTGAAGACTCTTAAGGAAAATATAGCCAATGCACAAAATCAGCAAAAACAATATGCTGATCAGAAGAGGACAGAAAGGTCATTTGAGGTAGGAGACATGGTGTATTTAATGTTGCAACCTTATCGACAATCTACTCTCAGGAGGAGTGGAGCAGAGAAGCTCAAGCCTCAATATTATGGCCCTTTCAGAGTAACCCGATGTATAGGTGAGGTGGCTTATGAGTTGGATTTACCGGCAGATAGCAGAGTACACAATGTGTTTCATGTGTCACGTCTCAAAAAGGCGTTGGGACACCGTATTGTTCCTTCCACGGTCTTACCACCCCTGGATGATGAGGGGAAGTTGATACTCGTACCTGAGGCTATCATTGAGTTCAGGGAGAGGAATTTCAGGAGACGAACTATCACATAATACTTGGTGAAATGGAAGGATTTGCCGGTAGAGGATGCTACTTGGGAAAGCGAAGAAATTTTACAGCATCCGGAGTTGAGATTGCTCGAGGACAAGCAATTTCAGGAGGGGCGGACTGTGATGTCCCCTTCTAGTTGACATCTGTCAGCTGAGTAGATTAGCTTATCACTGACCCTTGTAGGCTGATGAGGTTGGGTAGAGGGTCCTCCAGAGTTTGATTCACCATCTTCAGAGCGAGCACTCCAGGTCTGGTTTTCGTTTGAGGTCTTGAGGACTCCGTTTGAGATACTTTCTATTTTTAGCAGTCCTGCTATTTATAGCTAGTAGGTTGGGCAAGGACAGATTATGGTTTGGCAATCTCCAGTTCAGACGGCAGGCATTTCTGATGAATACTTAGAGAGATATTAATATTTAATTATTTTTATTAAATATTAAATGGTGAACTTTAATGTTTTAATGTTTTAAAAGTCACTTTAAGTTATAACTTAAGTGAGGGTCTATTTCTCATCAGATGGGGCCAGTTTTATATTAAATGGAAAATGATTTATTCTTTGAAACTTCAATAGTCAAAAATAAATAATAAAAGTTAAAACATTATTAAAGGCCAAATTGCACCTTTCTTGGGAATCGCGCCAACTCTAAATGGAGATGATTAAAGAAGATTTTAGGTCTTCTTTCATTATGCTAAGTTTTGGATAATTTGCTTTGGAGCTCTGAGAGGAGTTTTGGCCTAGGGTTTCAGCAGAAGATTCTTCTGCAGTGCTCAGAGATATCGGTACAGGAAAACGTGGGATTCTTGTGCAACAACATCAGAGGTTGTGAAATATCAGCTAATCTTGCTCTTTCAGTTGGTTTTATCCAGAAACCAAGATTGGACAGATTGGAAAGGGGTTTATTAATTTTTATGCAAAAGATTGATTGCAGCCGCAGAGTCAGAAAAGAGGCAGGAATAAGTGTGTGACAGATGGGGGTTTTGTGCATGTACAACCTGTTGGTCTGCCGTACCTTTCTTCCTTGAAAGGGTACGATTTTTGCTGAGGAGGAGTCCAAAAATTCTGAAACAAATGCCAGAAGGGACGCCTTGCCAATGTCTTTCCATCGGGCTAACATGCGAGTATTTCGGGTCAGTTTAAAATAAATTGCAGCTTGCTGTCATAAAATCTGTATATGACCAGCAATCGAAAAATAAGGGTTTGAACAGAATATAATGGTATTTATCAGTTCTTCTCTAGCTTCTTGTTATTTTTATTTGAGTATTAATAAATGATGAACGGATGTAATGAGGGTTTGATCAGTGTTGTTGAATATAAATTGATTTCCAGCAAATACCAGTAGTTGCTTTTTTTGTGCTTAAGATTGTCAAAATTCTATATGCTGTCATTATTTGCAAAGAACACACTTGAAACGCAACAGGTTCAGCAAAACGTTAGTTGTCTCAGTTGAGGGCCTTTTGAGGTTCCTACACCTTCCTTCCCTTCGCCTCTTCTCTTAACTTCTCCCAGTCCGGAACTTCGGAACCCTCGAGGTTCCGAAGTTCTTTCCCTTCTGAAGTCCCTTTCTTCTTCCCCTTTTCCATCTCGAAACTCCGGAACCCCGAGGTTCTGAGGTCCCTTGCTTCCCTTCCCTTCTTCTCCATGGAACCCCGGACCCCTGAGGTTCCGAAGTCCTTCCATTTCGGGAGTTCGGACTTCCGAAGTTCCCAGGCTTCTTTCCGACTAGCTACACTTCCTGATGGCGTGATCGACACTCAAGGCCTTTAATGCTCCGACAGTTTTGGTGACGTTTTGTGGGGCCACAAAAGTGTACTAGATGTTTTGGTAGGATTTCCATCGAGGGAGGTACGAGGGCCATGCTGGGTGATTTATGTCATGGCTGACTTTGGAAGGTCAGTCAATCTACCTTCTTCAAAATTGCCTTTGGAGGTACGGCTAGGTGGCTTGCATGTACAAGCCAAGTGCATGCACTTCCCTGCACTCCCAGACTGACGTGCAGGGGTCATGTCACCATTGTAACCCAATTTTCTATATAAAGGTTGTTTAGCCTCATTATAAGGGGTTCTCTCCCTGCTCCCTTGAGCTTCCTTATGCTCTTCTCTTCTCTTGAAGACTTGTAACTTTTTTTTGCATTTTTACAACTGTAAGATTGGCTTTTGGCCTTATGATTAATTGAAGAACACCATTCTTGCCTTCTTTCAACTTATGTATGTTGTGTATGCTTTCTTACCTTCATCATAGGTGTATGTTGTGGCTTCTCTCTTCACAAATGTTGTGTTGACTGGATTTTTGAGTGTAACTTGTGGGAATCCTTCTCCCCTCTTGACATTTGGTGAATTCTAACCTTCATATATGTATTGGGGTCACCCATACAACTAAACCTTGTGCATTTTCTAGGTGTTTTTCAGTTGATTTTTTGTGCCATTTTGGGTTGGGAGAGGAACAATCTTTTCTTGGTGCATCACCTCCCTTTATTTCAAGCATTTCTCTCTTCTCTTTTCTTCTGCAAGTTGTTAGGATAGGCTTAGGAGTTATTTTTGAAGTGTTGAGTTGGTTCAACACCTGCACCTAGATAGAGAAGGAAGTCGGCCTTCTTCGGAGATTCAACCCCCTTGCGCAAGGTTTCACACTTCGGGGTTGTTTCCATGTTTCACAAGGTTGTTGAGTTGATATCTCAGCAAGGGTGCAAGCTTTTGTGATAACAGTAACCTTGGACAAGAAGGTCAGAAGGTTGATGCAAGATCTTGAAGCTTTAGAGGGAGCCACATCATCATGAGGATTTGTTAATGCATCCTTCTTTGTGAGAGAGAAATTTGAGGTGCAAGCCCTTGTTAATGCATTCTCCTTTGTGAGAGAGAAGTTTGAGGTGCAAGCCCTTGTTAATGCATTCTCTTTTGTGAGAGAGAAGTTTGAGGTGCAAGCCCTTGCTAATGCATCTTTCTCTATTATAGAGAAATTTGAGATGAAAGCCCTTGTTCCACCCTCTGGGAGTAGCCATGGTGGATGTCATGTTGAGAGACTCCATGACAACATCACTTGTGTTTGTTCACCCTCTGGGAGTAGCCATGGTGACCGTCATGATGAAATGACGACATCACGTTGACTGACTCCGTGATGGGCACTTGTGTACATATTCATTTCCATACATGAGAGTAGCCATGATGGATGTCATCACGTTGAGTGCCTCCGTGATGAACTCTATTCCACCCTCTAGGAGTAGCCATGATGGATGTCATTCCATGACAAAGATATCAGGAAGGATTCCTCCCTAACTAAAAGGGAGTGTTGGTGTATATAGCTGCGGGATTATCCTTTGGAAGTCGACTTCACCCAAATAAGCAATTAGTCGTTGGCTTTGGTTATTTGTATCAGTTGATTCTAATAAAGGAGCGATTATCTTCCTATTTATTTATTTGTATGGGCTGACACATTCTATGGTAGCACTTCATGTTTTATAGAATTGTGGCCGACTTAGTGAAAATCCGCCACCTTATATTGAGTCGCCTTGTTTCAATATAGCTGACCCTTGGTGAAGGGTTACCTACGGACAAGTATAAATATAGTCCGACTCTCCTCTCTTTGGCATCGCTCAACACACACAACAGTTCGAATATCCACATCAGATTGAATATCACCTACAGCAGTCCGTGTATCTTCTACAGCAGCTCGTGGATCAACTAGAGAAGACCGATTCATATACAAAGCAAAGTGTGAATTGTTTCATCTAAGCTTCAAGGAGTGAAGTGATTTTGTAAAGACATCTTGCTATTTTGATAAATATAATAAGAGACATTTGTTGCTGGGTTTTTCTCCCTCATGTCGGAGAGTTTTCCAAGGGTATATGTTGTGCAAATTTGATTGAATTGTCTTATCTCTGCATTCTATTAATATAATCATAAAATAACACCATCTTGTGTTGAATCCTAGTGAAATTTTAATCCTAGACTAGTAAGACTTTATGTATATACTCCTAGACCTATCTTGATTATGATCTACTTGTTCTGAATTTGGAACCTCTCTTCCAGTTATAGTGCTAAGCCATGTATAGGTGCTGACTTTAACGGTTACAGATGGAGTAGGGGCCCTATGAGGGCATAGGTAGAGGTTGTATACCTCAATGCATAGGCTACCCTTCTCCACCTGAGGTGATCACTAATGGAAATCCCATGACTCGCTTGAGATAAGCTTATCCACTCGAGATTGACAGTAATCAAGGAACGCACTATTCCGGTAGACTATTAGCCGTACCACCTAGTTAGTGGATGATTACCGCCAGTTACATGCAGGCAAGGGATACCTTGCTTAGATCTAGGGTTTTGGATAGATTTTGCCATGAGCATGTAGGCATGGGGGCTAGTTGCATGTCGGTGATGGATGTCCTTGTTGCTTAGCCGTCTGATGGACTGTAGGGAAGAGAATTTATAATGAAGAATAGGTAGGTCATAATTGGACTGATCTCATTCTATAGCTTTGGGCATATCTCGATGTGGAAACGGAATACTTGGCTTTGTTAGGACAAGGATAAACACTTGGTGTAGTATGGGATACATCGAATCTTGTTCCCACTTGCTCGTTGGTGCAGAAGACTAGGCAAAAGAATGTGTTTCACGGTGTAGTGCACAATGCATCGACATTCCTTTTATCTGGGATGCACTATGGGCAAGTGGTAGCTAGCTGTTATGGATATGTCAGTTCTTCACAGTGTAAATGCTAGTCACTAGGTATGTGATGCCTAATGAAGCTAATCATTATATGAGTGGTGTAAGTTGAAGCTAGCCCCTATGGATAAGTGACGTAAGCTAGAGCTAGTCACTGTGTATGTGGCATAAGCTAGAGCTAGTCATCATGTGTGTGACATTTACGAGCTAGTCTCCATGTATTTATGGGAAGTGTGCTCAAGTCACTCTTTATGGAAATGGGAACTTTGAAAGGATTTTACCCGTGTGATTGTGTATGCTGGTACACTACCTAATGGCCAATAGTTATCTTCTATTGAAATGAACTAAGTTAATTGATTGCATGAAATTAATAATCAGGGTTAAGGAGAGATCAAGGATCTCATACAGGAGGAGAGAAGGATCCCCCTCTAACACTCTAGGTGAACTATGAAGCCTCTAGATTCCCTTGAAGGGATGCATAGCCAATGTCATTAGGGATGAACCCTCGAGGCATACACCAAGGAATAGAGATGACCTTGAAATTAAGAGCTTACTACCTTTGACAGTAAGCATAAGTGGTGGAATGGAGTTGTCACCACTAAGGAGATTAAAGAAATTAGGAAGTCGACACTTCTATGCTAGAACAAGAAGTATGGTTGATTAAGTTTGTACTTGTGAATTAACAAAAATTTGTAGCAACTGGGGTGGTTGTTACACACAAGCTTGACTTGTCTGTATTTTGACATCTAAAGCAATTGCCAAAGTAATAAAACATGGAAGAGACTTTTCAGAATTTTGCTAGTTCCTTTCCTCTTAGCAGTAGTAGAGAAAGCACAAGACACTCTGTAGGCTGCAAGGAAAATGCTAACAAATAAAGCAATAGAATATTACTTTTTAACATTTTAATTTGTTTCTTATGCCAAATTTTCATGGATATTTCAGGGACTCTGGGTTGGAATTATCTGTGGCCTTTGTGTACAAAATATTTTACTATTCTTAGTAACTTCATGTACAAGCTGGGAACAACAAGTAAGTAGCTCGAATGAGTCTGTCTGTTCTAAAAAGTTGAACTAAAAAATGTAGCAATTATTGGTTTATCTGAGAAAAGAAGACATGAATCGTATGATTTTTTTTTTTCTTGCAATGGATTTAGATTGTATTATTCAAATGTAAATTATATGAGGCAGAAGAATGAATATCAATGACCCATAGTAGCTTGTAATGAATCTTATTTATATCAGACTAATTTCAAATTTCATTTGAGGTTGAAGTTTATCTACATGATTTAACCATTTTGATTTGATGCACATTACATACATTAATGGAAGGTTTTTGTCCACATGCACATAGCATCTAGACCAACAAATTTGTTTGCTCTCAGATATTAAATCTACTATCTTCCTCTTTACAGTCTATTGAACTGGCAATGAAAATGAATGCTTGCTTTGAATCTAGCTGAATATTATCCATGAATGTAGTAATATTGTTTACTCACATAAACATTGGTTGTCTTATGGGTAGGCAAGAAATGCAAGAGAGAGAGTACATGCATCATCATTACCCATAGTTACTGATGATATAATAAAGGTATGAACTTTTTATTCTGCTTTTAAAAGAAGGCTCTATTTTGGTGAAATTCCTATTAAGTTAAGAATGAAAAACTGTTTGAGATAAAAGACATGGAAAAAAGCATCTAAAGAAAAATGCTTTGACATTATATTGGGAAAATCAATGGATGCATTCTCATGGAATATCCTTAACTTATTGTCACGAACGTTTTTCATCAAAGAGGATGATAATAATAAGTATCAACCTTGATGCTGATAAGTTTTGTAACCAGTTTTCAAGCTCTTGAAGCACAAAGTTGATTTTTGGCTGCCTTCAGCTCTATAATGTATCAGGGTACTCCAGCTGTAAAGACAATACCATTATTAAATGAATATTTCCCTTAATTTATTCAATAAGCTTGATAAAGTTGGAAAGAGCGGCTTCATTGTTGGAGATTGGTGTTAAGAAAAACCGTGCGTCTGCTTGTTAAATTCTGATCCAATTCAAATCAATGTTCACAAGGACCATTGTAATATTCTCTAATGTGCTGTTATGCATCATTGTTTTCCTTGAGAAGCCTTTTGTAATGTTTCAGGTGTTTTTGTTTTGTACTATTGTTGAATTTTGGTTTTACTCTGTTATTTTTTTAGTGATAATGTTTTGTATTGTTATCAATGTGTTTTTTTAATGAGGTTTTGTATTAGCATCTGGACTGTTGACTATGTTATTTGTCGTGTCTTTAATATGTTTGGATTATTGGATAAGTTCCAGTTTAATGTTTTCACTATATATGATATAGATGCGTTCATTATAGTTATGCAACATTCTAGATTACTATTGATTTCTACATATTTATGTCCAATTCATGTTTACCATGAATGATTTCTAGTTAAATTTAACAATTTATGGATTCATTTGGATATTATGTCATGTGGGGTGTTTGTTGCACTTGCTTGGGTATTCTTTAATGGTGTATGTAGATCTGATATTTCACTTAAGCATGCAGGTAAATCATGGTCACGTTTGCACTTGCTTGGCTATTCTTTAATGGTGTGTGCAGATCTGATATTTCACTTAAGCATGCAGGTAAAACATGGTCATATTGGATAAAACATGTTTGATAGCCTACATCTCTCACAATTGAGTGTGAAATGATTCCTAGGTAAATCTGGATCGGTATGATGGTGGTTCCAAAATCTATATGTTTTGTTTGAACTTGTAAAGTGAGCGAGTCATTTATAGTCCTTTATGTGTGGTTTTTGTTGTCCTACTGCACTTTAAGTTATATCAAATACATGTCTATATCATATTTATGATTTTTTTAATGTTCTGAGTAGAAAGATAATTAGTTGTACCCTAGTAGAAATATGTTTGCTACAGATTTTATATTAGTGAAAGAGACCAAAGTATATTTAATCATTCTTTAGAAATCAAATATTTACTTTGGGAAATAGAATCACTATTATTGAAAATTTAATTTGTTTCAATCTCATGTGATCATTCAAAAATTATCAATGAGAAAATCTCAATTATAAGTTACGTCCTATGTATTAGCTTAGTTTATATTTGGTGCAAAGATAATTTGTTAAATATTTGAAAGAAATATAATAATGAAAATACTGTAAGTGGGAAAACGTCCAATATTTGAAAAAGCTCCTATTTGAAATATTCTTGAAGTGGGAAATGGAAGAAAAATGCAAAAGGGGTTTAGCAATTAAAAAAGGAAAGGAAAGGTTTGAAAACCTCTCCTTTCTCTTTTGAAGGATTTCTTATTAAGATTGGAAAGCTTGGAATTGGATTGCTTGTGATTGATAAAGGTTGCAAGTGTGTATGAATAAAAGAAACTCTTCTCTATTATTTTTAAATTTGAATTTGAAAGGTATTTATCTTATTATTTTATGTATTGAAAGGGAGTTTTTCTCATTTGCTATGCTTACAATATGTGGAGATATGTAGCTTCCTTTTTATAAGATTGTTTTAAATGAATTCTATAGTCAAATTTGTATTATTTTAATTTTAGAAAATGGAAGCAAAGAGCTAAGATTATGGCAACAAAAAAATAATAGAATCCTTTTGAGTGTTGGAATGCTTGTTGTGCATTTTAGACACTAAGGATATGCTCAAATGTTAAGAATTTAATATATTTTGGAAGCTAAAAATTTAATTTATTATCCAAATTCATTAATAATGGATTTGGAGATTTTATGGTTTTCAACTCTCTTTTTCAAATGAAATGAAACTTAAAATTTAAAACCATGATTAATTGGTTTAATTTGTGGGAAGAATAGCTTCCTTATATTTATCACATATTGTTGATCAATGACTCAAAACATAAAAGAAGAATAAAATAAAAATAAATAAAATGACTTATAGACCAACAAAGGGGACGAAGAGACAACCTAGAATTGTGATGACATGGTGGAGGAAATGTTGGAATCAATGAACACTAAGAGGGGTGGGGGTGAATCAGTGTTTTGCAATTTACAAGTTCATTAAACTAATTCTTAAACCACTGGATGCATACAAAAGAAAGACGTAGAAACTCAAAGCAAGCAACCAAACAACCATGACACCGGAAGTTTACGTGGAAACCTGGAAAGGAAAAAACCACGGTGGGATTAGAAACCACAATATTAGTATACTTTGGCCAAGAGTATGATAATATTACATAAAGTGGAATGCACTTGCATTTAGGCACATTGCCTAGAGCTCACTGCATAATTACAATGAAGGGTAACTACCCTAGAGGACTCATTCCTACAATATGATATATAAGAGTAATTACAATGACTGAACTAGTATATAGCATCTACAAATGCCAAAGATTGATTTCGGTTAGGCACAATATGACTGTTTGATAGTATTCTATCTTTCTGCCTTGTTCTGTTGCATAGTCATTTATTGGAGCACCAATTTTGCATTTGGAATGCATCCACATTCGCATAAAACACATAAAATGATCATGTTGATCGACATTATATATCTGCATCAACAAAATAGATCTCAACCAAGTTGGCTTCACAAAACTGCAAAATATGAAACGTGTAGTAACATGTCGACTCAATCCATCCACAAACGCATAAGCGGACCCAAACCAGATGATGACAAGCTTCACACGCAATGGCACAATTACCTCGAACACAACACTAATCACCGTAAAAAACTCAACCATTCTGGATCACACAATACCCAATTGATCAACACATTAGCTCTGTTCTTCTGGAATCATCGAATACCAGACCCTGAATCTTGCACAAGAATTGACACCGGAGGCTAGAATTGCAAAGTAAGCTGCCTCAAATCACGAATCAACTGCCTTAATCACCGCAACCAAAATTACAACACCAATATCAAGATATGCACAACAATCTCATATTTTGTTGGTAACTGAGTTCCACATTCCAGACTTATGCCTATGAACAATATGACTTCCGGTAGATATAATCTGCATATACCGGATTGAGTTTATTGACTGAGTTGCCATCAATGACAACCCCTAGGCAATCTCCATACATGAATCTTCACCAGTACAGTGTCTCTTGCCAACAATCTCCCCCTTTAGCATTGATGGCAACACTATGAAAAATGAACTGTACACTCAAGACTGCAAAACACCAAAATTTTTAACTCTCCAATAATCTACAAGCTCCCCCCAAGAGCATGCATCATTTTTCAGCGCACTCACTCCCCCTTCAACATCAATGGTAAAGGTAGGAATCCGCCAAAACTTATGTACAAAAGAATATATACAGTGATTTACATGAATTTGAAAATATCAACATAGGTTATCTTTAAGGATTTTAGATACTCATTCCATCCTTTCACAAAACAATCCAAAACATTTATCAAGGCTTTGAACATGTAGGCATGCATTTCTACGACCTCAAGGTTTGAGGGGACAACCTTACCCAAAGCACTCACTGCATCTTGTTGGCTGCCAAGCAAAGTGTCTACCCGAGGAGTGATCGGGATCCTCAATTCGCCCACTCTACTTATTATCCGCTCCTTCTTTGCACTCAAGCTGATTTTGTCCGTTAGATCCATAACTTAAGCTTCACGACTATTAGAAAAAATTGAAAGGGGCAAAATATTGTGAGATTGCAGCTAATTGCCCTTCATATTCCTTAATCTTCTTGTCAATGTCTAGAGTAAACTTCGGCAAAATAAGACATGACTTATATATCTTTCCACCTTCATCTAAAGCATTCTCAATACTCTTTACCACAGATTTCAAAACTGCCTTGTCATCCTCAACCGCTTTCAAAAAGGTTTGGAATCTCATTTCATTAAATTTGTTCAAAACTTTTATATCTATCAACTGCTTGTAACTGAGCTTACCGAAGGACAAGTCATCAGAATCATGTTTTAAGGAAGGCAAAATTTTCTTTAAAACACTGGGTGCCAAAGATATAACCTCCTTGTCTTTTGATTGAGACTTTAATGCGTCCTTGCTTGCTTTGATTTGGGCAATGGTGGCTAACTTCAATGCTTGAATAGGAGAAAGAGTGCTCAAGTCAATCAGTCCATGAGAGAATTCATCATATGTGGCAATCTGCTTCCCTTTGATAGGTACAATGGCTCTTGCCATTGTTACCGTAGCCTCATCGACCTTCTCTTCTCCTTTTTCTTTCTTTGCACTTGCATTTCCACCAGTATCACCCTTTGCTGCATCAGCTTCTACTTATTTTTCTTTGCTCCATCGGTTGGTGATGATAGAGGCTTAGGTGGAGGGACTGCCTTCTGCACACCGAAGGTAGGTGCATACTTACTTTGTTTAGCCTTAGTTTGCTTGGGAGGGGTCGAGACTGGTTTGGTTTAAGGCTTTATCATGTCTTCCTCCTTTAATATGTTCTACTCTTGGGCCCTCTGCACAACTTCTTTGGTTATACCCATTTTCTCTACAAGTTGTTCAACCTCCTTTCTAACCTTTCTATTCCTTCCGGAATCAGTGAATTTCTTGTGTAGGTTCATGTCCTTTTCTTTAAAAATGCCAAATCTTTCCTCCTTTTCATTTATTGACTTACTGAGAAGGTGTTGAGCATAGGTGTCAAGAGTAATCTCATCCACCTCATATCCCATAGGCAGAATCCAAATTGTCCTAGTCTCAACTGCTTCCATGTGACATTGATCCTTATCCACCATGAAGCAAATTGCATTTTCATACTTTTCAAAAATAGCCTTTGGAATTCTTTCTTTGCCTTGCATCAACTCTTGAAATGTCTTAAAGTAGCCCCACAAGGTGGATTTCTAAGCAACCGCATCACCCAAACCTTGCAAACCTTACTTGATTTGAGTTGCCACCGGTTTATCATATGCCCATTGAACCTTTCCAATACCAAGGATCTCATTCAAGAAACATCGTGCCAAGAAAATGATCAAGGAACCGAATTTAAACACATGCTTCTTGTCTTGTTTGATCTTCTTTATATTGCTCATTAGCTCGCTAAGAAGCACTATACACAAATCACACTTCTTATCTTCTTTGAGCATCTAATAAGCTGCATGAATAGTAGTACCAGATATTGAATTATGTCTGCTTGACTGATAAACCTTGTAACCAGTAACCATTGAAGCAAATCTCACATCAAATTCTACAATGTCACTAATGGTCATTGGCCAACTGTCATGCTTGGAACCAGTTACCTCCATTACAGTGGTGTTCTTCACATTCCGAAGTCTAGGAACTTCACCGGTAGCATTCAAACAGGTTCCTACTTGAATGGATTGCTTTGTGATTTTGTGGGGTTTGTCCAACCATATAAATTCATCGTGGATTCGGCTTAGTACATACCTCACCCATTCAGGCTCGTCAAATACCAGGAAGTGAAAAAATTGAATAAAACCCTTATTCTCCAAATTATTGAAATCTGATTTCAAATTCCCAAAATCATCAACCATATGCTTAGCATATAGAGATAACATGTCCAAATTACCCAATTCCTCGATGTTGCAATGTATGTATGCCCTAATGTCTTCATTGTGTAACACTTCATACGATACACAAGAAAACACGCCATTCGGATCGTCTTCAACTAACTTAAATGGATGTTTCTTCAATACGGGCCTAGCTCTTTTAGTGATTTCGACAACAAAAGGGGCTGCAATTCCAGAAGATGATGTCATTTTGAAATTTAGGGTATGAACTGATAGCTTCGAGAATGGATAAATACCTTTTCAATCACAACTGTATGCAAGGAATCTCTATCGGATTGCTTCAAGCTCGGATTTCACTGCTATATCTCTTTCTCTCTAGTGCTCTGTTCCTTTCTCTCATTCACAATGTGAAAAATGAATAGAAGAATGCTCTTTTATGCTTCTGAAACCTAACTTTTAGTTGCAATAAATGCATAACCCTAAAATCTTTTGGATACCTTGTTTTTCATGAATCCACTCATCGGAATCTCAAATTGCCATGAATTCTTCCAGATACCATCTGCATAACTGATCTTGATCTCCTACAACCTTCTTCAACTGGTTACAGATCTCCGAAAGGGGTTTTTAAGGATCTTCATGATTAGCTTCTCCCTAAGGCAAAAATGCCCTAGTTATCGGATGAGGTTCCAACACCAGATTCAGGTGTGGAGTCGTTCTGCACATTTGAATCTTCCTTCTTCACCCACATCTTCTTATGTTGATCTCTTATCTCTTCCACCTTAGCTTTGCCATTTTCATCTGATTTATTCTTGTTCACCGGACTATTGTTGCTCATGTTTTAACTTCTGCAGAATTTTGCAATATGACCGGATTTGTTGCATGCATAGTAGACAATATTCCTTTGCATAGGCCTGAAGTTCATTTGATTTGATTTCATCCTGCATTGATTAGATATATGTCCAAACATTCCACAAGAATAACATCTCTTATTCTTAAAATTGTTCATCACTGTTCTACACATGTTTGACTTATGACCAAAGTTGTTGCATATGAAACATTGACCGGTAAAGGTAGGACCATTATTCATTATCCCATTATCCATCTTACTTATGCACTAACTTGCCATGTGACCAAATTTTCCACAAACAAAACATTTACCATTGAATTTATAGGCTTTAGGTTGTCTTACCGAAGGTTTCTTGTTCTTCTGTTGATGATTTCTTTGACCGGAACCGAAGGATTCTCTTTTCTCAAATCCAAGTCCTCGCATATCTTTCCCATGTCTCTGAAATTCCAGCATCTCATCTAGCCGGGCTGAATTGGCTTTGAACTTTTTTTTGTACTCATTAGTAGTAGAAAGCTCATCTCTCAGAATTATGATCTGCCTTTCAAGTTTTTGTCCATCATTCTTGCATTGCACCAATTCAAGCTTCAACTAATCATTCTCATATGTCAATCTGCAACATTCATCAGATCTATCCTTCAATGAATGAGTTATAGTTTCTTCATTTTTTTTCTGGTCTACAATCTCTTTTGTCAGCTTCATCACAATGGATTGTGTTTCATTCTTCAAGACTGCATTCTCTCTAGCTAGCTTCTCACATTCATTAGTCTTGTCTTGTAGGGCTTGATTGTCAATGCTTTGCTCTTCTTTTTCCTTCAGTTTGTCCATTAGCTTCTTTCTCTTTTCTCTAGATGTGCTCACTTGATCTTTCAATGTCTCAAGGAAGTCTCCAGCTGTATTTAGGTTTCTTTTTAGGGAACTTGCTTCTTTTCTTGCTGCATCAAGATCTTCAAGTGCCACACTAAGTTGTCTCTGCAAATCAGAGTCAATTGGTTCTATCTTCTGGATCTTCCTAACGCTGTTAGGCTTCCTCAAAGGAACTAGGCTCTGATACCAATTGTTTTAATCAATGAATATTGGGGGGGGGGGGGGGTTGGTGAATCAGTGTTCTACAATTTATAAGTCTATTAAACTGATTCTTAAACCACCACATGCATAAGAAAGAAAGTAAGATGCAGAAAATCAAAGCAAGCAAGCAAACAACCATAAAACCAAAATTTTACATGAAAACCCGGAAAGGGAAAAACCATGGTGGGATTAAAACCCACAATATTATTATACTTTAGCTAGGAGTATGATAATATTTCATAAAGTAGAATGCACTTGCATTCAAGCACACTACCTAGAGCTCACTGCTCAATTACAATGAAGGGTAACTACCCTGGAGGACTCACTGTCCTACAATATGATATATAAGAGTAATTACAATGACTGAACTGGTATATAGCATCTACAAATGCCAAAGATCAATTTTGGTTAGGCACAATATGACCGTCTAATAGTATTATATCTCTCTACCCTGTTCTTCTGCACAGTCATCTACTAGAGCACCAATTTTGCATTTTGATGCACTTTCACATATAACACATCCATATTCACATAAAACATACATAAAATGATAATTTGGAACGACATTATATATCTACAACAACAAAATAGATCTCAACCAAATCGACTTCACAAAACTACAAAATGTGAAATATGTAGTAACATGTCGGCTCAATCCATCCATGAATGCATAAGCGGACCCAAACTAGATGATGACAAGCTTCACACGCAATGACACAATTACCTCGAACACAACACCAATCACCGAAAACAACTCAAGCATTCCGGATCACACTATACCCAACTGATCAACACATTAGCTTTGTTCTTTCGGAATCATCAGATACCAAACCTTGAATCTTGCACAAGAATTGACACCGGAGGCTGGAATTGCAAAGTAAGCTACCTCAAATAATGAATCAACTGCTTTAATCACCACAACCAAAATTACAACACCAATATCAAGATATGCACAACAATCTCATATTTTGTCGATAACTGAGTTCCACCTTTCGTACTTATGTCTATGAACAATATGAATTCTGGTAGACCTAATCTGCATATACTAGATAGAGTTTATTGACAAAGTTGCCATCAATGACAACCCCTAAGCAATCTCCATACATGAATTTTCATCGGTACAATGTCTCTTTCCAACAAGAAAATGGGGAATGAGCAACTAAGAATGATTGCATGAGATTTTTGCAAGGTATATTTCACCTTAATCTATAAAAGGCAACTTCACTCTTCCTTGGTTTTCTTTTGAGCCTACAATTAGTTATTTCTTTGAGAGGAAAAAAACAAAAAAATGGTTTCTTCCTACTACATAGTTACACTGGTGAAACATAATTACAAATAGATCTCTTTGTAGTATAAAGTCCAATAATGCAATGGTAGTTCCAATGTATAAAATTTGAATAGCATTGGTGGAATATGGTAAATATCTTAAGGATCTATAGTGTCGTAAATTGTACACCCTTGCTAGGGTGGTACAATTTCACACTTGGTTTAGCACCCGCTTTAGTGTGTTTGCATCTTGCATTATAATTTCCCTTTAAGCATTTAATTAATTAATTTAATAAAATCTAAAGTCATATTTCATCACTCTCCACATCATAAAATTGGGCCCTTTACCCTAAGTGTGCCCCTTTTTATTTTATTCCTCCAATAAATCATTTAATCATAAAGCCTAATTATGTCTTATTTTGACCTTTAAGGCCAGATTTTGCATATCAAAACATCTCGAAATCATCTGTAACTTTAGGATTCTCTCTAATATCATCATATCTAGCGACCTTGAAAATTTGGTGAAAAGTTGATCGGACCATGTTGGAAGTGCACACGGTCCTCAGTTTTTTTCCCGAAATTTCGGGAGCATAATCCTATGATATAATAATGCTTAACCCCAAGAAATTGGCAGGAAATTCAATCTCTAATTCAGCCTAAAGATGGAATTAAGATCTAGAGTTTCATACATAAGAGCTCTCTTTCTTCATTTGAAGGCAACTAAGAATCTATCTATCTATCGGATCTAAGAATCTAAGAGTGGGTTTTTGGAGCACAAGGAGCCTTCTATGTAGTGAAAGAGAAGCCTATGTGGAGTCTTCAACAATATTCAACAACATTTCATCAAACATTCACCATCAATTAGGAGCCTTGAAGACATTGAAGAATAATAGGAGATCACCGACTGACGATTGGCTTGTACCCCTCCCTTAGGGGTTGGGTATGGTTTCATGTTATTTTCATGTCTTTACATGAGCTTCATTACATCAATTTACATATTTACATTCATGCTTTAGATCACTTATCATCATTGATTTAGAGCATTTACTTTGTCAATTACAAGCATTTTAGGGTTGACTCTTTAGGGTTGCTCTAGATTGTCTGCATTCATTTTAGGATCTTGCATACACACAAGGTTCTAGCACACACATTTTTAGTACATTATCGACTATTTTTGGAGGTAGAAATCACCAACACAAGGGTTTGACTGAGGCAAAACCCTATATAGCCACCCAAACCCTCGCGTTTCAGTTGCAGGTGTAGAAACAGGTACCCCAAAGGACTTTCAGCTCAGGAAAAGACACAGGCATTGCCCAGAAGTCTTAGATTTGCCCAAATCTATCAGGGATAGGGGTGTGGCACCCTAGTCCTTCCTAGGACAGGGGCGTGGTGCCCTGGTCCCCCTCAAAATTAGTGAATTTTGGCAGGTTGAAGGTTCAAGATCTCTAGTTTGCAGCCTTTCAGTTACAACCTCCAGCGTACAGAAACAGGACAGTGGCGTGGCATCTTGGTCCTGGTCAATTTGGCGTTGTTTTTAGCATCAAGTGCACATTCAGTTTCCTCCCCCTTATCTCCTTATAATATCTCAGTTTCAAATCTGCAAGTTTGTTCAATTTCAGTTCATATATGCTTCATTGTTCATCTCCTAGTCTAGTTGATCAATCCTTCACATCTTATCTTCATATTTAGCAAGAGGAATACAAACCCTAAGAGATAATCATTGTCTCTCTCTTTCTCACAAGAATTAGTCAAAGTGAGCTATCTCCCTAGGCTCTTTTGTATTTCCAATGTGTTGGCAAAAGTGAGATTAGGTCGTAGTCACCCGGTCTCACTTTTCCCCCTCCACATTTTGGTGAACCCGAAGTGAATCCAATCTTTTTTAATTCTGATTTATGTTCTCAGATCTGAGTATTTTTGCTATTTCAAATTCAAATTTACATTTACAAGTTTCAATTCCATGCAAATTTTAAAAATTTAGGGGTCAATTTTGCTAAAACCCTAATTTTTTCAATTCAAAATTAAACTTATGGATAGCTTAATTTGGATCATTAATTTCAGATTTGATTTAGGAACACATTTAACTCATAAATTTCATTTTCTAAATCAACATTTAGAGTGCTTGCATTGGTTAAAAATGAACATTTCCTTCTATTTTGCATATGTTATCATTTGAAAAAGGAAAATTATTGTCATGATGCATTCATTCCATAAATGTGATAATGGGTTGGCTTCCCTTGTTTCAAATTTTCCATCTCTTAAAGAATCTCCTCCTATCTATGACAACATTTTAGTGCCTAAAAGAGTTGTTACCAATCCCTTCAAAACTCTCCCATTCTCTAAGGATGAATATTTGAAGAGTGATCTTGACAATTATCCTAAAATGTGCCCTTCCCATCTAGCTATCTTAGAGGAAGAGGATGATATCATAAACACCTTTCTTAGTGTTACTTTACCTTCTTTACATGATGCCTCTCTAAGTGAAAAGGCGTTTATGGACATTGACTTATGTTCTCCTAAATTTGGACTTACCAATGGGGGCATGTTAGTGCAACAAGAGGTTATGAGCACTTCTTTCGAAGATCTCCTTCTTAAGCATGAATCGTTGGAGAAATATATTCATCTCCCTCCTAAAGAATACTCCCCTCATGAGGATCATTTTGTGCAAGAAGATGGTATTGTCCCTACTTTTCCTAGTGATGGCATTTCCTCTTTTGACTTCAAAAAAATTCCCACTGAAGATGATGCATTAATGAGAAATGCTTTCTCTTCTCCTAAAGTTTGTCTTACCCCTAAATATGCCTTAGAAAAACAAGATGAGATCATAATCAATTTCCTTAATGCTCTCTCCCCTAAAGATCCTATTGAACATATTTTGAGGCAAGAGGATGATTTAAACACATGTAGTGATGCTCTCCCTCTTAAGGATGAATAATTAATGAACAATGTTATCCCTTCTCCTAAAATTGGCAATAAGGACATCGTTGCAAAAGATATTTCTAATATTATTTTCAATGACCTCACTATTTGGGATGAACCATTAGAAGAAGGTGTTCATTATTCTCTACCCCATGAAAGAGCCCTAGCCAAAGAGGATGAAATCGTGATTGATAACTCCCTTGGGAGAATCTCACCTTCCATGAATCTCAATCATTCTTCCTCTAAAAATAAGGCATCTCCCTTTCCTCAACTTGGTTCTACTTATAAGGATACCCTAGTTCAAGGTAAGATTGTTGACATCTCTTTCAAATGTCTCCCTCTCAAAGGTGAAATTTTAAAGAGTAATGTTGATCCTTCTCCTAGAGAGTCTATTCCCCATGTAGATCCTTTGATGATAGAGGATGATATGACCTTTCCTACTAATACTCTTCCTTATAAAACATCAATTCCTACTTCTAGTCTACCTCCTAAAATTGACAATTCTTCCAACAATCTTGTTCATTCTTCTTCTAAAATTTAAAAGGACACCTTTGATATTCGCATACCATCTTCAATAAATTTGATACATGTGAATGAAACACCTAATAAACCCCTCTTCACAGTTCAAGGTGCTTGTCCTTCTCAAAGTTCTCAATGTAAGCCTATCTTAGTGGTTCAAGGTGGTTATGTGAATGATTCTTTTTGCACTCCTAAGAAACCTGTTATTACTGTTCAAGGAGGTTATCCTACTAAGATCCCTTATGAGTATGCTAAGAAAATCACTGGAGAGAGTTATCATATGATTGCTCATACCTACGTCACAAGAAACAATAGGCAACCTAATCCCCTTCCAGTTACCCCAACTTCACTTCCTCCCTCTCAACCTACTCTTCGACAAGCACCTCGTAAATCACAAAATCTTAGTAAGGAGTATGATCTCATTGAACAACTTAAAGCTACTCCTGCTAATATTTCTATTTGGGATTTGGTTCAAACCTCACCTGCTTATTAAAATCTGGATCTTCTTGTTCAACTACTTCCCATTCTTCTGTAAATCCTCCTACTTCTTCAAATACATCCATTTCCTTTAATGATCTTGTTCCTTCTAGTACTCCCGATTCTTCTACTCAATCGAAATCTCCTCTTGAGGATATCTTCTCTCCCAAAGAAGTGCTCGCAAATGATGATTGGGGATCTCTAGACTTTAACCCTACTTTTGTAGGAGAGTAGATCATCTCAGAAAGAATTTAAGACTGAGAAGGAGAAATATAAGGAGGAACCTAAAGAGAAACCCACTTTGTCTAAACAACTAAGTAACCACTTTGTGGTTGCTTCTAATTCATATAATTCTTCAAATCCTTTCTCTAATTCATATAGCACTGAGACCTATGAGGCGCAACCATCTCTTTCTGATTTGGCATCCCTTTATGGTCCTGGTTTTCACATTTTAGCTAAGAGTGGCTATGATGGCAATGATTGTGGCGTAAATGAACAAGGAGTTAAAGTTCCTTTAGAACATAATACACATGAAGCTTCATTTGGACTTGGATATAATCCTTCTAAGCCCACTAAAGTATCTAAAAGACCATCTCTCAATGTGAATTCTATATTTAGTAGTGATGATCACCTCACCTCGATTAAATCATCTTCTACTTATTTCAATACTCATCCCCCTCATAAGGAAATCTTGGTGATGAAAAAATCTCTTTATGAATCTCCTCAAGAGATATCTAATCCCACTTATGAGACTTTATCTTCTACTCATTCTAAAATCCTTTCTTCTAGGAATAAGGCTCTAATGAATTACACTTATCCCTCTCCTAAGATTTCTTGTGTGCAAGAAAAGTATGACTTAGTGGCCTATTCTTCTCCTATAAATTTCTCTCTTTCTAAAGACTTTTTAACATTCATCATCTTATACATGTTTTAAATCTCACTTATAATAGAACATTTAACATGTCATATTCAAATACTCCATTCAATCTATCATGTCTTTAAATAACATTAATGGCTATTATGTTGCTCATCATTATGTGTGACATTGGTAGCTCACTTATTGGGGGCTCATTGTCATTCATGATGGTACAATTTCACGTGCACTCATAATTTTGGAAGCAACATAATAGCCTATTTCTATCTCATCTCTTCTCCCTATATATTGGGGGCAAGAGTGATTTCAAACATCTCTCCTTGAGATTAAAATTTCCCCTTTGTGATGTAGTGTCTTCTATAAGGATTTCTTATTGATTGTAGAGGTGTATTCATATTTGAATTCCTTCTCTCATATTGGAACAAGCATCCCTAATGGGGATCTTAAGTACATATCCTTAATTGGGACCTCCTCCTTGGTGTTGGAAGTCTTTGATCATTCATCAATTTCTTTTCTTCATTGAGTGGTATCTTTTATAATAAACCCTTCTATTTTGTGCACATGCATATCCCTGATGAAGATCTCTTGCAATCTTTTAGAAGAGTGTTTCTATAAATAATCTCTCTTTGATGTCATTTCAATCCTCCATTCTTTCCCAATTTCCTTTATGGGGTTGCATTTTTTGGATTGTATCTCTTGCATTTATTTCCGTTTAAATCTTTCATCTTGTGTTACAAAACTCTCAAATCCTCACACTCTTTGTTGTGTTGGAATTGAGGTTTAGATCTCTTTCTTACCAAATGATTCTCCATTAGTTTTTGGTCTTGTATCAAATCTTCTTGTGAGCATTTGTCATCAATCTTCTTTCACAATTCGATGTGGTAAACATGATACCCTGTTTCAACTCACTAAAATTAGCAAGCCGAAACAGGGGGGGCATATAGCTACCCTCGAATTTTCATCACCTTCCTTAGTAAGAATTTAGGTGATTTTGTGGTTTTATTTAACATGTGCTTTTGTAGGGTGCAGTTCCTAATTGTGTACTGTAGATACCGCTAGGGGCTTCGTCCGACAACTTATGGATATGTCCTTTTTCATGAATGTATACTTTTCTTTACTTTAGCTTGCATATGCATGTAGTGTCATATGACCACTAAATTGGGGGCTAAATGTAGTGTCGTAAATTTTACACCTTTGCTAGGGTGGTACAGTTTCACACTTGGTTTAGCACCCGCCTTAGTGTGTTTGCATCTTGCATTGTAATTTCCCTTTAAGCATTTAATTAATTAATTTAATTAAATATAAAGTCATATTTCATCACTCCCCACATTATAAAATTGGGCCCTTTACCCTAAGTGTGCCCCTTTTTATTTTATTCCTCCAATAAATCATTTAATCATAAACCCTAATTATGTCTTATTTCGACCTTTAAGACCTGATTTTGCATATCAAAACATCTCGAAATCAACTGTAACTTTAGGATTCGCTCTAATATCATCATATCTAACGACCTTAAAAATTCGGTGAAAAGTTGGTCGGACCATGTTGAAAGTGCACATGGTCCTCGGCTTTTTTCTCGAAATTTCGAGAGCATAATCCTATGATATAATAATGCTTAACCCCAAGAAATTGGTGGAAAATTCAATCTCTACGTTGGCTTAAAGATGAAATTAAGATCTAGGGTTTCATACATAAGAGCTCTCTTTCTTCATTTGAAGGCAACTAAGAATCTATTTGTCTATTGGATCTAAGAATCTAAGAGCAGGTTTTTGGAGCACAAGTAGCCTTCTATGTAGTGGAAGAGAAGCCTATGTGGAGTCTTCAACAACATTCAACAACATTTCATCAAACATTCATCATCAATTAGGAGCCTTGAAGAGATTGAAGATTCATAGGAGATCACCGATTGACGATTGGCTTGTACCCCTCCCTTAGGGGTTGGGTATGGTTTCATGTTATTTTCATGTCTTTGCATGAGCTTCGTTACATAAATTTACATATTTACATTCATGCTTTATATCACTGCGCATCATTGATTTAGAGAATTTACTTTGTCAATTACAAGCATTTTAGGGTTTAATCTTTAGGGCTGCTCTAGATTGTCTGCATTCATTTTTAGAATCTTGCATACACACAAGGTTATAGAACACACATTTTCAGTATATTATCGGCTATTTGTGGAGGTGGAAATCACCAAAATAGAGGTTTGACTGAGGCAAAACCCTCTATAGCCACCCAAACCCTCTCTTTTCAGTTGCAGGTGCATAAACAAGTACCCCGAAGGACTTTCAGCTCAGGAAAAGACACAGGTAGTGCCCAGAAGTCTCAAATTTGCCCAAATCTGTTAGGGACAGGGGCGTGGCACCCTGGTCTTTCCCAGGACAAGGGTTTGGCACCCGGATCCCCTCAAAATCAGTGAATTTTGGTAGGTTGAAGGTTCAAGATCTCTAGTTTGCAGCCTTTCAGTTACAACCTCTTGTCTGCAGAAACATGACAGTGGTGTGCCATCCTAGTCCTGGTCAATTTGGCGTTGTTTTTAGCATCAGGTGCACATTCAGTTTCCTCCCCCTTCTCTCCTTATAGTATCTCAGTTTCAAATCTGCAAGTTTGTTCAATTTGAGTTCATATATGCTTCATTGTTCATCTCCTAATCTAATCGATCAATCCTTCACATCTTATCTTCATATTCAGCAAGAGAAATAGAAACCCTAAGAGATAATATTTGGCTCTCTCTTTCTCACAAGAATTATCCAAACTAAGCTATCGCCCTAGGCTCTTTTGTATTCCCAATGTGTTTGCAAAAGTGGGATTAGGTCCTAGTCACCCGATCTTGCTTTTCCCCCTCCACAGGATCATTCTTGATTAATATGAAACAAGAACAAATCGTCTAGATAACATTTACCACAATATGAAACTAAGCCATAATGTGACCCCACCAATTCAAATCTGTGATAGAATAATAAGGTGAAAATTTAACCAAAATTTTAAAAAGTAGAACATCAAGTGACAGCCTAGACAACAAAATTTTAGTTTCTTTCTAGAAATTAAGTAGACGAATATTAGAAGATTCTTAAAGTAATGATATAGATGTCTCTCACTATATCCACATGGTTAACATGCAAATGGTTTGTTCAGAGATAACAATGTACTACTGGCTATATTAATTTTATATTTATTGATTAATTGAAAATAAAAAACAACAATATTCTAATTTTCAGTTAATTAATAAATTTGGTCAAAATGCATTTTGATCCTTGAATAGACGTCTTTGTAAACATATATATGCAAAATTAGAAGCATAGACAATGTACGATTTGTTTGACAGAATGGCTCAAATAAATGTCATATCCCCTAGAAACCTCATTAATTTTCTTGAATGACCCCTAGCTCCATTGTAATCTGGACTTGGGGTAGGTTTTGTGATCAAACTATATTTAGCAAACTAATGTGTGTGTAATGGTTCTGAAATTTTATGCTAGTACTAATGAATGTTATAACTAACGTTATTATTATCATGTATACATAAAATTTAATGTATTGATTATATGCTATGATTAATTCAAGTTGATGAATTAATTGGTGGACTTGTGTGAGGATTGTAGTTGACTGCAAGTATCCGAGGTAGAAGGTGAAGTGGATTATTTGATCTAATGAGGAGACAAACAAACGATAACACCATTTTGATTTTTAAACCTTGTTTACAATTTTTGTCAACCTAAGGTTCATCTTACCGTATAATTTTAGTTGTCCATATAATCATGATTGTTATCTATTTGATATGTTGGAAACATTGATAACAAACTTGATCTCTATTAACTAAAAAAATTGAATAATAAATTTTCTATACATAATCAAATGAATAATATACCCTAGCACCAAAGGGGATAGCTCCCTATATTAAAACTAAAATAAAATTTCATAGATCATATCAATTTGGGGGGAGAGAATATTAGGTCCTCATTAATGCTCAAATGAGCCTCAAATGCCTTTAAATTCCTTCTTTCAATGCCTTCTTTGTAAAGGGTTTGAGCTTTATTGGCTGCTAAACCCTTGTTAACAAGACTAGCCTCAAAAATTCCTACAATAGAACCAACAATCAGGTGGGTGGCAATGGACGGGATATCCTCCATCACTGCGTCTTTATTGTTTCTAGCCAACATGCAATCGCCCCAAGAGATACACCATTGAGTTTCTCCCATGATTGGACCACATCAAAGAAAAACACCTCATATACCCTTCCATCATGCACATGTCTATTCACCCATAAGCCCACTTCTATTGTTTCAACATAGACTCTTCTTGCAGGTAAAACAACCACCCAATTTGTTGCTCCTTCCCCTCCTTAATAATTTGCACTAAACACCCACAATTCTCCCACCTACCATCATGGTAGACTAAGAACTACAATGGTAAGAGCCATATTAATAGCCCATCAAAGTCACATTCATAATCCCAATCCCTAAGCTATGTGCATCAATCACTAAAGAGTAAAGATGTGTCATTGTGAAGGAAAGGACCTTGGGGAGGGCCAACCTTAAACCACACACACCAAGCAACATATTAAGTCAAGAGAATGTCAATCAACTCTGAGTGTTTAGCACTTTTAAGCCTAGAAGTCAAAGCTTAGCATGTGTGATTTAAGTCGTTTGCTTGGGGAGAGTTTGAAAAGATGACATAAAAAATAGTAAGGCACTCATCCACACCTGACCATCATCCTATAAAATCAAATTTATCCCATCCAATCTCTCAGGATTTGAATCTACGGTCTCCAAGTTTTTTGCCCTTGCTCTTGCATTGGCTAGCAAATTAGCTACTTTTTTTACTTTCTTGTATATGTGCTTTATTGTAAATTCTAGTTTTCCCAAAGCCTCCCATGCCTTTGGTACACCTTGTTCCATCTTCCAAATTGGAGTAGACTTTTTTATGGCATTGATGCATAACATTGAATCACCTTTGATGTCCACTGCAACCACTTCACAACCTAAGCACTCTTTAAGAATAAGGGTGTCACATTCTAACTGGATGAAGAGTTCTAACAATCATTCCAACAATCGAAATACTATCTTGCCTCACCGCCAACTGATGCCACCCATTCAAGGAAAACTACACATTCTACCATTATAGATTCACTAGGAGCTCTCCTTGCACAATATGATAATAATGGGAAAGAGAGACATTAGTCGCATATTAGTAGGCCATTAGCTTAAATACACCCATATTGAACATGCATGTTTAGCTATTGTTTTTTCTTCACAAAAGAGCTATGACACTACATGTTCAATCATCAAATTAAACTTGTTCAAAGTTGACCCACTAAAGTATGTACTATCCAAGGAAACACTTATAAGAAGATTAACAAAATTTGGGTCATGTTAATAAGTGAATTTGACATTGAATACCTAAATCACAAAACTATCAAAGGACAATATATTATTGATCAATTACAAGATGGACCTACAACTACAAATTATCCCCTCGTCATTTTTTTTGGATGAAATAATGTTCACTAGAGTCCTGACTCATTCGTGGAAATTATACTTTAATGGTTCATACACCTAACATGGTCTAGGAGTAGGAATACTATTCGTCACTTCACGAGGCATCTGTATCCCAAAATCATATCAAATTACATTCCCTTGTACAAATAACATTGTTGAGTATGAGGCATTAATCGCAGTACTTAGAATGGAAATCTAATGGCACATCAAAGAACTTCAGATTTATGAAGATTCCCAACTTGTTATCAAACAAGTGAATGATAATTACCAAGGAATAAGATGAAACAATACAACCCTATAAGAGAATGGTCAATAGCTTCAAAGAGTACTTCACATAAATATCTTTTGAGAAGAATCCCAAATTGAATAACAAAGTTGTTGATGTAATGGATATTATTGGATCTCCCTTAGACATGTGTCATAACATTCAATTTTGTGTGTTCTTTTTGGAATAAATCTTAATCCTCACTTTCGATATACCAATATACGAACTTGTGTGCAAACTTGTTGGTCCTAACTCACCTTAGTACCATGACATGTATACATTCCTCCAAGATAATATCCTTCCATATGACCTTTCAAACAATCAAAATAAAACCTTTATCTTTCACTCAACCTATTTCATTATTCTTGGCAATGCACTTTATTGGAGGGGTCTTGATGGTACCCTCAAATTCCTTAACTCAAAAGGAGCACAAATTGCCTTAAATAAGGCACATGAAGGTATTCATGGGGAACACTCTGGTGTGCCTACCCTTTATAAGAAGCTAATGTGAACTAGGTATTACTTTCCTACTATGGAACAAGATGCACATCAATTTGCTAAGGAATATTGATAATGTTAGTGGTATGGGGATCTCATTCACACACTAGCACATGAGCTACAACCAATCACTACTCCTTGGCCCTTTTCATAATGGAGAATAGACTTTGTAGAAAAAAATCATCTCCATAATCTAATTGTCATAAGTTCTTAATCGATAGAAGTCATCCCACTAACATACATTATTGATAAATAGATAGCCAATTTTATCAACATTATATCATTTTCTAGTATGGTGACCCCCTTTCCATAGTTACAGACAATGGAAGACCATGAAAGAGCTAAGATGTTGATGACATTTAACACAAATTTTATATTCAACACTACTTTCCCACTCCATATACCCCCAAAATAATGATCAAGTTGAGATTTCTAACAAAATAATACTCAAAAAGATAGTTAATGAGGTTAGTTGTGATTGGCATCTCCAACTAAACCCTATCTTGTGATTGAATGTGGTAGTTAGTGAAATGCACAATGGTGCACAAGCTTGAGATTCGCGATGAAACTAAATGTGTTTTTAAATTTCTTCTAATTTTAAAAAAGTTTACTTTTTACACAAGCCTACAGGGTTGCACTTAAAGACCCGCTTGGCCAAGGGCTGAGGTCAAGGGCCAATAGTTGGAAATGGTCATGCTTGTCATTGCAGTATGCATTATTAGCTTTGGCATAAGGAAATAGAAGAGTCTGTGAACCCCGTACCCCCCTATTGATTATTTTTAATAAATATTTCAACTTTATTTTTTTAGCATAAGAATTTTAAAAAATTCAACTTGATGATGTTTAAAATCTACCCTTTGATGATGGTACATTAGAGGATCTTGAATATGATGCAACACTTGAGCATGATGATCAAGATACCTCTCCTATAGCTCTCACTTCTCTAGTTGAAATCACACATATATATCTTATGTTGTTGATTCATTGAGGGTTTCCATTGATTCTTTTTAGTAGGTAATTTGTTGTCTTTTAGATATAACTTTGTGTGATATTTAATTGACAAGTACTTCAAACTTGTTTGTGGGGTCTCACATTTCAAATGTGGAGGATAAATTTTAGGGGAACTTGTCTCTTCTATTTGATGACAATCATGACACATGTGTTTCCATATCATATTTGTCTTTGGATCTTCTTCAAAATCAATCAACACTTGATCTTGTATCACCTTCTATTTTGATAAGACATGCACCTAATGAGATTGTGGCATTGTCATCTACCAAAGACTTGGCAACACATGAGAAAATTTAATAGACATATTCAATATACATTTGGATACTTCTTTCTACTAATTTCTATTTGAAATGGGAATCATTTATACATTTGTACATAGTCTAACTTCTTCCCAAGGGAGAAATATTGCTTGTAAGAACTAGATCATGTTTTGTCTTTAAGCATAAAAGTTTTTTCACATCATTACACATTATTGGGGGCTATATAATCTCTCTATTTCTTCCTACAAAAGGATAATTGATTATATATTTGTGATGGGTGTAGTCCTTTGGGGGTACCATTTATTCCTCCATTCATCACTCTTTCATCACTTGTTTATGTTTGTATGTTTTCTTTCTTTCAGAGAGGAAATTTTTTCCATTGAGCTTTCTTCTTTTCTCTAGTTGTGAGAGATTACATTGTAAATGGGTACCTAACATGGCCTAGTAGTTGAGACCCTTAACTATAATCATCATCCATGCATCATTTGCATAATAATCTACTACTCCCTAAGTTGCACTGAAGGGTGGGTGTTGGTGTGAATGAGGTATTTTACCTAACCAATTTACTAGTGGGTCCTTTCCACTTATTTACTTGGGTCCTATGAATCTTTTTAGAAGTATTAGTTGCCAATTAGATCTTATCTTAAATCTATTGACATTTAATTTTTGAATCCTAGGCCATTTAATATTTATCAAGCTAGTTGTCTCTTGTAATAGTATTAAGACACATATAACAATCTTGTATAATCTTATCTCCCAACTTGTCTTAATAAGAAAGACATCATATATACATTTTGTGATGTAGTACCAAATCAATCTAATCCATTGTGTTCATTATCAAGCATTATTTTTCTCTTTCTACACTCTCGTGGAATGCATCTTTTGGTTTTGTAGATGATCCTTGAGGATTGAGTCCATTGGTGACTCTAACAAGATTAATGTAGGGAGTGCTTCCTCTAATTCTCTTCACTTCAAGAATTTACTCTAAAGAGGAGAGAAAAAAGAAAACTAACCTTCCTTTTGTGCCAAAAATGGCTCAAGAGGGTGAAATAGTAGGTGTAGATAACATTGGTTCTACCCTCTAGTGTAATGTAGTACATGATCTTTAGGGAAATCTCATCACACAACCATGGAAGGGAGAGCCTAGCTACCTAGTTTGAGCTCTATTAATTATTTCATCCTCCTTTGGGAAGATTCAACACCCCACAAGATACCAACCTTAGAGTTCCATTTTTTGACAAATTCTTCTAATAAAGTGATATAGAAGCCATTCAAATTCTTTGTATAGGGAGTAACGTTGCCCCTTCGAACAATTATACATATTAATTATTTATTCTTCACTAATTAAGGACAAAGGCTCAATCTTCTTATAATCTCCTCCTAGGTTTACCACCTTCTAATTTATCTCTGACTTGCAACTAGTCTTTAGTTTGTGGTGAGACTTGATAACTCTCCACCAAAAGAAAATGAAGAAACAATAAAATCCTTAGCTTTGGTACACATGTCTCTTAAAATCTCTTTGGTTTTCACCGTGCCTAATAATAATGAGATTCATCATTATTGGAGAAGTAGGTGATGTACTATTGTCATAAGGGATTAACATTGTCAAGTTGTGTGATCATTGCCACCTTACAAGGAAATAAATTAGTGAGAGACCATTTACTCTTCAACCATTACACCTTTGTATATAAAGAGGTCTACCAAACTATTACATTACATTGCCACCTTATAAGGAAATAAATTAGTGAGAGACCATTTACTCTTCAACCATTACACCTTTGTATATAAAGAGGTCTACCAAACTATTACATTATCTATATATGTTTCATATCTTCACATGGACAAGATGAGAAATGAGGGTGAGGCAATTGAGGATGAGGTTTTCTATAGACTAGGTAGGGGTAGAGACCCTTCTGATACAATTAAATATATTAGGAGTTTTGATGTTTTTGAGCTTGATAATTGTATTACTTAAACTTTGATAGTGAATTATTAATGATTTTGTTAGTATGAGGGAAAATATGTAGGTTTTATAACATTAATAATGTACACAGTTATTATTTGAATGGTTTGGGTCATTGATTGAGTTTTTATGCTTGAATTTTTTTTTTTTCCATTTTTTGTTATGTTTAAAGTTCTAGTCACTTCTACATAGCTTTCACCTACTTAGCTAGCTTTGCTAAAAATTAAATAATTACAAAATGACAATTCATCTAGAAAAAAGATATAACATCCATTTTATATCGTGTGACTTGTTTGTCATGTGATCATTTTTGGATCCACATAACAATATTTAGTATAGATATATTCAATTATTATGTTATTTTTTAAGATAATACATCTATTTTATTTTATTTAAATTTTTTTATATTTATTGAAAAAAAATATGGTAGATTAAAAAAAAGAAAAGAACGAGATAGTTAATGATTGAATTGACAGATGAATATTAAAAACTTTTGGCATACTGTTTACCCTATGGCTCCAATTGCTAGCCTTTCAAATATCAGAATATGTACTAAAATAAAAATGCATCATAGGAGAGGCCAAAAAAAGTACCTTAAACTGGTATATTTTAGTGTGTGGCACAGAAGCAGACAAATGGCTGTGGTGGCCATCAACTTAGTTTTTGATTCCCTTACCAATACAGGATTTAAAAACTGTGATCAAGTGGAAGATTGTTTTTTTGCTGTTTTTTTCATCTCTCTTCTACGGAGGCGATTCAATATTCTTAACTTATAAACATACAAACCGGCTCATAAGTTGGTTGAATGTAGTTCGTTTATTCGATCGACCATGGACAGAGGTGATTCAATTTATTGTCATGGGCATGAGAATGATATGCTGGAGCCACTTTTAGTCAAGAAGGAAACAGTTGTATTTAGGGATAAAGTGCAGTGCAGTGGAGGTCTAGTATGGGAGGAAGTGAAGAAACAATGCTGTACAGCAGGCCCTATGGTGGCTGTGAATTTGTTACAGTTCAGTTTGCAGATGATATCTGTTATGATGGTAGGGCATTTAGGGGAGCTTGCTCTCTCTAGTGCATCTATTGCTACTTCCTTCGCAAATTTCTCTGGCTTCAGTGTGATGGTATGATTTAAAAATCTTGCTTTGGTTTGGTTTGCTTATATTGTAAGATTTTATAGTTTGAATACTTTCCTGATATTCTTTTCCTTCTTAAATTCCCCAAAAGGAAAAAGCTTTAGAAAATGTTGAAGAATAAAAGCATTATCTAAGAATCTGGAGTCTTTTCTTTCCAGGATGACTGGTGTCCTTAAATGCTTAGTAGCGCTGATTCCTAATGTACATGATTCCATAGATCTTGACCATTGTAAAGTGTAGAATTATAAGACATCAAATTGCTCTATTTTATAGACAAGCCATCCCCTGCAACCCATATTTGATAATTTTTAAATTCCTGCAACTAAGTAAACATTTCATAATGATGCACTGATGATAAGTAGTTAATCAGGCACAACCATGACAACTAACGTGCTCATCCTTAAATAAACAACACTAATTTTCATAAGATTACAATATATTGACTTTCATCTGCACATAATTGTTCTTGCTGACTGTCATTGCACACTGCTGAAGGATCTATGCTAGTGCTAAACAAAACTGCGCTTAACTTGACAACCTTTTCTTTTTCAGCTGCCAATAATTTGCCGGAAGAGTCTCATTCCATGTTGCATTTCCTGCAACACTATCTACCTCATACGTAGACTTTTGTCATATGCAGATCACATTTCCAATGTGGGTGAGGTCATCTCGTAACATCTTGGCTCCAATCACCTCTCACACAGATCGGTGGCATGGCCCGTAATCATGGCTTATGTATTTCTTTCCTTGACATTCTTAACACTTTCCTATTCTCATCCTTGGCACTTCCAATAAGCCACTTATAATTTCGTGACATTTACAATGCAGTTATTAAACTGCTCACACAGGTTCTTTCAAGAACCTCTCAGTGCAATCCTCAGTGGTAAGATTACAACGCACTATTAGAACTCTCTCACATAATGGAATATCATAACACATAGAATGGTGTGGTTCACACAACAAATACTCAACTAAAAACATTGATTTCATACAACAATTGTTAATGCTCCAATTATAAACAAATTAAGTTCACAATGCAAAAATTAAAGATAAAAAACAGATCCACAGCTCAGTGCAAGAAGCATGCCGAAAACACACTGAGAGATCCAATGATATCAGCTATAACAAAGGGCACCCCTATCACAGAACCAACGCCTGTAGTCAAAGAAGGGCTGGGCGATGATGCCTCAGTCTCAGCAGCAAAAACCACACCTGTCATCATCATCACAATCATCATAGCAACAAATACGAACTGCTCTGCTCCTGTCGTTGCTAATTTCTAACTTATCACAGATCTTCTGACAAAAGAAACAGTGCTGCTTTAAGATCTCTCAAGCACGATGCATAGTCATGTATTTACTTGCCATTTTGTAATGGAAACATAATTTGTATGTTGCCTCTCAAAACAACAAACTCAAAGCTTTCTTTAAATTTCCAAATCCTTAACTTGCACGACTTGGGGGCACTTTAGGACTGTCGAGGCCTTAGCATCAATCCTCCTTAACTGCACCAAACTTTACAAACTCTTTTTGATTGCTGGCTCTGATACCAAATCAGAAAACAAAGCAACAGAACAAAGCATAAACAAACACAAAAAATAGAGGAATTTAATACTATATTTTATCGATCAAATATTACATATTTATACAGCAGTTGAACAAACAACTTTCCTAAATGTCTGCTACACAGACTGACAGCAAACTGCTTTATGTTGAACAACACACTGATGAAGATGGACAGATAAATGATTGACAACAAACTGTATAAGGAGGGCTGATAATTAAAGAGATTGAAAACAACTCAATTACTGCTGCAAACTAACTGAAAGATGCAAGACATATACGCACAATTCTGTTTGACTTATTCTAACACAATGTTTGCAAGTTAAGTGGATTTGGGAAAATGGGTGACCAACCTTCTTGGAAATACTAATTAGTGATTTGAGTCTGATTGCAAGTGGGCCATTCAAGTTCCTGTTAGATGGGTGGAAAACACATGTAACTACCTATGAAACATGAGTTATTACAGTTGATAACTGAAATATTATTTTGATCATGATGCACTGTTGAAACATTATGTACTTTTTTTTATTAGATCCCAAGTACAAACTCAAATCATATGGCAGGCTTTTGATGTTTTCAATAGTTTTTGCTCCAGGTACTAAGAAATTTATCAATACCTCCTAGATGATTCGTTAAATTAACCTTCTTTTCAACTTGAAGGAGCATCCACAGTTAATGATAATTGGCATCAACCAAAAAAAAGAGTATTTTGTTTTTTGATTTTCTAAGTTTTGGTTTTTAGTATTTTATGTGGAATAATGTTGAAAAATGATTGTAATAAGCCAATTATTCTGTTAAATAATTTGGCAAGCTTGTAGTAGTCATTTGGTGAAGTTTCATGTAACTCCGACAAGATTTACTGTGTAAATTTTGGATTTACCCAACTTGGGCATTGGATGTGGGCCACTTACAAGCTATGAAATTTATTAAATGCTTTATGACAAAGTGGTATTGGCAAAAGTGGGCGCCCATGTTAGTGGTTATGGGTTTTGCTATTCCGAGAGTCAACAAGAGGCCAAATTTGAGCAAATTGTAAGAATGGTGTAAGAGCATTAGATTTGAGATTCCAAATTCAAATTCAAATGCAAATTTGGTTGGAATTAAGGGTGGGCGTATCCTTTCTGGGATTCTAATTTGGGCTAATGAAATGAAGTTTATTTCAGACAAATGACATGAAATTTCATTTTGGAGTTATTGATATTGAAAAGTGGGATTTCTTTTTTATAGTTTGGTGGATTTGTAGGTGTAGGCGTGGGGTTTTGGTAGGAGGTGGTTTTACCTCTTGTTTGCAGGCTTGAAGGTGGTTTTGCAGCTGCAAGATAGCTTTTGGAAGCCATTGTTGAAGACATACAGGTTATGATGAAGATTTGCAGGTTGCAGAGATAAGATTGCTACTGAGAAGAATCAATTTGGTGATGAAATTTCTGCAGTTTATTCTCCATGATCGTAAATGTTGCTAGTCTGATTATATATCAATTTTTCTTTATTTTTATCAGCCCATGAGGTTGCAACTTAATGTTATATCAGATTTGTAGATACTTAGTCTCATTTCAAGTGTTGTTGAATGAAGAAAATTACTCATATTTTCACATTTTATATGCCTACTCTACTCATTTTATGAGATTGGTTAAATGTTGTTGTGTGGGTTTTAGAGAGGGTTTTGTGTGTGTGTGTACCCTCTTACATCAGTGGTATCGGAGAAAGGTGATTCTGAGTGTGTTAACAGGTTCACTAGAGAGAGACAATTTGCACCAGGATTAAGCTTATGGGTATTGAGAAAAATGCATGCAAGAGGAGCTCCACGTGCTTGGGGTAGAGGTAAAGTTAGAAGTGGAGGTGAAAATCCTCCAGATGTTGTTCATGGTGATGATTTCAAAGCCTTGAGAAGGCAAGTTTAAGTTTTACAAGAGGAAATTGGAAGAGGTTTTGCTCAAAAGAGAGAACCTCAGAGTGAAAAGGATGAAGCTATAGAAAATGCGAATGATACAAGTGGTGAAGAAGATGGAGCAGCAACAAAGTTGTGAATGATCCTTTTTTAAGGTATTGTCAAGAATAGGAAAGAGACCAAAAATTGATGTTCCTACATTCAGTAAGAATTTGAATCCCGAAGAACTAGTGGATTGAATCAATGACATGGAAGAATATTTTGAATTCTAAGAGGTTGAAGACCTTGATAGAGTGAGATTTGCAAAAACGAGATTGAAGGGATATGCTTCAATTTGGTGGAGAGATGTTCTATTGGAAAGAGGATGGAGAGGCAAGGAGAAAATTACTAAGTGGGATAGAATGGTGGAGAAGATGAAAAGACAATTTATTTCGGACAAATGACATGAAATTTCATTTTGGAGTTAGTGAAATGGAAAATTGGGATTTCATTTTTTATAATTTGGTGGATTTGTAGGTGTGGGCGTGGGGTTTTGGTAGGAGATGGTTTTATCTCTTGTTTGTAAGCTTGAAGGTGATTTTGCAGCAGCAAGATGGCTTTTGGAAGCCATTGTTGAAGACATACAGGTTATGATGAAGATTTGCAGGTTGGAGAGCTAAGATTGCTAGTGAGAAGAATCAATTTGGTGATGAAATTTCTGTAGTTTATTCTCCATGATTGTAAATGTTGCTGGTCTGATTATATATCAGATTTTCTGTATTTTTATCACCCCGTGAGGCTGCAACTTAATATTATATCAGATTTGTAGAGACTTAGTCTCATTTCAAGTGTAAGAAAACTACTTATATTTTCAGATTTTATATGCCTATTTTACTCATTTTATGAGATTGGTTGATGTTGTTGTGTGGGTTTTAGAGAGGGTTTTGTGTGTGTGTGTACCCTCTTACATTACAACTAGAGTTGCTCAGCAGATACAAATATCGTTACTAATTTTGCTCCTGTATTGGACCTTTGAACCTGAGATCTAAATTTTGGAGAACAAAATTCAAATTTGATCTCTTTGATGCTCACTTGGTATCGGAACTTAAGTTATTTTGAGGTTGGTAATCTGCTTTCATGAATGCACTATAATGCTATAAAGCAAAATGAATAAGTCCATACTAATTTTTTATCTATTATCCTGTGAAATGAACAATAGTCAACCCTTTCCTTATTCGATGAATTTTTGAAAAGATTTTGTGGAAACCTAATAAAAATGTAACTTGATTCGATCTGCATACCTGCCACACTGGATTGACCCTAAAGATAATTTCAGCAGTTATTACGGTTCACTTCTTTTTGGAGATTTTTGAAGTCTACAGTAAGTATATTCTAAAAGGAAAAGATTTAAGTTTGTTTAGAAGTCATTAATGCAATGTTGTATGGACCAACTGTTTTTCTCTTTGACCTATACAGATGGGAATGGGAAGTACATTGGAAACACTATGTGGACAGGCCTATGGAGCAAAGCAATACCATCAGATTGGGATTCACGTGCAGAGAGCATTTTTTGCTCTTTTTTGTGTGAGCCTACCGCTTGCTGTGGTGTGGGCATACATGGGTAGCATTCTAATTGCATTTGGGCAGGACCCGTTGATATCATTTGAAGCAGGGAAATATGCCAGATGGATGATTCCCAGTCTATTTGGTTATGCAGCTCTTCAACCCCTTGTAAGATTTCTCCAGTCACAAAGCATTGTCTTTCCCATGATGCTATGCTCTGCAATTACTTTGTGTTTCCATGTTCCCATGTGCTGGGTTCTGGTATTTCAAATTGGATTAGGAAATAAAGGGGCTGCCTTGGCAAACAGCATTTCCAACTGGGTCAATGTGACACTTCTTCTACTATATATCAACATTTCACCTGCATGCAAGAGGACATGGACATCCTTTACATGGGAGGCTTTGCGTGATATTAAACATTTTTTCAAGCTTGCCATTCCATCTGCATTCATGATCTGGTATACTACTTAAATCTCTTAGCTGCAAAATTTGGTCCAAGTTATCGACGTACTACTTCATAGCATTTATGTGGTTAATATACTTCCCTTTATCCCTTCACAATATTCAAATTTGATAGAACATGATGAACATTTTGTCAAATAGACCAGATCCATGTTAATTCATCATACTATTCCACAAGTTGTTAATGATTTATGGTAGATTATTTTATAATGTTTTTTGAAAGTTATTTATTTAATTCATTATTCTATGGGTGTCAACAGCTTGCAGTGGTGGTCCTTCGAAATACTCATTCTCTTGTCAGGTCTGTTGCCCAATCCAAAACTTGAGACATCAGTTCTTTCAATCAGGTATGTATGTGTACTGGGAGAATTCTAAGCATGAAATGTGATATAAGAAGTTTAATTATAAATGAATCTTAAATAGGGTATTTTATTGCATCCGCTTCATTTTTATCCGAGCTAGTTTTCATATTTTGCAGCCTCAACACTTCTTCCCTAGCATATATGATTCCCTTCGGTTTTAGTGCTGCTGTAAGGTAAGTACATTTTACAGCTAACTAGTAAATTTCTCTATTTCTGTTAGTCATTTATCCTAGTCAACTACGAATCATTTAACCTATCAAAGATTTAATCAAAATCCTATTCAATAAAAAAATTTCACGTTGCAGTACACGAGTTTCAAATGAACTGGGAGCCGGACGCTCACATGCTGCCCGCTTAGCAGTGTATGTAGTGTTCTTTATAGCAATCATGGAGGCAGTCATGGTAGGATGTCTTTTATTCTCTATACGAAATGTTTGGGGTTACGCTTACAGCAATGAAAAGAACGTCATTGATTATGTTGCAAAGATGATCCCATTGCTAGCAGCCTCATCATTTTTGGAAGGATTCCAATGCATTCTTTCAGGTTCAGGTTACCTTTTATAGTCATATTTGGAGCTACAAACAAATTCATCTTGAAGTCATGATAGCATAACAACGCTTTCTGTTTAAGTAATGGTTTTTTGAAAATAATATTCCAGGCATTGCTAGAGGATGTGGGTGGCAAAAAGTGGGTGCTTATATTAATCTTGGAGCATACTACTTGGTTGGCATTCCGATATCTTTCTTTTTGGCCTTTGTACTGCATATTGGTGGCAGGGTCAGTTACCCTTTCCCCACTGATTTGATTTGTAAAGCTGTGAAATTTATGTTTTCAATGCTTAAGAAATAGATGAGAACTTTGGAAAAAACTTAAAAGTTTACCTTACCTCTTAGAGTAGATTTTTGACAGATAAATGATAATCCTGAAAATAGAACTGTTATTGAAATTATAAGTCTAATGTTCATCTGGCTAGACCATTCCCAGCAGCAGTCTGAGAATATAAGTTATTTTAACTATCATAAGGCATGCTATGAAGCATCCATATGTAAAGGCAATCTACTCATTTCAAAACTGTTGATTCAGATTAGGATGCCAGAAACTAGAAATTCTTACTTCATAAAGCTCACTTCATATTATATCTCATTGTCTAGATTTCTTTGCTACACAGTTCTTGACTATTTTCCATACAAGCTTGACTTTGTAATATCCACCCCTTGGACACTAAATTTTTTTTTTTTTTTTTTTTAACTACACTTAACATCCATTACAAACTTGATCAAATGATCATCTTCCATTTAATTTAGTAGTGTTGAATCTAATACTCCTTCAATCACCACAGTGGTGGCAACTCGACGATGCTTTATAGTTATATGCTTATGATCGAAGTATTAGCTTTCCATGAATAGGGTCATCTCATGACCCAAACATTAGCCTCAAGGGTTCACTCCTAATGACCTAGCCTACATATCCTCTGAGGGAAAGTCAAAGGCTATGTAGTTTGCATCCTGGAGACTGCTCTCTCCTCTTGATGAGATCTTGATCTCTCTCTAATCCTAAAAATTAATTAAGCGAACCTTTTAACTTAACCTCACTGCCAGAAGAGCTACACATTGCCATCAAGTGTTGGTTCCATAACCAAGAGTACCTGATAATTGGTGTTCAATGTGGACCTATACACAGAAGGGTCATATCACATCTACACTCGGTGATTATCACAATCACGTATACACAAGGAAATATTTCCTAGACATTACAAGTTCACATGAGGGCTAGCTCTAGCATACATCACATACCTAATGAGTAACCCACACATACATCACATAAACATTAATGGTTTTCTCATACAGGCATTACAGATGACGATGACTATCTCGTTTATATAGATCACAAGATATAAGTGATTGGCTCATCTACAAGCTTCAGAGATAAGTGACTGTTTCATATTCATGCATCACAAGTTAATAGTGATTGGCTCCTGTACATGCAACAATAGATAATAGTGATTGACTCAAGTACAAACACCACATATAATAGCGACTGGCTCCTATAAGCATCCTCAATGGATAACTATCTCCTGTCCATAGTGCATCCTAGATAGAGAAGGAATGTCGGTGCACTGCACACTATACCGTGGGTCCCATTCTTCTCCCTGGTCATTTGCACCAATGGATTTAGGTAGAGGATCTAGTGCATCCCATACTACACCTTGGGTCCATCCTCAACCCAACAAGGTCAAGTATACCATCAAACAACGGGGAAGAGGATTCAATGCATCCCATACTACACTGCAGGTCCGTCCTCAATCCCAAGGACTTCCACAAGTAGTGAACCAACCTAGCTGCTGGATTCCGACTTCAATCGCCTATAGGCCACTGACAACAAGTCAGTCCAACCAGGAAGAAGTAGCTTCTGACATATACCTCATAGTGACCTTAGAGATATTGTCAGCTACCTTCTTCACAATCTCAGTTTACACTTGGCATCCATCACCCCCATGCTAGGTGACTGCCAGTGAACCCATCCGATACAATGGTTAGCTCCGATTACCGCTACCCGCATGGTGAGGTAACTACCCGTGCAACTGTTATCGTATCAAATCCCGGATAGCCCTTAGCAACCCTTCACCTCCGTGAACCTGGTGAGTGTTGGCTGATCCAACAATACAACAGTAGCTCTAGGCCTCCACCATTGGCACGGTCCAATGACTCGACCTGCTAATTGTTACCGTATCATGTCTAGGGTAGTCCAGGCAACATCACCTCCATGAACCAGGTGGTTGCCGACTAATCCCTTGCAGTAGCCCAGACATCGATCATTGGCACGGTCCAATGACTGCTTGTCTCTGCATAAATATCCCGATGCTTCACTCTTGTGGGGGTCATACACATCAAGATTCACAATACTAGGCAAATAGACAAGTACATCACAATCAAGCAATTGAGGAGCCAATAACTCTAGGTTTAACTTCACAAAGACATGATACAATTGTAAAGAACCAACACAAGATGGCCTCCTCTCATTTTGTACCCTTGAGCCATTACCGACTATATGGTAGTCAACCCATGTTCACTTCCTTGAACTTGCTATCCAATGACACATTACATCATATATACACTTTATTAATTTTCTTAAATCTTTTATAATCTTTTAATGCCTAATCGGCCTCATCTGAAGCCTACTAGGGAGGTAAGGTCAAAACATTAGGAATAACTCCGAACCTTAGAGTTATTCCCCCCTAGACCCTACCCCTACGAACTTGAGGTCACAGGGGCATCCTTCACCCAAGGACCGCCTACATTCCCGCTTCCAAATGGGTCAAAGTCACACGTAGTTCTCCTCCTCAGATCTCTTGAGGACTCCTACACTTAGCTTCCCATAACCAACATTTTATTAATGTTTCCCTTAGGTACTAGGTCTTACCCAAATAGAATTCCCTTAAATTACTTGCGCTAGTCATTAGTGCTTAATGGAAGAGAATTCTAATGCCGTTTAGCAACCTGTACTACAACACTTCCGTTGAAGATATTAAGGTCTTGAATTAGACTCTTCCTAGTGTTATTCATAAACCAACTCAAATAACCGAGGTTTGTATTATCAACATAAGGCTAGGCTTATTACTCAACATAAACTTTGTTTGGTTTACCCAACATGTAGGAAAACACTTACATTTCATGTTTACATAATAGATTCACTATAGCGAGTGTTATAATCAAGGAGTCGATATTTTACAATATTATAAAGCTGTTACAAACATTATGCACAAACAATTGAAAGACCTAACCTATCTATTACCAAATTGCTTAAAGCATGAATAATACTTGAGTTATACACAAGATAGTTTGTATCTCTATATCCATTGGAGAATCATGTAAGGATTTACACTCAATAATATTGATATCATTAGAAAAAATGAACCTCTCAATTTTGTTTCCCTAATACTCATACTTCAAGGGTAACATACAACTTCTAGTACCCGAATAATAACACCATGCATGTATCTATCATTTTCCACCTATCCCATGATGGCATTTCTTTCCATTTAATTTTTAACATACATATATCATTTGCACATAAGTCATGGGCACCATTGTATCACGTGCCTTGACTCAACCATATAGTAATTATAGTAATATGTTTAAAGTGATGGCCATCGGCCAATTTCGGTCTGAAATAGAATAACGACATATTATGCTACATGGCTTAACGGGACTAAGTATCATTAACATACTATATACTATTTTACGTCTTATTATTTAACCATTATATCGAACTATGTTAATAGTTATAATATAAACTCAAAAGATGGTTTAAATTTACACCAACCTTTTTGCTGAGTAGGCCTTATTAGCCCTCCCCTCTTAGATATCAAGTGATAAACCATAATTAAAACTGGTCTCATGCTATTGCACCCTTGTTATAGCTTATCCTTGCTAATGACTTGTGGGTCTCAACAGATCTCCTGAGCATTCCATCATGTTTGAGGGCCTAAGATAGGAAAATGAATTGTCACCTCTATAACTAGTTTAACTGCATACCAAGGTTAAAATGCTCTTCCTATAATAATTAAAATTATGGCACTTCATTTCTTCCCAAGATTAATAAGATCCTACAACAATTATCTAAAAACATAATACCGTTCGTTTTAATTCAAGATCTCCCCACCCCCTTCTACATAAGGATCTAGGACCACGTTCATAATTAATCTCTACTTAAATAACAAAGATCTTGATAACCATATACATTTCATTAAGTAATATTATTCATAATTAAAGGTAGTTCCAAAGTAGTAAATTTAGGTGAAAATATCTAGTCTTACATAAAGATGCCATTAGTTTGGTGTTTTCATGATGCGTGAATATTCTTCTATTACCAAATAGGACCCATAAATTCGATAAACCTTAAAGTTGAAGGATGGAATTCCAAATTCAACTCAGGCCATCCTTGATATAATTTTAACCTTATCTAATTTTTGAGAGGGCGTACACTGTTGGTTGAGAGAATTTAACCACCAACCGAAGATTCTTCTTTTGCCTACACGGCTAAAGAGTTTTCATACAGATGCTATTTACTCTAATATTCATCAAACATCAATTATTTTATTTTAAGAATTTCCAAGTACCACATGCATATTGGGTTTGCTTCCTCATTTTCAATTAATTTTAATTATTCATTTACCGAAGCTTCCAAACCCGATAGCTCTTCCTGTGACAACTATTAACTCTAAATTTAGAAGTAATAGTAAGCATTCAACCTGCACAATGAATTCAATTGCAATAGTATAGCTGTCTCTTTAATTGCCATTGTGTTCTTTAGTAATATTATTACATAAAGAATTGAAAATGCTAGAATAGGGCTATGATATATTTCAGTGAATAATATAAATAGAACAATAAATAAAACCGTACCTATTCCTATGGGCTTTGCTGTCATCATGACACAATTCATTGTGAACCCATTTGTGATTTCCATCCAGAGCTTCCTCCATATGCTCCTCTTACAGTTTGTCTGGTAGCTTTATGTGACTGGCCTCTTTATCCTTGCTTGATCTTCCCCTCCAAACCCATAGTAATTAATCTCCTCTTATCTCAAAAACTATGTCTCCAAGGTCATAGTGTCTCAGAGTTTGCGTTGTTGCAAGGCATGCACAAAGTGGTGTTTCTGAAAGGCTTCTAAAACTTCCAAACAAATGTTGATGGCTGGAGTAAAGTCCTCTCCACAGCCCTTAGCCCGCATCTTTTTGCCTATGCAAATACGAGAGCTTTGGAACAGGGTATGGACATCCATCAAAGCATAAAGGTAAGGGAAATTTTAGCAGATATTGTAGTTGGACATGTACGCAAAATGGGGAATCATAAACAAGACCCGCGAATTGTTTGACATAATGTCTCAAAGAATTATGCGCTCCTAGACTAGTATGATTGCAGGATGTGCACAAAAGTGGAGTTATTGAGAGGACTGAAGGCTTCAGAAACTCTCGAGCAATGCAATTGGTGAACCCATGTTCACCATTAACAGCCAAATAGATACTTTGTAGTGGCACACGCCTTGCCACCACGCACTTTCCTTTCAGGCTGGGTCACTTTATTTGCAACCCGTGAAGCTGACTTTTAGCAGAAGAAACCAACATGGAGTTGGAAGACAACATTGAGAGGAGTGTTCGCTCTCCTCATGTGTGCTCCCTAGTTTCCTCTCCTCTGCGAACATGCCCCTCTTCCGTTCTCCACTCGATTCTTGCCTTTCCTTCGAAAACAAAGCCCCCCAAAACAATGGCGATTCCTCGAGGGTTACGAGTACTTTTCCCTACATTTCAGACCATGCATTGTCCTTGCCTTATAATTAAATGACCAAAGAGGTGAGACGCCATGCTTATCGGCTGCATAACTATTTCACAGCATACCTATGCCATTCGTATTTATTCCGAGTTGTCTCCTCACTGTGAGAGCCATTCTTATTTTTTTCAAGTTGTCTCCTCACTGTAAGAGGAATAGTTGGCTTCATTAATGGTGCCTTACCTTGTTGATTAGTTGGTGGATAATGCCACAAACATAGCAATGCTTCCCTTTTATTAAATATTTGTTCAATCAATGCCCCATCAGAATGTCCTGACGTAGGGATGTGACAGACTTATTGTATTTTACTAAATGTGGAAGAGACTCGTTCAGAATTTTCCTTGTTCCTTTCCTCTAGCAATAGTAGAGAAAGCACACAATAGAAAACAGAATACTAAATGCTGGTGTTTACAAATGAGAAAACAGTATACTACATATTTAACATTTTGATTTGATGATTATACCAAATTTTCATGGATGTTTCAGGGACTCTGGCTCGGAATTATCTGTGGCCTTTCTGTACAATCAATTTTACTAAGCCTAGTAACAACATGTACAGGCTGGGAACAACAAGTAAGTAGCTCCAATTTTAGTATTCTAAAGAGAAAATTGCAGCAATTATTGGTTTATCTGAGAAAAGAAGACATGGATTGTATCCATTTATTTTTTCCGCAATGTAAATTATACGAGGCATAAGAATGAATATCAATAACCCAAGGCAGCCTGTAATGAATCTTATTTATATCAGACTGATTTCCAATTTCATTTGAGTTTGAAGTTTATCTACATGATTTCATCGTTTTGATTTGATTTGATGCACATTACATACATTAATGGAAGGTATATGTACACATACACATAGCATCTAGGCCAACAAATTTGTTTGCTCTTACATACTATCTTTCTCTTTACAGTCTATTGAATTGGCCATGAAAATGAATGCTTGCTTTGAATCTAGCTGAATATTATCCATGAAAGTAGTAATATTGTTTACTCACATAAACATTGGTTGTCTTATGGGTAGGCAAGAAATGCAAAAGACAGAGTATATTCATCATCATTACCCATAGCAATTGATAATATAACAAAGGTATGAACTTGTTATTATGCTTTTAAGAGAAGGCTGATTTGGGGGAAATTAAGAACGAAAAGCTCTCTCAGATAAAAGACATGCAAAAAAGCATCTAAAGAAAAATGTTTTGATGTTTCTAAGCTGATTAAATACTGGGAAATTCAATTGATGCATTGTAATGAACGTTTTTCATCAAACAGGATGATAAAAAGTATCAACCTTGATGCTAATAAGTTTTGTAATCAATTTTCTAGGTCTTGAACGAAGAAAGTTGATTTTTGTCTACCTTCAGCTATAAAATGTGTCAGGGTACTCCAGCTGTAAAGGCAATGCCATTATTAAATGAATATTTCCCTTTATTTATTTAATAAGCTTGATAGAGCTGGAAAGAGTGGCTTCATTGTTGGAGATTGGTGATAAGAAAAATTGTCCATCTGCTTCAAATTCAAATCAATGTTCACAAGGACCATTGTAATCGTCTCTAATGTGCTATTGTGCATCATTATTTTCCTTGAGAAGCCGTTTGTAATGTCTCGGGTGTTTTTATTTTGTACTATAGTTGAATTTTGGTTTTACTCTGTTATTTTTTAGTGATAATGTTGTATCATTATCAATGCGTTTTTTGATCTGTTTTTTTCAGCATCTGGATGGTTGACTATGTTATTTTTCATGTCTTTATTATGTTTGGATTATTAGATTAGTTCCACTTTACTGTTTTCACTATATATGATATAGATGTGTTCATTATATTTTATACAACACTCTAGATTACTATTGATTTCTACATCTTTATGTCCAACTCATTTTTAAGGATTCATTTGGATATCATGCCATGTTGGGTGTTTGTTGCACTTGCTCGGCTATTCTTTAATGGAGTACGTAGATCTGATATTTCACTTAAGCATGGAGGTATGATATTTTTTCCCAATGATGGTCAATTTAAAGATGGCCACATTGGGTAAAACATGTTTGATAACCTACATCTCATTCAATTGAGTGTGAAATGAGTCTTGTGAATTCCTAGGTAAATTTGGATCTGTATTGATGGTGGTTTCAAAATCTATATGTTGTGTTTGAACTTGTAAAGTGGGCAAGTCCTTTATGTGTGGTTTTTGTTGTCCTACTGCATTTTAAGTTATATCAAATACATGTTTGTCATATTTACAAAGTTTTCAATGTTTTGAGTAGAAAGATAATTAGTTGTACCTATGGAAACATGTTTGCTACAGATTTTATATGTAGTGATAGAAATTAAAGTGTATTTAATCATTTTTTAAAAATAAATTACTTACTCGTGGGAAATAGAATTGCCTTTATTGAAGATTTATTTAATTTAATTTGTTTCAATCTCATGTGATCACTAGAAAAATATCGATGAGAAAAGATTAATTATAAATTAATTCTCATGCATTAGCTTAGTTTATATTTGGTGCAAAGATAATTTGTTAAATGTTTAAAACAAATATAATATGAAGAGAATGTTGTTTCTAGAATTGATTGTGTTAGAGTGAAAGAGGGGTGAAAATTTATTCAAAGCAAGGGCACCAAACCACCCTGTCAAGATCCACTAAGTGATCTAACTGAAGAGACAAATCCAAGGGTAACTGACCTTTATCCACAACATTCCAGTTATGCATGTAATCAAAAGCCCATTTGGCCAGACAGTCCGCAACACCATTCCACTCACTAGGAATATGCAAAAAAGTAACAGAATCCAAAGAAGCACTCAAATGAAGAATCTGGTTAACAACGAAAAGTAACTGCCAACTAACATCCTCAGAACGTGGCCGAGTCAACAAATTCACCACCACCTGCGAATCTAATTCACAAATGAGCTTGCGCCAACAAAGAGCACAAGCTCGCTCCACAACAGATAAAAGAGCGAGAGCCTCCATCAAATTATTAGTATGACACCCTTTATAAACAAAAAAAATAAACCGAACATTCCTCAAACTATCTTTACCAACACCACCAATACCAGCAGGGCCAGGGATTCCCCATGAGGACCCATCCGTGTTGATTTTAAGAATACTGGGCAGAGGAGGACTCCACCTCCCCACCCTATTTATTTTCCGAAGAGGGTGCCTGCACCTATTTCGCATGATCTGGTATTGTGGGGGAGGAAGATGGAGACGATTGTAGCAACTAACATCACTTGGGTCCACAGCTTCCGACAAGTCACATCTAGCTGAAATAGTTTCTCCCAGAGAGTGGAGAATTTTCCACCACAAATGTTAGGCCCCCAACTGAACATCTTGAAAGATCTGACGATTCCTTTCCAACTAGATATTCCAAATAATAAAAGAGGGGCCAAGAGTCCAAGCAACTTGAAGAAAAGAGGTTTTAATAGGAGTCTTGCCCCATCTAACAAAAAAACTCAGCCAAAGAAGAAACATGCCAACAAGCTTGGTTCCACACATCCCACCATAAATGCCAAATATATCTAGTGAAGGAGAATTGATTGTGTTGAAGATTTTTTGCATCAACGTTTTGAATCACAATAAATTCTTAGAAACAACATTCTCTTCATATGATGGATTTTGGAAGTCTCTTAGCATTGACAAATATTATAATGGAAATGTTTTAAGTGGAAAAACATTCAATTGTTGAAAAAGCTCCTATTTGAAATATTCTTGAAGTGGAAATGGAGGAAAATGGGGAATGAGCAATTGAGCATGATTGCATGAGTTTATTGCAAGGTTTATTTCACCTTAATTTATAAGAGGTAACTTCTCTCTTCCTTGGTTTTCTTTTGAGCCTATAGTTAGTTATTTCTTTGAGAGGAAAAGAACAAAAAAATGGTTTCTTCCTACTACATAGTTTAAGGAAATTGAGTCATTGTCATCTTAGTCACGGGTAAAATATAACTAAAAATAGATCTCATTGTAGTATAATGTAGTTTCCAACATATCAAATTTGAATAGCATTGGTGGACTGGAGATCTTAAGGAAGGATCATTCTTGACTAATATGAAACAAGAACAAATCATCTAGAGAACATTTGCCATAATATGCAACTAAGCCATAATGCAACCCCACCAATGCAAATCTTTAATACTATGGTTGTATAATAAGGTGAAAGTTTAACCAATATTTAAAAAGGGAGAATATCAATGAGCTTACACAATAAAATTTTAGTTTCTTTCTAGAAGTTAAGTAGACGAATATTAGAAGATTGTTAAAGTAATGATATATGTGTCTCACACTGTATTTACATGGTAAATATGCAAATTGTTTGTTTAGAGATGAAATTGTATCGTTGACTATATTTATTCTATATTTATTAATTTATTAAAAAATAAAAAATAATAGCATTCAGATTTTCAATTAATAAATTAATATAGAATAATTAAGGTCAACTATGCATTTTGATCCTTGAATAGACATCATCGTAAACATGTATGCAAAATTAGAAGTGTAGAAAAGGTACAAGTTTGGCAAAATGGCTTAAATAAATGTCATGTCCTCTAGAAACCTCATTAATTTTCTTGAATGACCCATAGCCTCATTGTAACTTGGACTAGAGGTAGGTTTCGTCATCAAACTATATTAAGCAGACTAATGTGTGTGTAATGGTTATGAACTTTGATGTATGTGCTAACTTTGATGTATGTGTTAACTTTAATGTATAGACTAATATGTGTGTAATGGTTATGAACTTTGATGTATGCGTTAACTTTAATGTATTGATTATATGTGAGGACTAATCCAGGGTGATGAATTGGTTGGTTGGTAGGCTTGTGTGAGAATTGTAGTTGGTTGCAGGTGCTTGAGGTGGAAAGTGAAGTCTATGATCTAATGGGAAGATATATAGGAAAACGGTAACACCATTTTAGTTTTTAGACCTTGTTTACAATTTTCGTCAACCTAAAGCTTTTCTTATCCTATAATAACTTTAGTTGTCTATCTAATCATGATAATTATGTGTTCTGATATGTTGGAGACATTGATAATAAACTTAATCTCCATTAACCAAAAAAATCTAACTAATAAATTCGCTAATTTCGCCGAAGGCGACTCTTTATCTGAAATGGACCGGCTAATTGTTTCGCATCTACGGTGCAGATTCTTCTAGACAGAGTGCAAGATGATTCAGATCATCCTGGCGGTTGATTTTTGTTTGTTTTTCATTCGTCCAGTTGTTGTCAAATGCACTGCAAACTCCCCAAAATGAACCCATAGCTGATGTTTGGGACTTTGCACTCCTTTAGTGAATGTCAAATCAATATTTACTCTTTGCACTCGCCAGTTACACGATGGCAGTGATCAGACAGTAATGTTTTTATGACGAGAAGATTAAAAGAAACGGTAACTATAGCATTGTCAAATCGGTTGCTGCGAATGTCAAATGAGCTTTCTGACACCCACTCCTCCTGTTCTCTTGTTCTGATCATTATATCGATGTTTCTTATGTGAATTGCATGACCTCTTTTTAATAAAAATCGATGGCTAAAAAATTCGCAAGATGATTGCATCAATTTAAACCGTCAGATTTTATACTTGCAAGCTTTCGTCAAGAAAGGCCAAATGACCTCCTCCTCCTTGTGTGTAATTACTTGACTTTAACGATTCTAGAAAACATCTTAAAAACAAGGATTTCTGAAGATCTACTATTATATAACCACGTATGCCTCTCTTGAAATCCCACCCACAATTTTGGGATTTAAGAGTACCTTAAAGAAATTCACTTAATTAAATATTCCTTTAACTTTAAAAAAAACAAAAAGACAATTCGATACTTCCTATGAATTAGTTAGGAAATTATATTTTTATCATAAAATAGTATTTTATATAGAATAATATTTCAAAATCAAATGTAAAGTGAATTTTGAAATTATTTTTATTTTTAACTTATAGTGTATTCTTTTTATTATGATTATATGGTTTGTTTACTATTTTATATTATATTTTGATTGTAAAGTAATTTTTAATATATAATAATATTTTAAAATCAAATTTAAAGTGAATTTTGAAATTATATAAAATAATTTAGATAATTGAAAAAATATTAAATATATATTTTTTAATTTAAATGTTTTGATCAAGTAAAAACAGGTTTTTGAAAGGAACCCAAACCTTTTACATATCAGTAAAAAGAAAAAGCATTAGAGCATAAAAGATCCATGCATGATCACCCCAACAAAAAAACTGATCCAACCCAAACCAAAAAGGGATCACAAAACACATAGAGCCGCATAAAGACAACAAAAAGATAACAAAAGGACAACACAAAGACAAAGACAGAGACCGAGACAACTAGATATTTTTCCTAATATCTTCTGCGTGAACCACCATTTGCTTCATGTTGTTCAGAGAGGTCTTCAAATCATCCAGCTCTCGTCCCTTGATGTCACCCTAATTCCTGGTGTTGGCTCTAGTCCTCTTCTCATGACCTTTTTTCTCCAACTGGTCCTTGTTGCCCTCTTTATCGTTAATGTTATCAAATCTGTTAATCAGAATGTTCATATTGTCCATAGAGGCTTTAAGAATCTGGAAATTATGTTTAGCTATCCTCTTCACAGTTAGTTCCATCTTGTCGACTCTATTGCCCAGATTATTCATGGTAATTTCTGGCCCATTCGCCTCTCTATTCCCTTCCATTTCCTTAACCTTCTTTTCAGTTTCAAGAATTTTACCAACCATGTTTTCAATAGCTTCAACATTGTTGATTGCCACCGCCAATTCTTTAACATTTTCAGAAAGAGGTTTGTCGCCTATCGTGGCATTTTTTAATTTAAATGTTATTTATTAATTTATATTATATTTTAAAAGAATTACACATAATAACACATTTAATTAAAAATAAAGATAAATTTATAATTTATTTACAATATTATAAATAATTAAAGGAAAAAAAAAGAATATTTTAAAAAATAAATAATAAAATACATTTATTTTCATTTATATTTTGTTTCTTATTTTATATTACATTTTTACTATAAAGTAAATTTTTACGCATATAATACATTAAAATCAATTTCAAATTTATCTAAAATAATAAATAACAATATTTAAAAGTTATATTAGTTTGAATAACATTATTATTATTATATTTTAAAAGAGATTATTATTAATATTTCTATTTAACAATGAATCTATGATATCAAGAGATAACAAAAAAATACATAATCAAAATCAAATAGATTATTATTAATATTTCTATTTAACAACGAATCTATGATATCAAGAGATAACAAAAAAATACATAATCAAAATCAAAAAAATATTTTTTTTAAGTTTCATTTATTGTTTAACTTTTAAAATTTGGTTTTAGTTGCGACTTTTAATATAGAAGTTAAAATTTTACCTTTAACAATTTTTATATTGGTTATTTTTATTGTTTTGATAAAAAACACATAGCTACAATACAGACCCTCTATTCTCATTGAAATGTTAGGACTACAACAACAAATGATAATTTCATTCATTTCAAATCTGCAAAATAATATTTACAAATTGGGCCTTCAATTGGCCTCTCTTATGTAACCTCCTCATTGTCACTCTTATTAAACCTCTACAGCCAATATAGGTCTTTCCCTACACACCACCTTACTTCTCATGGAACGATTCTTCATCACACCTTATGCATCCACACACCTCTTTCTGCTTACACTGGTTCGTTCTTATATATAGATGCCTCGCGCACCTCTAAATCTGCAACTCTTATGCAGTCTCCTCTATACTTAAAGGGCCGATGCCTCTTTATTGGCCACTCCTTTGTCAACCACACAACCCTATACTCTCCTTTGGGCCAATTCTTTCCCTTTTGCAGATCCACCCTGAAGTTGGTCCTCTCTGTCCTCTTTATATCACATTTCACTGTTGCTTGCATCCATTCACATCCTTGGTCAATGCCTCTTTGTCTACCTTGACACCTTGACAACATGTGCCTTTTAATCTCCCTGTTCCTAATCAATGTCTGACAATTCTTCCTTTTCAAATGCTTCTTGTTGTCCACAGTGTCCGCCCTTATTCCATTCATCGATCACACAAGGGAAAATGAAATGTTTCTGTTTGACTTGTTCGAATATTCCTAATACCGTTTAAACACATCAATTTGATGAACTTAGAAAATTGCTAATGGAGTTTTCCATTAAATTGTGGCCTTGAATCACATAAAAAATGTAATGAAACGCATGACAATTGCACATTAACAGGACTAGAAAAGAAGGAAACACAATGATGATAATTATGACTTAAGGCATTGTAATTATGGAATAATTCAAATTATGTTGTAAGTAGAGAAAATCTTTATTTTAGTTAATGTGATCAAATTATGTGGAAGCAAACTATTGTACAATTCCCTTAAGATATGTTGTCATGGTTTTCTATGGTGTTAGAATATCCACAAAATGGTTTTGCCAAAAAGTTGAAAAATCTCAAGCAAATGTAATTAACATGTATAAAATCAGTCTCAAAAAACTTTACTTATCAAGTCTGCTTAATTGTGTCAAAATAGGAGCTCTATAATAGGATATGCCATCAACCATAACATCATGGAAGGAGATTTTGTTAGATGTTATAGATGTAATTTTAACTATTATCTTTCATCTCCTAGTACCTTTTTCCCTTTATCTCTCTTATTTTTCTTAGGTCCTCTCTCTTTGTTCTTTTTATTTCACTCTATTTTTTTCCTCTACCACCTTACCTCCCACCACACCCGTCCACCCCTCCCCCTCTCTTTCTCTCTATTGCAAACATAACACGATCCTATTGGTAATGGAGTGTGATTATCTTCCTCATTTAAAGATTTTGTTTCACTCGTATTTTGATTGCTATGAGAGGATCCATAGTTGATTTGAAGCAATTATTTCTCCATTGAGACCTTTGTTGCACAAACGTCATTTGCTACATACCTACAAATTGACCTCATGTATTTTAGAAATGTATGCAAGAAATAGACCATTTTTTTTCTAATTGACCTTCGAGACCTCTTCGGCGTACCCATTGCACACTAAGGTGCAATTGCTGGTTAATAATTAAATGAATACAGTAGCACTAGAGGGAGTGACTCACATATTGAAATTGAAATAAAATTACATCATCATGTCATTTGCACCTTCACAGATCTATCAATTTGGGGGAGTGAATAGGTCTCCATTAGTGCTGAAATGAAACCCAAATGCCTCTAGATTCCTTCTTTCAATGCCTTCGTTATAAAGGGCCTGAGCTCTGTCAGTTGTCAAACCCCTGTTAACAACACTGGCCTCCAAAATTCCTACAATGGAACCAACTACTAGGTGGGTAGCGATGGACGAGAGCACCGCATCTTTGTTGTTCCTAGCCAGCATGTGGCCGCCCCAAGAGACACCCCACTGAGTTTCTGCAATGATCTGGACCATATTGGAGAAAAACACCTCATACACCCTTCCATCATGCACGTGTTCGTTCACCCATAAGCTCGCCCTGATTGTCTTGGGCATAGCCTCACGCGCAAGCTCTTCTCGCAGGTAGAACAACCGCCCAATCTATTGCTCCTTCCCCTCCTCAAGGCACCTACATTAAATACCCATAATGGCACGTAGACTGCGAACTACAATGGTAAGAGCTATATAAATAGCCCATTAGCCCAGTTCCTAAGCTTGGGATGCGGCTAATCTGGTTCCAAAACTGTCATGTTGTACACACATAACTTTTGTGTTATGCAGATAGGAAAATTGTAGAATAGGTATAGAATGGCTGAGAGACTAGGTAGAAGTGCGGCAGCGGCTGACCCCTCTGTTGTATAATATGAAGGCTATTTTCAGTGTATGACTATGCGATTGAAGCATTTTTGGAACCAGAATAGCTACAGCCTAAACTTTGTGCATCAATCACTAGGGTGTCGTCACTGTGAAGGAAAGGATCTTGGGAGAGATTGAAAATATGACATAAAACCCATAAGGTACCTGTCCAAATGCTGGATTTGATAAGAGCATCGTATTTTGTCCAATCTTAATTGTCCTTTTGATCGTCATCTTGTAAAATCAAAATCAGCCCATCCCATTTCTCAGGATTTGAGTCTACGGTCTCCAAGTTTTTCGCCCTTATTCTAGCATTAGCTAGCAAATCAGCCACTTTGTTGGCTTCCTTGTAGATTTGCTTTATTATAAAATCTAGTTTTCGCAAAGCCTCCCATGCCTTTGGTACACATTGTGCGCGACTTTTTTTTTATGGCAATAATGGATAACATCCAAATCACCTTCAATGTCCATTGCAAACACTCCATAATCTAAGCACTCTCTAAGCATAAGGGTATCACATTCAAATGGGATAACGAGTGCCAACAATCATTTCAACAATGGAAATATTGTCTTGCCTTACCTCCATTGTTGATGCAACCCATTGAAGGAAAATCATTTCTACTACACATTCTACCATTGTAGATTCACTAGGATCTCTCCTTGCACAATATGATGATAATGGGAAAGAGAGAGCCATTTACTACCTTAGTCAAATATTGTTAGGCCATGAGCTGAAATACACCTCATTTGAACATGCGTGTTTAGCTATTGATTTTTCTTCACAAAAACTATGACATTACATTTTCAATCATCAAACTAAGCTCATTCAAAATTGACCCACTTAAGTACATACTATCCAAGGAAACATACATAAGAAGACTAGCAAAATGGGTCATGATACTAAGTGAATTTGACATTAAATATATAAATCACGAAGTTATCAAAGGATAATGTATTATTGATCAATTACAAGATGCACCTACAACTGCAAATTATCCCCTCATCATTTTTTTAGATGAAAAGTGTTTACTAGAGTCCCCACTCATTCATGGGAATTATACTTTGATGGTTCATACACCTAGCATGGTTTAGAAGTAGAAATGCTATTCATCTCCCAAAATCATATCACATTACTTTCCTTGTACAAATAACATTGTTGAGTATGAGGCATTAATCACAAGACTTAGAATGGAAATCTAATGGCACATTAAAGAACTTCAGATTTATGAAGATTCCCAAATTGTTATCAAACAAGTGAATGATAATTGCCAAGGAATAAAATGAAAAAAATATGGCCCTGTAAGAGAATGGTTGATAGCTTCAAAGAGTACTTCACAAAAATATCTTTTGAGAAGATTCCTAGATTGAATAACAAAGTTATTGATGTAATGAATACTATTAGATGTCTCTTGGACATGTGTCACAACACTCAAATTTGTGTGGTCTTGGTGGAATAACTCTTAATCCTCACTTTCAATATCCCAATATATAAACTTGTGTGTGAACTTGTTGGTCCTAACTCACCTTAGTACCATGACATTTATACATTCATCTAAGATAATATCCTTCCATCTAACCTTTCAAACAATTACAATAAATCCTTTATCTTTTGCTCATCATATTTCATTATTCTTGGTAATACACTTTACTAAAGGGGTCTTGATGGTACCCTCCTTAGATGCCTTAACTCATAAGAAGCCCAAATCGCCTTAAATAAGGTACATGAAGGTATCTGTGAGAAACACTCTAGTGGACCTACCCTTTAGAAGAAGCTAATGTGAACTAGATATTGTTGGCCTACTATGGAACATGATGCACATCAATTTGCTAAGAAATATTGATAGTGTCAGTGGTATGGAGATCTCACCACAAACTAGCACATGAGCTACAACCAATCACTACTCCTTGCCCCTTTTCATAATGGGGAATAGACTTTGTAGAAAAATTCCATCCCCATAATCTAATTGTCATTAGTTCTTAATTACCTCCTTTGAGTATTTTGGGAAGTAGATAGAAGCCATCCCACTAACATACATTATCAATAAATAGGTAGCCAGGGTTATCTACATTATATCATTTTCCACTACGGTGTCCCCTTTCCATTTTACAGATAATGGTGGACCATTCAAGAACCAAGATGTTTGTGACCTTTAAGAAAAATTTCACATTCAACACTACTTTCTTTCACCAATCTGCAAAATACTTCATAACCAGTACCGATAGCTGATCAAATAGTCTTCAGATCACATTTACCAAAACATTACCGGTAGCTACTTAAGTGTTCATCATCAAGCAAATATAAAAAGACATCAAATGAATAACTCAAAAATCCATCCACAACATGAACACAAAGATTTTTCACGTGGAAACCCAAATGGGAAAAACCACAGTGGGAATTGGTACTGATGCAAGAGCATCCTCGGTTCATTGCAATCTTGCATCAACCAAAAACATTTTCCTTTCTGTTTTGTTTTTTGTTTGCAGTTTCAGTTTTCCTTTGTGTGTCCCAGTTTTGGCTCACCGAATCTTGTGGAGTTGGATTCTACATGAAGACTTTATCATCTTTCTTGCTTTTAGACCGCATCGCTTTTGGATCATTTTCTGACAAGATATCGCTACCGGTTTCCATGACAGTTTCTTGTTACCGGATGCCTGGACCTATTCTGGTGATCTACTGAAACCCCTTCCGAAGCTTGCAGAGCCTTGGGCATTGATTCTGATGTTACTTGGCGTGTGGCCAACCTTTTCCCACGATCTACGTTTCATCCTTTGGATTTTCCAAAGGAATCTCTTGGCAAAGGCCGACCTTGTTATTTTGATGTTAGGTCTTGTTCTTCGGGTTTTGATCCCTTTTGGGCCGACTAGATCCTTTGGGTCTATATATATATATATTTGTAATTACGCATTGGAATGTAATCAATCAAAGAATCAAGTAGTTAGACTGTGCGTAGAAGATAGATCTTAAGATTCAAGGTCCCGGTTGTGACCTATTCTACCAGGCCTGTGAGCCGGTATGTTGTAACCCAGTTGTTACCGGTTGGATGTAATCAAATTTCATGCAATAAAACAATTTGTTCTGCATTGCCTCCATCATATCTTTGTGTTTATGTTGTGTTTACTCTTGCTGACTGGTTTGGATTGATCTCTTTGAGGTCCCTCCTCACTAGTGACTGCTTGAAGTGGTATCAGAGCAAAGTTTTGTTCCGGAGGTAACGTGTCCTAAAATTTTGTTGTAGGGTGGCGAATTGCGGATCCGACCTGCAGCTGCAGAGGATTAGCATGAGCAATGGCGTGAAGAGGAGTTAGGAATGGTGGAGTCCGTAGGAATGCAGATCCTTTTGTGATGGAGATGTTGCAAGGAATAGTAGCCTGTTAGAAGTCGTGGAGACAACCTAGAGAAGAGGCCGACATATTGAAGATTTAAGTGAAGACGAAGGAGAAGAAGCCCCGACAGAACAAGCAAACCTACTGATGGTTGATCCAGATGAGGAAAGGTTTTTGAGGGTTTTGAGTAGGGTGAATACTAAACCTCATTTTACCCCACCGGAATATGATGGGAAGTTAGATTCGGATGAGTTGATGGATTGGATCTCGGAGATGGAGAAGTATTTTGATTTTGAAAGCACTGTAGAAGAGAGGAAGGTGAAATATGCCCGTACCCGGTTGAAAGGTCATGCATCTCTTTGGTGGAAGCATTTGCAAGTTGATAGACAAAGAAGAGGTAAGAGAAGATTAAGACATGGGATCAGATGATTACTAAGTTGAAATCAGAGTTTGTGCTTGTGAATTATCAAGTGGATTTGTTCCGGAAGTTACAGAATTTGAGACAGAAGGAATCTAGTGTGAAGGAGTACACCAAAGCATTTTACAAGTTGAATATCAAATCTGGACATGTTGATGATGAAGTTGAACAAGTTGCAGGATATTTGAATGGATTGCGGATGTCTATACAAGATGAATTGAGTTTGATCAAATTGGAGAGTATTGAAGAGGCTTACCAGTATGCCCTAAAGGCAGAAGAGAAGTTAAACAAAAGACATGAGTAGAGGCAGAGAGGTAGAGGTGGAAGGTTTACCAAAGGAACATTTCAAGGAGGAAGAGGATATACCAAAGGAAGAGGAACCGGTATAGATCAGAGCAAGGACAAGGAAGTGAGCAAAGAAGGTAATTCATACCAGAAAGATAATAGAAATTTATACCGGAGGAGAGAACCAGATGGTTACCAGAATGAGAATTTTGGAAGACAAGACAAGAGAACATTTAGAGGAACCTTCTTTAAGTGTGGAGGAGACGGACATCGTGCATTAGAGTGTAAGAAGATAGAAACTACCGGAAGAGCAGTAGTGTTGGAAGAAAACCCCACCGGATCAGACAATAAACCGAAAGATGGAGAATTGTTGATGATGAGGAGAGATTTATGTCATACCAGAGGAGATGAAGAGCTCTTGCAGAGGAAGAATTTATTCAAGACCAGATGTCAGGTATCCGGTAAGTGTTGTAAAGTTGTTATTGATAGTGGTAGTTCAGATAATCTTGTTTCAGAAGAGATGGTGAATAAGTTGAAATTGGAGAGATTGAAACACCCTAAGCCCTATTAGATAGCATGGATTCAGGATGAACATAAGTTGTTAGTAAGTGAACAATGTTTGGTGAAATTGAAAATTGGGAATTATCATGATGAAGTCTTGTGTGATATTATGCCTATGGATATTTGTCATCTTTTGCTGGGTAGACCTTGGCAGTTTGATAGACATGCAATACATGATGGGAGGAAGAATACATACACTATTGTGGCCAATGGGATGAAGCAAACCTTGTTGCCTTTGGAGGAACCTCTGGAGAATGAAGTATGTACGAATTCTAGAATCAGTTTAGTAGATGGAAGGAAATTACTGGATGGACTGAGACAGGAGAATGTGTGCTTTACCTTAATTCCTAAGAAGACTGAGAGACTGGAACCAGAAGGAGAACACCCGAAAGAGAAGAGATTTGCTGATAGAATATGAGGACATTATTTCAAATAATGTACCTGATGGATTTCCATCTATGAGAAGTATTAGTCATTGCATGGACTTGGTTCCCAGAGCTAGTTTGCCTAACAAACTTGCATACCGGTTGACATCGACAGAGAATGAAGAACTGAATAGACAAGTGTAGGAGTTGTTGAAGAAAGGTTTGATCAGGGAGAGTCTGAGCCCTTATGCAGTACCAACAATATTAGCACCTAATAAGTATGGAGAGTGGAGAATGTGTACGGATTCAAGAGCAATAAACAAGATCACAATGAAATATCGATTTCCTTTGCCTAGGATGGATGACATAATGGACTATTTGAGTGGAGCAAAATACTTTACAAAGATAGATTTGAAGAGTGGATATCATCAGAGAAGGTGATGAGTGGAAAACAACATTTAAGACAAATGAAGGATTGTATGAATGGCTGGTGATGCCATTTGGATTGACTAATGCACCGAGTACTTTCATGAGGCTGATGAATGAGGTATTGAATAAAATAATGGGTAAGTTTGTTATTGTGTATTTGGATGACATTCTGATTTTCAGTAAGACAAAAGAGGAGCATTTGTTGCAGTTAAGACAAATTTGCAGAGATTGAGAGAAGAGAAGTTGTTGATCAATATCAAGAAGTGTACTTTCATGAAGGATGAATTAGTCTATTTGGGATTTGTGATATTTGAGGATGGTTTGAAGATGGACCCTGAGAAAGTGAAAGCAATTGTTGAATGGCCTACATTGGAAATCATTGGAGAGGTAAGATCATTTCATGGATTGGCTAGTTTTTACCAGAAGTTTATTAGAAACTTGAGTTCAGTTTGTAACCCTATGACTGAGACCATGAGAGGAGATAAGAAGGAATTCAAGTGGACCATTGTAGCAAAGAAAAGTTTTGAATTGTTGAAGCAGAAAGTGATTGAGCAACCTGTGTTAGCTTTACCGGATTTCAATAAAGTATTTCAAGTGGATTGTGATGCAAGTGGAACAACAATAGGAGCAGTCTTGAGTCAAGAAGGAAGAGTAGTAGTCTATTTCAGTGAGAAATTGAATGATTCCTGGAGGAGATATTCAGTGTATGATTAGGAGTTTTATGCCATAGTTCAAGCCTTGAAGAAGTGGAGACATTACTTGTTGCCTAACGAGTTTGTGTTGTATATAGATCATCAAGATTTGCAGAATTTGAACAGTTAGAGTAAGTTGAATTAGAGACATATAAGATGGGTAGAATTCTTGTTGAGTTATACCTTTTTGTTGAAGCATAGAAGTGGGAAATCTAACAAAGTTGTTGATGCATTGAGTAGGAGAAGGAATTTGCTGACAAAGATGAGAGTGATAGTATTAGGATTTGAAGATTTGAAGACCTTGTATGATGAAGACCCAAATTTTGCAGAACCTTGGAAAGCATGTAGAGAACCGGTTGTGGTAGATAGAAGCAAATGGTTGGATTATTTCATTTGGGATGAGATGTTATTTAGAGGAGTTCAGTTGTGCATACCTAAGAGTTCTATGAGAGAGAATCTGATAAAGGAGAAACACAGTGGAGGACTAGTTGGACATTTTGGCATTGACAAAACAGTAGCGTTGGTGAGTGAGCAGTACTTTTGGCCCCAGATTCATAAGGATGTTAAGAGATATGTGCAAAGTTGTAGATGTTGTCAAGTTGGAAAAGGTAGTAGTCAAAATGTGGGATTGTATAAACCTTTCACAATACCGGTAAGACCTTGGGAGGATATAAGCATGGATTTTGTACTTGGATTGCCTAAGACACTGAGAGGGAATGATTCTATATTTGTGATAGTGGATAGATTCTCAAAGATGGCTCATTTCATACCTTGTAAGAAGACATCAGATGCATTGCATGTAGCAGACCTATTTTTCAAGGAAGTGGTGAGATTCCATGGATTACCTAAGAGCATAGTTTCAGACATAGATACTAAGTTTGTTGGCTATTTTTGGAAAACACTTTGGAAGAAGATGAAGACAAATTTGAAGTTCAGTTCTACTTTTCATCCAAATACTGATGGATAGATAAAAAATGTTAACCGGAGTTTTGGAAACTTGTTAAGATGTTTAGTGGGAGATAAAACCGGAAGTTGGGATTTGATTCTTGCACAAGCAGAGTTTGCCTACAACAATTCAGTGAATAGAAGTATCAGAAGAACACCTTTTGAGATTGTTACTAGAGTGCATACTAGAGCTATATCCGAATTGAGAGACATTAGTAGTGAAGACTAGAGAAGTTCAGAAGCAGAAGACTTCGCAAATCACATGGCACATTGCATATTCTGGTTAAGTAGCATTTGGAAGACATGAACAACAAGTATAAGGAGAAGGCAGATGAGAAGAGAGGACATAAGGAATTTGAAGTTGGTGATGAAGTGATGGTGTATCTGAGAAAAGAGAGATTCCCAGTTGGAACTTATAGCAAGTTGCAGATGAAGAAGTTTGGACTTTGCAGGATTTTGAGGAAGTTTAGTTCTAGAAATGCATATGAAGTGGAGTTATCGGATATTCTAAGTATTTCACCTATATTCAACATTGCAGATCTTCATGAGTACCATGAACCATAATTCAGTGAGGACAATGTTGTAGACTTGGAGAAACAGTTACCCCAAAAGGAACCAGATCAGATTGAAGAGATTTTGGATAGTAGGATTGGGCGTAGTACCCGAAGCAGTGAGTATAAGGAATATCTTGTGAAGTGGAAGGACATACCAGTTGAAGATTCATCTTGGATTTCTCAAGTAGAGATAGACCACCTTGGTTTCCCTCTGACCCCAACAAAATGAGAGGCTCACTTTTCAATAACCCGAGATGTTTGATGCAGGAGCATCCCCAGTTCATTGCAATCTTGCATCAACCAAAAACATTTTCCTTTTTGTTTGTCGTTTCAGTTTTCCTTTCTGTGTGTCCCAGTTTTGGCTCATTAGATCCTGTGGAGTTGGATTCTACTTGAAGACTTGATCATCTTTCTTGCTTTTAGATCGCATCGCTTTTGGATCATTTTTCGGCAAGATATCGCTACCGGTTTCCATGATACTTTCCTGTTACCGATTGTTCTTGTGTTACCGGTTGCCTAGACCTATTTTGGTGATCTACTAGAACCCCTTTCAAAGCTTGTGGAACCTTGGGTGTTGATTCTGATGTTACTTGGCATGTGGCCGACCTTTTCCTGTGATCTACATTTCATCCTTTGGACTTTTCGGAGGAATCTCTTGGCGGAGGTTGACCTTGTTATTTTGATGTTAGGTTTCGTTCTTCGGGTTTTGATCCCTTTTGGGCCGACTGGATCCTTTGGATCGATATATATATTTTTAATTACGCATTGGAATGTAATCAATCAAAGAATCAAGTAGCTAGACTGTGCATAGAAGATAGATCTTAAGAATCAAGGTCCCAGTTGTGACCTATTCTACCAAGCCTGTGAACTGGTATGCTGTAACCCGGTTGTTACCGGTTGGATGTAATCAAATTTCATGCAATAAAACAATCTATTCTGCATTGCCTCCATCATATCTTTGTGTTTCTGTTTTGTTTACTCTTGTTGACTGGTCCGGATTGATCTCTTTGAGGCCCCTCCTCACCGGTGACTACTTCAGGTAGCCACAAAATATTTTCACTCTTTTGGAATGCGCCCTGTTAAAGGCCTAGCCCGGTTAGGAGATTTACAATAATATCTGGTTAAGAGAAGACCCAACCTCAGCTCTGTTAGGAGCTCTACCCTATTAGGAGTAATCTTGCTAAAGGATTTAAACCCAAGTTAATGAGTCACCCAGTGAAGGGATTTACAAGATCAGGCCTGTTAGGACCTACCCGGTTAAGGGATTTTGATATTGTCGCAACTGTTAGAAAACAACAGATAAATGATCTGATTAATGTAATCTTTGCTTGCTAATACAGATTCATTTCAGTTCCAATTTGCTTCATACATGCATACATCTCAATCTCATTCGACACACTCTTCTTCTTTGATCACTGACACACTAAACCTTCTTAAACTCGACCTAAATACACTTTACAAATAGGTCGGTTACAAAACCCTAACTTACAATGAATCTACATCATAGATCATATCAAATCATTACAAATCATTTACAGATCATCATACAGATCATTACAATAAATTTCAAGACAATTACAGTCGTTGAATGATCATAACTCATCACCGCACATCGATCTGATAAGCTGTCAAACCCTTAGCACACTCTTCTAAGCACTTCATTGTTTCCCAAGAAATTTGATCCTTGTATGAGATTGAATGAAATCTTATCATCATACACGGTTTCTGACACGTCACCACTAAGTAATGAACAAGATAAGATTCACCGCCAAACAATAAAACATCACTGGTCAAAGATCTTGATACTGGTTCTCAAACCCTGCACTGAATAAACAACAATCAATTACAAACATGACTTTTGGTTCTCCAAACATTATGCGGTTCCAGTCACAGACTCATTACAATGTCATAAGCATACATTCCAAATTGCAACGTCTAACTCAACACAGATCTCTACCGCAATTGTAATGCCTCGCCAGGAAACCCCGAAGGGATTAAGCCATAACACAAGAATAGAGAGCAATAATTTAAAAAAGAAAATAAACACAACATTAAGATACAACAAGCTATCAAAATTTAGGTTACATAGCGGAAGACATCAACTAACACCTACAGAGTTTCTCAACGTGATTACTTAATTACACATTTAACTTAACTCACACAATTAATCCAATAAGTTGATTGTCTTAAAAATGAGATAATTCTTAAACAAGGATAATTTCTTTTAGAAAGATGAAAATTTAAATCACATGCTAATGTTTATCCATTATGATTCATTCATACCTTACATTCAATCTTTTCATTAAAATATAAGTCATGCATCTAATATAACAACACACTTGAATTTTATCATAAGCTAATGAGATCTTACCATGCATGCTTAATTTCCTTAACAACATCTGAATAGATCCCATTACTCTAAGTACATTCTTTCATGATACAATTTACTGCATTTTAAAAGATGATTGCATACATGCATCTATGAATAATCTCATCTAAACCACTTATGCATTCGATCAAAATGTCATTCATACATGCTAACACTAAACATGAAACATAAGCATAAAAGCATCACATAACACCAAGATGATCTCGGAGTTCACCCCTAAAGGGCTACATCTTCGGGTCTGCTCAACTGCAAGACCCCTCTGATAATTAATAAAGTTTAGAATACATGAGGTTCTCATAATATACAATCCTGCCATCAAGGCGAAACATAATCAATATACAATCGACCACATCTGTCAATACATACATAAACGATCCTTGAAAAGGAAAGGATCCAACTGAGCATAATCGAAGCTAATACAAAGGTCCACTAGAGCATCCACAAAATTGAGCCATCACAACCCAAGGTCTACCATGAAACTGGTAATCACAAGGGCATAGACAATAGGACGACCCACAAACGTGCTCCTATCAAGACAATACAACAACACACTAGCGAACGTAGGGACAAGTGTCATCACACAACCTGGTATGGTTACCATGGCGGGTATTCATAGGTTCCGGCCCCATACACTGGGATACCCTTGCAACCTAATCCGAACCTCTAGCCCATCCAAGCCTCATGTGGACCCACACATCCTCTCGTGAAGACAAGGATGATAGTTTGCCATTTCAGGCCTTCTCGCAACATGTCGAGTCTGTGTTAGCACTCAGCCCATGTATGAGGCACAATTATCTTACTTAGAGATTAACATTCTAATCTATTGTTAGGTTATCACTTATTAGTCTCACTTTCGATGGGTTACCCAGCAGCCACTTCGGGTGTGGCCCCCAATCGAAAGCCACTTTCCCATACGACACTAGACTATACTCAAGCAACCTCAGAAACCAAGGAACACACATGGTCAAGCAAACGGAGTTCAAAAGGAGGGAACAACCATCTGGTCAAATACAACTCAAAAGAGATACACTTACTGATGATACTCTAACCAGAGACCTGACCAACTATGGTCAACCACGAACCATCATTCGACACCCACATAAAGGATATGACCAACTATGACACCACCACAATACGACAATCAATTCGGAACCGAGGACTGAAATAGGTACCCCAAATCACTCCATACGACAGGGTCCAATCAAACAAAGTAAGGCTTGCCATTATTTAAGCAAAAGTGAATATAGAAATTAAACTCGCATAGGCAATAACCAGAAGATACAATCTTTCCAAATTGATTTAAACATTAAATGTCGATCAAGTTTTCTAAATGATCTAAGTTAGATTGTAGTTATCTACCTCATCTAGGTACAATCTGATTCTTGGTTTTTTAACTCCCTAGGGTTCATTAGTATTGAACATACATAAATGCATCATTATGAGTTCTTAAACCAAGTTCACATGAATATAATTAAATAATCATGAACCAACTAAATAGATATTTATTCTTCAAATAAAACATCGTTCTCATATTGGCTCAAAAACAATCTCTCTAATTTCGTATTTTCCAAACCCAGTTACACTATACGGATTAAGGAAACATAAATATATAACGAATCCAAATAAAGATAGCCCATTCCCAAAATCCAAAAATTACTTCCTTACGCACATAGAGAAGGATCCAAAATTAACTATTAATTAATGAATATATTTATTAATCTATGATTAATTAAATATAACAAATTAATAATTAATAACGAAATGAAAAAAAATCAAGTATTTAATTAGAAAAGTATGCATTAATAATAAAATGAGATTTAAATAATAATTAATGTATATTTAACACTATACAATTAATTATTAACAAATTACTCATGAATTATTATTTAATGCCACTTAATTTAAAAATTAACATTAAATTATATTAAAATATAATATATATTTTTTGATGAAAAAAAAAAACATAAAAAAAACGTTCTTTTAATAAACCAAAAAAAACATATATATGGGGGAGGGTAACCACGTGGAACCCCACGTGCCCCCCCCCCTTGGGAGCTCACGCTGCCCCTTGGGGAAGCACTACTTCCCAATGGGAGCACGCAACACCCCATGGGGAGCGCTGCTGCCCCCAAAGGGAGCACGCAACACCCCTTGGGGAGCGCTGCTGCCCTAAAGGGATACATACGCAACACCCCCTTCCACGTGGTGGGGAAACTCTCCCACGTGGTTGGGGTATAATTAATTATTTTTTCTTTGTTTTTATTTTATTTTTATTTTTTATTTTATTTTTTAAAAATTACTGTTAAACACACAGTAAATAAAAAAATACAGTCCCAGAGACTTAAAAGAATAAAAATTTTATTTTTTCTTCATTTTTCAAATAACCAGTTTTAGGAAGGAAAATCTTTCCAAAACAAAGCCATACTGGCAAAAAGAGATAGATTTACACAATTTTAACATCACATCTGTCAAACCCCAATCTAAATTTCATTTTTAAACTTATATAAGAGAGATTCATTGGAGTTTTAAACAATTTTTTTCAAGAACAGCCAAACCCCAAAATTTGGTTTTAATTTTTTTTTTTTGAGAATCCATTTATACAAACAAAATTGACATCTGGAGGTTTGGAAAGGAAGCAAGGAGGATTTAAGATCCATAAATTCAACTACAACTCCTCCATTTCCAAAAACATAAGATTGTTAATCTGTACAACCAGATTTCTACAAAAAAACACCAAAAACAATTTCATTAAGCAAGAACCCAAGAGGTAAACCAGAGGCCTACCTGATTCAGCAATCTTGGCAAAATTGAAGGAGAACCCAACCTGCAAGCTCCAAAAATCCTTTCTTCTCCAAAATCCCTAAATTTTCATTCTCCAAAAATATTTTCCAAAATAATTTTTTTCCAAAAAAATCAATCTCTCATATTTTTCCAAAAGTCTAGGTTAAATGGGAGAAGTTTGACCAAAAATTTATTTTTGGAATTAAAATTTTTATTTAAAATAAATCACAAAAATAATTCTTTTAAACTATATCAATAATTTAACTTGTTTTTTCTAATTTAAAATTAATTTTTCCAAATAATTGAATTTAACCTTTCTATTTTCAAAATGCCAAGAAGATAAAATTAATTCTATTTCGATTAAATTTAAATCTTTCTTTTCATAGGCAAAAACATAATAAATTTAACATTAAACTTAGCCATTTACACGAACTTGCTACCAACTTGAATTGAGCAATTCTAATAAATGATAAATCGCACAAAGGGGACCTATTTAATTAAGTCCCTAAAATACTAATGCGTAAACACACATTAAATCAAATTAAATACTAAGGATTAAATATTCGATTTAACCACACACACCAAACACGTAGCCCAAGAAAGCCACACAGACAGACGACCCGCATACCCAACCCAAGGGAATACCGACGACGACTGACGACGCTCACTTGAGCACGACTATGGTCAAATGAGGGTCTTACGACCACCTAATCCAACTCTAAGGATTAAAGAGGTACACTCAAACCTGCAAATCTAGGTGGAGACGAACCTCGCACCCATGCGGTATTGTACCTGAAATCTCTTGCAACCAAGAGTCATACATGCATACATATATATACTTAATGAACGTGTTAGCCCGAGATAATAACACGAAATAGGAGAATTAATTAACTTGCATACATACTGGTGCGAAAACCACAATAACAGGTATGCACTTAAAATCAAAACATCTGACTATAACACTATAATATGTTAAACTATCTCAGGTCAAACCGAGATTAGAAATTGATGAGGGAAGGGGTACTACATTCTTCCCCACTAGGTGTCGACTTACTCCTGGAAGTCGTAAGGCTAGATGGAGAACATGTCACACGCATAAGCCCTGAAACTCATTCAACACATATTAAATTGCACATAGGAATCTTTCTATAAATAAATGAAACATTAAATTGCTAAAACCTTTACGAATGCTATTACCCATTGGCAAGGTACATCTAAAAACCATACACTTCTTAAAATATTCTAGGAATTATCAATAATCATAGCAGAGAAACAAGAATTTTCCCCCTTTCATTACACCAAATTAATGGTTTACAAAGAGGTAAGCAACAATTGCCATACTCATTTATAAAACATGACAAGAAAACATGCCATCATGATCAATTTCTTTACCAATACATCTTTTTCACAAAATTTAATCACATAGAACTAGCTTCAAAATTTCAATTTCTACAACCAAGTTAACTTTCAAGAAATAAGAGCAACATAAATAACTCAATTGTTTACAATTGCCAGGCATAAGAAAACCTTTCCAATGACTATGTCCCATAACATAGTGACAAGTTAACACAATTTACTTCATGATACACATAATAACCGTCCACATAATGGAATGCATAACTCAAAAGGCCACATGTGAGCATGTCTAATGCTTGGTCAAAGATAACATGCACAATCAACATCTCTATGCCTGATCTCAGAACAACAATATGATCATAAATATCCAATATCTCACTCAAGGCTCGATGGTGCTAGGCACACCATAGCGGTGCTACCTTCCATACAAGACCTTTGTGAACATCCCTTGTTGAGTAAGGTGGTTAGCCTCCAAGAGATAGTCACCACACATAGGTAGGTAGTGGATCCTAGCTACATCACAGCCTCACATACCCCCATCCTCAAGGTTCCTTACGTCTACTTCCTCGTACACACTCTACCATGAGCATCTCAAACATCCTTGGAGAGGAATTTCACATTTCAACACAAGACCAGCATATGAAAACAATAAGTATAAATCAATTTAGCCACCAAAGTACAGATGAACAAAGATAATAAATCATCAATTCCAACAGTAAGGCAAGAAAATAATTTGAAATTGCAACACCAAATCAAGAGTGCAAAAAAAATCACAAGATCATGGCTAAACCTTCAAAGTCAAAGTCAAATAAATTGCCGGTCCCCAAAGAAATATAAAGAATATCACAACTGCACATAACATCACTATGTGACTAGCGTCTAGCCACCAACGAGGAAGGAAGGAACAATCGTCTAGCTATTGTAATAGCTCATCATGTGGTGTGACATAGTCACACTACCCACATGGCATGGCGGTGTGCACCTCGACATCACCCCGCATCACGTCGTCACTCAGCATGGCAATACCCCAAGCAGAGAAAACACGCAATGGACGTATCTTGCATGGTAGTGCACCTCACGGAAACAAGCATGCGCAAGTCACATCCTGCATAGCGACGTATGTAAAAGGATACTCGCCATAAGCCAAAGGTATACATGACTAAGGTCCACCCACATGCCCACCAACACATACTAACTGGAAGCTCATGTGGATAAACCTACCTTTCATGAAGACAAGGCAAAGGATCCTCCAAAATACGCCATCACTATGCTCAAGAAATGCCATCAAAATGCTCAAATAAAGGAAGGAATAGGCTGCCACACATAAACCTATAAATAAATTCATCAAAAGGGAAAGTATTGAGTACACCTTTGATATAGTTTTATTGTATAACTATATCATTCCTCGAAATAGAGAAGCTAAAGTCGCTTCGCACCAACATTACTCGTACGCCAATCCATACTATTCAAGGAATGGTGACTCCTAATACTACCCCTTAACATACAAATAAGCAACATCACATAAACAGTATGGTTTCCCATACTCATAAGCAACATATCCTCCATGGTTGATTACTTCACCAACCCATGGGCACATATAATAAGCACTGGTTTCTTACAATACACACGAATACACCAGTACTGGTTTAGTCACATTTACGAGGAGTACTTTCTAGTACGCTATCATCTACACAAGGAAGACTTTAATTATGCTTCCCACATGAATAACTGAATCAAGTTTACTCTAGATTTAGGTACTGAAATTATTAACAATTCACAATTACATAAGGAATAATATCATTCCTATATCTTTCTCGAATTTCACTAAGCATCCGTATTCACATGCTTAATAAACATTCTATTTAAATCAATGCATTCTTTAATACCATTTGTAAAAATCTTCTAATCTAGGCAAAGAGAAGGGAAGAGAGTTTGATAATCAAACTGTTTCCTACAAGGACACAAGATCAACAGGATCACACTATAATATAAAATTTCTCACTATAAGCCTATCATTTTAAATGCATAGTTTTCATTTCACTACTATTTTAGAAGGATGCCAAATAGCCTAACATGACATTTCCAATTATTATGGTTGCAAAGGAGGTTCTAGTTTTCCAAACAACAGAGATCAAAACAGGCAATCTTATCGATTATACAAGACCTCTTGAGAACATTCACTATTTTAATACAATACAGACACATATCATAATTTGCAACCTGTCATTGAAACTCAAATTACGATCAGAAGGTAAGTAAGGAGCTATCAACAAAATAATACATATTAATGCATGCACATCAAACAAGCTTTTCGTTTGCACTATCTAAACATAATAAGGTAATTACATATAGCCAAAAGCAAGTTCAATGGAGCATTTGCTAAAATAAATTCTCGATCAAACCGGTTTAATGAAACACATAAAACAATCTTTCGTGGAATACATTAATACCCTCTCGAAGCTACTATAACATGTTCCCTTTTTATACTTCTTTTACAAGCAAAGTAGTTTCACATAATAATGCACATTACATAAGATAGAATATAATTATGTTACTCTTACATTACACATGGAGAATTCTTTAATGTAAACATGCAGTTTTGTCCCACAACCAATATTAACTTTCAACCCAAAGCCCTTTTTATTATCTAAACACATAAGCATCATAAGGCTCAAACAAGGGTTCAAGAAGTCACAACCTTTCTCTTGCAAAAAGAAACCTCATATAAGAGATAATTACATATATCCCAACCATTTTAATTTCTAGAGAGAGAGAGGAGGAAGGGTGATAATCATTCAATTTGCTACAAAATAAGCATTCAATATTTACCATACTAGTCCTTCAAGTGGACAACACTAAGCTAGATCATAATCTTAAAGAAGCACAATTCGCACTTTCAGATTCAAGACAAGCACATACCAACCCAAATGGATTAGTCCAAAGAGTACAATACTCAATAAGGAAGGTATATAAATTCTCCTTTAGAATATAAGTAATCGTAGACCAAGACATCAATAAGCACATAAAACACGATCAATCACTCAAAACACCAACATCAAGAAGGTGAGAACAAGGTGTGAACACACACGTTACACACAAGTTAAGGTCTGCTCAATCACTCACATACACAAGGGAGGACAAGCATGCACGTAAGGTCGATACACCTCACAACAACTAAGGGCACACGCGACACCAGAGATCCCAGTGTTTGTAACCTGGCTCTGATACCAAATGTAACGCCTCGCGAGGAAACCCCGAAGGGATTAAGCCATAACACAAGAATAGAGAGCAATAATTTAAAAAAATAAATAAACACAACATTAAGATACAACGAGATATCAAAATTCAGGTTACATAGCAGAAGACATCAACTAACACTTACAGAGTTTCCCAATGTGATTACTTAATTACACATTTAACTTAACTCACACAATTAATCCAATAAGCTGATTATCTTAAAAATGAGATAATTCTTAAACAAGGATAATTTCTTTTAGAAAGATGAAAATATAAATCACATGCTAATGTTTATCCATTATGATTCATTCATACCTTACACTCAATCTTTTCATTAAAATATAAGCCATGCATCTAATATAACAACACACTTGAATTTTATCATAAGCTAATGAGATCTTACCATGCATGCTTAATTTCCTTAACAACAACTGAATAGATCCCATTACTCTAAGTACATTCTTTCATGATACAATTTACTGCATTTTAAAAGACGATTGCATACATGCATCTATGATAAATCTCATCTAAACCGCTTATGCATTTGATCAAAATGTCATTCATACATGCTAACACTAAACATGAAACATAAGCATAAAAGCATCACATAACACCAAGATGATCTAGGAGTTCACCCCTTAAGGGCTACATCTCCGGGTCTGCTCAACTGCAAGACCCCTCTGATAATTAATAAAGTTAAGAATACATGAGGTTCTCATAATATACAATCCTCCCATCAAGGCGAAACATACTCAATATACAAACGACCACATCGGTCAATACATACATAAACGATCCCTGAAAAGTAAAGGATCCAGCTGAGCATAATCGAAGCTAATACAAAGGTCCACTAAAGCATCCACAAAACTAAGCCATCACAACCCAAGGTCTAACATGAAACCGGTACTCACAAGGGCATAGACAATAGGATGACCCACAAATGTGCTCCTATCAAGACAATACAACAACACACTAGCAAACGTAGGGACAAGTGTCATCACACAACCTGGTATGCTTACCACGGCAGGTCTTCATAGGTTCCGGCCCCATACACTAGGATACCCTGGCAACCTAATCCGAACCTCTAGCCCATCCAAGCCTCATGTGGACCCACACATCCTCTTGTGAAGACAAGGATGATGGTTTGCCATTTCAGGCCTTCTCACAACATGTCAAGTCTGTGTTAGCACTCGGCCCATGTATGAGGCATAATTATCTTACTTAGAGATTAACATTCTAGTCTACTATTAGGTTATCACTTATTAGTCTCACTTTCGATGGGTTACCCAGCAACCACTTTGGGTGCGGCCCCCAATCGAAAGCCACTTTCCCATACGACACTAGACTATACTCAAGTGACCTCAGAAACCAAGGAACACACATGGTCAAGCAAACAGAGTTCAAAAGGAGGGAACAACCATCTAGTCAAACACGACTCAAAAAAGATACATTTATTGATGATACTCTAACCAGAGACCTGACCAACTATGGTCAACCACGAACCATCATTCGACACCCACATAAAGGATATGACCAACTATGACACCACCACAATACGACAGTCAACTCGGAACCGAGGACTGAAACAGGTACCCCAAATCACTCCATACGACAGGGTCCAATCAAACAAAGCAAGGCTTGCAATTACTTAAGCAAAAGCGAATATAGAAATTAAACTCGCATAGGCAATAACCAGAAGATACAATCTTTCTGAATTGATTTAAGCATTAAATATCGATCAAGTTTTCTAAATGATCTAAGTTAGATTGCAGTTATCTACCTCATCTAGGTACAATCTGATTCTTGGTTTTTTAACTCCCTAGGGTTCATTAGTATCGAACATACATAAATGCGTCATTATGAGTTCTAAACCAAGTTCACATGAATATAATTAAATAATCATTAACCAACTAAATAGATATTTATTCTTCAAATAAAACATCGTTCTCATACTGGCTCAAAAACAATCTCTTTAATTTCGTATTTTCCAAGCCCAATTACACTATACAGATTAAGGAAACATAAATATATAAGGAATCCAAAAATTACTTCCTTACGCACATAGAGAAGGATCCAAAATTAACTATTAGTTAATGAATATATTTATTAATCCGTGATTAATTAAATATAACAAATTAATAATTAATAACGAAATGAAAAAAAATCAAGTATTTAATTAGAAAAGTATGCATTAATAATAAAATGAGATTTAAATATTAATTAATGTATATTTAACACTATACAATTAATTAATAACAAATTACTCATGAATTATTATTTAATGCCAAACTTAAACATAATTAAAAAAACTTAATTTAAAAATTAACATTAAATTATATTAAAATATAATATATTTTTTTTGATGAAAAAAATACATAAAAAAAATGTTCTTTTAATAAACCAAAAAAAACATATATATGGGGGAGGGTACCCACGTGGAACCCCACGTGGGCCCCCCCTTGGGAGCTCACGCTGCCCCTTGGGGAAGCGTTGCTTCCCAATGGGAGCACACAGCACCCCATGGGGAGCGCTGCTGCCCCCAAAGGGAGCACGCAACACCCCTTGGGGAGCGCTGCTGCCCCAAAGGGATATGCAACACCCCCTTCCACGTGGTGGGGAAACTCTCCCACGTGGTTGGGGTATAATTAATTTTTTTTCTTTGTTTTTATTTTATTTTTATTTTTTATTTTATTTTTTCAAAATTACTGTTAAACACATAGTAAATAAGAAAATACAGTCCTAGAGACTTAAAAGAATAAAATTTTTATTTTTTCTTCATTTTTCAAATAACCAGTTTTAGGAAGGAAAATCTTTCCAAAACAAAGCCATACTGGCAAAAAGAGATGGATTTACACAATTTTAACATCACATCTGTCAAACCCCAATCTAAATTTCATTTTAAAACTTATATAAGAGAGATTCATTGGAGTTTTAAACAAATTTTTCTCAAGAACAGCCAAACCCCAAAATTTGGTTTTAATTTTTTTTTTTTTTGAGAATCCATTTATACAAACAAAATTGACATCTGGAGGTTTGGAAAGGAAGCAAGGAGGATTTAAGATCCATAAATTCAACTACAACTCCTCCATTTCCAAAAACATACGATTGTTAATCTGTACAACTAGATTTCTACAAAAAAACACCAAAAACAATTTCTTTAAGCAAGAACCCAAGAAGTAAACTAGAGGCCTTCTTGATTCAGCAATCCTGGCAAAATCGAAGGAGAGCCCAACTTGCAAGCTCCAAAAATCCTTTCTTCTCCAAAATCCCTAAATTTTCATTCTCCAAAAATATTTTCCAAAATAATTTTTTTCCAAAAAAATCAATCTCCTATATTTTTCCAAAAGTCTAGGTTAAATGGGAGAAGTTTGACCAAAAATTTATTTTTGGAATTAAATTTTTTATATAAAATAAATCACAAAAATAATTCTTTTAAAACTATATCAATAATTTAACTTGCTTTTTCCAATTTAAAATTGATTTTTCTAAATAACTGAATTTAACCTTTCTATTTCCAAAATGCCAAGAAGATAAAATTAATTTTATTTCAATTAAATTTAAATCTTTCTTTTCATAGGCAAAAACATAATAAATTTAACATTAAACTTAGCCATTTACACGAACTTGCTACCAACTTGAATTGAGCAATTCTAATAAATGATAAATCGCACAAAGGGGAACTATTTAATTAAGTCCCTAAAATACTAATGCGTAAACACACATTAAATCAAATTAAACACTAAGGATTAAATATTCGATTTAACCATACACACTAAACATGCAGCCCAAGAAAGCCACACAGATAGATGACCCGCATACCCAACCCAAAGGAATACTGACGATGACTGATGACACTCACTTGAGCATGACTATGGTCAAACGAGGGTCTTACGACAACCTAATCCAACTCTAAGGATTAAAGAGGTACACTCAAACCTGCAAATCCAGGTGGAGACGAACCTCGCACCCATGCGGTACTGTACCTGAAATCTCCTGCAACCAAGAGTCATACATGCATACATATATATACTTAATGAAAGTGTTAGCCCGAGATAATAACACGAAATAGGAGAATTAATTAACTTGCATACATACTGGTGCGAAAACCACAATAACAGGTATGCACTTAAAATCAAAACATCTGACTATAACACTATAATATGTTAAACTATCTCAGGTCAAACCGAGATTAGAAATTGATTAGGGTAGGGGTACTACAACAATCATCTCCCTCATTGTTCCTGCTTACCGATTCACTGTCAACTTAGCAAACATCCCATTACCGGTTAGGATTAGATAACTTAGATAACTTAGATGATATACCAAACATAAACAAACATGGTTTTCATGAATGACAACACAAATAACTGATCATAGAGCATAATATCACAATTATATCATCACCAATAGTCCTTTACCAGTACATCATCATCTCTATCAGTTATGCCAATATGCCAACAATCTCCCCCTTTGGCATTGATGGCAACACTAAATGAATACAACACCAAAACAATCAACTGATGACAAATATCAAGAACTCATCATGCCATGTTGTACTGATCTATGCTTCACTTGATCTTCTCCTTCTTTACATCACTTCTCCCTGTCATTGTTCTTCTCCCCGTGACTATTACATTTCTTCTCCCCCTTTGACAATAATACCAAAGGTGCAAAGGCGTCTTCTGTCTTTATTTTTGTTGCTACTATCTCCATCATTTATGTTTGCCTCATCTTAGCTGCTCCCCCTAAGGAGTAGCCCACTTCTCATCAATCCACAGTGAAAGATATTCAATGATTCCATTGGATTTATGCTTCCACATCTTCTTAGTTGACCTTGGGTAGGGGTATAACCCCTAACTTACCTATGAGATATTCAAAGGTAGCCTTAGGAAAAGGTTTGGTGAATATATCTACCAACTTCTCCTTGCTTGACACATGCTCCAATCTCACTTTCTTTTCCTATACTCTTTCTCTCTGAAAGTGATACTTCAATTCAATATGTTTAGTCCTAGCATGCAGTACTGAGTTTTTTGAAATATTTATAGCACTAGTGTTATCACAATATATGATCACCGGTTCTGTCATATCCTTCTTGAATCCTTCCAAGACATGTCTCATCCATATAGCTTGTGTACAATTCATGGATGCAACTACATACTCTGCTTCTATTGTAGATTGAGAAATATGAGTTTGTTTCTTATTGGTCCAAGATAATAGTCTACCACCTAGAAAGAATGCACCACCGGTTGTGCTCTTCCAGTCATCTATATTTCCTGCCCAATCAGCATCAGTGAATACCTACAATTTTTTTTTTCCTTTATATGGATACCACAATCCATAATCAATTGTCCCTCTAAGATATCTGAATATTCTCTTTACTGTTGTCATATGTGTCTCCTTAGGGCTCTTCTAAAATCTTGCTACTAAATCAACTGCATGGGCAATATCCGATCTACTATGAACAATATAATGAAGTTTCCCAATCATAGATATGTATTTCTTCTCATCCATTAAGGGTGAATCATCTTCTTTTGACAATTTGCAACTTGTAACCATCATTGTTCGAACCGGTTTACAGTCTTCCATTGCAAATGTCTTTAACACTTCCTTCACATACTTAGACTAACTGATAAAAATACCACCTTTCATCTAATGTACTTGCAAACCAATGAAAAATTTAATCTCACCTATCAGAGACATCTCAAACTCTTCCTTCAATTCATTTGCAAAAGTCATACTCATATCATCATTTCCTCCAGATATGATGTCATCAACAAATACTTTTGCAATCAACATCTTGTCTCCTTCAGTCTTCAATTAAATTTTGCTGTCCTCACTGGTTCTCTAAAATCCTATCTTTATCAGATGTGCATGAAGTCTCTCAAACCATGCCCTTGGTGCTTACTTTAATCCATATAATCTTTATGTAGTTTGAATACCATATCCTTATCTTTTGTCAATGCAAACCCATTTGGTTGTTCAATATACACCTCTTCTTTAAGAATACCATTCAGAAATGTTGACTTTACATCCATTTGGTAAACTTTGAAACCTTTAAATGCTGCAAATGCAAGTAGCATCCTAACACCTTCAAGTCTAGCAATCGGTGCAAAGGTCTCTCCATAATCTTCACCTTCTTCTTGTACATACCCCTTGCAAACCAATCTTTCCTTGTTTCTAACAACTTCACCATCTTCGTTCAGCTTGTTTCTAAATACCTACTTTGTACCAATCACATTTTTATCATCAGGTCTAGGAACAAGTGACCAAGTGTTGTTTTTCTCAATCTAATCAAGCTCTTCATTCATTTATCCAATCATCATGCTTAAGAGATTCTCTCACTGTCTTCGATTCAACTGTGGAAATTAGACATGCACTTTCTTTGATTTTTCTTCTAGTCTACACTCTAGCATTCTTGTCACCTATTATCTGGTTTGCTGAGTGATTCAACTTAACATATCTAGGTATAACTGGTTCCAGTGTAGAAGTTTCTTCTTGTTCATCATCATCTTCATCTTCTATCGGTTGAGCAGTATCCACCATACTTTTCTTCTTAGCATCAATTTGAATCTCCGGTTCAATAATCACTATCTTCTTTTCATCTACTACATCAAACTTGTTGGTAACATCATATTCATCGTAACTAGGACTGAATGCTCTTCCACAATCTTCACAATCCGCTATCAATATTTTCCAAAGTAGAAGTCAAATACTCTTCTATGTTTACGTTGCTCTTCAGATGTGCTCTCAAAAATACTAAGTGAAAAATGAAACTATAAAACACTTTTTCTTTGCCTTTTATCATACCGGTTGAACATACCCTAATCACTGTTCAACTCTAAAATTTGATGTCGGTACACATATCACATTCAATTTACCGGTTTAAGATGTAACTAGTTTTAAATTACTTCATAGCATCATATTGCATCAAAATATGCAAATTTAACTTACTGCACTCCATTCAGGGGGTCCGGAAATGGGTCTAGCAATATGTTCCCCCTAAGCTTCATCATAACTTAATTTACTAGTGAAGGATTCTCCACACTAGGTGAAGAATGTGAGTCCTCTGATGGTATCTCCTCACTTTTCTTCTTCCATATCTTGTTCATCTCGCTTTTGGTTTCTTCAACATCAACTTTCTTCTTTCCTTTTTGATCAACAGACTGATTAACCAGTTTGTTCATTTTAGCTCTGTAAAACTTTGCATAAGTTATAGTCTTATATCCTTCATATGCATTAGATCTATATCCATTAAAAGTCTTGGATCTACTTCTACAAACATTAGCAGCATGACCTACCTTATGACAACTAAAACATACTTGTTTGTAGGTTCTCTTACTGGTGTTCTTCTTTTTGTTTTTTGGTGCAGATTTGGCTTTATGCATGGTGTCCTTGGTACTAGATGGCTCTCCTTGTTCAAAGGTTGTGAATCCCAAGCCATTTGTATCTCCATTTTGCCTTTGTGACTGAATTTGCCCATCAAGCATAGCAGTGCTCTTGTTGAATTTAGCTAGTATCTCATTTGCATCAACCAACTCCTTAGTAAGATCTTCATTCTTCTTTGTAAGACTTTCTCTAAGAGACATAGCCATGTCTAGATCAACTTGCATTTCCTCTTTCTCCTCTTTTTCATCATGAAGTTGTGCATGCAAGGTACTAATCTCCTGATTCAGCTTTAAGATCTTATGATCCTTATCTTTTATTGTGTCTTCAGCTATTCTCATGCCTTTCAACTCTTGACTCATCCTGACGGTAAGGGCTTCCAGTTCTCTCCTTAGATTTGTCTTATCATCATTCATCTTATCCACCTCATTAACCAAGGCATCAATATTTGCTTCATCAGATGAACTGCTTTCAATGAATTCCATCAACTGCTCAGCCAACTCTCTTCTCTTAGCCTGTGAAGCTTTATACTTGACCATTAGTTTATCATAGGCTTCTTCAAATTCTGCAAGCTTTTGTGAAAGATCATGTTTACTCATTGAACCCTCCCCCATGCTATCCTCAAGTATCTTTACCTCAAGTAGTTAAGCTTCTGCACAAAGAGGACATAATGCTCTGATACCAATTGTTATTGTGAGTATCTGGTTGATACTGAGAGGGGGGGGCGAGGATGAATCAGTGATAACAATAAACTACAATCTTTCACCAATCTGCAAAATACTTCATAAAATAGTTCATAACCAGTACCAATAGATGATCAAATGGCCTTCAAATCAGATTTACCAAAACATTACCGATAGCTACTTAAGTGTTCATCATCAAGCAAATATAGTAAAGACATCAAATGAATAACTCAACAATCCATCCACAACATGAACACATAGATTTTTCATGTGGAAACTCAAATGGGAAAAACTATAGTGGGAATTGGTACCCACAAAATATTTGCACTCTTTTGGAATGTGCCCTGTTAAAGGCCTAGCCCAGTTAGGAGCTTTACAATAATGTCCGGTTAAGAGAAAACCCTGTTAGGAGTCACCCGGTGAAGGAATTTTAACCTCAACTCTATTAGGAGCTCTACCCTATTGGGAGTAACCTTGCTAAGGATTTAAACCCAAGTTAATGAGTCACCCGGTGAAGGTATTTACAAGATCAGACCTATTAGGACCTACCCGGTTAAGGGATTTTGATACTGCTGCAACTATTAGGAAATAAAAGATAAATGATCTGATCAATGTTCTCTATGCTTGCTAATATAAATCCATTTCAGATCCAATCTGCTTCATACATGCAGACATCTGAATCTAGTTTGACACACTCTCCTTCTCTGATCACCGACACACTAAACCTTCTCAAACTCGACCTAAATACACTTTACAACTAGGTCAGTTACAAAACCCTAACTTACAATGAATTTACATCATAGATCATATCAAATCATTACAAATCATCATAGAGATCATTACAACAAATTTTAAGACAATTACAGCCGTTGAATGATCATAACTCATCACCACACATCGATCTAATAAGTTGTCAAACCCTTAACACATTATGCTAAGCACTTCGTTGTTTCCCAAGAAATTCAATCCTTGTACATGCTTAAATGCAATCTTATCATCAAACAAAGTTTCTGACACATCACCACTAAGTAATGAACATTATAAGATTCACCGCCAAACCATAAAACATCACCAGTCAAAGATCTTGATACCGGTTCTCAAACCTTGCACTGAATAAACAACAATCAATTACAAACATGACTTCCGGTTCTCCAAACATGACGCGGTTCCAGTCATAGACTTGTTCAATATAATAAGCATGCATTCCAAACCACAACGTCTAACTCAACACGGATCTCTACTACAATCATCTCCTTCATTGTTCCTTCTTACCAGTTCACTGTCAACTTAGCAAACATTCCATAACCGGTTAGGCTTAGATAACTTAGATGATATACCAAACATAAACAAACATGGTTTCCATCAATGACAACACAAATAACTGATCATAGAGCATCATATCACAATTCTATCATCACCAATAGTCCTTTACCGGTACATCATCATCTCTATCAGTTATGCCAATATGCCAACACATATTACCCCCAAAATAATGATCAAGATGAGGTTTCTAACAAAATAACACTGAAAATACTCAAAAATATAGTTAATGAGGTTTGTTGTGATTGACATCTCCAACAAACCCTACCTTGTGAGTGCATGTGGTAGTTAGGGAAATGTACAATGGTGCACAAGATCGAGATTGATGATGAGCCTACAAGTGATTTTCTAATTTCTTCTAATTTTAAAAAAGTATACTTCTTACTCAAGCCTACATGGGTTGCATCTCTAGACCTACTTGACTAAGGGTTAGGATCAAGGATCAATAGTTGGCAATGGTCATACTTGTCAATGCGGTATGCACTATCAACATTGGCGCAAGACAATATAGGAGTCCACAAACCCCATACCCCGTATAATTGTTTTTAATAAATATTTTAAATTTAATTATTTAGCATAGGAATTTTCAAAGCAATCAACTTATAGACTTCAACAATCATACAATCAAGCAAGAGGGGTTTTTTGCGCTTCATGTGGTAGTGGCCAAAATATGTCAAATTTAATATTAATATATATTTCTTGAGCCTTTTGGATCTAATGGAAAAGTTTATTTTATCTCAAGAGGCCAATTGGAAAACTTTCCCCACAAAACCCTCGCGATGAACACCTAAAAAACCCCTTTTCTACTAATTTTTAGACCCTAAATCTGTAAAATATAATCACAAATATGAAAAACTAAGAGCCTCAAATATACAAATATCAACCTACACAACATATCTCATACTTCAAAATATTTGAAATCTCTATAGCATTGTCATGGTTACAAATTTGTATTAGATCTATTTATACAATGGTTATACCAAAAAGGGTATATATCATACCCCTCAACTACAACCATGACTCTAATACCACTTCTTAGGAAAATAATAAAGGTTGATCAAGCCATTTCCTATATAACCCATGAGATAAAATCATGCATACAAGCTTGCATAATAACAATAATGTAAAAATCAAATACATATCACAAGATAACACAAGATATATCTTGGTAATACAATACACTTACAAAGTCTCCATGAACACTTTTGAAACATCGAGCTCCTCCAATCCATCCTCTATGTATCCAATTATGTATACACACATCTCATCTCATGCCTCACATATGAACTCTTAAAAAGAGAACTAAATATAATGATAGCCAATCCCAACACCACATACCAATCAACCATCCATTCTCAATTAAACATGTGCTTTCTTTTATATAATCTAGCTCACACAAAATAACTTAGTAAGGTAAAACCATGTGCCTCAAAACCATGAGTGCACATAGGAAAAACCATGAGTACACAAAACTATTGACCCCACATTTACTTTTTGGTACTATTGTTTTCAAATATCAAATATTTTCTCATTTGCAACCCACACATAAAATATCTAACTAATGTAACATCAAAATTCATAAATTGACCCAAACAAATATTTAATGTGGCTAAACAAGTCACTAAAGATGCACCGCAAATAAATATTTATTTTACATAACTAAAATTATTATTTCTTGTGAAAGATATACACCACCCTATTCATAACACTATCATCAATTATTGTTCTAAATCATGGAATCTCTCTCTAATAGGTTTCTAACAATGGATTTAAAAAAATCAATACTCAAAAACTTTACTTTTGTTTCCAAAAAGTAGGGCTTGGTTGTACAAGAGTAGTCATCAAGAAATGTAAGAAAACATTTATATGTGTGAAGCGAAACATTTGGGAAGGATGTCCATCTATACGTGGCTTTGGGAAATGGATCTATATGTTATTTGTCAAATACGCAAGTTTAACAAATGACATTTGTGAAGGAAAATTATATCCACAAACCAATGACCATGTTATGCTTACTAAAATCCTACAATGGGTGAGATGAACAAATCACCCATGCTAATGTTTACTCAAGGAGTTTGTATGTGATATTATAAAAAATTATGGATGAACTAACAAAACAGTTTTAATTTGTACATACTTTCATCGCGATCAACCTTGTTAGTGGATAGAATAGAAAACTAGTTTTTGATATTACATATAACATTTCTTGGTATAAACTCAACAAAATCTCCTTCACATGATTGTATGATTTGATATATGGAATGGAGGTTAATAGAAAAGTCTTAAACATGAATAAAATTGTTGAAAACACCTTCTTTATCTAAACACACCCTTTTCCCTCGATAGTGTAGACTAGAGTTGTCCACAAAAATTTCAATTGTGTGGTTTTCATCAACACTATCAAATAGTGAACCATCATGTATCATTTGGTGTAAGGATCATAAATCTATAACCCATTTAAATATAGGGGTAAGTGCAGTTTGAACAAGTTATTTGAGATGTGTACACTCAACTTTGAAAAATGCGATAAGAACAATAATTGTAGTATGTTAAATTTAATTTCTAAATTACCAAATTTTTTTTTAAAATGTTCTAGTTAAGAGTGAAATGATAGGCCCACACAAAAGTATTTATAATTTCATCACTATAATACACAGTGTTTGGTGTGTGCTCCCTTAATTTTTTGTTGTGTTAGATATCATTAAATCTCTCTCTCTCTCTCTCTCTCTCTCTCTCTCTCTCTCTCTCTCTCTCTCTCTCTCTCTCTCTCTCTCTCTCTCTCTCTCTCTCTCTCTCTCTCTCTCTCTTCTCTCTCTATATATATATATCACTCTCTATCCCTATCTCTCTGTCCCCCCTCTCTCTACCTCTCTACCCTCCTCCCTCTCTCCCTCTATGTTTATCTCTATATCTATCTCTATCTCTCAATATCCCTCTTTCCCTCTATCTCTATATCTCTCTCTCCCTCTCTATCTTCCCCTCTCTCTATCTCTATCTCTATCTTTATCTCTATTTCCCCCATTTCCCTATATTTCTATATCTTTCTCTCCCTCTCTATCTTCCCCTCTTTTTATCTCTATCTTCCCCTTTCCCTATTTCTCTCTCTCTCTCTAGATATGTTTCTACCTCTCTCTCTATCTCTCTCTCCCTTATCAATTTATATCTATCTCCCTCTCCCTAAATCTCTTTGTCTCTTTATATCTTTCTATCTCCTCCTTTATTATCTCTCCCTCTATCTCCATCTTTTCCTCTATGTATTCATCTCTATCTCTCTATGTATGTTTCTCTCTCCAACTCTCTCTTTCTAAATATATTTCCTTCTCCATCTTTTCCTCTATATTTATACCTCTCTATCTCTTCCTCTATCTATGCTTCTATCTCTCCATCTTTATCTCTACATCATTATCATTTTTTTCTTGAATTTTCCCTCTTTCTCTCCCTCTATCTTCCTCTATCTCTCCCTCTCTATCTCTCTATCCTTATTTTTCCATCTCTATCGTTCTATGTATCTCTCTTTATCACTTCCCTTATATCTATCTCTCTATATTAGCCTCTCTTCCTCTCTTTATCTTTCCCTATATCTCTGTCTCACCCTCTCTCTATCTCTATATTCATATTTCTCCTCTATCTCTTCAAATCTCTCCCTCCCCACTCTCCCCCCCTCTCTCATCTCTCTCCATCTATCTATCCTTCTCTCTATTTTTCTATATTTCTCTCTCTCCCCTCCCCCTCTTTATTTGTATCTCTCTTTGTCTATCTCCCCATCTCCTTTTTTTATTTCTCCATGTCTCCATCTATCACTATCTCTCCCTCTCTATTTGTATCTCTCTTTGTCTATCTCCCCATCTCCTTTTTTCATTTCTCCACGTCTCCATCTATCACTAGATCTCCCCCCTCTATTTTTTCCTCCCTCTCTCTCTATCTCTCTTTATGTATTGTTAGTGTGAAAAGTAGTTTTATCTATCTACTTTACTGTAACCTATATCTATTTACACTATACTTAAGCTCACTTATCCCAAATGTTTCACATATATCACACATTTTGGAGTGTTATTCAATTTCATGCTTCTACCTTCCTCCTCATTTTGTATGTACACTTGGGCTCATTATATTATCATTAAATTAGTTTTATGATAGTTTTTGGATCATTATTGTTCAAGTTCATTTGTGAAAGTTATTAGATTTTGTATTATTTTTATTATTTCTCCAACATGGTATTGGAGCCATGTGTAGAAAATCCCTTCCTAATTGTATTGAATCCTTCACTTAGTCATATCATTAGCGCATTGTAGAGATAAATAAATATCATTGTTGAGTCTAAAAGACATGAGAACACTAATTTTTCCTATCATTTTATCATTTTTTGACACAACAAAAAATTTCTCTTTATTTCTACCTAGATTGTATGGAATTTTGAATGGATGTAGCTATACAAATAATTTATTTTTGTGAATTACTCATTTTGCAAGAATCAAACTAGTGCATTCTAAGATTTTTTTGGTAGTGATATATCCTTTTTCTATTTATATCATTTTGTTTAGAAAACTCTATTTTTACAATATTTATATCTTCTTGATCATGCACATTCATGTTACCCTTGACATCATTTATTGGAAAACCTATCATAGTTGATTGCAGACTCCAAAACACCCCTCAAAACCCTACAAGACCAAAATAACCTCTACAATAGATAAAATGGCAAGACTATATTGCTTGATTGTGAATGCAAGAATGCACATGAGAGGCCCTTCTTATAAAGGCAAGGTGAGAGGTAGAATTAGACAAGATTATGCCATGTGTCATAATCCTATACAATGAGACAGCTAAATTGTTGACCTAGGTAAATAAAAGTAGTTGCATGAGATAAGATAAGATCATGTGACAACTAATAAATCTTCTAGAAGGACACCTAGGACCTAGAAGTAAACTTAATCCATGTGAATAAGTCCTCTACTAGAAATTGTAGCATTGTAAATTATAATCCTATATAATTTACACCACCTTTTGTGCCCCTACCTTAGTGTGACTGATTTTAGTTCTCATCCAAGCCTATTTCTAGCCTTCTTGCCTCTGTACGCGAGAAAATGCAGTGATCAAAATGAATAAATCAAGATCAAAAGACCCACATACCAACGAGACTCTTGGTGCAAGTATATAAATTAATTGAACTAGTTAACTTCCCAAGGGGTGTCCCATTGTTCTCTATCTCACAGGATCCCTAAAGCCAATGTTTTGCTCTCAAATCATTGAGAAAGTGACTTAGGAATGACAACTCCAAGAAAGAGTGATATTGTAATCTACATGCATGAATGCATTCTAAGATCTATATGATGTGTTTATAACTATGATGATTAAGTTAAAATGAAGATAGTGATTCATAAAAGATTAATAAATTATCCTAACATGATATACTAGTTTAGCATGAATATTCTATGATATGGAAAATGCTTTTAAATGCTATGATAATGCTTTAACAAAGAGAGACTAAAATGCTTAGTAAATTAGGCTATAATGTAGATGCATAAAAACTTGGAGATATGGATAATGAAGAATGACAGCTCTATTTATAGGGAAAATAGGGCAATGGATGGTTAAGATTGAATAATCTTAACAAGGGCTAGGATTCAAAGTTACTCAATCCATGTTTACAATTTTTACCAATGAAATGGTGACAATTGTCAACAAGAGGTTTCTTGAGAGGAGATGCAAGAGGCATTAAATGCCTAAGAAGACATGAAGGTTACCTTAGGAGGTAAGGGTTAAGGTTAGGTTAGGGTTATTCAATGGATAAAGCTTTTATCCAAGGGGTAAACTCTTGTGCAAGGGTTAAATGGATAACTATGGTCAAAGCCATAAATGTTTTATGAGACCCTTGAGTCAAAAGGATAGTTAAGTTAGAGAGAAAGTCTCTAACCAAAGGTCAAAGGTGAGTTAACCATAAATGGTTATGTAAGAGCCTTTAATGGTTTGGAAGACTTTAGAGGTTAACCATTTGAAGACACAAAGCCTTTAATGGTTATTGAAGACTTTGGAGGCTTTGAGAAGTGACTTTCTTTTACTTGGGAGATGAATTAGGCTAAATTGGAAGTGATTAGAAGAATCTAGAAGGGGTTTAGGAGGCAAGTGGGAGATGTAGGAAAATGCAAGTGGATGAGGGAAAATGATTTTAATTAAAATAAAATTACTTTATTTCAACCAAAATAGATGCAACTTGCATAAATACAAGTGGGGGGATTTAATAAATAAATTAGATTTATTTATTTGCAAGGATCAATTTAATTAAATGTAAATTTAATTAAAAAGGGAGAAAGAGGTTTTAATTAAATAAAGTGATTTATTTTAATTAAAGGCTAGAAAAGGTTTATATGAATTTAATTAAATAAATTGAGTAATTATTTAATCAAATAGATGAATGCAAAGAAATCAATTAAATAGAATTTAATTAATAAGGAGATATGGTTAAAATAAATATTAAATATTTATTTAGGAAGGTGGTCAGATTTATACGTCTACATTTTGCCCCTCTTTGACGTGACGTGTGTGAACATGTTGATTCAAAGAAAAATCGTTGGATATGCCACCAAAATTTTTCCGATATGATGTTGTCACCAAAGTTGTCGATATGATGCCTTAGATGTAGATTTGATGAACGATATTGATGATGCCCCCTTGGGAGATAAATCAAGGATTTGGTGAAAAGTTTGTCAAGTTTATGATCATTTTTGAATTAATTGCGATATGAGAATATTGACTACGTTGAATGCACATTATTGATTCATCTCTTGAAAAACAACATGATGTTGATAAGGTTAATAATGAAAAATTGGGATTAAAATACATGCCCCACTTATTAACCTTTCGATTTACCCTATTAAAAGGTAAAAAGTGATTTTGAAAAATCAATTGTACACTTGTCTTCTTGTGATTGTGACATTTGGAGCTCTGACCATGATGTCGATTCCATACTCTTCACACCGAATTGAGCGTGTCAGGTGATATTGGATACCCGTCGCATATGGCCCACCAATAAGTGGCCAAAATCCCTTTTTGTTTTTGATTAATTTCATTGATTTTTGCCACATTTTTGAATTTTTGGGTCAGAATTTGCTAGTTTAGCACGTAGGATAGGTCCTTTAGCGCATGCGATAGGAAGTTTAGTGCGTAGCAAACCCTAGGTAGGTTTAGTGTCTGAGTGTCAAATAGTAGCGTGGTTGGGGGGTAGGTTAGTGCATAGGGTGATTTTAGCACATAGGGTTCATAGAGTAGCACAAAGGGTATGCTAGGTAGCGTGTTGGGTAAACAAGGTAGTGCATTAAAGTTGCATTGTAGCACGTGATAGCAAGATGGCACATAATTTGTGCTTTATAGCGCATACATGAAGAATTTTAGTGCATACATGGCAGCTTAGTGCTTTGAAGCTCTTATTTAGCGCGTAGGGCAAAAAGTTGGAAAAAAGGTGTTTTAAAAAATGTTTCGTGAGTCAAATGGATTGGATAGGTTGCGTAGATGTCGATATGGATTCCTTGATTGTCTGATATGGTTCATGATCCGATGTGAGTCGTGTTTTGTTATGATGTCTGATTCTAATATGTTGTTGGATTGCGATCTGAGTCTATGGTCGATATGGATATTGTTTCTATATGGGTCTTGTTGTCGATATGGATTTGATTTCATTATGGCTCTTGATTTCGTTATGGGTCTTGATTTCGTTCTAGGTCTTGATTTTAATATGGGTCGTGATTTTGATATGGGTCTTGATTTCGATTATGAGTTGTGATTTTGTTATGTTGTCGATATGGATCTGATTTCATTGTGGGTCTTGTTGTCGATATGGGACTTGATTTCGATATGGGTCTTGATTAATTGAATGAGTCCTGATATGATTCACTGATTGATGCAAATATGTTTATGATGTTTTTTTATATGATTCATGTTTTCAAGTTGATTTGCTTTTGATTTTTGATAGATTTGATTGAATTGAGAATTGATGATGGATATGTGTTGATTTGTAGGCAGAGCTTGGTGTACTACAGTCTTGGGAGTGATTCCCGAAGCCATGGACACTTATCTCGTGCTAGTCAGAGGCTGATAGAGATGTAATTGAGAGATGTGGGTTATCATCCTTACTAGACATGCCTCGGTATATCATTAGCCGAGGGTCACTAACATCATTGGAAGAGAGGTGGCATAGCGATGCGTGGTTGGAGATTTGCTACCCTATGAGTAGACCGAGGAGGGTGGCACAAAGGATCTCCAACATATTTTCCAGGATGATCACATTAGTGGCTACAAGATCCAATGGCCAGAGTTTTTGGATTTGGGTTACGCTCCGCTATCGTCAATATTAGTAGGTTTCATTGGTGGTTTCCTGTGTCCTATCTGTAGGTCGAAGGGACTAGATGTTGGATGGGGACTGGTTCTGGAGGATATGGTGATGCAAGGACATAGGTTTACATGGGGGCTTGTATGTTGGCCTACCTATACCAAGAGCTCCACCAGGTAGTATATCTGGGATACAGTAGTCTATTAGCTAGGGTGACGTTATTACAAGTGTGGGCCTGGGAGCATATACCAATGTCGAGACCGCTTGCAGACAGGGATAGGACAGTTGGTCGGGCATATGCATATGGGTATACAGGTGTAGTTGTCCAACGTAAGCTGGGAAAACTAGAGCACTAGCGCAGGGTGTTGGATGACATTGATACGGTCGTCTGGAGACCATATATGGATTGTGAGGTATGGGTGGAGGATGGGCTAGAGATGCCCTATGTAAATATGCCGAGGTACCTGATTGGGTGGATGCCCTTTATCATTGAGCAATTTTTGCACAGCCGCATTCATCGACAGTATGGTAGACAACAGGGGATACCACAAGGATCTTGTTTGTATGCTAGTCGGCGACAAGATGTGCTAAAGTGGGGGCCTACCCTAGATAGTGGAGCATCCGTGGATGAGTACATGACCTTGGTAGGACAAATTTGGGATTACAGGGCCGGGGTAGTGGATGTTGGGATGACAGAGGAGTTCTCATCCTACTTCATGGCACATGTAGTGGCGTGAATATCTGATTTGACCGAGTTGTTGCCAACTTTTGATGATGATGAGGAGGAGCAGCCACAGAGGAGAGGGGGTCCTAGATAGAGAGAGGAGGATGGGGGAGAGGAGGGAGGAGATGGAGGTGGAGGGGGTAGTGGAGGTAGTAGAGGTAGTAGAGGTGGAGGTGGTTGAGGTGGAGGTGATAGAGGTGGGGATGGCAGAGGTGGGGATGGTAGAGGTGGAGGTGGTCTCGTGCTTGGTGCAGGTGGGGTGGTAGGATAGGTGCAGTGTTAGCTATTGTGGGAGGGATAGAGGATGATAGGCAACTTTCCCAGAGGAGGAGATCTAACATTATACCTCCATCAACACCTCAGATAGGGACAGGTGCAGTTAGGACCATGACACAGGTACCTGTTCAGATCAGGGTACCGACCTACTAGCAGGATGCTCAGATTAGGGCGCTATAGGTCTCGATGTAGGAGCTGCAAGCATAGGTGTTAGTGCAGCAGTGATAAATCATGCAGATGCAGGTAGAGAGGGATACAATAGTAGAGCATCAGGGCTGAACAAAGGCCCTTGCTAATAGGTTAGAGAGAGCCACGACCACTGCCTTGCTCTGGGACACACTGAGGGAGATACAGTATTTGGCCAAGGAGGTCGAGTATTATAGGTGTTTGTACAAGGATATGGTCCTTCAAGATCATAGAGCTCCTAGCTATATTGTAGTGGCATCCACTCAATCTAGACGTAGTCATACAAGGATAGAGAACAGAGGTTACGGGGCCTGCACAACGTGATCCATCTGGTGGAGATCCGAGAGCTAGTACATTGCTGCTAGACCGTCTACCTCGGGAGATAGTCATACCTAAGACATTTGTCTTGTTGTATTGATCACTTTATTGTATTGATAGACATGATACCCATTGTACATTTTGACAGTTTTACGAGATATATGATATATGGCATTGATTTTCTCTTATCCACATTTGATGTGTTACTGATGATGATATGATTTATGATGCACATTTATTTGATATGGTGATACTATGAGGATGATTATATGCTTAGCTAATAATGATGTTCTTGATCTTTGAATGTTGATTTATATGATGATGTGAATTCATGGTTCATGATGAATAGGTGTTTGTGATATGCATTGATGTTTTTACTTTGATACAAGATGGAATGTTACCTGAATGTTTATGATTGCGAGATGTATCTTGAAAATAAGATGTAAATGATAATGATAATGATATGAGACTAACTTGAAAATGAGATGTAAATGATAATGATAATGATATGAGATGTATTTTGAAAATGAGATGTAAATGATAATGATATGATATGAGATGTAAGATTAAAATGATATGCAACTTAATGCAAGTTTAAGATGATATGCAACCTACTACAATTGTATGCAACTAATTTGATATAAATACAACTAAATGATCACTTTAATTTTGTCGTTGTCATTCCTGTTAGTCACTTGTTTGTGCTCCTTTTGTCATCATTGAGCTTTTGATATGTTGAAAGTTAATACAAGCATCATGGTATAATTGAACCATAATGACTCGAGTATATCTTACATGATTTTTGATATTGCAAGATGACACAAGCGTCGAGGTATAATTGAACCAAGATGGCCTGAGTGTTACTTCCATAAAACAGATAAGAGTTAACCATTTTTATGTGCAAAATGGAAAATATCTTCAATGATATGTTTCCAATCATGTCTTGAGACAAATTTGCACCATACGAATGATCGCCTCACATATAGAAAACCAAGGAAAAACATCAAATTCCTTCATTGCTTCTCTAGCTCAGTGCATCCTTGAGTAGCTTAGGAGATCTAATGATTCAAAAATCAAGATACAAATAGTCAAAACTTCATACCAAATGTAAACAAAATCACAATTCAAAATATATCATCCATCGTGTGTGTGTTGCAATTGTAGTTGGATAATGATCCTATTTTCTAGTCTGATGAGTAGTTTTGACATTGGTTTCTCTAGTATGCTACGTTCCTTATTTGTTGTCTGAATGCTAAAGTGAGATGAATGCTACCCCCAGTTATGGATACTTGTTGATGTGGATATATACGTTGATCACCAAGCCATGGTGGGATATGATACGAATAACTATTTAGAGAATCAAGGACAGTGACTACTCTAAGTATGTCTGGGATAATGTTGCGTGTAGAAGTGTTCGACGATGGCTATGGGCTTGATAAGATGGGTCAAAGATATGATGTGAGTACTTGATAGATAGAGGATCTATTCTCTCACAAATAGTGCCTATTGCTAGGTTTTCACCTTTGTTTTTATTGCATTTTTTGATTTGTTTTTTTAGGATGACTCAAGTATAGAATTTATTCAAATGGATACTATTGTTTGGTTAATCAAGCACGTCCCCTTCTAAATATGACAACTGATATGATCCCGATCCATAGGCTGATATGATGACAAAGGGTCCCAACCAGTTAGGTTCAAATTTCCCCTTCTTTTCTCGACCTTGTTGATTTCAGGGATTTTCTTTTAGGACAAGATCACCAACTTTGAAAGCCCTTGGAATGACTTTGTGATTATAGCTTCTGAACATTCCTTGCTGATATGCCTTGAGATGGTCATAGTCATGTTGTTGTTTTTCATCAAGAAGCTCTAGTTCCTGCAACCTGTTCAGCCGATATTCCTCATCTGGTATGAGGCCCTTCAAAGATACTCAGAGAGATGGGATTTCTACCTCAAGAGGTAGAATTGCTTCTGAACCATACACCAATGAATATGGTGTACCTCCTGTGGGTGTGCGGATACTCATTCTATAGGACCAAAGTGCTGGATTGAGTTGTACATGCCAATCCTTTCCAGCATCATTCATTGTTTTCTTGAGGATTTTTAGGATTGTTTTGTTTGATGCTTCCACTTTGCCATTCCCCTGTGGGTAGTATGGTGTAGAAAAGTGATGTTGGATTTTGAATCGTTCACATAGCTCTTGCACATCTTGATTCTTGAAAGGACGTCTGTTATTCATGATAATGTAACTGGGAATGGCATATCTACAAATGAGATAGTTGAGGATGAATGATGAGATTTGTTTTCTAGTCATGGTGATCATTGGGAATGCTTCAATCCACTTGGTGAAGTACTTTGTGGCAATGATAATGAACTTATGCCCATTTGAAGAGGAAGGATGAATCTTTCCTACCAAATCAAGTCCCCATTGACAGAAAGGCCAAGATGTGGTGAATGGTTGTAGCTCCTGTGCTGGTGCATGTATGAGGTTACCATGATTTTGACATTTAGGACATTTCCTAGCAAATTGATAGGACTCTCTTTCCATTGTCGGCCAGTAATATCTTGTTCTCAGAAGTTTCTTGGCGAGAGTAGGACCACATGAATGCGTACCACAAATACCTTCGTAAAGCTCATGTAAGGTGGAGTCAGATTTTTTACGATCGAGGCATTGAAGAAGAGTACTATCTAGACCTTGGCGGTAAAGTGTGTCAGCGGTTAAGGTATAGCGGGTGGCTTGTCAGATGAAGCTTCATATTTGGTTGTGAGATAGGTGGGGTGGGAGAGTATTATTTTGAGATAGTCATATATCTTCTTGTATAGAGGGGAATCAGAACCGTTCAGGGCACATATGACTTGGGATGCAAAATTGTCATAGGCTGGGAAAAATAATTGTTCCACTAGGAATTCGTAACGATTATGTTTATCTCAAATTTGTAGAAGTGAGGCGATAGTTGCCATTGCATCGGCATCTCCATTGTCCAATCTTGGAATTTTCTCAAAGGTGATGTGCACAAAGTACTTTTTGAAGTCATCCACCATTCTCTTGTAAGGCATTAGCTTATCATCTTTTGTCTAATAGTCATTGTTGATCTAGTTGATAAGTAATTGAGAATCCCCATAGACTCTTAATTCTATGATTCTCCATTCTGCAGCCACCTTGATTTCGGTTACCAGGGCTTCATACTCAGCAATGTTGTTGGTGCATGGAAACATCAGTCTGTAAGATATTGGAACTGTGTGCCCTTTTGGAGTGATGAATAGGATGCCAACACCCGATCCATGTTGTGTATAAGATCCATCAAAGTATAGGGTCCATTGCTTGGGTGTGATAGTGAGCACATCCATATCTAGAAATTCCACCTGTAGTGGGTGTTGGTCTGGTAGTGGTGCTTTTGCCAGTTGATGTGCAATTTCTTTTCCTTTGATAGCTTGTCATTCTATGTATTGAATGTCGAACTCACTTAGGATCATGATCCATTTAGCTAATGTTCCTGTGAGAGCGGCCTTGCTAAGTGGATACTTGAGAGGATTGATCTTTTCTACCAACTTTATTGTGTGGGATAGCATATAGCGGTGAAACTTTTGAGAAGAAAACACCACTGCTAAGCAAGCCTTTTCAATGAATGTATTATTGAGTTCATATCCGTTTAAAGTCCTATTGATGTAATAGATTGCCCTCTCTTTGCCTGTTGGATCTTCTTGTGCTAGTAGTGCCCCAATGATACTTTTGTTGTTGATATATAGAGAATGAGTGGCTTGCTTGCTATTGGTGGTACCAAAACTGGTGGATTCATTAGATATTGTTTGAGCTGGTCGAATGATTCTACACATTTGTCTTCCCATTTGAAAGGTATATTCTTATGAAGTAGATGATTGAATGGAAGACATTTATCTTCTAACTGAGTGATGAATCATCTGATGGATTGTATCCTTTCCTGCAGAGATCTTAGATGGCTAATGTTTTTACGAGGTGGCATTTCCATGATAGCCTGAACCTTTGCTGAATCTACTTCGATGCCCTTTTCTGATACAATGTAGCCCAACAGTTTGCTGGATGTGACCCTGAAGACATATTTCTTAGGGTTTAATCTGACATTGAATTGCTCCAATCATTGAAATATTTTATCTAGTATGCCCAGGTGTTCTTCTCTGGTGAATGATTTAGCTAGCAAATCATCCACATAATCCTCCTTAAAAGTATGCATCATGTCATGGAAGATTGTTGTTATGACTCTTTGATAAGTTGCACCAGCATTTTTCAAGCCAAAAGGCATGACGTTCCAACAATATATTCCCCATGGACAAGTGAATGCAGTTTTATCTTGATCCTCTGGAGCTATCTTGATTTGGTTATAGCCTGAAAAACCATCCATGAGAGATAGCATTGCATGTCCTATTGTTAGATCGACAATGGTGTTGATGCTTGGCAAAGGAGAGTCATCCTTTGGACATGCCTTATTTAGGTCCCTGAAGTCTATGCAAATCCTTATGCTTTTATCTAGTTTGGAAACCAGTACAATATTTGAGACCCATTCAACATAGTCTATAGGTCAGATGAATCTGACATCTAATAACTTCTTCAGTTCTACTTTGACTAATAATGCCACATGTGGATTCATCTTTCTTTATTTTTGTTTGATAGGTTAATCTCTAGGAGCGATGGATAAGTGATGCATGATTAGATTTGGATCCACTCCTAGCATGTCAGCATAAGACCAAGCAAAATTGATTTGCTTCTCCTTGAAGAATTTGACAAAATCTGGTTGTTCTTATTTTAGTAAGCCATTCTGCCAGATGTATGGTTTTGACCTCTTCTTCAATGCTGATATTTATTGATTCAGTTGGCTCAATCAAGATTGGTGACCTCTCCTAGTAATGTTCCAGAAGAGTGTCAAGTCTCTCATCTTCAGGTGCCTCAAAAAGGTTTTCACCTTCAGATACGTCCTTTATTTTTACTTTTTTGTTTTTGCAATCTAATACTGCCATTAAATAGTTTTCACCATTAGATCCATTTTTCATTTCATTTTTGTGACTGAGAGACTTGACACTCCCCTAATTGCAGATATTGTTATGTTGTTCACTGGTGGAGCATGTTTTTGGGTTGACTGAGCACATGTATTGGACAATTGATTCATTGTTTGGCAATATTGGTATATCATGATGTTCAGGTTCTTCCCAGTCTATGAGGTCAAGATATATGAGCGGTATGGAGTCATTTGGTGGGTTAAGATCAGCTGTTGTAAGTGTCATGATGGAGACATCGTCATAGTTGTTTGAGATATCTGTGAGTTTTATGATATTCTCGAGGTTTTTGATGATATTCTCTTCGACATTGCCTTGTTTGTATTGTCGCTACTCATTCTCACTAGCCTCATAGATACGTTGCGGTCCGAATTCAAACGGTCGATATCTTGAGCCTTTTACCTCATGAGAAATAGGTGTGTAGGCATGGATTATATCCACCTCAATATCTTCAGTAACATTAGAACAACTATCCCACTCATATTCATTGGAATCGGTTTCAAAATCACTATCCCAGGTTACCTCGCTAAATCTAATAGGTATATTGTATGGTGAGAAAAGATCACTGATAATTGACACAAGTTTAGTAGCTTGTTCTAATTCGGGATAGGTGCTTGTTTGTACTCTTTGAATTTGCTCATACACCATTTCCTTTCTTTGAGTAGCAATTTATTTAGGTTGCGGCTCAACCTTGGTTTGATCAGGTTCTTGTACATGATGTACATTTTTATAAGAAGCTTCCTCTTTTTGAATAGTGACTTCTTGTTGTCATTTCTTGTCTTCTTCATGTTTTTGCTTCTTCCTTGTCTTTTTTGCTGCTTGGTTTAGTGCTTCTTGGCATGAGTCTTCGTTATGTTTTCTCTTTTCCTTCCATTGAGGTTTTTGATGGTGATTTTTCTATTGCATAGGCGAAATATGTTTCCCATACCCAAGTCTTGTTTTGTCTTTTGTAAATTGTGAACGGGGTTGTATGGGTTCTATGATGCCTTCTTGATGCTTGCCAATAGGTCCTTTTCCTTTGCATCCCATTCATTGCATGATCTAAAACCCATTTCCATATTGTTTTGTTGGTACGGCTACTTATATGGTAGCATCTCTAATTTTTTCTTCATCCTTGCATAGCCAGCTAAGGATGTCTTTATCTTCTGATTCTTCAGCTAGTTTGCCCATTTGGATAAATTTACCATCAAACTTGGTGATGAGTTGTGTTTCCTAATGTCTTGATGTGGAATTTTGTACATAAGACCTTGGTGAAGTTGGCAATTTAGATGGACACAAGGGTTCAAAAGAGTACTCCCCCATGCCTTGGTCCTTTATTTTCATCTTTTGCTTGAAGGTCATGGATAGAGACTTGAGTTCTTTTTTATGGATGGATGCTGAGGAAGCTTGGGCCTCCCTGTTGTGTGGAACCAGGCTATCTTGAGCTGCCCCCATAAAATTGCAATACTGAAAAGGGTTATTATCTGTAGATATTGAAATTTCCTGTCCATTGTAGGGGAACTTGATACATTGATGGTAGATGGAAGGCACCGCTTGCATTTCATGGATCCATGGATGATCCAATAGTATATTGTAATGAATAATGATGAAAAAATAATACCCTAACTGGTACTAAGAGGGGGGGGGGGGGGGTTGAATCAATACAGACAAAAACTTCTCAACAACTTATCAAGTTAAAACAATGATAACCGGTTGTCTTCATCATTGAACTTAACCATGGCAATACCGATTAAACTTAATAAGACTTCAGACATCTAAACCAGTAAAACTAAATACTTCAAATATCATTCAACACTTGATAACTACTTCACCCATACACATATGCATGTGTTGTATCAATAATACCATAACCATTAGCTCTGCATGCATATTCACCTAAACAAAGAATACTCAATCATCACATGAAAAATGCACAACTCATGACACACAAATTTTTCTCATGGAAACCCAAAAGGGAAAAACCATGGTGGGGATGAATACCCACAAGCTTGTTTTTGAACTCTTTTGAAGCTCGCTCTGTTAGGAGCCTAGTCCGGTTAAAGAATTTGCAATAAGGTTCTATTAAGAACCGATCCTATTAAAGATCACCCGGTTAAGGGATGGCTATAAACCCTGTTAAAGGTTGAAACCCTATTAAAGATTACCTCGCTAGAGGATTTAAAGAACTCAATGAACTTTGAGTCACCTGGTTAGAGGATTTACAACAAGCCTATTAAAGCTACCCCGTCAAGGGATTTTCCTTTTGTTGAAATGGTTAGAAGTCAACAGGGAAAGCTTTCATCTGATAACCACACTACTTGCTAAGGCAGATCCTTTTCAGCTCCTCTCCTCTACAATCACACTCTATAGGTTCCACACTCTGGTTTGGCAAGTATCTCAACATGCAGACACAAACACATTATTTTCCAACCCCAACAATATCAAAACTCCTGGACCTTATGGACAACAATTAGTTCGGTAGCATAAACCCTAAACCCTAAACATTTTAGGTTTACAATTTCAAGAGGTCTAAATCTTGACTATCCAAGCACATTACATAGAATGAAATGATCTAAACATATCTCAAGTCACTCTGCATCGTTCGATCTTCACTGCATCTGGAAAATGGTAACCCATCACGCGCTCTTCATACACCGCTCAGAAAATTGCGCATTCCTGAGGTAGGCATTCAATGCATTCGATCTCCACATGCAAAATCCTCAAGGAAATCCTTCATGTGCACACAGCTGACGTGGCATCTTGATCCTTATCCTTAACATTCACAAAACATCATCAGTTGCACTGCACAAGCCATATCGGAAACCCTAAAATTGAACGGAGACTACCAATTGGTAATTACACTTAGTGAATACTGACACCGGTTCACTCCATCTCGGTTGACCAAAACCACTTCCAATATTTATACTGGTGCATACCAGTGTACTTGCTTGAGCACTTATTGACATCAATGACAACAAACTTTGTCACTGCTTCATCATATGCCAACAATCTCCCCTTTGGCATTGATGGCAATACTCAGTGTATCATTTTCTCAGTATCATCACCATGCTCAATAACATATACTGGTTGTCATATACCAGTTCAAAGATCACAACCACCACCATCTAGACTGGTCAGTGTGTACTCTGCCATATATCTTTATCATCAGATATCTTCTCCCCCATAAATCAGATATCTTCTCCTCCAGATATCTTCTCCCCCTTTGACAACAATGCCAAAGTGGAGGCACAAGCTTTCAAGCTCCACTATGTTGCTCCCCCTGTGCAGTAGCATCCTTCAACACATCAAACTTATAAGATTTGTCACTGTAGTACCTGACTAATGTGGAGTACACAACTTTATTTTACTTCATGAAGGGGAAGAACCCCTAATTCACCTCTCAAATAGATAAATGTAGTCTTCGGTAATAGCTTAGTGAATATGTCTTCTAGTTGCTCCTTACTGGAAACATGTTCTAATACAACCTCTTTATTCTGAACCTTTTCTCTCAAGAAATGATACTTGGGTTCAATGTGCTTTTTCCTAGCATGCAATACCGGATTTTTAGAAATATTGATTGCACTAGTATTATCATAGAAAATACTCACCGGTTTAGACATAGGCACTTTGAATCCATTTAGTACATGCTTCATCCAAATTGCCTGAGTGCAGTTCATAAATGCTGCAACATATTCTGCTTCAGCTGTATACTGTGAAATACAACTCTACTTCTTGGTCGTCCAGGAGACTAGTCTTCCACCAAGGAAGAATGCTCCACCGGTTGTGCTCTTCCATTTGTCCACATTACCTGCCCAATCTGCATCGATAAACACTTTGAGATCAAAGTTGTCATTGTATAAATACCACAATCCATAGTCATCAGTCCCTTTCAAGTATCTAAGAATCCTCTTTACCGCTACCAAGTGGGATTCTCTTGGACTCTTCTGAAAATGAGCTACTATGCCCATTGCATGAGCAATATCTAATTTGGTGTGCACCACATAGTGCAGCTTACCGATCATTGACCGGTACACCTTCTCATTCACCAATGCTGAATCATCCTCCTTAGTCAGTTTACACCTGGTCACCATCGGTGTACCAACCGGTTTTCTCTCCTCCATGCCAAAGGTCTTCAATACCTCTTTGATATACTTGGACTGGGTAATGAAGATTCCTTCTTTCATCTGCTAAATCTATAGACCAATGAAGAACTTTATCTCTCCAATGAGAGACATCTCAAACTCTTCCTTCATTTCATCTACAAATGCATGACTCATTTCATCATCTCCTCCAAAGATTATGCCATCTACAAACACTTCATAGATTAGAATCTGATCACCTTCATATTTCAGGTAGTTGTTGTCCTCACTTGTTCTCTAAAATCCAATCTTCACAAGATGAGAGTGTAAACGTTCATACCATGCCCTTGGTGCTTGTTTCAATCCATACAAGGCCTTGTGTAACCTACACACTATGTTACTATCTTCGAACAAGGCAAACCCATCTGGTTGCTCAATATACACTTCTTCTAGGATTCCATTCAAGAATGCAGACTTTACATCCATCTAATATACCTTAAATCCCTTGAATGCTACAAATGCAAGTAGCATTCAGTCACCTTGCAATCTAGCCATTGGGGCAAAGGTTTCTCCACAGTCTTCTCCCTCTTCCTGAGCATATCCCTTGCATACAAGTCTTGCCTTGTTCCTTACCACTATGCCTTCTTCATTCAGCTTATTCCTGAAGACCCATTTGGTACCTATGACATTCTTGTCTTTCGGTCTAGGTACCAAGACCATGTTGAATTCTTTTCTATCTGGTCTACTCCTCTTCCATTGCCTTAATCCAGTCTTCATCTGTAAGTGCTTCTCTAGAAGTCTTAGGCTCAAATTCAGAAATCATGCAAGAGTTTTCTTTCACCTTTCTTCTTATGAGTATCCCTGCATCTTTATCTCCTATGATCTGCTTTGGATCATGATGTAGTTTTACATATCTAGGATTCACTCTAGTTGGTTCTTCTTGCTTTTCCTCTTATTCTTCATCTCCATCTTCTTCTTCACCTACTGCAGCTTCTACCGATACAGGAACACCTAGGTCTTTGCTTGTTTCTTTCTTAACCAATTCCCAGAAGTTTACACCTGGTTCATCTTCCACTTGCTCACTGTAGGTTTCCATAGGTTTCTCAGGGGATTCATCAACCCTGACATTAATACTCTCAACAATTTTCCGTGTCTTGTTGTTGTAGCATTTGAGAGATTTACTTTTAGTGGAATATCCCAGAAATATTCGTTCATCACATTTAGAATCAAACTTGCTCGGATGCTCACCTCTCTTGATGTAACACTTACTGCCAAATACTTTAAAGTAACTCATAGTGGGAGTCTTCTTGGTCCAATACTCATAAGGGGTTTTATCTTTACCTTTCTTGATAAGTACCTAATTCATAGTATAGACTGCAGTGCTCACTGCTTCTCTCCAAAAAGTGTGAGCAACATTTCCTTGGATCATCATTGTTCTGGCCGCTTCAACTAAAGTCCTATTATTCCTTTCTGCTATGTCGTTCTGTTGTAGTGTCCTTGGGGCAAACAACTACCTCTTGATACCGTTCTCTTCACAGTACTTGTTGAATTCATCAAAAGTGAATTCACCTCCTTGATCAGTTCTTAGGCATTTTATCCTTTGTCCACTTTCTTTCTCTACTAATGCTCTAAAGGATTTGAACTTTCCAAATGCCTCAGACTTGTCTTTCAAGAATGTGACCCACATCATTCTTGAGCAATCATCAGTAAGAATCATGAAATACGGATCTCCCTGAATACTTCTTGTTTTCATAGGACCACACAGATTGGTGTGCTCAAGTAAGTTTTCTACTAAAAAAGTCTTACCTTTGAATGTTGAGGAAGACATCTTCCCAAGTTGACATTCCCTGCATAAAGCATTCTCTGGTTTGTTCAACAAAGACAATCCTCTTACTGCCTTGATCTTACTCGCCTTTACAATATTATCAAAATTCATATGACAAAGTCTCCTATGCCATAACCAACTGTCATCAAACTTCACCATCAGGAACTGAATAATCTTGGCATTTAGCTGAAACAGGTTTCCTCTGGTTTGCTTACCGATGGCAATAAGTTCACCACTCTTTCCAATTATTCTGCAGACTCCACCTTTGAACTATAGAATGATTCCTTTGTCATTCAGTTGAGCAACACTCAGAAGGTTGTGCTTAAGGCCTTCCACCCAGTAGACATCATCTGCACTCCTTTTTCCATTCAGTGAGATGTATCCTTTTCCTTTCACCATGCAAGGTGCATCGTTGCCAAACCGAACAACACCTCCATCATATTCTTCCAGAGATAGAAACTTTCTCTGGTCACCAGTCATGTGGTGAGAACACCCGCTATCAATGATCCACTTATTAGAGTTATTAATGTGAGAGACAAGGGATTTCTGATCAAACACCTCTTCCTTTACAACTACAAACACTATTTCCTCATTCTCTTCATCCTCATATTCTTCATCGGTAATACCTTCATCCACTGCAACAAGACAATTTCTCCTACCTCCTCCTTTATACTTTCTAAACCTTTCTGATTTATCAATATTGTCATAGTTAGGACAATTAATAGCTATATGTCCTATCTTATTGCAGGAAAAACATTTTAGAGGAAGCTTACCTTTGTATTTTCTGGTGCCTTTTGTTAGTCTCTTGGCAAGAAGAGCTTCAAACTCCATCAGAATCTCCTCATCATCCATGTCTTTGTTTGGCCTAGATTCATAGCTGGTGCTTATTTCTTTTCCATTTCTAGTTGGTACAATAGATTCTCTAAAGGTTGACTTAGTCTTCTAAACACTGCCATCATAGCTATTCAACTCATATGCAGTCAACTTTGCAATGATAGAGTCTAAAGATACCTTGGTTTTGTCGATAGATCTTAACTCCTGAATAGCAACAACTTTGATTGCATAGACCAGTAACAATGATCTCAGAACTTTACTGACAACGGTGGCATCATCAATTGTTCCACCAGTGCTCTTGATATCTCCAACCATAGTCTTGATCCTTATGCCATATTGTTGAATGGTCTCACCTTCAACCATCCTCGTGTCTTCAAATTTTCCTCTAAGGCTTTCTTCCTTAGCCTGCTTGACATGCTTATCACCGCCATAAATGGTTTCTAGTGTGTCCCATACATCCTTAGGAGTGTCCTTATCTTGTACATCAATGAACTCAATATCAAACAGACTACTAATAAGGGCTTCCATTACTTGACCATTTTCTTAAATCTCTCTTTTTTGGTCATCAGTTAGAGTGCTAGTGGGGATTACATAGACATTCTCAACATAGCTCTAGTTTTGAGCACCCAAACTCTTGATATAAATCTTCATTTTTTCCTTCCATATTTTGGAGTTACCCCTATTGAACTTAGGACCTTACCTCTTCATCATTAAAGCAGGATCTTTTGCCTCAAGTGGTTAAGCTTATATCACCAAGGACTTGGAGTCGCTCTAATACCAATTGATGAATAATGATGAACAATTGATACCCTAACTAGTACAGATAAAAACTTCTCAACAACTTATCAAGTTAAAACAATGATAACTGGTTGTCTTCATCATTGAACTTAACCATGACAATACCGATTAAACATAGTAAGACTTCAGACATTTAAACCAGTAAAACTGAATACTTCAAATATCATTCCACACTTGATAACTACTTCACCCATACACATATGCATGTGTTGTATCAGTAATACCATAACCATTAGCTCTGCATGCATATTCACTTAAACAAAGAATACTCAATCATCACATGAAAAATGCACAACTCATGACACACGTATTTTTCACATGGAAACCCAAAAGGGAAAAACCACGGTGGGGATGAATACCCACAAGCTTGTTTTTGAACTCTTTTGAAGCTTTCTCTATTAAGAAACTAGTTTGGTTAAAGACTTTACAATAAGGTTCTGTTAGGAACCGATCCTATTAAAGATCACCTATTTAAGGGATGGCTATAAACTCTGTTAAAGGTTGAAACCCTATTAAAGGTTACCTCGCTAGAGGATTTAAAGAACTCGATGAACTTTGAGTCACCTGGTTAGAGGATTTACAACAAGCCTGTTAAAGCTACCCAGTCAAGGGATTTTCCTTTTGTTGAAATGGTTAGAAGTCAACAGGTAAAGCTTTGATCTGATAACAACACTACTTGCTAAGGTGGATCATTTCAGCTCCTCTCCTCTGCAATCACACTCTGTAGGTTCCACACTCTAGTTTGGCAAGTATCTCAACATGCAGACATAAACACAACATTTGTGAACCCCAAAAATATCAAAACTCATCGACCTTATGGACAATAATTAGGTTTGTAGCATAAACCCTAAACCCTAAACATTTTAGGTTTACAATTTCAAGTGGTCTAAATATTGACCATCCAAGCACATTACATAGAATGAAATGATCTAAACATATCTCAAGTCACTCTGCATTGTCCGATCTTCATCGCATTTGGAAAATAGTAACCCATCACGCGCTCTTCATACACCACTCAGAAAATTGTGCATTCACGAGGTAGGCATTCAATGCATTCGATCTCCATGCGCAAAATCCTCAAGGAAATCCTTCACGTGCACACATCTGATGTGGCATCCTGATCCTTATCCTTAACATTCATGAAACACCATCAATTGCACTGCACAGGCCATATCGAAAACCCTAAAACTGAACAGAGACTACCAACTAGTAATTGCACTTAGTGAATCCCGACACCGGTCCACTCCATCCTGGTTGACCAAAACTGCTTCCAATCTTTATACCGGTATGTACCTTCTTGAGCACTTATTGACATCAATGACAACATACTTTGTCACCGCTTCATCATATGCCAACATATTGTATGTCAAGTCTATGTCCATGACTTGGCACATGGTGTCTCTTTGTATAGGACCTACCTAAATGGGTAGTATTACAGTTCCTTCAAATGATCTCTCTTCATCATCATAGGCTTTGATAGTGATTTTCTTTTTGGGATCAATAGCCTACTCAGAGAAGCCCAATGCACAAATAGGATTTAGAGTACATATATTGAGCCCAGCTCCTCCATCTATTAATACTCTTTTTACCGAATGTTTATAGACTAAGACCTCAATATGTAGTGGGGTATTATGTGGGTGATTCAAGGAGACATCATCATGTTTAGATAAAAATATGTTATGTGGCACTGTCATATGGGCCACCATGATTTGGAATCGATCAATATCCAAATCATTTAGAACTGTTGTTTCGATTAGAGCTTGCTCCAAGATATCCTTGTGTTTTGGTGAAAGTTTGAGCAGCTCAAGTATAGATATCTGAGCGGGTGTTCTCCGTAGTTGGTCAACTAAGTTATATTGAGTCTTGGGGAGAGTTGTTGATGTTGATGTGTTCCCCTTCAAGACATATTTATGTGCTCTTGTTGTCACATTTATCGAGGAATGTTCTTGTTTGTCTTTGATTTTTATGACATTCACTTGATTGTCATATGTTGATATGTGATTGATGGTGTTTTCTTATATGTGATTAATACGAGCTCCTTTGGTGTTGTTTGACATTGATGCTCCTCCCTTGTCATAATTGGGAAGAGGATTTTTCAAATATTCATGGTCACCATTGGTTTTATGACCATCGACTGTTAAGTCTTCCCTGTGTATCATGTCTTGAACTATGTTCTTCAACCTCATGCAATCATTTGTGCTATGCCCCTTGTTTCGATGATAATCACACTAATGTGTCATTCCACCATGGTGGTTTGACTTGGGGTTCAAAGTTGCTTGTGGCTACCAATGCGATGATCTTATTTTCCATTAGCTCTTGAAATGTCGATTCTAAGGTTTGTCATAATGGCATGTATATTCATCAATACGAGAAAGTATTAGTGTCGCCTCTTTGGTTTGTGTTGTTCTCTTGATTGTTGTTGTTGTTGCCTTAGGGATTTTTGTTGTTTGACGTTGAAGCTCCTTGGTTAGCATGTCGTTGATAAGTGTTAGTGCCTTGATTATCACTTCTTTGATCATTATTGGATGGTGGGTTGCCTAATAAAGCCAATTCTAGTTGTTTAGACTTTACATTATTGGCATTGATTACCCCATCATTAACAATGTTTTTGTTCCTTGTCCAAAATCTAGACTTGTCTGAATTGTTTTGATTGTTTTGATTGTTAAAGGTGTTATTGTTTTATGAACTAACACCTTCCTTAAAGAACTTCAAGGTTCCTTTCTTGATGGAAGCTTCCTCTACTTGGATACCATTTTCTATTAATTTTGCAAAAGATGGTATACATTGTAATTTGAGATGATAACTCATTTCACTATTTAGATTGTCTATGAAGATTTCTATCTTTTCCTTTTTAGGCACATCTCATGGATACCTTGTGACCATGCATCTCCATTATTGTAGAAACACCAAGAATGTTCCATTATTCTTTTGTTTTGTATTACACACATCAAGAATGGTGATTGCATGTTGGATGTTATAGGAGTATTGTGCTATGAATTTATTTACCAACTCATCAAGTGATCCGATGGGAGGTGTGAGTTTTGACAACCACTCCATTGTTTGCCCTCCCAAACTTCTTGGGAATAATCTCATTAAGTATGTGTCATTGTGAGAAAAATCCAAGCTCATGGTACAAAATTCTCGAACATGATCATGGGGATCACTCTTACCATCATATTTTTCATACTTTGGTATATCTGAATTTCGGGGAAAAGGTACCATGTTCAATCTCCTATCAAAAGGATAAGGAGAAATATCATCTAATGAGTATCATATTGTGGTCCCTTGTTGCATTTCTTGTATTTATCTTTGAAGTGTGTGGATTTGTTGTGTAAGAGAAGCTAGGGGTGTATTTATCCTTCGATGGGGAGTTTCTCCTTATTCATTAAGATTGTTCCGATTGTGGGTATGGTCTTGTTCGTGAGTTTAATATTGCTCATGGGTCTGATCTCGGTTGAGTATGTTTTCTTGATCCTGTGTTTCCTCTTCTCTCAGTTGTTCTTGATGAGCATAGTTTCTTTCCCTTGTTCTTGAAATTCTCTCATTTGTATCCCTTAAGTTTTCCATGTCAAAATCCTCAGGAATATTGACTCCTTTGCTAGTTAGCATGAGTAGATATTTTTGCTTATCAATTTCTAGAAGTCTTTCTACAAGTTTTTGGAAAGCTATATTTTCTTGACATTCTTGGAGAAGCTTGTCAGTGATCTCTGTTTCTCCCATATTTGCATACTCATCAAAAGGATTGGACAACCTACAACTCATACTTGATTCTGGTTGTAATTCCTTCTTTTTGTTTCTCTGAGATCCAGTGACAGCGGGCATTAATATATCTCTACAGTAGTGAATTCTTCTTCTTCTTTTGGGGTTCTTGGTGGAGTTGGTGGCTCAAGCTGAGCTTCATTGTAAGTGATAAGAAACTTTGGAAGCAAAGCAGGGTTAATCTTTCCTCCACTATTAAGGCATTGGTTGAATGTTGCTTTCTGAATGTAAGCCCTACTTCTCAAAGGTTCTTTGTCAAGTTCGTTGGTTTTTCCTTGGATATACAACCACATATGATGCAAGAATGTGTGATGTGATTTAAAGAGTTGGCGGTTGATATAGAGAAATTTACTTAGAACCAGGTTGTCTCTTCTACAACTTAGTCTTTTGATTAAGACCTTCTTCTCAAAATATGGAGAGTGGTCATACACAAATGATCAATGTTGATGTTTGATTTTGGATATGGATACTTTGTTTTGGAAATTCAAGTTTACCTGTCAATTAGAAGTTTAGTTCGATTCGCTTCTATGATAAAGTGTGCCAAATGATATGAGTCAAGTTTCATGATCTAGAAACTTAATTTGACAACTTGAAGAGATAACTAGGTATTGGTTTGATAGGATTTGTTGGATGGTGGAACCTTTGATCACTGTTTTGATACTCAATTTTGTTGGATGAAATCTGATCTCAAGATAGTTGTAGATTTGATATCTCTTTTTAAGGGCGCTTAGTTGGACTCAGAAATTTCTCACTTATCATCCTTTTTTCAAATTTTATTGTTGGATTTGTCACAGGACCTAAAAGGGTATTCAAAACTGTTGATGAATATTTCACAAGGTGACTGGTTTTCTCTTTGTTTTTTGCTAATTTTGACCATGCACTAGAACAGAGACCTGATGTGCTAAACGATGCTCTCAAATGCACTACAGAATGGTCCAGATGTTCTATGTTGCCTCTCAAATATGCTATTTTATACTATTTGATAACACAATTGTTGAATCGGTTATGCGCTAACATGTCCCTCTGAGGCGCTAATGTTTGGTATAAATATGCTATAATATGCTTCAGATGCGCTAGGCTGATGCTCTTATGCACTACAGTGATGTTGACAAGTGTTATCTGAGTTTTTCCTAGTACGATACTAATTATGTGGTAATGTGAGTGATGAAAGCACTAACTGTTGGTTGGAATGTGCTATCAGGTGGTTGAGATGGGCTAGGATGTTGCTCCTATGCGATGTCCTAATAAATTTGTTTTGATGACTAGGCTAAGATGTTGAGAAATGAATTTTGTGACTTGATGAATGGTTTTCTAAAAAATGATTTGACAACACAGCAAATAGAAGCAAAAACATTTTTCCTATGCTAACCAAATAGTGTATGTTCTTTTGAGGATGTGTTCAAATCCTCGATGTTTTCACTAGTTTGGATTACAAAAAGATAGATCAAGCAGACTCTTTATTCAAAGGTCATTGACAATATCATGGCCCAATAGTATCGATACTCCGTTAGCTCAAACAACCTTGTCACCCCCTAAGGGGCGCCCATTTTTTTGCCTTTTGCCATAAATTAACCCAAAGAAATGTGATTCCTAACTTGCATAAAAGAAAGATATGAGTTTGTTGTCCTTTTTATCCATGCAATATAGGAAAGATTGAGTTTTTTTTAAGCACCAAAAGGAAAGTATAAAGTTCATTTTATGCATCCAAAAGAGATCATGAGGTTCATTTTAATCTCTTTTGCAAAAAAGAAAGGTGAGTTCTTTTTACTAACTTATAAAAGAAAGTAAATAAACTAAACTAATTTCTTCTGTTCCTGCATAGAATGTTAGAACCTGCACACAGTCAGTTAGCAAAAAATCAAATTATGATGGTGGGCTTCACAAGCCTAAATTTTCTGACCTTGTTACAAATTTTCTTTCTGCCAGAGCTATGCGCTAAACTTTCACACATATGCACTAAAGTATGGTGCAAAAGTGCTAAAAGAAAGACCCTACGCGCTATTTTGATGCCTGAATGCGCTCTACTAATACTCTTATGCACGGAAAAAGAAAAGAAGAACATGCACTAGAAAGAAAGTTATATGCACTAAGGGATGGTTTCTATGTGCTAAACAATGCGATGAATGTGCTAAAGTTTGCCACAGATGCACTGCAGAAAGTTCCAGATGCGCTAAAAGAGTGTTCCAGCATGATTGCAATCTCTAACCTGCACAAAAAATGATGTTATTTTTGGGGACGAGCCCCACAGTGGGCACCAGAAATGTACTCAGGAAAATGTGGTGATCAAAACGAATAAATTGAGATCAAAAGACCCACATACCAATGAGACTCTTGGTGCAAGTATATAAACTAATTGAACTAGTTTAACTTCCCAAGGGGTGTCCCATTGTTCTCTATCTCACATGATCCCTAAAGCCAATGTTTTTCTCTCAGATCATTGAGCATGTGACTTAAGAATGAGAGCTCTATTTATGGATAATGAAGAATGAGAGTTCTATTTATATGGAAAATAGGGCAATGGATGGTTAAGATTGAATAATCTTAGCAAGAGCTAGGATTGAAAGTTTCTCAATCCATGTTTACAATTTTCACCAATGAAATGGTGACAATTGTCAACGAGAGGTCGCTTGAGAGGAGATGCAAGATGCATTAAATGCATGAGAAGATATTAAGGTTACCTTAGGAGGTAAGGGTTAAGGTTAGGTTAGGGTTATCCAATGGATAAAGCTTTTATTCAAGGGGTAAAATCTTGTGCAAAGGTGAAATGGATAACTATGATCAAAGCCATAAGTGTTTGATGAGACCCTTGAGTAAAAAGGATAGTTAAGTTAGAGAGAAAGTCTCTAACTAAAGGTCAAAGGTGAGTTAACCATAAATGGTTATGTAAGAGCCTTTAATGGTTTGGAAGACATTAGAGGTTAACCATTTGAAGACACAAAGCCTTTAATGGTTATTGAAGACTTTGGAGGCTTTGAGAAGTGACTTCCTTTTACTTAGGAATGTGACAATAATTAGGAGATGAATTAGGCTAAATTGGAAGTGATTAGAAGAATCTAGAAGGGGTTTAGGAGGCAAGTGGGAGATGTAGGAAAATGCAAGTGGATGAGGGAAAAGGATTTTAATTAAAATAAAATTACTTTATTTCAACCAAAATAGATGCAACTTTCATAAATACAAGTGGGGGGATTTAATAAATAAACTAAATTTATTTATTTGCAAGGGCTAGGTACACCCTATCTCCAACCTGTTAACCTTGTTTTGGGTGGACAATGGCACCTAGGGCACCCTTGTCATAGGATAGTGGTACCTAGGATGCCTTTCTCCTCCCAAACTGGGCCCAAATTTGAATATCCTGGTGCACGTTTCTTCCCTGGAGGTTTTAGATCACAATGTATCAGTTTGACCATTGGAGGTTGGCCTAATCAAGGAAATACCTTGAGAACCCTATATAAGATAATTCTTCTAGTTCATTTTCACATCCACTATCGTCTGCAATCAATATACTTCAAGCTTTTACATCAAGCATTCATTAAGCATCAAGGTAACATTTTATCCCACAATATTCTTCAATATCTAGACATCATGGAGCAATAAATTATGTAATGCTCATCAAAATACCCTAGATAAATATACATATACTAACCACAAATAGAGATGTTTTTTTTCTAAAACATTTATACAACAACATGTGCAACTATATTTATCTAACATATACACATTGAATGCATCATTTACAAGTCACAAGAATGCATAGAAAATCATAACCATAATCATCATTTCATATTATAGAAGCGAAAATTAAGACAACATCACATCCATTCCCCTAGGGTATCTCAATGACACTACTTAAGAATAACGTCTCAATCTCTAAGTCCATTTTATAATACCAACCAAATGTTCCTAAATTACCATTCTTACATCATTCAATTCAACACAATTCATTATGAAGCTATACACAACTATTACTACGATTAAGGCTATATCATTTCCTTAAGAATCACTTTACATATCATCAAGATTACTAATCATATGCAAGTACATGAAATTGTAACCATAAGCATTATCTTTTCCTAATCCATCTTGGTTACTTATAACAAATCACTTTAATCTATACATAAAGACGTTTCATAACATAAACCATAAAAAATCACACCACATGGCTATAAACAAATCAAAGAACTCTCCCAAAGGCATAGTAACAAATCAAGGCATAAGGACCATGGTCATATGTAGAAGTGGAGTGTCATCACATGCTATCCTCACAAAGAAGGGAATATGGCCAACCTTGATAGACACGTCACTATGTTCTATCCTCACAAAGAAGGTAAATATACACCCTTAGTAGACATGCATGCTATCCTCACATAGAAGAGTAATCCATACTCCTAATATACATGCAAGCTACTCTCACATAGAAGGGTAAAATCAATCTCCGATAGACGTGTGGAGCCATCTCAACCTATGTGAGAACAAGGGAGATTAGCTTGCCATCTCAATGGCCTCAATCCAATTATTATTATTATCTTATTAAGTGAAGCCCAACCCAATCAATTTAGTTAAGATCAAGAAAACTTTCAATGTGCTTTGGCGGTCTAGATGCTAAACCGCCTATCTCACATGACCCCGGTCATCACATGAAAGACCACTCCCCCTACCAGGTGACAAAAATGCCTCTTTGTTATGATTTAACATACCTTCATTCCTATTTAATCAAATCCATTCTTTTGCAATTCGAGCCCTCTGTCAAATGGGATTTGTCTACACTTTTACATTGAGTGACTGGTTTCCATATTTTGCATACATTTCTTTAGCATGTTATTTCACTCTTTGATCATTATGTCGAACAATTCTCATTCTTTGTTTACACTTTTACAGTTTACATTCTACTTACATTCCTTTGAGGCACTCAGTCAGAATAGTCATATAACAACCATTTGATTGAAATACGAAACATCAAGTATTATCATTCTCCCAATTTTCATTTCCCAAGGTTTCAATTGTGCTCATGTAAAAATTTATGTGAATTATGTAAATCTCCAAGATGCTATTCTCAATCCTTAAGACTATGCATATATCGATAACTCAAAATGTATAAATGAGGGTGGGTATTGAAATGCACACATGACGTCTTAGAAATGCTAGTTTGAGTATGGTTCCAATCATTGTAACTTTTTATAATTTTTATTCTTTGTACCCATGCAAACATAGCAATCATTGCACTTCATGAAATTGCATATATTTGAGATATTTTGTCAAATAGTTATTGTGCTTGATCTATGTTTTTCATATTTTGTATCACATGTTTACCGTAGCATTTCTACCTTTCAATATCTGACAGAGACCATCCCTCATTATGCTTTCTTGACCGTTCATACCAAAGCATTTCCATATTTAATATTTGTCAAAAATCGGCCCTTGATATGTTGATGCTAGCAGTGGCTTGTGGAGTTTGGCCTTAAACCTACCAAATTCATTTTCTTAAAAGGATCTAAAAGATTTTCAATAGATTGGTTTTATATTATGCTCCTACAGTGTTCAAATCTACACTCAATAAAATTTGTATCCAACATGTGCCCAAATCAGTCGCTTATCCCATCACTGGAGTCAAAGTACCCATTGTTATTCTCTATTTGCATAATGCAGATTCATATATGTTGGTTTCAAGAGGCTTCAAATATCATTTCATGAATTCCATTTAAAATCACTAATTTCATCGTCAAAGCATTCCATGAGGTGTCGTTTTATAGGTATTATGTTGAACCACTCGTGAGCATTGTCCATGATTTCACATTTTGTATGCATGTTCAACCAAGAATATGAAACAAAAAAAATCCTCCTCCATTATGTTCTAAAGGATGAAGAAGCAATTTCTCAAATGCCCCCATGTTGGAACAAGAAAAGGGGATGTTGGCAAGGTTGTGAAATTTTGATTCTATTGCATGCATTTGCTTGAGAGTTCAAGCCTTTCTATAAATTCATTAAGTGCATACCATCTTTCTAGGAAGAATGTTAAAATAGGCTATGGGTTATGCTTTACACCTACAGATTGCATTTGTTTGGAGTTTTTGAAGCCTTTTCAACAAATATAGTGTGGTTGTGGTATTCCATAAGAAAACATCTCTACGAAGGACTCTATCAAACAAATTTGCCTGCAAGAAAAATGCAGCTCCCGATGATCATCGATGAGAGAGTACATTTTGATGAGACCTTTTGAGTGTTTTAGAGATAAGTTAAGTCTTAGCGATGGCCAATTATGCTTTCCACTTCAGTGTGACTTAACACTTCAGTGAGACACATTTTTCCTTTGTTAGGTGATTTTTGTCACATCGATGTTGCCATTTTGAAGAAATTTTTGACATTGTGCTTTTCGTTGTAATAGTGTTTTTTGATGAAGCATCCTCTGTCCTCATTTACTATGACAGTGAGACCACTGAACTCGTTTGTATTTCAAAAAAATTCTCCATATGTCTCTTTGATATTCACTTTTTCGGTGTAACATCTTGTTTCGGTGAAACCACTTTTGCCTTTGTTGGTTTATTCACTATTTCGAAGAGAGATCTCACACGTCTCTTTGATGCTTTGGTTTTCAGCATGACAACACCTTTCAATGAATCTTCTCGTGTTCCATCAGCCTTTAGTGTTTCATCTATGTAACCCTCTTTTCAGTGTAACAGGAAAGAAGTCTTGGAGAAATGTCACCACTATCTTAGATGGAAAAAGTTTTTCCTTCCTTATGATTCATGTCTTTGTTTCGTAGACACAAAGGTGATGCCTACTTGACATAATGAAATGGACAACTTTGAATTTGAATTTTCCACCATATATGAGATATTCCATTTGTTGTGTTCTTTTGAGGATTTCTCATTATTCAAAGCATTTGGTTATGGTAACTTTAGGCTAGGGAACATATTGAACCACAATGTGTAAAATGGATATGTTGGGTTAATGGACAGTAGTGGAAAAATTATAAGGCATATATGTGTAAAGGGGAAATATGGATTTGGCAATTTGCAACATAGAAAGAGAAATCACCAAATCAATTTTCGCTTTTGGGAGAGAGATTTCCTTTACATTCAAAAGAGGGGAGGAATCCACTAGATTCAATCACAAATCAGATAAGGATTGAATACTAGGTGGATTGATTGATTATGATGTGTTTTTCCTCTTTTGTAAGTTGAAATGCTAATTTAGGGTAAAGTGTCGAAATTGAAGACAAAACTAAGAAAATACTGAGCTACAGGTTAGGGATTTTGTCGTGCATCTGGATCTGAATAATATGAATTGATTCGGATCTACCCTGTGAAAATGCCCTGAAAAAGCATGGACCATGGTGTGGCCTCTTGGTCCTCTGAATTTTCTGCATACCAAAAAGGGTTGTTATGTCTCTGTGTCTGAAGCTTATTTCCAGAAGTACAATTGTGCACCTATTTCCTACACATAGAAAGAAAGGGAAATAGGTTGGGAATAGGGGCTTGCCTTTGGTCAAACCTCGATTTTGGAATTAACCATAAAATAGAGATAAATGTAATTGAAATAATTGAAAGGAAATGTTCTCCTTTTGAGGGAGATGCTGAATTATGACTAAAAATAAAATAATTATACCTCCTTGTGAAGTTTTGTTGAAATAAGATGTTGATCTCCACTTCAATGCTTGAAGGAAGAATCAAGATGCTCAATTTCTCTTGAATGCTTGATCTCTTGTGTGCTTGAATGCTTCTTAATTCTTGTGAATGTTCAAATGAGAGGGGAAATCCTCTTCTTTATATATTTGCATGTCGGGTTAATTGACTAATTTTTTGACATGAGCTGGGACAAAGGGAAAAATCCTGCTCAAATTTGAAATAGGAAAAAGGGTTTTTAAGGGTCCCATTTTAGGGAGGACCATGGACCACGCCCTGGTCCTAGTGAGGACCAAGGTACCATGCCTTGATCCTGCCCTATTTTAGGCTAGGATCAAGGTGTATGACAAGGGAAAAATCATTTGTTTTTGGCATTTGTGATGTGTATGAGCATAATTAGGTCTTCAATCAGATTGAGGGGCACAAACACTAAGGTGAAGACCCAAATGCAGTCAAAATTGCAAGGGGTGCAATTTTAGGATGTTACATTTAGCCCCCACTTTAGCGGGAGTATGAAGTCAATCATACTCTCAGTAAAGTACAAAGGTTCATATTGAAATACTTTCACCAACTTGTCAAGGAGGCAAGATACACCAAGCCTACAGTGGCCTTTAGGATCTCACCACTTCAATAACAAGGTAAAAGGGAACATCATGAGAGAGAGAGAGAGAGAGAGAGAGAGAGAGAGAGAGAGAGAGAGAGAGAGAGAGCCATGACTAGAACTAGTAAGGTTCTCTTACTATGAGTCATGAAAAGAAAAATACCAAAAATTACAAAGCAAAAGCTAAGTAACTTTAAGTATCAAGATATGTAAGAGAGAGAATCATTGAGTGGAGTGTATTCCCCCATGTTAAAGTGATTGCATACGCCTTGTCAAGAGAAATTGCTTTAAGGTAGAATATACCCAAAAAAAACAAGCATGATATCACAATAATTTAGCCCCCAAGAGAGGACAAATCAAAAGATAATGATCACAAAATACGAGGTGGTTTTACCTAACTTTTGAGTCAATATGCTTTTTATGATAACTCATGTGTGTGTGTGTATATGTGTGTGTGTGTGTGTGTGTGTGTGTGTGTGTGTGTGTGTGTGTGCGTGTGTGTGTGTGTGTGTAGACATCTAAAAATGGTCAACGCTTGCGGAGTCATACTTTAACATCTGCGCATTGCTTTATTTTAGGGTTTTTGCATTGCATTAACATTTCTTCTATGTTGCGCACTTGGTCTTTATCATTTGCGAGCATTGAGTCTTTCTTCTGCATTCTTCATTTTTCTCACTTTTGAATTTGGTCTTGTCGATAACAATCTTCAGTCATGATTCTGGTCGATCTTATCTTGTCTTATCAATGTGCGTGCTCATGTATCATCATTTTGGACATCGTCAATCCTAATCGATGATAGAATTAGGGTTTTGTCCTCTTGTCAATCTTGTAATTTTGTGATCGATTTGTCATCGATCCTTGTCCTCTTGTCAATCTTGTCATTTTGCGATCAATTTGTCATCGATCCTTGTCCTCTCCTCAATCTCGTCATTTTGAGATCGATTTGTCATCGATTCGTCATCGATCTTTGTCCTTTTCAATCATGTCAATTTGGATCAATTAGTCATTGTTCCTTGGCGCTTATCAATTGGTCTCCTTGTCAATCTTGGTCAATTTGTCATTTGATTTTTGTCAAACCAATCTCAATCATTTATCAACATTGGTCCTTTGTCAATTAAAATCATGATCGAATCGACATTAATTTCTTTTATCAAGACCTAATTGTTGTCCTTGCATTTCTAATTCATCTTCTAGGGTTTTATGATTTATTCATTTAATCTTGTTTGTCATTTTCCCTCTAGGTTAAATAATTTATTTATTTATCCTAAGCCTTCTTGTCACAATTAAATATTTATTTAATTGGCTAACTAATTCCCTCTCTTTTTGTGAACTAATTAATGAATGAAAAATTATTAATTAATTCACCTAATTTTCTAATTTCTTCTAATTTCTATTTCTATTTTCAAATTTTTGTCATAACACCTTGCATAGCAATTTGTCATAATTTGTCATAAATTGTCATAATTTGTCATAATTTGTCATAATTTGTCATAAATTGTCATAATTTGTCATAATACCTTGCATAGCAGTTTGTCATACACTTGTCATAATTTTGCTATTCTTGATTTGAATTTCCTTTCAAATCTCTTCATGCTAATCTTGTCTTTTCTCCAATTTATCTATAAATTGGATGAATTTCTTCAATCAAGGATCCAAATCAATCACGCTTCTAGTATCCTTACGTTGTCATCTCATCTTGTCAATCTTGCTTTCATACTATGCCTATGCACTTGTAGGTGAGATCCACAAAAACACTAATTTGAAGGAGAAAGAAGGACAATGGAGAATTCTGGAGGAGATTTCGCGTTTGTAATGGTTTGCATTTGGTTTGAATGTCTTATTTTCAATATCTCCATTGAATGTTTTAGGATTTCTTATCATTGCAATCTAGTTTTTGTGATTGAGCTAGTCTAATTTCTATTTGCTTTGATGAATTCCAAATTCCTATCTACAATATATATATATATATATATATAATTTTCCTCATCCCCCAAAGAAATGAAACCACCATGAAAGAAGGGAACACATGTGCCTTTTGAGTCAACATGGGAGAGACCAAAAGAGATCTCAATGCTTTGCATCATCTTCAAGTAGACAACACTAGGGACAACAAATAGAAGAATTGGGAAAAAAATAGGTGGTCACAAACAAGCAAGAGAGGAGAAAGAGAGAGAATCTACAGTGCTAATGAAGCTAATCAAACACGTCATCTACAGCATGATCTTTCTCATCATTGTTTTGGGAAGGTGGACAACATGCAAGAGGAGCCACATTGAGCACAGTAGATGGAGCTATCACAAGTTCCAAACAAGGACCATGCTCTAATGATAGATCACTTTGTTCGTTACTAGGAGCTAGGATTAATGATTTTGAAAATATTTAGATAAAAATTTGTCAAAATCAACATATTCATATTCATCATTAAAAATATTACAATCAACATTTTCATCATTAGCAACATTCTCACCTATTTCTTCATCAAGATTAATAAAAATAGGAGCTCTAATAAGAATAGAACTTGAACCATCATTTGTCTTAAGAATTTTGCTTCTTGGAGAATTAGGTTGAACATCCTCATTACGAGAAAATGGAATTATGTCAACAGTTGGTGTTTTAGAAGAAGTGATTTGGGAAGCAAGTTCACGAGCTCTAGCACGACATCTCTATCAGTGTTCTCTCATATAACGATTTCGTTTAGTTTTAGCTGAAGGTTGTGAAGGTTTAGGTTCATTATGTATAGGCTTGTTTTCTTCTTTTAAGGAAGGATGAATGGGTTGAGGTCTTTTAGGTTGAACAATAGGAAAGGTCGGTCACTTCTCTTTGTAATATGTAGGAGGCAGAACCATGCCATATAAAGGAGGAATGGGAGGGGTAGGAAGGAGACCGGGTCCATCATGAGGAGGAGGAATTGGTCTACCCTTAGAAGGAATGATATGTTTGTCCTTAGGTTGAGGCTTAGGAGGAAGAGCTTGACATTTGGGAGGAGGAGCATTTCTATCCTTGGGAGGAAGAGTGAACTCATCTAGAGGAGAAGGAATGGATTGTTCTTTAGGAAAAACAATATCACTTTACTTAGGAGGAAAGATAGTCTTATCTTTAGGAGAAGAAATAGGTTCCTCTTTGGGAAGAAGATTATTTATTTCCTTAGGAGGAAGAATAATCTTGTCCTCAAGAAGAGGTATATGATCATTAAGAGGAAGACTAAGTGTAGGGTTCCTAGGTTTACTCAATGACAAAATCATCTCATTTTTTCATTTTTGATATGATTTAAAAAGAGCGTCACTTCTAGGTTGAAGAGGTTGGAATTGTTCGAACCAAAAATAATCAAGAAAAACATCTCCACACCTCACTGTAGTTTGATATATGCTATGATTAATATAGGAGTTGAGAAAATACAACACCACAGAAGCCCAAATAATCTCTGCAAGCTGAAAAACCTGTTACAAGGAGAAGCAATGAAGCAAATCATAGAAGGAAAGAATACACAGGAAAAATATGCTCCAAAATGTATTGTCAATAATAATCCTTCTTCATACAATGAAAAGAAAGAACTCAACCTTTAATAGGTCAAGAAACCCTAAAAGGGAAAACCTAGGTTTGCACATAATAATTAATTAAAATAATTAATTATATGAATCAAGTAAATACCCGAATACTCTAACAATTAATAGTTATGATTTCATCATTATGAGGAAATTTCAAACACTTATGAATAGTAGAAGAGATTGATTTCATGGAAGAGAGCCAAGGATGTCCCAACTTCACACGAAATTGATCGGATGTAGGAATGATAGAAAATTTAACATCTAAGCATTTAGTGCCAATATCAATAGGAAGTGTGATAGAACCAATAGCAAGACAAGAGAAGCCATCAAAATCTTTAACTTGATGCAATTGCAAAGTATAAATAAACTATCTAGTTATCACATTAACCATGCAAGATAGATCAATTAGAACTCCTCGAGAAGGCATGCCTTTGATTTTTGCAGTTATATATAATGGGCCATCAGGTGCTTCAATAGTCTCACTAGGATCAAATGTAATGCACAAGTCCTTAGGAGATTCTTTATGATCTATAGGGTTCACCATATTATTAGACTCAAGGCCAACATGATTGGGAGAGAAGGCAAGATGATCGGTCTCAATAATGTTAGTGGAATGGGAAGGTAAAGGATTAGTGAAAATTTGAAGGTTTTGATTAGGAGGAGCTACCGATTTTTTTCCTTTATCATTCACACTAGCCACATATATGGTATTGTTATCAATCAAGTCTTGAATCTTACTTCTCAATAAATAACACTTTTCAGTGTCATGATTGGGTTGACGATGGTATTGGCAAAAGGCTTTAGAATCAAAGTAAGCTGAGGATATTTTAGATGGATCAATTGGTTGGATAGGGGGAAGTTTCAACACATTATTTTGTAACAATTGAGGCATAATACTATGCAAAACTTAATTAAGAGGAGTGAATTATTTTCTAAAGTATTTGGACAAAGGAGGCACACCTGTTGTGACTACCACTTGAGTGCTATTGTTGTCATTGAATTTGATGAACCCTTTATTCGGTTTGAACTTCACAAAAGGTTGTTGAGAACTTTCACCCTTATCACTTAGAGCCATTCAGGATGATTATTCCAATTGACTCATTGTACGATGATAGTTGTAAAGTATTGTGTAAATGACGTAAACTTAGAAAAGAGAAGTTTATCCCTAATGTCTTTTTACAAATTAATAATAAAAATCTTTTGAATATCTTGATCTAGCACAAGAAAAGAAATTTGAGAATACAAATGCTTATATGTACCAATAAAATCAGTCACTTTTTCTTTCACGCTTTGCTTATAATGCATCAAATCAATCAAAGTAATTTTAGGACCAATATTATCATGAAATTGCCAAATAAAAGCATTAGCCAATTGTTGAAAATAAGTAATAGAATAAGGAGGTAAAGAACAATACCATTGCAAAGATTTATTTGTTAATGTTCTAGTAAAAAATTTAGCCAACAATCTTTGGTCATGAGCAAAGTCACTACACAAAGCTTAAAATGTTTTAACATTAGTCAAAGGATCACCTTTTCCATTATAAAGTTCCAACTAAGGGAATTCCACATTTTTAGGAGGGATAGCTCAGACAATGTCATTGGATAATGGGCTCGCTACATCAAATGTGGGCACATTATACTTAGATTTATTCATAGAAGCTATTTGTTGTTGTAAGGAAGACATTGTTTGGACTAGATTATTGATGGTAGCTTTGGTAGAAGGATTGAAATTGACATATTGGATTGAGAAGGAGGAGTAACATTTTTGAATGAAGGAAGGGGTTGATAATAAGGAGGGATATTGTTATAGAAAGGCGGGGGTTGCAAATAAGAAGGTGGAATATTATGATAGGTAAGTATGGGAGAGTATTGGGTAACAAATGGAAGACTCATGGTAGGAGAAATGAAAGAAGAGGAGTTGCCCCCTTGACTAACATTAATAGGTGTAGGAGAAGATTGGGTAAGACATGGAAGACTTTTGGTAGGAATAATGAAAGAAGAGGAGTTGCCCCCTTGACTAACATTCGTAGGTATGACATTTTGTGTAGAGGTAGCCATGATGTTTGATGTAAATGTGGGATCACTGGCCATAGGAGTAGTCAAAGGAATGAAATGATTAACTTGACTAGGAGGTTGTTTATAACCTAGGGCTTCAACACAACTCTTCATGGGCATAATATTAGAATAAAAAATATGAGCAATACCACGCAAGATATCAACACCAAGTTTATCACTTTGAACCATTCTTTTTAATCCTTCAATCAATGGGAAAGCTTCACTTTCCAAGTATTGTTGACTCATCCATTCTTGAAGATTTTCAAATTTATTGTCAATCTTCTCCAATTGGTCAATGTAAACCCTAGTTAGTGATTCATTCACATCATGAGAATTATCTAAAGAATGAGGAGACGGGGACATTTGTAGGATTGGAAGAAACACCAATATCCTCATTGAAAAAGATCCAAATTAGGCTCCATCTTCTTGGTAATTAAACCTTGGGATTCCTTAACTCTACAACTTCTCACAAGGATATTGTAGGTTGGACTAGTAAACTCATGCACTAAGGGAGGGGAATTGGAAATTTGAAATTTGAATTTTGGAATCTAAGTTGCAAAATAATTGAATAATGCAAAATTCTAGGAAAAATAATTACCCAATTAAATGAACAAATTGATTGAAAAGATGCAATCCCCTAGGAAGTTGAATTTTAAAATTACGATTATGTAAAAATAACCTCTTAATTTAAAATTAAAATTACCCACTAGGAGATAGAAATTCAAAATTAGGGCTAAAAATAACCTCTTAATTTTTTAAAATTTGAATTGAAAGTGATTTAAAGGAAAATTTAAAATTAGGGCCTTGTAAAAAGAACCACTTAATTTTAAAATTACATGAAATGTTGAATTTAAAAATTAGGGCTCTTGTAATTAACCACTTAATTTAAAAATTAGATGAAATGTTGAATTTAAAAATTAGAGCTCTTGTAATTAATCACTTAATTTTAAAATTTAAATTTGAAATTAAATCCAAGATTGCAATTTTGAATTTGAATTGGAATTAACAACAAATTTGAAGAGGGAAATTCAAAATTTAAACAACCCACAGGGTCAATTTTTTTTTAAATTTTAAAAATTAAGGTTTTGAAATTTAACCACTTAATTTTAAAATTTGAATGTGAAATTTGACTTGCAAGTTAAAATTTGAATTTTGAAATTGAATAACACTTAGATCTGAAACAATTAACCCAAATTGTCCAATTTACAAGCTCAATTTTGAAAATAAAAATTAGGGTTTTAATGAAATTAACCTTTAAATTTTTCAAATTTTCAAGGAAATCAAACTTGTAAATGAAAATTTGAATTTTAAATTTGTACACACTTAGATCTAAAAACAAAACTCATAAGTAAGCATATATATAAATGTGTGCATACATATATATACATGTATATATGTGTACACATATATATGATTGAAACATATATATACATGTGTGCATATGCATACATATGTATACATGTATATATATGTACGCACATATATGATTGAAACATAGACAATAAACTAAGAAAACAATAAACATATGACTAAAACATAGATAAATTGAGAAAACAATAAATGTGTCCATATGCATACATATGTATACATGTATATATATGTACACACATATATGATTAAAACATAGACAATAAACTAAGAAAACAATAAACATATATGACTAAAACATAGATAAATTGAGAAAACAATAAACACATATGACTAAAACATAGACGAATCAAGTTCAAAATATAACAACAAGAGAATCATGACATTTTCTAATCATGATAGATAGAAAAAAAATCAACATTTGATGTTACAAATTTGAGGGCTAAAATATTTTTAAAATGACATTATGACATATTTTAATCATATCCTAATTATATCCTTACTTGAACTGCATCTATAGATTTCACAAAATTGACATGTATGAATGATCAATATCTAATTTGCTTTGCACAATAGATGCCCAAAATATGTTGCAACATCAATCAAAATGCAAAATTCGTCACAAACTTAATCAATTGTCCATATGAGTAGGAAAAGGAGTAGGTGTCATGTATCCATAGGCAACACACTCTAGTCCACTTGTAGGTGTAGTTTGTTGGTTAGGAGGGGCTTGTATGCAACTTGCTATATGAACAAGTTGTGTCTGGTTTGCATCTAAATTTAGCTGCAAATGGTTTGAACAGCTAGGGTTAGTCTCAACTTGCATAGTATTGATAGTTTCAAATGTCGGAGATAAGAGGTTAATCATATCAATCAGTTTTGGGTGTTGGGGGATAGAGGATCCTTTGTTGTACACTTATGTTTATCTCTCTACTTGTTTTGCTTTCTTTTCAATTTCCCTTCGTTCTGGATCAACCTTGGTCTGCTTTTGTCTCCTTGTCTTCTCCTATTTTGTAATCAACCTCTCCCTATCTTCTTTCACTTTTCTTGCTTTCTTCTTTGCCCTCATTTCTTTTCTTTCTATCTAATCTCCTTCACATTCTACCTTCCTCTCCCTCAATTGCTTCTTTTTACACTACTGCATTTCTTCATTTCTCTTCTTTTGCACCTCTTGCTCATTGAGCATTTCAATGTAGTCATAGAATGTCAATATTTGGGACTACCTACCTAAGGTGATCACTCCTATTCAACCTCCTCGTGATGTTCAATTCACTTGTTGCACTGGAAGTCTCAAGAATTAGGTGGTTGATCTTGTTAATTGTTGCCCATCCTCTTAGGTGCTTGGCACAAATTCAACTTATTGATCACTAATGTTACTTTTATTTTTATCTTCACAATCACCACCAGTATGATGGTGCCAATTTGCTCCATTTGTGAAGTAATGAATTACCTCTATTGAATCAATTTGTCGTGGGGTTGGCATGGAAAGGGTGACTTCATCAGTCATGAAATTTGTTTGTAGTCCAATAATTCTGGCTACTTCCTTAAGCTATTTTGGTTGGCTAGATTGTGTGTGCAAGTCGAGACCTTCTGATGTAGTATTTGTACCCTCATTGTAGGTTGCTTAAGCAACATGGATGTTTGGTTGGCTAGTTTGTGGTGGCAAACTCAGACCTTCAAATGTAGTCTCTATACCTTCATTGGAAGCATTGTATTTTTGAACAAAAACATCAATTTGATCCTCATTGTAACTTTATGCTACAATGTGCTCTAGTTGATATTCCATTGTAACTGCATCAATCTATGTTCCAATAGTTTGAACATCCTCTTTAACATTGAAGGCCTTGTTTGGCCTCATATCCCTCTCGAGAGAAAACTGATTCAATGGTCAATTTCCAGTCCTATGGAAGCCACTTATAATGTTCCATAGTGTCAATGCCTAGCTAAATGCTTTGCTTGCAAGAGTTGCTAACTCTTCCCATCCAATTTCAATGTGGAGGTTGTTTGCCTAGTTCTTTGTTGTTTGAAGTAATTCTTGAAATGAGAGAAAACACTGACATCAAGTGGTTATAGCTTGTGACTGGTATGAGTAGGCAATGTTAGCAAGTCAATTCCTAAACACCTTACTTAATTGTCTCGAAGGGAACATGGTTGCCATGACCGTCAAAGATAAGAAGGGCCCTATTCGTGAGTGAAACCCCACAAAGGATTGACACTGCAAAATTTTCTAACCAATTAAGAAAGAGTACCTTTGTCATCCATGCATGTTCTTGGACTGCCATGCATGCCCCTAGCTCACAATTTACAATATAGTTTCTCATGTTCCTCTTCGATTTAAACAAGTAAAACCTAGGAATACTTGACCCAACTGCACTAACACAAGCCAAAATGGTGACCCACTCTCTACTTTTTGATATGAGGTGCAATTTACATCTTTGTCCCAATTTGGCAATGACTCTCATGCCACAATTCCTACTAGCTTGCACACCAGCCTCATCATAATTCTAAATTCTACTTGGTCTATAGTGGTACTAGTTGTAAATGTTCTCCAAGTTATACTATAATGATTCCACAATTGAAGGTTGTAGCATGATTTCTCTATTAGTGTCCATTCCTTCAACTGTTTTGATTGTTAAATCTGGGTGCCTCTGTCAAAAATCTACCCACAATGATCTCCCTAGCATCCCATTTTTGAACGGGTTGGCCCTATTTCTAGTTATTTGGACAACAATAGATTGAAGTTGACTGACTTGCAATCCATGGCCAATTTAAGCCATGTCCTTGCACCATTGGACAACTCCATCCTCCTCTTCTATAGATAAAATGGTGTGTAGTCCTCTCCTCTTTGTGCTTGTAACTCCCATCACCTAGGACCTCAAACTGGTATTGGGGATACTATACTTTATTAATGCAACTCTGATTGACATGTTCTTGTCTTCTACACTGACAACTACTCTTTTCATGTCAGCTAGTGACCAGTTTTTAAGGGGCACGGGTGAGGGAAGTTGCACATTACATGATTCATGAACATGTTGAACAATAGTTTCAACAACAAGCTCTTGCTCAACAATAGGCTCTTCATTGGGGTCTATACTCACTTTCTTAGTGAAGTGCACCCCATGAGTGATTCTAACTGTTTGCCTTCCTCTTCAACTATTTCCTTTTTTACCTCATGCCATGATTTTCACTTAACCTGCACAAATAGTCAAAGATGGAATACTATTGAAGCAACAAAACATGTTTGAGCCTTAAAAACATTTCTGGCCTTATGTTTCAAAAGTTTTAAATGATATCTAGATGGCTGATATATTTGTATTTCTTAGAGCAATGTTTGATTTGAATAAGGAGGGTAAGGAAGTGAAGATGTAGAATGCTTGGTCTATTTTCAAGTGTTGTGTGATGAAGGATGATTTTGGGTCCATCAATGTGTTTCATGTATCTTATCCTAATCTTTTTTTCTGAAGATTGTATGTAATGCATCTGGGATTTCAATGTAAGAATTTCCTCGTTTTTGCACCATGACAATTGATGTGATATTTTTTTCTTTTAATCAATGAAGGGAAGTATTACCCCCATATTGGTGCTCATCTATTAAAAAAATAATAATGTGACGGTAACTCTGTATTAAACCCTACATGAAATCATATCATTGATGTGAATTTGACAAATTAAGTGTAATAAATTTCACATTATAAATGGAGACAATAATAGGTGTACATGCTAAGTCGGAATTGGAGACAATAACAGTATACCCATTAAATTTCATGATTAAAAATTAGGGGTTTTGAATAAAAGCAAACAATAATCTATCTTTTTTGCATTCTATGTAATGATTTTTGCATTATAAAGTGAGAGAGATCATTGAACTGAAACTGGGTCAAAATATTGTGACAAAAAAAATGAAAAAATCAATCAAAATATTATGATAGTAACTTTGTATATTTAAACCCTACATAAAATCATATGATTAATGAAAATTTCACAAAATAGGTGTAAATATTTTCACATTATAAAGTGATAGAGATCTTTCAAATCAAACCCTCAATGCCATAGATAGAAATGATGGAAAAACTAAGCAAATTGCATGTGTGAAGGAACAAAAATCCAACATTGAACATCAAATAATTTCATACATATGTATGAATGTGTGTATGTACGCATATGCATTATGTATAAAATGAAAGAAATCATTTGAATGCCATACAGATAGTTATTTCATCGTAAAAGTACAACTTGAGTTGACCTAGTGGTGGAGAACTTGTGCCATTGAAAGAGAGGTCACAAGTTCAAATCCCACAAGGGGGTAGGGTATGTACACTTTATCGACTTCAACCCATTACCAATCCAAAAAAAAAATCATCATAAAATGAAATGTATATATGTATGTGATCTACTAATATATATGTATTGTATTGTATACATATATGTATCTGTGTGTGTGTGTGTGTGTGTGTGTGTGTGTGGGTGTGTTGCAAAAATAATATATATGTATGTATAGATATATATATATGTGTGTATAGGTATATGTATACCTATATATTTGTACACACACACACACACACACACACACACACACACATGTATGTATGTATGTATGTATGTATGGATACAACAATAAAAAAAAATTAAATAACCAATTACAAAATTAAATAACACCTAATTTAAGTGTTTATCCATATGAGCCCATTCACATTTTTCACATTAATGTTAGGAGTGTGTGGCCATTTAATTTTCTGACCACCCTTTTATCTCCACCATCGGTCATGTGCATAGCTTGGTTGGTATGCATTGTTGGGTATCATTGAGCCCTAAAAATATTCTCCACAATAGCAATGCAAGATAGAAACATAATTTTTTATTTGACATTATGACAATTGACTGTTTCTGCAGGTAGCAATAGTCATTGAAAGGGGAATTCATTTTAAGAAACTATAAATATGTGGGCAAGCATGAGATCTATATTTGGGGCAGAATGCAAGTGTGATCAAAGAACTGAAGATCAATGCAAAAGGTTCTTCAATTAAGAGGATAATAAGGTTAGGCATGCATTTTTGATGGTGTTAAAAAGGTGTTAAGCCTTTGGTAAACATGTACATGATGCAGAGGTGTATAAATAATTTTTCACTCCACTGGCCCAAATGGTTGGCTCCCTAGATTTGGCAACAAAGGTTGGGAGCAAGTTGGTTGTGAAATATAACTAGCCTTATATTTCAAAAGTTTTAGATGATATCTAGATGGGTGAGATTTTTGTATTTCTCAGAGCAATCTTTGATTTGAATAAGGAGGGTAAGGAAGAGAAGATGTAGAATGCTTGGTCTATTTTCAAGCGTTGTGTGATGAAGGATGATTTTGGGTCCATCAATGTGTTTCTTGTATCTTATCCTAATCTTTTTTCTGAAGATTGTATGCAATGCATTTGGGATTTCAATGTAATAATTTCCTCATTTCTGCACCATGACAATTGATGTAATATTTTTTTCTTTTGATCAATGAAGGGAAGTACTACCCCCATATTGGTGCTCATCTATTTTTTTAAAAATGTGACAATATCTTTGTATTAAACCCTACATGAAATCATATCATTGATGTGAATTTGACAAAATAAGTGTAATAAATTTCACATTATAAATGGAGACAATAATAGGTGTACATACTAAGTCAGAATCAGAGACAATAACAATATGCCCATTAAATTTCATAATTAAAAATCAGGGGTTTCGAATAAAAGCAAAGGGGTTTCAAATAAAAGCAAAGAATAATCTATCTTTTTTGCATTCTATGTAATGATTTTTGCATTATAAAGTGAGAGAAATCATTGAAATGAAACTCGGTCAAAATATTGTGACAAAAAAATGGAAAAATCGATCAAAATATTATGATAGTAACTCTGTATATTTAAACCCTACATAAAATCATATTATTGATGAAAATTTGACAAAATAGGTGTAAATATTTTCACATTATAAAGTGACAGAGATCTTTGAAATGAAACCCTCAATGCCATAGATAGAAATGATGAAAAAACTAAGCAAATTGCATGTGTGAAGGAACAAAAATCCAACATTGAACATCAAATAATTTCATATATATGTGTGTGAATGTGTGTATGTACGTATATGCATTATTTATAAAATGAAAGAAATCATTTGAATGCCATACATATAATTATTTCATCGTAAAATGAAATGTATATATGTATGTGATCTACTGATATATATAGTGTGTGTTGTGTGGGGGGGGGGGGGAGGGGACAAGAACCTTATATCCATTAAATTTCATTATTATAAACTAAAACAAGTAATAAAAGAAGGAGATGCAACATATAAAAATTTAATTGTGTACTATACACTAGTAACCATGCACATGTAAATGTAAATTAAGTACATTTTAATTTTGTGCCACTTGTTTTGAGTGGTAATTGTAAACATAAAGTTTTATCATAAATAAAAAATGACTTATTTTATACAACTTGTCTTAGATGAGAATAAAATATGTACCAATAGTAGTTTTTTTTTTCAATTTTTTTTTGGTCAACTACACATTACCTAATGAACATGTATTAGTATATAAGAAAATATTTATTGATTTAATTAAAATTATGTAATGATTAAAATAATATTTTTTTTTGAAAATCAAATTGATAAAGAATGATTAGTTATTGAAACACGATCCACTACTAATGCTCTTCCCTGAAATATGGAATAAGAAAATATACTAGAAGAGACCTTTCAAACTGGCATAAAGGTTCCGGACTGCTGTTTCGTGATCATAATTTACATGGCGACCTGAAATTGTAATATGTGACCAAAAAAACAGACAAATTTCAGTGGTGGCTGTCACGTTAGTTTTTGATTCCCTTACCAATACACAATTTTTACAGAATTGTAGAACTCTGTGATAACGTGGAGGGTTGTTTTCTTCACCTTAAGATTGTTTTTTGTTCCTTTTTTTTCATCACTTCTACAGAGGTGATTCAATATTCTTATGTTATAAACATACAAACAGGCTTGTAAGTTGGTTGAGTGTAGTTCTTCCTTTCGATCAACCATGGAGAGAGGTGATTCGATTCATAGCGATGGACATGAGAATGATATGTTAGACCCACTTCTCGCCAAGGATGAAACAGTTGTAGTTGAAGCTGAGCAGGATGAATGGAAGTGCAGTAAAGCTTTAGTATGGAAAGAAGTAAAGAAACAGAGCTGGATAGCAGGGCCTATGGTGGCAGTGAATTTGTTACAGTTTAGCTTGCGGATGATATCTGTTATGGTGGTGGGGCATTTAGGGGAGCTTGCACTCTCTAGTGCATCTATTGCTACTTCCTTTGCAAATGTCTCTGTCATCAGTGTGATGGTATAATTTAAGAACCTTAGTTTACTTTGGTTTGCTTTTGTTGTAAGAGTTTATAGTTCAAATACTTTCCCGATATTCTTTTCCTTCTTAAATTCCCCAAAAGGAAAAAGCTTTAGAAAAGGCTGAAAAATTAAAGCATTATCTCAGAATCTGGACTCTTTCAATTCTAGGATGACTGGTGTCCTTAAATGCTTAGCTGCACTGATTCCTAATGTACACGATTCTGTAGATCTTGACCATTGTAAAGAATAGAATTATAAGACATCAAATTGCTCTGTTTTATAGATAAGCCATCCCCTGCAACCCATATTTGATGACTTTTTGGGATCTGCAACTGAGTAAAAATTTCATACTGATGCACTGCTGAAGCAGAGGGCTCTAATGATAAGCTGTTAATCAGGCACAACGCTTCTTGCTTAAAGGTTTTGAAATGGGGACGCAAGTTAAAAAGGATTTGGAAAAATGGGTGACCGACCTGCCTTGAAAAACTGATTAATGGTTTGAGTCTGATTGCAAGTGGGCCATTCGAGTTCCAGTTAGATGGGTAAAAAACACAAAAACATGAGTTATTACAATTGATCCCCAAAATATTATTTTGATAATGATACACTGTTGAAACAGTATGTGCTTAATTTTTTTTTATAAGATCCCAAGTACAGACTCAAATCATATGGCAGGCTTTTGATGTTTTCAATAGTTTTTGCTGCAGGTACTAAGAAATTTATCAATACCTCCTAGATGATTCATTGAATTAACCTTGTTTTCAACTAGAGTTGCTCAGCAGATGCTAATCTCGTTACTAATTTTGATCCTTGGAAAAGAAGTACACCAAACTATCTATATGTATGTCATATCTTCATATGGGCAAGATGAGGGCTGTGTCTATTCTGGCTTCAATACGATCGAATCTGTCAGACTAACAAGACGTGTTATGCATTCTCAGCTGTTGGATAGAAAATCTAGGGTTGAAAATCGCCAGCCGTTGGATAGAAAATCTAGGGTTGAAAATCACCAGCTGTTGGATAGAAAATCTAAGATTGAAAATCGCTACTAACATCCCGCGACTAATGAGGGTGAGGGAATCAAGGCTGAGGTTCTTTATAGAGCACCTAGGAGTACAGATTATTCCAGGAAATAATATTAGATTTTGTGAGACTATTGATCTTGATAATTTGTATTATTGTAACTTTAAAAGTGAATTATTAGAGATTTTTGTAGTAATAGAAATAATTATATAGATTTTATAAATATACAAAATTATTATTTAAATGATTTAGATCATTTATTTATGTATTTATTGAAAAAAGGAAAACAAAATTACAGATTACATAGCACTTTTAACACTTAGCTACAGCAACAAAATATAGCTGCGAAGACAAAAATTTACAGATTATAGAGCACCTTAAATATTTCAGAAACTACTACAACAGTAAAATGTAGCTGCAGAGACAAGAAAGATTACAAACAGTTTCATGAGCAGCTCCGTATCAGATAACAAGACAGCTACAACAACAAAATGTAGCTGCAGATACAAGCATAACTATTACAAACATAAGGTTCCATGAGCAGCCTCATATCGGAAGTTATCAGAAAGCAGCTCTTAGCCATGAAATCTCCAGCCATACATCCGTTGGTAAAACCTTTTATATTTGTCTTACTAGCATTTATCAAAGATCTCTTTCCAATCATAATTACAGCATCACAATGGAAGACGAATCAACCAGCAGAAGGTTCAACATATCTGTAGTGTCAGCCACTTGGAAGAACAACGATCTCATTAGTCCTGTAATCAACAACTGTCATTCTTGCCTCAAAAGCACTGAATTGAATTTGTATCTCTCTCAGCGTGGTCAGGGTTGAACAGGAGGGAGGATTGCAAAAGACTGAGATGAGGGGAGAAATTCACACAAATGATTTAGGCTTCCAATTGAATAGCAAAGAAAGTGCAGGAGAAGGCAGCTAGGGAATTTTCTTTCCTCACACCTAAATATCATATCACAAACTTTCAAACATTTGGACCATTGATTGAGTTATTACACTTAAATTTGTTTAATTCATTTGTTTTTTGTTTGATATTCATGTTTTGTTTTGTTATAAGTTCCAGTCACTTTTTAAAAACTTTCATTTACCTAATTTGTTTGGCTAAAAAATATCAACTGAGACAAAATTACTTTTCATCTGAAAGAAAGATGTGACATTCATTTTTATAGTGTAAGAACTTTTTTATAATTGTAATTGTTTGAAATTCATATTACAATGTTCACTAATCTACTCAATTACTATGTTTTTTATAAAACTAGCAATTGCATCTTGGTGTACAATGGGTACGCCGAAAAGCATGGAAGTTCAATTGGAGAAAATTTTAGTTTTGGATACATTTGTGTTGTACATGAGGTGAATTGATAGTAAATTTGGCAAATGTTGTTGTTCGTGTAACAAAGGTTAGAAACTAGTCCATCCAAACACAAGTTAAACAAAACCTCTAAATTGGCTCCCTTAGTCAATGTCAAAATGTCAAAGATGATCATATAGGATAACATTCCAATATAAATTTTAATGTCCATATAGGTTATGTCAAAATGACTATTATATATTTAATATTAAATATGGGTGTAACTTATTAATGATTTTTAATAAGTATATTAAGAGAGCTTGTAAGTCTAATAGATTTCTCAAGATATCATATTCACCATAAACTACGTATGTTTATTATAATTCATCTATTAAGATTATTTAATAAATAAGTTTTACAAAAGATATTTAGAATCAAAAATACATATTTTATATATGATTCGTCATTATATATTTAAGTTAATAAGACACAGAGTTTAATTTTAGTTAAAAAGTATAACGGTGGAGAGATATAGTTTTATATATATATATATATAGCAAAACACAAGATGCATACTAGTAAAAATAAAGTAAAAGAGAAAAAGGTCACAATTTGAATTCTACAATGAACCAATTCAACACACAATCCATGAGATCTATTCAACACACAATCCATAAGATCTGTGGTCATTATGCAAGTGTGTGTGAATATTAAGGAATGTACAAAGGCACATTTATGGAGGAGACAACTGGCATTAATAAGGAGAGGGCACAAGTAAGACTAAGCACAACCATGCCATTTATATGATATGGCATACTAGTTCTCGAATTGTCTGGAAAGCAATGCCAAGTTGTGCAGCAAATGTTGGTTGTCCCAAAAGAAGGGATTTTTTATGATGGGTTGCACTGTATTAAACCAGACTTTTGTTATTTTCTTCTGTTAATAAATATCTTGGGTTTGACTTCAACAAAAATCTAAATTGGGATGGTTGTAAGAAGAAGAGAATCCTAGGTGGTTGGAAAGCTTGGTATGCTCTTCAAATCAGATGTAGAGAAGCGGAGATTTGGGATTGGAAGGCCTCCCAAACTCTTTTTGGGTTTTTAGTTCTTCCCGTTATTCTCTATGGTTGTGAATTATGGGCCAGTAGCACTTCAAGTTCATAGTGGAAGCAAATCGAGCAAATCTAAAAGCGCTTGATAACAAGCAAGTTCAAGATAAAAAATACAGTTCCTTATAATATCATGTTGAATGAAACTGGTGTTGCTCCTATTGAAGCTATTGCTATGGTTCGTCTCATTAGTTATCTCAAAAGAATTGGGCAAATGGAGGAAGGCAGATGGTCTAAAGCGGGTTTCAATGACACCTTGTGCAAAAGAAAGAAGACTTGGATGCAACAAAACATCAAATGGTTGAGTGAATGGAATATCTACCTAAATTCGTTCCCCACAAATAGTAAAGAGATAAAGGCTTTTGTTATGGATAAGTTTCACAAGTAGGCTTGGGGTAATGAGTTAGTGAGAAAGAAAGAAATATTATATCACGAAGTTCAATCTTGCTAATGATCATCATCAAAAAGCTTATATAAGGGTTAATATTTTGTGGAAAGCTAAGTGTATTATTGTTCAATTAAGAACTAACACTCACCAGCGCCGTAGTGAAACTGGTCATTGGAAAAGACCAAAAGAAACTTGGGAGGAAAGAGTGTGTATTTTTTGCACATCTGGGAAAGTTGAAACCGAAAAACACTTCATTTTAGAGTGTGACGCCTTCAAAGATGTTAGGGACAAGTATAATAAATTATTGACTAAGGGATCTTGGTATGATTTTTTCAGCGAGGATTTTTTCGAGAGGTTGGGGCCACTTGTCAGCATTTTACACAGAAAGCGGGTAGATTTGCAGAAATCGGTTAGATTTTGATGTGTTGTCTCAGAGACTTTGTTAAGTCTTGTGAACATTAAAATAAATTTCTTTCTTTCTATAATAATTACGTTTTGGATGACCACAATAAATACACCAACTACATAGAGGCGAATGCCAAAAGAATAAATTGATAAAAGATTTACCCAAATAAATAAATAAACAAATTACAATTGACCATGCCATTACTAATCCGTCTCTTGGGCGGCACGAAAGCCATTCGGAATTAAAGCCTGGGGAAGAGAGAATTGACGGGGGATTTCAATAACCTATTCTGTAAGCTCCCATTTTATCACAGGCAAGAAGAGAAGTGTTTGGGAATGAAAAGGGACGATCTGGACAGTATCTTATTCCAGGAGATGACATATCTTTGAGGCATTCTGTAAACAATTCAGATGCTATTTCAAAGCTTCCATTTTGGTAGTCACAACAGCGAAGAGACAACATCAGTTAGGCATTCTGTCACGTAACCCATGTGCTTGTCCTATGTTTTCACACTTTGCGTACATGCATACCAGAGCTATCACTACGATAGCTCCTAGCTCGACACAGGCAGAGAAGATGCAGGCTTAAGGTTGCGATTTCAGATATTCTTGCAATCGTTACAATCTTTTTGAGAATACATTCATTTGGGGCGTTTTGTTAAACAATTCATTTGCCTTGTCTACGCTTTCACATTTTGCGTATGCATCTCTACTAAGGTAGTTGCAATTAGGAAACCTGACAAAATCCCTCTTACTTTCAAGTATGTCCATACTCTGTTCAAAGATTTCCCTTTGGCCCTTTGGGTCAGGGACGAAGGACATTGGAAAAGAATTGTCTTTATACCTGCCATTTACACTTGCTTGAAAGTTTCTAAAGCTTGACGCATGCCCATACCCTATTCCAAAGCTCCTACTGTATCATACGCAAGCTGAGAGAGCTGGATTTACAGCCAAACTGCAATAGCTTGAAAGTTTCTAAAGCCTTTTCAACCATCTATCTCCTGTGTATCTAATCCAGTCAATGCATATCCTTGAATCATTGCATTACGTGAGCTAACGTCTCTTTGAAGCATTATGTCAAAACTCTTAACTCCTATTTTGGCAGAGGTGAGCACGGGAAATCAGACGCTCCATATTTTCCCAATTGTCTTGCAACGATTTAACGAACTTTGAACCTTCACTTATTCGGCATCGGGTGAAACCGCGTCGTTCTTGATAGCAACTTATATTGACATGTTATCCACGTAACTGCGCAATTAAGCCACCAAAACCTCACTAGATGTGGACATATCGAGCTGTGACACTTATCGTACTTGCCCCGTTAGTGCGCTACAAACGGATGCCACCTCGAAACTTCCTTCCGCCTTCGTTCCTCCGGCCTATTTAATGTCGTTTCAGAAATTTAATGCTCCAAATGTTCTAAATTACGTACGTACACCATTGACTTGACCAAGAAAAAAAAAATCAACGGATAAAATTTTCCCAATTGTCTTGAGATTTGAGCCATTGATTTTAAAAGTCACCCGGTGCATCTCATATAAGTCTTCCCCGTAAAAATACCACATCTAATCTATTTTATTTAAAACATATTATATTAAAATAATTGTGAATATTTAAGAGAATATGATATATTTTATGATTAAATTAACTGATGAAGGTCAAAAACTATTGGCATATAATTGCTAGTGTTATATCATTAAGGTCTTTGACTATGTACTAAAATAAAAAGATACCGGTAGAAAAGACCAAAAAAAGTTATCTCAAACTTCAAACTGATATATTTTAGTGCATTACTGCTCCCCATACAATTGCTAATGTTATACCATTAAGGTCTTTGACTATGTACTAAATAAAAAGATACTGCTAGAAGAGACAAAAAAAAGTCATCTCAAACTTCAGACTGATATATTTTAGTGCATTACGGCTCCCCATACAATTGCTAATGTTATACCATTAAGGTTTCTGACTATGTACTAAAATAAAAAGATACTGCTAGAAGAGACAAAAACGTAATCTCAAACTTCAAACTGATATATTTTAGTGCATTACGGCTCCCCAACTGTCGTTTCGTGATCATAATTTACATGGCGGCCTGTTGGAAATTGTATTTGGCACAGAAGCAGACAGGTGGCTGTGGTGGGCCGTCAATTTTTTATTCCCTTATCAATACAGAATTTGAAAACTGTGATTAAATGAAGGATTTTTTTATTTTCCATCTCTCTTCTACGGAGGCAATTCAATATTGTTATGTTATAAACATACAAACCGGCTTATAACTTGGTTGAATTTAGTGTTTCCATTCGATCAACCATGGAGAGAGGTGATTCAATTCAGAGCCATGAGAGTGATGTGCTGGAGCCACTTGTAGCCAAGGAGGAAACAGTTATATTTGGGGATGAGCAGGATGAAGTGAAGTGTAGTGGAGCTCTAGTATGGGAGGAAATAAAGAAACAATGCTGGATAGCAGGGCCTATGTCGTCTATGAATTTTTTACAGTTTGGCTTGGAGGTGATATCTGTTATGTTGGTAGGGCATTTAGGGGAGCTTGCTCTCTCTAGTGCATCTATTGCTACTTCTTTCGCAAATTTCTCTGGCATCAGTGTGATGGTATAATTTAAGAACCTTCCTTTGCTTTGCTTTTGTTGTGAGAATTTATAGTTTGAATACTTTCTTGATATTCTTTTCCTTCTTAGATTCTCAAAAAGGAAAAAGCTTTAGAAAAGTTGAAAAATTAAAGCATCATCTCAGAATCTGGACTCTTTCCCTTCCAGGATGACTATCGTCCTTAAACGTTTAGTTGCACTACGTCCTAGTGTATATAATTCCACAAATCTTGAACTATCAACTTGCCCTTGTAAAGCGTAAAATCATAAGACATCAAACTGCTCTGTTTTATAGATAAGCCATCCCCTGCAGCCGAGTAAATATTTCAAATTGATGCACTGCTGAAGCAGTTTGCTTTAATAATAGGCTGTTCATCGGGCACAATACTTGCTTAAAGGTTTTGAAATATTGTTAAGTGGACTTGGGTAAATGGGTGACCAACATGCTTGGAAATCTTGTTAATTGGGTAAATGGGTGACCAACATGCTTGCAAATCTTGTTAATTGGGTTTGAGGCTGATGCAGAGAGTACCTCAAGTCTCCTCTGTCGTTTTCTCTCGAACAAACTGCTCAATAATTAAATAGTCACAAAACCAGGAAAATCCCTGTTTCTGAAGAGGTAAACAGTCAAAAGTGCTTTGTCCATCACAAGAAAAATAAAATCTTAACTAAAATGGAATATGACTCAGATTTGCAGAATCAAATATCACAAAAATTGGAAACAAGAGAACATCAAAAAACTGGGTCATGTTGTTCATTCATATTCCAGCAAGAAATTGTTTACAAAGCCAAAACTCTATATCAGAGATCTTCCACCAAAAACAAAGAAACTTCCACAAAAAACAAAATCCGACTCCCACCCCCTAATAAGGAAAGGAAAAATCAACAATAGAATCTGTCCAAAATGGACAGTACCCAAAAAAAAAGGCATGAGACAGCAAGGAAAAGGCAAGGCAGTTGGGTAGTGGGCCCAACAATTAACCAATAGTTACATTATCTTCCTGCCTCCGAAAGATTCTGAATCTTTTGATTCAGAAGAGTCTAATCTTGTAAATTTCATGAGATCTTCTTCAGGTAAACCCACTCATTTGACCAAAACATCTTGTAATTTAATTTTTTTTGGCTCTTGTGGCAACAGTCTTAGTATCCACTATCTTTTCAATGTGTTAACTGTTTTTTTTTCTGTGGCAAAGTACTGTTCAAGTCTCTCAGCACATTTTCATCAGGAACTTGTTGAGGACCAGCATGGTAGGGGTAAAGGTTTGCAACATTTAAAATAGGACTAATCTCCAATTTTTTCATGCAAATATAACAAGGAGGCATTCTCACTAATTTTCTTAGTATTTTGCATGGTCCCATTTTTTTAGGTTTCACTATTTCTTATATGTGCACTAAGGAAATCTTTCTTTACATAAATACTCCATGACTTGCTCACCCTCCTCATATATTTTCTCCTTTCCACACAAAACAACATTCCTTTTATATTTTTCATTGGTTAATTGCATCTTGTGCTTCACTTGTTGTTGTACTTCTTGTATATGCATTGCAAAGTCCTCAACATCTTGACTAACCCATTTCCTATTTGGAAGATCATTAAGATCAACAACACCCTTAGGATTGTTCCCTTAAACAACTTGGAAAGGGGAATTACTAATGGACCTATTGATGCTTGAGTTAAAAGCAAACTCAACCTATGACAAAATCAAATCCCATTGCCTTGGATTCTCACCAACTAAGCATTGAAGAAAATTACCCAAAGTCCTATTACCACCTCAGTTGACCCATCTATTTGAGGGTGATAGGTTGAACTATACTGCAGTTTGCTATCAAGATTTCTCCACAAAGTCCTCCAAAAGTGACTCAAAAACTTTGTATCCCAATCACTAGTAATCATGGTAATTAGGAGATGCGTCTCTCACCCCCTGAGATGCACCTCCGCAATGGAGATGCGTCTCTAGTATCGAGGACGTCCTTGGAAAGGTCTTGACACATAGGGTTCTTTTGGCCACCATCTCCCACCATCTTCAAAGTCTCCCAACCAATAATTGACGTATCTTGCCAAAAAACTTAGGGCAAAATGCAGTAAAAGGCAAAAAAGGAATGCAAATAAAAAAATAGGCCTACATAATGTTTCATGCTGATATTTTGGATGATACAAAATTCCATGCAAAGTTATAATTATTGGATCTACTAACAGTGTAGACTTTTTGAGAGGGACATAAAAAGTTGTGTGACTGATTTTCTGTCATTGTTATGGTCTAAAGAGAAATTCGCCTTTACTATTTACTATTCTTTTACAACTGATTTACTGTTCTTGTTTTCAAAGTTCCATGTCATGATATTTTCTGGAAATTATTGAATTTTATTAAAAAAAATGTCATCTCCAAGTACCCTTGTCTCCTACTTTTGAAAATTAGTCATACCAGTACCAATACCAGTTGCTAGCATCTCCAAGTAACCCGGTCTCCTAGTGACTATGCTAGTAATGGTGTTGGGCAATCCATATAAGCAAACAATTTCTGTAAAGAATAAATCAGCAACCTTACTTGCCTCTATAGTCTTTTTTCATGGAATAAAGTGGGTCATCTTTAAGAACCAATCCACAACATCAAAAATAGAATCATTTCCTCCTTGAGTATGAGGTAAAACCAATATGGAATCCATGGAGATGTCAACCCGAGGTCCCTCAGTAACAAGTAAAGGTTTGTATAAATCTATGTTTTGCTGCCCTCCTTTAGAAACTTGACAAACTCTACATGTAGAAACAAACTTATTCAACATCCTTCCTTGATTGAGGCCAAAAAATTTCTCACTTACCAAGCTATAAGTTTTGTCTTTTCCAAAGTGTACCCCTAATCCATTCTAAAATCAGTTTGTCCCACTTAGATCTTGTGGGGATACAAAGTTGGAGTCCTTCAAATAAAGATCCACTTACCAACAAGTCTTCTTTAAATAATTTTCTCCTTGCAGCAGCAGGACTATTGACGGTAGTGATAACTTTGCTGAAATAAGGATCAGTTGCATATTCCCCTTTCATTTCCTCAAACCCAACAATCTCCTTGGTCATTGAGACAAATAGGTGGCGTCTTCTATTTAAACCATCAACCACTAGATTAGTTTTAGCAGTCAAATGTTGAACAACGAATGTATAATTTTTCAAGCAAGAGACCCGTTTGGCATGTTCATATGACAATTTGGCTTGAGAATTGATATATTTCAAAGCTTGATTGTGTGTCAACAAGATGAATTCTCTGTGCAATGAGTAGTACCTCCATTGTTTCAAAGTTTGAACAATTGCATAGAATTCTTATCATAAGTACAATACCTCTTCTTGGAATAATTTAGTTTCTCACGAAAGTAGGCAATTGGCTTGCCTTCTTGACTCAACACACCCCCAATGACTACTGCACAAGCATCACACTCAATGGAAAAAAATTCTCAAAATCTGGTAAAGCAAGTATAGCGACTTCAGTCACCTTCTCTTTAAGCTACTTAAAACTTCTATCAGCTACTTGAGTCCAAGAAAAAGACTTTCTATTAGTACAATCAGTCAAAAAAGCACTTATTCGACTAAAATTTCAAATAAACCTTTTATAGAAGTTTACTAACTCATGAAAACTCTTTATTATTGCAATACTTGAGGGGTAGGCCATTTAAGTATAGCCTTAACCTTTTCAGGATCCATGCTTACTCCTTCTGAAATTACATTTCTAAGTTAAACCAACTCGTCTATACAAAATTCACTTTTTTCAAGATTTATAAATAGCTTATCCCTTCTAAGAGTATTAAAAATAATTTGAAGGTGTTTCAAATGTTCTTCCATGCTCTTGCTGAAAATCAGAATATCATCAAAACAGATTATAACATACTTTCCAATGTAGGATCTAAATACCTAGTTCATGGTGCACATAAAAGTGGCGGGGGCATTAGACATTCCGAATGACATCACAACCATTCATGTAATCCATCCTTGACCTTGAATGCTATCTTCCATTCATCCTCTTCTTGGATTTGGATTTGATGATAGCCACTTCTCAAATCAACCTTGAAAAAATTCTTAGCACCTGCCAAACAATCTAACATGTCAGCCATTCTTGGAAGGGGGTACTGATACCTCGCCATAATCTTGTCGATGGCTCTAGAGTCCACACACATTTTCCATTTTCCACCTTTTTTAGGTGAAAATAAATAAGGTGTGGCACAAGGGCTCATACTCTCCCTTATGAATCCCTTTTCTAACAATTCACAACTTCCTTCTCATTGATATGCAAATTGATTAGGGAGCTTGGACCCTGTTAATAAATCAATGTGGTTTGGAATACCTTGTGAAGGAGGTAAACCAACTAGCAGCTCTATTGGAGTTATATCAGAATATTCTTCCAACAAATTTTGCATCTCTAGAGGAGGTTGGATTTTAAAAGGCTCCCTTACTTCTGCTGGGCATAATAAATAACAAGATCCTTTGATCTTGTTGCAAAATTTTTTATAGCTGGTTAAAATAAGAGACAGGGCTGACATTTCAAATGCATTCTCTTCTTTTCATGGTTTTATGAGTGTTTTCTTTCCTTTATGTTGAACTTCATAAGTATTCTTCCGACCTCGATGGATAACATTTCGGTCATACTTATAAGGCGTACCCAACAACAAATGATATGCATCTGTTGGCACTACATTGTAGAGGACTTCATCCACATAATGGCCAATTTTGAATGCTACAAGACAAGATTTATCCACAAGCACACTGTGGTCTTTATTTGATGAAGAAATCTTGTAGGAATTAGATTTTGGAACACAAACAAGTTGTAATTTGTTAACCATTTTTGTACTCACCAATTATCAGTAGATCCACCATCTATGATCACCTTACATACCTTGTTCTTACATTTGCATTTCATTTGGAAGACACTTTCCTCTTCCAATCAACTTCAAGAGTTTTCTTGTCTCCAGATATTAAGGTTCTTCTCAACATTAGGTTCTCTTTGGACTCAACATCATCTTCTTTTGACCAAAGGTTTTCTTCTTCTTGGGCTACCATCACCCTTTTAGGGTTTTGACGACAATCTATAGCTTTGTGGGCTTCATCACAAAGAAACACTTCAAGGGCTTCCGCTCCCCGAAAGGCAATTGTCCACATCCCCTACCTCTAACGCTTTTCCTTCCTTAAAAATATGGCTTCACACTTCCATTTGGGTCTACCATCCTTATTACTCATAAATTTTCCCTCTTAGTTTATCTTCTCCTCTACTCTCAATGCATATTCATAAGCTTCATCCATCGTAGATAATTTCAGTAATGCAGGCTCATCTTAAAGTTGAAACTTTTGTCCATTCACATACCAAGCAACAACTTGTCCATCACTCTCTTGTATTTCCATCTAAATTTGAAGCCTCATGAATTGCTCACTATAAGCTTGTACCATTGATCCTTTTGTTTCAAAATTTGAAATTATTTAAACAATTTTTGTTGATAATCTAAAGGCAAAATTTGAGATCTCAAATGTTTTAGCATCTTAGGCCAAAGCCTAATCTTATCTTTTCCTTGTCTTCTTAAAATTTGCACATTCTCACACATAGGGCTCCATGCAACTTCAACTTGGATGCGACAATTTTCACTCGTTTTGGATCTTCCTTATCAATATTCTCCATTTCAAAGTACTTTTCCAAATCTTGTACCCAATCTAAAAATGCATGTGGGTTGAGCTCACTTTTAAATTCAGAAATATCAACTTTTATCTTAGACTTCGGTGTTTTAAGGCTTCAATAAGCCTCTCCATTGGGCCTAAGGCATTAACAACATTCCTACTAAGGCCAGCATTCCTCTTTCCCCTTCCTCTCCAATTCACACAAGCTATGCTCTGGTCCATTGTTGACTAAGTAGATACCAAAACTGATGCAGAGAGTACGCCAGGTCTCCTTTGCCCTTGTCTCTTGATCAAACTGCTCAATAATTAATAACCTGCTTTTCAACCAGAGTTGCTCGGCAGATACAAATATCATTACTAATTTCGACCCTGTATTGGACCTTTGAACCTGAGCTCTGAATTTTACAAAACATAATTCAATCTTGATCTCTTAGATTCTTGCTCGGTATTGGAAAAAAAGTTATTTTGAGGTTTCTAATCTGCTTTGATGAATGTAATAATGCTATAAAGAAAAATGAATAAATCCACACTAAATTTTTACCTATTGTCCCGTGAAGTGAATAATAGTCACCCTTTTCCTTATTTGATGAATTTTTTAAAAGCTTTTTGCAGAAACCTAATTAAAAAGTAACTTGATTTGGTCTACATGCTTGCAACATTGAATTGACCCTAAAGATAATTTCAGCAATTATTATGGTTAACTTATTTTTGGAGAGTTTTGAAGTCTACAGTAAGTATATTCACAGAAGTGAAGGTTTAAGTTTGTTTAAAAGCCATGAGTGCAATGTTTCATGAAATATTAACTGTTTTCTCTTCTATCTGTACAGATGGGAATGGGCAGTACATTGGAAACACTATGTGGACAGGCCTATGGGGCAAAGCAATACCATCAGCTTGGGATTCATGTGCAGAGAGCATTTTTTGCTCTTTTTTGTGTCAGCCTACCGATTGCTGTGATGTGGGCATACATGAGCAACATTCTAATTGCATTTGGGCAGGACCCTTTGATATCCTTTGAGGCAGGGAAATATGCCAGATGGATGATTCCCAGTCTGTTTGGTTATGCAGCTCTTCAACCCCTTGTAAGATTTCTCCAGTCACAAAGCATTGTCTTTCCCATGATGCTATGCTCTGCAATTACTTTGTGTGTCCATGTTCCCATGTGCTGGGTTCTGGTATTTAAAAGTGGATTAGGAAATAAAGGGGCTGCCTTGGCAAACAGCATTTCGTACTGGGTCAACGCAATACTTCTTTTACTATATATTAAAATTTCACCTGCATGCAAGAGGACATGGACACCCTTTACATGGGAGGCTTTGCATGATATTACACATTTTCTCAAGCTTGCCATTCCATCTGCATTCATGATCTGGTATACTACATAAATCTCTTAGCTGCAAAATTTAACCACTTCATAGCATTTATGTGATTAATATACTTCTTTTTATCCCTTCTCAATATTTAAATTTCATAGCGCATGATGAACATTTTGTCAAATAGACCAAATCCATTTTTGTTCATCCTACCATACCACAAGTTGTTAATGCTGTATAGATTATATTAGAATGCCCTTTTAAATTTATTTTATTATTTCATTATTCTATGGGTGTCAACAGCTTGCAGTGGTGGTCCTTTGAAATACTTATTCTCTTGTCAGGTCTGTTGCCCAATCCAAAACTTGAGACATCAGTTCTTTCAATCTGGTATGTGTGTATAATATGAGAATTCTAATTATGAAGTGTTAAATAAGAAGCTTAATAAATTAATTATAAGAGAATCTTAATTAGAGCATTTTATTACATCTGCTTCATTTTTATCTCAGCTAGTTTTTAATCTTGCAGCCTTAACACTTCTTCTCTAGCATATATGATTCCCTTTGGTTTTAGTGCTGCTGTAAGGTAAGTACATTTTACATCTAACTAGTAAATTTCTACTATTTCTGTTTGTCATTTAACCTAGTCAACTACGAATCATTTAACCTATCAAAGATTTAATCAAAATCATTTTCAATCAAAAAATTTCACAATGTTTGCATTACAGTACACGAGTTTCAAATGAACTGGGGGCTGGACACTCACATGCTGCCCGCTTAGCAGTGTATGTAGTGTTATTTATAGCAATCACAGAGGCAGTCATGATAGTATGTCTTTTATTCTCTATACGAAATGTTTGGGGCTATGCTTACAGCAATGAAAAAGAGGTCATTGATTATCTTGCAAGCATGATCCCATTGCTAGCAGCCTCTTCCTTTTTGGATGGACTCCAATGCATTCTTTCAGGTTCAAATTACCCTGTATAGTGTATAGTCATATTTCGAACTACAAACATATTCACCTCGAAGTCATGATATCATAACAACACTTTCTGTAGATGTAATGGTTGATTGAAAATAACATTTCAGGCATTGCTAGAGGATGTGGGTGGCAAAAAGTGGGTGCTTATGTTAATCTTGGGGCATACTACATGGTTGGCATTCCTATAGCTTTCTTTTTGGCCTTTGTACTGCATATTGGTGGCAGGGTCAGTTACCCTTTCCCCGCTGATTTGATTTACAAAGCTCTGAAATTTATGTTTTCAATGCTTGAGAAATAGATGAGAACTTCGGAAAAAAATTAAAGTTTATCTTACATGTTAGAGTAGATTTTTGCCAGCTAAAAATTTCTGAAAATAGAACTGTTAGTTTCCGTGTCATAAGGCATCCATATGTAAAGGTGAGACTGGTAATCTGCTCATTTCAAAATTGTTGATTCAGAATAGGATGTCAGAAACTAGAAAACGTTATTGATGCATTTCTAGGAATTAACTGAGTGAAGGCATAAAGCTAACTTCATATTATATCTCATTGTCTAGACTTCTTTGCTACACAGTTCTCGACTATACTTCATTTGAATCCTAACTGCTACGTATATCCAAACTATTTTTCATCGCAAGCTTGACTTTGCCGTATTTCAACATATAAAACCAATAGTCTAGTTCCTTTCCTCTTAGCAATAGTTGAGAAAGTACACGACTCTGTAGGCTGCAAAGAAAATGCTGATGTTTACAAATAAAGGAATAAAATATTACTTTTTAACATTTTGAACTGTTGCTTATGCAAAAATTCCAAATTTTTGTGTATGTTTCAGGGACTCTGGCTCGGAATTATCTGTGGCCTTTCTGTACAATCAATTTTACTATTCCTAGTAACAACATGTACAGGCTGGGAACAAGAAGTAAGTAGATCCAATTTTATTATTCTAAAGAGTTGACTTAAAATATACAGCAATTATTGGTTTAAATGAAAAAAGAAGACATGAACTGTATCCATTTTCTTTTCCTGCGATGATGGTGTATAGGATTGAGATGGATTATCTGAATGTAAAGTATATAAGAGGCAGAAGAATAACCCATAGCAGCTTATAATGAATCTTATTTATATCAGACTAATTTCAAATTTCATTTGAGGTTGAAGTTTATCTACATGATTAAACCAGTTTGATTTGATGCACATTACATTCATTAATTGTCCACATGCACATAGCATCTAGACCCACAAATTTGTTGACTCTGAGTCTTCAGATACTAAATCTACTATATTCTTCTTTACAGTGTATTGTTTGAGCCATGAAAAGGAATGCTTGCATTGAATCTACCTAAATACTATCCATGGATGTAGTAATACACTTACTATATTGTTTACTCACATAAGCGTTGGTTGTCTTATGGCTAGGCAAGGAATGCAAGAGACAGAGTATATGCATCATCATTACCCGTAGCTACTGATGATATAGTAAAGGTATGAACTTTTTATTCTTCTTATAAGAGAAAGGCTAATTTTTGGAAAATTCCTATTAAATTAAGAATGAATAATTCTGTGAGATAAAAGACATGGAAAAAAGCATCTAAAGCAAAATATTTTGATGTTTCTAAGCAGATCAAATACTAGGAAAAGCAATTGCTGCACTGTCATAGATTACCCTTAACTTATTGTCATGGATGTTTGACATCAAACAGGATGATAACAATTAATGAACCTGATGCTGATAAATTCTGTAACCTCAAGCTCTTGAACGAACAAAGTTGATTTTTGGCTGGCTTCAGCTCTAAAATATGTCATAATGGCAGAAGTGGCGTTATAAAACTGAAAAAGTGGATGAAATTTTGAACAATGTTGTTATACAATAGCTTACAAAGGCAAAACTAGTTTACAAGGAAAATTCAGATAATACCTTCCTAAAAGGAATTTGAAATTTCTTTAGGGTTTTGGTGTTATGGAAATGGGCAAATCGTGGTATGTTTTGAGCTGCCAAATACTTTTGTAAAAGAGGTAATCTATGTGGAGCAGGGTAATGAGCGGAATGCTTCAAAATAAACATCTGCATGTGAACAATAATATAACAAAATTCAAACAATTCTGCAAAAAGCCTTCTGTAAGTACTAATGTAATATATTACATAGGCTGTCAATTGCTCTTCTAGAAGAGGTATACTATGCAGAACAGGGTAAAACATTGACTGTTTCAAAAGGAAGATCCAATAATAGAACAGACATTAATTTGTAAAATCATTACCATCTATCTTACAGGGACTCCTAGGGAGATAAAATGAAAAAATATATTATATTGATTATATTAAAAACGACTAACCTAAATGTCAAATGCTCCTCTCTTATCAATTCCTTCCATTTTTTTAAGAATTGCTTAAAATAAGTACATGTATAACATAAAACAAATCCTTTGGCACATTTAAGTTTTTAACAATTCTTTGATTCTGTAACATCTGGTTTAATTAGCCTAACTTAATTATTGGATTATTGTATTAATTTTCAAATAAAAATAATTAGATAGACAATTTGAATATGATAAGTATTAGAGAAACATAAATAAGAAAAATTATGCTGACTAGTAATTGTGTAATTGTGCAAGTGTGATAGAGCTGGAAATAGTGTCAGTTTGCCTCTTAAATCAGTGATCAAATTCAAATCAATGTTCACAAGGACCATGTAATTCTTCTCTAATGTGCTGCTACACATCTGTTGAAACTAAGTAGCGTCGGTCAGATAAATGATTGAATGAGAGACTTCATTTATCTCTCATTCAATCATCTACCTTATCGATGAAATTACAAACAAATGGTAGACTTCGTGTTGATCAATCAGGGTGATTGAATAAACTTGTTATAATCATCTTTATATGTATTTCATGATTCCAAATATCGAATTGCATATATCGACACTTGAATAGCATTTACAAACCTATCATCAATCGTGTTATGATCGTATTTTTTATGCTGTGATTGTGTTTCTCAGATCGCATTAATTATGCCTATCATAGTTATCGCATGATAACGCAAATCGGTGTTATCATACGATAACTATCATAGTTATCGCATTAATAATGCACCGATTTGTTATCGGGTTAAAACAATAATTATCAGCATTTGAAATGACACTGACTGGTATCGGTAAACAAGTTTGTTATGAATCGGCATTTAATTAATACGATCAAGACATGTCTTGATTGGGCATGTCAAGAGACATGCCCGGTCAAGGCATGCCTTGATCAAAGTTTTCCACATATATATATGCCATATGAAGTGCTATTGAAAACATTGAAATCCATTAATGTAATATACAGTCATCTGCAATACAAGAAAGTTGTAATTAATAAATAGCAATAAAATATTGAATATACCTACAAGTAAAGTATTGAATAAATCTTCTTAGAAAATAAAAGAGAGACAAAATCTATAACCCTTAGATTTTGAACATAGATTTGAATATCATTTACATGGTATCAAAGCCACGGTAGGAAGAACCTGAGGCATTCAAATTTGAGAAGTTCAAATCAAAGGTTATAAACATCACATTTCTCCATGGCCAATGCTATCAGATTTGAGATAGACTTGAAGGGGGAGAAAATTTCTCAACATGGAAATTCAGAATTAAAATGATCCTAAGAGAAAATAAAGTTGAATCTTTTATAAAAGATGAATCCAAAGAACCAGAGAATGACCCCGACAAATCGGCATGGATTGAAGGGAATGAAAAGGCTATGAAGATCATAGTCGATGGAGTTAGAAATCATATTATGCCAATCCTAACAAAACATGAGACTGCTTACCATATGTTCAAATCACTCGAAAGCACATTCGAAATAAACAATGCAAGTAGAACCTTGGATCTAAAGAGGGAAATTAATCATATAAGTATGAATAAAGGAGAATCAATCAATGCATACTTTATGAGAATATCAACACTAAGGGATGAATTGGCAACACTTGGATATGAGATCCAAAGCAAAGAGCTAACACTTATTGCTCTAGATGGTTTTCCTAGTACATGGGAAACATTCGTTCAAGGCATTAGTGCAAGGGATAAATATCCAGACTTCGACCAGCTAAGATCATATTGTCTTCAAGAAGAGTCAAGACTAAACAAGAAAGGGATCAAACAGAAGAACATAGATGAAGATCTCCATGTCCTAAATGTGAACTCCCACAAGAAAAGCAAGAAGAAACACTTCAAGAAGAGGAAGAACCACTGTGAGAAAGGTTCATCTAAGAAAGACGTTTCCCATATTCAATGCTTTAGATGTGATCAATATGGGCACTATGCAGCAAGATGTCTAGATAGAATTAAACAACAAGCTACATTTGCAAAAGTGAAAAAGAATAAGGAAGAGCATGATTCTAAGAAACATGTATTCTACTCTGCTCTCTCTAACCAAGTATCCAACAAATCTAACACCTGGATCATAGACAGTGGGTCTTCAAGACACATTACAGGGTATAGAGAACTATTGGATTCCATGTTAGAAGAGATTGATGAAGAAGTAACTATTGGTGACGACTCTGCACATCCAATGAAAGGCGTTGGTACCTGTACCATTAAGTTGAGGTCAGGCATGTCTCTCCAACTCACCGGAGTTCTTTTCATTCCAGGCATCAAGAGGAACCTAGTCTATGTATCTGCACTTGAAGATGATGGGTATAGAGTAACCTTCATGAATAGCAAAGTGTTGGCATGGCCAAAGAATTCTTCTATCAAAAAGGCTATAACCATAGGGCATTGGAAAGGTTATTTGTATGAGGTATGTACTGAACCCAACCTAGCTCTACTTCATGAGATTGCATATTCTAATGAAATTTGGCATAGAAGATTAGGACATTTAAAATTTCAAGCTCTATCTTCAATGGAAAAGTTAGTCATTGATTTATCTAGGTTAAAACAATACCATTCAGGTACATGTAAGGGGTGTGCCCTAGGCAAGAATACTAAAACTTCTTTTTCAAAATAGTTCTAGTAAAACAAGCAATGTCTTAGAACTAGTTCACTCAGACCTATGTGGGCCCATGTTTGTACCTTCATTAGGAGGGTTTCTATATTATGTAATATTTATTGATGACTTCTGCAGGAAGACCTGGATCTACTTTCTTAAACGTAAAGAATCTGAAGAGATCCTCAAGAGATTTAAGGAATTCAAATCCCTCTCTGAAAACTCTTCAGGAAAGAAAATAAAAACCCTAAGAACTGATAATGGGGGGGAATACACCTCAGACACATTTAGGGAATTTTGTAAAGAAGCTGGGATTAAGAGGGGGTTCAATGTTCCTTACAACCCCCAGCAAAATGGGGTTGCTGAGAGAAAGAATAGAACTGTTGTAGAAGCAGCTAAAGCCATGGTCCTTGATCAAAATTTAGAAACTCATATTTGGGCACAAGCCTCCAACACTACTGTATACATACAAAATAGATGTCCTCACTCCCACATTGAAGACAAAGCCCCTGAAGAAGCTTTCACTAGAATAAAACCGGATATCACTCACTTTAGGATATTCAGATGCCCTGTTTATGTTCATATACCCAAAGAGAAAAGAACAAAACTAGAACCTTTTTGAAGAAAAGGGATCTTTGTTGGGTATAGTGAAACTTCTAAAGCCTATAGGGTATTTGTACCTGGACATAGTAATATTGAACTTAGTAGAGATGTAATATTTGAAGAAGACATAGCCTTCAAAAAGGCTAGATACTCTATTGAGTCAGAAACTTATGCTCCATCTTCAGACCTAGAAGAGGATCCTGTTCCTGAGGTTCAGAGGGAGTGTTCAGAAGAGAATGAGAATGAAGTTCGGATTCCACCCCAGGAAAACCCTAAGAAAAGACCACTATGGCTTCACAAAACAATGGAAGATGCAAGGAACTTTCCAGCTCCTTCAGGGACTTTTAGAGAAAGTAAGAGGCCCCGAAGATTTACTAACTATATAGCCTTAATGAATGATCTCTCCAAATCAGAACCTTCTAATGTATTAGAAGCACTTAAGCATCAAGTATGGAAAGATGCCATGTTAGAGGAATATCAATCCATCTTAAACAATGATGTTTGGTAAATTGTTCCTAGACCAAAAGGAAAATTTGTTGTTTCATCCAAGTGGCTATTCAAAATCAAACATGCTGCAGATGGTAGCATAGAGAAACATAAAGCCAGATTTGTAGCCAGAGGGTTCTCACAAAAAGAGGGAATAGACTATGATGAGACATTCACTCCAGTTGCTAGATACACCTCAGTCAGAGCAGCACTAGCCATTGCAGTAGCCAAAGGATGGAAAGTCCATCAGATGGATGTAAAGACTACTTTCCTGAATGGGAAAATTGAGGAGGAAGTCTGCTTAGAGCAGCCAGAAGGGTTTGAGATCCACAATACAGAATCACATGTGTGTAGATTAAAGAAAGCCCTATATGGACAGAAACAAGCCCCTAGGGCCTGGTATGAAAGAATTGACAGCTACCTCATGGGATTGGGATTCTCAAAGAATGATGCAAATCCAAATCTATACTTCAAACGAATCAAAAGTGATATGTTGATATTGATCTTGTATGTTGATGACCTTCTGATTACAGGAGAAGATCACCTTATTGATCAATGTAAGAAAGACCTTGAAAAGGAGTTTGATATGAAGAATTTAGGCCTTCTACATTACTTCCTTGGATTGGAAGTTTGGCAAAACTCTAACAGTATTGTGCTTAATCAAGGGAAGTACACCTTAGACATATTGAAGAGATTTTGCATGATGGACTGCAGACCCATGACTTCTCCCATAGAAACAAATCTTCACAAGCTAAAGGAGGCAGCAGCAGATTCCCCATTTGTAGATCCTACTCTCTACATGCAGATGATTGGATCCTTGATGTACCTAGTCAATACTAGACCTGATATCTGTTATGCAGTAAATGCCTTAAGCCAGTTCATGTGTGAGCCTAAGGAGATACATCTTATGGTTGTGAAACATATTATGAAATACATTCAAGGTACTCTTAATTATGGCCTCAAGTATGAGAAATTTGATTTGGATCTTCATGGGTTCACTGATTCGGATTGGGCTGGAAGTGTGACTGATAGGAAAAGCACCTCAGGATGCTGCTTCAGTTTGGGTTTAGCCATAATATTTTGGATTAGCAAGAAATAGTCATCAGTAGCTCAGATTTCTATAGAGGCCGAATATATCGCAGCTTCTATGGCTGCAAGAGAAGCAGTATGGCTCCAGAAATTACTTGTGGGATTATTTGATGAGCCACTGAAACCTACTATAATTCATTGTGATAATCAGAGTTGTATAAAACTCTCTATGAATCCAGTATTTCATGATAGATCCAAACACATAGAGATTCCTTATCACTATGTGAGAGATATGGTGGATAGGAATGTGATTCAGTTGCAGTATATCAGTATAGGAGATCAGACAACAGACACACTTACCAAACCACTATCCAGAGTGAAAGTTGAACACTTCAGGAAAGGTCTTGGTATGATTGAGTTGTAATTTGTTTTGTAATCTGTACTAATATATGAGATGTTTAATGTGTAAACTTCTTTTGTCGTGTTATGACTTTATGAGCTCCAACCCTGGTGTACATTTCTAAGAGGTGACGATCTTTTAGATAATGAACACTTGTATTGAACATTATAAGGTGACGATCTTGTAATGTTGATATCATGTTGACTTGATATCATCTTGACTCATGGATGTTCCATGATATGTTATGATAGACATTATGTGGCGTAATGTCAGTGCACATACCATAACCTGGATATAAGAGAATTCAATATTCTGAAGTATTTTATATCCAAGGTGTCGCGTGTTATGCGATACTGATATCAAGTGTTATGTGATATCTATGTCACGAGATGATGTGATATATTCCTGTGTCACGTGTTATGTGATACATCATGTCACGAGCATATGTGATATGATCCTTTGTATTACGAGGTCATGTAATACATCCTATCATGAGATAGGAAACATTCTTTATCACGAGATGATGTGATATTTACTCTTGTCATGTGCTATATGACATATTGGTCATCATGAGAAATGTGATGCTATATAATTAGATAATTATTTCAAAATTTAAGTAGTTCTCCATTTATCTTCCCTAGCTAAGAGGGAGTGTTGAAACTAAGTAGCGTCGGTCAAATAAATGATTGAATGAGAGACTTCATTTATCTCTCATTCAATCATCTACCTTATCAATGAAATTACAAACAAATGGTAGACTTCATGTTGATCAATCAGGCTGATTGAATAAACTTGTTATAATCATCTTTATATGTATTTCATGATTCCAAGTATCAAATTGCATATATCGACACTTGAACAACATTTACAAACCTATCATTGATCGTGTTATGATTGTATTTCTTATGCTATGATCGTGTTTATCAGTTCACATTAATTATGCCTATCATAGTTATCGTATGATAACACAGATCGATGTTATCATATGATAACTATCATAGTTATCGCATTAATAATGCACCGATTTGTTATCGGGTTAAAACAATAATTATTAGCATTTGAAATGACACTGATTGGTATCGGTAAACAAGTTTGTTATGAATCGACATTTAATTAATACGATCAAGACATGTCTTGATCGGGCATGTCAACAGACATGCCCGGTCAAGGCATGCCTTGATCAAAGTTTTCCACATATATATATATGCCATTTGAAGTGTTGCTGAAAACATTGAAATCCATTAATGTTATATACAGCCATCTGCAATACAAGAAATTTGTAATTAATAAATAGCAATAAAATATTGAATATATCTTCTTAGAAAATAAGAGAGAGACAAAATCTATAACCCTTAGATTTTGAACATAGATTTGAATATCATTTACAGCATCATTATTTTGTAAGGCCTCGGGTGTTCTTGTTTGATACAATTGTTTATTTTCAGTTTTACTCTAATGTTTGTATTACTATTAATGTGTTTTTTATGAGATTTTGGATTAGCAATTGGATTGTTGATTATGTATTATAGATGCATTTGTTATCTTTACATGTATTTGTTGTCTTTACACATCAACAGTTTGTTGATGACATGATAATATTTGGGGAGGCCAATGTTGATTTTAAGAGGAATACAGAACAAATGAAGCACTGAAAAAATTCAAAAACAAAACAATGAAAAATAGAACAATCACACACATAGAAAGAATACACAAGATTTATAGTGGTTCACTATAAATTGGCTACATCCACTTTTAGGGGATTCTCAATATATTTTCGTATCAATGTTTTTACAACATTCTTCACCACTATATATGGCGAATTACATCTTCAAACAGCATAAAGCTTCATTTACATCTTCTTCCAGAAGATTCCCCAAATGCAAGACATGCAAGGGAGAAGGAGACTGTGGACTTAAGAAGATTCTCATGTTTGCCAAAAATAGACAGCGGTTACAAAACCCAGCCGTTACTGACTTGACTTCACCCACATAGCCAACAATCTCTCACTTGAAGACAAATCATACCGGAAAGAAGAATGCCCAAAGACATCCCCTATGGCAAGCCTATTGTCAAATCGGAACAAGAGTGAGAGAAGCTCTACTGAACTCGAACTTCTCCCGAGCTACCACTTTTGTCAACGCATCTGCCGGATTCAATTTAGTGTCAATTTTCTCTAGCTGCAACTTGCCTTCATCAAGAACATGGCGTATGAAGTGATACCTTAGATCTATATGTTTGGTGCGACTATGAAATGCTGAATTTTTGGCCAAATGAATGGCACTATTACTATTGCAAAACAATGGAAAAACTGATTGCTTAGACCATAGTTCACCCAATAGCCATTGTAACCATATCATTTCCTTGGCTCCTTCAATTAGAGAAATGTATTCATCCTTGGTTGAAGAGAGAGCAACCACTTGTTGCAAGCGAGATACCCAGGTGATCACTACCCCGACAAAAGTAAAAACATAACCAACAATAGACCTTCGCTTATCCAAATCTCTAGCCATATCCGAATCAACATAACCACGAAGTTGATGGTTCTGACCTCCAAAGCATAGAACATAATTAGAAGTGTCTTTCAAATAATGAAGAATCCACTAAACGACTTGCCAATGTGTCTTACCCAGATTATTCATAAATATGCTCACAACTCCCACTGCATAAGCAAAATCTGGTCTTGTACAAATCATTGCATACATGAGGCTACCAACCATAGAAGAATATGGAATGCTTTCCATGGATTCTTGATCCTCTGAATTTTTGGACACATAGCTGATGATAGATGGAAGTGATCAACCAAGGGTGTGCTGACAGGCTTTGCATTTGACATATTAAACTTAGCCAAAACTTTATGAATGTATTTTTCTTGAGATAATCTGAGTTCTCTTTTATTTCTATCCCTGATTATATGCATCCCAAGAATCTTCTTCGCTGCCCCTAAGTCTTTCATGGAAAATGGAAGAGCTAAAAGGTGTTTTAACTCACTAACAATCTGCACACTAGTGCCCGCAATCAACATAGAGTACAAGAATAACAAATTCACCATTTGCAAGCCTTTTATAGAAGACACACGGATCTGATTCACATCTAATAAAATGTTGTTGTGGCATGAAATTATCAAATTTTAAGTACCATTGTCTTGGGGCTTGCTTGAGCCCATACAAACTCCTTTTCAATCTGCAACACAAATGTTCTAGTCCCTGTTGAACAAAGCCTTCAGGTTGCGCCATGTATAATTCCTCATCAATATCCCCATGAAGACATGCTACTTTGACTTCGAGTTTCTCAAGCTCTAAATCATAAACAGCTACCATGCCTAGAATAACATGAATTGAATGCATTTTTACAACTGGTGAAAAATTTTCATTAATATCAATACCTTTTTGCTAGGCAAAACCTTTCACCACTAATCTGGCCCTGTACCTATGACATCCTCCATCTTCCTCTTTCAAATGGTAAGCCCAAATTTTTTTCAAAGGCTTTTGATTTGGTGGAAGAGGAACCAAATCCCAAGTATTATTGACTCGCAAAGACTCCATTTCTTCATTCATAGCTGCCATCCATTTGACTGAATTCTTATCTTTACATGCCTGTTTAAATGTGGTTGGCTCGGCCTGATCAAACAACAAAAGTTCATAATCATCATACTTCGAAGGTCTTTTCTTCTCACGAGTTGATCTGCACAATGGAGGAGCTTCATCAGGACGTAAATTTTATAACTGAGATTGAACTCCCTCGATATCAAAATGGAAATCTACCTATCTCTGTATAGTATCCCCAGTAGTCTATCCTCCATCTGGATTAAGCGACGCATCAATGGTTTGAAGTGGTGCATCCACGGCTTGAAATTCCGCATCCATAGCCTGTACTGGAGCATACATAGAAACTAGCAGTTGAATTTGTGAAAGAGCACGAACAGGAGAGGGTTGCGAATAAACGGTGGAAGACACCGAAGAAACAAGAGGAGAAGAGAAAGTAATAGTGGATCCATGTGATTTATGCAAATGATCTCCATTATCAAACATATCAAACTTAATGAAGTTATCTGAAGAAATACTATCTTTTTGCAAACCTGGAAATGCCCTCTCATGGAAAACAACATCGCGACTACAGACAATTTTGTTAGCAACTGGATCCCACAGCCTGAAACCATACTGATCCTCTCTGCAACCAAGGAATATGCATCGCTTAGGTTTGAAATCTAGCTTTTTCCTCTGCTCCTTTGGAATATGTACAAATGATTCACAACCAAAAACACGCAAATGATTGTAGGAAATCCTTTTTCCAATCCACCTCTCCTTCGGAATGTCGAAGTCTAATCGAGATGAGGGAGCTTGATTGATCAAATAAACAAAAGTGTTACATGCCTCTACCCAAAATTCTTTTCCTAAACCATCATTGGAGAGCATACATCGAGCTCTCTCTAAAATAGTTTGATTCAGCCTCTCAGTTGCACCATTCTCCTGAGGGGTGAATGAACCACTTTGATTCTTCAAATGCCATTGTCTGCACAAAACATGTCAAACTCCAAAGAGCAAAACTCGCCCCCATTATCACTTTTAAGACATTTAATTTTAGTTCCAATTTGATTTTAACAAGAGCTTTGAAAGCTTTAAACCTGGAAAAAACTTCTAAATTTTTATTCAACATATAAATCCAAATTTTTTGAATGCAATCATCAACAAAAGTCAGAAAATAATTTGCACCTCCAATTGATTGTACCTCTGTTGGACCAAAGACATTGAAATGCAACAAGTTCTAATGGAGTGGTTTTAGTACCATGGCCCGTCTTCAAAAAACTGCTCTGGTTCTATTTTCCAAAAAGGCAATGTTCACACAAATCCAAATCAATGGATTTTAGGCCTGGAAGTTGTCCTCGTTGCAACATAACATCTAATCCTTTCTTGCTCATATGTCCGAGCCTTTTGTACCAAATGTCAAAACCGTTGTCCACAACTGTCAAAGTTGGTCCCACTTCATCAATGCATTCTAAAACATACAAACTTCCCATTTTCTTTCCCTTTGCAAGTAATAACACACCTTTAGTCACTTTCCAAAAATCTAGACCAAAATTAACATTGAACCCTTGAGTATACAACTGGCCTACATAAATCAAATTTCTTTAGAGTGTTGGAACATGCCTCACGTCCTTCAATAACCATTTATTACCATTTTTTAAAGACAATAAGACATCGCCCTTGCCTACAATGTCACAATCCTTGTTATCTCCAAGAATTTTTTTGCCAAACATACCTTCCTGATAATTGGTGAAAGCACTCCGGCACAGAGTGGCATGAAATGAAGCACCAAAGTCAAGTACCCATGAGTCTGCAGTCATGTCACCTATTGATAGAACCAAAACACCATCATCAACAACATTAACTTCATTATTACTTACTTTGTCTTAAGCCTTTTTATAGTTCCAACAATTTTTCTTTATATGTCTCAGTTTCTCATAAAACCAACAAGCACCATTGCATCCTCAAGACTTCGGTCATTTTGCTGATTTTGATCTTCTATGATCTTTATTTCTTCCTCGTTCTTGACTTCTCCCTCTATTGTCAGTGCTTACAGTGGTTAAGGCATCACCGGGAGAAGAAGTCTCTTGATGTTTCCTTCTCATGTCTTCGTTGAGAAGCATAGCAACAACGTCATCAAATACTAGTTTACTTTTGGCAGCCACTGAAGTGCTCACTTCCATCACCACACCTTCCTAGCTATTCAGTAAGGAACACAATAATAAAATAGCTTTGATCTCAGCATCTAAGTTAATACCCACAGAGATTAATTGGGTGACTAATGTATTGAATTCATTTAAATGATTCGACATAACTCCCCCTTCTCGCATTTTCAAATTATACGATTTCTTCCTGATGAATACCTTATTGGAAGCTAATGCAATCTCATACATGGAAGATAGTTTGTCTCATAGGTCCTTTGTGGTCTTCTCAGCCGAGACATTGAAGAGCACATTGCTAGACAACGATAAGAAAATAGTTGTCCTTGCCTTCTGATCAAGTTTCTCCCAATCTTTATCTAATAACTTGCCTTGCCCTTTCATTTTTCCAAGAAGAGCACTCAAAAGGTCTTGTTTAATCAACAGAGACTCCAATTGCACTTTCCATAGTCCAAAGTTCTAACCTACAAATTTCTCAATCTTCCATTTGTCTTGTTCTTCCATGGCTTAGATGAACCAAATCTGCACTGAGCTTCTCAACCAAGCTCTGATACCAATTTGTTGATTTTAAGAGAAACACAGAACAAATGAAGCACTGAAAAATTCAGAAACAAAACAATCACACACATAAAAAGAATACACCAGATTTATAGTGGTTCACCAAAAAATTGGCTACATCCACTTTCAGGGGATTCTCAATATATTTTCGTATCAATCTTTTTACAACATTCTTCACTAGTATATATGGTGAATTACATCTTCAGACAGCATAAAGCTTCATTTACATCTTCTTCCAGAAGATTCTCCAAATGCAAGACATGCACGGGAGGAGACTGAGGACTCGGGAAGATTCTCGTGTTTACCAAAAATAGGCAGTGGTTACAAAGCCCAACCATTACTGACTTGACTTCACCCACGTAGCCAACAACCAATCTCAAAGAAGCTAGAGAAAGCGAATCAATATTGGATCTATATACGACTAAATTAAGGTATAAAATCAACAATGAAAAGTCTACAATATATTTCTTCAACACATATAGGAAACCACAAAGGAGAATTGTTGATCTTTTGGGCTTCAGCATAGGGTCCATATACCATGCAAACATCTTGGCATCCCAATCTTCCAAAAAGTCACAAAGACAGATCATTGGCAACATGTGTTGGAGGCCTGTCAAAGAAATTCATTAGTTAGAAAGAGAAATGGTTGACGGTTCTAGGCAGAATTACCATGTTAAAAAACATCCTAGTTGTCATTCTCATATATGCAATGTCATGCCTCAATTTGACCAAGGTTGTAGAGAAAAATCTGAATAAGATGATGAAGCACTTCTTGTGGGAAGGTTCAAATCATATCCATTGACTTCCTCTTCTTAGCTAGGATGTGGTAAGGGACAGAAAAAGTAATGGGGGGGGGGGGGGGGGGGGGAAGATCAAGAACATCAATCTTCAAAGGCACTAGGCACCAAATTAATCCGAAAACTATATTCCAATCTAAGTTCTCTACGATGTCGAGTTCTCATAAACATGTAGTTGGATTGCAATGACCTAGCCAAAATCTTGACAATTGCAAACACCCAACCCAAATCCCATATTCGACAATTCATCTGGGACTATCACATAATAATTAAAAATCATTTTACCTAGCATATCGATAATGGGAAAACAACTTTGTTCTAGAACGATTCTTAGAGTGGGCATCGACCCCTTATAGAGCTAGGGAATCTTGCAAAATGCATTCAAATGATGGGTGAAATTGGGAACCAATGTATTGCCAATATGGTAATTATTCACTCGAATAGGGATGTAGATTAGAATTGGAACCAAGTAGATAACATGTTTACGTGGTTTTTATGACAGTGTCTAACACAGAATAAAGTTTTCCAATAGTCACTTTACTCTCTCTTGATCAAAGTATGATTGTATGCTAAGATTGCCATTAGTTCAAACAATCGACTCCAAGGTTCCTATTCGCAATGGACATGACTCAGTTGATTGATGTGATATGTCAGTAATCCAAGGGAACTTAGGCACACATGAAGAATATTAAACAATTTTGCAACTTTCAAGGAATTCAACAGCAAATGATTTAGCAAAGAAGGGCTCTTTTTAGGATTTTTTTGATTTGAATATGTTGAAATTAAATAGGAGAGGGTTTAGAAAAGCTATGCTAACTCTAAGAACAAAGAGACAATGATTGCTTGGGTGAAACCAAACCGCACTTTGCTTCGCCAACTTCATACAACTACACAAAGACAGTGCAATCTTCAAAGGTTGTGCGGGAGTTTTTCATACCACCAATGGACACCATCATAGAACAATGTCCACCGGATGATCGAAGTTAAGTTTCCACGTATAAAAGTCTCAAACTAACCTTACAAATTTAATAACAATCAGCTACTAACAAAAGGTATGAGCAAGGGTTTCACTACAAACAATCTCATCAATCTCGCTCATCTAACAATTGAGAAAAAATATACTCTAAGTGAAGAGAGTGAGACCATGAAAGTCACAAAATAGAACAAGCACACACTATCAAATTGAACAATGTATTAAGTTAACTGCTTTGAAACAACTTATTACAACATTCTCAAAAGCAGTCTCTCCCCCCTTTACAAATGAGGGGGGGCAACCCTTTATATAGGTGTCATCGCTTGGCTACATGCAAAACCCTAATTAGAGTTTTCCCTAAAAGATTCCCCACATGTGATGCAACAAGGTGGGAATCAACAATAAATGTCCATTATGCCCATATACAATTAATTCTAGCCCATTACAATTGGTATCCAAAATGCATTAAATGCACCATTCTTCATTAAATTTTTCCAACATGCATTGAATATTCCTTCATGCAAAAATCACTCCACTATGTCATAAATGCACCATCATCTCTACATGTGACGACTGCATGCAAAAAGAATCTGCCATAATTCCTTAAATGTGACAGCTATATGCAAAAAGATGCTCTACTACCTCAGCATGCATTGACCTGGCTGCCACTTGGTCAAAATATTCCAACAATAAATATGCCAATATGTCACTCATTCAAAAGATCCTCATCAAAAAATGGATGACCATTATCTCATTCATTAATGGCATAATTAATGAATTTGGTGACGACGGCCTCTAATTCTACTACAAAGACACTTGGCACACTCTCTATCTTGAACTCCATCAAGGCAATTTCTTCTTCACTCTTGGAGAAAAAATTATCCCATTTTGCTACCATTTCCTGTGTCCTCTGCATAGTGCTGGAAAATAAGGAAACATTTTCCAAGTGTGCCTTGGAAAATGATCCCACAAAGAAAAATTCATGCAGCTAGGCCCTTAGGAAATTTACTATCACTTCACCCTCATTCAGTTTTCTTGCAAATAACGTCTCAAGTGCATTGAGGATTTCCTCCCATACCCTTTTGATTGATTCTTTCAAAGTCAAAGACTCCATGTTGAATCTTTCATAGGCTTCCCTTCTAGTGCAAATGGCACAAAACCAAAGCAAGAAGTCGTAAATCTCGTTCTCTTGGATCACCTTCCTGTCTATCAATGTTTGCTTAGGAACTTTCATCAATTCCCTAAGTCATGGAATAGTCAAGTCCTGATAAATGTGTATATCTTCCCACAAACAATCTGCAACTTCTAGTCGGTTCAAGAGGGAAATAAGTCTAGAATGAAGGATAGCCAAGTCTTCAATGAATTTTCTAACTGCAGTGAAAACATCCTCCACCCATTCCTTAGAATATTGGGCAATTTTCCTAACCTTTTCAACGAGATCAATGGATTCTTTAGGAAGAGAGGAAGGAGGAACAAAGGACGGATATTTCTCCCTGAGGGGAGGTTCAAAACTCTTAACATATTCACATAAGGCTTTGTATTCACTTTTCAACCTTCTACACTTTTCCTTCATCTTTTTCATCTTTTCCTTCATAGCCAAGGAAGATTCTTCAAATTCTTCCACCACTTGTGTCATGGAAGCATGCCCCAACTTAATTTATTTGATTACATAATCATCTGGCATGATCTCATTTCTATTCTTGTCCACTGCGGACTCAACTAAATGTAGAGTCATAGATCCAGACTCATCCCTTGAGATTATGGAAAACTTCCAGGTGGCCTTCTTTTCTATTGGTTTATCTATTCTTATCAGAAGTTCTTCCAACTCCTGTGTTGGATCTACTTCCTTTTTGGTTCTCTTCTCAATCTATCTCTTAGCCAATCTGAAGCAGTTATCGACTAATCCTAAATTTCCATATGTACATGTTCCTATGAAGCTTCCTCCATTTCTCCAAGGATTGTTTCTATGAAACTATCCCGACGAGGCTATTTTGGATGGGAGGGAAGTTCCTACCTTTGACCTCTTGGCTAAGTCGGCCTATGTGCAATGCTAATGCTAAGAACATCCTATGCAAGTGCATTATTAGGAAAATTACCCTGTGGCAGATTAGTGGATTTTCTTGTGTGAACATTTCCACCTCTTGCACACTGGAAGAACTAGCTGGGTATTGTGTCTCTTCCATTCTTGCTCTTTTCCGCTATGGTTCTTCCTAGTGGACTTCTTGCTGAACATCTGGCTGAACTTATGGTTGAACACTTGGCTGGGCTTCCCTTCTTTTCCTTGTCCTAGGCCTCTTTGAAGCATTATTTCCTTCACTAGGTCCAACTCCTCCCTGCTAGATTTTTGTAACATGTTGAAACGAAATAACATGCAAAAATGAAATAAAACATATAAACACATCAACTTATCAACTTTACTAGTAGGGAAGAAACACAGTAATATATTTTTTTTTTATTTGCAATAACTGAAAGGAAAACTAAACATAATTGAGATCTAAATATAAGACAGATCTATGCTGAAAGAATGAGCATTTAATAAAATAGTAACTTAACATTTCAATTTGAAAGAAAGAGAAAGGGTTTAGAGAGTACATTTCATCTGATGCTAACAATTTGAACTTCATAACTTTATCAACATACCAGTGAGGAGGGAAAGTATCATCAGGGCACTTTTCTGCCCAACCATGGATTTACTAGTCCCCCGTGCCATAACCGACTGGATTGGCCCGACCCTTTGCAGGGAGGTAACGGGAAGTGGAACTCAATGCCATCTAAGACCTACACAAGCTAGTCAGACATACACTATGGGTAACCCCCCAACTAGTATGCCACTCCTGACTAGAGGTGTATCTGGTACTAATGATCTGACGATAGCTTGCATTATGCAGCACCACCTTGGCCAAGGTTTAAACATTGCAAGCACAAATAAACATGTTGTCAATGATCACCACCCTTCTCGGTGTAGGTCTAGGGTCAAGTAGGTTCAACTGAACTCATTTAGGAACTATGACCATACAATTGTTTAATATTTTGTTATTATCACCACTAATACTCTTAAAAGTTACTGGTTATTTCTTCTCATTCATTATTCCAAATATTTGTAATGATACAACTAAATCCCTAGAATGGGAAAGTAAGGGGCATAAGAGCCGCCAGCTGTACAACCAACCCTTAAATATGGAATGTAAACCACGCCTGACATGTCTTCATTGTCCTGGCAACTTGAAGGTATTCTTTCCAATGTATATGCTATCTGCATCATGGTACAGCTATGCCCTTCTACCCACTACCTTCCTAGGCTATGGTATTAGTCTTATTATAATCTGGAGATAGTAATCTCAACCAAATAGTTTATCCTCATTGTTGTTTTAACTTTTCAAACAGACACTTCTGAAATAGCTCGTTCAAGAGGTTAAATTCTTCATAATGCAGTCTTGGGTATGCAAACCCTCCAACTGAATGGTATATAGTTACTCCCCATAAAGGTTATAATTTTATGATTTTAGATTATAGTTCAAATTGAATGGTACATGTAAATCTGACTCACAAACCTGCATTATGTCTACACATATATATCTATATTTATATATATAAATACACACATAAAAGTGTATTATATATATATAGACCTTATGTGTGTTGGTCTGATATAAACTTAACCTTGCTATACTGCTTAAGTTATAGGAATTATGTATATATATTTTATAAAAATAAATCATTAATGAGGATTTTAAAAAAGAATTTAGTCAACCCTACCGTAGTTCCAGAAATTCATATCAGCTAAAGAATATAAACACCTTAACTAGTATGAATTATCAACAACATTCCAATAACATAAATTTTCATGACTTCTCATTATATATATATATATGCAGGTATGAGGACTGCTTTCATTAAATTTCAAACCCTTCTCAAAATTCAAGAGCAGTTAAATAAATTTGGTTTTATAGTAGGAAAATTTGGCAGATACAATACGTATTTTCACTTTTAAATTGCAAAAGGGTTTAACCCTTTACAACATTCAAACAATTTCAATATTCATGTCACAAATTGTGCATAATCCAGAAAATAATCAAGATGTTACAAAAAACATTCTGTATTTCCTTCTTTTCCCTCAAACTACCATATTTTTTAACTTAAATAAGAAAAAAGAGGGAGAAAACAACAAATTCGCAGGGGTCTAGAAAGATATCATGACCTGGTGTATTTTATAGAAGAAGAAACATCTCGAGAATGCTTCCCAGCGTTGTTCCTTACAGTAACCATCAATTCTAGAAACACAAAGCAAAAAAACAAAAAAAATGCAGAGTAGAAATTCTTATTTTTATTGCGGCTCCCAATAGAAGAAGTGAGTCGTTCAAAGCATAATTCTACTAATATATTATCAAAAATGTTTTCCATCAAATGTTTTGTTGGAAGTGAAGTCCAACGGACTCCTTCCTTTGCCGCCAAAACTGTTGGCTATTCAACTTCTCTATGCAAGCTCTTTAAGAGTTGATTGTAATTCATTTGTAATTGTTAATTTCTGGAACTGATTGCAGTTGTGTATATGTAAACCAGATTGGTGATTAATAGATTGATTCCCCTACTTCAAGTGTGGATGTAGGCAATTGTCAAACCATGATAAATTTGTGTGTTCTCATTGTCTGTGTTGTGTGTTTTTAATTATGTTTATTTGTTGTTTTAATTCATTTCTTCATCCTAACAATTGGTATCAGAGCGAGGTTAGATCATTGTTTAGATTTTGGTGGTTGAAATTCCAGAATCATGGAAGAATCGAAGATAGAGAAGTTCTCCGGTCAGAGCTTCGGGTTATGGAAGGTGCAGATGGAGTCTTTGCTGATAAAGCAAGACCTTTCACTAGCGCTTGAAGGGAAAGCAAAGAAACCAGCTGGGATGGTTGATGAAGAATGCGAAAAATTGGACAAGAAGGCGAGAGCGACAATTTTTCTCTCGTTGTCCTATAATGTTCTCTTCAATGTCACGGGTGATGCAACAACAAAAGATGTATGGGATAGACTCTCAGCCATGTATGAAATGGCATCGACTGCAAATAAATTTTTTATTATAAAGCACTTGTACAAATTGAAAATGAAGGAAGGTTGTGCTATGGCAAACCACATCAATGAATTCAATACATTAATTAGTCAAGCGACTTCGGTGGGAATGACACATGATGATGAAAGCAAGGTTGTTCTATTATTATGTTCTTTACCAAGCAATTGGGATGGCATTGTAACAACAGTTAGCACATCTATATCTGGTAAAAATAAGTTGGTTTTTAATAATGTAGCAGCTACTCTTCTGAGCGAGGATTTGAGAAGAAAGAATGATGAACCTTCATCCGGTGAAGCCTTAACGGTGGTCAGTACCGAAAATAGAGGTAGAGGTCATAATAGAGGCAGAAATAATTACCATAGATGTTCGAAATCAGCAAAGAGATCGAAGTCTAGAAACAGAAATGGTGAATGTTGGTTTTGTGGCAAAGCTGGTCATGTGAAGAAGGATTGTAGAAACTTCAAAAAGGCACAAGAGAGGGTGTGGGACAGCGAAGCAAATACAGTCTATGATAAAGATGATAGTGTATTAATCCTTTCAACAACCGACACTACTTCAGAATCATGGGTGCTTGATTCTGGTGCCTCCTATCATGCTACCTCATGTCTTGAAGCGTTCATTAACTACCATGAAGGTCATTTTGGCAATGTTTTCTTAGGAGATAACAAAAATTGTGAAATTAAAGGCAAAGGGGATGTATTACTGCCATTAGAAGGTGGTAAAACATGGCTGCTCAAAGATGTTCGTCATGTCCCAAAATTGAAGCGAAATTTAATATCCGTTGGACAGCTCTTTGACCAAGGTCTAAATGTAAATTTTCTCCCGGATACATGGAAGGTAACTCATGGTACCATGTTGATTGCAAATGGTAATAAAGTGGGAAGTCTATACATATTTAAGACTCATGGTGAAGTGGGAGCTACAATGGTGATTGAGGATAGCAAAGTGGATCTTTGGCATCAAAGTCTTGGCCATATTAGCAAGAAAGGACTCCATGTTATTCATACAAGAAATCAACTATCGGGCCTCAAACTTGTTGACTTAGCCTTTTGTGAACATTGCCTCTATGGCAAACAAAAAAGAGCCAGTTTTTTGAAAGGTGGACGTGACACAAAGACAACACCATTGGAGCTTGTATACTCAGATGTTTTTGGGCCTACCGAGGTAACCTTTGTTGGAGGAGCTAACTATTTTGTAACCTTTCTTGATGATTGTACAAGAAAAGTATGGATTTATATGCTTTCTAGGAAATCTGAAGTCTTTTCAAAATTTAAAATTTTCAAGGCTTTAGTTGAAAATCAGATTGGGCATAAGATTAAATGCTTACAAACCGATAATGGTGGGGAATTTTGTTCACATGAATTTGATGATTTTTGTGTTTATAATGGAATTAGAAGAATCAAGGTTGTTCCTTTCACTCCTCAAGAAAACGGTGCAGCCGAGAGGATGAATAGAACAATTCTTGAAAAGGCACGATGTATGTTGTCTAATGCAAGTTTAGGCAAGTAATTTTGGGCAGAAGCGTGTAATACAACAGTGTATTTAATCAACCAAAGTCCATCATCTAAATTGGATTTTGGTATTTCGGAAGAGGAATGGCAAGGGAAGAGGATTTCATACTCGCATCTTCATGTGTTTGGATGCGAAGCCTTCTCACTTATACCCAAGGAAAAGCGAACCAAATTGGATCCAAAGTCACTGAAATGTATTTTTGTGGGGTATGGAGAAGAGCAATTTGGTTTCAAATTGTGGGATTCAGTTCACAAAAAGATTGTTCGTAGCAAGGATGTAGTTTTCCATGAAACCTCCTTTCCCGCACTACAAGATGCAAATAAATCAGAGACAGAATATGTCCCTATGTCTCTGCTTTAGAATTCGATTACCAGTGCTCTGCCTTCGGTCTCTCATTCAATGGGAGCTCCTATGACATCTACCTTAGTTGAATATAATTCTCAGACTGAGAATGAAGAAGTGAGTGTTGATAATGTTTGGTCTTCATTTAATTCAGAACTTGGGGGTCTGTAGAACAGAGCACATCCACTTCAAACTAACACTCATATGGAAGAACATCCATATGGTGAGCACTTTGGCTCACATCATCACCAAATCATTGGACATTCTCCACCGCATCCTGCACATTTTTCTCCACACTCCCCACATTCCTCACGGTAGCCTACACGGCAGCCTTCCTTGTCACCATCCTCATGTGTCCCTTCCCCACGGGCTACCTGCAGTCCTCCTTGAGGGCTCCCTGCAGGCGTTCCTTCCTCTATGGTGGCACAGCCATGGAGTCACCCTCCTATGCAGACCATGGAGGATGCTTCCATGGGCCCTCCACCCCTTGCTCTCCTGCGGCCACAAACCTCCACGATCTAACTGCGAAGTCCTCCAACGCAGACTGTGGAGGATACCACCACAACTCCCCACTCCCTGCAGTACCGACAACCCAAGGTCGTGGGCAATGCTGCTATGACACCTAGCTCCCTGCACACACGCAGAATGCAGGCAGTACAAAATATTGCTGCAGGTTCCTCCTCTCGTGACGTGCCTACATTCAACATGGATAAAAATCCACAGGATTTCGCATACCCTACAGATAGGATAACAAATAGGGATATTAGCAGACAAATTAACAGTGGGAGTGATGTCAATTTACATAAACAAGGAACACATAATGATTCTACTACTCCAACAGAGAGTCAATTGAGGAAATCAATCAGACAGAGGCGACCTCCTGCAAAGTTTTCTGATTATGATTTATTGTTCTGTGAAGAAGCTGAACCTACCTTGCTCATCTCTGATCAAACAGAGCCTACAACATACAAAGAAGCCTGTAAAATTGTAGACCGTGATAATTGGCACGTTGCAATGTGCGAAGAAATGGACGCACTAGTGAGAAATCAGACATGGGATTTGGTGCCACTTCCGCCTGACAGAAAGGCATTAAGAAATAAATGGGTGTATAAACTAAAAGATGAAGCCGATGGTCACAAAAGATTTCGAGCAAGACTGGTTGTAAAGGGATATGCTCAGCAGCAAGACCTTGACTTCAAAGAAATTTTCTCGCCAGTAGTTAAAATGACTACCATCTGAGCAGTATTGGGCTTAGTTTCAGCGTGGGATCTTGAACTTGAACAGTTGGATGTGAAGATGACATTTCTCCATGACGATCTTGTTGAGGAATTATTTATACATCAACCGGAAGGGTTCATTAAAAAGGGGCAGGAACACCTTTATTGTAGATTGAAATGCAGTTTGTATGGGCTTAAGCAAGCCCCCGGGCAGTGGTATCTGAAATTTGACAAATTCATGATTGATCACAAGTTTACTCGCAACGAGTCTGGTCCTTGTATCTATTACAAGAAGCTTCCTAATGGTGAATTTTTTATTCTTCTCCTTTATGTGGATGATATGCTAGTGGTCGGCACAAGCATGAGGATTGTGAGTGAACTTAAAACTCACTTAGCAAAGGAATTTGCCATGAAAGATTTAGGGGCAGCAAAGAAGATCCTAGGAATGACTATTTTTCGGGATAGAAAAAAGAAAGAACTCAAACTATCTCAGCAAGACTACATTAAAAAAGTCTTAGACAGATTTGGTATGGCGGATGCTAAGTCTGTTTCCATACCCTTAGCCTCTCATTTTTAGTTGTCTTCTCAATTATGTCCTAAAACACAAGAAGATAAGGAGTTTATGGATAAAATTCCATACAAATCTGGAATTGGAAGCCTCATGTATGCTATGGTGTCTACTCGACCAAACATTGCTCATGTTGTAGGATTGGTGAGCAGATTTATGGCTAATCCGGGCAAATCACATTGGGAGGCAGTCAAATATATCTTGCGGTATCTCAAGGGTACTTTTGATTTTTGTTTATGGTTTGGAAAGGACAACGCAGTTTTGCAAGGGTATATCGATTCTGATATTGCCGGTGATTTAGACAAAAGAAAGTCTACGTCGGGTTATGCTTTCACATTTGTCAGGGCATCGATTAGTTGGGCTTCAAAATTGCAACATACAGTTGCTCAATCAATTGCAGAGGATGAATACATAGCTCTTTCTGAGGGAGCAAAAGAGATGGTATGGTTGCAACTCTTGTTCAACGAGTTGGGGTTGAAGCAATCAGATTTTGCTTTGTTTTGTGATAACAACAGTGCCATTTTTATGACTAAACAACAGACATCTCAGCCGTGGTCAAAACATGTTGATGTTCGCAGTCATTATGTTCACCATATGGTCAAAGAAGACAAGTTTCATGTAGATAAAATTCATACCGACATGAATCCAGCTGATGTGCTCACTAAAGTAGTTAAGTGGGAGAATTTCGATTTTTGTCAAGCTTCTCTCGGCCTTTCCAATAACTGAGAGCAGGACTGAGTGGGGGAATCGACTTGTTGCAGCAGTTCGTTGGTCTTTAGTGGGAGATTGTTGGAAGTGAAGTCCAACGGACTCCTTCCTTTGCCACCAAAACTCTTGGCTATTCAACTTCTCTATGCAAGCTCTTTAAGAGCTGATTGTAATTCATTTGTAATTGTTAATTTCTGGAACTGATTGCAGTTGTGTATATGTAAACCAGATAAGTGATTAATAGATTGATTCCCCTGCTTCAAGTGTGGATGTAGGCAATTGTTGAACCACAATAAATCTGTGTGTTCTCATTGTCTGTGTTGTGTGTTTTTAATTATGTTTATCTGTTGTTTTAATTTGTTTCTTCATCCTAACATGTTTTGCCCTAATACTAGGCGTATTTCCAAAACCGCCTGAGGAGGTCACGCCATATGCTCCTCCATCCTTCATGTGATTTTCATGTCTCATGCTTCTTGGAGAAGGTTCAACATTTCACGCCAAAAGGCCTTTCTTCTATTTCGAAGCTTCTCCAAAATTATTTCCTTTTATTTTTATAGCTTGATAAAAATATATCATTTCCATATTCAATTATATGGATATCTCCATTTATTTCTTATGCCCCCAAAATATTTCAAGTCTAAGAATTAAAAGAAGCTTTATGAGACTTATACCTCTAATAGCTAGAGGATGTGTCTTCTTTTGTTCTTTACAATTAAATAAATAGCATGGCTTTCCCCCCTAACATGCTTAACTTGTTGAAATTGCCAACTAGAGTTGGCTTGGGGGTATTTATTTATTTTTTAAATAACTTTATCTTTCGCAAGAGTTTGTATAAAATATTTATACATATGAATCTATATACCTTACGCAGATATGCCTATGGGAGCACGTATATTGTCGGGTATACGTACTCTCATATACATGCTAATGCGTAAGATATATATATTGATATATATACATATATAAATATATTTACACGATAAAACATAAGCCTCTGCGAAATTTAAACAATAATTAATTAAATAATTAAATTAATAAAATAATTAATTTAAAAATTCATTAAACTAAGGGTTAAAAAGAAAGCTAATTAACCGAACAAACACAAAACATCATACATCTCAAGATTAGAATGATAAAATCAAAACAAGCATGAAAACAATAACACAAATGCAAACCAAATGCCCACTTCGATCTAATTATTCCGCGATTGGAAAAATGTGTGTGCTAAACTAAGGACTAAAAAGAAAGCTAATTAACCGAACAAACACAATACATCATACACCTCGATATTAGAATGGTAAAACTAAAACGGAGAACAAAATGATAAAGAAATGCAAGCCATAATTCCCGCTTTAATTTAATTATTCTTTGATTGGATGTGTGCTCATGACGTAGCTTCAGATGTTCAATATTGCTCCATGATAGCAAATGCAAATGATAATGGATTTATGGATGAAAATGATAAAGGATGGGTTGAATAATGATTTTGGTAAAGTAACGGTATGGTGTATGAAAAGTGGATCAAAGAGTTTTTTTCGACATTACGACGGTATGATTAAAAGAAGGTGAATGATTTGGTCTAAAATGAGGGGGATTAAATAGGCAAGATGAGGAAGGGAAGGATAGGTGAAGAGGAGACACTTGTCCTCCAAAAAATTACAAGTGGCTCAAGTAGATGGAAAAGGAATGAGGACACAAGTCTATTTTGGGCAAATCCACCCAAAAATAGGAAGAGTGACATGTGTCACTGAGGACACATGTCAATTTTGGACAAAACCACCCAAAAATAGGAAGAGTGACATGTGTCCCATGTCTATTTTGAAAAAGTCCACCCAAAATAAGGAATTGGTTAGGATGTGCACACATGTGTGGGAGGTTAGAAGGGATAGGATAAGGTTAGTTGTGGGGATGACCAGGCTAGGGAAAAGGGTTGGAAGGATAGGTTGGAAAGAGGTTGGGGACAAAAGTTAGGAGCCATGTGCTGAAATGGGAATTTGAACCAAAATAATTAATTAAATTAAGTAATCCATGGGCTTGGAAAGGGGATATTTACTTAATTAAAGTAATTAATCAAAAGGGATGGACACCAAGGATAATTAATTAATTAGACTAATTAATTAGATGAATAGGATTGAGAGATTGATTAATTAGGATTTAATTAATTAGAAGAAAGGGATAGGGAGATTAATTAATTGAAAGAATGGGATTTAAATTTGATTAAATTGATTAACCAAATTTAGGTGTCTACATTTAGTCCCTCTTCGTGGTGGCGCTAAAATAGTGTTGGTGAGAAGATAATAAGACACTTGCAAGAGAATAAAGTAAAAAAAAGGGGAGCGAGAAAATGGCCTAGGCGGACGAAGGAATGGTTAGGGATGCCCCCTCAGGAGGGTGCACGGGGAAAAAGGAACTGGGCGGTGTCTCGAAAGAAATAGTGCCCCAGTGGACAAGATAGAAGGGAAGAGGCATAACAGGAAGGGGAGAAAAATGCAAATGCAATGGATGATATGGATTAAATGATCATGGAGCGCGAGCACCCATGAATTTGGATTCCATGTACTGAGCACTTATTTTGATTTAGCAATGTCTGTGAGCCACCAAGGCATGAAGAACCAGGGTGGAATTTCACAGCCAATACATGGACTGGCACATATAAAAAGACACAAAAGCTAATCTAGCACCACACAGAGTTACAGAGACCATGTAGGCAATAGTGCTAGAAGAACCCCAAGCAAAAAATTTGCCCCAATGTAACATGAGATAACATAGATCTCATGAGGGTACAACAAGGAGCACATCCAAAAGACACGCCAAGCAAAAAAAATAAAAGCAACAAGATCACATCCTGAGCCTTGTTATTCCTAGGGCACCATGATATAAAATATCATGGCGACCAAGAGGAAACAGAGCCCTCAGGAGCTTAAAAAGATAAACAAAGATAAAAAAATAATCAAAGCCAACACGAGGGCCTCAAATATATTTTTCAAAAAAGATGATTGATTGGATGAGGATTTGATGATGTCTGACTTGAGGAAGGATACATCTTGCGCAGACAGACGATGGGTGATAGTGAGAAGGATACATCTCAGAACAACACCAGAATAAAATATCGATGATGGGACGACAAAAGGGATCTGATACGATCATGATGACAAAGATGCTCTAGGGTGATTGTTGAAGAACCAGCTGATAGGCTATGATCTCAAAGGACAGGACTGACTAACGCCTATGTACAACGATACCTATATACAAGATGCACAAGAGCTATGGATGATGGAAGAAGACCAAGGGACAGGGATGATGTTTCCCCAATCAAGATGAAAAGACATGAGAGATTGATGATTGATGGGTTGTTGTTGATGTGGGACCGATATATCCCAAAACAACACAAGGATTGGGAAGGATGCATCCTGATGATGATGAGAAGACTGTGATTGAGGCTTGCAGTAAGGTTGGGAACAAGACCAAGGATGCGGTTAGATGATTGGATTGGCGTTTGACCTTGGGTAGCTGAGGAAGATGGATAAGATTTGCACATGATGGAGGGCTATGAGGAGCAAATGGATTGATAGGAAGGAATGACATTGGATTGTGTGGGGGTATCCTAGAGCTAAATATCAATGACAAGGGATGAAAGAGGTAGACAAAATGATATGAGAGGAGGGATGAAAGGATGAAGGATAGGATGAAAAAGATGGAGATAGAAGAACTATGGAAGTTTTTGGGAGATGAAGGGATGAGGGATTGGGAGAAGAACATGTTATAGATGAAGGGATGGAGGAACTAGGAGGTCCAAGGATGGGTGGATGGATGAATAAGATAAGATATGGAGGAAATGGGAGATAAGGATTAGTGGATGAAAGGATATGATAAGTGTGTATGGTGAAAAGTGATAATGGAAACAATAATATTGAAAGACTAAATGAATTCAACCACAAAACCCTAGCCTAACAACAACAAAGATCCACCATAACATATGAATATTATTTAAGACAATGCAAATCAACAAAATCAAAAAGATTATACCATCACATGTCCACTAGGGTTTGAATCTCCATTCTTCTTATCTCCATTGATCTTGCTTGATATATTTGCTCACAGATTTTATGTGTGCACGAGAGCTCAACAAAGAACATAAATGTGGTTGATAGCTTGATCGCAAAAAGAATTCATTGCATAAGATTGATTAGAATGCTCATTAGCTGAATTAGAATGCTTAGGAGATTGATAATGAAAGAAGCATCCCCTTATATAGAAGACATTGTAAGAAATGGAGGGATAAAAATAAGAGGTGTAAAAGATAAATGGTTGGCTAGGATTAGAGGGTACGTAGAAGAAATAATTAAATAGTGAGAGTGTAGGTAGTGTAGGAATTAAGAGATGAATGACATGTGTCATGGGTAGAAAAGGCTAATGAATTAATTAAATAAATAAAGATTCATTTAATTAATAGAAGAAGTGTGATCGATTAAATAAATAAAAGTATTTATTTAATTTAGGAGAAGGACAATTTAAATAAATAAAAGTATTTATTTAAATAAGAAAAAGGTTTAGAAGAGGCTAAAGTGAATTAATTAAATAAATAAATATTTAATTAATTAATAGAAGACTTAGGATAAATTAATTAAATAAATTAGACAGGACAATTTTAGGTGTCTACAATAAGATGACTGATAGGAGGATAGGAAGTTGAGGAATGTGGATGGAATATATGGTCATAAATGGATATAGACCATGAAGGTATGAGGAAGGATTATATGGATGGCAGGAAGGATGAATGAAGGATCGACGTGATAGGGACATGGAGGCCAAGAGGTTTCCAAATCATGTATATATGGGGGCCTTTTCTTTCTTTTAAGATCCAAGGGAGGATGAAGGAAGCGAACTGGATAAGATATGATGGGTATGGTAGGCAGATGGAAATGAAGGATGAAATAGCTAGATGTCCAACAGAACTTGCCCCCAAGCATGGAGAGAAAAAGGATGACGGGAATCACACATGACACCTGTTTACCAGGTTTTCATCATGGTACTTGTCCAAGGCACCTGTTTGCCAAGTTTTCATCGTTGGGCGAATTTTTCTCTTCTTTTTTTATTTTTTAGGTATTTTCCGATTTTGGGAGGAAACTTATGGATGGAGATGGAGGAGGATAAATAGATTCAAAAGATAGGTTATAAGGGAGATGGATGGAGGACTCAAGCATAAAGTTTCATATCAAGGTAATAGGATCCCATTTGGAGTGATCACTGGATGTTGGTACAACTTTATTAGGAAAGAGTGGATTATGCAAAGGCTTGTATTAGATGGTTTTGATGGGGAATGCATGAAATGTAAAGGATATGGTATTGGCAAGTGTTTGGATGGAAAGAAGTCAGTGTGATGGGGGGGTGTTGTCAGGACCAACATTAGCACATGTTGCAGAGGATGTGGGATGAGTGGAGGGGAGGTGGATGTACCATGTGGATATGACGAAGGAATTATGATAGGTAGCTTTGGGACATAGGGACCCAAAATAGATTTAGGAGAAGGAGGGGAAGAATTTTTAGCTTGTGGGCCAGCGACTTTGGATGCCATTGGAGATTCTTCTTTTGGATGCATTGCTTCTTTTTGCTTTGGAGTTGACATTATTTTTGCTTTTGCTTTAGTGGGCCTTTACAAACTTTGAGATTCATTAAATTTTTGTACTAGCTTTTGCATTGTTGGAACATGTCTTCTTGAGTGGACATGCTCATCTTCATATTTCTATGGATGTTTAGCTTTATGGATTTTTGATGTGGCATCCAAATTTCTGCTAGTAGCCTTGGAAGGAGTGTGCAGATGTGTAGGAGATGGAGGAAACATGGAAGAAGTAATGGAGGTAGGATGTTGGATGGAATGTGAGGACATGTGCCTTTGTTGATCCTAACTAGGAATGAAAGGAATAGGATGTTTATGGTGGGTGATGGAGATAGTGGATTTGTGTATGGAGGGATGAGTAGGAAAAGATGGAGGATGGGATTTTTGGATATAAGGGCCCAAAATGGATTTAGCATGTGGGGGATATATGAAGGTGGATTTTGAGGATGAAGGAGGAAGAGGGATGGTTGTTTTAGCTTTAATATAGGATGGGGGAGAGGGAATGACGATAAATGATTTGGAGGAATGATGGGGAAATGCAATGGTGTGTTTAGAAGCATACTTGGATTTTGCATTAGTTGTATGAACATTTTTATTTTAAGCGCCTTGGGATATGTAACCAAGACCATGAGATCCTAGATGTGCTTTGACATGGATGGGCTCCAAAGTACCTTTCTCTTGAAGGCCTAAGCCTTTTGCTTGATAGTTCATTGTTTTGAGAATTTTATTTAAAGTAGGATACTTGTTCTCTAGGTAACAAGCTGTGAGTTCTTTATCAAATGGAGCAAAATGGGTGGTGCATATGAGATGTTCTTCTGCTGTGAACGAACTACCATGGACGAATGTAAGTGAACCAAGGGGATAAAGTGATGGTGGTGGGATAGTTTGGATAGGAGGAAATGGAGGATCAAGAGGTGGAGTATATGGGATAGGAGGATCTTGACTTGGAATAGGGGATGATAGGTGATCTTGAGATAAAGGGGATGGAATGGTAGGATATTGACTTGGATGAATAAAAACTTCAACATGCTCTAGAACAAGATCTTGGAATGATGGGATTAGTATGGATGGTGTGACGATGGGTGAGTGGGTAGACTCTTCAGATGGAATGGATGGAAGAATGGGAGATTCAGTGACTTGGGTAGATGGAGTGGAAGGAAGGAGGAGAGGTTCATAAATTGGGAGAGATGGAGTGGATGGAAGGATGGGAGGTTCATCAACTAGGATAGATGGAGGGATGATATATTCTATAGCTGGGGTAGATGGAGTGGATGGAAGGACAAGAGTTTCCTCAACTAGGAGAGATGGAGTGAATGGAAGGATGGAAGATTCATCAACTGGGAGGGATGGAGTGGATGGAAGGATGAGAGGTTCCTTGGATTGAGTGTGATTGATAGTAGGAGTAGGTGATGGGGATTGTGGGTGGACGATCTTAATGGGTGAAAGGTTTTCGATGGTGTTAGGAGGTGGGAAAGAAATGATAGATGTGGGAGTTGGAAGGGAAGCTGGTGGACTGAGGTAAGATGCGGTGGAGGATTGAGGTGAGATGAACAATTGCAACTAGTTCCTTGTGTTTGTTCATGAATGTTCATCACAACAATGTGTGAAGGCAGTGCCTGTAGATAACTGAATCACGGATGTGAAATAGTAGGTTGTGATGTTGCGTGAGGTTGATGTTGCAAGGCATTGACCACTTGTGGCACTGATTGGATGGGTGGGGGCACAGATGATAATGGCATTGTGTGATTCATGCCCCCACTCAAAGCTTGCGTGACAAACGATGGCAGATTAGAATTAGATGAAGGATTTAGATAGGATGAAATATTAGAATTAGATGGAGAATTTGGATAAGATGGAAGATTATAACTGGATGGAGAAATAAGATAAGATGGGCGATTAGAATTGGATGGAGAATTTAGATAAGATGGAAGATTAGAACTGGATGGAGAAGTGAGATGAGATGGGAGATTAGAATTGGATGGAGAATTTAGATAAGATGGAAGATTAGAACTGGATGGAGAAGTGAGATAAGGTGGGAGATTAGAATTGGATGGAGAATTTAGATAAGATGGCATATTAGAATTGGATGGAGAAGTGAGATAATATTGCGACGTGACTTGGAGATCTATCTCATCGACTTGATCAACCATACCCTCATCATCATTGACATAGGGTGAAGTGGAAGAAAATGAGGGATGACCATACTTATCATAGTAGGATTGAGACATTACTTGGACATCTATGTCATTAGGTTGGTCAACCATACCCTTGTCATCATTGACATAGGGTGAAGTGGAAGAAAATGAAGGATGACCAAACTCATCATAATAAAATTACAACATGATGATTAGTTGATGTTGGAGAGATGAAAGATGAGAATGGACGATAGACCAAAGACCAAGATGAGATGGGGACTGACTTTGAAGAATTTGGATAGAGGATGAAATTTGATTTTCAATTTTGGATATTTGATATTCAACCTCTGACTTAAGAAGAAGGAAATGATTATGCAAATTGGGAGACAAGATATGATGGTGGACGATAATCCTGATGTTGTGAGATATGAGACATAAAGTCATCTAACCAAATATCGATAGCATCTAGACGCAAAAGGGACACAATGACCAAACGTCGCATGAAGCCAAGAACCAAAGGATACTAATCGAACAAGAATCTAGAGAATCACGAATAGCATAACGCCTAGACCAAGGACATCTAGGACCAGAGAAACGCACGGATAAAGATATCAATTGTTGATAATCCAAAGATTTCTACCACAATGCGGATAGCATAACGACAATGTAACAACATTGAAAGACCAAGATCATAAAAGATAGATACTGAAAGCTGGTAGATCAAGAAGTTTCTAAGATAATGTAGATAGCATAACAACAACGCTATGACTTCTAAGGACAAGACCATGGAAGATAAGTAACAACTGGAGAATCGAGTGGTTTCTAAGGCAATGTCGACATCATAACGACAACATAAAAATGTCTAAGACCAAGGTAATAAAAGATAGATGCAAACTACCAAGATATCAAGAAGTGTATAATGTAATGCGGACATCATAACGACAGTGCAATCAACGTCTAAGACTAAGATCATAAAAGATAGATGCTAGATTGCAAATCAACGAAGCGAAAATACGACAACATAACAAGACCGAACTAACCAAAGAGGACAAGGTGAAGAAAACTCGGTAGGACAAGGGTGCAAACCCGCTAGAACAAGATAGGCAAGACTGGAAAATGTTTGGACAGCATAACGGCACCAAAAACGCAAACCCGTTGTTTCAGGGTGCAAACCCACTGGAACAACACAATAGACAGTATCAAAAGCGAAGCCGCTAGAACTAGACTAAAAAACAACCAGAGCAAATCCGTTGGTTGAGAAAAGGACAGTGGTTGTACTAAGTGTATACACCTAAAAATGGTCTGAAGATAGTTAATTAAATATGCAATTATTTGATTAATTCCCCTTCCCAATTAATTGAATTCACAAGCAATTTAATTAATTTCTCTATTCATCTACTTGTAAATAAATCTACATGATTTATTTATATAGTTCATTTCATATCCCCCTTTTGATTAATTAATTCTAAATTAATTAATGTCCCCCCATATAAATCAATTCTTCTAATTCCTAATTAAGATTAACAAACTCAAGTTTGTTGAGATTAATTATCATTTTCCAATTATTTGAATTTCTAAATTCAAATGAGCACATGGCTCCTAAATTTTAACCACCTAACCTAACCATCCCCTAACCTAACCCATTTCATCCAATCCTAGTTCTAACTAACCTTATCCTATCTTGCACATTCTAACCTCCTTATCCTAACCTCCCATGGTATGGATATTCTTCCCTTGAGACACATGGCACTTTTGCCACATGTCTCCTCCCTTGGACACTTGCCCTCTCATGAGCAAGGCTCTTTGACACTTGTCACCACAGAGATGACAAGTGTCCCTTCCTCCAACCTCTTCTCCAACTTCCTCAATCTTGGCCCTTGATATCTTCAGATCAGATCTGGACCATTGATTCCTGCCACCTCAGCTTTGGCCTTAGAATGCCTATAAATATCCTCCATTTTGGAGCAATAAGGATCCCATCTCATATCAATTTAGGCATATACATCCCTTGCATTCACAGCTTTAGCATCATTACTATAGGCAATTTGCATTTCAATTATCTAGTAATTAGTTCTTGGATTAATCATAGCATGTTAATCTAGTTTCTTAAATCATGCATTTCATATCATCGCCATAGTCAATCATGATCAAATAGCTACTCAACTCTTGAGTTGCCACTTTGGAAGTCATTGCTCCGTTGAGAGCCCATCAATCCAACACCTTCAAGGTCCTCAAGAATAGAGGAAAATGGGATATTTCAAGGAAGGCTTATGGTTTGCATTTCTAATCTAGTTTTTAATTAAGCTTTTCAATTACATTTCATTGTCTCATTATATGTGTATGCATTCTATATACCACATTTTTAGCATCACATTAATTGGTGCCCACTGTGGCGCCTAGCCCCTTTGATCTTTAACAAGTTTGCTTGCAGGAAATTTCATTGACAGGTTGATTAGCTCTTTCGAAGTGCAGATTAGCTCTCTTGGGCTCCCGAATAGCGTTCTTGGTCTTTATTGTAGCATTCTAACACCTCAAATGATGTTTTTGGGAGACTTCTCAACTCTATTTGCATATTTTTCTGTACTTTAGCGCTTTCAGTCTATACTTTAGCATTTTTGGTATGTATTGTAGTGTTTTTGGCACATTTGTCAGCGTTTTCAGTCTGTTTGACAACGTTTCTGGTGTGCAGAACAACATTTTTGGTGTGCATAGCAACAATTTTGGTGTGCAGAGCAGCGTTCTTGGTGTGCAGCGCAGCGTTCTTGGCACATATGATGGCGTTCTTGGTCAATTTGATGGCATTTTCAGTTTTTTATTGATTTTGCAAATATTGTATGTTGCATTCCTCATTTCTGCTTGTGGACTGTCACTTTCCCGAACCTAATTTGCAGATTGTTGGTTTTGCATGTACCTATTTCATTGTGAAAGACCAGAGTCATAAACTATTTCATCATCAAAGAATGTAATATAAACTACTAACTTTTGTTTGCAACCGTGGGATTTTGCACTTATTTTTGATAAATTAGGCACATAGACTAATTACAATGGAAATGAACAAACATGTCTTATGTGTTTTGATGATAGGCAAGTATGCTCTCACCTTTCTTAGGTGATCAGAAAGCCAGACTCATCCTTTTCTTTCAATAGTGTATATCTTTAGCGGGCCTACCCTCCCGAGGAGCTAATAACTCTTAAAGCCCTTAAGGTCGATGAGAGGGGAATGACCCAAGTGGGAACGACTAACACCAAGTACTCCAACCCAATATAAAATAAACATGATTTTATGAAAATAAAGTCAATGACAGTGCTCGAGAATATCTCTCCTCCATAGCTTTGGTATATCAAACCTTGGTTTTCAAGGCTGGGAGACCTCTTAATTGAGTTTATACCCTGACGCGCCGAATGGATCCCTTACTAGTTCCAAGTAAATTAGAAGCTACCTGGTTTACCTCCGAACATTATTAAATTCTTAGTGCATAAAGGGGGAAGAATATCTCCTTAAGATACTCACCATATGTCCCTCTTGAGCGTATGTGTGAACTCCCCTTTTGAGACCTTATTGCTAGGCTCATAATGGGACTCCACTAGCTCTCGCAAAGGCAAAAACATGGGCGCCCTTTAGGGGGTGACAAGGTTGTGTGAGCTGACAGGGTACCAAGTTGTGGGCTAAGAACTAATAATGAAGCCAATCTCCTTAGGATAGACTGATTGATGTGTTTTCAATTGTTCAAAACTTGTGAAAACTTGGGCTTTCTTTAAAGCTTCTTGAACATACACTTTGTGTCCTTTTGGACAAAAATACAATTTGATTTTTGTGTTTGTAAGTCAAGCCAAGATCTCATCCATTGAAATACAACAAACATTAAAAAATCAAACTTCAAATGGTCAAATTCACAAGTTTCACAGCAAATTAGCTCTTTCAGTTCAAACAGTCGCACCTACAGTCCAAACAGTCGCATTCACAGTCCAAACATTATCTCTTTTGGTCCAAACATTAGCTTTGTCAGTCCAAACAGTTGCATTCACAGTCCAAACATTAGCCCTTTTGGTCCAAACATTAGCTCTTTCAGTCCAAACAGTCGCACCTATGGTCCAAACATTAGCTCTATCAGTCCAAACAGTCGCATTTTCAGTCCCAACGTCAGCTCTCTTGGTGTGAATGTTAACTTTCTCATATTTCAACATTAACTCTCCAAGGTTGAGCACAACAGAGTTTCTGGTCTAAACAACAGAGTTCTTGGTCTAAACAACAGAGTTCTTAGTCTAAACAGTAGCTCTCTTGGTCTAAAGGTTAGCTCCGTTGGTATAATCAACAACTCTTGTGAGTTGCATGTCAAATTTCTCATGTTGTAGCATTAGATCTCCTATTTTGTACTTGTTAGGTCTAAATATCCGTTCTCTGAGTCTGAAAATCACAAAGTTGGATTAAAATTGCAATCTCCTAAGTCCAAACACTTAATTTTCTAAGTCTAAAAATCATTATTTGAACTTTAGAGTCACTGTATTGCAGAACAACATTTCTGGTCTGTCTGTCAATTTTTCTGGTCAGTATAGCAGCGTTTCTGGTAAGTTTGTCAGTGTTTCTGTTCAGTATAGCAGAGTTCTTGGTCATTTTGTCAGTGTTTCTAGTAAAATACATCAAAATCAGAAAACAAAAACAACCCATTTCTCAAACAGCCAAACATAAAGAGTAGGTCATCTCCTTCTGTCAAAACAGATTCAAGAGCTAGACACGCTAAAGGTCTCAAGTATTCACCTCAAACAAGTTTAAAGATCAAACACCTTAAAGTGCAACATCATATTTTCTTTGATAAACTGATCGTTCAAATATACTTTCTCATCAGGATCTATCATCCTTTAATCACGAAACTACAACGCTTGATCAGAATAACCTCATTCTTTATCATAGGATATATCGTTCTTATTGAACTTGGTCATATCAAAAATCACAAAATCTGCACTCCAAAACTAAGATTGAAAAACTTGCAAACAAGCAAATACTTGAAAAGATCATTTCCTCAAACAATTGATCACTTATTACGACACATTACACAAGATTTAAATCTCACAAAAACGTTCAAAACACGTGTATGCCCGTTCTAACCAGGGCTCAAAGACGAAAGATTGTAGAAACAGAAATAGAAACGTTTGAAATAACTGAAGACTATAGAAACATGGAACACAAAGATGAAATACAAGTTGAAGAGGAAATAACAAAGCAACATGTCAGAGACATCAAAAAAGATCCTCAATTCGATAAATTTATGCAGAAAATATTGGAGGGAGAAAAAGAAAAATATTTCCTAATGTTAGCAAAATATTTCCTAATGTTAGCAAAATTTGGTGCTAAACTCCCCCAAGATTTTGATATGAACAAATTAACACAAAAGAGAAATGACCCCCCCCCCCCCTTAATAACGAACAATACGAGGATATTTTTGGTCTCAAACTCAATGACACGTCAATTCCTAGTAACACTAGAACCAATGAGGAAACTTACATTCCCACAAGGGATGAAGTAGAAATTCTAAATAACGCTCAATCTAATGAGGATACAAGAAGGGGTAGAGATGATACCAAAAGAGATCAAGATCCTCCTAGAATGCAAAGTCATGGTTATGCAAGAACAAATCATGTTGATAATCCTATCACAACTCTCACACAACAAATACAAACACTGCAAACACAAATTCAAGATATGCAGAGAGGAAATGTTCGAAGATACTCACTTCAAGATATTTGTCCTTATCAATTCGACAGAAACCTAAACATGAGACATTTCCTATAGGTTTTGAAACACCTAGATACGAAAAATATGATGGAAGCACTAACCCCCAAGATCATATACGATAATTTTGCACAATGAGTATGGAGTTTGCACATGAGGATACCTACTTGATGAGATTATTTCCAAAAAGCTTAACTTGACTAGCTATGGAATGGTTCTCCAAACTTACACCTGGAATAAGATCATTCTCAGAATTGGTGGATAAGTTTGTTTCACAATACGCTTACAACATACAACATGAAGTAACAATGCTAGACTATGTAATGCCAAACAAAAGAGTGGAGAACCTTTCATGACATTTTTACAACGATGGAGACGGTTAGCTTCGCAGTATCCTCGTACAGTGCCAGAGTATGAAAAAATGGACATATTCATCGATAACTTAAATGATCAAATGACTTATTACTTAAAAATGCAAGGAAATCAAAGTTTTGCAAAAAAAATTGATAATGGAATCAGAATGGAGGAAGCCATGATAAAGAAAGGTGAGTTGAAAATATTCAAAGGAGTTCACCCTCCTAACAACAACAATCACAATGATAAGCCAAAGTTTTGGAATAGAAATTGTAATGTCATCAATGATGGGATAGTGGATAACAACAATGTGAAACCAAAGCAGCCGGTTTTTAATTTATCCAATCACTCAGCAGTAGCTCAGAAAAACAACAATCACCAAAAAGTAACTATCAAAAATTTCTTTCGAAGACAATTTACAAACATTGGTGAACCTCTTGGATCCACATTAAAAACACTTATCGCAAACAAATTGATTACTTTACCAGAAGAAAGAAACTTTGAACCCAAGGTAAAACCTGCTTGGTGGAATGATAACCATTATTGTGATTCCATTGAAACAAAGGACAACAAACAAATGCTTGTCAACGATTAAAACATGTCATCCAAGATGACAATAAACAAATCTCACACAGCTTTCAAAACTCTGCTTCCTAACTATGAGAAGGGTGAATCATCAACAGGGCAGAATGGTAAAGGTAAAGCAAAGGTAAACTATGCTCATACATATGACAATGTGGTAAATGTGATCGTGGTTAAAGAGCAACAACACCAAGAACCTGCTCATGTTATCACATGAAGCAAAGCCAAAGTGGTTTTGTCGGGGTCTACAACAAACACATCATCCACTACCAAACAATAGAATCTAGTGGATCAATTATAGAAAACACCCACACAAATATCCATCTTAGAACTTTTAAAGCTTTCACCTGCACACAAAGAAATTTTAGAAAGAGCATTAATCGATACAATAGTATCCAAAGATCTTGATACAGATCAATTCCAAACCATGGTGGGACACCTCACAACCCCTCATTGCTTATCATTCACTGAAGAAGATGACATGTCCTTGTAACATCCCCACAACGCTCCTTTGCAGATTGAAGTCCTCATTCACAAAACGCGAGTTAAACGTGTTATAATAGATAGTGGAGCTGGCCTAAATATTTGTTCATTGAGTCTTGTTTGTGCCTTAGGATATTCAAAAGATACAGTTAATCCCTAGAAAAAGATCACCATAAAAGCCTCTTATGAAGAAGAACATTCCTCCAAGGGAATTGTGATACTACCCATCAAAGTGGGACCTTTGCAGAAAGATACAGCATGCCAAGTTCTAGACTTGGACTTACCATATAATGTACTCCTAGGAAGACCATGGATACATGACTTGCAAGTTGTCCCATCAACATATCATCAGTGTGTCAAATTTCCCTACAATGGACAAGAAATCACATTTTTTGCAGATTCAAATCCATTTCAATACTGCAACAATCTAAAAATGGCTCCAGAAGTCATTGTTCCTCATAACAAGGAGGAATCATCTTCAAACACACAATCCAAGGAACAATCATTTGCCTCTATTTTATTAAGTATGGAAAAATAAATGCAGCTAAGAGATCGAGGGAATGGAGAATATTCAATATCACAATTACCACTCTCTGCTAAATCCTTTGGAAAACCATCAAACTCTAAACAACAACCAATTGTGAAACATCATCCAATATTTGATGGAGTATTCATTAGTGCTGGAACCTTATCAAAGGAGACAGAAGACAAAGATGTGCTACAGTGGCTATACAAAGATGAAGAAGTTCAATAAAAGGTCAACAATGTCAGAATACCCATTGAAAAATATGGAAAAAGATTCTTCAAAGGATGGGATACACTGGAACATGTCCTATAGGAAAAAGAAAAGAAGGTATCTTAGAACCTATCCAACCTCATACTTAGCAGGATATAGACAAAGTAGGCTTAGGGTATGGACAAGTTACTCTACCAGAAGACACATTTTCTAACCAACAACAAGAAGAATATGAAAATAGACAAGAACAACTTGCAATTGAAAGGGAAGAAGCAACTTCTAAGCAAAAAGCACAAACAAACATGAAATGGCAAAAGAAGCAATCCTCAAATCAACAAGAGAAACAAACCAAGGATACCTCCCAAGCAACATTGACTCTAAATCAAAACAAGCATGAACCTAGTACTAATCAAGGAGAGCTGATAGTAAAGCTCACAGAACTCAATCTTAGTCCAGAAGAAGTTGAATATGAAAGAAGAAAAGATATACCAAGACAAACAAAAGAAACACATCAAAAGCTATATGAACAAATTTGTCGATTGCAAGCTGCAAGTGAGACAGATTCTGACGAATGGGAATGGGATTCCTATCATTCTGAAGAATCAGCTGAAGAAAATTGCTTTGAAGAAGATGTAGGAGTCGATGTAGTTCACACGTATGTAGGGAAACGTTAGGAACTAGTTCACTTGAATTAGAATCACATTCGGCTGACTTGGACTTAATTGAGGATGATCAAGAACTTCTTGTGCGAGGTCATTCTGATGAGGGCATTGTTCTAGAAATTGACATACATATCAAAAACTTTGATACATCAATCATGACCCTAAATACTATCGAAACATCTCAACCTGATGACCTCCTACCTCTAATCCACCCTGAACTTATTGATTGGGAAAATGAAGGACTGCCATATCCATATATATTAATGCAATCGAACCCGCAACAACTTCCACCAGGAATTTCAACAACATGTCTTCCAATCAAGTGGGTGCCAAATCTCCTAGTTGCAAAAAGGAAAATAAAGAAAACAATATCAAGTTTAATGTTGAAAACCATTTATTGGCAACATTAGATCAAGAAAAAGTAAAAAGAAAGGAAACATCTAATGGTGAAAACCTCCTCGAGGTGCCGGAAGATGGGAGATTTGACACTTTACCTAAGTACTATCAAGAAAGGTCATCAAATTTGATCGAACCAACAGAGGCAGTTAACATTGGGACAACAGAGCAACCAAAGATCCTACATCCAGCGACTTCTCTGTCAGAAGAAGAAAGGAAACAATATATGGAATTCTTCAAATGACAGAAAATCAATTTCGCCTGGTCATATGCAGACATGCTAGGTTTGGATCCAGAGCTTATTATGCATCACTTAAATGTCAATCCAGGAGCCAAACCGGTCAAACAAAAATTAAGAAAGATGCATCCACATATCGCTCTCCTAGTCAAAGCAGAACTAAAGAAATTACTGGATGTAGGATTCATCAGACCCATAGCATATCCTCAATGGGTATCAAACATCGTTCCTATTTCAAAACTAGACAAAAGTATCAGAGTATGCACAGACTTCAGAGATCTTAATAATGCATGTCCAAAGGATGACTTTCCTTTGCCTAACATTGACATCATTGTAGATTTAACAGTTGGACACTCTATGTTCTCTCTCATGGATGGTTTCTCCGGATACAATCAGATTAAAATAGCACCTGAAGATCAAGAAAAGACAACTTTCACATGTTCGTGGGGTACTTTATGTTGGAACGTCATGCCTTTTGGACTAAAGAACGCAGGTGCCACATATCAGAGAGCTATGACAATGATATTCCATGACATGCTGCATACATTCATGGAAGACTATGTGGATGACATCTTGGCAAAATAATACAACAGAGAAGAACATATAGAGATACTGGAAAAGATCTTTGACCGGTTAGAGCGATACAAGCTACGGCTAAATCCTAAGAAACGTGCCTTTGGTGTCACTTCAGAAAAGCTATTGGGATAAATTGTTTCAGCTAGAGGTATCGAAGTAGATCCAGCTAAGGTCAAAGCAATCATGAAAATGGCATCTCCCAAGAATATAAGTCAACTCAGATCACTCCAAGGAAGACTCTAGTCAAAAAGATTTGTTGCTCAACTAGCAAATAAATGTCAACCATTTACTCATCTATTGCATAAAAATGTTCATTTCAAGTGGGACCATCAATGTGAGGACGCATTCAACAAGATAAAGGCATATCTCATGCAACCACCTGTTCTAATGTCACCAATTCCAGAAAAGTCGTTATTACTCTATGTATCAACCACTGAAGGATCATTAGGAGTTTTGCTCGCACAACAGGATAATGAAGGAAAAGAGCGGGCCATCTACTACATCAGCAGAACACTAGTGGGATACGAGCTCAACTATTCCCCAACAGAAAAAGCATGCTTGGTGGTAGTTTTTGCTTCTCAAAAATTAAGACACTATTTACTATCTCACTCCATCAAGTTGATAGCTAAAATCGATCCATTGAAGTATTTGCTCAGCAAGGCAACATTGACAGGATGACTAGCAAAATGGATCATGATTCTAAGTGTTTTATATTGAGTATGTAGACAGAAAAGCTATCAAGGGACAAGTCATTGCAGATCAACTAGCTGAGGCACCGCTTCAAGATGATCATCCTTTGCAAATTGAATTTCTCGATGTTGATATCCTAACAGTCACCACAAAAACATGGCAATTATACTTTGATGGTTCATATACACAACATGGATCAAGAGCAGGTATTCTATTAATCACACCACAAGGTCATACAATTCTGAAAGCATACAAATTAATCTTCTCATGCACCAACAACACATCAAAATATGAAGCTTTGGTTATAGGTATCAAAATGGTTGTAGAATGGAACATTACACAACTTCAAGTCTTTGGAGACTCTCAGCTCATCATCAATCAAATTAATGATGATTACCAAACAAAGGATGACAAATTAATGCCTTATAAGAAGATGGTAGATGATTTCAAAAAGTATTTTATAGAAATAACTTTTGAGCAAATTCCAAGGAATGACAACAAAGAAATAGATGCCATGGCAACACTTGCTTCTCTACTTCAGAAACAGGAAAATCAAGAGCATTAAGAATTCCTAGTGGAAGAGTTGTTTTACCCCGCTCATAATTGTCCTGATTCCCAAACTATGTGTCACCTTGTTGGGCATGATTCCTCCCGCTATGGCCAAACTTACACATACCTTAAAGATAACACCCTACCTCCTGATTTATCAAAGAACCAAAAGAGGAACTTTATTCGCCAATCCTCCCATTTTACTCTTGTCGCACATACCCTATTTAAACAAGGTCTGGACGGTACTCTTTTAAGATGTCTCGAACAAGAAGAATCTAAGAAGGCCTTAAATGAAGTCCATAACGGCATTTGTGGCACTCATTCAAGTGGTCTTACCCTTTCAAAAAAACTCATACGCTTGGGCTATTATTGGCCAACTATGGAACAAGATTCTTTTCAAATAGCTAGAACATGCAAACAATGTCAGATCCATGGGAATTTGATTCATGCACCGGCACAAGAACTTCATGCTTTGGCAACATCTTGGTCTTTCTGCCAATGGGGTCTTGATCTAGTAGGAAAAATAAATCCTTCTTCATCTAATGGTCACAAATTCATCCTTGTAGCTACAAAATATTTCACAAAATGGATTGAGGCAGTACCTCACAAAAATCGGAGGAAAACAAATTGTTGCATTTATCTTAAACTACATCATATGTCGCTATGGAATACCCATGACCATTATCATTGATAATGGGCGGCTGTTCAAGAATCAGGATGTACAAAAAATATGTGAGAAATTCAAGATCCAACACAAATTTTCCACACCCTACTATCCACAAGGGAATGGGCAAGCAGAAGCATCAAACAAAACTATTCTGAAAATCCTCAAAAAGATAGTGAATGATGCGGGAAGAGATTGGCATATCCAATTAAACCCTTCTCTATGGGCCTACCATACCAGTATTCACATGCCAACAGGTGCCACACCTTTCTCCCTTGTTTATGGATCAGAAGCAATATTGTCAATAGAAGTAGAGATACTGTCTCTACGAGTATCATTAAAAGGTCTTATCTCGGATGAAGAACAATGAGTATCTAGACTGCAAGAGTTAGAATTGATCCATAAATGAAGACAAAATGCCTTTGATCATTTAAAGGTATATCGGCAAAGAATGTGTCGAAGTTATAATCACGAGGTTAAACCACGAGTCTTTCAAGTTGGAGAACTAGTACTAAAGGAAAATCCACGCAACCAGGCAGATCGAGAAAAGAAAGCAAAGTTTGAACCAAACTGGTTAGGTCCATTTGTGGTCACAACAGTATTTGGATCAGGAGCATATCAACTATCAACAAGGGACGGGGATCAGCTCAAGGAACCCATCAATAGCATACATCTGAAGAAGTTTTATGTCTGAAAAAGCAGAAAAGCCAAAAACAGTGAAAAAGTAGAAAATCCAAAAACAGTGAAAAAGCAGAAAATCAAAAACAGTGAAAAAGCATAAAATAAAATAAAAAACAACGAAAAAGCAGAAAATTAAAAAAAACAGTGAAAAAGCAGAAAATCAAAAAACAGGGAAAAAGCAAAAAACCCAAAAATAGTGAAAAAGTAGAAAATACAAACAGTGAAAAACAATCAAATATGAGAAAAAGTGCAATAAAAACAGATGGTGAAAACCTGACAAACATGTGCTATCTGTCAGCTAGCTCTTCCATCTATTGGTTCATGCATCCTTCCACTTGCATTCATTTCCATCAGCGTTGTTCATATCCATCATAAATCCTTTGTACATATGCAGGCATCCCAGGTGATTTCTCGTCATGGTTTGGATCATTGACTATATATTCATAAGGTTTGTTTCTAGGCTGGGGGCAAAATCTTGAACCTGGCTGGGGGCAAAAAGTTTCGATCATCTTGAGCTTAATCAAACAGGTAGAACAACAATTAGACAAACACCGGTTAAGCGAAAAACTGAGACACATTGAACATAAGATCGCGTTGTCAACCATTAACTATCACATATCGATCTAAACATGACAAAACACATATCAATGGATGATATATCTTGACTCATGATTTTAACACTTTGGCAATAATGGTTCAACTATTTTATTTTGATTTTCGCTATCATGATTTCTGAGTAACTTCAGGATGTCTTTGACTAGAGGAACGAGGAAGGAACATGATATTTTTCTTGTCTACTGTCTGTAAATTAATCATTAATATGTGCAAATTTGTCTCGGGACATGATCATCAGAGTATCATGGAAGACATTTTGGACTTGCATATAGAAATGGTTAATACTGCCTGTTTTACGCAAGCAACACTCAGGTCATCTTGGTTCAATTATACCTCGATGCTTGTGCTAACTTGCAATATCAAAACCCAGGAAAGTAGTGCTCAGGTCATCATGGTTCAATTATACCATTGATGTTTGCACTCACTTCCCACATTTTAAAGGCTCAATGATGAAACAAAGCAACGACTCCATGACCGGTCTAATCGCTGCATTGCATTTCATTTTTGCATTTGCATTTTTAAAGTAGATTTGCATTTCATTCTGCATGGGATCACAATGCTCATCTTTTCCAAGGCCAAAGCCTAACATGGCATTATCTCTCTTATTACATGATTGAGTACATTGGACAATAGCAAAAATAATCAATTCATTCATCCTGCATGATAAGTTAGTTCCTCTCATGTAACCATTGCATACTAAGGCATCATTCATATAAAGCATCAAATCATTCATTCATTTAGTTAGATCATTGCATGGCATTCATCTAATCTCAAATCAAATAAAGTAGCACCATTGCATTGCATTGCATCCATCTCATATTAACATGCATGAGAAAATCATAAAATTATCATAATTATAGAAAGCATTGCATTGCACATACATCACATAGCACTTATAAGCATCACCATACATATTTGCATATGCATACATCATGTAAATACTGCATCATCATGTATCCATCATCTATAATTCATAAGCATAGAGAAATTAAAGCATACATCATTAAAGTAACTGCACAACATAATCATATATCAAATAGCATGCATCCATCATCTCATAGGTCATGTAGAGAGAATAGGATTGACTGCATATCATATCATCAAAACAAGATCAATGTCCAAGGTACAATGATATCACAAAATATATGAGATACATCACAAATATACATCGCGGGAATCATCAATATCTCATCACAAAAAGGTGTGTACATGAATGGATCAATGTCCCATATCAGTGTGACCACTAGGACGCGGAGCGAAACTTTGTCCTGATGCGACAGGTATAGGAGCACCAACTACTACCCCTATACCTGAGTCCCCACCTAGGGGAGCTCTCTAAAGTGGCCCTGTCACTCCTCGACTCTCAGTCTGGCTTTGTCCCGATCTTCTGCTCTGCTGTGAAAATCCTGGAGCCCTTCGATCAGGAGGAACAACAATAAAGTATAAGGTCCTGTAATACTCAGCCTCTCGAATCCCCTGGCGCATCATCTTCAAAGTAGTCTTCCCTAAAATAGACTCTCCTGACAACTGTACCTGTGCCTCGGCCTGTCGACACCTATCCGTAGCTGCGTCTCTCTCGACTAGGAGAGAAGCCATTTGAGTCTCTAGCTGGGCCATCTGAGAGTCCCTCTCTGCCAGTCGACTCTCTAGCTGCTGAACCTGAGCCTGTAAGTCTGTAATCTGAGCCTGCTACTGATGAGACGACATCCCAATGAAGATCCATCGAGGTGCCTCTGCCTGTGGCTGCTCAGCCCCTGATACTTTCATAGGTACCTGCTCAACTGAGGGAACCTCCTGCTCTAGAACCTAATGCCCCTGATCCCCTAGACCTGATCTCTTGCGTTTGACCACCCGGGCCATCCAATCTGTATATACATCTTTGGCAGATCTAGAACTGCTAGCTCCTGGTGTTCCTGTTGCTACCACTGCCACTGCTCGACCATCTCCCCCATCATCATCTCCCCCATCCCCCCCATAATCATCTCCTCCATCATCATCTCCAACACCATGATCTCCTACATCTCCTCCATATCCATCTCCATCTTTGCTATCATCTCTGCCTCCAGCTCCTCCCCCCCCACCATCCCTCCGTCGTCTAGGAGCTCTGTGTCATAGCCTCTCATCATCCTCATCTAAGACTGGCTCTGGCTCATCGGGACGTGTCAACCTCGAAAATCTGTGTACAGTACAATGCATGACATACTCATGTGTCATCCTGCTATCCATCACACCTAGAAGATAATCCCAATCCATAGGCCCCAATGATTGATACTCTGCGCATGCCTGGTCATATGAAATAGAAGGCCCCCAAGTAGCCACATCCAATCTTCGGTGAGCATAATGAGTTGTACCGTGTGGTATCCCCTGTATCCTACCATACTGTCTCAACACCCTCGTACAAAGGAATCGCTTGATGACATAGGGTGTCGATCCAATCAGATATTGCGTCATGAATACATACGGCATCTCCACTGCATCCTCGGGCCAAATCTTGCAAACCCTGTATGGCCTCCACATCACAATATCCAGATCATCCAAGGTTCGTTGCCAGTACTCCAACTTGCCCAACTTTCACTGGATAATGATACCTGGATACCCATCAGCATAAGGCCTGCCTACAGGTCTATCTCTGTCACCCAATGGTCGTGTGATAGGAAAATGCTCTCAGGCCCATATCTGAAGCACGGTCACCCCTGCTGATAACATAGCTAATCCCTGGTACACAACTCGATGTAGGTCATGATACAAGTGTGCCAACATGCATGACCCCCATGCAAATCAGGTCCCCTCTGTCACCATCTGCTCAAGAAGATGACCCCATCCAATAGCTAATCCCTTTGACCTATGACCAAGACAAAGGAAACCTCCAATAAATCTGGCAAGCACAGTCAGTAATTTGGCATATCCTAGCTCTAGCATCTCCTACCACGCAATATTGTATCCACCTATCTCATCATCCTCAAACACTCGACAAAGTGCATCTGTCCCACCCCACTCGCTGAGATCGTAATATACTAGCTCGCCCATCACAAGGATGCACAATATCCGGTAGACATCCTCGGGTGTCACCGTCATCTCTCCCGTCGGCAAACGAAAAGTATTATGCTCGCTATGCCAGCGCTCTGCTAAGGCTGTCAATAATCCCTAGTTTATCAAGTGTCGGGGCATGTCAAGAAGGGAAGATAAACCATACTTGCCAATGTGGTCTCGCTCCGCCTGGCTAAGGCAGGGTATCAACATCCATGTCTTCGGGAAGCGCTCCCGAGACTGGAGAACAGTAAAGTGCTCCTACAATCAAATCATCTCATCATATCAGTTTCTTGATTTATCTATCTATCAAATCAATCTATTTATCGATCTATTTTGCTCAATTGAGATTTTTATCAAATCTCATTGGGCCCCTATCAATGAAGCTCATCTATCATGAGGTCATTATCAATCCTATCTCATCTCACGCGTGCATCGAGATAATCAGAACTAATCATCAAATTTATCAATCAGGAGCGTCTAATTTTATCAATTAGATAACTAATCAAAAGATTACCCTATCAAAATCAAAAATCAAATCAAATTGACAGCAAACCCAACCTCTTTATCAAATCAATTTGAAAAATGACACAAATCGACAAATCAAAACATTTTCTCAAAATCACCCAAATCAAATAATCGAAAAATCAAATCAAATCGTCAAAAATTGAAACCTCATCGTCAGAATCCAACATCCAAAATCAAATAAAAAATGCCAAAAATTGGGAAATCGCCAAAAATTGAAAAAAAAATTTGAAAAATCCAAAAATCGAAAAAATTGAAAAATCGCCAAAATCAAATCAAACTCGCCAAAAAATCAAAAAATCAAAAAAATCAAAAAATCGCCAAAAAAAAAAAAAAGACCAACCCCTCCCCTCGCAGTGGCGCCCAAGGCACCGCCCAACAGCACCCGTGGTGGTGCCCACAGTGCCTCCCACGGCGCTAAAGCAAGATATAAGGTTTTCACCAGCCATAACTTGTCCTAAGAAATCCAAATGACTCAGAGCAATTGGTTAGACATGAAAAGTATGACAATCTCAAGATTCAAAAGTCAAGATATAGCATTAGCGGAATACAACCAAACCTATACAAAGGAGAACATCATCACCCCACTCACAAACAAGAACTCCGAACAATTCAAGCCACTCTAAAAACCCTAGACCTAAGAAAAACCACTTGAGAAGACCAACTAAAGGGAAACTAGCACAAAAGGCTGAAAACCAAAAACCAAAACCAAAACCAAGGCAAAGCAAAACAAAACAAATGAAACCAAAAAGGGAAAGGAAAAACCAAAAACAAATGAGAAAACAAACAAAACTAACAAAGGGAAACCTAATCTAATATGGTACAAAGTAGGTCCCAGAAGGAAACCTACGATTGGGAATAATGCTTGAGGAATTGTCCATTAACGGGCAATGGAATATCCTTTCCTGTCAAAATCTTCAACTTAAATGCATTGTCCCCAAGGATTTCAAAAATCTGATAAGGGCCCATCCACAATTTGTTGAACTTCTCGTCTCTTTTTTCATGAGCCTTATCCCAACATAAAACCAAGTCAGAAATCCTAAAAGACTTGATCTTGGCTTTCTTGTCAAACCAACATTTGGCCACTCCTTGATGCTTCACAAAATTTTCCAATGTATGATCTATCTTTTCTTCAAGATGCAGCAGCTGGCAGAGACGTGTATGGACTCTGTCTTCACCATCCAAGTATTCCTATAGAAGCTACAAAGTCGAGATCCTCAACTGAACTGGGAAGACTGGATCTTGTTCATAGACCAGGTGGTAAGGAGACATTCCCAAGGAATTCTTCGTTCTTGCCTTATCTGCCCAAAGAGAAAACCTCCACTACGTGTGCCAATCCTTAGGATTCTTATCCAATAGCTTCTTGATTGCACTCAACAAGTTCTTATTCATTTTTCGGCCAGCCCATTACCTTGTAAGTAATAATTCGAAGAGAACTTCAGTGTGATTCCATATTCAAAGGCCCGATTAGAAAACTTCAAATATGAGAATGCAAGACCATTGTCGCACACCAATGCGTGAGGACATCCAAACCTTGTAATGATATTCTCTTCCAAGAACTTGATCACTACATCTGTTGTGAAAATCTTCAAAGCTTGGGCTTTCGATCATCTTGTGTAGTAATCAGTGGCAGTAAGGATGTATTAATGTTGAGCTGAAGAAGGTGGATTGATCATCCTAATAAAATCTAGCTTCCACTCAGCAAATGGTCTCACTTCAATGACAGGATGAAGAGGCATGGCAGGATTTTTCTCACGAACAGTAGCCACCTGACATGTGTGACATGCCTTCACATGTTCATATGCATCTTTAAACAACGTAGGCCAGTGATTCCCGCCCTTGCAATCTGACGTGTCATAGCTAGACCACCTCCGTGACTTGTTCCGAACTTGTTGTGGAAGTGCTCCATAATTTGCTTAGCTTCTTCCTTCCCAATACATCTCATGTAGATCCCCTCATGGTTCTTTCTATACAATATGGCCCCTTGAAGTATATATTTTTGGCTTTTCATTCTTAAGGTTCTCTTCTACATGAGGCTCAAATGGGGAGGGCATCTATGATTCATTGTAATAAGCAAGGTCATCATACCATTCTCTTGGAGACACCTCCTCTAAAACATACGTTTGTTGCACTAGCTCGTGTCTTATTGTGGCAATCGTCTATCCTAAGGCTTGTCCATAGACTATCTTCATTGGTTGTATCTCTATGTCATATTTTTTAATAGTGGCGACCCACTTGCCTCTTCTTTCACCTAGTTCATTCTACATCAGCAATGTTCTCACCACTGCATCGGGAACAATAGCAAACACCTTGCTCCTCAAGAGATAATGTCTGAATTTCTTAATAGCCTTAACCAAAGCATAGGCTTTCTTCTCAACGTTGGGATACCTCAACTTTGCATCCTTTAGTGGTGCACTCATAAATGCAATAGGATGCTTATCTTTTTCATCTATTCTTTGAGTGAGAACTGTTGCACATATATGCTCTGAAGCAAAGGAATATAGATAGAAGAGTTTGGAATAATCAGGGCTGACAAGGATTGGGGCATTTACAATTGCTTTCTTTATCTCTTCAAATGTCCGCCTTGTTGGAGCTATCCACTATATCTTTTCTCCCTTTTTTAACATATCATTCAAAGGTTTCACAATTTCAGCAAATTCAGTAATAAACTTCCTTACGAAGTTAATCTTGCCAAAGAATGATTTTAGTTCCCTCTGACTGGCAAGCATACCTATCTTGGAAATAGCCTCTATGCACTCATGATCAATTGAGATTCCATTTTCCGAAATAACATGTCCTAGGAGTTTTCCTTCAATGACACCGAACATACATTTCTTGGGATTGAGAGATATCCCATATCTTCTACATCTCTAAAAGATTTTCCTCAAATCATCAATATGATCTTCTGTTTTCTTGGAAAATACAGTGAGATCATCCATATATATTATTATGCATTTTCCAACCAAGTCTCGAAATGCAATGTCCATGAGATATCTTTTCGAACTTTCCGAATTTAGAAAAGTATTCAGGAATGTTCAGTCTCCAATGCCAGCACCTCTGCCTGTGAAGAATCTGCCCAAAATAGACTTACCAAAAATATTAAGTATTTCAAAATGTTAAGATTAGGGCAAACAAGATGAGACAACACTTACTAAAAATAGTAAGTTTGATTTTTTGGCAAAATAAAGACAATCCGAGAGGCGGTGAAATCCCTAAAAATAAGAACTTTTTAAAAATAGAAAATTGCTTAGAATTCGCTAAAATTTCACGTGTAGGTTCTTTGAAGGGTCTTGATTCCAATGCAATGTTCAGTTTTTCCAAAATCTTAATTGGCCCCAAACACTTGCAAACCGAAAGGAAAAACGAGACTGCCACAAAAAGATCCAACAAACCAAAACCAAAAGACAGAGAGAGCCTACAAAGTAAGGGATCCCCATTTAGAATGGAATGATGTGAGATTAGATCACAACACAACCTAAAGTTGAACACTCAAACAAAAAATGAGCTGACTGAGGAATTAAAGCACAACAAGTTACTACTTTCATCCAAACCTGATAGGATCATCTAGTGTGGAGCCTAATCCGACAAGTATTTCATCAAATTGGGGTACCGACTACTAAACTTGAGAAGAGAATCGAAATACTAGCCTGTTAAGCTATGCTGGAATAAGGTGTTTCCCCCCAAAGCTAGAGCCTTCGCTTGAACTGCCATGCACAAATGCATCCTCATAGGAGACAAATTACATTTGGTTGGGATAGCGGACCAAATCGATGCCCAATGTGTAAATCTGATGCGAAGAGTGCTAACTATCTTCTTCTCAGCTGTGAAGTGACTCAAAAATGCTAGGATTGGTTGTGTGAAAAATTGAAATGACATGGAGCAATATAGGCTAACTTACATGCTTTTCTTGTAAGTTAGATGGACTCCTCCTGGAAAGTCATTTGGACCATTTTCTCCCTCAATTCTGTTGTGGAAGGAAAGTAATAGGCAAATATTCCAGGGTGTAGAAAGTAGTCAAGAACAACTTGTTAATAGCATCGAGGTTGGTATAATTGAAGTAGTACATGCTCGTGCTCCAAATCATTTGAGGGTCATGTATTCCAACTAGGATGACAGGCTAATGAAAAAAAGGAAAGATTTAAGAATGCCAAAATATTACAGGAACCTGACACTCCACTCACAATAGAAGAGGAAAGATGCCAAGTGGTGTGTCCCCCCAATGGTCGACTAAAATTAAATTCAAATGGGGCCTCACAATGTAACCCGAGGAAATGTGGAATTGCCTGCATCATCAAAAACTTGACATGAGATTTGGTATGGGGAATCTCCAAAAAGATTGGTGACGACATGGACAATGAGGCAGAGTTTGCTGCAATAGATAATAGATTGATTCTATACATTTCTAAAGAAGTTATAGATATTGAAATCGAAGGAGCTTCCCTGATTTGTATCAATGCCATCAAGTCAAATAACATTAACACTTGGCATCTCCAAAATTGGGTTGATTGGGTTTGGAAGAAGTTGGAAAGGTTTGAATCATTTTCATTAAAACATGTATTTGTGAAGCCAATAAGCAACCGATTATCTGGCCAATGCAGTTGTTGATAGTCATGTTCAAGAAATAATAGAACTAAAAAATAAAATGATTTAGGTATCATTATTTATTTTCAATGTGAAGGTCTTTTCTCAAATGTCAATACAAGGTATCAAGTAGACATTTTTCTTGACCACCCTCATAACATGGTATCTTCACAAGAGTAATAGTGAGGTGCAAATCTATTTCTAGAGGTCACAACCAATGTGAAAAATGATTTTTTTGGCCATCATGACATTTCTATAAAAATATCCTCTTATCCAATTCCACACCCAATATTCCATATATTCACACATCAGTCAAACATAAGACTTGGCACTTAAAACTAAAATTGGACTCACATATCCCACACACATGTGTACACATAGGATTCAACATATAGGCTGAACCAAGACTCGGATGGATTTAATTTTAGATGACACAAAAATTCACTTGCATTGACTAAGAAGGCTAAAGCCAATATTCTAGTACAAGCCCAAGTGAACTAGGGATTTTGGATTCTATATCCATCATGTTATAACATGGCATCACCATCTAGTTACAATTGAGATGAGTCCCATTATCCGCTACCATAGTTATTTACATAATAATTACCATCATCCAACATGTATCTACAAATATGTCAATAAATCCTACAACCCAACATGGAGCTCCACTCTTCATTTTGAAAGGAAAAGGGGTGTTTAGAAATGCTCCCTAAACTAATATTAGAGGATATTACTACAAAAAATTACATCCTTTATATTATATAAAGGTGAAATGCATATAAATATATAAAAAATCATACTACAAAATAGGTGTATGTGGGGAAACCCCTTTTAATCTACAAGCTCACACTTTAAAGCATCTTATTGTATTATCCAGTAATGTAAATATAGTTACAATACACCAAGCCTTTATAGGATTATCACCAACTAGAGATTTGAAGTGATTTTGAGATCATGATAGTACCTACAAACTCACTACTCAGTACCTCCATCTCATCAATCCTATAAATAGGATAAGTAGTACACAAAAAGAAATCAAATGGCAATTAAAAAACCATGAAAATCACCCTAAAAAGCAGCACCCAAATATCTAGATAAAAATTTGACACTGAGATTCCAAGATGAGTTCACTAGCTAAAAATATCATATTCCTTCCACCTATAATAAGTGTGTCATAATCTACTCACAAAATTTGAAATTCAATTTTTGGTATATTATCTCCATTCAAATATGCCTTATGATGTTTCATAACATGCATCATAAGTTGGTCAACAAGGGTAACTCCCTCTTATAACTCTTTTTGATGTCCTAGATATTTTATTTCTAATGCAATATACTCACCTCATATAGACTATAACTTTTTATCCAAGAGGTGGTTGGTTTTCGTTTTTTTAAATGTACACCTTAAAAATATCTATGCAAATAACATCTTTGGAAGTTATGATGAACAACTTGGAATTTGTTTCTCAAAATAAATTCTATAGTCTATAAATTGAGTTTTTTATTTTTCTAGTCCAAAAATAATATATATTTTTATATATAATCAACATTAAGAACAAGGTTGAGACACCTTTCCTAACACATTTAATGATATTTTTAAGTAGTCTTGTGAGGCCTCAAGGATTATGAATATTTATATTTCCTCGTTCCATCCATAATCCATGGTACTTAATTCATAAAGTGTTGTTGTCATTGGTTTACAGTTGTATTAGTCACCAAAGAAACTATATTCACACACGAGGAGTATATCATTAGACTAAATATCACAAAAACACCACATACATGTATACTAAATCATTGTCAACCTTTCCCCCTTTCCTAATGTAATTCACTTTTTAAGCTCATCCACCTCCAATTCTATATTAATATATTTATAGTTTGAGTAACCCATTGTTGATGATGAAAGTGTGAGTTATGAAAATAGGAATAATCATAATAAAATTACCCAAAATCTCATATTCCAATCCATCACTTTAATAGACTATAAATTAATGAATGAAACAAAGCAATAAATTATCATACCTTCACACCAAAAAACCCTAATATTGCTCCATTGGTCCTTGATGTGTGGTTGAATAATTGATATGTTCATTTTTTATTTTATTAGCATGACTACAACATTCTCTAGATATAAAATTGGTAGGATTTGGATGTACTTGATGGATGCTTGGATATAGATCCAATGCTTGATGATTGATGAAATATAGGTTGATTTGTAGATTCCACTTGATATCAATCAATAATGGAGATTGATTGGAAGAATGGTCCTAGACTATCATCTTAAGGTTGCTACTAAAGGATAGTCATCCCTTTCTTTTTATGAATTGTACATTGGCATAGGATTGTATTCTTTCTCTCATGATATCATTGTTATTCTAATTTCTTCACTACTTTCACTAGGATTCATGTATTATGTGCACCTTTCCTCCCTACTATAGAATACTAGATCCTTTGTTTGCATCTTACAAAATGGTCATCTACTTGTGTTTGGCATGCTCACGAATAATATTTAAAACCCTCTTAGTGACTATTTGAATGACAATCATCAATGTAATATATTTTTCTTTATGCATTCTCACATCTCCCTATGTGTTGTATCATTTCCCAATGACTTTAATTGCATCTTATCACACCTTCAACCATGTGTGGCTATTTCCTTTCCAACTTTTACTATCCTTTGTATCTTGACTACTACCATGTGAATAGATTTTTGCCTCTTTAACAACAAAGAAAAGATCTGTTATACTTCATTGTTGCAACTATATACTACTTTCAACAATACGTCATCAATCATACTAAAATTTGATGTCATTTTTAGCTCGAATGGAATTAATTTATAAAAGATGTTCTAAGAGATAACTCTCCTTTGCCAAAAAGAAAATGCTCCACTACCATATCTTCCCACAAATCATGTACCTATTATTAATTAAACTGTGAATAATAACACATTCAAGTTGCTATAATCTAATGGGTAAAGTACCCAATATTGTGGGCAACAATTCTTAGTTGTGTTAACATATATTCTAGTTGACAATCATTTGATTGTGCACTAGTTTTAGTTCCTTCATTCTCCACTCCACTTTTGGTACCCTCTATGGCTTGGAAACCTCTATCTAAGGTATCCTTCATGAAGTTCAAGAACCATTTTGTGATTTGCACATTATTTTTTTTATCTAATTTTATAGTTTCACTGAAACTTGTTCCTTTAACCCACTAAGAGATGGTTGTCATTATCATAAATATATATCTTTATCTGCATATGAACCTTCAACTATCCTCTTGATATTCACTATCCCTCAAAAATTATTTTTTCTTGAATATCATGTACCATGATTGTAATACACTAAAATTTAAACACAAATTCTTACATGGTAACATGTTTAATTTCTACAAGCTCTCTAGAGTACTCATATTCATCCTTCCTTTCAAAATGATCCATGGTTCTATAATTGAATTCATCAAATATTTGTACATGATCATGACCCTATATAATTGATCCATGATGTCACCAATCATATGCGACCCTCTCCAAATGCATATTAGTAAATTGAATGGCATGGTATTTTTCCATAGGATTGAACATGCAGAAAGTCTATAATTTTTGTATCCAAGGCCTCATTGAAATTTGATTACTTCCATAAAAAAATGGTGTACTCAATTTAGTAATCCTTTGTTGTAAATCTCCATTTTCATCATTTTGGTGATCATTATGATATCTTCTCATCAAAGCTCTTTTGTCCTGGATTTCCAAATAAGTGATAAGTAGTATATTATTTTTAAAAGCCTTAGATTTGTTATTGTATTCTTGAATGATTCTTTCAAAAGATCATTTCAATTAGGATCTTCATGAGCATCTTCTTCAACTATTTATTTTCTTAGAAACATTGGCTTTGAAGGTCATGGGATCAAATTCCTCATAGATCTACCATTTCTTGATGCACTACCTTCAACCTAAGTTTCACTAATTAACTATGTTCTCTTCAATTCATTTAGATTTTTCGACATTTTCACCATTAGAGAAACTAGTGCATATTTCCTCTCATTCATTCTTATTACATTTTCTTAGAGGTGCTTCTCTATATCTTCAACATTGAGCCTTCTTTCTTCCCCTAATATTTTCTCTGTAGCATTGGGGTTTTGTTCTAACAATTTCTTTAGTTCTCTTTTTAGGTACTCAATTTCTATGTCACTTAAGACCATCAACAACAACAAAAATGCCCTATATGTTAGTAACATCTTAACTCTTACTAGCATAATGTCCCTTCCCAAATTTTTAATAAAAAATATAGATTCTAACATAAACAACAATGTTCATTAGATTTGAAACATAACAACAATATTTAAATGAACAAGTAATCCTTAAATCTCCAATACACTCCCTAGGTGATAATTCCTTTAAGAACCAAAGGGTTTTCATCCTCTAATTCTAGCAACCAATTAGTTTATGTTCATTGATTACTATCTCTTATAGGTTTTCGTCCACAGGCAATCGCTTCAACACAAACAATGTACAAAAGATATAATGCAATATCATGGATCCCCTCAAAAATGCTATTTTATCTAGATGTTACAAACCCAAATGAAAATATTAGTCATCCGAGACTCCAAATTGGTGCTAAGGCCCAAATTTTAATTCTACACACTACATCATAGGTTGGCCTTAGTGGGAATTTTGCGTATTACATTGTGGGTTAGCCTTACAAACCTTATAGACTTTCTTGTCAAGGGTTTGAAATTACTCCTCTTTTTGAATTGGCATGTGTGGGTGGTATCTCTAAACCTTGATACCTAATAGCTCAATTTGGCATGCACTGAGTAGAATCCTCTATCCTTGACCTTCGATAGCTCCTATGCATACATTGGACAACAACCTTGATCCTTGACTTCCAAAGGGTCCTTGGCATGTGTCCGGAAGCAACCCTAATCCTCAACCTCAAACAACTCCTTAGTATTCATAGGAAAGAAAATTTAACCCTTGAACTTATATAAGTCCTTGGCACGCATCAAGCAATAACCTCAATCTTTAACATCTGACAAGTCCTTGGAAAGGTTCAGACAACAACTTTGCTCCCCAAACTTTGATGAATCCTTGAGAAAATAGTATTTCATCTAGTTTTGAAAAAGGGACACAATACCTTCACTTGACATGCCCTATTTGGTTTTATCTACATTATAGCTCAAATCCTTAAAAATTTGCATTGTTTTTTATCTCGTATATCTTTTGGTAGAAGGCCCTTGTTGCTCTAGCCTTTTATTGAGGAAAAATTCTTATGTCACTTCTCTTATGAAATTTTCCTTAATCTCTCTAATCACTTTTCATGTTCAAAGAAATCATATGGGTTTCCATCGGGGTAAGTGCACAAAGATGGTGGTCAAAAAAGTGGACACACCAAAAAACAAAACATGAAAAACACCAAAACGCACACGGGGTATTTCAAATTTAAAGAACCCCATATGTGTTTAGGCTCATTTTGTCGAGCCTAAACAAAGCTAAACTGCATGCACGGTTTAAAGAATACTAATCGCGTACGCGGTTTAAAGCATACTAACTGCGTACGTGGTTTAAAAACTAAAACCGTGTACGCGGCTCTATCTATCAATAAAATGCAATTCACTTACATTACATTAGGTTAGGATATATACATAAAATATAACATTTAAGTATAAGTGACATTTCTCTTTGTCTTTTATCTTTCTTATACTGTCAGGATATTTGAGAGTGGTTCCAGATCTCTAAGAGTTATAATGCAAATTCTAGTTTTTTGAATATTCTTATAAATTTCAGACTTAGTCAAATTTCAGTTATCAGCATGCTCATATCAGCATTATGTCTCTCATCTCTTCCCTACATTCCCCCTCTCTATTCCTTAACCCCTACCTTTTTGTCTCTTAGGCATCTCCCTCTCTAATTTCTTCCCTCTCTCGGGTATCTCTCCATCTCTTTCTCATCTCCCTCACCCTCTTTCTCTCTTTTATATATCCCTCTCTTTCGAGCTCCCTCTCTCAAATATCTCTATCTCTCACTCTCTCCCCCTCTCTTAAGTGTCTCTCTCTCTCTCATTCTCTCCCTCTCCCTCCCCCTGCCTCCCCCTCCCTTTATCTTCCTTTGTCAAGTATTTCTTTCCCTCTAACTCTCTTTCTCTCTCCCCCTCTCACTCCATTTCTATTTCTCTCAAGTCTCCCTCCTTCTCTCTATCACATCTATGGCTCTCTCTCTCTCTCTCTCTCTCTCTCTCTCTCTCTCTCTCTCTCTCTCTCTCTCTCTCTCTCTCTCTCTCTCTCTCTCTCTCTCTCTCTCTCTCTCTCCATTCTTTCTCTCTTAAGTCTCTCTCCCTATCTGCCTCTATCTCTCTATCTCACTCTCCTCCTCTATCAAGTGTATCTCTTTCCCACTCTCTCCCTACCTCCCCACCTCTCTCTCTCTCTCCCACATTCTTTATCTCTGAAGTCTCTCCCTCTCATCCTCGTTCTCTCTATCTCACTCTCTCCTTCTCTCAAGTGTTTCTCTCTCATTCTCTCCCTCTCCCCTCTCCCTCCCTCTCTCCCTTTCTCATTACCTCTCTTTCTCACTCTCTCCCTCTCTTCGCACCTCTCTCTCTCTAGTCTCTTGTAATATCCTTCCACCCCTTCCTCCCTCTCACTCAGACTCTCTCTATCTCTCACCCTCTCTTTCTCTCTCTCTCACCTTTCCTCCCTTCACCTCTTAGGTCTCTCTTTCTCTCCCAATCCCCCCCTCTCTCTCTCTCTCTCTCTCTCCTCTTCTCTTAGGTGTATCTCTCTCCCATTTCCTCCCTCTCCTCCCCCTCTCTCCCTCTCTAGGGTCAAAAGGTATTCTCATGGGTCATATGGTATCCTAGGGATCCATGCATGTGTCCTAAGGGGTCATATGACACCATATGACTCCTTGGGACACCATATGACCCATAACGACACATAAGAGGTCATAAGACACCATATGACCCCTTAGCGCACCATACGACCCATAATGACACCAAATGGTATCCTAAGGGGTCATAAAACACTATATGACCTCTTAGGACACCATACGACCGATAACGACACCATATGGAGTCCTAAGGGGTCAAATAGTGTCCTAAGGGGTTGTAGGAGACCATATGACCCCTTAGGACACCATATGCCCCTAATGACACGATATGGTGTCCTAAGTGGTCATAAGGTGTCCTAGGGGTCATACGACACCATAAGAGATTAGAACACAATACGACCCCTAACAACATCGAAGGGGTCATAGGACACTATATGATCCCTTAGAATACCATAGGACCTATAATGATGCCAAATAGTGTCCTAAGGGGACATAGAACACCATATGGTGGTGTTATGGGTCGTATGGTATCCTGAGGTAGGACACCATATGATGTGTTTATGGGTCGTATGGTGTCTTAAGGGGTCATATGGTGTCCTAAGGGATCATAGGACACCATATGGCCTCTTAGGAAACAATATGACCTCTAATGACACCTAAGGGATCATATGGTGTCCTAGGAGGTCATAGAATACCATATGACCCTTTAGGACACCATACAACCTATAATGACACCATATGGAGTCCTAAGGGATCATATGGTGTCCTAAGGGATCATAGAACACCATATGACCCGTTAGGACACCATATGACCCATAACGACACGTAAGAGGTCATATGGAGTCCTAAGGGGTCATAAGACACCATATGACCCCTTAGCACACCATACAACCCATAATGACACCAAATGGTGTCCTAAGGGGCCATAAAACACTATATGACCTCTTAGGACACCATACAACCCATAATGGCACCATATGGAGTCCTAAGGGGTCAAATACTATCCTAAGGGGTCGTAGGACACCATATGACCCCTTAGGACACCATATGACCCTTAATGACACCATATGGTGTCCTAAGTGGTAATAAGGTGTCCTAGGGGTCATACGACAACATAAGACACATAATGATACCATAGGGTGTCTTAATGGGTCATAGGACACCATATGACCCTTAGAACACAATACGACCCTAACAACATCTAAGGGGTCATATGGTATCTTAAGGGGTCATAGGACACTATATGATCCCCTAGCACACCATAGGACCTATAATGATGCCAAATAGTGTCCTAAGGGGTCATAAAACACCAAATGACCCTTTAGGACACCATATGGTGTTGTTATGGGTTGTATGGTGTTTTGAGGGGTCATATGGCATCCTATGACCTCTTAGGACACCATATGGTTTCATTATGGGTCGTATGGTGTGTTAAGGGGTCATACGGTGTCTTAAGGGGTCATAGGACACCATATGATCTCTTAGGAAACAATATGACCTCTAATGACATGTAAGGGATCATATGGTATCCTAAGGGGTCATAGAATACTATATGACCCTTTAGGACACCATAACGACACCATATGGAGTCCTAAGGGGTCATATGGTGTCCTAAGGGATCATAGAACACCATATGACCCATAACGACACCTAAGGGGTCATAATACACCATATGACCCCTTTGTACACCATACGACCCATAAATATTATCCAACCAATACATCCACACGATCCAAAGAAACCAATACATTCATTTTCTTCAATTGTTCTACTTTATATCCTATCTTCTTTCAAACAAAAAAGAAAACTGACCACCTTGTCAATCTTCTTATCACCTTATATATATGCAAACAAAAGGAAGATATATTGGAGGGAGAGGAAGAGAGAGGGGATGGAGGGGGGAGAGAGAGAGAGAGAGAGAGAGAGAGAGAGAGAGAGATGGGGAGAGAGGGAGACAATACACATACATACACACATATGTATGTTGTGTGTATATATATTTAATATATTATATATTATTATATACATATATATATAAATATTATATATTTTTTATTTTTTATATTATATATAAATTATATATTATATGCATATACACATATTATATATATACAATAGCATATTATACACATGTCCAAAATTTAAACAAACTTAGCGCGTACGCGCTTTTGATAGTAAAAATAGCACGCACGCGCTTTTTATAGTAAAAATAGGGCATACGTGCTTTTTATAGTAAAAATAGCAGGTACGCGCTTTTTATAGTTAAGATAGAACGTATGCACTTCTTACGCCATAAGTACCTCGTATGTGCTTTTTATACCATAGGTATCCCGTATGCGCTTTTGTCTGTTTAGGCTTGGAAATAGGCCTGGATGACAAAGCTATGGTTTGGAAGTTTGATTTCCCTCCATTTCCCTCCTTTTTGGCATGTTTTATTTTATCAACTTGGTTTCTCGACTTTGTCATCATCAGGTTTACACATCACCAAGTGGGTATTTCTAAAATTTCCACCATATTTTCACCCATCTTCTGAGCTTTCTAACCATATAATTTTTTTAAAATTTGAACAACAATAACATATTATTATTGAATTTCTTTTACCAGTGTCTCCATAGTTCTCACAGACATACGTGCACCATTTTTTTAATAACTTTTGATATAATTATCCAAATTTAAAAATATATATATTATTGTAGTGAACTTGATTCTTTGCAAAAAAAAAAAAAAAATTAAAATTGCATTTTCAATTTTTATAGTGCAACTTATGCTTCGCGCACGAACAAGTACCTAATTTTTAGGATGTGCTCGATCGGAAAAATCATAAAAAAAAAATACTCAACAAAAAATTACAAAAAAATACACATCTTCTAGTTCTCACTCTTAACTATCTTTGTGTCAGAGGATTTGTCAAAATAATAAATCTAAATATGACTTTTTTGATGCACACGTTAGACACTATGTTATGTTTTTCTGAAAAAATCAGGGTCTGTTTTTCGTGCGCGAAGGATTTGACCCCCTTAGTCTTATCCAATTTTGAAAAAGTTTAGTAGTTTGGAAACTAGATTCAGAGTACTAAAATATTTGTTCTTTGATTATCTTCATATCTTGAGTGGATGACTTTCAAATTTTGCCTCCAAGTTCAGGTTCACCTGATTTCAAAAAAAAGTGTCCACTTATACCCCCCTTTTTTACCACCATCTTTGTGCACTTACCCCTCAATGTGAGGGTCCTTGCCTTTTTAAAAAGTATCACATCTTAGTATCAAAGGAATTACAATATAGGACTAGGCATATGTGTTCGTTTGTCTTCAATTATGTAATAATTTTGGCCATAATCCAAGCAATTATTATATTAAAATAAGATACAGAATCATTAGACCCATTAGTATATGTGCTGGTGTTTTTTCTTACAACCCTTATTTAGAAGAGAAAATATGTTGCCTAAACTTAGGGATCCAAAAGATATAGATAATTCTCAATCCTATGATCAAAACAAGGACAAGAAAGGCCAACAAACAAGGCTATATCCAACCTTCTCCACTTCAAGCTCCACAAGACTTAAGAGGGTAATCTTATCAATAGGTCATAAAGGATGATAAAACATTTTCTAAACATTATTGTATAGACCTTTGAAATGTGGATAATTTATATGTTATTAGATGTAAGAAATAAGGATGTCATATATTTCCCCAAATTCATGCATAATCCCTTATGCCTTTAAATATTATTGAGAACTAATAAATTGTGCAGTGTCTTCATCTCAAACACATAGAAGAATTACAAATAAACAATTCTCAAGCATAACCCCCATACTCTTGAACATTCATGAAAACACAGAAATCCTAATAAATTAAACATGTAAGAAAATGATCATTTAGATTCATAGATTTTGGAACTAATTATGAAAGAAGAAGTTGAACAAGGCTAATCGATGTCAAAATATGGGATTCAAAGTCGTATATCATAAATCTTATATCATAATATTAAACATGTTTTGAAGGTCTTTTGTTATATTATTGCCTTATAGTAATAAATCTCCAAAGCCTATCATATAACCATTCTTGAGATCCATCCGAGAATACAATCTTCCCATTACTTTTACAAAAGCATTTATATTGTTTTTTATTAAAGGAAAACAAGTTTTGAGGGGACCTGAAACCCTATACAAAACAGGTTTTGGAGAGGCCTGCAACCCGAACCGAAAGATAAGCATGAAAGTCCACCCAAAGAAACAGAACACAAATGAGCCTTGGCACAGCCGCACAAGAGATGGGGTACAACACAAGAAGGACCCCCAACAAAAAACCAACGGGCTGCAAGAACCAGTAGCCCCCACCCTATCAAGACAGCTCAAGAATTTGGCCTACCCTTGTGGGATCAAAGGGTCATATCAAAAGAGGACTGGGATGATTTGGATTTCTTACTTTTAACGATAATCCATCCCTCCTCAACCCTAGCAACAGACATTTGCCAAGATAGCAGGTCCAAAAAAGAGGACCTCCCATCATCAGGAGGAACAGAGGCAACATCCGGAGAGGCAGGGACAGTAGAAATCTGAGAATTAGACAAAGATCCAACAACAATCTGGGAAGCGGGAAAGTCGGCCACCAAGGGAGAAGATCCAGCATCCTTCAAACGATCAATCAGGATGCCAACACAAGCATCCACACACACCTGAGGCGGAGCAAAATTTGATCCAGAGGCAACAGCATCGACTTGAGGAACCTGCGCAACCACTTGGGAGAAGCTTTTCTTTCAAACAAAGTAGTGTTCAGAGGAGGCACCCTTCCACCAAGAAACAAATCTTTTTTCTTTTTTTTTGTTTCACACAATGCAACAACATGCCCAGTCTGGAAGCACTTTTGACATCTAAAGGGGATACCCTCAAATTCGAGTTGTTGGACCCAAGATCCCAAGGAAGATTCAATCTCAATCTCAACTGGCAACTCTTTAGACACATCAGTGTTAACCAAAATCCGAACATAAGTAGAATGATAAATATGGTAAGAGTCCTTATCAAACATTAGGAATTCGCCTAAAGCCTCCCCCACCTCCTCTAGCAGAGAGTTCGTCCAAAGATGAAGGGGAAGGTTAGGGAGCCTAACCCAGATAGGAATCTCATTAAAAGAATCAGTGGATGGGTTAAAAGTCGAGAACCAGGGCTTAACCATCAAAACAAATTTATCCTCCCAACTGAAAGGATTGTTACATAAAATTTTCGATCTATCCTTTGCATTTTCAAATTTAGCAATGAAAAAACCTTTGGCTAAAGGAAAGATATTAACTGAACTCTTTAAGATCAGTTCCCAACTTTGGGAAATCCAGGTGTGCAGCTGAGGAAGGCTTAGCCAAAAGCCCCGAAATTTGCAAATCAATCCATGAGACTCAAACACAAAGGAGTTGTGGATGATCTCCTTTTCAATGTCAGCAGACACCCTGAAAGTCATTATATTGTTACTCGAATAGAAAGTAATTATAAAAATAACTCAATGTAGCAAATGTGCAAGAAGACATCTTGATAACACTTGAATATTCAAATCAAAGAACGCTACTTTTCTTTCTAAAGATAGTTATAAGACAATATGATATTCATATAAACTCATTTCAAAATACAAAAATATCATGGAATGATGACTAATAGTTAAAGACTTAAAACCTCCCTATTTTCATGTAGAGAGCTTTTGTTCTACCTTACAGAATTTTAGAAGTTATAACCCTTCATTTTGAAGGTGAAATTATAATAAAGAAAAGAGAAGCCCTAGATTGAAGCAACAACTAACACTTTGGCACACTTGGCTGCCTCTGATCTGCAACAAATTAGCACAAAAGAATATTCCATTTCAAATAATTTTTCCTCTCATCTACACTTATCCTGTTGCAACTAAAATCTATTTTGCCCCTTCACTTGCATTCTCATGCATATTCTCATAGTGGGTGAAACAATCACACGCATATTTTCACCAATTCCCATGAAAAATAGACTTCTTGATAAAAAGATAATCCAATACAATTGAAAATTATTTTAACCTACATTTTAACCTTCCAAACGTCTTTGGTTTCTTCTCAGCTAGCTTGACATTTTGCCAAATTTCATTGCTCTATGTAACACATTCATCATCCCTCTTTGCAATTAGTTTGACATTTCGTCAAACGCTTGGCATACAGTTCATCTATCAGTGTATTTTATTTGCATCCTCACCCTCTATTATCTTCTTTAGTTCAAATATAGCAGACTCCATTTCACTTATTATATCATTTGGAAAGCTTACTCTTGTACTTGCTGAGACTTTTTTTATTGTGTATAATGAGTTGTCTGCCTGGTTTTTGGCTTTGCTTTGATGATCTTTTTGAGCATACATCTCTACTTGTTTAACCATATTCTGAGTATCAGTTTCTGAAAGTCCTCTAGATGGGTGAATGGTTATAGCCTGTTCCTTGTGGATAGCCTTACCACACGCAGTTATATATTAACTATAACATTTGCATCAATATCAAATGTAAATTCTATTTGAGGAAATCCACGTGGAGCTGGAGGAATATCCACAAGATCAAATTGGCCAAGCACCTGGTTGTCAATTGTCATTTTACATTCTTTTTGAAGCACATTTATTCGGCGATGTCTATGCAGTCATCAGATTGTACATTTGATCATATTAATTAATAAGTTAATTAAAAAATAACAATTTTTTTTTTTTTCAGTCAATTAATACATATGATCAATGTGCAATCTGATGGCAACATAGACAAAAAGTGATCAAGTGATGGTACCAAGCATTCTTTAAAAATTATTTTCCATTTGCAAATTGTGCCGTCGGAGAGATGGATATAGTAACGTGCATTCTATTTTTTTACAAAACGTCTATGTAGCATACAAGATGCACCTTTGATTGTATTTATTAAGTAATCAACAATTAAAATAATACACCTTTGATCGTATTCATTAATTAAATAACAATTAAAATAATTATTTAATTGTTGATTAATTAGAAAAAAGTCTCAACTTCAATGTTCAATGGAGCAATACATACATGTGGACCTATCATTAAAACTTACCATTGCCAACCCAAAACCATGAAATAACATAGCTTCACACCAAATAATTATTAAAAAAAAAAAATTAACCAAACGAAAAGATTTGTGAAGAGCATCAACTTTAAAATCATCATTCTTTTCCCCTACTCCCCTCCTGACAACATTTAAGTCATTAAATTGATTTAAATGACTCAAAATTTAACATATAGTGCATTTGACAACTATGATTTGAGTGAAGATCAAATGAAAAAAAAAAAAAGATGCTATGTGTGTAAAAGGTCTCTAGAGGCCATTAAACTTTTGAGGGATACCACACTAATTGCATAGGCTTTTGATATTAATTTTTGAATGTTCATCATATTGCTTTTAATGACCTTTCAAAACTAGGACCTTAAGGGTCTGATTTGGAAAAAAAAAAAAACATTTCCATTTTAGAACTCCTCTGATCACCATGAAATTGGAAATGGAAGCTGGTGATACCAAAATTAATAACTAGGTTGTCACCATAACAATAAAATTTGAAACTTTTTTATGGACCTTTTCAGACTTGCCTAAAATCATTTATGCATTAAAATCAGCTTCAAGACTTTTCCAAATTTCATGAAACTAAATTGCATACTTATAGTGAGCTATGGAAACTTTCTACCTTGTGACATTCTCTAAATTTGGAGATTTTAATGTTGGAAACATATGGGCCTATTTGTCATAACAAAGCATGGAAATAGATTTCAATCACAATTCAAGTATCATTATGCACTGCAAATTTGTCAAATTTGCAGGTGCAAACACAATGTTTGTAAACTCGTTGATGATGAATTCAAGGTCAATTGTATCTGCATACTACTTTAAAGATATTATGTGTAACTGTATCCATGATTCAACACTTTCCTCAAGTAAACTCTTATTCATTCCTTGGCAATATCATCTAAAGACTAAATAAAAAAATTCATTCATGAGCACATCTTCATCTTCAATTTTATAATCATTAGTTAGACTATTAAATGATCTTCTCCTAATACATTTTTATTTCTTTGAAATTTCATGAGCTTTGGTCTAACTTCTCCTAGGATATGTTTTGGATGGCTCAAATTTTCACAAAGTTCAACTACCTATACTTAAATCCAAGTTTAGAGGAGGTCTTGCAAGGACTTGCACTCTATTATTTTTTAGGTCCTTATAGTTATTTCTTCTATCAATAGGGTTTCCAATTCCTTTACCACCTTGTTGATCAACGTTCCTCAAATTTGTAATTTTTCTTGCAAGATTTAATGACTTGTGACATATCCCTTACCATGTAGTCACCTACATGTACTTTTCCTTACATTCAACCTTATCTTGATCTTATTTGGACTTGTTCCTCTCATTCACCTTATTATCAACCCACACAACATGTGGCAGACTTTTGTTCTAAGTTTTGATTTTTTCTCAATTCGTATCCATCATTTATTATCACCTACATGCACTATACATTTGACCTAAGTATCTTGATCTTATTTGCATATATTCCCACTAAATTTCCTTATTATTAGCCCAAAGCTCATAGCACACTTTTGTTCTAATTTTGGTTCCTTCCTCTATTCATATCATTCTCACCTACATGTTTTTTCATACATTCAACCTTATCTTGATCCTCGGTAAACCATTATCACTCATTCACCTTATTATGACCCACACTTCCGCATATGCATTTATAATCCCAAGATCTAGTACTATCTATGGACATCTAAGAGTGATCTTAAATGAAGTATATTTGACTCAAAATTTAATTTTTGACTCTTTCCCTTTCCCCCTAACTTTTTGAAGACAAATTAATACATGTTTTTGCGACTATCCATTATATCTTTGTTTTCAAGGACATTAATATGAACATTAATTCAACATATCGAGAAATAATGAGCATTATGTGCTTTATAAGGAGCATTCCTAGTAACCTCCAAATTTGGAGGGCTAAAGAGAATCAGTTCTTGCATTGAATTCACATCTAGGCTATTATACATTTGCTTGTTATCTACCAACACTTGCCCAAGGTTGCAAAGACAATCTCTCAATGGATTAATTGAGGAGAATTTGACCTATTAAATCAACAATTATCTCAAAATATTTTAAAATATTGCTAGTCCTTATATATCTCTAAAGAGTAAGGATCATAATGAACTATAATAGAGTGGTATGTATTTGATCTTGAATTAGAACCATATATCAAATATTAAATTTGTGCTCCATAGAATTCATCCTGATCCATGAGATCTACCCACAAAGATTACTAAGTAACCACAAGTTCCATGAGTAGTCAACATTGCAAAATTACTAATTTTCAACACTTTAATAAATTAGTTCAACAAGTCATCGACATCCATATTCCATCCTCAATTTAAAAGCTAAATAACTTTATCATCTCGTATTCATTTTAAAAATAACATTTTTTATTATCAATTACAATTAATTATATATTAATATTATTTAAAAACATATGTAATTAACCTAAATTAATGTGAAAAATCATATTCTATGCACCTATTAAATTAATTATGAATCTTATTAATATCATTAAGATCATAAAATTCATACTAAAATAAAAAGATGCTCACTAGCAAAGACAAAATAAAGTGTTTCATAGTGTGGGGTCTCATAGATAGGGGCTTCTTAAAAAAAAAAGTGGGTGTTGATATTTTTTAGGCATATTTTAAAGCTAGTGGTCCCATGGATTTCATACTGTAGTTTAAGTTGTAGTGAGTTCATGAATTTTATTATTTTACATATTCAATTTAATTGAGCAAATAAAGGATATATTTCCATAATGTGTTGGTTAAGTGATGGTGGTGTTGGTTAAGGGATTATTTGTTTTATGCTAATATAGAGATGTGTTTTAATTGAAATTTTATTTTAATAGTGTCAATCCACATCCTTATATAAAGCAAATTGACTTTATTACCTATATTTTGAGAAATAATACACACATATATAAATAAAGTGATTATACAAACACACACAATATATATATATATATATATATATATATATATATATATATATATATATATATATATATATATATATATATATATATATATAATCAAATAATAAAAATGCAAATACTATTTAAAATAGATATTTATTTTTAAAATATAAATCAAACTTAAAAAATCTATCATTAGGAATCTTCCCCTATTTTAGTCAATGGCATTGAAGAAAAATAAATAATATCATGTAATTGGTGGAAAACCAATTTATTAATAAAAGAAAAATTTAAAAATAAGTGCAATTGCATATTGTCAAAGATGTCACTGGTTCCACAAATTTCCTTCCTTTTTAAAATATGTGTCTCCAATATTTTTCTCAATTTACTACACAAAACATATTATTAATATTATTAAATTTTCATAGCTCCTTAGATAATTCCTAAAAAAACTGAGTATAACCAATGGAGAGGAAACTTCCAAAACAAATTCAAATGAATTTTTTGAATTATTTTCAAAAACAAAAACAAAAACATTAAATAGATTAAAAAATTGAAAATTTTCAAATGATTGATCAATGGGAAAAAAACAAAAAAAAAGTTTGGCCTTTTCCGTTCATCAAATCTATAGTCTAAGGTTTGGGTCCCATAGAGGGAGGCTTCCTAAAAAATAGAATTTTGTACTACAATTCAACTTAAAAGTTTAAGCTTTAAATTTAGTGATGTCACACATCAACGTAACCTAAATTTAAGCAAGTCGCTAGTAAATAAAATTAGTTTTTCTTTAGCTTGACTAGGTAGCGTAGTTGGCTTGGGTTGTGGGTTTGCTCCTTATTGGTTCTAGGTTCAACTCCCAAATAAATTGGCACTGGTCTAAGTCACGCTGGCTCCAAATGGATTCCCAAACTCAGATGATAGTGACATAATCCTATAATTTCTTTATGAACCACCTCTTCCTTGAAAATAGAAGCTTCAACTTTCCAAACTCCCCTAATAGAATGAAACTGCTATTTTTTTTTTGATAAATAGACATTAGTTAAAAATAAAACTGCTATTTTTTAAAAAATATTCCAATTAATCCTTAAGCAATTTCTTGGTGAAACTGTAATGATTCAGTTCCCAAGTCCAGCCCTACTATCTATAGGCCAGAATGAAAAGCAGTTCCTTCAATCCATCAGTCTATCGAATTGAATCAAGCATCCTATCTTTCAATTGCTTTCATGTGCTCTTAAAGTCTTCTCTTTAGTTCTTCTACTCTTCGTAAGCGTTTCTGTGGACCTCTAAAATAATTACCGATCTCAATTTTTTAATCTTTGTACTTTCTGGTCTTTTGTCTTTCTTGTTTTTTTGTCTTCTTGAAAATAGATTCCCATAAGATCTCAAGCTTATCCTAGACAGCCCCATGAAAGATTCTAATTTATCTTATAAAATATTTCATAAGACCCATGGAACTGCACGAATTGAATTCAAACTCTCAAATGTGTCTGTGTCACTGTCAGCCAACCGGGATAAAAAACGACATGTGCTTTTCTAGTGTCAGAAAACAGGAATCCTTCCTATTTCTAATTCATTTGTTTGTCACCAACTCTATCTCAACCTGTGCTTGTTGTCGTTTCGTGATCAGAAAGTTTACAAGGCGACCTCTGGGAAATTGTTTTGGATGGCAAGTAAACAGATAAATAGCTGTGGTTGAAGTCAACTTCGTTTCCTTTTTGTACCCTTACCTTAAACAACCCATGAGAAATCCTAGAGTACATATTTATGAAACCTATACAACTGCTAGACGTATTGAATTCAGACTCTCAAACGTGTCTATCTTGACCCCTCTCCTCGAAAGAATTGAGTCTGTGTCAGCCAACAGCGAAGAAACACATATTCTCAAGTGTCAGAAAACAGGAATCCTTCCTATCACTAGAAACCATTCCTAATTCATTTGTTTCTGAGGTGTACAAAATCTCCTCTCTGAAGTGCATTCCTTTTTTTTTCTTTCTCAAACTGGTGTATTCTAGTGCACACGTGCCGCCAATTCTATCTGCACCTGTGCTTCTTGTCGTCTCGTGATCAGAAAGTTTACAGGGCGGTCTCTTCGTAATAGCTGTGGTTGAAGTTCATTTTTGTACCCTTGCCTCTGCAAGCAATGCAGAACTAAAAATTGTGGGGTAAAGTGGAAGGTAGTTTTTCTAAATCTTTTTTCTAAAGATAAGCGATTCGATATTCTTATGGTGTGAAGATACAGTCCAGCTTATAAGTTGGTTGATTGTAATTCTTCAATTCGATCAACCATGGAGAGAGGTGATTCAATTCATAGCCATGGGCATGAGAGTGATGTGCTGGAGACACTTCTCTCCAATGGTGAAACAGTTGTATTTGAAGATGATCAAGATGAGGTGAAGTGCAGTGGAGCTCTAGTATGGGAGGAAGTGAAGAAACAATGCTGGATAGCAAGGCCTATGGTGGCAGTGAATTTGTTACAATATAGCTTGCAGGTGATATCTGTTATGGTGGTAGGGCATTTAGGGGAACTTGCTCTCTCTAGTGCATCTATTGCTACTTCCTTTGCAGGTGTCTCCGGCTTCAGTTTGCTGGTACAATTTGAAAATCTTGGTTTGCTTTTGTTGTAAAGTTTATGGTTTGAATACATTTTTGAGATTATTTTCCTTCTTCAGTTCCCCAAAAGGAAAAAGCGATAGAAAGGATGAAAAAGTAAACCAGTATCCGAGAATCTGGACTCTTTTCCTCCCAGGGTGACTGGTGTCCTTAAATGCTTAGTTGCACTGAGTCCTAGTGTACATTATTCCATAGATTTTGAACTAGCAACTTGCCATTCGAAAGCGTAGAATCATAAGACATCAAACTGCTCTGTTTTGTAGATATGCAACCCATATTTGATAAAAAAAAATTGGTCCTGCAACTCCGAAGATATTTCATAATGATGCACTGCTGAAGCAGGTTGCTTTAATAACAAGCTGTTCATCAGGCACAGTACTTGCTTAAGGGTTTTGAAATTGGATTGCAGGTTAAGTGGACTTAGGAAAATGGGTGACCAACCTCCTTGGAAAAACTGGTTACTGGGTTTGAGTCTTCGGAGACAATTGATGCTATGTTTGTAAGTGGGTCATCCGAGTTCCAGATAGATGGGTGAAGAAACGCATCACTACATATGAGACATGGGTTATAGCAAATGACTCAATATTGAATAGGCAATTGATTTCCAAAATATTATTTTGACAACAATGCACTGTGAAACATTATGCACCTAAAAAACATTTGATAAGATCCCAAGTACGGACTCAAATCACATTGCAGACTGTGGATGTTCTTGTAGTTAGGCAACACCCATATGCTAAATATACATCCTATCTTTGTTTTAAATAGTTTGTGCTGAAAGTTCTACGAAATTTATCAGTACTTCCTGAATGATTCACTAATTAATCTTGTTTTAAACTAGGGTTGCACCTTTGAACCTGAGTTGTAAGCCTTAGAAAACAAAAACCAAATTTGATCTTTTAGATGCCCTCTTGGTTTCAGAAGAGAAATTATTTAGAGGTCGGTAATATGCTTTCATTGTGTATCATAAGGCTAAAAAGCGAAATGAATAATCCAAACTATATTTTTTATCTATTACCCCGTGAAATGAACAATAGAGTTGTTCCTTAATCAATGAATTTTTGAAAAGATTTTTGTGGAAAACTGATTTTAAAATGCAACTTGATTCGGTCTGCATATCTGATGCACTGAATTGTCCCTAACGATAATTTCAACATTTACTAAGGTTCACTTCTTATTGTAGAGTTTTGAAGTCTACTATAACCATATTTGTTTAGAAAAAGTGAAGACTTAAGATTGTTTAAAAGCTACGAATGCAATGTTTCATAAGAGACCAACCGTTTTTCTCTTTCATTCTGTACAGATGGGAATGGAAGTGCGTTGGAAACACTATGTGGACAGGCCTATGGGGCAAAGCAATGCCAATCAGCTTTGGATTCATGTACAGAGAGCAACTTTTTCTCTTTTTTGTGTGAGCATACGGCTTGTTGTGGTGTGGGCATACATGGGCAACATTCTAATTGCATTTGGATAGGGCCCTTTAATATCCTTTGAAAGAGGGAAATTTGCCATATAGCTGATTCCCAACCTATTTTCTTCTGCAGCTCTTCAAGCCCTTGTAAAATTCCTCTAGTCACAAAGCATTGCCTTTCCCATCTTCTGTCGCCTCCTACCATCCAAGATTAGGCCATGACCAAGGATTGCTCTTCATTCCTTCACACCGTTTCGACCAAACATGCTTGTTCATTAGATTCTCCACCATGCGCTCCGACTCTTCAGAGTCCAGTGGCATCGCTAGGAACATCGAGGTGAGGTCAAAATTCACTCAATACCGCCCATTTTCACTCAAGTAGCCGTCCCTGAGCACGATTCTAATTGTGTGCAAAACAACCCATGTCTGATTTTAAACACCTCCATCAACCTACGTTTAGACACGACTCTGAAAATTGCCATTTGACTTCCACTTAACATCCTTTCTCACCGCTTCAGACAAATTAACCTGCCTGACCCCATAAACGGGGGAGATGCGCAAGCCAAACCATTGCTTCTTCATCCTCTCATCCCAGTTAGTAATTCTACTTTCTCAAACTCTAATTTATGGTTCCATTATTTGTGGTCTATGCGATGCAATCCTCTCTTCTTCTTCTTTTTTTTTTTTTTTTTGTCTTTCTTTCATTAATGCTTTGTCCTGTAATAATCTCATGTTTCACTCTTTCCAAATTTTGCAAATGATGATTGACGGTGAGTAGACCCAGATATTGCTAAAAACAGCTCCTCTATTAAGTCTAGGCCACATGAAGAGATCATGAATATTGTTGGGAAGTGGGTATCTCTTCATGAATATTGTTGGGAAGTGGGTATTGTAATTCAATTTCTCTATGATACTTTGCCTCTAGAATTTAGCCAAATTATACTATAAAAAGAGATGATCAGTCATTTCTTCTGCTACTTTGATGCAACATTTGCTTGGCCTTAAGAATCCTAACCTTTTAACCTATCCCCTATTAGAATCTCATTTTGAAGAGCAACCCACTCAAACACTCCTACTTTGGGAAGGCACATACTACTCCACATAAGATGGGTCAACCAGTTTTCATTCCGAATAAGATCCTCTTGAATTTTGTAGCCAAGCTTTACTAAGTATCCGCTAGTTGTCCTACCACACCAAAACCACCTCACCATCTTCTTCTAAAATCCAAATGGATATAGCATTCAGCAGTTATCTTGGATTATCGTTTTGATCTCCTACAACCTTTATGACTCTCATATTGTGACAACGCCAATTGACAAACTCAATGCTCCAATTAGGTTCCACATAGTCTATAACTTTGTGCTCTCACTGTTTCATAATATTTGTTTCAAAGCCTCCAAATTCTACATGTTGTTGATGATTTTGTGTCTGTTCCAAGAGTTAGTTCAAAAGGAAGGAGTTTGAGCATGACCCGCTTCTTCCTAGATTCCTCAATCACCTTGACCACATTAGCTTCTATATGATGCTCATTTCAATCTTGCTCAAAAGTCTTTCTTTCATTATTGCTTTGTCCTAGAATAATCTCATGTTCCACTCTTTCCAAATTTTGCAAATGATGATTGACGGTAAGTAGACCTAGATATTACTAAAAATAGCTCATTTATTAAGCCTAGGCCACATGATGAAGTGATCATGAATATTGTTGGGAAGTGGATATTGCCAATTCAATTTATCCATGATACTTTGCCAATAGAATTTAGCCAAATCATACTATAAAAGGAGATGATCAGACATTTCTTCTGCTACTTTGCAAATGAAACATCTGCTTGGCCTTGAGAATCCTAACCTTTTAAACCTATCCTCTATTAGAATCCGATTTTGAAGAGAAACCCACTCAAACACCCCTACTTTGGGAAGGCACTTACTACTCCACATAAGATGGGTCAACCAGTTTTCCTTCCAAATAAGATCCTCTTGAATTTTGTAGCCAATCTTTACTAAGTATCCGCTAATCGTCCTACCAGACCAAACCTCATCCTCATCTTCTTCTAAAATCCAAATGGATCTAGTATTCAGTAGTTGTCTTAGATTGTCGTTTTGATCTCCTACAACCTTTATGTCTCTCATATCATGCCAATGCCAATTGACAAACCCAACGCTCCAATTAGGTTCCACATAGTCTCTAACTTCATGCTCCCACTATTCCATAATATTTGTTTCAGAGCCTCCAGATTCTACATGTTGTCAATGATTTTTTGTTTGTTCCAAGAGTTAGTTCAAAAGGAAGGAGTTTGAGCATGACCCGCTTCTTCCTAGATTCCTCAACCACCTTGGACACATTAGCTTCTATGTGATGCTTGTTTCAATCTTGCTCAAAAGTCTTTCTTTCGTCAATGCTTTGTCCAAGAATAATCTCATGTTCCACTATTTCCAAATTTGCCAAATGATGATTGACGATAAGTAAACCCAAATGTTGCTAAAAACAACTACTTTATTAAGCCTAGGCCACATGATGAAGAGATCAAGAATATTGTTGGGAGGTAGGTATTGCCAATTCAATTTCTCCATGATACTTTGTCAATAGAATTTAGCCAAATCATACTATAAAAGGAGATGATTAACCATTTCTTCTGCTACTTTGCAGATGCAACATCTACTTGGCCTTGATAATCCTAACCTTTTAAACCTATCCCCTATTAGAATTCTATTTTGAAGAGAAACCCACTCAAATACTCCTTTGGGAAGGCACTTAAAACTCTACATAAGATGGGTTGGCCAATTTTCCTTCAGAATAAGATCCTCTTGAATTTTGTAGCCAAGCTAAGTATATGCTAGTCATCCTACCACACCAAACCACCTTATCATCTTCTTCTAAAATCCAAATGGATCTAGCATTCAACAGTTTTCTTAGATTATCGTTTTGATCTCCTGCAGCCTTTACGTCTCTCATATCATCTCAACGCCAATTGACAAACCCAATGCTCCAATTAGGTTCCACATACTCTCTAACTGTATGCTCTCACTATTCCATAATATTTGTTTCAAAGCCTTCAGATTCTACATGTTGTCAATGATTTTGTGTATGTTCCAAGAGTTAGTTCAAAAGGAAGGGGTTTGAGCATGACCCGCTTCTTCCTAGATTCCTCAATTGCCTTGGCCACATTAGCTTCAACAATCTCCCATAAAGATTGGAAGAAGTTAGTGGAGAAGCAATTTGGGTCGAGATCTTTGTCCTTCCCCAATTGAAAAGTAGCCTTTTTAACTTCCTCTATGGTGACTTCCTTGTAGAACATTTTGTTATGTTCTCAATAACCAACACAGGTATGTGAGATAGAAACTTATTTCTGATCGCATATTCCTATTCAAAGGGTTCTAAAAGTATCCAACTACTTCCACCCCAATTTCTTTATCCATAGAGACTTTGCTACCATCTTGCAAAATAATTTCCAAGATCTTATTAACTTTTAAGGCTTTGGTTGGATTTGGTTGTATTGTGGAAATACTATGTGTTCCTATCCCCATCCTTAGGTCATGTTTCCCTTGATTTCTATCTCCAGAAGACCTCTTCCTTGGCAAGAACCTCAATATACTAGCATAGCAACAACTTCTCTTTATCACAATCTTCCCTTTGTATGCCCGATTCAATCACTTTGTTGTTAATGTCTTGCATCTTTGCTTCAATGCTTTCCCTTTCAACATTTTTTTTTAAATGCTTTTTATTCCACTCTTGGAGTTGGCTTTTTACAAATTTTATCTTCCCCGTTAATTGGAACATGTGTGAACCCCTTTGTTGCAGTGTTATCACCCACCAGTCCTAAATCTTCTCCTTTAACCCCTTATGCCTTAACCACATATTTTCAAATTTAAAAGGGCGTCTAGGGGGGTAGCATTTGGGGTGAAAATTCACAAGCAATTAGAAAGTGATCTAACACAGATAAGTCAAGAATTTTTGCCTCTACTATCATAGCCAAATTTCCCCACTCTCCAACCAAAAAATGTTTGTCTAGTCTTTCCAATTTAATGGTGAAGCCTCTCTTTCTGTTGGTCTAGGCGACAGTGCCATTTTTTGGGATCACATCGATCAAATTGTTGTTATTGACAAATTCCATAAAGCTCCTCTGCACTTGGAAGACACTGTTAATGCCTCCTTTCTTCTCTAAACCTACTAAAGTTACATTAAAGTCACCTCCAATTATGACCTTTTGACGTTGGAAGGCATCTAAATCCTTGGACAGTCTTCCCCATACCACCTTCTTTGTTGTTGTCTTGATTGGACCATGGTAAGGAAGATGTCCTGCCAACACCATAAAGGTTTCACTTTGAGCAATTACAAGTGCATATGCTCTAAGATTGGTTCCACCAAAACTTGGGAAGGATAACAAAGTAGCCCCAAACCCCCAATCGAACTTTGGGCACCAACAAAGATCCCCTACCACTGGCTCCATCTCTCCATCAACTTCAGAGCATTCTCCTTTGAGAGTTTTGTTTCTTGTAGCATAACAATGTTCACCTTAGTTTGACCAAGTTGGTACTTTATCATGCACCTTTTTTAGGGGCATTCACGCCCTTAACATTCCATGTTATGCACCTCATTATGACCTAAGAACGGATACCCTCTTCCCTGACCTTAATTTCATTTGTCCCTTAACATTCCTTGCAATCTCCAACATTTCTAGATTTGTTTTCTTGTCTCTCTACTTCTCTCCTAGTCTTGGTTTCTTAAGGGTAAACTAGGACTATTCTAGCCTTCTTTCTTCTAGAATACCCTCCCTTCTTCTTCATCTTCAAATTCTCCCTCACCTTTTGACTGTAATGCTAAGATCTCCCCATCTTCCCTATCACCCATTGCCTACTCATTGATTTGCCTCCCTACCTCCACTTCATCTTCTAGCAGGATTCCCTTCACAACTAGCTTCGCCAATTCTCTCTCTCTATTTTCTACAACAAATCTTAAACTCTAAAGTAGGGTCTTCTATTATCTCATCTTCTCGTGCATTGGTTATGCTTAAACTTGAGCAGCTAGACTTGGTGTGTTCCCTACAAAAAAATTATTATGGAAAAATGATAATATAAAATCTTTCTCTATTTTAATGGAGCAACTACTATTTAGAAATTGAAAATATGTTGTGAAAAAAAAAGGACTAGAAATAAGTTGTCAAAAATGTTATTAGATACACAAATTTATTTTCTTTTTTTGTTTTAAAATTTGTTGTGTTTAATATTTTTTAGTCCCACCTATCTATAGGCGGAGACTAATGTTTTCATCTCCATCATTTTTTTAGTTCTTTTTGCTTAAAAAATCGTGTCAGACATTTATTCTATAGTTGATCTGATTTATTTATCAATATCATTTTTCTTTTTATTTTTAGATTTTCCCCATTGGCTGGTGCACTTTTTCCTCGCTTTTTATTTATTTTTATTAAAATAAAAATAAGTGGCCAATCAAATATGATGAGCGAAAAAATTAAAATGATTTTCTAATGTCTTTTAAAAATTAAAATCTAGTCCGACAAAAGCCTCCATGAAACATCTTCCCGGCTCCCGACAAACTGCTTTTAGGTGGTTGTTAAACATGTACAAAATGCTAGTACAGAAAGCGGTTCTGTAACATGCCCAAAAGATGGATTATAGAAAGGTGATCTCTATTGGTTTCTTGACATTTTGCATCTCTCTATCTTCATTTTTCATCCTCGCAGTTCTCTCAACGTTGTCAAACTTCTGATGAATTGCAAGTAGATTTCCAAAAAAATGAACCATAATGGAAGATACATGACAGTTTTCCCAAGGCGGTTTGATGTAGGATAAACCACCGAACCTTATCAGGTTGGGTGAATTTGTAGCCTACAAACAAAATCTTGAATCAAAATTTGTAATATCATACACAAAATGAAAAGCTCACTTAAATATATTCAGATCCAAAATCATCTACTATATCTGAAATAATTTCTTGTTCCTAACATTCAGTTTCTAAGATGTACAGGAGTCCAAATTAGATTTACCAGCATATACTCTGTTTCAATTAATACAAACCAAATTCCTTATTCAACTGGCAGTCACATTATGCCCCCCCTTCTCTTTCTTTCAAAACTCTTGATGCAAGACAAAAAATCCCCTCCCGCTGCAATTTTACAATCTTAGACAAAGAACTTCAATTCTTAAATTTCAACAATGAATAAATTCAATCACATTGCAAAACAATATTTACATAACAAAACCTTCAATTTATTTTCTTTTTCACATGAATCTTGCCTTCTCTTAGGCAGCTGTCTCACCTCCCTCTTCTCTCACTACGCAGCTCCTGCTCAGATCAAAATCTGCAAACTTAAACTTACACCGCATTCTAGTAATGTGTTCTTTGATTAATTCAAAGCAATTTTATACTTCCTCTGTGCATAGTGACTTTTTTACCCACACACAGGTTCATCAAACATTCTCACTAGCCATGCATTTGGCTTCTCTCTTTCTTGCCCTTTCTTGGCCAATATCCCTTACTGTGCAACCCACTACCCACACTGCCTGTGTTGCCTCCCTTTCTCCTTATATCGTACTTTTTAATCTGCAAACGATTCACATTATTCCTTTTACAAATTTTTTGTTCTATCAACAAGCCCAATATGTTTGAGGGTTTTCAAATTCCTCCTTTTTTAATATGAAATTGAATTGGTTGTATACCAAGCTTTCTCCGTTCACCAGATGTCTTGGTCCCAATCTACACATGTCGATTTGCCTTCAATTCACCAATTTAAGTAGAAAATCAAAGTTCAATCGTTCCAAAACACCTTTCAATTGTGAAGGCTATGTGTCCTGTGGACGTTATAGAAGGTTGGGGAATTTGGTTTTTATGTCAACCAATTACTTCGAAGTATCTGAATTTTTTTAAGTCCATTTTGCAATAATTTATTTTGGGCATTCTGTCAAACAATTTGTGTGTCCTTCCCGTGCCTCTAGATTTGCCACCGTGTCTACCAGGGCAATTCACATCTTCAACATCTCACCAAATTTTCACTCTTTATACTTCTATGGATGTCGCGCCCTATTACAATGATCATATTTTCATGCGGGCTGGGAGTCTCATATTTTATATCTATGACATATAAACACAAAAAAAAATCATGTTGTTCTTCGTAAGGTTGTAAGGGAATCCAAGGATACATTTATTGATTGTGATGGGGAAAATGTGAGAAAAATGTAGTTGATGATGTCTAGAATATTTTGGATATAATTTAGTGAATTTATAGAAATGTTTGTGCACAATGACAAAATTTGAATAAGATATTGATTTTGCAGGTGTTAAGATAAAAGGAATGGATTGGCTATGATTTCAATTCATTACTACTATTTTAGCAATATTTATAAATTTACAAGTAGGTGCAATAGGGAAGTCACTCAAAGATGTTGTATTGATAGGTATTGGTGGTAGCTTCGTAAGGCCACTCTTTGTGCACATTGTGGTTCAAAAAAGTGGAGTGACAATATAAATCTTTTGTTTACTTTTACAATTTTCTTTTGCATGGCTCTCCATTTTTTGTTTATTATATCATATTTTCTTGTTAGAACTTTTATTTTATGTTCGATGGTAAGACTATAATTTGTTTTACAAATATTAATAGATCTCGAGATAGCAAATAAGCGATTGTATGTAGGTAAATAGTATATTATTTTCTTGTTTTTTCTAAAATTTGTTTTGAGTTTTACGTGTTTGAAATCATTGCAAGTTAATGTATTTTCTTGCACATATTCACTGAAAAAGAAACTTAGTTAATTTGAATCTCATAAGTATTGTACATACCATGTTGCTAAGTTTCCCACCAAGGATTCTTTTCTTTTGCAAAGGTTTGAGAATCACAACCATAGTTAACTCAAAACTAGATCAAAACCATGACAAATATTGAAGCTCTACTTTTGCAATCATTTAAAATAATTTCTGCTAATCTCTTTTCATCTTCCTTGTGTTTCAACCTCCATATAGCACCTTATTGTTGACCAACATTCATATCAAGATAAGAAATGCACTATAGACAACTTTGTCTTCTTAACACAAGGAATGCTACACTTTCTACATATCCATATTTGTTTGTAAGTTTATATGTGCAATGAAAAGAATGATTAGCAATAGATAAAGTGATGGAATTGTTTCTTTATGGGAATCTATTTTTTTTCAAAAAATGAGAAAAATCAAGAAAATTTAAAAATTTATTAAAATAAGATCTATATCTAATTATATGATACAATGATTATAAATGTGTATTGTTATTGAACTATATATATAATATTTAAAATTAACTTTTTATTTTCTATCAGCATTAAGGATAACCTCTTTTAGATGCAAATGCTAGTTTTAATTATTGATGGGCCCACAAACACTTTTCTTAAGGATAATTGTCACTCTTGTTTAATATTTTTATATTCAATTTTATGATAGAAACCTTAAAAATTCTTAGATAGCTCACATGAGTTTTTTTTTAAATTTGTGAAAGATTGATATATTTGAGCAAGCAAATGAACTTTTAATTAAAAAATCATATAAAATATTGATTATAAAATATAAAAAAATTAATAAAAAATTCCTATAAATTATTGATTATAAAATAAATAATTTTTTTTAATAATATTTGACATTATCTATGATATAAAAAAGATAATAAAAAAATTCATAAACAAAATTATTTTTTAAAATCTTTTTAATATGTTTTTTTGTATTTTTAAAATTTTCATTATGATTTTATTTGTAATTTTTAATGTAGAAGTTACAATGTAAATTGTATCAATTTTAATATAGTTTATTTTATTTTTAATCTTTTACATGAATTATATAGTTTCAATTTTTTAAATCTAATTTATTTAAGAAATTAACTATATTTACTCAATTTTATAATTAAAAATTATTTGTTAATATTGAATTTATCTTTCAATTAATCTTATTATTGTTTGTAATATCAATATTTTATATTTCTATACTTTTCAAAATTTAAATTTAGATTAAGAAATATAATTTTGTTAACTACTATAATATTATAAAATAAAATAATATGTGATAAACATGCCCCATTGACAAAAAAACAAAACTTGACTTATAATTAAATGTTATAAATTTAATTTTTATATAAAATTATTATTCGATTTAATTTGTTTCATTTTTCAAATATATAATATAAGTTATACTTATTATTATATGCAATACTTTAATATTACAAATTATATTATATATCATTTCCTATATATTTATCTCTTCCCCTTTTATCTCTTCTTCTTTATATACATGCCTCTTCCTCTCCCACTCTCTCCCTACTAGAAACCTAACATGTACATATTGGCAATGGATAACTATCTCTCACAACAAACATTCGATATTATGCATAGTTTTTGTAAATGCAAATTTTGTGCACTATTCAGTTACATTAAGAACACGCATAGTTTCCAAATTAACTCCAAACTAACTCGTTCATGGAACACTACAACCACTTATGATTTTAGCACTGAATTTCAATTGTAAACTATTTCAAAAATTACATTATATGAAAAGAAAAAGTTCCTACTATGTCAAATATAAGCTCACCCAAATTTAAAAATTTATCATATATAATATTCTTTATTATATACTTTTTTTACATGCTCAAACTAACTTTATACTACTTAATTGTTCTCAACACTTCACTACATTGCTAGCATGTTTTTAGCTAAAGGCAGGGACTCATGTTGTCTCACAGCTCTTGTTTAATATTTTAACTACACAAATTATTATTAATATTATTAATACAAATTTAATATAGTTGTTAAGTATTCATGGAGAAAATGGAGCCAAGATAACGTTGGGGTCCCATGGAGCGGGGCTTCCTAAAAAATAGAGCAGGAGTTGCTTAGATGTTTTAGGAAAAATTTTAAGCTGGTGGTGCCATGAATTTTGTAGTGTAATCCAGCTTAAAAATTTAAGCTCCTAAATTTAAGGAGGCTGGTGGTCTCATGAATATATTTTATAAGATGTGCATAATAAAAATAAATAAAAATAATTCATTTCCCTCCAAAACTATTTTTTAATAGAAATTAAATATATATTTTTGACAAGTGGCAAATAACATCCCTAAGCTTTCTAGCCCCACCCTTTTTGCACCAGTTCAAATTTTCGTGCCTAAAAAGTAGAGGCTGCTATTTTTTTGGAAAAGAATCCAAATAATCCCGTAGCACAAAAAACAAATTTTCGTGCCTAAAAAGTAGGGGCTGCTATTTTTTTGGAAAAGATTCCAAATAATCTCTAGCACAAAAAAAATAAAAATCATGGGACAGCCTCTTCCACAAAAATAGAGCCCAAGCCCCTCCCATGGGACCCAACCTAAGATTCCACGTGAGCTTTGTGATCTATTTTTATGAAATAGGATGTTCTATGAAGCAAAAAAAAATATGCTTAAGATAAATTGAAATCTTTTAGGAAAATAGCACCTCCTATTTTTTTAAATTATCTGTCACTTCTCACGTGTAAATCATCTCAAATTTTTAAATTTAAAAAAAAAAAAAAAAAAAAAAAAAGTCAAGAATTAAGCTCCTTCACGGGACTTTACCCATGAGAGAGATTCTAATTATTAATCCGATATAGGGGAAAGGACCCAATAGTTGAGCATGTTCCAATTGTTGTGAGGGTTGTTGATACCTTTTGTTCCAAAAATTGAACAAATAAAACCTATTGTTTGAAACAAAAAATATCAATTTTTGTTAGGAAATGTACCAACAGTTGTTAGGAAATGTACCAATAGTTGTTAAGAAATGTACTAATATTGTAAAAAGTAACCAATCAGGTGATGCCACATCGGTTGCACAACTATTGGGGTCTCTTTTGCACGCCTATTGGTCTCACTTTTTTTTGGGGCTGTTTTGGACACCTTGGCAAAAAGCATGCTGATGTGGCATCATATTTGATGATGTGGCCCTGAAACCTTAGTTATAAGCAGGGGACTTGCCAAGTAAGCTGCTGTAAAAAAATCGGAGTGATTCGAAATTTCCAAGTAGGATTTTGAGAAACGTGAAGTTAGGGTGCACGACTACTAGGTCCTTTCCCCTATTTAATGACACTTTACTCCTTACCTCAGCTAGACGAACGGAATTGAAACTCAAAACGCATATTTTCAAGTGTGTGAAAACAGGAATCATTCCTATCACTAGAAACTGTTTCTAATTCATTTATTTGTGAGATATACAAAATCTACACTCTGGAGTGCGTTCCTTTTTTTCCTCAAACTGGTGTATTTTAGTGCATACTTGTCCCCAACTCTATCTCCACATGTGCTTCTTGTCGTTTCGTGATTAGAAAGTTTACAAGGCGGCCTCTTGGAAATAGCTGTGTTTGAAGTCAACTTCGTTTTTGAACCCTTACATCTGCAAGCAATGCAGATTTTCTGTGGGATAAAGTGCAAGATAGTTTTTCTAAGTCTTTTAAAAATATAGGCGATTCAATATTCTTATGGTATGAAGATACAATCCAGCTTATAAGTTGGTTGAATGTAATTCTTCCATTCGATCAACCATGGAGAGAGAAGATTCAATTCATAGCCATGGACATGAGAGTGATGTGCTGGAGCCACTTCTCTCCAATGGTGAAACAGTTGTATTTGAAGATGAGCAGGATGAGGTGAAGTGCAGTGGAGGTCTAGTATGGGAGGAAGTGAAGAAACAATGCTGGATAGCAGGGCCTATGGTGGCAGTGAATTTGTTACAATTTAGCTTGCAGGTGATATCTGTTATGGTGGTAGGGCATTTAGGGGAGCTTGCTCTCTCTAGTGCATCTATTGCTACTTCCTTTGCAGGTGTCTCCGGCTTCAGTTTGCTGGTACAATTTAAAAACCTTGGTTTGCTTTTGTTGTAAGAGTTTATGGTTTGAATATATTTGTGAGACTCTTTTCCTTCTTCAGTTCCCTAAAACGAAAAAGTTATAGAAAGGTCGAAAATGAATCTGGACTCTTTCCCTTCCAGGGTGACTGGTGCCCTTAAATGCTTAGTTGCACTGAGTCCTGATGTACATGATTCCATATATCTTGAACTAGCAACCTGCCCTTGAAAAGCGTAGAATCATAAGACATCAAACTGCTCTGTTTTATGATATGCCATCCCCTGCAACCCATATTTGATAAAAAAATTGGCCCTGCAACCCATATTTGATAAAAAAATTGGCCCTGCAACTCAGAAGATATTTCATAATGATTTACTGCTAAAGCAGGTTGCTTTAATAATAAGCTGTTCATCAGGCATAATACTTGCTTAAGGGTTTTGAAATTGGGTTGCAGGTTGAGTTGACTTGGGAAAATGGATGACCAAACTCCTTGGAAATACCGGTTACTGGTTTTGAGTCTTAGGTGACAATCGATGCTATGTTTGCAAATGGGTTATTCGAGTTCCAGTCAGATGGGTAAAAGAAACACATCGCTACATATGAGACATGGGTAATAAGCTTATAACAAATGACTCAATATTGAATAGGCACTTGATTTCCAAAATATTATTTTGGCAATGATGCACTGTGAAACATTATGCACTTCAAAATATTTGATAAGATCCCAAGTACAGACTCAAATCATACGGCAGACTTCGGATGTTCTTGTAGTTAGGCTGCACCCAGATGCTAAATATACATCCTATTTCTGTTTTAAATAGTTTGTGCTGCGAGTTCTACGAAATTTATTACTTCCTGAATGATCCACTGATTAACCTTGTTTTCAACTAGGATTGCCAAGCAGATACAAATATCTTTACTAACTATGATCCTGTATTGGACCTTTGAACCTTAGCTCTAATCCTTAGAAAGCAAAAACCAAATTTGATCTTTTAGATGCTCACTTGGTGTCAGAACAGAAAGTATTTAGAGGTTGGTAATATGCTTTCATAACGTAATATAAGGCTATAAAGCCAATTGAATAATCCAAACTATTTTTTTATCTATTAGTCCGTGAAATGAACAATAGACTTGTTCCCTGCTCGATGAACTTCTGAAAAGATTTTTGCGGAAAACTGAGAAAAAAATGTAACTTGATTGGGTCTGCATATCTGCTGCACTGAATTGGCCCTAAATATAATTTTAACAGTTACTAAGGTTCACTTCTTATTGTAGAGTTTTGATGTCTACTATAACCATATTTATTCAGAAAAAGTGAAGATTTAAGATTGTTTAAAAGTTACGAATGCATTTTTGCATAAGAGACCAACAGTTTTTCTCGTCATTCTGTACAGATGGGAATGGGAAGTGCATTGGAAACACTATGTGGACAGGCCTATGGGGCAAAGCAATACCATCAGCTTGGGATTCATGTGCAGAGAGCAACTTTTGCTCTTTATTTTGTGAGCATACCGATTGCTGTGGTGTGGGCATACATGGGCAATATTCTAATTGCATTTGGGCAGGACCCTTTAATATCTTTTGAAGCAGGGAAATTTGCCAGATGGCTGATTCCCAGCCTATTTGCTTATGCAGCTCTTCAACCCCTTGTAAAATTCCTCCAGTCACAAAGCATTGTCTTTCCCATGGTGCTATGCTCTGCAATTACTTTGTGTTTCCATGTTCCCATCTGCTGGGCTCTGGTATATAAAACTGGATTAGGTAGCAAAGGGGCTGCCTTGGCAAGCAGCATTTCTAACTGGGTCAATGTAGCATTTCTTTTACTATACATTAAAATTTCACCTGCATGCAAGAGGACATGGACATCCTTTACAAGGGAGGCTTTGCATGATATTAAAGATTTTCTCAAGCTTGCCATTCCATCTTCACTGATGATCTGGTATACTACTTAATCTCTTAGCAGCAAGATTTTGTCCAAGTTAGCTATGTACTACTTTATCACATTTTTGTGGTTAATAAACTTGTTTTAAAGTTTAACCCTTCCAGATATTCAAATTTCATATTATTTGAGGAGCAATTCAGCAAATAGACCAGATCCGTTTTTGTTCATCACACTTTAACTTAAGTGCATGTTGTTAATAATGCATGGTAGATTATACTAGAATGGTTTTTTAAACTTACTTTGTCAGTTCGTTATTCTATGGCTTTCAACAGCTTGGAGTATTGGTCCTTTGAAATGCTTATTCTCTTGTCAGGTCTGTTGCCGAATCCAAAACTTGAGACATCAGTTCTTTCAATCTGGTATGTATGTGTAATGTTAGAATTTTGATTATGAAGTGTGATATCAGAAATTCAATCATAAATGAGTCTTAATAAAGGCGTTTTATAGCATCTATTTCATTTTTATCTGAGGTAGCTTTGATATTTTGCAGCCTTAACACTGCTTCTCTAGCATATATGATTCCCTTTGGTTTTGGTGCTGCTGTAAGGTTAGTACATTTTACAGCTAACTAGTAAATTTCTACTGTTTATGTTAGTCATTTAACATATTCAAGATAAAAATTTAGGATATTAGATTGTTACAGATCTAATCCAAATCAATTTCAATAAAGAAGTTTCATAATGTTTGCATTGCAGTACACGAGTTTCAAATGAACTAGGAGCTGGACGCTCACATGCTGCCCGCTTAGCAGTGTATGTAGTGTTCTTTATGGCAATCACAGAGGCAGCCATGATAGGATGCCTTTTATTCTCTATACGAAATGTTTGGGGTTATGCTTACAGCAACGAAAAGGAAGTTATTGATTATGTTGCAACCATGATCCCACTGCTAGCAGCCTCATCAGTTTTGGATGCAATCCAAGGCACTCTTTCAGGTTCAGATTTACCCTTTATAGTCATATTTGGAGCTGCAAACATATTAATCTTGAAATCATGATAACATAATAACACTTTCTGTTGAAGTAATGGTTTCTTGAAAATGATATTTTAGGCGTTGCTAGAGGATGTGGTTGGCAAAAACTGGGTGCTTATGTTAATCTTGGGGCATACTACATGGTTGGCATTCCTGTAGCTGTCCTTTTGGCCTTTGTACTACATGTTGGTGGCAAGGTCAGTTACCCCAGTTACTCTTTTCTTATCAGTTACCCCAGTTACTCTTTTCTTATTGGTTTGATTTACAAAGCTCTGAAATTTTTGTATCCAATGCTAAAGAAATAGATGAAAATTTTGGTTACAAAAATTAAGTTTATCTTACCTGTTAGAGTAAGATTTTTGACAGTAAATGATACAAAAACCCTGCGTTCTAAAAATAGAACAGCTATTGAAATTCTAATTCTGATGTTCTAACTGGCTAGACTATTCCCTGCGGGAGTCTGAGAATGTAAATTATTTTCCCTGTTATAAGACATGCTATGAAGCTAGAAGTGGTTAATAATGCATTTCTCAGAATCAACTAATTGTAGGCATAAAGCTAAATTCATATTATATTTCATTGTCGTTGCTACTCAGTTGTAGACTAGCTTCATCTGAATTCAAACTGCTATGTAGATGCAAACTAATTTCTATCACAAGCATGACTTGGCTGTATTGAACATATAAAACCATAGTGCAATTGCCAAAGTAATAAACATGGAATTTCATTGTCTCATGTAGAAATTTAATTGCAGATTCCTTGTCTTGGGATATACATGATGGTTCCTCTAGCCTCTTTTGGGAAGACTCATGGGGAGGATACCCAAGCATTGAAAGCTCTCTTAACATTCCAACTGCTAAGCACTGGCTTCAACAACACTGGGGATCCCGAGTTAGCGATTATATGGTTTTGGAAAGGACCACTAGCATGCAAGGATGGAACTGGAAGCCTATGGAAGGATTGCCTATTCCTATTGCTGAAATCAATCAGCTTCTAGACCTTATAAGAGTAAGAAATATTAATCCTAGAAGAGGAAAAGATACTCTAATATGGGCTTGCTCTAAAACAGGTCTAGTAAACTTTGGGAATCAAGAGGAACAAGATATTCCAATTAGGCTCTTTTGGAGCAGTAAGATCATCCCGAAATCACGAATTTTTGCATGGTTGGCCTTCAAAAAGAGGATCCTCACTGCAGAAAGATTTACTAAAATGGCCTATGAAGGGCCCTTGAGATGCATCTTGTGCAAAGCCCAAGCAGAGACAGTTGATCACCTTCTCTTAAATTCCCCTTTTGCCTCAAGATGCTAGCGATGGCTTTGTGCAAAATTAGGGTGGATATCAGCCCTTCCTAATGATATAGACTCTCTTTTTCAATACTGGCCGGCCTCTTCCTTCTAAGGAAAGCACTTTAAGCCAGATTTTGGAAATTTCTCCTTCCTGCCTTGTTCGGAAAATTTGGAAAGAAAGGAATCGAAGACTTTTTGACAATAAAGCAATAAGATTTGAATCAGTTTTATTCTTAATTGAAACCTCAATTGTTGAGACAGGAAATTGCAAACTAGCTTTCTCACCATATTCTTTTAAAATTTTATCTTCTTGGGATGATAGTATAAGAAATAACTGGCAAGGAATCAAGATTCCTCCTTCATTTGGGCAAAAACCTAATGCTCGAAAGGAAGCTACATGGTTCCCCTCTAAGCAAGGTTGGTTCAAACTAAACTTTGATGGAGCTTCCAAAGGTAACCCAAGTCCTTCAGGTATAGGATATGTGGTTAGAGATTATTCAAGGTCAATTATTAGAAAAATGGCCATGCCATTGCCATCGGATACCAATAATATAACAGAATTCAAAGCTTTGCTTCTAGGCCTATTGGATTGCCTCAATCATGGGATTAGAAACATCATAGTACAGGGAGATTCAGAGATAGCAATCAATGCAATTAAATTGAAGAAAACCCCAAAATGGCGGCTACAGGGAATTCTGGATAGCATAATTGACAATTTGGTCATATTAGAGCAATATGAGGTTAAACATATCTACAGAGAAGTGAATACAGAGGTAGATGCTCTCTCAAAATTTGCAGCAGAAGGCATTTCTTTTCGTTGGTGGGAGCAGGACGACAATCATTAGGGTTAAACTACAGAGTCTTTCATTATTCGCTAAAGAGACTATCATAGAGGCAGACTTTATTTTAAATTTGTAGTAGATGGCCTTCCATTGCTTTGGTGAGAGCAGGACAGAAGTTCCCAAGGTCAACCTCTAGAGAGTTAATCTAATTTGCCCAACAGTGGTTTCTTGTTTTCATTCCTCAAGCATTAACTCACACGCCAAAGTTTGGTGAAACGGCTACTTCTTTGAATTCAAACTTTTCCGCCACCTTTAAGATTTGAAACCGACATGTCATCTCTGACATCACCTAATTTTGGCCTTTCTATCAGCAAATTTTCCCACTCTCATCCCGAAAAGACAGCTCGCGGTCCACCATCATTCCAAGTACGAGGCATGCGTTGTCCGTTGGATAGAGATTAATCCTTTAGCCGAGAGATTTGGCACTATTTTAGACAGATATCCTTCGTCACCGTTGTAGGCGAATTCATTGCAAGGCATTTCTCATTAATGCATGTCAAAGATAGTGCCTTCTAGCTTTTATTTAGCTTCGTCTGCAAGATTATCAACTGGTTTATCTCTGCAACCGCATACATAGAAGATCAAGTTGCTACAGATTCTCGAAGCAATGTCCGGTGAGGAGCCGTTTGGATATATTATGAGTGTCTACCTTAGACCAATCTCATGTTTTGGTGCGGACACTCCCATCTCTCTCTCGGCCTCCACTCGTCAAGTCTCTTTCAGGAAAATCACGAACCTAAGGCTGCAAAGGCTCCTCCTATTCCCCGAGCCAACAGTCATCCTGGTTGTTAAGCTCATTCTTCGCAGTGGGCATATTAGCAGGGAAGAATACCCCCGAGACAACACCTACATCTCATCTCGGTTTGTCGCCTCCCTCATGGATCTAAAGCTTGACAAACAAGCAGTTTGGACCCTCATCAAAGGACTATTTCCTGATGACATCTTGCTCGAACTGCAAGAGGTCCTCAACAAGGCGCAACATGACTCCGGGGCTCCTCGGTCGAGCGAGAGAATTCTTTTCAATGTCCCGAGCGAGCTGATCAAATTCTACTCATTTCTGCTTGACCTAACTTTATAGCGTCTTGCCTCCTAAAATTGAACCAGAGGACCCCCAAGCGAAACAGAGTAGGCGAGGTGGTAGCAGAGGTTCTGGTTGTGCTTCTGGCCATGGAAGGGGTCGTCCTCCTTGTAGAGGTCCTAGAAGAGGCTGAGCTCCAATGCCTCCATCTATGCCAGAAGAGGAGACTTAATCAGATTAGGTGTTCATTTGGGTTTTTCCTTTTTGAGGCTGCCTCAGAGCCCTTAGTTGGTTTCTTTAATTTCTCTGTTAAAATAAAAACTTTTTATAAAAATACTGCTATGCTTGCATTTTCATAGCTTTAAACTTTAAAAAAAATTGAATGCTTACAAGGCTGTTTGATAAGGCGTATGTAATTAAAACTCTATATCCACTCCGAGCCCAGAAATGTTTTGGGGCCTTGGAGTTGGTTTTCCTTTTCTGTGCATATTCAGGGATATAGTTTCATATTTTCAGTCTTTAGGCCCTCTGGGCTATTTTGGAAATCTGGGGATTCATGCTGTAAATTTCCATTTGAATCAATATATTAATCTGGCTATGCCTTTTATCGATCAAAAAAAAAATGTTTAGAAATAAAATAATAGAATATTACTTTTAACATTTTAATTTGTTACTTATGCCAAATTTTTATGAATATTTCAGGGACTCTGGCTCGGAATTTTCTGTGGCATTTTTGTACAAACAGTTCTACTATTCCTGGTAACTTCATGTACAAACTGGGAACAACAAGTAAGTAGCTCCAATCAGCCTCTCCATTCTAAAGAGTTGACTTAAAATTTCCACGAAGTATTGGTTTATAGAATCGAAATGTATCCAAATGTTTTTTTGAAAGCAATGATGGTGTATACTACAGGATCAAAATATTATTGTTTGAATGTAAATTATGCATGACAGAGAAGAATGAATATCAATGGCACATAGCAATCTGTGATTAAATCTTATTTCCAATTTTTTTTTTGAGGTTGAAGTTTATCTACATTATTTAACCATTTTGATCTGATGCGCATTATTTGCATTAATGGAAAGTTCATGTCCACATGCACATAGCATTTAGACCAACAGATTAGTTTGCTCTCAGATACTAAATTTACTATCTTTCTCTTTACAGTATATTTATTTGGCCATGAAAATGAATGATTGCTTGAATATTATCCATGGATGTAGAAATACACCTACCATATTGTTTACTCACATCAACATTGGTTGTCTTATGGGTAGGCAATAAATGCAAGAGACAGAGTATATAAATCATCATTACCCATAGTTACTGATGATATGATAAAGGTATGTGCCTTCTATTCTGCTTTAAGATAAGGCTGATTTTTGGGAAAATCCTATTAAATTAAGAATGAAAAATTCTGTGAGAGGAATATGTTTTGATGTTTCTAAGCTCTGATGAAATACTAGGAAAATCAATTGCTGTACTGTTTTAGAATACCCTTAACTTATTGTCATGAATGTTTGTCATCAAACAGGATGACAAGAATTATCGACCTTGATGCTGATAAGTTTTGTAACCAATTTTCAAACTCTTGAACACACGGTTGATTTTTGGCTGCCTTGAGCTCTAAAATGGATCGAGTTACTCCAGCTGTAATGGCAATGCCATTATTATATGAGACATTTTCCTTAATTTATTTATTAGGCTTGACAAAGCTAGAAAATGGAACATCAATTTTGGAGAGCGATCACTTGCAAGTGAATAGCAAGCACTTTTGTTGGCTGATAAGAAAAACTATTGTCAGTTTGCTGTTATGCAGTATTATTTTTCTTGAAACTTTGAGCATTGACAATCTTGCATATATATTCTGTATCATAAATCAATACCTTTGGAAACATGGAGATTGCTCTAGATTTCTTCAATCAGCATAAATGCTCTCATAAAAGATGCCACACTTAAGTAACTAGCATGATTTGATTCCCCAATATAAAGATGTTCTTTAAATAAGTAAAACCTTACATAATAGATCTCTCTAATTACACATAAATCAGAAAGGTGCAATCAACATTAATTCACTATGCATGCATTCAAGATGAGTCTGTTCAAAGTAAAATTGGGTCCAATTTAGTGGCAAGCTTTTCGGGAAGCTCAGATGCTATGTTCGAATCCCTTTGGGGAAGGGGGGAAGTACCCTAAGATTGGCTTCCCCAAGTTTGATCAATAGAAAAATATATATAGACATAACACAAAAACAAAGCTCACAGTGATAGATATAGACTAAGATGTTATTTTATATGGAGGACCAGTCCCCATGTCTTTAGATTTGCACTGTCAAATGAACTTTTTGGTAAAGGAAGTATACAGCTTGTAGAAAAGATAAAGAAACACAAACAACAAAGAAAATAAAATTCGTAATTTCTCTTTTCTGGATCACCTTATATTTTGTCCTAAATTCATAAATCCAATAAAACAAGGAACATAATATAGTTAGAGATATAATTTTCACCGATGGATAAGATAAGGTAAATCCGTGCTGGAAACCTACAATCATGTTAAACAAATATTGAAGATATAATCCATTACTAGAGTTAAAAACATATATTCATTAACATATATCAAATCTAATCTAAGCTATGTGGGGTTCCACCATAATGAGGCATGTGATAAGGAGACATGATGGGATGCCCAAAAAGATCTCCTACCCTAAGCCCAAGAGCGGATATCCCATCCCTCTTGGCCTCAAGTGGCCTTTTGCTATCTCATATGAGGTGTTGTTCCCAATGAGGCATCCACAATCGTTCTCCCTCGTCATGCCATCCTTCTTCACCCTCTTATGATTGAGACTTCCTTGAATTCATCTCATCAATCGATCACTGTAGAGGTTGAAGGGGAAACTACAATAGGGTGCCCCGAAGTGATCCTCTGCCCTAGGCCCAAAGAGCGGATATCCTATCCCTCTTGGCCTCATGTGCCCTTTTTCCATCTCATATGAGGTGGTGTGCCTAGTGAGGAGTCTATAGCCATTCTCTTCCTCACCCACACATGAAATTGTTTCCTTGGGAGAATAAATAAATAAATTAAGAATCTAGATTGGTTAGCATTTCACACATCATTAACTATATCAAACCCATAAGAAGTTATATGTTAAAGGACATCTTCATCATGCATACATTAAGCATACATCTCATGCGTACCACAATATCTACCAAGTAAAATATGGTTATACTATAATTCTGCGGATCTCTTTCCTTAGTTTATTAATCGGCCTTTATCTTCCTTATTCGATTCTACTTGCTTCGTTGTTGTTGATTTTCTTTGATTGATTGCTTGATTATAGGTCAAAGGTTCCTTTCTATTTGTTGATCTATCATGGATACCCTTTTTGAAATCAAACTCGGATTTTACAATTTCTAATTTGATATTTATTCAGTTCTACATTTGCTTTTCCTATATTATTTCTACTCGTTCTAATTATTTTCCTTATTTAAATATGAATGCCTATTTCCTTGCTATACATTTTTTTTTTCTTATTTGTCTAAATTTCTGATTTCAAATCCACTGTTCTTTCCCAATTATTCAATGCCTTATTTTGCCTTAAATTCAAACTTGGAATTCTTATTCTAGAGATCCCTATCAATGCCTTCCTTGGATGATTTGTTCTTCTTTCTATATCTCCCATTTGGAGGGAGTCACACCTCTTCTTGAAACCCCATGCCCTTTTACGAGTCATAACTTTCCAAACAAGTCTCAGTCGGCATTCTTAAAGAAATTGCCATAATTTAAATATTTATGAATTCATTTTTTAGTAGTCGGCTTCTAAATCTAGTCGGCCCTATATTAAAATGTGATTTTATTATTTATTTTTTAATTTTCTTATCCTTTTTGGTTGGCCCTACTTACCTAGGTTTGTATGGTTGCGACCCTATTAATATGGTTGCAATTCTAATAATTGGCATGACATGAGTGTTCGCCCTTCCCAAAATTGCTTGTCCTCAAGCAATAGTGGAATGATCATGGAGTCTAGTTCATAATCCGCCTCTCACTGGGATACTTTGATTATCACAAAATTTTGATACCACTTGTAATGTCCCTTTCTTGGATCACCTTATACTTCACCCTAAATTCACAAATACAAAATGAAACAAAGAGTATAATATAGTTAGAGATATATTTCTTAGCCAAGAATAAGATAAGTTTGTTTCAAAATGTGCAATCAAGTTAGAGAACGATGAAGATATAATTCAAGAGACATATCCATTTCTAGGGTTAAATAGAACATATATTCATAACATATAATAAATCTAAACTATTATGTGGGGTTCAACCATATCGGGGGTTGAGATAAGGAGACATGATATGGTGCCCAAATTATCCCCTACCCTAGGCCCAAGAGTGAAAACTCTACCCCCCTTGGCCTCATTTGGCCTTTGTCTCTTCATAAGGTGGTGTACCTAGCAAGGTTTGCATAGTCATTCCCCTTCATCATGCCACCTTTCTCACCCTCTTATGATTGAGGGTCCCTTGAGTTTATCCCAACAATTGATCAATATAGGGATTGTAGGGGAAATTGCAATAGGGTGCCCTAAAATGACCCTCTACCTAGGCCCAAGAGTAGAAATTTTGTCCCTCTTGGCCTCATGTGGCCTTTTTGCCATTCAGATGAGGGGTGTGCCTAGTGAAGGATCCATAATCGTTCCCCCTCCTTGCATTTCCTTCCTTACCCTACCATGAACGATTATTGCAAGTAAAAAATCATATAATTGCTCATAATATTATTAAATGCATAGATATATATGCATTAGCACACAATAATTCATACGTTCGTATTTGCATTTGATTTTTTGATTGCTTATGTATATTGGGAATTACTCTGCTCTTATTCCTTTTCTAATTCCAAGTCTCTTTTTTGCTCCCTTAAAATAATATTTCCTTTTATTTTATGTTCTACTTTGGATCTATTGTTTCCCTTTGCTTGTAAGTCTGCTAAAGAATGAAATGATATTGCCTTCAAACTCCCCATTCACTTATCCCCTTATCCTTGTTTTATACCCGATCATACCCCTTCACTAACGGATGTGACTATTCCCAAGATGGGCGATTGTTAGAAATTAAGATCTTAGGATACTAATCATTATAAACAAGATATAAATAAATAAGATGAGAATCATGCATGCATAAATGTAACATCACACAAGATATACATGAGGAAAACCCTTTCAGGTAAAAAAACCCCATAAAAACATCATTTTATTAAAACACTTACAAAGTATAGTCTATAATAAAATAGACTTGAACCTGGGGAAACTCCTCCAATAGTTCCACATGGACAATAACACCTCTTGGGCCTAGTGATGTAACTCACTATCAATCTCCAAAAACCCACATCTCTCAAATAAGAGAGAACCTCCTTAAATATGGAGGAAGGTTGACTTCACTAGTCACACCTTTTCAATAACCCCTATATACATATAATTAATAATCTAATAGTTATTAAATTAGAATTATTTTTAATGGGATATGCTTACAAAGCATGTAATATATAAGGTTTAATAACCTTATGTTAAAACTTTATATAAATGTTATAAGGGCATGACCCCTAATAACATTATGTTCTAACACCCCCCCTTAACGTTAATAGGGGGCATCACATGTCAATTTCCATAAAAGAAAAAATGAAGTACCCCAGTAACGTGGGTGTTCTTTGACAGTGATAAACAAGGACAAAAATATATGCCAACATGAAGATCATGCATTCCGAACTACATGGAATTCATCTTGTCATAATTTAGAATCCCGTTGTTTTAAAAATGATGTTATGAGGTCTTATAAAAAATTATATTGGAGTCGCAATCTCCTCAAATTAGCCTCTCCCTATTTTCATTACATAGTGCATGTTGGACTTAATACAATGCTTTTACAAGTGGAAGATTTATAAAGAGAATAATTTACAATATGCCCATGGGACTTGAGCACAAATGCGCTTGGACTTACTAATGCCTACCTGGAGTATGTAATACAAAAAGGACTTGCATATCCCTACCTACAAGCCTAAACGACTTACTAAAGCCTATATAGGTCTTATTTCAAATAGGTAACAAGACTTACTTATGCCTACCCGTAGGATATAAAACTAGGATTTAGCCACTACGTGATGTCATTGACGTGCACACTCCCCCTCAATGACATTACCTAAGGCCAACTACCAAGCATTGTTTTGAATTTAGAGCATATAATGCATAAAGGTCTTATGTCTATTAGGTGTTACATCTAGGATTTAGCCACTAGGTGGCATCATGTACATTCCCCCTAAATGACATCACCTAAAAGCCAATCACTGCATAGAGGTTTTAATAAATGATGGCTAAGACTTCAATATATACTAGGTGCCCAATCTTTAGTGTGCTTTTATGATGGAACTGGAGAGAACTTATATGATAAAATACTTTCACTTTAGTGAGGTGCCCATGATTTTCAACATGCTTTTCTCATTAAAAATGATATTCTTTGGAAGGAGTAAAATAACTTCAAGTAAGATGGTACTTTTACATGTATCTAACTAGAACTCTTCCATAAATCTTCAAGGGCATATTGATTCTTCAAGAGCTACTTTCATATTTTACCCCTTTGATTTAAAGACACGTAGCAGATAGCATTTTTATTAAAGCATTTTTATTAAAGTATTGCACCATCCATGTAATAACACCTACGCCATACGTTTTGAAGGCATAATCATGCCAAAGAATCACATATATTGTTAGTAACATAGTAATCAATTAAACTTGATTCTTGGTGCAAAGAAAAAACACAATATTATGTATTTTTTGTTTGCCAAATATCATATAACATTCCTCATAAAGTAACAAGGTGATCAACTTATAATTTCATGAGAATAAGCATGAATAATTAGTTGTCTTGTTCAAAAGTAGACATGCTACTACATATAGTAATGATCCATTAAAAAATTAAGCAATGGGTGAGCTATCATTTCCAAGCTTTCTCCCTAGCTAGCGTACTAGGGTGATAGCCACCCATTATAATGATCAATATAGGGTGTTTTATTTATAATAGTATGATTAAAAAATAAATCAAGTACAAAATAGAGCAACAAAAACTCCTTGTAAAGAGAGGATGAATCTAGAACATCTCATCATTAAAGAATCAAAGGAAATCAAAAAATATTTTTGTTGTTGTGATTCCTTATTTAAGTTGCATCATGTGTGATCAACAATATCAGAATGTTAAATGGTAGTATCTATAGTAAGTTTAGCTTACCTTTTACCTTCGCTTTTACCTTGATGTTTGTTTTGATATAACAAGGATAAGAAACGATTTTGTTAAGAGAAGTTACAAATCTTATTTATTTCTAATAAGATTAAAAAAAAACTTCAAATACAAACTTCAAAAAACTAAAACCTAAGGCATAGTTATACCTTAAGAGAGAGATTCCATGAAGCATTTGTTTTGTCCATCTATCTATGAAATGTAGTTTGGAAAAGAACATCAAGACACTACATCATCGAAACCTCTACTTCCTTGTCTAAGGTCTAGATAAACAAACTTGAGGTTGACAATAGATTCAAGGAAAGTTCATGTTAGACATGATTATAATATTTCAATACTTTACGAGATAATAATTTTGAGACATTCTTAAGGGGTTCCATTACATGAAACCATATACACTTCACCTTAGAGTTTAATGAGAGCATATTTATTTTCATGCTAACATATATTAGTTTAACTTAGCTATCAAGAGCAATACTTGGCTCTCTTGGCATATTTTATAGATAAGGAGACCTATTCTTCATACCAAGGAATAGTAAACTCTTGGGTCAGTGGCAAGAAGGAGAGAATCACATTTAAATTATCCAACCATTTGATGATAGTGATATGTTATTGAATACTTGAATAAATGATTTATACAATTTGCAAAGGAGATGAGTTATTTTCACTTGTGTCCATACTTGAGTAGTACTTTGAGAGTTATTTTCATAAGTTCAAGTCATGTTCAAGTGTGTATTTCCGCTTGTAATATAAGTAAACTCTTGCCACATTTACAACATGGCCACTATTAGACTCTCTTAAAGTTTTGTTTTGTGTTGTTAAGGTGTTGTTGAAGTGTTGTTGATAGTCTCTGGACTATGTTAAGGGTCAGCGCCCTTGTTAACGATGCTTTTATAATAAAAAATGTGTACACTATTTCAAAGAATGTATAACCTCCTTTGTACACAGATAAAAATAAATTGCAACATTATTCATTACTATTATACATTAATCTCTATTGTTAAGGATTATCATTTATAGTAGTAGTAGTAGTAGTAGTAGTAAGATATGATTAAGAATAAGCATGGTTTTCAGCAATGTGTTATAAAAGAATGGCCACATTGAATTCAGACTCCTTCAAAATGTCACCAAAATTGACTTAACCTTTTTTATCCCTAACGCTTAATACCAGCATAAACGGTGAACATCTTTTGTAGTAATTTTTATAACAATCAATAGACCTTTGTCTCAAAGTGACATAATTTCATTACGCTGAAGGCATTCCTTATGTGAACCCAATTGGCTGACTTCAAGGATCAATGGTCCACATTTACTTAGAAACATGCAAGACGATTGCGTCCTCTTGAACCGTTGGATCTGTTTTCTACCAATTTTTTCACTTTCCCACTCACTTTTTTTTTCAGGATGAATGTTTTCCATTCATCATTTTTTTTCACTGCGCGGGGTTATTGCTTACATTTTAATGTAATTGCTGATTTTTCCTGCTCGCATTTTTTGCAAAAGTGCAACATGATTTTTTCGCCATTTTTAAATGTGGATTCTAGCAATTCAATTGTACGTTTTTACATATGGATATTGTACTTGAGAGAGCCTAAGATTCATATTTATTTGTTTCATTTCACAATAAATAATTGTTGTTTTATGAAAAAAAATTGTGGTTTCATTTTCATTGGCATCACAATATGTATTTTTTGCTTAAAGATATCCTAATTTCATATATTTTTGGCCTATGTAATAAAAAAATTCCAATACCACATGTGTTCAGTATTATGATACGTAATTAGTGATATCCTTAATTTCGAGAGAAGTTGGGCAAAAGCATTGAACAACTATACTCCATTTCATTTTTAGCAGGGAAACTGTGGAAGGAGCATTAGTTGCACATGAAGTTCTCCACTCTGTCCAAACCACCCAAATGCCATCTTTTATTGCTAAGCTTGATATGATGAAGGCCTATGATAGGGTAAATTGGAATTTCCTCTTAAAAGTTCTCCACAAATTTGGATTCTCTGATAAATGGTGTAAATGGATTAGAGCATGTATTTCGGGAGCATTCTTCTCAATCCTTATCAATGGGACACCTTCGTGTTTCTTTGCAACTACTCAAGGTGTTAGGAAAGGAGACCCACTATCCTCTTTCTTGTTCATCATCATGGCATAAGCGCTTAGTAGATTAATCGAAGTTAATAATGAAAAGGGCACTTGGCAGGGTATCCTCATTCCCAATACTCCCATTTCAGTCACACACACACTCTTTGCGGATGACACTCTTCTATATGGAGAATCCAATATAGCAGAGGCTAATTAGATTAAGAAATTTTTGGAATCCTACACATCAGCTTCAGGTCAACAAATTAATGGTCAGAAATCGAAGGTATTTATCTTCAACACAAAACCTGCAATTAGCAGAAAGATCATTAAAATTTTGGGATTCAAACTAGAAGATTTATCTTGCTCGTACCTGGGTATTCCTTTCTTCATGGGAGCTAATAAATCATCTTATTGGGAAAATGTGCTTGAAAGGATTAAATCAAGAATTTCAGCTTGGTGAGTCAGCTGGTTGCCTCTCTCATGCCGCATCCTCCTTATCAAAATTGTTTTTCCCTCCATACCTAATTACTACATCTTTGTCCTTAAGGCTCCAAAATTAGTTGTCATGAAGATCCAAAAAATTATCAGAAGCTTTTTATGGAAGGGTAATCTTTCACAAGAAAAGAAAATTCCATTAATTTCACTCACCAATATGTCACATGGAAAGGCGGTGGGAGGAGTAGGACTGCATGATCTCTGCAAACGGATAAAGCATTTGGAGGTAAATTAGTATGGAAAATGTATTCCAAGCCTAATGCAAAATGGTGTCAAATCATGCAAGTGAAGTATCTAGACTCTTCAAACCCGCTGAGAATCCTCACCATTGCTAATCCCCCAAATGGATCTGCAATGTGGAACTTTATGATGTCCTCCAGAGAATTAGTAACCACGTATATTTCTTGGCAAGTTAATAATGGGCAGTCAATTTATTTCTGGAATTACTCATGGAATGGACACCCTCCATTAGCACAATGTCAACATCTGCAAGAAATAATTCATATTCTCACTCATGTATGGGGTGAGAAACTCATTGACTATATCAACATAATTGAATTACATTCAAGAAAAGCCATCTGGAAAGATTTTTCGCATATTATCACTGATATTAATCAAAAGCAGATGTTACAAATCCTTTTGGATCAGAGGATTGTATTCCTCTCAGATAAATCGGATAAATTTTTTTGGGCTCCTTCCAAACAAGGTGTATTTTCAGTTAAAAATGGATATGCAGCTTTACAACATATGATGGAATAGCAGTAGAACCAAAGAGCTTTTAAATTTTATCGAAATAACAAGGTTGTGCCTAAAGCAGGTTGCTTCTCTTGGTTGGAAATTCAAAACAAAATCTTAACTAGTGATAAACTAGTCAAGTTGCAAATTTCACAACCATTTCTCTGTGTTCTATGTAATAAGGAAAGCGAAACAGGTGACCATTTGTTTGTTCAGTGTCCATTTGCACAACAATGTTGGTTATTCATTTTGAATAGATTGCAAACTTCGTTGCCTCTGCCAAACACAATTTGGGATTTGTTTCAGTCTCGACCTACTCTGTTTACCTCATCCACCTTTTCTTGTATTTGGCACATCATTCCAACATCAGTCATTTAGTCCATTTGGTGGGAAAGAAATAAAAGAGTTTTTAGGAAAGTGTCTTTGTCTGTTGATAAAGTTTTGGAAATTGAGAAATCAGTTTTAGACCTAGTTATTGTTCATATTCAATCCCATTTTAACATTTCTTCATTATTTTCGTCTTGGGATTCTTCCATTGTCCGGAATTGGAAGCACATTTTATCACCATCTAACTCCAACTTGTCATCATCTAATAAATAGATTAAGGTTGATAGATCTAACATTTCATGGCAACCCCCTCATCGATATTTTGTCAAAATTAACTTCGAAGGTTCATCAAGAGGGAACCCAGGTGACTCAGGGGTTGGAGTTTGTATTAGGGATCATATGGGAAATTTAAAAGAATTCAAATATTTTGTATTGCCTCCAGGAACTAATAATATGGTAGAGGTGCAAGCGTTATTGGAAGGATTGATCCTCACAAAGAAATTGGGTTACCTAAAAGTTCATGTTGAAGGGGACTCCTCTCTAATTATTAATGTCGGCATACAAAGGAAAACATTAAATTGGAGGATCAACTATATTCTCGGACAAGTTTGATCTTTGCTAGATTCATTCAAAGCATTTCATATTTCACACACTTACAGGCAAGGTAATAAGATGGTGGATATACTTGCAAACATGGGTTGTGATGGTCTTCAAGTTGAATCGATCAAGGATGATCATGAGTTAAAGGATTTTCCACAATTAAAAAACATTCTATGGGATGAGATTTTGTGTGTGATGAGACATGGTAAGCATCATGTTTAATCACTTAAATGCCATTTAATTACAATTGCAGGAATAATTTTGAACTAGGGGGAATTAATCACTTAGCACGGTCGTATGTGCAATATGTCTTAAATTAGTCCCTCGCCATCTTTGCATACATGACTACATCCTTGGCGCGTGTAAGATGTAATTCGATAACACCTCATTCATGGTTTAGTAAAGTTGTCACATGAGAATTCTTGCAAGCAGGAGAGTTCATAATTATAACATAGATGGACGGGTCAGCCCTATTAAACATCACTTCCTTCACCTAAAAGGCATTCTTCCCTCGCAAGCTAAACTGGTTTTTTCATAACACAAGTTTTGAAAAGGGAAAACAAACTGAACACCAAATTAGGGCTCGCCGACTTCAACGAAAGGAAGATTGCAAATGGACTCTACTTGTGCAACATGTCACAAAGACCACACGAAGTATTTTCCGCGCAACTACAGAGTCTTCTTAGCAATGGAAGAGTGGGAGAGACCCTTCACAAAGCACATTATAGACATTTTTTTCTGGGACAAGTATTCCAAATTCAATCATATCAAATCAGGAGGAGCATCAAGTGAGTGATTGGTCAAGAAATCTTGTTTCCTCAAGCAAGATGAGCCATCTTCCCTTCACAGCTTATCTCTATTTTCTTGTCAAATGCTTTTGACTTGCTCCAATCCCTTTCAATGCTTGAGTTAATTGTTGCCAAAGTTGTCAAGCATGAATTTTTGCCTGGTAATAAACTTCTCCTTGCAACCCAAAGATATGACTTATGGGAGGGTAACGCCCACATTGGAAGCATTTCCTCCTATCCAGACATGTCTTTGTGTCAATTTATGATAACATTAAACATACACTGGAGATGCAGAACTTTTATTATATCCAAAGTGCTTTGGATAGACACCGTAGGGAAATAGGGCAGGAATTGGTTACTTTGGTTAAGAAAAATTTGAATGCCCTGTTAGTTCTGTTGAATGTTGAACCTCCCGAGGTGAATCCACCCCTACAACCGGTAGTGCCAAATTTGAATGTTGCCTTAGGGCCTGTGCTATCACATGGCTCAAATGAAGTTGCAGGGTCAGCTCAAATTCCACCTATAATCGACAAGGGCATGGTGCAAGAACATCAAGATGAAAACGTCCAATCGATGGATGAGTAAAGCAAAGGGTAAATTTCATACCTATTTTGATGAGCATAACTATGGATGTCGGATGGCTCTCCATTTTCAAATCTGTTGAGGATGGCCAGGTTGCAAAAATTATAAGTCTATGCAATATCAACTATCCCAAGTTAATATTTTTTGGAATGTAATGGGATCGAGTCAGTTATGTTGTCCTGCAGCCAATTGGAAAATTGGTATTCTGGTCTTGTAAAAATGATATTTCTATCATTTCATTAATTTAGTTGCATTAGGTTAGCGTTAGTTTTTAGGGGATTTCGTTTGAAATTGTATCTATAACCAGAGGTTTTCTTTTTTCTGGTTCTTTCCTGTCGATATGCTCGTTGAACCAGATTTTGTATCCTATTATTATATTAATATATATGTGGCTTGCCACCTTGCTTAAAAAAAAAAAGTGCTAGAAACCTAAATTTCATATTTCTTCAATATGTAGTTTGTGATGAAAAATTCTTAGTTTGCAGGAAATAAAAATTAATTTCACATTTGTTTGGTTTGGATTTATGTGATTTTTGTTCCAAAACAAATCTACAATTTTATATTTTTTTATTTTATAATGTATAAGAATTTTTGTACTTTGGTTGAAACATATGATTTTGGTTGTTTTAGATTAAACTATTTGTAACTTGTTTAAGTTCTTTTATTTATTTGATTGATTTTGTAATATGAAAGGATTTTTTAATTTATTTAGACATAGTTTTGTGTTTTTTTAAAACTACAGTTTTGTATAGTTTGTTTAAGATTTTTTGTATTTTTGAGGATTTTGTAATTTGCTTTGGAACTTAAGGTTTTTTGTTTTTGAATCTAAAGCATGGGTAATTGCTTATAATTGTTGGATTTGTTTTATTAGTTTTATAATATATAAGAATTATGTAATTTTCTCCTCAACATAAGCTTTTTGGATGTCCAAATTAGATCTTTCTTCATTTTCTTTAAGATTATTGGATATGTAATTTGGATGTCACCACTTGTTGGAGGATGGTTTTGGGACATCTCCATCAAAGAGAGGATGGTTTTGGGATGTCCACCTATTTTGAATTGGGTTCATGTATTGCATTATGGTTCTAGATTGGGCCATGATATATGGTATAATACTAACCTAGGCTATGCTACAAGGTTTGACCTAACTAGAGTAGCTTAATTATTTGTTAGTGACCACTTCTATACCATATGTTTGAATATGTTAGTAAATTTTGGTAGAGTATTCATTTTTTGCCCTTGTTTATTAGAAATGCTTTGGTGCTCTTTGTTTGGATATTTTTTCTCTATCGTGCTCATGATGTAGTTTATCATTTATAGAATTGATCTCTCTTTTTGGCTAAAAGATTTCATCTTGTAGTTCAATGTTCATTGTAAATGTTGCTAAAAATTAAACTAAAAATAAGATTTATAAGATTTATAGTGACATTCATATGCAATGTCTATGCAACCTGTAGAATGCACACTCGTTGTATTTATTATTTTATTGATACTAAAAACAATGGATTGTTTATTTAATTAATTAACAAGAGTTGTGCTACAGCTAGAGTCCCTAACTTAAGCAAAAATAGGAGACTTGGCCAAGGATTGTATAGAAAGTATTAGCATAAAGCTAATTATAATATTATGGTTCATTGTATCTAGCTTTGTTTTTGTCATAGAAATTGTTAAAAGAACAAACAATCTGCAGTTTGTACCAATGGGAGGTTGTTGGGATGAAGTTGCTCTTGCTAAAGCCACTCGCTTGTTACAAGAGTTAGGAAATGTGTTTGCCTTATCTTAAAGGATTTTATGAATATTCCATTGAAGCTTCCATGCAAAGGTTCTAAAATAAATAATATGGAGATTTTGGTTTGTTCAGTATTGACCCTTTGATGACTATGTGGGCACACACACATAAATAATTAAATCCAATAAAAATAAATAAAAAATAAACTCCATAGAGTCAATAATTTTGAAATTTTCAAAATAAATTTAAAAAATCATAAATATACTTTAAAAGTAATGCAAATAATCTAGCATGTTTATATTAAGAAAAACTATGTAGAAAATGTCAAGAGATATACTTACCAAAGGCATAGAAATAATAAATATTTTTAAAAAAATCAATACAAATAATTTAATATATCCATTTAAGAAAAATCCATGTAGAAGATAGGACTATCCTTCCCAAGACGCTTATTGCATTTGTATACCACTAAGATTTTGAAAGATAGACAAACCCTACTATTACATATCACTATTTAAAGAAATATAGATATTTTACATTTATTCTTAAAATAGGTATATGTCAATTATCCATTATGTTTTTTGACTTTTTAGAAGGAATGTTTATATGTATGAATAAGATATAGATAGAAATATATGAATGCATGTGAATATGTAAGAGCATGAGAGAAGGGACAATTAACAAAAAATTATGTAATCTATCAATATTTCATATACAATAAATCCTTCTCTTAAAATAAATAGAAAATTAAATTTAAAAAACATGTTACAAGGTTTGATCTAACTAGAGTGGCTTAGTTATTTGTTAGTGACCACTTCTATACCATAAGTTTGAATCTGTTAGTAAATTTTGGTAGAGTATTCATTTTTTGCCGTTGTTTATTAGAAATGCTTTGGTGCTCTTTGTTTGGATAAATTTTTCTCTATCATGCTCGTGACGTATTTTATCATTTATAGAATTGATCTCTCTTTTTGGCTAAAAGATTTCATCCTGTAGTTCAATGTTCATTGTAAATGTTGCTAAAAATTAAACTAAAAATAAGATTTATAATGACATTTCTATGCAATGTCTATGCAATCTGTAGAATGCACGCTCGTTGTATTTATTAATTAATTGATAGTAAAAAACAATGGATTATTTATTTAATTAATTAATAAATATGATCATATTTGCTTTCTGGAACTAGATAGAAGATAGCCCAAAACTCTCCCTAATTAACATTCCACGCCTCTTCGACATGCCTAGTACACACTAAAATGCCATTACTAGTAAATATCACAAGTACCAAACTTCCAAATTGATGCTACAATACCATATTCATTGACAAATGATTCTTTAGTTATTTGAATAGATTAAAAAAACCATAGGAAAAGGATTTTTATGCCAATCCCCCTGTAAATAAAAAACAAAAAAATAAATTAATTAATTAAATAAATTTAAAAAAAAAACAATAACTGTAGTGAATGTGACTATATTTTCAGATAAAATTTTGGTAGTGGACATCCTTTTAGATTCACGATAAGACATTGGTGTATTATTCTAGTTCTAGAGTTTGGCATTGGTCTATTATAACTATTTGGAGAAGGGAGATGTTGGTTGGTGGAGATAGTTGGTACTCCAGTCATTAATAGCTAAAGATTAAACTAATGAAAGCAAATGAGCAAAGGTCGTGACTTTAACTTATTTTACCTTATGTTTGCAATGAGTTCTTTGACTTTTATAAGATTTCATGGGACCTTTTGTTAAATGTGGGGTCTTGGGATCTTCACATTGGTAGACAATGATTATATCTAGAAATCATGGTAATACAAGGCATAGCAATATCAAAAAAAGACCCATAGTGAATAAGGTAGTGAACAAGGTTGATATTGTAAAAATGTGATGATTGAAATACAATAATCATCTTATTATTTATACATTAATAAAAAATAATATTATGAAGTATAATAAATATTTTTATATATGTTTTTAAATTAAGTCTTATGAATGTTTTTATAAGTTGTTTTAAAATATGTTTTTCTTTATAGTCATTAAATTATATTTATTTGTATACATCAAAAGTCTAATTTTACATGAAAAAATGGTCATATAAGAATCAAGGCATATAAATGTTCTATGATATATTTAAATTGGGACAATGATCTATTGATATCGGAATATAATCGATGTTTATCATCTAATAATCAAATAGTTACAAATCACAATCCTATGCTATTTGAATATTTTAGAAAAAAAAAAATCAAAATGGTGTTGTGCAAGAGTATAAAGATGTTTCCCTTCAAGTCAACATGTCTTCTAGTATAACCTATAAAAATGAATAGTATAGCCTAACGCTCTGATACCATGTTGGAAATTAGAATCTTAGGATACTAATCATTATAAACATGATATAAATAAATAATATGAGAATCATACATGCATAAATATACACATTGCACAAGATATACATGGGGAAAACCTTTTCAGGTAAAAAAACCCCATAAAGTTGTAGTGTCATAAATTGTGACCCTAGCAATTTACGACCGCATTAGGGTCCTCACGCATGCAAACTCGAATCCTCTAGCTTGATCGGAGACCGAAGAGTGCTCGGCTTGCGAAAACAGCTTCTTCCTTGGCCTCTGCATCACCTCGATTGCATTCTGCCCTAGAGAAAGGGGTAGGACAAGGGCATGGCACCACTGTCCCCCCTTGGACAGGGGCATGGTGCCCTTTTCCTCCCAAGATAGGGGCGTGGCGCCCCTATCCCTGCCTTATTTTAGGGTAGGACCCTTCCTAGAGCATGGCTTGTGGGTTGTGCCTCGGGGGGGAAACCTCCCCGATGTCGGCCTATGACGAAATTCAAATCCACCAACATGTATTTAAGGGGCATTCATCCTCTCATTTGCATAAGTGAAATTTTGATAAGGTCATGTTGCATAAACGATCAAGCATTCAAGAGCATTCAAGCATTCAAGCATTCTTTTCCGGCATTGAGTATTGTTAAGTCTCCCTTCAAGGCTAGGTGTTGCATTCAAGTCAAGGATTCAACCACTGAAGAGGAGATTGATTTCAACATACAATTCCACACAAGCGTTTCTATCAACATTGCTACTACAACCTCTCTTGAGGTGATTTACAATTTCAGTCTTTCATTTACATCTACTTGTAAGTACTTTCTTTCATTACTTTGTTCATTCCAAAATTGGGGTTTGACCTAAAAGCAAACCCCCACTCCCAACACATTTCCCTCTCTTTTATGTGTTTAGGTTGCAGGTGCGTAGTTGTACTTTCAGATTCGGGCTTCATTTGCAGAGGCAGAAAAACCCTTTTCGTTTCGTAGATTTTTTGGAGGACCGTGTACATTCCCGCCACGGTTCGGACAACTTTTCATCAAATTTGTAGGGCGACTTCGTCTCGACATTTTACTACCAAATCCAGGTGCATAGCTTCATCCCATATTCCGATCTCAATTTATAATCAATTCTTGGTCACTTTTGCACTACATAATCTAATCAATTCCTTTCCAAATCAAACTAAGGAAGAAGGGATCATCCTAACATTCTTAATGCATTTAGAATTCAATCTATCATCTTGTGTGGAGATTGAAACTAGTGAATTATACCTTATCTTCCTAATGTAATGGTGAAAAGTGCTTGAAGGATAATCAATAGTGAAACTCTCATCTCTCTTTGAGGGAAAGGGTTAGTTTTCCTCTTGATCTATCACTCATCATTTTACCACCATTACATTTTGGTGAAACCGACATCTTGCATGCTTTCCTTTGAACAACATTGCATATTTTTCATTTACAAGTTTCAACTTTCTGCAAACTTAGAGGTTAAATCATTCAAAACCCTAGTTTTTAAATTTAAAATTGAACTTGTGATTTGTAAAAATTGCTTGTGGGTATCTTAGATCTGAAAATTGCTTTGTTTGTCAAATTCAATTTCCTCATTGTCTTGTTCAATTTGCAATTTAAATTTACAAAATTGAGAGGTTACTTGTTAAAACCCTAATTTTCAAATATCATCTTGAACTTGTGCAAAAAAATTGGATTTCAATTTAATTTTCAAATTTTTGATTGTTCTCAGATTTGACTTCAATCCTACAATTCAAATTTTCAATTTCCCCCCTCTTTCCCAAAATTCAAATTTCAAAATTAAATGGTTAGGTCATCAAACCCTAATTTTCAAAATTAATTGAATTTTGTACGAATTTAAAATCAATTTCAGTTACATTCAAATTTCTAAACATTTTCCAAGGTGTCCCTATCCATTAGGTTTGACCCTTTTCAAAATTACAATTCAATTCCTCTTTTTCTTCAAAACCCTAATAGGGTCCTATTTTCACCTTTGTGCCTTCATTTCGCCCATCTACAAATCGTAAAATTCATCAATTTTTGGGGGTTAGCTTTAAAATCATCGTAATATCCATCCCTGGCAATTTCAAAAAAAAAGTTGGTTGGACCATGTGCGTTCCCGCCACGGTCCTCAGCTTTTTTCCCAAAATTTTGGGAGACTATTATGACTATATTTACTATCCTAAATCCAAAAGATTGGCTGATTTTATTGATTTTTGATCCCTCTAGAATCGGAAATACCTTCAAAATTCAACATTGCACCTTTCGAGAAGAAATTTAAAATTAAGAGGTTAATTATAGTCTACCCTGATTTTAAAAATTCTGATTTTAAAATTAAGTGGTATTCCCTTAGCCCTAATTTTAAAATTCCAATTTCCTTTCATTTTTTGAAATTGTGTCATCCTCTTCTTCCAACAAAGTTCAAATTGTGTAATCATTATTTTCTTAAATTTTGCATTACTCAATTTTGTAAGCTTTGTCCTACAATTCAAAATTCAAAATTTCCCTCTAGTGCATGAGTTTTACCACTATTAGTCCTACCTATCCTATTCCCGTTAGATGAAGCATTAGAATTAAGACTTCCCAAGGTTTAATTACCGAGGAGATGGAGCCTAATTTGGGTGACTTCTTTAATGAGGATCATGCTAATTCTTCTCATCCTAATCATGTGCCTATTCACCCCATTGATGGATCCCATGATGATGAAAAAGCTTTAACTACGGTTTCTTTAGATCAACTTTCTACATTGGACAATCAATTTGATATATTTCAACAATAGATATCCCAAGAATACCCTAATAGTGAAGCTCTTCCATTAATTGAAGGTCTTAAGCGCATGCTTCAAAGTGATAAGAATGGAATTGATATATTGTGTGGCATTGCACATATTGTCGATTCTAATGTCATGCCTATCAAGAGTTGTGTCGAAACCCTAGGTTACTCACAACCTTCAACACAAGTCAATTCCTCTATTCCTTTGACCAATCCTATGACTAGTATTCCTACTTTCACATCTAACATCATGGCTACTTCAACTCAAAATAAGTCATTCCTACAACCATAGGTCATGGGGGCAATCCCTCTTCTTCATTTAATACTCCATCGATGCCTATGTCTTCCATGAGTGTTCTTATTATTCCTCAACCAATCAGTGTGACACAAGGGGGTAATTCCTTCAACAACTTTATTCCTCCTTTAAGTGTCCCTTTTCCTACCCAATCATCACCAATGCCTACTTATCATAATGTCCCACCACCTTATTCTCAATCTATTCCTTCTTTCAACAACATCACACCACCTTCTCAATCACCTATGTCTAACATGAATTCTTCTACTGAAATGACAATTAAAAATCTTGCTCAAACTGTGTCTTCCTTACAACAACAAATTGCTTCTATGAGTCAATCGAAGTTTAGTCTGCCCACCTTTGATGTTGCGAGCCCACTTTCTCTTGACATTGTTAAAGTTGTGCCACCTAAACATGTTGAGATCCCTCAATTGGAACTCTATAATGGAAAAGGTGATCCTCTTACATATGTCAAAACATTTCAAACCTTGTGTACTGATTTTGCTTATGATCAACAATTGCTTGCAAAATTGTTTACAAGAACACTAAGAGATAAGGCTTTACAATGGTATTTCTCCTACCTTCTTATTCTATCACTTTCTTTCAACAACTGGCAAATGCTTTCATCCAACAATTTCAAAATAACATTGGTCCTAAAATTACTTTGACTGATTTAAAGCATTGTAAACAAGGTGTTAAAAAAAAAGTGATTGGTTTCATTAGTAGATATAAGCATTTGTGTGTTCAAATTTCTTTTCATGTACCTGATAATGATATTCAAAGAATTTCCATTTCTAATTTACAAAAATATATCAGGGAAAAGCTTCTTTTGTCTGAGTTTACTTCCTTTCCGCAATTGTGCACAACACTCCACAATTATCAACTGGTTATGAGTCAAATGGAGCAATCCACTCCTATGGCTCTGAGTGATAAGGGAGAGACTATTAAACAATCATTTGCGAAGTTCAAACCAACAAAAAGATTCATCAAGTTCAATTATCCAATCAACAAACACCATGTGAATGCTACAACAGGTGTACCTCCTATTTCTAAATTTGTCCAAAGAGAAAGATAGTTTACTCCTTTGAATGAATCTTTGCATGGTATTATGTCTCAATTATTGCATAGAAATGTTATCAAACTTCCTCCTATAAAACAAGTTGATCCTTCCAAACTTGCATCTCCTCACTTGGATAACAATTCCTTTTTCCAATTTCATCATCAACATGGTCATGATACTGAGAAATATTTTGGATTGAAAAATAAGGTTTAAGACTTGATTGATAATAATACTATATATGTGGCAGGTGTGAATGATAAAGGGAATAAATCAGTTGCTCCTCCTAATCAAAATCTTAAGATTTTCACTGATCCCTTGCCATCTCATACCTCTAACGTTATTGAGATTGTGCCCAATTCTCTCACTTCTGAAGCATTCATCTGTATGGCTCCAAATTTGGTTAATATGGTAGAAACACAAGATACACCTAAGGATCCTTGTATTACATTTGACCCTAGTGAGACCATTAGAACACCCAATGGCCCTTTATACATAGTTTCAAAGATTAAGGATATCCCTTGCCATAGTGCCCTGATTGATCCTTCTTGCATGGTTAATGTCATAACTGAAGAGTATCTTTTCACTTTATGATTTCATAAACCACTATATGATGCTTATAATGTGGTTGTGAAGGTATTTGATGGTTTCTCTTGTCCTACCATTGGCTCTATCACCCTTCCTGTTGAAATTCGTAGTAAATCCTTGGATATTGACTTTGTTATTATACCTTCTTCTGAGCAATTTCGTGTGAAGTTGGGATATCCTTAGCTATCTTCCATGAAGGATATTGCTTCTCCAATCCACAAGTGTCTTAAGTTTCTTCACAATGGATAAATCATAACCATGAACCATAGCTTATTTTGTCCATCTGAAAGAAGCCTCGGTGTTCCTATTGATCTCTTTTAGTCTAACAATTTCAATTTCTTCCATCAAGGAGCGATGCTCTTTTTCAATCTTATCAAAAATGGAAGAACAATATGATCTTATCCTTAAGTCAACCTAGATCGCCAACACTTGACAGTCCTATTATTCTTCAAGATGAGGTTCTTCCCCTCTCAGATAGAACTAATCTTCCTCCTAAGGAAAATTGTCCACCTACTCCTATGGATGTGATTTTACCTTCTCTTAAGGAGAACACCAATATTCTTCCTAAGGTTAGACCTATCCCTCCTCCCCATGATGTGCTTGTTGTCCTCCCTACACCTAATATTCTTCCTTTCTATGGAGCAATTCCACCTCCTTCCTCTTATTGAGAGAAGAGGCATGCCTCTCCTATTGTTCAACCAAAAAGACCTCAACCTAAACCTTCCACTATAAAGGATAAAATCATTCCTCCTTCACATGTTCCTCCTTCTTCTCAGCCTTCCACTAGGACTTGACGGAATTTTTGTGCGAGAGAACGCTGACGAAGACGTCGTGTTCGAGCTCGTGAAGCTATCCCTCAAAATACTCAATCTCCTCAGACTCCAACAGTTGATATGATTCCCTTTTCTCCTAAGCAAGATATTCAACCAACATTTGCAAATCATAAGTTGCATAAAACATGTGATGGTTTTACTCCTATTCGTGTTCTTGCTCCACTTACTTTAAACTTTGATGAAGAAATGGGTGAAAGTGTTATTCATAATGGTAATACAACTCCTAATGCTTCTAATAGTGAGTATGAGTATGTTGATGTGGACAAATATTCACAAAATTTAATCCTAGCTCCTAGAATCGACCAAAGTGACTTACAACATGAGCATAGTCCTTGTTTGGATCTTGTGATAGCTCCATCTGTTGTGCTCGATATCGCTCCTCTGGCATGTTTCTTGCCTTCCCGAAATAGTGATCAACAAGATCGAGAGGTGGATGTCATGCTAGATTAGCAATATTAGCACTGCAGATCTTTCTCTCTCCTTTCTTTCTCTTTTGTGACTATTCTTCTATATGTATCCTTGTTCTTTTATTTGTTCCCTTAATGTCTACTTGGGGACAATGCAAAGCATTGAGATATTTTTCTTGGTCTCTTTCATGTTGACTCAAAAGGCATCCTCTCTTCCCTTTCTTCTAAGGTAATGTCCTTCTTTGGGGAATGAAGATTATTATATGCATATACATGCATGATATACATGAGTTATCATACAGCATACTGACCCCGAGGAAAGCGACACTACCTTGTATTTTATGTTCATTATCCTTGGGTTTATACCTCGATTGGGGGCTAAATCCTTGCGATAATGTGATCCGTCTCTTCTCTTTCTCTTGGGTGTATCCTACATTAAAGCAATCACTCCCGATAAGGCGTGTGCGATCGCTTTAATGTGGGGGCATACACTCCGCTCATACTTTCCTTCTAGTGATACTTAGAATTACTTGGTGAACTTTTCTTTGCTTTGTAATATTTTTATCCTTGCTTTCATGACTCATAGTGAAGGGAAATTTTATACTTCCAGTCATGGTTCTCCCCTTCTCGATCTTCCCTTTTACTTTGTCAATCGAAGTTGTAAGATCCTAAGTCCACTAGGGGCTTGGTGCATCTTGCCTCCTTGACGTGGTGAAAGTCTTTCAATCTTGTTTCCTTGTACTTTACCGATAGTATTGGCATATGCTTATACTCCCGCTAAAGCGAGGGCTAAATATAGTGTCATAAAATTGCGACCCTAGCAATTTATGACCGCATTAGGGTTTTAGCGCATGCGAAATCGAATCCTCTAGCTTGGTTGGAGACCGGAGAGTGCTCGGCTTGCGAAAATAGCTTCTTCTTTGGCCTCTGCATCACCCTGACTGCATTCTGCCTTGGAGAAAGGGGTAGGATAGGGGCATGGCACCACTATCCCCCTTTGGACAGGGGTGTGGCGCCACTGTCCCCCCTTGGACAGGGGTGTGCCATCCTTGTCCCTGCCCTATTTTAGGGCAATGCCCTTCCTAGAGCATGTCTTGTGGGTTGTGCCTCGGGAAGGAAACCTCCCCGATGTTGGCCCGTAATGAAATTCAAATCCACCAACATTTATTTAAGGGGCATTCATCATCTCATTTGCATAAGTGGAATTTTGATAAGGTCATGTTGCATAAATGATCAAGCATTCAAGCATTCTTTTCTAGCATTGAGTATTCTCAAGTCTCCCTTCAAGGCTAGGTGTTGCATTCAAGTCAAGGATTCAACCATTGAAGAGGAGATTGATTTCAACATATAATTCCACACAAGAATTTCTATCAACATTGCTACTACAACCTCTCTTGAGGTGATTTACAATTCAGTCTTTCATTTACATCTACTTGCAAGTACTTTCTTTCATTACTTGGTTAATTCCAAAACTGGGGTTTGACCTAAAGGAAAACCCCCAATCCCAACACATTTCCCTCTCTTTTGTGTGTAGGTTGCAAGTGTGCATCTATACTTTCGGATTTGAGCTTCATTTGCAGAGGTGGAAAAACCCTTTTCGTTTCACGGATTTTTCGGAGGACCGTATATATTCCCGCTACGGTCCTGATAACTTTCGTCAAATTTGCAGGGCGACTTCGTCTTGACATTTTACTGCCAAATCTAGGTGCACAGCTTCATCCCATATTCCGATCTCAAGTTATGATCGATTCTTGGTCACTTTTGCACTACATAATCTAATCAATTCCTTTCCAAATCAAACTAAGGAAGAAGGGATCATCCTAACATTCTTAATTCATTCATAATTCAATCTATCATCTTTGTGTGGAGATTGGATCTAGTAAATTATCTCTTATCTTCCTAATGTAATGGTGAAAAGTGCTTGAAGGATAATCAATAGTGAAACTCTCATCTCTCTTTGAGGGAAAGGGTTAATTTTCGTCTTGATCTATCACTCATCATTTTATCACCATTACAAAATTGTCATTTTATTAAAACACTTACAAAATATAGTCTATAATAAAATAGATGTGAACCTAGGGAAACTCCTCCAATACTTCCACATGGCCAATAAAATCTCTTGTACATAGTGATGTAACTCATTATCGATATCCAAATTCCTACATCTCTCAAATGACAAAGAACCTCCTTAAATAGGGAGGAAGGATAACTTGATTAGTCACACCTTTTCAATAACCCCATTCACAAATAATTAACAATCTAATAATTATTAGATTATGATTATTTCAAATGGGATATGCTTATAAAGCATATAATAAATAAGGTTTTATAACCTATATTAGAACATTATATAAATGTTATAAGGGTATGACCCCTAATAACATTATGTTCTAATAGTGATCCATTCAAGAGAGGTTGGCCATTTGCAATTACAAATATATTTATTTTGAAATTTAAATCTCTGGGAGGGGCACTACAACTCCAAGGGTCAGCCCATGTTAAGTTAAATGAATTTATAAAATTTAAAACATGGATAGGTCAGCCATGAGTCTAATTTTATTTATTTTGAGTTAGCCCTCACAAACATTAATTAGCTTTATCCTAGTTGGCTTTGCCGTTATTTTATTTCTTTTTAATTATTATTTTAATTTATTTATTTTCTATCTTTAAATCTAAGTCATTCCTCTTCTCTTAATCGTCCAATCATTATTATTTATAAGAATAGGCTATGATCAGTTTGGGGTCATGGGGTCACCTTATATTTTGCCCTAAATTCACAAATCCATTAAAACCAAGGAACATAATATAGTTAGAGATATAATTTTCACCCAAGGATAAGATAAGATAAATCTGTGTTGGAAATTTGCAATCATTTTAAGTAAATATTAAAGATATAATCCATAAGATAAATCCATTAGTAGAGTTAAAAACATATGTTCATAAACATATAACAAATCTAATCTACTATGTGGGGTTCAACCATAACAAGGCATGTGATAAGGAGACGTGATGGGGTGCCCAAAGAGATCCCCTACCCTAAGCCCAAGAATGGATATCCCATCCCTTTTGGCCTCATGTGGCCTTTCACCATCTCATATGAGGTGGAATACCTAGTGAGGCATCCACAGTCGTTCTCCATCATCATGTCATCCTTCTTCGCCCTCTTATGATTGAGACTCCCTTGAGTTCATCTCAACAATCAATCATTGTAGAGGTTGACGGGAATATTGCAATCAGGTGCCCAAAATGATCCTCTACCCTAGGCCCAAGAGTAGATACCCTATCCCCCTTGGCCTCATGTGGCCTTTTGGCCATCTAGATGAGGTGGTGTGCCAAGTGAGGGACCCATAGCCTTTCCCCCTCCTTGATTTTCCTTCCTCGCCCCACCATGATCAATTATTGAAAATAGAAAATCATAGAATAATATTATTAAATGCATAGATATATATGTTATATCAACACATAATAATTCATACATTCATGTTTGCATACAACTGATACATATATATACATATGTATTTGCATACAACTTGTAGACACATAAAATTGTCTATTAATTAAATGAATACTAAATATTTATTTAATGACTAATATTCCTCTATGAATTAAATTGACAATTAATTTATTCACCTTAGCCTATTCTGGTATTCTAGTTAAATAAATTTAATCAATTTATTTAATTACTAACTATAGTCCAAATTATTAAATAAATCTAATTTATTTAATTCACTCCCCTTCTTCCTATTTAAATAAATTTAACATTTATTTAAAAATCAAATCCCCTTTTTAAATAAATCAATGTTTATTTTAAAATAACTCATCCACTTGCATTCTCCTACAAATGCAAGTTGCACATTTCAATAGATTTTTATAAAATCCTATTCATCCACACCCACCTCTTTCTAGATTCTTCTAGATTTCTCTAAACCCCTTCTAGACTCTTCTAACCCCTTCTAATTCTGCCTAATCCCTCTTCTAAACATTTGCACAATCCTAATCCAAGATTAACCCTCAACCCATCATCTCGCCCATTTAAGACTCTTACAGAGTCATAAGTGCTTCCCTTATCCAACACACCAACCAGCATGGGTCTTGACCCTTTGGTCAAGGCTTAACCATGGGTAAACTTTGCCCAAGAGTATACCCATTGGATAATAACCTTACCCTTGGATAGTAGCTTTATCCAATAACCCAACCCACATGAGGTTACCCTCATGTCTTCTCAGGCATTAAATGATCTTTCCCTCCTCTCAAGTCATCTCATAGTGACACTTGTCATCATGGGATTGGTTTGAAATCTATCACATGGATCATGAATCATTCAATCTTAACCCTTCACAAGCCCTTTCAATCCTGACCATCCAATCCTCTATTTTCCCTATAAATAGAACCTTATTCCTCAAGCAAAGGAGGAAGCATTTGAGCATTGTTACTATACTTTTATAGACACTAACACTTAAGCTTTTTCATAGTAACCTTGTTGTAGGCATTTTGCATAGCAATAGGAAGTTTAGCTCATTCAACCAATTTAATCTCCATTGGCATCCATAGTTTAGTGCTAAAGCTAAGAGCTACATACACTCATTTGGATCTTGGGGAGGAGAGAGACAAGGGAGAGGCAACAAAAGGCATCATGGGAGCATCTTAGGGTCCAAAATCCTCTTCCTTCTCTTCTTTTATCTTTCTTTCTTTGCATGCTTTTAAATCTTTCTTGATATGTATGTGAAGGATTTTGTTTCATTTGTCTTAGTTTTGTTGGAAACTAACACACTAACATTTGAATCTTGTTTGAGGCTTGTGTCCCCTTTCATGTGCATCATTTTGGCACCCACTGTGGGGCTCTTGTCCCATTTTCACTCTAACAATTTAATATTTTTCTAAAAAATTAGACACTTACAGGTTTTTCATGCACAGGTAACGCTATAGCGCTTTTGACGCCCGATATAGCGCCTACGTTCTTGATTTTGCACCTAGTTTTTTATCTGCAGATTAGCGCTTTCGTTTTACTTTTGCGCCTTCGTTGCTTATTATAGCGCTATTGTTAGTTGTTGTAGTGCATCCATTCTAAAATGACGCTTTTGATCTAATATAGTGTTTTTTTTTCTCTATTTAGCACTTTTGATTTCATTAGAGTAGCGCTATTGTATCTAACAGAGAGCTCAAAATTGTAACAAAAATGAAATTTTAGGCTTGTAAAGCCCACCATATGAACTAACTTTTTGAGAGGTTTTTGCAAGTCTAACAGTTTGTTGTAGGTTCTAAGGAGTTAGAGTAGATTTTGATTTAAAATTTTCTTTTTTACAAAGGGATTTTTAAAAAGAACTCACTTTTATTTCTTGCAAGGACCTAAAATGAACCTCATCATTTTCTTTGGTGTTTAAAAAAGAACTTCACTTTTACATTTTTGTTACAAAAGGTTAAAAGAAACTACAAACAAACATTTATTTTTGCAAAGTTAAAAAGGACCTCATTTTTTTTTGTTGCAAGGTAAAATGAACTTCATTTTCTATTGCTGCAAATAAAAAAGAACTCATTTTCTATTTTACAAAAGGTTAAAAAGAACTACAAAAGAACCTTTTATTTCTTGCAATGGCTAAAAAGAATATCACTCTACTTTTGGTGCAAATTAAAAAGAACCTCATCTACTTTGGTGCAAGTTAAAAATAATCTCACTTTTTCTACTTGCTACTTGATTTTTCTTTTGTTGACCAAATTGGATACACGATTTCATTTTGTTGACTAGGTTTGTTTCCAAAGTTTTTTCAAGAAATACATATTTTGCTATGAAGGGATAAAAAGAACACCATGATTATTGGAGAAACATCTCCAAATAGAAAATAACACACATTGCAATGAAAGGATAAAAGGAACCACTTGTATATTGTGTTTAGAGTGATAGGTATATGCTCTCCCCTTAATTGGGTGATCAAAAAGCCAAACTCACTTTTTACTTGCTTTATTTCCTTTTCTGCAATTAAGATACAACCTTTAGCAGGCCTACCCTTTCGAGAAGCCCATAAGGCCAGTGAGAGGAGAACGACCTAAGTGGGGAACGACTTTTAGCCAAGTTTACCAACCCAATATAATCAAATGTGGAGGCTGATGAAAATCCCCTCCAACGACAGTGTGCATTGACAGCCTTCCCCCAGTATCCTTGAGATACGAAAAGCCTTTGTTTTAAAGGTTGGGAAGCCTCTTAATGGAGTTTATCTTTCGCCATGTCGAACAAAACCTTTAATAAAGAGATTTAGAAGTAGAAACCTCGTTGAGTCAGTTAGCCAGACATTTGTAATATCATAGTGCAAGGGTGGGGAAGAATGTGCCCCCAAGACACTGACCAGATATCTCCCAAGAAAACGATCCAATAGAGGAGCAATTCTCTTTGGTTCAAATTCTAGACAAAGGCAAAAAAATGGGTGCACCTCAGGGTGTGACAGGGTTGTTTGAGCTGATGGAGTATCAAGTGTGGGCTATTGATATTTGGAATGACCTTTTTGACAATAGTAGAGTCTAACTAATTTGTGTTTTGTTTGTTCAAAACCTATGAAAACAAAAGAGGATTTGAAAATATCCTTGAGCGGATTTGAAAAGATCTTAAACATACATCAAAAGAGAAGAAGTGTTTCTATGTGCTTGTGTGCTTGTTGTGTCTTCTTGTCAAAGAAATCATCTACCATTTGAAACAAGTTACATCCCAAAAGAAAAATTCTTGAAAAATCCCTCAATGCTTTGTGTTTGGAAATCTCTCAAATACGCCAAGAAGTCAATTTATCGAAAAACCAAAAAGAATCAAAATACAAAGAACATCCAAAAGAGAAGAAGTTTCTTGTACAAAAATCATAAATTGTTGCTAAAACACTGCACCTTCATCCATCGATATCATGATTTTAGCCACAGTTTTACCAACGAATTTGAATTAGAACCACTTGCATCCCAAGCTTTCTTTCAAAGAAGAGCTTTGTCATATAATCATAATCACGGTCGACGCATTCATCCATCATACATTCCACAACCCACAATCACCTATTAGAGATTCGAGTTCACCATCTTTCATAAATCATTTCCAATTCACATCTCCAAAATCCAACATCTTCCATTTTTCATAAATCTAATTCCAAATCATTTTCTAAATCTTCCACATTTCATCTTTCACACATTATTCCATATTCGCATCTCTAAAATTTACACATCTTCCATATCTTTATCAAAATCTACACATATCTTTGTAATCATTTTCCACATCACACATTTTTCAAAATTTACTTCATTTCCCAAAAATCATATATTTCAACTTCAAATTCACACATATCCCAAATCATTTCCAAAATCAAACGTTTTTTCATTTTTCATAAATCAAATTCCAATCATTTTTAAAACATCTTCCATAAATCATTCTCAAATCACACTTCAAATTCCCACATCTCCCATACTTCATCAAATTCATAAAGTCATATCTTAAATTCCTCCATTTTTCTCCACTTTCTCATAAATCATTTCCACATCTTCACTCTTCATTTTCAAATCATTTTTCCTATTCACACATCATTTCCAAAACATACTTCGCATTCACATATCTTTCATCCTTCTCCATTTTTCATAAGTCATAAATCCTTTACATGTTTCATCTTCACTCATCAAAATTCAAATCATTTCAACAATGTATTTCACTTCCAACCTCACATATACTTTATTATCTTTTCATATTTTATATCATTTCATACATATTCCCCAATTCATCTTCATCATTCCAACATCAATCATCAAAATTCATAATCATCTCACTCATTCCATAACATCAAAATTCCATTCAACTCTCAAAAATGAGGTTTTGTCCTTAGTTCTTTCAAAAATTGCTAAAACATAAATAACCAAAAACTTTCTAGTGTGTTTCTACATCTAGGATCAATCATCCTAAGAGGCATTATTAAGCATCTTATATAGGTTAAAACTGGCTTTTGAGTGCATCCTCTCATAGCTAGGTAGCTTGTGCTTTGTAAAACACAAAACCTTGCTATACCTCATCTCACAATTATTTGAAACCAAGCAAGCAATCTCAAAAGAAACTTTGTTGATACCAACCTTTGGTAAAAGGAGATCAATTATCCGTACACATTTCAACTCATCTTCGTCATCATAAAATCTTAGAAAGATCAAACACACACTTTTTCACCCACAAACTGCGTGCTTCACAAACATGGCTAGGACTATGTCTCGGAGTTAGAGACAAAATCAAAATGAAATATGGGAAGAAGAGGAAGAGGTCGTTAACCCCTTTTCCAAAAGAGAAGGCCCAGAAACCCCTACACAAGCACAAATAGAAGAAGCAACTTGTAATCCCAGATTTAATAGACTTTTTCAAGAAATTCTTAGGGGAAATGTTAACGCCCATTTTCTAAAACTTGCTCAAGAAGGAGCCAAACTTCCCACAGACTTTGACGTTTCACAACTTAGGGATATACCAGAACAAGCCCAACATAGCCATCGGCAAGAACAAAATCATGATGAAATGAGGGCAAGGAATACCTACAACTATGATGATAACTATCAACAAGGAAACATCCCGCCTCATCCTACAGAAATGGATATGTTGAGACAACAGATGCAAGGCCTCGCCCAATGGGTACAATCAAGAAGGTCACAATGCAATATGCCCTCAAAGATATCTATCCATATGTATTTGATAGAAACATATACATGCATTCTTTCCCACGCAACTTTGAAACCCCAAAGTTTGATAAATACAAAGGAAAGGGAGACCCTAGAGATCATGTGCGAGAATTTTACTCCACCTGCTTGGAGGTCGCATATGAGGACACATATTTAATGTGCCTTTTTCCCCAAATTTTGGGAGGCTCATCCATGCAATGATTCTCTTGCCTACCCAGTGAGATCATGACCTTTGAGGACCTGGTACAAAAATTTATCACTCATCATGCGCATAACATAGAACGAGATGTCTCTATGGCTGATCTATGTAATACAAAACAAAATAATGGTGAGCTATTCTCAACATTCTTACAAAGATGGAGACACCTTTCTAGTAGATGTTCTTTCCCCATTCTCGAGGAACAATTATTTGAAATTTTTATTTCAAACTTAAATGAGGAAATGGAATTCTACTTAGACATAAAATGTTCAAACACTTTCAAAGACGTGATAGCCCTAGGACTTAAAATTGAGAAATCCCTTATCAAAAAGGGACTTGTAAAGAGGGTCCATGACCAGCCTACAACAGTGACAAACCAAAGTTTTGGGCCAAGAACAAAAACATTGTTAACGATGGTGTTGTGGACGTAGGAACTATCAAAATCGCCAACCCATAGTCAAAATTGCAAGCCACACAAATAATCGCCACAACCCCACTACCAATCAAGGTAATCCCCCAAACAATCAAGGGAATCAAACTCCAAACACGCAACAAGAGGAACCTAAAAATAGGTACCCTACCTGCAAACCCAATCGCACATATACACCCTTGGGAGAATCTCTTGAAAAGATCTTACAACAACGCATCTCTTCAGATCTTATCACATTGCCTAAAACATCAAACTATGAACAACAGATCAAACCTTCAAGGTGGAGAGATAATGAGTATTGTGAATTTCATAAGGGAAAAGGACGCAAAACAAACAGCTGCCATCATCGTTCAAGACCTCGTTGATAGAGGCGACATAGAAGTGGATGGTCACAATGCAAAAACTTCCAATACTGATCATACCATGTTCAAAAATCCACTCCCATCATATGAGAAAGGAGGTCCCTCCTATCAAGGTAAGAATCAAGATAACACGCCAAACTATACCCATGCACCATATACTTATATTGTCAATAACATGTATGATGCCAATGAACAAGTGGCAACCATTACAATCAAAGGTAAATATCATGCATGCAACTTGTTACTCGTCGTAGTAAGATTACTATACAAGGAGCACCATCAAGAACGGCATGCGTGCCCTAACATTATAACCTTATGGACCAATTAGATAAAATGCCAGCACTTATCTCCACACTAGAGCTTTTGCGCTTATCACCCTCACATAAAACCATCTTAGACCAAGCTCTCCAAGAAGCGTCAGTTCCATCCAACCTCAATACAAATCAATTTCAACCCATGGTTGGTAGTCTCAAATCATCACCATGTCTCACTTTTGTGGAGAATGACGACGCATCCTTTCAACAACCGCATAATGCCCCTCTCCACATTGAGGGATTCATACATAAACACAAAATCAAGCGAGTCTTGATTGACAATGGAGTTGGTCTTAGCATTTGCACATTATAGTTAATCACAGCATTGGGATATGCAAAAGATGCAATAGATGCTAGAAAGAGGATCACAATCCCACCTCGGGGTTCCCCCACGGGATGGGGCCCCCTCTGCTAACGCAGACAGTGGGGTATCACTACTATCCATGGACAGTGGGGTTGCCACCACTGTCACAGCAATGGGGTACGGGGGTGGCAACATTCTCCCCCTCCCCGCCCCCAAATCATTATATTTATTTATTTTTTAAATTTCGACCTTTCAAAAAAAAATGATTTTAATAAAAAAAAATTAAATGATTTGCTCAAAAGGTCGACAGGTTTTTTTTTTTTAATGACCTGCAACCAGTCTGTATTTCAAACTCATTCTTTTGTCGCCAAACAGGGTCGAGTTGTATATCAAAATTCGTCTCCTGGCCTCCCTGATCACAGCCATGGGGTCCGTTTTGTCCCATGGGGCCAAATCTGAAACTTCACCCCCAAAATGCAAATCAATGGAAACCCAATTTGAAACAAATTTTTATAACACCGGATCTACAACAAATGCCCACAAATCTGCAACAAACCCTCATATCTTATCTTGTCTTTCATTCTTACATGCATTCATGGATTCAACATCTAGGGTTATAAACACCATAAAACCATATAGCTCTTATACCACTTGAAAGGAAACTTGCAGTCAACTTTATGACAATTTCCACATAACCTAATTTAGATCTTAATCAAATCAACACAAAGAATCCACATGCAAAGAATAGACAACATGCCCATGAAAATGTGACACAAGATATAACTTGGGAAAACCCTCATGAGGGAAAAACTCAGCTTCCAAAAGCATCATCCACCATGTATTATTCAGCAATGCATCCATTAAAATTCAACTATGGAAAGCTTATAAAACCCAGCCATCAACAAGCACTCCATGTGAACAAGCATGAATCCACACATCCCATGTCATGCTTCCAACCTCCACAAATGCTAACCTGGCTAACTGACCAACCCAAACAACTACCCTTGTGGTTGCTTTTATAAATACAAGCTCCCACAAAACCACCAAGTGGTATTACATCAAAACCATGTGCCCAAAACCATATGACAATAAAATATAATATTTTTCCTACCTACCCTTGACCCACATTTAATATTGGGTACTTCATCACAATTAAATTCTCTAATATTAAATAAATACAATATAATAATATCAGTGTGTCAATAGTCCAAGGGGTTGAGCTTAACTGGTTAAAACATTAGGTTCTCACTGTGGAGACCCAAGTTCAATTCCCAATAGGGACATGTGAAGTGGAATTCTAAGTTGTGACTCTTGGCCTTCCATAGGATGGGGAAGGTCTTGGGGTCAATCTAATCAAACATAATAATAACAATAATTCAAAGATATGTAATGGGGATGGGGCCCCATATTGTGTCCCCACTGGTTCATAGCTCCAGGCAAAAGCTATTCAGGCTTCGGCCAATTACCGATCAAAAAAAAAAAACTATCAATGTGTCAATACAAATCATCAAGTGGTTACAAGAATATTCCAAGGGAATCTCTACATGTTGCACATCCATCTAGGTGCTCCTAGATGCAATAATACAATATGATATTACAATATAATTCCATGTCCACCTCACAATAATAAAATAATACAACAATGAACATTATTATGCAAGGCGTACAACACCATTTTCCCAACATTCTTGTTAGGGATGTACTTATGATACACAAGACATGGTCCATATTCTTGGCAATATCCCAAAATTGGTTAGCAAAGCAAACAAAATGGTATCTACAATATAAAGGAAGAAGCCAGGTGTACAATTTTTCAAGTGCACTAAAATAAGGCACTAAACTTAGATGGATTCCCCATCTATTTCTACCATAAATACTATGATACTATGAGGAGAGATGTTTGGGGTGTAGTAGAGAATTCACACAAAACAAAAGAATCCTAAAATATTTGTACAACACAAATATAGCTTTAGTTTTGAAAGAGTTAGATAGTCTAAGTTCTTTCTCCAACTACTCTCTCATATTGTAATGCAATACACTCTACAAGATAATCTCAAAGGTGGTGGACAAGAACTTGAAGTTGGTCCTTCTCAATATTATATCTATTAAACAAAGCAACTTCACTCACGATAGCAAATTAATCACTAATGGAATCATAATAGCACATAAAATGAACCATTCTTTAAAAAAATTGGCTACTAAATGTTCAATTAATTAAATGAATTTTTATATATCCCTTTAACATGTGTTTTCTAAATTTCTTCCAACCCATTTTTTCTTGCCTCTTTCTAGAGTAAAGGGTCAAGAACAATAGGTTAGTTTTTTTGACTTATATTCAAAGTATATCTTTTGTTTAATATAATCCACTTGTAATCTTTAAATTTGAAATGGTATAAAAGAAGCATATAATTTTAAATTTCTACTAAGAGATATAAAATGAATAACATAATTAAAAGAAAATTCATAATTCATATTTCTAGCAATATTTTAAAGTCTTATAGAGATCTGAAATACAAATAAAATTAATAAAAAATAAATCAAAGTTAATTAGAAGGTCTAGAGGCCTCCTTTCTTTTAATATTATTAATAATATCAATAACATCATACCATATAATTATTTTAATAAATCTTTTTATACTCAACATTGCTAAATTATACCACAAAGAGAGAATTCACAAGACCATCCATGTTATTTGTAACTTATGCAATGAATTTCATCATCTTCCTGTTAATGAAATACTCAAATGGTATGAGGCAGCACACTCCATAGCTAAACTTGGGAAGATAAATTATATCTGAAATAGAGGAATACAAATATAATACCAAATTAAATTTTTAATTAAACATGCTCTCATGAAAAGAAATCTTTATGAAACTTAATTTGAACTTTTTCCTTTTCTATTTATTAATAAACAAGCATAAAATGACCATTGTGATCTTAAAACATACATTTCATTTGAAGGTTTATATGTATGAAAATTATATAAAAAAATCTATTTGGTAATACTTAATATTAGGATTTGAAGATTAATTCTTAATATAAGGATTTGAAGATTAATTGCATACATCTTTATTTGATATATAAAAATAATAAAATGTGTGACTATATATCATATTTTAAAATTTTAGGATTTTTATTTAGACATTAAAGATCAAAAGTTTCATCTTTTGAGGTCATCCAATTATTACTTAACCATGTCATATCAATGGAGAGGTAACAAACATTATAATATCATTTATTTCATTCAATTTCAATTTTTTTCATATTTTGGATTGGCCTTAATGATTATTTGTGTTTTAAACTATACCAACTACCCAGTTCGAACATCAACCTACAAATGATTGTTCTACCTTGAAACATAGAACAAGTACACGTATGAGGAGTAGAATGAATCCTCCTCTATTCCCTCCACCAAAACCTCCAGTTACATAACCCACTCTAGATGTGAAAGTTAGCCCACTTGACATATTGGTCATTTTGAACTTGAAATTTAAGAAGTAATTACTAGCATAACACAACGAAACATACAACAACATCATTCATTAACCAAAACACTTTGACACCATTATCAACCATATTGACTATATTAATGGCCAAATATATAAATGCAACTCTCAAATGGATGTTAACAGAGTATTAAATTTATTTGTGTCAAGATTATGATCACTAACCCTATATGGCCCATTAGTTAACTCTCTCATATGTTTTTTGTTTATTATATATAATATTTTGATATTTTAGATTAATCAACATGTTTCAACCCTTGTGTATTGTTAATCAATAAAGTAAATGTATGGATGTACTTTCACACAAAGCATGTCCTAGTTAAGGTTGGTTATATATAAACATCTTCTACTTAAACATTTTTGAGGAATTAAGGTATTTCAACATAACTATTCAAGTGTATGATACATTGCTTAATAACTTGGTGTTTGTATTACCTTACATTTTATTCTTTTTTAATTTTATTCTAGTGCCAAGCTCCTTTCCTCCTACTATTTATAATTTTGAATTCAACTATCAAATTTTGTATTTCAATTTCTTGAAAATTAGCTTTTTATAATCCAACTCAAGTTTAATGTAATATAAGTTTAAAGGTATCACTTTTTCCCATTATATGTCCATCAAACAACTTACAACACATAGAGTTTAAGAGATTCTTCAAGAAAGCTTTTTATATCTCCAAAGAAGAAGAAAAGTCTCAAGGAAAATATAAAAGAAAACATGAACTTGAAAGGCAAGAAGAAAGCACCTAGAGATCATTGAAGTGTTGTTAGTATGGGAAAGCTAAGAATACAAAAGATGTAGACTTTAGTGATATGAAGGATTTGAAAAGAAGAAAAACAAGTCTTAAGAAAATATAAAACATAACATGACTTGAGATGCAAGAAGAAAGCACCTAGAGATCATTGAAGTGTTGTTAGTATGGGAAAACTAAGAATACAAAAGAGGTAGACTTAAGTGAATGACTTGAAATAAAAAATGAAAGAGCTTAAATATGAGACACACAAATCTTCAAGTGCTAGAAGCATGTTCAAGTGGATTCCACAAGAAAAGATAAATCTTGTTGAGATGTTTGATATGTATATTTAGATAATTCTCACCAAAATGGAAAAAATGATCGTTTGATTATTCAAACCATGAATGGTCTTCATGTCAAGAAGACCAAAGATATAAAGTGCAAATTATGGTATAGCTGAGACGTTTAGTATATTCCATAAATGGATATAAACTTACCCTCCATATAGTGAGATGTTAACGTGGAACAAAATTATGAAAAGGTATTCCTCGAGTACAAGAAGGGCGAGTTTTAGAAAAGTTTTGCTATAAGAATTGTGGATTATGAGTTAAACCTTTACAAGTTTGACAAATTCGTAGACAAACACAAAGTGAATAAAGGCCTTGCTTTCTAATGTTAACTATAATAGCAAATTGTAACATTTTTGTATGGATATATAAACTAGGGGTCATTTTAATTATTGTGTAAGCTAAAGGTTTTATGGAAGAATAGCCTTCATCTTTTTCATTGTGTGGTGGTGTACATTATGGTGACTAGTTAACATCATGGAGATGCATTCCTTGAGGGGAAGGTAAAAAGTGTGTATTATTAAATTTTTGTGCAATAAGTGTTTTTCATATGGTGATGTAAAGAACATTTTTAAATGTATTGATGAATACTCTAGATTTAGATTTAGGTGATGTTTTTTTCAATTTCAAAAGTGTTATCTAGATCGGTATGCTTTTGAAGAAATGTTTAGAAATTAATATGAGAAATGAATCAAAGCTATCCATAGTGATATTGTTGGAGATTATTATATGAGCAATAAATTTGATTTCTTTTGTAAGGAATATGGGATTGTTCCTTTAAGTACTATATGTCTCATACACAGTAAACGAAATGGGGATTTATTGTATCATTCATCAAAGTACTAAATGTCTTATATATAGTAACCAAGATGGGGTAGTAAAAAAGAATAATATAGTTTGTTTATTGAGAAGGAAAGGTTTATGCTACATTGCATCAATCTTGAATCTCGATTATGATGAGAAGTATTTAATTATGCTAGTCATATATTAATTATTCACAAATTTAAGATTTAGGGTACATAATCCTAAAAGAGAAGTTAAGTGGGGTAAGTGCTTGTGTAGAAACTCAAATTTGAAAGGTCCAAATATCTTCTTCCACTACAACCAACATATGATCCCAACATAAATGTAGTGTTAGTGTTGTATTTTCAAAGCAATAAATAAATTCAAGGCATACAATTCGTTCATGATTCAAACATATTCAAAATTTGAGTAACCATACAGCTGTGATGGTCTATAGTCCTTTCAAATTGTAATATATAAAAATTGGTAAAACATCAATTTTAACCTTTATTATAAGATTGATCTTTATCAATGAGATTTATTGCTCAATAAATTTATTGCTCCTCACTAATAAGAGATTGGCATACCTTTGAAGTTAATTTCAGTAAATCATTCCAATTTTTTATTTGATAAGAAAACAAACCCTTCCACCTTTTGTTGCCTACAAATCTTTTAAATGACACTACAACACAACTTCAGACACTTGAAAACAAGATATTACTATGGAATATTTTGGATTGTTTACTTCAAGACAACAATCTATTGTAATTTCTCATTCAACACCCGTCAAATTGTAAAAACTTATGTTACAATATGCAAACGCTAGAAGAGGCATATGTAAAGATTTATAGCTGCATTTCTTCCTTTCTAAGAACATGTGTACCACATCTAATTGTTCTTTAGATGGTTCTATTTAGATTATTGAATCTTAATCTCTTTTTCATTGTATTCCCAAAAAACAAAATGTGATTTGTCATGCAATCGTACAATCGAACAATCCTTAGAACACTAGCAACTTGATCTTTTAATGCATTTTCTACTTGGGCAAATTTTCCATAGATGAATTTGTTTCCTATTAGCTGTAATTTTCCATTAATTGACTGTTTGCTTGCTATTAGCTTTTCATTCCATTTGACCTAATTTGTTATTGGTTGATCGAATTTGCTTGTTAGCTTCCATGCCATTTGCGCTAAAGTGATAAATTGGGTACATCATGCTCAAGGACATTTTCAAGTTCATTGTTTATATTTGACACAATCGCATAAAAAGGCCTCTTTACGGTGGTTTAGATTTTGCTCACTAATATCTCCACAACTTCAAAATCAGCACACATTCTTGTTAAAGATTATTTAATGCAAAGTTTGGAAATTTCTAATCTCATTGCCAATTATTGGCAATCACATTTTAATTCAAAGGTAGGAATGAAGCTTTTGGGTTTGGTAAATAAGACTCCCAATTGATTGGTCTAATTACCAGTTTAAGAGCAATAGGGCACTGAAAGTATATATATCATATAGAAACACTAGAACCAACTCACCAAACTGTCAACCTAGATTGCAAAAAAGTACAATCATTTGTGTTGAAGCTTATTTGCTCACCATTAAAAGGAATTTCTAATTCCTATGGCATTTAGCCTTTCAGAAAATGAGGCGATGGTTGACATCAAGTCTCTTGGAACTATTAAAAATGTTATAATTAAATAGTACTAACAGGGTTTCTTAACAGATACCAAGGTATAACTTTGATGGAATAGATATCCACCCATTCATTGCATGGAAGGCAAAGGTCACACATCATAAACGAAACTTTCAAAAAATCAAAAAAACATTAAAAAGGTCAAAATTAAAAGGGTGTGCAAGTTCAAGTAAATTCTTATTCTCACAAGCAAGGATGGGACCCATCCCTTAAATCCTAAATGTTATGTGAATTACTGGCCAGAGTGTAAATCTTATAGAGCAAGTTGAAAATTATGACGGTTTTAAGAAGCAGAACCTAGATCCATATCCTATGAGAAATACTTTACTCACTCAAAACATGCAAGAAACTTACCCCAAGATTCTGCTAGATTGGGTCATGCTGTTAACAATGCTGATGCAAAAAAGAGAGTTCAGAGGTAAAATTTACAAAACCCCGCCTGAGCAGAATTTATTTTAAAATGAATACCAAGACAACTCTATCTACAGCTGCTGCTTCGATCTATTTGCTATAAATGAAAATACCTTAAAATATAAGGCTACTCTATTCTTCAGCCCAAGACAAAAAGATTGGTACAGCCTTCTAAGTGAACATATTGGTTGTGAGGTAAACTTTGTTTTGAGGTATCAAGTGGAAATTCCACTGGTTGAAACCATTTTTCTTGGCAGGAGAGAATATTCCCAAAGAACCAGTGCATTCAATGACAGATGACAACAGAACTGTTTAACGAACTTAAAACACAACAAAAAAATGATTACAGATTTCCAACAAACAACTCTCTAAAAACCATGACTAGTGACTTACCTCAAGATTCAACATAAATCATGTTGTGTTGTAAATAATGCCAATGAAAAAAACGTGCATCGTTTGAAGGAAAAATTTCCAAGCCACAGCAGAGTTTTTTTTTAATGAGGCAAACCAAAACCAACATCTCCACAACTGCTGCTCCAATCTATTCACGGTTAACGTAAAGTGGATCTGAAAGTATCAGGGTTTTAGGGTTACTTAGATTCTGGAGTTTGAGGCAAGTTTCACACTAAGTGACTGGAATCCAATTTGATTTGTTACACAAGGAACAATTCAACAAAATAGAAAAAACTCAGGCATGAGAAATACTGATTTTTCCAAAAGACAAGTGGATTTCAACAGAAGCAATAACTAATATAGGGAAGACAATACATAAATACTTTTTACATATATTTTAAACTTAATTTGTAGCATCTAAACATTACCTTCCACGTAAAACTATGCAAAATGTGACAGCTACACCGTACAACTAATGTCTATACCATGTTCATCTTCAACATTTTGATAGATATTTATTATAAATTTGTATCTTCAATTTGAAGTTTGTATATGTGAGGCCAATCTAATTAACTCTATCAAAGCACCTGAATTATTATCTTTGACGTTCTGCCAAAGTAAATCAACTCTAATGGGTCATTTATTTTCAACTTATGCACTAGCAATGACCAAGGTTATGTAACATATTGGAAAACCACAAGCATCTGGCTTCAATTTGTATTAAACCCAACATTACACGTTGCCAGCAGATTTGAGACTACAATTCCAAAGGTTTTGTTGATGCAAAATCATCTTTTGTCTATGGTAAAATCTGGCCATTTAAATTCGAGGATAACAAGACATGCATAACATCCATCATCTTCAAACTCGATCTTTGATAAAATACTTGGACATGCAAGCGCACTGCTCGTTATTCAACCATTGCTAGAACATATAATGTTAAAGACATCTGTCAATGCAATCTCTACTAGTATCTTTCAAAACAATCTAAAGCCACATGAATTCTTTAATTGCCTCTGCCTCACTCTATCATATTCTAAGTTCTTTTAAGTACCTCTAATGGAATATATATCATTATAAAATAGCTAACACTTCCCACACATTTTGCAGACACAGATCTAATGTGCATCTTTATAGTTTTAACTTTGCTTATATAGAGCCAAAGCATTACTCTTTTCTGTAAGATGACCTTGCTTGAAAATTATTCTTAAAACACAACGAATTATCTGCATTCACACAACATGCAGCTACAGAACGCTAGAAATTGTACCCAAGCACAGAACATAAAAACAATCAGCATTGTATTTCTTCCCTACACTCGACAATGTTAGGAATTACATTAAACAAGAAAAAATATTGAACAAACTAGAATCAAATATTCCTCTCCGCAAAAGATTGTCATAAGGCCTTTCTTAGAACTACTTAACAAAATCATAATGTATGCCATAGTCTTAATATAGGTATAATCAGATTGCAGCAAATCCTTTCTTTGCTGTCCCACTGCTACTACCCGCAGGTATCACCTTCAGAACATTGAATCTAACAGTCTTGGACAAAGGTCTGAAAATAGAAAGAGACGATTTATTTACAAGATCTCACAAAAGAAAATCAGCACTCCACAATAAATAAAAATATCTTTTTTAACAGTTTCAATAACAATGAACAATACAGAGAATCCATCCCACCTGCACTGCCCAATTATAACATGGTCTCCTTCCTTTACACGGAAGCAGGGTGAAATGTGTGCGGGAATGTTTGAGTGCCTCTTCTCATACCTGCACCCCCCAAACATATTAATCACCTTTGTTTGAACTAGATGCTAAAAATGAACTGTTGAAATCAGCAGTTAGTGCTGATTCTTACCTTTGATACTTCTTGACGAAGTGAAGATAATTACGGCGAACAATGATTGTTCTGTTCATTTTTGCACTGTGGCACGTACCCGTCAATATACGGCCTCTAATTGATACATTGCCCGTGAATGGGCATTTCTTGTCAATGTATGTCCCTGGCATTCAGACTACGCACATTAGTTTATGATTATCAGACAGACCAGTTTTATTTTCAGACAGCTTTCACAATAAGCTTAGGATTAGCAACGCTCAAAACAATATACTTTGGACAATTAGAAACAGTAAAACACAAAAGGACATCTAAACACAATATTATCTCTTCGATATGAATATCTGAAACAGTTGTAAGACCTCTAATGGATTTTCAATAAATTAACAATTCTGGGCCATAAGATTACTCTTACAGTTAAATTAGATAAACTTCTGAAACTTTATCAGAATACTTGACCTAGACTAGAATGAAGTAATTATAGTAAAGTTAAGAAAAAGGACATTGAAAAAACAAGATGTATGACACTCTCCATCCTACCATAAACAAGATTAGACATTGAGATTAGACAAGTCGGTCAATTTTTGCTAAAGCAAAAATCACGTGAAAAATAATATTTTAGGTTCAATAGAGCACCAAATCTTTTTAACCCTTCAACAATCATTGGTATCAGTATGCCCTCGCAAAGAGATGAGATTGCTAAAGAGCTCCATTGAATAAAAAAGCAGGGGATACATATATTTAGAAGAAAAAGCAATAAGTTTGCAACTTCAATTTGGTTCCATTCTTATCTCAAGCATTGTTAGTATTATAGTAATTAAATAAAATTACTGAATTCCCTATGTTCTTCTGATCAAGTATAGGCTTTTTTGTATATGTTAGTTGAGCAATAATAATCTCAGATATTCCCAAGAGAAAAGTACATTCTCTGTATAATGTTTTCAAAAAAAAGTGACTATCTTTGGATGCCCACAACTTAGAAGAACATTCTCTAATGATGGAAACGGTTTATTCTTGTCCTTTAGATTCCAGCAAATAATCTATGGGTGAGAGCAACTTATTCACAACAAAGAAACCCCCAATGTTTTGATAAAGATTCTAACCATCTCCTTTGCCTTCTCAAGTGAGTGAAAGATAGGGGTGCCACTGAGTTTAACTTAGATAACCAAAAAGATCATTCCAAAAATGCAGGCGATTTCAATTAGCTTTACCTTCGGGAATACTGGCACTTCTATTGTGTCCAGTTAATATTTTCCAAAGTTATTTTTCGCAACAAAGGAAAGACCATGGATGAATAAGTCCCTTCACTCCATCCCCCCAATTCTCTAGGTTTTAGTACACATATTCCAAGAGCAGCATATCTTTTCCTAGCACTTCTGTAATCTGACCAGAGAAAACTACTAATAATTCTATGCATTAAATATGAGTTGAGCATACTAGCCAACAAGAGGAACAGAAGATGGTGTAAGAAGCCAAGATCTGGTATCCATGATTTCAAAATCCTGTGTCCAATACAGGGAAGAGGGCAATGTCATCAACAAACTTGGATTTCAAGTACGTCGTCATTATTTAGGGGAGTCAAACCTTTAACAGGAGAGCCCAAAAAGGACAATCTCTACGAAGATGGTGTAAATTTGAAAGCTACTAACTAGAGACGGTAGAGGTAAATTTTGAATCTACTAGCTAGAGACAGTAGATAACCTTGCCACTTTGAAACTTTACAAGTGTTTATTCATAACTCAGCTCCACATTCCTTTAAAAGAGTGTTGCAAAGCAAATGGAATACCTGAAAACCTACACATTTTACAGGAGAGCCCAAAGGACAATCTCTACAAAGAGAATGCAAAGAAATGGCAATAATAACAGAGAATGCAAGGGAAAGAGAGAAGACCTGACTAATATGTATTTCAAGAAAAAAAAAGTGGAGTTCACCATTGACATTGACATTAGTAGAAACGTTTTGGAAAAGGATTTCCACGTATCTACAAAAAGCTTGTCCAAAACCCAACATTTTTGTAACCAGAAGGATGAAGTTCAATTATATCATATGCTTTCTCAAAGACAATAAGAACCATGCAAATATTTTGTGTCGAGTCCTTAGCCCATTGCATTCCTTCCCGAATGGTGATAAGGTTTTCCAACATCTATGTCCCTTTCACAAACCTGGTTTGGGATGGGAAATTTATCACAAGCAAAACCTTCTTATTCTTAGAGCACAAAGCTTTGCAAAAAATTTATATACCGAATGTTTAATAGTGTAACAAGTCTACAATTCTTAGTAAGTTTGGTATCTCTCTCCTAGGAAGGACTTTAATACACCCCTTTTGATCTCCCTGCCCAGAGAACCAGGGGAGATTACTTGCTTGTATTCTTCTAAAAGAAGACGGCTGATGCACTAGTGCTTGGTGAGAACAGTTTTGTGGATGTTAATGTTTGATTGAGAATAATTAATGAGGAATATACAGTTCAAAAAGTTAGAACGTCAATGACAAGTGTTTGTTATGACAGTCATGTCCTTCTTGCAAAAATAGGACGTCTCGATGTCCATATATGAAGTTTTGGTGATAATAAAGTTACAAGAATAAAGTAGTGTTGTGTTAGAAGCAGGACGAAACCCATGAAGAATGCAAGGTCGCCAAATCTTATTCATGACATCGAAATGGTGTCTCTAAAAATCATCAATGTGGGTGTTAGGAGACTATACGACAGCCTACAATGAGGATGACAGGATAGTTCACAGATAGCCATGAAAATACAATGTGAAGAGACTTCTAAAAGTAGTGGAGAATAACCAAACAAAGACGCACATAGACTCAAGCAATGCTGGTGTGACTTAAGGCTAACACAGAATGGATTTCAAAACTCCAATGACATGACTGTCACAGGCACGCATTAAAACAATGTCCTTTGGTAAACATCAAAAGGACAGTAACCAAAAAATTAGCACACAAAGAAGCCAAAGAAAATTGTTATGGTAGTACTGTTAGCAAAACAGGGCACCATAAACTACATGTGAAGGAAAAGAGGATACCATAAACTATGGACGATAATTTGCTACTTATAGTAAAAACATATAGTAACAAATAAGGTTGGTAACAGGATCCGAAAAATACCTTGTATAGCTTCCTTGGGTGTTTTAAATCCCAGACCAACATTTTTCCAAAACCTATTCCCGCCTTTCCCAGGCCGCTTTCCCTTACCAGATTTCTTCGAACTGGAATTAAACGATTTGATAAAAATAAAAAATTAGTTTTGAATGTTGATGAGCAGATCAGAAAACAAATAAAAAACCGGTACGGGCTATTACCATAAAAAAACCTTTGGCTGCTTCAGAAAGGCTTTCTCGGTCTATTAAATACAAGACGAAAAGAATTGTTAGTAATCATCTAATCTAAACACAAAAAACTATGACATCTGCAAGCCGATACTGTGAAAAAAAACCTTCAATAGCAACAACAAAAGCACAAGATCTTGAGATCGATTGCTTACCTGTTCGGCCATGGTTGCTGAGAGAAACCCTAAACCTACCCCTGCTTCAACCCTGCTCAAAACAAATGAACTCGCCGAACCCTACCTTGAAAACTCTAAACCTATATGCCTCACCCTCAATAAAAGAAACGAATTTACAAAACCCTAATTACACTACAGGGGTGCAAAACGATTAAAATAAAACAATCTTGACCGTCAAAATTTTACTATTTAATATTTCCATTCGCCTTAGTTTTAGTTCACCTTATTTTCCTTTTTTCCCCGTTCACCATATTTTGTTTTCCAGTTTGCACATTTCTAATCATTCTCACGATAATAATGGAGAAAAATAGTAAATGGTAAGCACTCTCGTGAGCTCGTCGTGTTAAAGAGTTTTTTTAAAACTAGGGGAGAGGAGTTAGGACGTGTGCCCCTAATTTCATGGGTTCACATGGCATGCCATGTGGATCCGGAGACCAATTTTGATCAATTGCCATGTCGATCGTCGATTTGGCCACCCTAGAATGTGATCTTGCGTGCTGACTCGGCATAATGTCACATGTACTATACCCATTCATGGGAGTGGTCAAAATTATGCCACTTCGGTGTGTCGACTGGAACGTGGTTGGGCCCACCCCGTTAATCATTTAGAATATGCGCCAGTTTCAAACGAGGTTGTCACGTGGCATTCTTCTACATAGCCACCCAATCCACCAGCCTCTACGTCCAAAGTTCTCGCTACCACTTTCAAAGTTTCCTTGCAGTGGCATTAACTACGTGTCACCTCACCCTTCATGCACCTAGCTCTTCGCGCTTTTCAACCACAACAGCATTCAATGCGCCTACCTCTTCGCATTTCAGTGCTTGTCGAAGTTGGTTTGTTTGTCGCACTCTCTCCATTCCTCGCTTTCAATCGCACCACATCCTATTTGCGATGGCACTAAAGGAATTTGGGATGGAGCCAAAACGTGTGCATGCTTTGCTAGGTACAAGGACTGGTTTTCTCCTCGCTTTACCTAGTTTCTCGTTTGTGTTGAGGTTTCGTTTTTTCATTGTTTCCTCTATACTTTTGTTTTTTTGTGGTTTTTGCAAGTTTCGATGACGATGACGACATGATGCCATCGGTATGGGACTCAAAGTTGTCATCCCCCTTCGACCCAAGTGAGGTTTTCTCCTCACTAAGGCCTACTAATTCCATTCAATTTGTTTTTGGCAATTTCCTTTCCTCTTTTACAATTTTTTAGCATTGTTTTTATGTCGTCCATTATTTCATTTGCGTGTCCAACTATGTTTCGGCAAGTCTTTGTGTTTCTGAACACTGAATAATGTGTTCATGAACACAAATACATGCAAAAAGGGAATCATAATCCTTTGTTCAAGCTCTACTGTGTTTTTAATGGTGACTTCTCGAAAAAAATGGTTTTCATTTCATGCATCACTGTTAAAATTGATGGCTTGTATTCGATTTCGACCGGCACATTGCTAAAACATGGTTATAAATTTGGATTTCAAGCATACTGTTAATGGGTTTTAAATTTCATTGTTTGTGTTTTAGGGTTTCGATATTTTAATGGTTTCAATGCTTTCAGTGCTTGAATGGTTTCAAACCCTTTGAATTGTTTGCAGAGTTCAATGGTCTTTGGTTACATATTCACTTTGCGTATGGTTTTATTTTACTATTTTTTGCATATAGGTTTCATATTTTGGTTTATTGGTTACCATCTCAACCATCACATTGCTTTAGTGGTTTTAGAGACATCAATTTCACTTCCATTGTTTGAGGGTTTAAAGGATTTCGGTTGTTGAATTTCATAGTTAATGTTTCAGGGTTTCAATGCTTTCAATGCTTGAATGGTTTGCAGAGTTGAATGGTCAAGGGTTTCAGATTAACTCTGCGTATGATTTTCTTTTTAATTGTTTATGCGTATGGGTTTCATATTTTGGTTTATTGGTTACCATCTTCACCATCACATTGCTTTAATGGTTTCAGGGTATTCAATTTCACTTCCATTGTTTGAGGGTTTAAAGGATTTCGATTTTGAGCATCACTGTTAATGGGTTTTAAATTTCACAGTTAAACATTTTAGGGTTTCAATGCTTTAATGGTTTCAAACCCTTACAACACTCTGACTATGCAATGCTTGAATGGTTTGAGGGTTTAAAGGATTCGCTTTGACTATGCACTGTTTTAGGGTTTAAAGGATTCAATGGTTTCAAACCCTGACAATGTAACTAGTTGAGGGTTTATTTTTCACTCTGCCTATAGTTATTTTACACTGTTGATCTTAAATGGTTTCCACACAAACCCCACCATGTAGAAGGCTTTCGGGGTTTCAAATGCAAAGTCTTTTGTAAGTGTACAATGGTTCAAAATTTCACCCTCATATTCATACATTCTTTGTTTCCATTTCGAGCATCACATTTCCTTTCTGGTTTAAGGGTTTTCTATTTCTTCTGCATTGTTTGAGGGTTCAAAGGGCTCAATGGTTTCAAACCCTTTCAATGTAACTTGTTTAGATTCATTGAATGTACTTACTTGTTTCTTTGCTAAATAGTTGGCATGTTACTTTATGTATTGTTAACTCAATGAACACCCAGTTTCCTTTAGTGTTTTCAAATTTTGAATAATTAATACTTGGTTTCATTGGTGAACATGTTCCTTTCTTAGTTTTATATATACTTGTCATTTTTCCTTTCTACTTGTGCACTTCCATAGTTGTCATGTTTATTTATAAATATTTGTCATGTTCCTTTATAAATAGTTACCTTGTTTCTCAATACTTGTGAATTTCCATACATAAATACTTGCCATGTTTCTTTGTGAATAGTTGTCATGTTTCTTTTATAAATATTAAACAGTTAAATTGAATACATTAATTGTGAAATACAAACCCTTAAACCCTTAAACATAACGGTGACATTGAAACCCTTCAACCCAAGTTTGGCATATCATGCATTTATGTATGCACATATGTATGGACTTGTTTACGCATATATGTATGGACATGTATATGCATATATGCAGATATGTATGTACATGTATGTATGTATTTCTACATGACTTACAACTAAAAATGAAGCCCTTCAACCCAAGTTTGACATATCATGCATTTATGTATGGACATGTATATGCATATATTTATGGACTTGTTTATGCATATATGTATGGACATGTATATGCATATATGTATGTACATGTATGTTTCTACATGACTTACAACTGAAAGTGAAACCCTTCAACCCAAGTTTGACATGTATATGCATATATGTATGGACATGTATATGCATATATGTGTGTACATGTATGTTTCTACATGACTTACAACTGAAAATGAAGCCCTTCAACCCAAGTTTGACAAATCATGCATTTATGTATGTACATGTATATGGATATATTTATGGACTTGTTTATGCATATATGTATGGATATGTATATGCATATATGTATGTACAAATGTGTATGTTCATGTATGTTTCTACATGACTTGCAACTTAAAATGAAAACCCTCAATATATGGACATGTATATATGTATGTATGTATCTACATGTATATACATATATGTATGTGCATGTTGTTGGGCCCATAGAGAAATTTCCATTCCATATGTGTCCTTGTTTGAAGTAATGCCCATCTAATCTATTGGTCAAATCATTTCCTTAACCTTCCTCATGTAACTCGGCCATTGTTATGTTGTTTAAGTTTCACTGCGTTGAACTTGAACCTTGAACTTGAACCTTTTGGTTCAAGGTTCAACGGGTGTTGTTTTGAATGTCTTGTTCTTTCGCGCAGATTTGAGTCTTTACTAGTCCTTGTCGGCATTTTGCATTCTTTGAATCTTGAACTTGAACCTTTTAGGTTCAAGGTTCAAGGTTCAAGATTTGTCATGTTAATGTTGTGTCGCGATTGTTTCACAAAGTTTAGAGTTTGATGTATAGGCTTCTTGGAAGACATGTGACTTGCCACGAGGTGATGGCGCGAACTTTTAGGATATGATAAACGGCCGCAGAGGGGAGGAATATTCTTTCTTCAATGATTTGAAATTTGTCATTTATAGCAAGTATGTGTGAAGATCCGTAGTGTCAGAAGTGAAGTGACTTGGCATTTAAAGCATGCTCCAGCGCAATCATTTCAAAGTAAGGTCACACAAATGAAGAGTAATGAAGACAGTTTTTGGTAATGATGGGTAAGATTTTCTCGACTTTAAAACTAAGTAGTTGTCACGTCGAGATTATCATTTTCTTTGTAAAGTTTTGAGAAGAAGTTTTTGGAGCAGGAGAAATAAACTGCGATAGGGATTTGCAGATGTCAGAGGAAGGTATGTTCAACAACTTTCTCAATTGTTGCAGTTTGCTTTAAAAGATCTAGGTATTTTGTTAGATGTTTGTTTCCATTTTCCCTTTCCTTCTTTGCCTGGGGTAATTGGGAAAAATCACGAGCTAAGCATGAGGCCTACTTTGCCCAAATTAGTGAACTCGTCTTCCCTTGTAAGCTCTTTACCGGAACTAGGTGACACATCATTAGTTCAACTGGATTTAGATGTTTTTCTAGAAAGAGTAAGGAACCCAGCCGCAGATCCTATGATGAGAGATATTGCACAAAGCAGATTATTAGAAGCAGCGACATTTCCCACATCTGCTCCTTGCCCTGAATTAGTTTTAGAATGTATGAATCATTATGACAAGGGTAATAGATGCATGAGGAAAAACAATGGTGAGATTTTGTTATCCATTGATAGACAGATGGTAATGGCAGCCATGGGTATCCCACACCAAGAACCCTATGAAGATTGGACGATTGGGAAATCCTATGGAATTTTCTCTGAGAAAAAACAGTATTACAGAACTGTTATTGCACGGAATTGGCTTCTAAGATTCCAACCCGCGCGCATTTAATTCCCACAATCCGAGACTTGGTAATATTGTTAAGCAGAGTAAAGGGTAATTCCCACTCTTTCTTTTGGGAGGACTGGATGTATTTCTTCATCCAGGTCACTCTGGATAAAAATCAGTTCATCAACTGGGGAACTGTTATCGCGGAAATGTTACACGAAGGTTTGAGTAATTATTTTGGAATGCCTAACTTTGATATGTCTTCCTACCTGTTATATATGCTTGTCTATGTGAGAGAATGGTATGGATTGTCCCATGCAAAATGGGTTCAAGGCATGAGAATTTATGAGTATCATCCTAATTTGACTTTAAAAGGGCATGTTGATGATTATCTCCATTGGAATGATATTTTCGTTGGGAGGTTGACCTTTGAATTACAAGTTAACCTGCATAGAAGGATGTCTGGAGAAACTGTTGAACTTGTTAACATCTACGACAGTTTCTTTACACAATTTAGTCACTTCACTTACCTAAGGGTTGGAGGATTCAAAGGTGAACCCTTTAGGCTACCCAGGTATGTTTCAAACTCATGTATTTTGATCAAAATTTCTAGGCAGCTTGCCTATGTCGCAAAGGATTATGGTGAGGACTCCGACATGAGTGGAATTTTCCCCATTGATTCAGGCCATTACAGCTGTAGGTTTGTCTCTAATGCACTGAATCTTGAGCTAGAATTTAAAAGATTTCATTTGAAGACCTTTGTGAAAAGAGATAATTTTGATAGTAAAGGTTTCATTGCTCAATATGTGAAGAAGATGGTGCCTGATCAACATGTTTCTCAGTTGGAGGATTATTGGGAGGGTTTCCACGATGAATTTGAAGGAAAAGGAGTTGGTCCAGGTTAACCTTGAAACAAATTCATGACATGAAATTGCCATTGGATACTTTAGGTGTCACCACTGATGATGAAGATATACATGATTCTGAGTTTATGAAGCAGGTACATAAGGAACCTCTTCCAGAGGTGGATTGGAGCAAAAATTTGGAGGATAGTATTCAGACATGCACTTTCAACGTAATTCGCAGGACAAAAAATTGGCTTAGGAGTTGTCGATTTCATCTGACACGAGCAACCAATTCAAGAAGCAAAAGTGGGAAGAGGAATATTGCAAGCAAAGCTTCTATTTTAACTAACACTCTCATTTCTGTTGCAGGAAAAAGGCAAGGAAAGATGAAAGAAGAGAAAATTGACACTGAGGCTAAACTTTCTATTGGTGGTCGGGTTACCAGGTCAAGGTCCAAGAAGAGTTTTCAGCTGCTGGCTCCTCATCTCATTCTTGATTTGGATGCAAAGGAAACACTGTGCAATATGGAATCCCTTATTTCTGATACAGATAAGGTTTCAACTGGCGTAGATACTATCTTCTAGGATTCAGGGACACTTGATATCCGGTCTCATGTAGATAGTGCCACACTGCCATCCTCAGCAGGATCTCCACCCATACCATCTAAGGAACTGACTCTAGCACCCAAGTGGTTGAGTGAATCAATTACCCAGAAAAGGAACGTGGTCCCTATTTCGGTATCAATGGAGGAAGCTATGAGTAAATGTCTGGGAAAGTCCACTAAGCCCAAAAAGCGAAAAATGGAGGCTATGATTGGTTTCGATGAAAATACAAAGCATTGGACTACAGGCATTGCTAAATCTGCAACCGACAAAGATGTTGTTACTGTTTCAGAAGCAGACTATGCTATTGAATGAGTTGATTTGGGGGTCGGAACCAGAGTCGTGGATGTTAAACACCTGCAGACTTCAACCAAACGAATTATCTCTCGTACTTGGAAGGATGAAAGAGACAAGGCTGAGTTAAAGCAGAATTTAATGTAAATGGCTCAGTATATTCATGCACTACAGAACAACCCATTACTGTTGTCCCAAAGTTCAGGGCTATTTACCCTTGGTAATTAGAAAGTCTTTGATGAAGTTCAGCGAAACAGGATGATCGCTGAGGTCTTCTCATAATGGCTCACCTCGATCATGCACCAAGGGACCAATTACATAACGAATTTAGTCCAAATTTTTAAAGATGCTAATGTAGTCACCAAAGAATTGGATTATGATTTAATCTTGTGGCAGGAAGAGAAGGCTAAATGGGTAGTGATTTCAAAACAGATGTGCGACATTCAACGATATGGCCTGATGAATTTTCTTGCTGAAAGGCAAGTGTCAAGGTTAAATGAAGACGTAATGTTGATTTGCAAAGAGAGTAGTGAGTGGCATAATCAGATTATTGAACAGGGCCATAGTGAATCAGCCGGTTTGCGTGGTGAATTAACAGCCTTAAGGACAACCATGTAGAAGGATCTCCGCTACATGGATGTCCAATTGCTTAAAGAAGACAACCAAACTCTAGAAGATACTGCAAAGATGATTAACTAGTTTAGCAACCACATTAAACAAATCAAGGTGGAAAAATCCTTGGCCGTGGGAGATTTTACGAGGATTTCCAAAGTAGAATCAATGCTCATAGTTTGTCTTGATCACCTGGACTCACACAGGGACAAAGTGCAGATGGTAAAGAGAAAGAAGGAGCTCTGGAAGCAGAGAGTAATTCACATCAGTTTGCCACATGTAACCGTAATTCAAGAATTTTTGAAGGTGCATAGAGAGTGGAGTGCGACAAAGGCGGTGATGGTGTCTGTCCAAAACACCAACCCGAGTGATCACACTGAGATGGAGCAAACGACATGACTAGCACTACTGGCAGTTGTTTTCCAGCGAGTCTAGTCCATTTAAATTTCAGTTATACAGTTAGGGTAGTTTTCTATTAACTCATTTGAGTTAATTTTACTTTGGTTTAAAAACTATTGGTCTGGCGACCTATATATATGTTTCACAATGACTTTATTTGGGTTCACTAAGTTTTTGAAAAGACTATCTTTAAAATTGGCTAAACACTTTGTGTATGTAGAAAGTGGATGATCATCAATGAATGAAAATCTTGTTAACAGTTATCTTCGATTTCAAATCTGTGTGTTTGATATTTGAAGTTTGGTTTCTGTGAAAATCTGTTTCAAAGAAGGGGTTGTTATACTTTTCTATATGTGCAGAAAACTATTGGCAAATTTCATCTTTAAGAGCTTTTCATTTTGTTTTAGTGTACATGTGAAGTATGTCGGCTTTATGTAAAGAGTTATATATGAATCAGTGCTTGCATTCATTTTGTATTGACTGGTGGATGCAATTACCTTTTAGTGCTTTCTGGTGAAAAGCATTCTATTGATTGTGTGTAATTTGGAGCTGATTGAATATTTATTAGAGGGAGTTGTACCTTAATTCAGAGGTTAATCAATATAATGATTTTCCAACTGTTTGGTAGAAAGTTTGTCTTTCTTTCCTCGACCCATAATGCATAAAGATTAAACAAATAAAGGGAGACAAATTTGTTTACCAACATATTTTTGGCAACTCTGCTAGGGAGGGATAAGAATAATTGATTCTAAAACAAGGTCATCATTACAGTTATGCTTTGTTCTTCATAAATGGTATTGCCTCTTGAAGGGTTTTTGCCTGTTCCACAACCAAATTTAAACTGGTTACAAGAAGAGCAAAGTAACATTACCTTTGAGCTGGATACTTTAGCTTGGAGGCATAGAAGAAGTCGAGCGGAATATGACAAAATATGTGCTCTTCTTAGCGAAATAGAAAGACAAGCGGATCAGCCTATGTTAGTCTTTGAAAGGGTGGTTGTACCTAGGGTTTTCTGTCACAACCCTCCTTTATCACCTTTTTTATTTAAATACAAAACTCTATTATATTTCTTTGGATAAACTATTGAATGAATATTGTAAGGGAATAAAAATAATAAACCACACACACACATGGGAAAATATATATATATTTTTAATTGGTTATTTAATTTCCCCTCACCCAAATTAAGGCACATGTTGTAGGAGGAATGCGAAGCTTCTAGAGGCTTCTCCACCACCTTGCATGTAACTCCTCCCACTAAGCCTAATCAATTTGCATGGAGGCCAAATTGGGAGAGAATCTCTTTTTTTTTCAATTAATAATTAGGTAGTGGGAATTTGAAATTTCTTTTATAAAAGAGGTACAAGTTTCAAAATGAGTGTTGGCTATTCCATAAGAAATTCTGCAAGTTAAATTCTCCTTTGTAGTCCATTTTCATTTTCAGCTAAGATTTTGTTGGGAGGACTTCTCTTCAATTTGGAGGATCAAGGAAGACTCTACACCATTTTCAAGCACCCAGGTTCCTTCAAACTTAGTTTGTGCATCTTATTCTTGTGGTAGATTAGATTTGACTAAATTATTTTATGAGAATGAAATTCATTTGTGTTTTGTTAAGAATTAGTTTCAGATTTTGATAAGAAATAGATTAAAATGTTTGATAAAAAGTAGATTAAATTGTTTGATTTATTTTTTAAATTCTTGATAAGAAATTAGTTTCAGATTTTGTAGAGAATGAGATTCATTGTTTAAATTCTTGATAAGAAATTAGTTTAAGATTTTGTAGAGAATGAGATTCATTGTTTAAATTCTTGATAAGAAATTAGTTTCAGATTTTGTAGAGAATGAGATTCATTGTTTAAATTCTTGATAAGAAATTAGTTTCAGATTTTGTAGAGAATGAGATTCATTGTTTAAATTCTTGATAAGAAATTAGTTTCAGATTTTGTAGAGAATGAGATTCATTGTTTAAATTCTTGATAAGAAATTAGTTTCAGTTTTGAAAGAAGTAGATTAAATGGTTTAGGAGAATAGAGTCACTTGATGAAAATTAGATTCATTGTCTTCAGTTTATTTTTGATAAAAATTAGATCTCCCTGTGTGTACAAACAATTTTCTCTTTTCTCTGTGAACAAATCTCCCTGTGTGTATAAATAAATCATCTCCCTTCTCTGTGAATAGACCTCCCTGTGTAAAGAACAAAAGAAATGAAAAAAAAGAGAAGAAAAACCCTCTCTGGTTACTGCTTCATTGTATTTTATCCCTGAAAATCAATCTGCAACATTGTTATTGTCTGTTATCTACCCTGCTCTGGGTGATTTTCAATAAATTAAAATGCAATACTCCTGTATCAAAAAAAATTAAAAAATAATGTTATAAATAAGAACAAATATATTTATATATATATAACCAAAAAGAAAAAAAATCGTTTCAAACTTTAGAAAAATCTCTTAAAAACCCCCCCGTAACGCATGGCGTTTCGCACCAAATAAACGTCGGCATGCAAGGACGGTTACGTTGAACTGTCGCAGTAGTACGGAGGGGCCCGCGGGCCCCCTCACCTCTGCGCAGGGGTGATGGGACCCGTGGTCCCCACCCCACGCCCTCATTACTACCCTAATAAACTAACTTATTCAATTAAAAGTTCCTTTCAAATTTGTAAGTTGAAATTTTAAATTGGAAATTTTTTTTTATATATGTAAATTAATATCCCTTGTTATTTAATTAAATTTTTTTTTATTATTTTAGTTGATAGAAATGGCATTTAGGAATAATGAATTCTTTTTTTTGTGTAAGCTATAAGATATTGTATTTCGACTTAGAAAAAAATTGGGCTAATATGTAGCAAGCTCATAATTAAATTGCCTTAGTAAGTTTTAAAATCGTAGACTATATTCTTTTAAAATTAAGTTACTCAACCCATTAAGAATCGTTGGGACACTTGATTGGTCTTTAATACAAATGCTTAAATTTAATCGTTATTTTGGATTCATAGCATGCGAATTATTTATAGAATAATTATATCTTCATGCAATTACTATTATGCAAGTTTCATTGTTATGCAAATTACACTTCAAGTAGTTACTTCAATTATTTATGCTTTCATTTTTGTTATTCGTAGTTAGAAAACTAAATAAAGGAAGTTGGAAAACCAAAACTAGCAGCGTTCGGTATATATGGTGCCTCTGGGTCACGCTTACGTGTAATGCCGTCGTGTTGAACTACTGCACTTAACGCCTAATAAAGCTGCATTAACGACGTCTGTGGCATCGTCCCTATAAATCGTCGGGGAGTAATAAGGGACATTTGGAAGTTATAAATCCAAGGGGCGGGTAATCCCTCTTGGATCGATAATTTAATAAGATAACTTTTAAATGAATTTCACATCCGTTGAGATAAACCATAGTAAACCCCTCTTAGGGATGGTCAAGTTAAAAGCTCTCATGGAATTGATTTCTATTTTTTTTCTTTTGAAGGGATTTTGGCATTTTGCAATTGGGTGACGTTCATGATAAGTATTAGGATCTAGTTATTTCTTTTTTTTAGGCCACAAGCAATAGGCCATCTGGAGCCTTCGCTTAAGTGCTACCATCGTGGGTAGCAACCGCAGAGAAACTGTCTGGGACACTGACCCTAGAAAGGGTTGCGTACCCACAAATCAGTTTACATCAAACCATAGATTAGAAAATAGAACTACATACTTTACGCCTTGATCCCGTGCCGAAGCGGGTATGTAGGCAGTCTTGGGACGGAGTTGTCCCTCGTACTCAGGCATTCGTGGGTGGGGTCTAGGCTTGGTTGAGTAAGAATCCTAAATGAAAAATAAGATAATCAATTTAATTCAATGCATACTCGGAAGGAATCCCGTATGGATTCGCTTGACTTCCCGAGGCTTTAAGCCAAATTCCGAGGCGGAATTCAAGCTTGTGTTATTTTTTTAATTACTCCTAAGGACGGCGACCTCGGTGCATTCTTGTTAGAAGAGTGTAGTACTTAGTGAGTGACTCAGGACCCGAATGGTCTCGATGAGTCTAAGTCTCTGGCCAGAGCATCTCCTATCCCGTTTGGATGGATGCCTACCCCGTATGGGTAGATGCCTATCCCGTATTGGATAGATGGAATTTACGTCCCGTATGGACAATTGCCTAACCCGTATGGTTAGAAGCTCATCTCGAATGGATGAATGCCTAATCCTAATTGGATGGATGCCCAGAGTATGCAATTGAATAAAACATAATAAAGGAAAAAAATATATATATATACTCAATTTTTGTTGGATCAATTTTGGTGGGTTATTACATTTTCTTTATTCACGTCCCTGATAATCAATTCCAGATTCCCAGACGTTTGTTACCTTGATTCTTCCACACTGGGCTCCAGGCCTTATACTAGATCCCAAAGGAGGGGGGGGTGTTTCTGATCCCGTCTTTGAGGAATTGCAGAATTTAACTTACCAACCTACCTTCTCGTCTCAACGAAGGGCAAGAAGTAGACCTCCATCCTCATTACCATCATCACCTGCGTCTCCAGTTTGCCAAGATTTGGTCCTGCACGGTGTTGCCTTACCAATTTCATTTAACCCTACTCCTCTTAATATCATACTCCCAATGGCAACTAATAACCCATGGGGGGCAGCTGTAGGCCCGTCGAATTTAGGTTTGAACCTTAATACCTTGCCAAAAGCTGCTAGAGATCATTTACCTAAATTTGGCGGGGATGGGACGGTCACTGTAGATGAGCACCTGAATACTTTCAGTGTAGCATGTGGAGTAATAGTGGTTCAACATGAAGATGTGGCTATCAGGTGTTTATCCAAACATTGACAGGAGTGGCAGCTAATTGGTTTTATCACTTGCCTAATAGTGTGATAACGACCTGGCAGGATTTGAAGACAAGATTTGAAGCTAGATTTAAGGTAGCTGAAGACGAACACTCCCTCCTAGCTCAGTTATCCCAATTGAAAAAGGACCTTCCTGAATCCATGAGGGACTTCGTAGCGAGATTTGATAAGATCCTACACAAGATTCTGGTTAACCAAAAACCTTCAAATGATAATCTCAAATGTTTTTTTATTAATTCTATTCCCTCTGAAATAAGTTTCTTGATTCGTGGGCAAAGGGTTGCAGATTTGAATGTCGCTAAAACTCTCGCAGTTGAATTAGAGGATGATTTGATCACTACGGGAAAATAGAAAAGAGAAGTACAAACATCTAATACCCAACCAACTATTTCCTCATATCCTATTATCCAACAGTTAATGAATGATGTAATTGCCCTAAAGAGGCAAACTCCTAAAGCAAGTACTTCCTATTCCCAACCATATCAAGACATTCCTAGGAGATATCCTAATCAATAGGGAGGAGGTGGAGGAAGACAATTACAACTTTCCCTTGTACAACAAAGACTTGCTATTGAAGCACCACCCCTCAAGGTAAACTCTTGTGTGTTTCATTTAACTGATGAACATGATGGTTCTTCGTGTCCAGAGATGGTTCGTTTTTCCAAAATGATTAGTAAAGAAGAAACAATCTTAGAAGTTGATGAAGGAAGTTCCCAAAATATGCCTGGCAACTTTGAAATTCATTATATGGAATCTGTCTCCGACTCAGAAAGGGGAGGAAACATGTTGGTCTCTTTGGAAGATTCCTCATACGCAATTCTTACAAGAACTCAATGGAATTTGAAATCTCAAGATGTTGTAACACCCGTCCACAGCACTGTGAAAGGAAAGGAAATTTTGACCCGTCGTGGAGGTATATCAAAAGTTGTTCAAGAGGTTGCTTCTTCGAGTTTTGATTCTTTTACTAACCCTTCTGATATCATTGAATTTTGCAAGACATCTTGTGTTCAGATTACTCCGGCTGAGTATTTGAAATTAAACCCGAAGGAGCTAGATAGATTGGTTGAATTTGTCAAAGGGAATGATGCCCATGCTTTAGCAAGTGAAACCCAAACACCCATGAGTACTAATTCTCAAGCACACGATAATGTCAGTCCTGCTTTAGTAATCCCTGAAAGCTCATTAGAGACTATCCCTCTACAAGCTGATTTGCTTGAACCCAATTTTGCAAATAAACCCAAACCTTTCTATGTGTCCTTATATATTAATGGGCACAAGTTGAGTAATTGTATAATAGATTTAGGAGCACTTGACAATGTCATGCCCTTTACTGGAGCAAAAGCTTTAGGCTTAACCCTAATAAAGACCTTTGGCAAATGTTACTCCATGGACTCCAAGCAGGTTCCTTTATTAGGGCAAATTAAGGATGCGCAAGTCGCTTTAGTGGCACACCCTGCCAAGAGAATCAAGTTGACAATCCTAGTGGCTGACATCCGTGCTAGCTATGGCATGTTGTTGAGTCACACCTTCTGTAAAGACATGGGAGGGGAAATTAGGATGGATTGGTCTCAAGCAATGATCACAGTTGGAAAACAGAGAGTCCTTTTGCACCCTGAAACAAAGGCCAAATACACAGTTTTTCCCTCAGATGATTCGAAAGCTCAAATTTTGTACCAGGATTGTGGCTTTGGTAATTACATGATACCGACTAATCCTCGAGATGAGAGTATGTTAATGGATTCAGGTATGTCTGATGAACTCTGGTCTATGGAATTTGATGGGAGTTGTTCGTCTTTTGGATCAAGGGTCGGGGTCGTATTAATACCTCCCCACGGAAAGGTCATTCCTTATTCTTTCAAGTTGGAATTCCAAAACATGAATAATACAACTGAATATGAGGCCTTGTTATTAGGTCTGGCTGAAGCGAGGAGATTGCAAATCAAAAAGTTGAAGGTGAGAGGTGACGTTGAACTTATTGTTAAACAAGTGAGGGGCCTATTTGCTGTAAAAAATGAGAGATTGAGACATTATAGGAATCGTGTTTGGGATGAGATCGAAGCCTTCGATGCTTTTTCAATTGAGGCCATTCCTAGGGAGTTTAACTCAAAGACTAATTCTTTGACGGTATCTGCAGCCTTGCTGGTACCACACTCGGATTTCACAACCGACACTTGCAGGGTTGAACTAGTTTATAAACCCAATGTGCCTGATAATTCTGAATCCTGGCAGGTGTTTGAAAATGATAAACAGATTCAAAACTTTCTGCAATGTGTTGTCATTTTTACATCCTTGTTTTATGAGGGGTCAGAGGCGAGTTGTAAAGAGTTTTCTCCCAATACACTTGAAGAACTACATGATGGAATGTTGCAGTTAAAAGGAAATAAAATCCCAAAGGGTTTAGTTTCTCTTGAACACCTTTTCAACAGGAAAGATAGATATGTTAAACAAAAGGAAAAAGAACCCCCTGTAATTCAAAACTTTGGTGAGTATGAGCAAATTAACATTGGTACCAATGAAGATCCTAAATTTGTTAATCTGGGAAAATGTTGTTCTGTAGAGGAGAAAAGGAAGTTCGTCAATTTGTTGGTTGAGTTTAAAGATGTTTTTGCATGGAGTTATGATGATTTGAAGAATTTCAGGGATGGTAAGTTCCAACATCAAATTCCTTTGAAACCAGGTGCCAATCCTTTTCGGCAGAAGTTAAGAAATTTTAATCCAAAGGTAGCAGAAGCAATTTTTCATGAGGTCAACAAAATGTTGAAGGCCTGAATTATTTATCCTCTGCATCACTCTACCTAGATTGCAAACATAGTTCCTGTTCGGAAGAAAAATGGTGAGATACGAATCTGTGTTGATTTCAGAAACTTAAACCAAGCAAGTTTGAAAGATAATTACCCCTTGCCTGCAATGGATCATATTTTACAAATTGTTTTGGGGTCTGAGATGATGTCCATGTTGGACAGCTTTTCTAGGTATAATCAAATTAGTGTGTTGGAGCAAGATCAACACAAGATAGCCTTTATAACCCCCTGGGGTACCTTTGCGTATAACAGAATGCCTTTTGGGTTGATTAATGCAGGGGCAACGTTTAAAAGGGCAATGGATCTTTCTTTTGAACATTTGAGGGATAAGATTATTGTGGTGTATTTAGATGATTTAACTATATTCTCCAGAAAAAGGAAGCATCGTGTGTGAGATTTGAGAAAATTTCTAGTGAGATGTAGAGAGCATGGGGTATCATTAAACCCTAAAAAGTCTGTTTTTGGTGTCACGAAAGGAAAACTTCGGGGACATATCGTTTCACAGGAGGGAGTAAAGGTTGATCCACAGAGGGTAAAAGCAATATAGCAGCTCAGTCTCCCCTCAAATAGAAATGGAGTAAGGTCTTTCTTTGGATAGGTGAACTTCCTAAGGTGTTTTATTCTCGATTTTGCTAAAACTACTAAATACATTGTGAATATGATGAGTGAAAAGGTAGCCTTTAAGTGGAATGAAGCTAGCATAAAGGCTTTTGAAGAGATTAAAAGGGCAATCACGCATGTGCCTACCCTGGTAAATCCAGACTTTAATAAGAACTTTATTATTTATTGTTATGCATTATAGCATACTATGTCTGGGATTTTGGTACAAAAGGGTGAGGATAATGAAGAGGTGCCAATTTCCTTCATGAGTATTCCCTTGAAGAAGCACAAGTTAAAATACTCACAGATAGAGAAGCAGACCTATGCGGTGGTAAAAGTTGTGAAGTAATTCAGGTATTACATACTTCATTCACATGTGATTGTTTTTGTTCCCAATTCTATAGTAAAAGTTGTTTTAACTCAATAGGATGTTGGCATCAATAATAGAGCATCTTGGGTCTCCAAGATTCAAGAATTCAATTTGGATATCAAGCCCACTAAACTGGTTAGAGGACAAGGCCTCTGTAGATTGATGGCAGAGAATGAGTTTAAAGAAGAGGACAGTTTACCTTTAACCTTGTTCGTTGATCATCAGGAATCTTGGTTCACCAATGTGGCGTATTATCTTACGTATGGAGACTGCCCAGATCATCTTTCTCTTAGGGAAAAAAGAAATTTAAGGTTGAAAGTTGCAAAGTATGTCATCTCTAATAACATATTGTACAAGAAAGACTTAGATGGCACTTTCCTTCGATGTGTGGATAAACCGCACCAAGAAGCTCTATTGAAAACTTTTCATAATGAAGCATGCGGGGGTCATTTCTCTTCTACGGTTACTGCATATAAAATCTTGAGGAATTGTTACTACTGGTCGGGAATGTTCAAGGATGCATATGCCTGGGTGGCGAGGTGTGAGAAGTGCAAGTTGTTTACAGGTAAATCCCAGTTAGCCGCCTTGCCTTTGAGACCCGTGGTAATTGAAGAACCGTTTAAACAGTGGGGATTAGATTTCATTGGTCCTTTGAACCCCATTTCCAGTGTGGGGCACACTCACATATTAACAACAATGGATTATTTCACTAAGTGGGTGGAAGCTATCCCTGTAAAAAAAACCACTTCAGAGATTGTGTGTACGTTCCTTAAGGATAATATTCTTGTTAGGTTTGGAGTCCCTCAGAAATTAGTCATAGATAATGCATCAAATTCCTCTTCATCTAAGTTAAGCTTATTTTGCTATGATCACGGAATTTATTTGGCACATGCTTCTGATTATTATCCGTAGGGTAATGGTCAGGCAGAATCAAGTAACAAGAATTTGATCAACATCATGAGAAAGTTGGTTAGTGAGAATTTCAGGGATTGGCATAAGAAGTTGCACGAAGCACTATGGGTAGATCGAACTTCACCAAAATAGGCCATAGGAATGTCACCATTTGAGTTGGTATATGGTATTGGCACACAACTCTCTCTTCCTTTAGAATTAGCAGCTTCTGAACTACAGACGGTGATAGAAGATGCATTTTTTCAGAGCTCTCTTGAAAAATGAATTATGTACTTAACCAAGATTGAAGAAGAAAGGGAAAAGCTGGTTGACAGATTACAAAATATCAGATGAGGGTTAAAAATATTTTTTATCAGAAAGCAAGGCCCAGAAAGTTCATGAAAGGGGACCTGGTGTTATTATGAGATAAAAGGAGAGAACCGAAAGGTGCTCATGGCAAATTTGAGTCGTTGTGGAAGGGGCCTTATGTGATTTACGAGGTAAAGGGACCCAATTCTTTTAAACTTGCTTACTAGGATGGTTTTGAACTACCCCTGTCTTATAATGGGTAGGACTTAAAATAGTATCAATTGTAAACAGGCATCCCCTGTCAGTTTGTACATACATTTTTGTTGTGTTAGTCTAGGTGTGTCGGTTTTTGTTGTGAGTCGAACCTTGGAGTAAATTGTTTTGTGAAACCAGAGGTTTTGAGATTCATTGCTTAGTACTTTACAAGTTCTAGTCCCCATGCAGAGCCACTATTGGGCCCATATAGAAATTTCCATTCCACATGTGTCCTTATTTGAAGTAATGCCCGTCTAATCCGTTGGTCAAGTCATTTCCTTAACCTTCCTCATGTAACTCGACCATTTTTATGTCGTTTAAGTTTCACTCCGTTGAACTTGAACCTTTTGGTTCAAGGTTCAAAGTTCAACGGGCGTTATTTTGAATGTCTTGTTCTTCCATGCAGTTTTGAGTCTTTACTAGTCCTTGTCGGCATTTTGCAGTCTTTGAATCTTGAACTTGAACCTTTTAGGTTCAAGGTTCAAGGTTTGTCATGTTAATGTTGTGTCGCGATTGTTTCACAAAGTTCAAAGTTTGATGTATAGGATTCTTGGAAGACATGTGACTTGCCACGAGGTGATGGCACAAACTTTTAGGATATGATAAACGACTGCAGAGGGGAGGAATATTCTTTCTTCAATGATTTGAAATCTGTCATTTATAGCAAGTATGTGTGAAGATCCGTAGTGTTAGAAGTGAAGTGACTTAGCATTTAAAGCATGCTCCAGCGCGATCATTTCAAAGTAAGGTCACACAAACGAAGAGTAATGAAGACAGTTTTTGGTAATGATGGGTAAGATTTTCTCGGCTTTAAAACTAAGTAGTTGCCACGTCGAGATTATCATTTTCTTTGGAAATTTTTGAGAAGAAGTTTTTGGAGCGGGAGAAATAGACTGCGATAGGGATTTGCAGATGTTAGAGGAAGGTATGTTCAACAACTTTCTCAATTGTTGTGGTTTGCTTTAAAATATTTGGGTATTTTGTTAGTTGTTTGTTTCTGTTTTCCCTTTCCTTCTTTGCCTGGGGTAATTGGGAAAAATCACGAGCTAAGCATGAGGCCTACTTTGCCCAAATTAGTGAACTCATCTTCCCTTGTAAGCTTTTAATCGGAACTAGGTGACACAACATTAGTTCAACTGGATTTAGATATTTTTCCAGAAAGAATAAGGAACCCAGCAGCAGATCCTATGATGAGAGATATTGCACAGAGCGGATTATTAGAAGCAACCGCATTTCCCACAACTGCTCCTTGCCTTGAATTAGTTTTAGAATGTATGAATCATTATGACAAGGGTAATAGATGCATAAGGAAAAACAATGGTGAGCTTTTGTTATCCATTGATAAACAGACAATAATGGTAGCCATGGGTATCCTACACCGGGAACCCTATGAAGATTGGACGATTGGGAAATCCTATGGAATTTTCTCTGAGAAAAAGCAGTATTACAGAACTGTCTTTGCACGGAATTGGCTTCTAAGATCCCAAAAAGGAGGCTCAAGGCTGTCGAGACCTCTAACCCGCGAGCATTTAATTCCTGCAATCTGAGACTTGGTAATATTGTTAAGCAGAGTGAAGGGTAATTCCCACTCTTTCTTTTGGGAGGACTGGATGTATTTCTCATCCAAGTCACTCTGGATAAAAATTAGTTCATCGACTAGGGAACTGTTATCGCAGAAAGGTTACACGAAGGTTTGAGCAATTATCTTGGAATGCCTAACTTTTATATGTCTTCCTACCTGTTATATATGTTTGCTTGTGTGAGAGAATGGTCTGGATTGTCCCATGCAAAATGGGTTCAAGGCATAAGAATTTATGAGTATCATCCTAATTTGACTTTAAAAGGGCATGTTGATAATTATCTTTGTTGGAATGATATTTTCACTGGGAGGTTGACCTTTGAATTACAAGGTAACTTGCATAGATGGATGTTTGGAGAAGCTATTGAACTTGTTAACATCTATGATAGTTTCTTTACACAATTTAGTCACTTCACTTACCTAAGGGTTGGAGGATTTAAAGGTGAACCCTTTAGGCTACCCAGGTATGTTTCAGACTCGTGTATTTTGATCGAAAGCTTGCCTATGTCGCAAAGGATTATGGTGAGGACTCCGACACAAGTGGGATTTTCCCCATTGATTTAGGCCATTACAGCTATAGGTCTATCTCTAATGCGCTAAATCTTGAGCTAGAATTTAAAAGATTTCATTTGAAGACCTTTGTGAAAAGAGATAGTTTTGATAGTAAAGGTTTCATTGCTCAATATGTGAAGAAGATGGTGCCTGATTAGCATTTTCCTCAGTTGGAGGATTATTGGGAGGGTTTCTAGGATGAATTTGAAGTAAGGAAAAGGAGTTGGTCTAGGTTAACCTTGAAACAAATTCATGACATGAAATTGCCATTGGATACTTCAGGTGTCACCGCTAATGATGAAGATATACTTGATTCTAAGTTTATGAAGCGGGTACATAAGGAACCTTTTCCAGAGGTGGATTGGAGTAAAAAGTTGGAGGATAGTATTTAGACACACACTTTCAATGTAATTCGCAATACAGAAAATTGGCTTAGGAGTTGCCGATTTCATTCGACACGAGCAACCAATTCAAGAAGCAAAAGTGGGAAGAGGAATACCACAAGCAAAACTTCTATTTTAACTAACACTCCCGTTTCTGTTGCAGGAAAAAGGTAGGCAAAGATTAAAGAAGAGAAAATTGACACTAAGGCTGAACTTTCTATTGGTGGTCGGGTTACCAGGTCAAGGATTAAGAAGAGTTTTCAGCTGCCGGCTCCTCATCTCATTCTTGATTTGGATGCAGAGGAAACATTGTGCAATATGGCATCCCCTGTTTCTGATACATACAAGGTTTCAACTGGCATAGATATTGCCTTCCAGGATTCAGGGATGCTTGATATCCGGTCTCATGTAGACAGTGCCACACCGCCACCCTCAGTAGGATCTCCACCCATACCATCTAAGGAACTGACTCTAGCACCCAAGTTGTTGAGTGAATCAATTACTCAGAAAAGGAACGTGGTCCCTATTTTGGTATCAATGGAGGATGCTGTGAGTAAATGTCTGGGAAAGTCCATGAAGCCCAAAAAGCTAAAAATGGAGGCTATAATTGGTTTCGATGAAAATACAAAGCATTGGACTGCATACATTGCTAAACCCACGGTCGACAAAGATGTTGTTACTATTTCAGAAGTAGACTATGCTATTGAACGAGTTGATTTGGGGGTCAGAACCAGAGCCATGGATGTGAAACACCTGGAGACTTCAACCAAACGAATTATCTCTCGTACTTGGAAGGACGAAAGAGACAAGGCTAAGTTAAAGCATAATTTAATGCAAATGGCTCAGTATATTCATGCACTGTAGAACATCCCATTACCGTTGTCCCAAAGTTCAGGGCCATTTACCCTGAAATCACCTGGTAATCAAAAATTATTTGATGAAGTTCAACGAAACAGGATGATCGCTGAGGTCTTCTCAGAATGGCTCACCTCGATCATGCACCAAGGGACCAATTACATAATAGATTTAGTCCAAATTTTTAAAGATTCTAATGCAATCACCAAAGAATTGGATTCTGATTTAATCTCATGGTAGAAAGAGAAGGCTAAATGGGCAGTGATTTCAAAACAGATGCACGACATTCAACATTATGGCTTGATTCTTGCTGAAAGGCAAGTGCGAGGGTTAAATGAAGACGTAATGTTTATTTGCAAAGAGAGAATTGAGTGGCATAATCAGATTATTGAACAGGGCCATAGTGAATCAGCCAGTTTGCGTGGTGAATTAACAACCTTAAGGACGACCATGCTGAAGGATCTCTATTGTGTGGATGTCCAATTGCTTAAAGAAGACAACCAAACTCTAGAAGATACTGCAAAGATGATTAACTAGTTTAGCAGCCACATTAAACAAATCAAGGTGGAAAAATCTTTGGCCGTGGGAGATTTTACAAGGATTTCCAAAGTAGAATCAATGCTCACAGTTTGTCTTGATCACCTGGACTCACACAGGGACAACGTGCAGATGGTAAAGAGAAAGAAGGAGCTCTGGAAGCAGAGAGTAATTCACATCAGTTTGCCACTTGTAACCGTAATTCAGGAATTTTCAAAGGTGCATCGAGAGTGGAGTGCGGCAAAGGCGGTGATGGTGTCCGTCCAAAACACCAACCTGAGTGATCATGCCGAGATGGAGTAGACGACATGACTAGCACTGCTGGCAGTTGTTTGCCAGTGAGTCTAGTCCATTTAAATTTTGGTTATACAGTTAGGGTAGTTTTCTATTAACTCATTCAAGTTAATTTTACTTTGGTTTAAAAACCATTGGTCTGGCGACCTATATATATGTTTCGCAATGACTTTATTTGGGTTCACTAAGTTTTTTAAAAGATTATCTTTAAAATTGGCTAGACACTTTGTGTATGTAGAAAGTGGATGATCATTAATGAATGAAAATCTTGTTAACAGTTATCTTCGATTTCAAATCTATGTGTTTGAAATTTTAATTTTGGTTTCTATGAAAATCTATTTCAAAGAAGGGGTTGTTATACTTTCTATATGTGCATAAAACTATTGGCAAATTCCATCTTTAAGAGCTTTTCATTTTGTTTTAGTGTACATGTGAAGTCTGTCGGCTTTATGTAAAGAGTTATATATGAATCAGTGCTTGCATTCATTTTGTATTGACTGGTGGATGCAATTACCTTTTAGTGCTTTCTGGTGAAAAGTATTCTATTGATTGTGTGTAATTTGGAGCTGATTGAATATTTATTAGAGGGAGTTGTACCTTAACTCAGAGGTTAATCAATATAATGATTTTCCAACTGTTTGGTAGAAAGTTTGTCTTTCTTTCCTCGACCCATAATGCATAAAGATTAAACAAATAAAGGGAGACAAATCTATTTACCAACACATGTATACACATTTATGTGTACACGTGTATACATATATGTGTGTACATGTATTTCCATATATGTATGTACATGTATTTCACTATTTGTATGTACATGTATGCATGTACATTTAGAGATGTGCGTGCTTGTATCTAGATGTATGTATCTAGATCTCTGCATGTACATATATGTATGTGCATAGGGGGGACGAGCCAGAACATGCGCACCCTAAATTTGGGGGAACACATGGCAGGCCACGTGGACCCACTCACCAACTTTGACCACTGGGCAACTAGTCTGCTGAGTTGGCTACACCAAATAATTTTTTTTGTATGTGTACATATATCAAGAGAGCAAAACTTTCAGAAATCAAAACACATTTAGAGGCAGGGGCCATAGCTTGAAAGGTCCACAAACTAATCTCTCACAAAGTCTTTTTGTGCTATCCAATTCATTTACATGTAATGTGATGATTGGGAAAAGTTGTCAACAATTGGAACAAGAACCCACAGAGCTTGCACAAATTAAACAAGTACCTTGGCAGATTGAACAATAAAGTATAATCTGCATAATCAAACATGTCTTGTTATCACAATTCTTAGATTCCTAAACAATGAGTACATGTCATCATTTGAAACCTTTGTAGTCCTGAATTATGTTGCACTGAAATATTCAAATTGAATGGTCTATGCATCACAATTCAAAAATATTAAGGTCTTCAAACGGTTGTGTGTTCTTGTTGGAGTGGATCCTGGACATCAATTCTTGTAAGCTGAAAACCATGCGTTTGAGGCATGAGTATTGAATGTTGTTGAGGTCGAAACACACGAAGAGCTAACTACATGGAAGGTGAGGTGACGTGTAGTTAATGCCACCACAAGGAAACTTTGAAAGTGGTGGGGGGAACTTTCAACTAAGAGGTTTGTGGATTGGGTGGGCATGTACAAGAATGCCACATGGCAACCCCATTCGAAACTGACAGATATATTAAATGGTTAACGATGTGGGCCCAACCATGATCCAGTCGACCCACCGAAGTGGCATAATTTCGACCACTCCCACGAATGGGTATAACACATGTGGCATTATGTCAGGTCAGTGCACAAGATTTTGATTTGGGGTACCCAACTCAATTGTGCAAAAATGATTACTACAAAGCAATGAAAACTTGATTCCTTCAAATTGATGAAAACTGAAGCATGTAGTTGTTCACACCTTTTCTCAATCATCCCATTACATGTGAATTGTAGCAACACACAAAACATGCGAAATGCACAAAATTGGAAACTAAAAAAAAACAAAAAAACAGGCATTTGTTAACAAATTGCTCAATCATCCCATTACTTGTAAATTAGAAAGCCATATTAAAAGATGGCAGAATCCATGTCGAATCAATGTCTTCATTACATATATTGTAGTTCTTACATGTAACTGTAAATCAGAAAGCCAAAAAATAGTATGACATATGTCTTTTTAGAAGTCACTTGAAATAACGAGGCAAATAGGTTCTTGGCTCTGTAGTTGATGCCCTCTATGTTGCAATGGGTACCATGTTCTCGTCACCTTCAGTTGCTTCACTAGAACTCAATTCACTTGGCATTGGGTTGCAATGTCTAGGGCTAGCACCATATGTTGGCACCCCTGCAATATAGTTTGAAGGAGCATAAAAGGTGGGGGATGGGGAAGTAGGTGAACAATTTAACTCTGTTGGAAAGTTTGGCAAGATTGTGTTCAACATATCATGCATTATGGGATGTCATTTAGGCAAAGGCATGGATGGACTGGATTCACTATTTAAAATCCTCTTTGTTGCCAAAATAGCCCTCTTCTCCTCGATTTCCCTTTCCTCAAGCTCGTGTTCCATCCTTGCCTTCTCTCGCCGATGTCTTTCATCTTTTTCCTTCTTCTCTAGTTCTTTTAGCCTCTCCTTTTCCTTACGTAGAATCACTTTCTCCTTTCTCTCTTGTGCCTTCTTTTCCTTTGCCAATAAACTTGCTGCCTTGTTTGCTTTGATCTGATCTTTCTTTATTTCTTTTGTCTCCAAGGCATTTGTCTTCTTCGTCTCTTGCACCATGAAAGCTTCCATGTACTCATCAAAAGTCAACAACTGCCCTTCCCGGCTCAAGCGGATGCCATTACCAACCCCCCTGCCATGTTTCTTGTTCACAATGTGAACTAGTAGCTTTAAGAATCGTGTAAGAGAGTTCTCCTGTTGGGAGTCAGGCGACTCACTTACTTGTGACAACAGGCTTTCGTCTTCCACATTACCAACTTCTGATGTTTCTTGTGTAAAAACTACATCATTTCTACAGTCAGATTGACCAGAATATGCATAGTAGTGCACCACCTCTGGCATGACACCTATTGGTGGTGAAGGGAAGGTGAATGTTCCCTGATCTTCTTGCCCTTGCAAGTCAACACCTAGATCCATTGCCCCTTCCACCACCCATGATGGTGCAATTTGCTCGGATGGAAGACCAAGACTATCATCCACACAATCAACTACAGTTGCACCAATATTCTCAGCTGGTTGTTCACTGCCCACTTGTCCATTTGAATCTGATTGACAGATAAGAGCAATATTTTCAGCAACCACTTTCGATGACACATGAACACCCGAAAGGTTGAGCATGTTCTGCACTGCAGATGCATCTTTGCCATCGTTAATCTTGAATGTGTTGTTGGGCTTCATGTCATCCATGAGAGCATCAAGATTGAGGGGCCATATACAGTCCTTATGAATCATGCTACAATATTGGAAACAGTCAATGCCTTAGCCAAAGACTTGTTGCCTATTTTTGTTGGTTCTGCCATCCTGATTTCTACATTCGGGAACCTTGCTATCTACGCGCCTCTTTTTGATTTGAAGTACGTATTGAATGGAGATAACACACTCACATCAAGTGGTTGCATCTTATGAGAGGTGTGAGGTGACAATGTGAGCAAGTCTATGCCTAACATCCTTTCCTCTTGGATGGTTGGCAGTGCAACATCGCTGCCATGGCAATCAAATATCAGCATGTGCCTGTTGGTGGGTGATACACCCCCTGGAATAGAGCGCTTGAAGTGGTGCAACCAATTAAGGAGTGATTCCTTGGTCATCCAAGCATGTTGTTGTTGCCATGCAAGAACCCGACTCGCATTTCAAGAGATAATTCTATAACTGCCTCTTCCCTTTGAACAAATAGAAGCCTGGTATGCTTTGCCCGGAAGCGTAAATGCAACAGAGTATTGTAATCCATTCATGACTCTTCGGGAGTGTATAAGACACATTTTGGCTTCCTTTCCTCACAAGCACCCTCATAGCCCCATTTCTGCTAGCCATCACACCAGTTTCGTCACAGTTCCAAATACGAGCAGGACCATATGGATTAGCGACATAGTCTTTTGACAAAGTATCGTAGAAAGCAGACACAATTGTTGATCACAGACTCAGTGACCTATCTTTGTTGAGGCCTTTAGCTATTTGCAAGTTGAGTTTCAGACGTCGGGCCTTGAAACCAGATCGCCACGACTTCCCAGGCATGCCATCCTTGAAAGGGGTTGGTCTAGTCTCACAAATCTAAGAGACAATTGCCTTCAAGTTGATTATCTTGAGACCATGACCAACTACAACCATCTCTTGGCACCACTAAACAATATCTTCTTCTTCTTTAGTGGTGAGGATTGTTGGTGGACTCTTCTTGGATGTGGTTGTGAGACCACCCAACCATTTTGATACTGTTGCAGTTGGGATGCCCCATTTCTTTGATGCACCCTGTATGGACATGTCATTGTCCTCAACATCATGAAGTGCACCTTCCATGTCCATTCCCAACCACAACTTTTGTTGCATAGTAAATTTTACTGAATTTGAAGGTGGTGTATAATCCTCCACCATGGGTGGGATAGGCTATTGTTCGGGATCCTCTACTGCTAGGAGTATAGGGTTTGGATTATTCTCAACATGAGTCGGGGCTTCTACTTCTACAGGGACCATGACTCCTCTTTTATGTGAACAAACCCTTGTGCATGCTGATATGTTCTTTGTACCATGAGGAGCCATCTTGTCTACCTTCCACGTCTGCACACAACAATAGGAACATGCATTTTAGTTGTCCAAACATTTAAATTACATAGATAAATAACAACTATACTATATTATGACTAATATGTTAGTTAAGATGAGAGGGGGGGTGAATCATAAAAAATCACAATGCAATATATTCACCAAATTCAACCTCGGTAGCCTTTACTGATATGCAACTATGACTGTAAATCATTCAATACTCATAAACAGATACACTTAAAACATCATAATACATTTGACACCAGATTTTACGTGGAAACCCAAATAGGGAAAAACCACTATGGGATTTCAAACCCACTAAGAAATATACCCTTCTAGAGTATGCTCGGTTAAAAGCCAATCCAGTTACAGATTACAAAAACACATTGCTAGATGTGACCCGGTTAAGGGATTTCCCTCAGACTTGTTAGAGTCTTGCACTTTGTTAGAAGTGACATTGTCAAAGGATTTCAAACACTCATTTAGAATGTTACCTTGCTAGAGGGTTTACAAATAAGACTGTTAAGTCCACTCGATTAAGAGATTTCCTGTCACTTACAAAATAAATAATAGTAATAAAATATATCTGCAACTTCACATCTGAAATGCTAAAGCAAATTCTATGTGCTCAAAACAATCTTGTCATAAGACTTATCTTGCTTCTTGTTGGGCTTCTGAATCTATTCTTCAATCAGATCTTCAATCTTCTGTGCTCGGTGATCACTACTGTAGTGTCACTGTTCTTCTATTTTGCCTGCATGCATTGTTCATCAACAGTTTCTTATTTATGAACAATACCTAACCTCTTAATCTCCTTGATCACATTTCCCATGATCAATCTTAGCCATCAAATCTTCAAATGTGACTAGGTTCATTGTATCCTTCGATCTGAAAACATTTTACCTCGCCTTGGAACTTGTGATAGGTTAAGACCGTTCAATCTGCATTGTAGATCTATCTCTTGTATTTTCGATGTCGTAGATCCTCAACAAACTTCTTGCATGACATACCAATCATTTGATCAACTCTAGCTCATTGGCATTCTACATTTAATAATGTATTTATCCAACCAATGCATTTTGTTATTACTCGATTGTTACTCGGTAAATACTGAACTTCGCTCGGTAGATATTCTGCCTTCTTTAACCGATAGTGATAACCTTAGGGTTTACCGACTGGCATCTTGCTCGGTAACATAGAATAGTATCAAGCCTTAACTAATTCTATAGCTTGAAATCTTTTCTCCTTCTTGTTTGGTGTTTGAATACTCATATATAGGATATCAAAACAATCAAAACAACATAATCTCATCACTATCTAACTTGGTAATAGTTGCCCATTGAATAACTTATTATTCCCCTTTTATTTTCACATTCATGTGTCTCTTACCAACATCTTTATACTTATCAAAACATACTCATTATGATATGACAACATCATACTGAATCAAAAAATCAATTGCTTGACATCAATGACAAAATAATATTATTAAGATAGTAATCATCCTTTCTCAATTATATCAACAATCTCCAACAACCTTCTCAATATCCTCATACCAACAAACTTACTGAGATGCTAACAATCTCCCCCTTTGGCATTGATGGCAAAACCAACTTTAATGGCAATACCAACATGATTTATTTCAATTGATTCGGATTCGGATTGCTATTTAAACTTCTCTAAAATTTTCTAGAATTCTCCCCTAGTCGTTAGTCTTCTCCTAGCTTCTTCTATTGGTTCCTTACAAATTAGTCTCCTCCCCCTTTGACAACAATGCCAAAAAGAAAAACTAATTCATGATTTCTCCTTTGTGAAGTAATTTCCTTGCAGTCTCATTCACGGTCAGAGCATCTTTGTCTTCAATCACTTTTTCTTGCACAACTTTAGGCAACCTCCTAAAGTGTGTAAAGCAACATCAACTCATAAATAGTTATCCTTTAGATTCATAGAATTGATGCTTTCATTGAACTCTATCAGTGAGTACTAGATAGGGGTAGGACCCCTAACTGACTTCTGAGATACTCAAAAGTGTCCCTTGGCAATGGCTTTGTGAAAATATCTGCTATTTGTTCCTTTGAACCGATATATTCCAGCACAACTTTCTTCTCTTGAACTTCTTCTCTGAGATAATGATACTTTATAGAGATATGCTTTGTCTTAGAGTGCATTACCGGATTCTTTGAAATGTTAATGGCACTAGTATTATCACAAAATATAGTTACTGGCTTGGTAACTTTCTCATTCATACCTTCCAACAGTTGTTTGATCCATGCTATATTGGTACAATTCAATGCTGGAGCGACATATTTAGCTTCAGTTGTTGACTGTGAAATGAATCCTTGTTTCTTGCTAAGCCAACTTACTAGTTTATCTCCCCAAAAGAAAGCTCCACCGCTTGTGATTTTCTTGTTGTCAATGTTTCCTGCCCAATCAACATCAGTATAGACTTTTAAGTCAAAAACATTTCTCTTTTGATATACTAAGCCATAATCTTCAGTGCCTCTCAGGTATCTAAAAATTCTCTTGATTGCTGTCAAATGAGTTTCTTTGGGATCTGCAAAAAATCTTGCAACTATACCTACTGCATGTGCTATATCTGGCCTACTGTGAACCACATATTGAAAATTTCCAATCATAGATCGGTAAAGTGTCTCATCAACAGATGCAGATTCATCACTCTTTGATATTTTACAACTGGTAGTCATAGGAGTACCTACAGGTTTAGAATCCTCCATTCCAAATTTCTTCAAGATTTCCTTTTATACTTGGATTGAGTAATGAAAATCTCATTTTTCATTTGTAGTATCTGTAAACCTATAAAATACTTTATTTCACTGATTTATGACATCTCAAATTCTTTGCACATTTCATTTCCAAAGTTCTTGCATAAGGAGTCATTTCCACAAAAAATAATATCATCAACAAATATGGTTGAAAGCAATATTCCATTGTTTTCATCATTTGTCATATACATGTTGTTGTTTTCACTTGTCCTTCTAAATCCTATCTTGATCAAATAAGAGTGTAGTCTTTCATACCATGCTCTAGGTGCTTGCTTTAAACCATATAATGCTTTGTTCAGCTTACATACCTGATCTTTATTCTTGTCTTCAATAAATCCTTCAGGTTGTTCAATATAAACTTCTTCTTCTAGTATACCATTCAAAAATGCAGATTTAACATCCACTTGATATACCTCAAAATTTTTGTAAGTAGCATATGCCAACAAAGTTCTCACTCCTTCAAGTCTTGTCATAGGTGCAAAAGTCTCACCATAATCAATTCCTTCTTCTTGAGCATATCCTTTGCAAACTAGTCTTGCTTTATTCCAAATGATCTCTCCTTTTTCATTTAGCTTGTTTCTGAAAATCCACTTTGTACCGATTACATTTTTCTCTTCTGGTCTTGGGACCAGTGTCCATGTTTCATTTTTCTTGATTTTTTCAATTTCTTCTGTCATAGCATTTATCCAATCTTCATTACTAAATGCCTCTTTTACTATCCTCGGTTCAAAATCAGATATCAGACATGTGTTTTGTCTCAGTTTGTTCCTTGTCATCACTGGATCATCCTTATCTCCTATAATCTGACTTGATGCATGATTTCTTCTGACATACTTGGCTAATATAGGCTCGGTATGCTCTGTTTGATCTTCTTCATCACTCGGTAACTGAGTATTTTCTTCATTTTCTTCATCAACTTTCTTGATTGGACATAAACAAATTCTTCATAATCTTCTTGTTCTTTGGAATTTCCTTCATCATTTCTTTCTGTAAATTCATCAATTTTCACATTTGCACTTTCCACTATTTTGTTAGATGATTTGATCAGACATTTAAATGCTTTACTTCTAGAAGAATAGCCAAAAAATGTTCCTTCCTCACTTTTCTGATCAAACTTTCCATTTTTGTCATCTTTGTGAACATAACATCTACTTCCAAATATTTTAAAATAACTTACATTAGGTTTCTTATCATACCAGATTTCATATGGTGTCTTCAAAGTTCCTTTCTTCAGTTGTACTCGGTTCAAGGTGTAAACTGTAGTGCTGATTGCTTCTCTCCAAAATGTTTGAGGTACCCTTTTTTCTATAATTAGGGTTCTAGCACAGTCTACAATTAATCTCTTTCTTCTTTCAGCTATCCCATTTTGCTGAGGTGTCCTCGGTACAGACACTTGTCTCTTTATACCATGATCATTGCAAAATAGGTTAAATTCATCATAAATGAATTCTCCTCCTCTATCAGATCTTAGACATTTCAACTGTCTTCTTGTTTCTTTTTCAACTCTAGCCTTATACCATTTGAACATTTGAAAGGCTTCTGATTTTTCTTTTAAAAACATAACTGGCATCATTCTTGAGTAATCATCCACAAATAATATGAAGTATTTATCTCCATAATAACTTTGAACTTTCATAGGACCACAAAGATCAGTGTGCACTAGATCTAAAATTCCTTTAGAAGTGTAGGACTTACTTGTAAAGCTTGACTTTGTCATCTTACCCATCTGGCATCCTCGACATATTGCATTCTCAGGTTTTTCCAGGCTCGGTAGACCTCTTACTCAGTGCTTCTTACTTATTTTGATCAGGTTATCAAAATTTACATGACAAAACCTTTTATGCCATAACCAGGTGTCTTCTAGTTTAGCATACAGACAATTGTTCCAAGTTGAGTCAAGATGAAATGTATTACCTTTTATTGTGTCCCGGTAGCAACCAACTTTCCATGTTTGTCACGAACTTTGACACTTCCCTTTTCGAATTCTATTCGGTATCCTATATTGTTTAGCTGTGCTACACTCAACAAATTGTATTTCAAACCTTCAACCCAGTATACATCACCACATTTAGCATTGTCATGGTGCATCATTACCAAATCTTACATATCCTCCACCATAGTCTTCTAAGTTAACAAACTTGTGTTTATCACCTGTCATGTGATGTGAGCATCCACTATCTATGATCCAAGAATCATTTTTATTTATGTGAGATATTAGGGCTTTTTCCTCATACCTTTATTCATCTGATCCATCTTTGATAGCCACATAAACAACTTACTCTGTATCAGTCCCATCATATTTATCATTGTTGGATTCCTCATCAGCTACTAGGCATGTCTTTCTATTTTTCCTTTTGAAGTCTCGGTGTCCTCTATATTGGTTGTCTTTCTGTCTGTCATCTCGATATTCTCTTTTTTCACTAGATTCTTTGTCAGGACAGTTAGAAGCCATATGTCATATTCTATCACAGTTAAAACATTTTAAAGGTAACTTTCCTTTATACTTACCTTTGCCTCTCGATAACCTTCTGGCTAATAATGCTTCAAACTCTCTTTGCTTTCTGATTTCTTCATATAGTTTGTGTACCTCTTCCATGTTTTTGTGAAATCTTTCACTTGCTCCACTGTGATTTCCTTTAGTATACTTATATATTCTATCATTGTAATCATCAGATTCACCAATATGAAAAGAACTAAATGCATATTGAACTTTATTTATCGAAGACCCACTGTTATCAAAATTACTTAACTCAAATGCATGTAGCTTACCGATAGTAGCATCCAAAGAGACTGGCATGTTTGGTACAGACCTTAATTCATTGATTGCAGAGACTCAAATGGCATAAGTAGGTAGAAGTGTTCTAAGCAACTTACTTGTTACATCCTTGTCTTCAATAGTTCCTCCTGCTCCTTTGATTTGATTGACAGTTTCCTTTGACCTTGTACTATATTGGGTTATGTTCTCACCTTCATTCATTCTCATGGATTCAAGTTGACCTCTTAGACTGTCTACTTTTTCTCTCCGAACATGTTCATCACCACCATACACAGATATAAGCTTGGTCCACATCGCTTTGGCATCATTGCAGCCTTCTAGATCATTAAACTCTGAGTCGGTTAATGCTGATGTTATTTCAATCATAGCTTGAATATGTTATTGCTTTGCCTTTATCTCTTCCATTGTCATTGGGTTGGTGCTAGGTGCTATGTAATCATTCTCTAGATAATATGTTGCATATTCTCCAATTCGTGATAAGTGCAACTTCATCCTTTTCTGCCATGTGGAGAAACTTGACTTGTTCAGCTTTGGTGCATCCCTTTTATACATCTTCGGATCTTGCCTCAAGTACCTTTAAACTTTTCTTCCGGAGTCCAAAGCTCTGATACCAATTGTTAGTTAAGATGAGAGGGGGGGGTGAATCATAAAAACTCACAATGCAATATATTCACCAGATTCAACCTCGGTAGCCTTTACTGATATGCAACTATGACTGTAAATCATTCAATACTCATAAACAGATACACTTAAAACATCATAACACATTTGACATCAGATTTAACGTGGAAACCCAAATAGGGGAAAACCACTATGGGATTTCGGACCCACTAAGAAATATACCCTTCTAAAGTATGCTTAGTTAAAAGCCAATCCAATTATAGATTACAAAAACACATTGTTGGATGTAACCCAGTTAAGGGATTTCCCTCGAACTTGTTAGAGTCTTGCACTTTGTTAGAAGTTACTTTGTTAAAGGATTTTAAACACTCATTTAGAATGTTTGGGTGTTTAGCATTGTGGTTTTGGGTTTATTCCCTTGTGTTCGTGATCTTTGTCATGTTTGAGTTTCATAGCATTTGGATTTGTTTCCAGTGAGATATGGATTTTGGTATTGGCCCAGTTGATATGTTCTTACCAGTTAGTCTGGCAGTGTGTTGAGCAAAGATGATTTCGGGTTGCGGTTGATCTTTGTGACTTGCGGATCGTTAGAGGTGTTGATTTGGGTCTTGGCCAGTATTCTTGGAGGTCTACACATCGTTTTATGATTTGGAGATTGTTCTTAGTGATTTGAGCCGGCATGTTACCATTGCACGTTTCATGAACCGGTTGGTCTTTGGGTTGACTTGATTGAGTTGTAATTATTTGCAAGCGGTATAAATGGAAGCCGATGAATCATTTGAGGATATAGGGTGGTGATGAAAGGATAAAGATGATTAAATATTTTGAGTAATTCAAACATAAATGCACATCTATATATACAGATATAATCAGAAACAAAAGGAAATATAATGTTTGAAAGTGTGTATTTACATGTATATATGTATATATAGATATGCTCATCTGAATATACATACATGTACATGATTTGATATGCAATTGCATTTCATCATTTCAAACATTGAAAACCACTTTAAGGGTCTCAATTGAAGAGTTTCAGTGTACATCCATGTAGGTGTGTTTTGAATCACGGTTTTATGCACAATTTGCATCTCATTTTTACAAATGTTGGGGTTAAGTGTTTGAAATTCCTTGGTTGAGGGTTTCATTGTCACTGTTTGTAGGAGTCAATTGAAGAGTTTGAAAGTTTGAATTAAAAGATTGAATCAGTGTTTCATTAAACGTTTTAATGTACACATGTTCACACACACACACACACACACACACACACACACACACACACACACACACACACACACACACACACACACATATGTGTGTGTGTGTGTGTGCATATATGTATATTCATACATGTGACTATATATACACAAACACACACATATCATACATATATGTGTCTGTATGTATTTTTTATTTTGTATATGCATATAAACTATATTTTGTAAATGCATATAACATATATACACCCAATATTTTGATATGGGGTGGCCAACTCATGTGTCTATCGGGCCAACAGTCAAAGGTGATAGCCACGTGGACCCCCAAGGTAGGGTGTGCACATTCTTGCTTCTCTCCCTTACATGAATGGAAATTATATGTGTTGCCATGGGTATTAATTAAAAACACATGGGAATTGCAAAGGGACACTATTAATTGGTTAATAAATGATAAGATTGAGTGAGAGAATAAAAATCCAATAAATGATAAAATCCTACAAAGTTGATTACAACGCGTATGACAATTAATGCCATGCCCTAGTGGGATGAGTTGGCGTTATCCTCTTACCTTATGGGAAGTGTGCATTGAGTTGGGAGAGACACGATATATTTAGGATGCTACCATATAAGCAAAAGCAGTTAAGTTGCCATTTAATATATCTTTTGGTAAGAGTTTAAAGGAGTTAAAAAAAAAGCCATTTCGTGGATAGTTTTGGCAAGTTTCTTCATCTGTGTAGTGGATGGGTGGGTGTTGGGCAGTTGCAGATAAAATGGAAGCCACTTTCACCGTTTACACAGTGAAGCAACAGTTGGCTTTTGTTGACAAGATATCTGAGAAAATGTTGAAATCCATTTTCAAGTAAAGTGATGAATTTTTTTTGAGATATTCAAAGTTGTTACTTGGGGATTGCTTCATGGAAACACGTCACTGGTGTCGCATGAATGTGGATATCATTAGCATGGTGGTTGCATGGGGGTTGGAGATTGGGAAATCTCTGACAAGGTAAAGTGGTTGATGAAGGCATGCATTGGGGAGGAATGGCTTGATGGCCTCGATGATTTGCTCCTCGTGACAATTCTGGGTATTGGGTTTGATCTTTAGAAGGGGGAAAACAAAGGTGGAGTTAGTACCATCTTCCCCTTTATTAGATGGAAATTTGGGGAGGATTGACAAGAAAGGAGGGTAAAAGCGGCCCTGGGCTGGACAATGTTGGAGCTATTTTTGCATCAGAAAGAGTTGGGCCTTGATGGCCATGGAACAAACAAGTGCAGAGGGAGGTGAAGGTGAAGATGTAGAGGGAAGTGGAAGTTCGTAGGAAGATGGAGGTTTGGAAGATGATGAAGATTATACCCCACCCCAGTCAACTAACTGTATGCTAGAGTCATGGGTAAAGGAGAATTGAAGGTTTTTTGGATGAATTTTTTGTAAGCTTTGTAATTGTTATTGTTTTAAAACTAAATGGAACAGTTCAAACAAAATCAATAAACGTATCGACAAAGTGTGACAGTAAAGGACTGTGAAGATGTAGGGTAACAAGATTAATATATGTGTGTTTTTGTTGAAGCTCCTCTATTGGTGTACCTATTTTCTCCTCCTTAGTGCTTGCCATGTCTTTCTCTTGTTGCAATGCTTGTTGCGTGTTTGTCTGTGACTGCAATGAGATGAGACTTTATTTTTTATACAAACATTTTGTGGTTTCCCCCTTTTAATGTTCTGATTCAAATTTGAAATTTGAATGTCCATTGAATTTGCAGAGGCAATTCATTTAAGACTGATTTGATTGTTTTATAATGGAATATGGTGGCCTTACACGCTTGTTGTCATCGTTGCAGGTGGGAGAAGTCATGAGAGGACCAGTAAGCGCACGTTAAAGATACCTGAAGGTGATGGTTCAAGCGGTACAGATGGGATGGAGGGTTGGCAACTATGTCAAGGACCTAAACGTACACGTGGACCTAAACATTTAGTTAAGTGCTATATGATGGGTCGCGTTTGGGTTCACGTGTGTGTGGGTGGCAATGTGAATTTTTTATTTATGTTCATAATGTTGGTGTTGAAGTCTGTAAACTTGTCATATTTTCCTCCTTTATGGTTTTATATAGACACTTAACTTTTGTTATTTTAGGCCACTTTATGGCACGCTAACTCGTGCACGTGGCCAGACTTGACATGTTTTTAGCGGTCGTACTTGTTTGACCCTTTCAATGTGGCACACAATGTTTTATATTTAAATATAATGGATACACTTTGGCTCTAAAACGTGTTATGTTTGTATGTTCATGTTTATTGATTTAATTTCGTGTATATTTTTGGGTTGGGGTGTGTATGTTTTGGCAGGTTAGGCGATCAAGTGGGGTCCAGACAATGCATGAACTATATTACATTCTGGAACCCGCACACATATTGTCTCCTCTCCCCTATAAGAGTTTATCTTAACATATCCATAACAATAAACAAAAACGCGAGAAGATAAAAGATCTAAAGTTAAAATATTAGATATATTATAGCCATTAATAATAGTAACATACATTAATATAAGCATACTAATATACTTATATATAATATTAGTATAAATAATTTAATTATTAATATAAATTAATAATTATGACATAATAATATGTTTAATATTGTGAGATTTTGCCAAGATCAATAGCTCAATGAAAAGTACAAAATAGAGAGACAAAATATTGAGAGGAATAAACTGTATTCTATCAAGATGAAATACTGATCAACTGGATCATCAAAAGTTACATACAATGTAGATGAGCTTGCTTATAAAGGCAAGGCTAAGAGACAAGAGAGCACACAATGATGACATGTGGCTCAATGAGATGCAAGGGTAGGTAGGGGTAGGTAGGAGAAATAGTAGAATATTCCACATGAGGTGGATCACCCACCAAAGGTGGAATTATCACTCCACAATAAGTGGATATGATAGAGTAATAACAAGATCACACCATAAAAGGTGGAAATTCTCCTACATACACACTCCCAATGTAGCACATCTCCCTAAGTGACTCATATGCAAACTATTATGATATGCATGTACCTAAGTAAACTTAAGTATAGTGTAATTATATCCAACATGAATAAATAATTACACCAACACCCCCCCTTAAGTGCAACTTAGGGGAATGCACTTAAGTCTGCAATGCAAGTAAGTAATTCAAGATGGGTCTCGGCTACTAGGCCATGTTAGGTACCCATGTACAAATGTAAATGCAATGCAATCTCCCATAAAGCGGGGAAAGAGAGAAAAACCCAATGGGAAAAACCCTCCCCCAAAAGAGAGATGAAACCTATATACAAAGGAACTCTCGAAGAAGTATGTGAAGGACAAAACCCCATGTGAGGAAAAAGTCCCCCCCATATGAAAGAAGAAGAGAGACCAAGTAGCCCCCCCTCAAGGTAGAATCTACACCAATGGTAGAAGCTCAAAGATGAATGAAGAAACTACTCCACGAATGTCTAACAACGTTCCTCCCCTTGGGAAGAAACAAAACCAAAGGTGTATCCATGAAGTCCCCCCAAACATGAAGGGAAGATGTAGGAAAAAAACTCATGATGAATGAAATCTCTAAAAACTGCTCAAGTGTCCCCATGTCGATGATGAAAGTTACCCCCTCCAAAGGTGGCGAACTGCTCCACACTGCTGAAAAAGGCACTCCAAGATCTAGTGGAGAAGAATGTAGAACAAGATCCAAAGACTTGCATGTCTCCTCTAAAGATAAAGAGACCTTCTTCAACTATTGTACAAAAGTATCCACAATCATGTCAACCTCTAAAGAATGATCATGTAGAGAATGCATAAGAGGGTCAGAGTGTTCCCTCGCAACAATTGAAGAAGGATCATCTTCATCAAAGAGAAGATGAATGTCATCAATGATGTCTCCCAAATATGTAATGTAGTACTCCACAAACAAACCTGCAATGTCTGTCAAGTAGTCATCCCAATGAACTGAAGCTGGAAGACAAGATATATCCTGCTGCACTGAATCACAAGAAGGAAAAGTTGTCACACTATTTAGGTGGTGTGATATCAATAAGAGGAGATGAAATACATAGCTCAAGAATGGGGTCACATGTGAGAACACCCAAGTTCAAGTACCCAAAGTTCTCCTCAAAATCTGAATCATCATGTGAAGAATCAACCTCATCAATAGGACCAAAATGTGAAAAGGAGTACAACTGAGATGCATGATCAACCATCCCAGTTGCAATGATAGCTCTAGTCTCCAAGTCTGTAATGATAATTGAATCAGGTGTGAACTCCACAGTTTTCCTAGTTGCCCCATGTGTGATTTGATAGATGGAAAGAAGATTGTTTGTCAAATGGGGTACACACAACACATCATTAAAGGAGTTATCACCAATGGAAATAGATCCTTTCTCAATCACATCCATGTATGTATGATTGCCCATCAAAATCTGTAGCATGTGGCAAGGCTCAAATGAAGAGAACATATACTGCGAAGATGCCATATGATGAGAAGCCCTTGAATCTAGAAGCCATCTCCCCAAATCATTACTTGTAGTAACACAAAGAGCTTGTCCCTTTCCTTTATATGTCCCAAAAGAGTGATCCTTTCCTTTATACTTTTCTTTAGAAGAAGAAGTCGAAGTAGACATTCTAGAAGGCAAACCGATTTTGTTCTTCTCAAGAAGATGTTTCAATTCATCAATATCCTTCTTGTAACAACAATGCTCATCATGTCCCGACTTCTTGCAATAGGCACAAAAAAGATTGTCCTTATTTTATTTCCTCTTAGGTGAGGAAGTAGAATCAACTTGTTGTGGAGAGGAGGATTGTGCTCCATCTTGTTGTGGTTTAGACTTAGGTTGCTTTTGGTTCTTGCCTTTTCCTTGATTGCTTTGAATCCCTTTATTAGCCACCAAAGCTTGTGACTTTGAAGATTTGAGAATCCCCATCTTGGTCAATTTAGATTGCTCAAGTATCAACATCTCCATGAATGCATCGAATGAGGGAGAAGTGTATGAGGAACCTTGAGCTAACCTATAGGTGTGAAATCTAGATACAAAGGTTGCATACTCTGATGGAAGTTTGTCCAACAAGTTGTAAACCAATTGAGCATCCTTTTTGTCAATGCCAAAATCCTTTAGCTTTTCTCTTAGCTCATTTGATTTTGTGACATAATCTTGTGATGTCATGGAAATGGGGACAAGGCAACAACAAAGTTCAATGTTAATAAGTTAGTTTCAACCATAAAAACAAAACAAAGAACTAAAAACCATTCCAAACATATCAAAAGAGATTTCAAAAAGCATGAAAGAAGTTTAACAAAATAAAAGAAAGGAGAAGAGCCTCCCTAAGATGCTTCCATGATGCCTTTTGATGCTTCTCCCTTGTTTCTCCCCTCTCCAAGTCCCAAATGAGTATAGCTCTCAGCTTTTAGCACTATCCATGGATGCCATATGGAGATTCAAGATGGTTGAATATGATAAGCAAATGCTATGCAAGTGTAGACAATGATGCTATGAAAAAGCTCTATGCTAATACCTGTATAACAACAATACTCTAATGCTTCCTTCCTTTGCTTGAGGAGAAGGGTTCTATTTATAGAAGAAATGGGGAAATGAAGGGTTAAGATTGAGCAATCTTAACAAGGGTTAGGATTGAAAGATATTCAATCCATGTGAGACTTTCAACTCAATCCCATGTTGACAAGTGTCACCATGAGGAGGCTTGAGAGGAGAGATAAGGAGCATTAAATGCTTGAGGGGACATGATGGTTACCCTAGTCAAAGAAATAAATGCTTTGAAGAGACACATGGGTTACATGAGGGTTAAGTTAGGGGTCAAAGTCCTTAACCATGGGTGCAAGTGGAATTAACCATTAATGGTCATGTAAGAGCCATAAGTGGTTTGGAAGGCTTTAGAGGTTAATTTGTTGAACACACAAATCATTAATTGCTTTTCAAAGACTTTGGAGTCTTTGAGAAGTGACTCCAATTTGCTTAGGAATGTGACAATATTTAGGGGATGGATTAGGTTAATTAGGAAAGGTTTAGAAGAATCTAGAAGGGGTTTAGGCATGCAAGTGGATTTTGTTGGAAAATGCAAGTGGGAGAAATTTTGGTATTTTCAATTAAAATAAAATCATTTATTTCAATTAAATGGTGTAATTTGCATTTGGATAAATATTCAAATAAATATTAATTTATTTAAATGAGAAAAAGGAAGATAAAGCATTAAAATGCTTGAAGACTTTGAGGGAAACCATTAAAGGCTTGAAGACTTTAAGGAAAACCATTAAAGTCTTAAGAAGACTTTAAGGGAAGCCATCAAGTTTGAAGACTTTAAAGCCATCAAGTTTGAAGACTTTAAGGGAAACCATTAAAGGTTTCAAGTGGGTGAGGATAAATAGGATTTTAAATAAATAATTTATTTAAAATAGTTGTGCAACTTGCTTTTGTAGGAAAATACAAGTGGGTGGAGGATAAAGGTGATTTAAATAAATAATTTATTTAAAATAATTGTGCAACTTGCATTTGTAGGAAAATGCAAGCGGGTAGAGGATAAAGGTGATTTAAATAAATGTTAATTTATTTAAATGTGAGAGGTGGGATTTTGGGGGATTTAAATAAATATTAATTTATTTAAATGTGAGAGAATATTTAATTAAATAAATATGATTTATTTATTTAATTAATGGTCTGAATTTGTTAAGTGAATTAAATCAAATAAATTGAATAATTTATTTAATTAATAGGAGAAGAGGGTTTTAAGATGAATTAATTAAATATTAATTTAATTAATTATTAATTGATGGTTAAATAATCAAATAAATACTAAGTATTCATTTAATTAAGTGGACAGATTTATGTGACTACATCTTGGATTGTATCAAGATCCTTGGGATCCAATGTTGTGAGTTCACTATCAAGCTTGTAGCCCTTAATCTCATCAACTTGGCCATAATTTTTTTCATAAATATCCCAAGCCTCTTTGATTGTTGTACACTTCTCAATGTGAAAAATGAGGTCATCTGATACATGGTTTCTAAGAGTTCCAAGTGCCATAGAGTTTTTAGTGATCCATTCAACTTGAGCATTAAGATCAACATTAGGATCAAGTGGTGTTGTTATAGTTCCATTTACATAATGAATGAGTCCTTTTTCCATTAGTTTACTCCATGCCTTAATCTTCCATGAAGCATAATTATGAGGAGTTAAAAGTGGAAATTTAGGAGAACCCATAGCACCAAAATGAAAAAAACACAAGATAGAGAGAGGTACAATCACACAAGACACCCCCTGAATTACTCAATCAAGAACCCCCCCCAAAATGATGATTTGACACTTTATACTTAGTGCATGTACAATGGGCCACTTGCAAAAAAAGGCAAGGTGGACTTATGATTTCAACTTTACAGCTGTCTCAAATAGGCTATAAGAGACCTCAACAAATATTGCTAGTGATCTAAACTGAGATCCAAGCAAAATACAAGTACCAAATAGGCCAAAATGACTAAATACTGAAAGTGCAATTTTTACTCAAAATCACTAGAAACTAATAGCAGATTATGAAACTAGATGAAAAATTATGCACTTAAAAAAAAACAGCACCTAAAAAGAAGGTCGTATGACCCCAAACGAAGCCTCTGAAGTTGCAAAATTGAGGATGAGACAGGTACAGTCATCAAAAACTCCAAGTTGTGAAAAATCTATCCATCAAAATTAGAAAAATCCTCCACCATTGTGAAGAGCATGACAAATTAGCCCAAATAGAAAAAAATTGCACCAAAAAAGGAGCAAAAATGAGCAACATATGGCCTCCTGAAGTCGAACTGCAAAATCAAAAAACCAAATGGTGAGGGGGGTAAAATTTTTCAAAATACTTCTGATCTAGGCTAATGTCAATAATTCATGAATTTAAATTTTATGGTCATCATCAGGACATCGCTCCCCCTGCACAGACAGTCTGTACGGTACATAAAAATGATGTGGTGTTGACGTGTCTGTATAGTCAACTAACGTGGATTGCTGACTGGTCACTATTTGTATGATGAGTTGTCTGTACAAAATCCCTGACTGGCAGTGGCGACTGGGCAAGTCAAACAAACCAAATTTCTCCACGTGTCTAGTGACTATACAAGGTGTTTAGCCCACGGGCTAGTGGCCACCTGCCATGTGGCAGACGTGGGTCCTACCAGTTTAAAAGGTTGTCGAAGTCCAGGAGGAGTCACTAAGACCGGAGCAGGGAGCTACTCGGGCGGCGAGGATGCTGAGAAGCAACGACGATTGGAGGATAGGAGGCAGGGCTACCGAAACAGGTGTGGATGACGCGTGGCTTGGCAAGTTTCCATGTGTGAGCAAACGGTGGCAGACGACGGCGTAGGCAGGAGACTGGCGGGAGTGGTAGCAAATTGTCGACGGGCTGAGGGAGTTGGGGTCATGGCGGTGCAGGAGAGATGTCAATGGGAGATAGAAGATGCAGAGTACGGGCGAGGGAGAAAATGGTGGCCGATGCGAGCATGGTGTCGCTGGTGAAGAAATTGGATGGAGGTATGACGACAGTCCCGAGACCCTGCGTAAACCTACAGACTAGCAAGTACGGGGTACCAACCAGGGTGGGGTAATGCCCCCCTCGACAATAATAAAATAAAATTTAGACAATAAAGTTTTTCAGTAGCCCTAAAAATTATTCTGCAATATAATAAATAATGAAATAAAAAAATCGTAGAATAAAATAATATTTTTTTTTTACCAAAATAATATTGTACGACCCGTATAGGCTAAAAAATTTCCTCCAACACCCGAAATTCACTTTTCACAAAAAAAAAAGGCCGAATTTATAGTCAAAATTCATGGAAACGACCTCTTGGACTCAACCGTGATGTCCAAATTATTGTAGGACGCCCCCAAAAATGTAGATCTCCAAATCTAAAAATTGAAGCCTCCAAAATGTCTCTAAAAGACTGATCAATGAAGCCCTTTAGGCTTTGATACCATGCGAGTTTTTGCCAAGATCAAGAGCTCAATGAAAAGTACAAAATAGAGACACAAAATATTGATAGGAATAAACTGTATTCTATCAAGATGAAATACTGATCAACTGGATCATCAAAAGTTACATACAATGTAGATGAGTCTGCTTTTAAAGACAAGGCTAAGAGATAAGGGATCACACAATGATGACATGTGGCTCAATGAGATGTAAGGGTAGGTATGGGTAGGAAGGAGAAATAGTAGAATATTCCACATGAGGTGGATCACCCACCGAAGGTGGAATTATCACTCCAAAATAAGTGGATATGATAGAGTAATAACAAGATCACACCATAAAAGGTGGAAATTCTCCTACATACACACTCCCAATGTAGCACATCTCCCTAAGTGACTCATATGCAAACTACTATGATATGTATGTACCTAAGTAAACTTATGTATAGTGTAATTATATTTAACACGAATAAATAATTACACCAATAAATATTATAATAATTTATAACAAATTAATATACATATTATTATATTTTACTATCTAGTAAGGAATATATTATAATATAATCATATTATTATTATTATTATTATTATTATTATTATTATTATTATTTTGATTGTCTCTTTTGACTAGAGCTACGAACCAGTGGGGTCATAGTGGGGGACCCCGTCCTCGAGTACATCATATATTTGATTGTGACACTTTAAAGACCTCTTTGTTTGTGTTCTCCTCATCATCTCTCCTCGTCTACTCTTTATATCTCTTCCTCTTAAACTCTCCTCCTCCTCCTTATCTCCCCTTTATCTCCCCCTTATCTCTCCTTACCTCTTCTACATCCTTATCTCTGCACTCTCCTTATCTCTCACAACCTTCCTTATCTCTCCACTCTCCTTATCTATCAAGTAACATTCCTTATCTATCCACTCTCCTTATCTCTTTGTCAACCTCTGTACATCCTTCAAATAGTTTTCCATCTGATATCATCGTCAATTTCTCATACTTTGTATTCATTGAGGCATGTGGGTCCGAATCTTGGTGTGATTCTATCCTTCATCTCAATCGTGAAGTGTTGGGAACCTATCATTACTCACAATCAAAGCCTCTCCTTCATCTATCCTCTATCCACATCAACACCAAACCTACAACCACTAGCAAGCAAGAGTCTTTTGGGTGAGATTTGAACCAGTGAAGCAACTTTAACACTATCTTGCAACAACCATTGCACTACAGGGTCAACCCCAATCATATTATTATTATAAAATATATTTATAAGCTTTTAAAAAACACTACATGTGATTAATATTATTTAGTTTACTACATTATATAATTTTTTTTTCATCCATGAAAGTCAATATTTGATTTATTGAGACTGAGATTTTAAGTTTGGCCCAAACCAGGTGGGGCTACAAACAGGGAGCGACCTCCCCAAAAAACAAAGCACCTAATTGAAAAGAGCCTTTAATAGGTCAAAAGATTATGTATTCAGTTATTTTGCACCTTTAGAATGTGATCGAAGGAGCATATTGCAAGATCCCTCCTTTAACTTTTTATCGCTTTTCCCCTTCACAACTTTCCAGCCTTCCTCTTGCTCTATTACACCCTGCATCTCCTCAATAGATTCACCAAGAGAAAGTCTCATCTCCCCATCCAAATTTTTTGAACAAACAAATCTTCCCTCCTCCACACTAGAGATACCATTATCCTTCTTCAATGAATCTAATCCTCTTAAGGCCTTAAAAATTTATGCATCCTTACTCTTCTCTTTCTTTTCAACACTCTTTCCAATGTCCATTGGGGAGTCATCATGGCTCTCATCCTAGTGCAATCACAGTGGGAGGGTCCTCAAAGAGAACAGTCTGGACCGTACAACAAGAGTTACATAGCAAAAACAACTAAAAGTGATGGAGGCAATGTAGAAACAGACTATATTATATCATGAAAATCAATTACAAACTTCTGGTCACATCCAAGCTCACAGATTCGGCTCACATGTCCGAGTATAAAACATGCATTTTATGTAACATTCGGGCTCCAACAAGAATGTGAGCCAATTTCGGACCTCCTAACCTCAGGATTATCTTCTATATTCTCGCTACCCTCCTTCTAAATGCTTAATTACATTTATTTATATGATCAAGGGTGATCCGCATCAGCCCAAGGTGAAACATTCACCGATGAACAAGATGAAGCATGTAAAACAATGAGGTCGGCCTCCGCCAAAGAGATCCATCCAAAAAATACATAGGATGAAGTGCAGACCTAAGGGAAGGTCATTGGAAACAATGGATTGAAGCTCCACAAGCTACAAAAATAATCTGCAAGATTCGCTAATAGCAAAATAGATCCAAGCAGTTTCGGTGTTCTAACTTAGAAAACTGTCTCGGATTCTGAAAGCGATAACTTGTCAGGAAAAGATCCAAATGTCTTGCAAACTTAAGATAAGGAAAATGAGCATGTCCACAATCAAAATATATCTTTGCAAGATACAGTGAGCAAATGCAAAGAAAAGCAAAGTGAAATGTTGAAACTACAAAACAGGAACAAACTGAAAGAAAATGTTTTTGGTTGATGCGAGATTGCCAAGAACCAAGGATGCTCCTACACCAAACATCCGAAGTTGTTGAAAAAGTGAGTCCCTCACTTTTCTAAGGTAAGAGGAAAACCAAGACGGTCTACCTCTACCTGAGAAATCCATGATGAATCTTCAACTAGTCTGTCTTTCCACTTCACAAGATACTCTCTGTACTGGTTTCTCCGGGTGCTACACCCAATTCTGCTATCCAAAATCTCTTCAATCTGATCTGGTATGCGCCGAGGTATCTTCTTCTCCAAGTCTACTACATTGTCCTCACTGAATTTTGTCTCGTGATGCTAATGTAGATCTACAATGTTGAACATAGGTGAAATTTCCAAAGTACCAAGTAACTCCACTTCCTATGCATTTCTGAAACTGGATTTCTTCAAGATCTTACAAGGTCCAAACTTCCTCATCTTTAACTTGTTATAAGTTCCAACTGGAAATCTCTCTTTTCTCGGATACACCATTACTTCATCACCTACTTCAAATTCTTTATGTCCCCTCTTCTCAGTCGCTTTCTCCTTATACTTACTGTTCATGTCCTCCAAATGTTGTTTGACTTGAGTATGTATTTGTAGCGTCCTAAAATTGTGACACTTGCAATTTCGACTGCATTTCGGTCTTCACGATGGCGACGCAACACGCAACCTGAATGGAGACCCCAAAACTTGCTCGCGACACTGAAAACTGCATTTTTCATGCACCCTGGCCTGAACCTCCTTTGCACCCCGCTGTCCCGGAGGTGGGACCAGAGTGCCCAGCGCCCTGGTCCCTGGGTCCTATTTTGGGCCCGGTTTCCTAAGTGATATCGGGTCTTTTTTATTGCAATTTGGAAATATACTTCCCTGGTCGGCCTAAGGTCGGGAAAATCAGTCTATCAGCCCTAAATGACAAGTATATAAACTACATTTTCCTCTTTCATTCGATATGATGGAAAAGGCGTGGAAACTATACTCAAGCATTCAAGCATTCAAGCATTCCTTCAAGCAATTGATCATTTCAAGTCTCCATTCAAGGCTAAGTGTTGCATTCAAGTCAAGGATTCAACCATTGAAGAGGAGATCACTTATTACATGCTACATACTACAACATACAACATCTAAACCTTCGCACATAAGGATACAAACATCCTTAGAACAAGGTATTAGTACTTATTTTACATTACAGTCATTTACATTTACAGCTCTTGCTCATTTCTTGGTTAATTCCAAAACCGGGGTTTGACCTAAAGGCAAACCCCTAATCCCTAACCCCCCAATCGTCTTCGCTTTTCTGTGTGTAGGTTGCAGGTACGCGGCTGAAATTGAAGATCTGGAATCCTTGTGCAGAGACGAACAGATCCCCCTTCGTTTCGCGGATTTTTCGGAGGACCGTGGCGCCGGGCGCCATCGTCCCGACAACTTTTGCCCAAATTTGCAGGACAGCGCCGTATCGACATTTTACTGCTAATTCCAGGTCCGCAGCTTCATCCTATAACCCGAACTCAGTTTATAAGCGAATCTTTATGAATTTCTATGCATTCTTAGCTTAATTTCCTTAATCAACATTCTTTACAAAAGAGGGTAGCCTTGCTTTCCAAACCCTTGAAATTCATCTAGCATCCAATCTTACCTTGTGTGGGATTGGATCTTATGAGTTTCAACCCCTCTTTTGAATGTAAAGTCTTCCCCCTAAGTGAAAACCCATCGAATCCTAGCGAACCTCCCTTCTCTCTCCTCGGAGTTGGAAGAGGGGAGACCAACTAGGGTTCGACCGCGATTTTCCGCTTTACATTTTGGTGAACCCGACGTGAACATCCTTTCTGATTTTTCATGCTTAGATCTGAAAAAAAATTGATTACATTTCCATGTTTGATCTTTTGCAAAGTTTTAGAGGTGATTGCATTAAAACCCTAAAATTTCTTTTTAATAATTAAACTTGCGAAATGTCTAAATGTTAATGGTTGTTTCAGATCTGTCCTTCTATTACAAATTATCAATTCATATTTGTGCTTTAATTCTGAAAGTTAAGTGGTTAAGTGTCAAAACCCTAATTTTTGAAACCCTCTTGATTCAACCTTTGTCCGACAATTTGACCGATCAAAACATCTCCAAATCAGCTGTAACTTTGGATTCCGCAATAAAATCACAATATCTTTCATCCCTGAAAATTTGGAAAAAAGTTGCGAGGACCGTGTTGCACTCCGAGCGCCATCGTCCCCGACATTTTTTCCAAAATTTCGGGAGCGAGATCTTGCTGTATTTTCCTGCTAAAATCCAGAATTTTGGCTGATTTTGTCAATTATAACACTTTCAAAATTACAGTCAAAGTTGGTCTTGTGATTGCTTGGTCTAAGGCTCCTAATCATTCAAAAATTATCGAAATTGAAATTTTGTGTCAAAATTGTGTTCTTACTGTCCTAAATCTAAAAATTGTGTTTGCATTCATTCAAAATTTCAGTGCTTTATTCAAATTCTTGCATTTTGTGACTTTTGAAATTAAGTGCCTAATTACAACAACTTTGATTTCCGCTTTCAAAATTGAATTTTGCGTGAAATTGAATCAATTTTTAAATTTCAAAATTTGTATTGCTCTTGACATTCCCTCTAAAATCATAAAATTCAAAATTTCAGTCTCCCTCTCTTTTTCAAAATTCAAATTTTGCATTTTTCGACAATCTTGATAGGGTTCAATTTTGAATTTGCAACTTTAATTTGGCCTATCTACAGATCGTGAAATCCCTCAATTTTTTCAGATTAGCTCTAAAATCATCATACCTTTCATCCCTGCAAATTTTGAAAAAAGTTGCAAGGACCGTGTTGCACTCCGAGCGCCACGGTCCCGAACATTTTTTCTGAAATTTCGGGAGACTGTTGTGATTGCATTTAACAGCTTAAATCTGGAAGATTGGTTGGTTTTACTGAAAATTGCTACCTCTAAAATCAAAATCTTCTCTCTCTCTCTCTAGTGCATGAGTTTTACAACAATAAGCCCTACTTACACTATTCTCGATAGATGAAGCTGTAGAATTAAGTCTTTCCGAGGTTTAACTACTGAGGAGATGGAACCTAATTTGAGTAGTCTTTTTAACGAGGACATGGGTAATTCCTCTAATCCTCCTAATGATGAAGAAGCTCTCCATGAAGTTTCTGTTGAACAACTGTCCAAATTGGATAACCAATTTGACGATTTTCACCAATGGATGTCTCATGAGTATCCCGATAGTCAAGCTCTTCCTTTAATTGAGGGTCTAAAACGCATGCTTCAAAGTGATAAGAGTGGAATTGATGTTTTGCGTGGTATTGCACACATTGTGGATTCGAATGTGATGCCTATGAAGAGTTGTGCTGAATCTTTAGGTTATACACAACCTCCTACACAAGTCAATCATTCTATTCCTTTGACCACTTCTATTGCTAGTATACCTACCTTTACATCAAACATCATGGCTACCTCTATACAAGACATTCCTCCTGTGATTACCAGTCATGGGGGCAATCCTCCTTCTTCAATTAACCCTATTCCTTCATTTAATCCGACTTCTTCATTCATTCCTTCAATAAGTGTTCCTATTACATCTTCACAAATGAACATGACACAAGGGGGCAATTCATTTAACCATTCCATTCCTCCTTGTAGTGTTCCTCCTATCCAATCATCCCCTATGGTTGACTATCATAGGGTCCCACCACCTTACTCTTTACCATCTTTCAATAACATCACACCTCCATCTCAATCTAACACACCTAATATGAACTCTTCGACCGAAGCTACCATTAATAATCTTGCACAAACTGTCTCTTCTTTACAGCAACAAATTGCCTCTATGAATCAATCTAAGTTTAGTGTGCCCACATTTGATGTTGCGAGCCCACTTTCTCTTGACATTGTTCGAGCTATCCCTCCTAAACATGTTGAAATCCCGCATTTGGAACTTTATAATGGTAAAGGAGATCCTCTAACACATGTTAAGACTTTTCAAACAATTTGTACTGATTTTGCTTATGACCAAAGGTTGCTTGCAAAACTATTCACCAGAACATTAAGAGACAAAGCCCTACAATGGTATTGCTCGTTGCCTTCTTATTCTATTACTTCTTTTGAACAACTTGCAAATGCTTTCATTCAACAATTTCAAAACAATATAAGTCCTAAAGTTACTTTGATTGATTTAATGCATTGTAAACAAGGTGTTAAAGAAAAAGTGACTGATTTCATTGGTAGATATAAGCATTTGTATGCTCAAATTTCTTTTCCAGTGCCTGATAATGATATTCAAAGAATCTTTATTTCTAATTTACAAAAAGATATTCGAGACAAACTCCTGTTTTCTGAGTTTACTTCTTTCCAACAGTTGTGCGCCACTCTTCACAATTATCAACTGACTGTGAGTCAAATGGAACAATCACATCCTATGGCTCCGAGTGATAAGGGTGATAGCAGTCAACAACCATTTGGGAAGTTTAAACCGAACAGAGATTCTATCAAATTCAATGAAAACATCATCAACAACAATGTGAATGCAGCATCAGGTGTGCCTCCTATTTCTAAATTTTTCAGGAAAGAAAGAAAGTATACTCCTTTGAATGAATCATTGCATGATATTATGAATAAGTTATTGGAACAAAACGTGCTTACCCTTCCTCCTATAAGACAAATTGATCCTGCAAAGATTACTTCACCTTATTTTGATCACAAAGCTTTTTGTCACTTTCATCGTCAGCCTGGGCATGATACTGAAAAATGTTTTTCTCTAAAGGGTAAAATTCAAGATTTGATTGATAATAATACTATTTCTGTTTCTGGAGTGAATGATAAAGGCAACACATCTGTAGCTCCTCCTAACCAAAATCTTCAGATTTTTACTGATCCATTACCTTCTCATACTTCTCATACTTCTAATGTGATTGAGGCTAATGATTCCTCTTTCTCATCTGATGGTCTTGTGTCTATGACTCCGAATGTGATTAACTTTGTAGAGCAGCAAGAAAACCCTAAAGAATCTTCCATCACATTTGATTCTAGTGAAACGATTAGGGCACCTGATGGTCCTTTATACATAGTTGCAAAAGTCAAGAATATGCCTTGCCGTGGAGTGCTTATTGATCCTTCGTGCATGGTTAATGTTATTACTGAAGAATTTCTTTTTACTTTGCAATCGAATCAAGTGATCTATGACAAAACAGATGTGATTGTGAAATTATTTGATGCATTTTCTTCTCCTGCAATTGGTTCTATTACATTGCCTATTGAGGTCCATAACAAATCCCTTGATGTGAACTTTGCTATTATTCCATCTTCCGAACAATTTCGTGTGAAGCTTGGCTATCCTTGGCTATCTTCCATGAAAGCTATTGCTTCTCCTATTCATAAGTGTTTGAAATTTCCCCATAATGGTGAAGTTGTTACTGTCAATCATAGTCTCTTTAAACCAGCTGAAAGAACCTCTGGTGTTCCTATTGATTACTTTTGGCCTAAACAATTCCAATCTCTTCCTCCGCGAAGTGATCATCTTTTCAAATCTTATCAAAAGTGGAAAACAGATATGATCCTATCTCTAAGTGAACCTAGAGCACCTAAACTTGACATTCCTATCATTCTTGAGAAGGAAATTCTTCCTTTGAAAGACAAAACTAATGTCTTTCCCCAAGAAGATTCCCAACCCGTCCCTATGGATGCGACTATGTCTATGCCTAATAAATCTTCTAAAAATAGACCTATACCTCCTCGTCATGATGGACTTGGTCTTCTTCCTAAACCAAAAATTCCTCCTTTATATGGAGCGGTTCCTCCTCCTTCCTTTTATAGAGAGAAGAGACTTTCTTCTTCTCCTATTATCCAGCCTAAGAGACCACAACCTAAACACCCAAGTGATAAGGATGAGAACATTCCTCCTCCTCTATCTTCTACACTTACTACTAAGACTAGACGTAATCGTTCTGCACAGGAACGTCGACGAAAGCGTCGTCTTAGGGTTCAAGCAGCTGCTTCTCAAACTTTACAATCTCCAAAAACACCTTCAACAAGCATTATTCCATTTTCTCCTCAGCCGGATATTGAGCCTAAATCTCCTAAACATAAGATGCATGATGGTCTTGATCCTGTGCGAGTTAAAGATCCTATTTTTATAAATCTTGATGATGATATAGATGAAAATGTTATGCATGATGAAAATGTTACTCCTCTTGCTTCTGATAGTGAATATGAACTTGTTGATGTTGATAACCATTTATCTAATGAATTTTCTAAAGCACTTATCCTAGCTCCTAGACAAGAACAATGTGGCTAGGAACATGAACATAGCCCTTGTTTGGATCTTGTGATAGCTCCATCTACTGTGTTGGATGTTCCTCCTCTAGCGTGTTCCCTGCCTTCCCGAAACATTGATCAGCAAGATCGGGGGGTAGATGACATGCTAGACTAGTTACATTAGCATAGCAGACTCTCTCCCCCTCTCTTTTGTTACTTCTTCTATATGTTATTTTCATTCTTCTATTTGTCGTCCTTAGTGTTGTCTACTTGAGGACAATGCAAAGCATTGAGATCTCTCGATCTCTCTCATGTTGACTCAAAAGACACATGTGTTCCCTTCTTCTAGGTGACCTTCCTTGATTGGGGAATGAAGAACAATTATGCATACATCCATATGATATATACATGACTTATCATACAGCATACTGACCCCGAGGAAAGTGAAGTCACCTCGTGCTTTGTGTTTTGTGTCTATTATCCTTGGGTTTATCTCACACTTGGGGGCTAAATCCTTGCGATAACGTGCTCCTTTCCTTTCTCATTTCTTATGTGTATCACTACGTTAAAACAATCACCCCCGTTGAGGCGTGTGCGATCGCTTTAACGTAGGGGGGCATACACCCTGTCTATCCTTTCAAAGATACTTGAAAATTTCTTGGCAAACTTAGCTTTGTCTTGAAGATTTTTGGTATTTCTTTTGCATGACTCATAGTGAGGGAACCTTACTACTGACAGTCATGGTTCTTCCTCGTGATCTTCCCTTTTACTTTGTCAATCGAAGTTGTAAGATCCTTAGTCCACTGGGGGCTTGGTGTATCTTGCCTCCTTGACGTGGTGAAAGTCTTTCAACGTTGTTTCCTTGTACTTTACCGGAAGTATGAGCATACATACTCCCGCTAAAGTGGGGGCTAAATGTAGCGTCCTAAAATTGCGACACTTGCAATTTCGACTGCATTTCGGTCTTCACGATGGCGACGCAACACGCAACCTGAATGGAGACCCCAAAACTTGCTCGCGACACTGAAAACTGCATTTTTCATGCACCCTGGCCTGAACCTCCTTTGCACCCCGCTGTCCCGGAGGTGGGACCAGAGCGCCCAGCGCCCTGGTCCCTGGGTCCTATTTTGGGCCCGGTTTCCTAAGTGATATCGGGTCTTTTTGATTGCAATTTGGAAATATACTTCCCTGGTCGGCCTAAGGTCGGGAAAATCAGTCTATCAGCCCTAAATGACAAGTATATAAACTAAATTTTCCTCTTTCATTCGATATGATGGAAAAGGCGTGGAAACTATACTCAAGCATTCAAGCATTCAAGCATTCCTTCAAGCAATTGATCATTTCAAGTCTCCATTCAAGGCTAAGTGTTGCATTCAAGTCAAGGATTCAACCATTGAAGAGGAGATCACTTATTACATGCTACATACTACAACATACAACATCTAAACCTTCGCACATAAGGATACAAACATCCTTAGAACAAGGTATTAGTACTTATTTTACATTACAGTCATTTACATTTACAGCTCTTGCTCATTTCTTGGTTAATTCCAAAACTGGGGTTTGACCTAAAGGCAAACCCCTAATCCCTAACCCCCCAATCGTCTTCGCTTTTCTGTGTGTAGGTTGCAGGTACGCGGCTGAAATTGAAGATCTGGAATCCTTGTGCAGAGACGAACAGATCCCCCTTCGTTTCGCGGATTTTTCGGAGGACCGTGGCACCGGGCGCCATCGTCCCGACAACTTTTGCCCAAATTTGCAGGACAGCGCCGTATCGACATTTTACTGCTAATTCCAGGTCCGCAGCTTCATCCTATAACCCGAACTCAGTTTATAAGCGAATCTTTATGACTTTCTATGCATTCTTAGCTTAATTTCCTTAATCAACATTCTTTACAAAAGAGGGTAGCCTTGCTTTCCGAACCCTTGAAATTCATCTAGCATCCAATCTTACCTTGTGTGGGATTGGATCTTATGAGTTTCAACCCCTCTTTTGAATGTAAAGTCTTCCCCCTAAGTGAAAACCCATCGAATCCTAGCGAACCTCCCTTCTCTCTCCTCGGAGTTGGAAGAGGGGAGACCAACTAGGGTTCGACCGCGATTTTCTCTGGTTATCCCACTTGTATCACAGTCCACTTGAAATACTTTGCTAAAATCTTGTAAAGCTAACATTGGCTACTTTGTCACCTTCTGCTTCAACAATTCAAAGCTCCTATTTGCTCTGGTTATCCACTTGAAATCCTTTCTATCTCCTCTCATTGTTTCTATCATAGGGCTACAAATTGAACTGAAAATTTTGATAAACTTCCAATAGGAGCTTAGCCAATCCATGAAATGATCTTACCTCTACAATAATTTTCAGTGTAGGCCATTCAACAATTACTCTTATCTTCTCAGGATCCATCTTTAATCCATCCACAGATATCACAAATCCCAACTAGACTAATTCTTCCTTCATGAAACTACACTTCTTAATGTTTATCAACAACTTCTCTTCTCTCAACCTCTACAAATCTTGTCTCAGATGCAACATATGTTCTTCCTTGTTCCTACTGAATATCAAAATGTCATCTAAGTACACAATAATGAACTTACCCAAGAATTTCTTTAATACCTCATTCATAAACCTCATGAAAGTACTTGGTGCATTAGTCAATCCAAAAAGCATCACAGACCATTCATATCGTCCTATATTTGTCTTGAATGCTATCTTCCACTCATCTCCTTCTCTGATTCTGATATGATGGTATCCACTCTTCAAGTCTATCTTTGTGTAGTATCTGGCTCCACTCGAACAATCCATTATGTCATCCATCCTAGGCAAAGGAAATCAACACTTCACTGTGATCTTGTTTATTGCTTTGGAATCAGGACACATCCTCCATTCTCCATTCTTCTTAGGTGCTAACACTGCTGGAACTACACAAGGACTCAAACTTTCTCTAATCAAACCTTTTCTCAACAAATCCCGCACTTGTCTATTCAGCTCCTCATTCTCTGTCGATGTCATTTAGTGTGTTGCTTTATTAGGCAAACTAGCTCCAAGAATCATATCCATGCAATGATTGATACTTCTCATAGGTGATAATCCGTTAGGTACATTATCTGAAGTGATGTCTCCATATTCTATCAGCAACTCCTTTATCTCCTCTAGTTGTTCTTCTTCATACTTTGGATTGTCAGTTTTCTTAGGGACTAAAGCAAAACATGCATTCTCATGTCTCATCCCATCCAAGAATTTCCTTCCATCCACCAAACGGATTATAGCACTAGTACAAACTTCACTCTTTAAAGGCTCCTCCAAGGGCAACAAGATCTACTTCATCCCATTTGCAATAATAGTGTATATGTTCTTCCTTCCATCATGTATTACTTTTCTATCATACTACCAAGGTCTACCCAACAAGATATGACAAATATCCATAGGCATGATATCACACAAAACTTCATCATGATAAGATCCAATCTTCAATTTCACCAAACATTTTTCACTTACTAGTATCTTATGATCATCTTTAATCCATGCTATTTGACAAGGCTTAGGGTGCTTCAATCTCTCCAAGTTCAACTTATTCACCATTTCCTCCGAAACAAGATTATCTAAACTACCACTATCAATTATAACTTTACAAAACTTATCAGATACCTTACATATTGTATTGAACAAATTCCTCCTTTGCAAAGGCTCCTCATCATCTCCGGTATGACACAAAGCTCTCCTCATCACCAACAATTCTCCATCTTCCAGTTTATTAGCTGATCCGGTATGGTCTTCTTCCACCAATGTTGTCCTTCCAAGGTTTCCGGTCTTCTTACATTCAAAATCTCGATGCCCTTCTCCTTCGCACTTAAAACAGGTTCCTCTAAACACTCTTTTATATTGTCTTTTGTCATCTTTTCCATAACTCTCATTCTGATATCCATTAGGTTCTCTTCTCTGGTAAAAATTTCTATCATCCTTCTCGTATGAACTTCCATCTCTTCTAACTTCCTTGTCTTTGTTCTGATCTGTACAGGGTCCTCTTCCTCTGAAATAACTTCTTCCTCCTTGAAATCTTCCTTCAGAAAACCTTCCACCTCTACCTCTTTGCTTTTGCTCATGTCTTTTGTTCAACTTCTCTTATGCTTTTAGGGCATATTTATAAAATCCCTCAACACTCTGCAACTTTATTAAACTAAGTTCATCTCGTATAGAATTTCGCAACCCATTCAAATATAAAACAACTTGTTCAATCTCATCATTAGTATATCTGGATCTCATATTCAACTTGTAAAATATTTTGATATACTCCTTCACACTAGATTCCTTCTGCTTCAGGTTTTGCAACTTTCAGAATATATTCACTTGATAATCAGCTGGCATTAACTTTGATTTCAACTTACTAACCATCCACTCCCAATATTTGATCTTCTCTTTACCTCTTCTCTATCTGTCTACCTAAAAATGTTCCCACTAAAGAGAGGCATGACCTTTCAACTTAGTGCAAGCATATCTAACCTTTCTATCTTTAGTGGTGCCTTCAAAATCAAAATAAATTTCCATCTCCATTATCCAATCTAGCAATTCATCTGAATCCAACTTGCCATCATAATCCGGTGGGGTAAAATGTGGTCTATTATTCGCTCTTGACAATGCTCTTGTAAACCTTTCTTCATCTGGATCATTTGCTGGTGGATTTGCTCCTTGTTCTCTAGCTGCCACTTCTTCTTCATCTTCACTCACATCTTCAACATGTCAACCTCTTCTATGGGCCATTTCAACAGCTTCTAATCGGGTTGCAATTCCTCTCAACATTTTCATTACAACAGGGTCTACATTTCCCACATTCTACCATTTCTATTTCCTCTTCATGCCATCTTCATGCAAGTCCTCTGCAGCTATAGGCCGGATCCACAATCCACCACCCTACAACAAAATATTATAGGACAATGCAATCTCTGGAATGAAATCTAGCTTTGATACCACTTGGTGCAGTCACAGTTGGAGGGTCCTCAAAGAGAACAATTTGAACCATGCAACAAGAGTTACACAACATAATCAAATCAAAGTGATGGAGGCAATGCAGAAACAAACTATATTATTTCATGAAATCAATCACAGACTTTCGATTACATCCAGGATCACAGATTCAGCTCACTATTAGGTCCCAGAGACAATTGAGGGGGGGGGGTGAGGGGGGGGGGGGGTGATTCAGTTGTCCAATAAATTTAACCAAAATTAACTTAACTTAATGCTTAATACCGGTAAACCAAACTTTATGCTGGTAGATAGTCTTAACAGTTAATTACAGTACCAATAAAGATTAATGCATGAAACAGAAAGGCAATAACATCCACAACACATAACAAAAATATTTGTACGTGGAAACCCTGTAAGGGGAAAAACCATGGTGGGAAGCCTTACCCACAATCAAATGATACTACTGTAGATAGTATGTGTGTACAATATGGATTCTACACATACAGAAAGGCCAGTTGCCTAGAGCTCACTGCTCAATCACAAAATGAGAGTCACACTGACTACAATTGGATGGTTAAATCCAATGATAATGTACTGCATAAAATAGCATCTTCATATGTTGAATTCAGTACCAGTTTAGTTCTGATTGCCTTCACAAAATCCTTCCTCCAACCTTCAAGTGATGTTTGTGTGTATAGCTTTGCTTATTTTCGCATATACCTTATTACAATCCTTTTTGCATTCACCTTTTAATCTTACAAATGAGATCTTACATTTATACCATAACCTAAGACCAATTTGAATAGGTCGGCTCACTAAAAGATATTACAATAAAATCAATTACAAATAAATCAATATCCGATGCATGATGTCGGCTCAATGCACTTAGAATAATAATAAAACATCTCCATAACGTGTCATGTTGATCTGGAATAGATATGCCTGCCGGTGCATATCCTGGACCTATTTGCTGGTAACAACAAATATGCAAACCCGAATAAACAATTAACCAAATCGCCAAAACCAAGTGATCGAATAATGTCTTCGACATAACCAAGTAGTCTCCAAGTCATTCCAAGTGCCGGTGAACAATATAATCTGCTGGTGAGCCAAATACTAGTGACTGTGCATAAGTCTCTGACTTGCCGATGAACATAACCAAAGATCTCTAAGTGCTGATAAGTGTTGACAAGTGATGACAAGTGTTGACATCAATGACAAAACCATATCAACATATCCAAAATGCCAACAATCTCCCCCTTTAGCATTGATGGCAACATAAGAAGGAAAAACCATCAAAGTGCCAAAACAGAAATGCCAAAAACCAAAAACCAACAATCTCCCAAAGAGATCATTAACTAGAAATCAAAATACATAATATTTCTTCCCCTAGGAATAATCTCTCCCCAAAAGAAAAAGATAATGTGTTTTTCCATATCAATCTCTCCCCTTTTGACATCAAATGCCAAAGCAATACAAAATACCAACTACTCCCTCTAAGAAGTAGCTCTCCTCATCAAAGTCGGAATAAAAGATTTCTCTGTTAATTCTACCGGTTGATGACAAACATCAACTATCTAAGTCACTACTGGTGGGGGTAGGACTCCAAGTTGCTCTCTGAGATACTGAAATGTTTCCTTAGGCAAAAGCTTTGTAAAAATATCTACAATCTGCTCTTTAGTATTCACATAAACCAATTTCACTTCTTTTGTTTCAACAATCTCCTTTAGAAAATTGAATTTGATAGAAACATGTTTAGTCTTAGAGTGAAATATTAGGTTCTTTGATATATCAATTGCTACCATATTATCACAGTAAATAGTTATAGGTTCCTTGCATTTTACCTTTATGTCCTTCAACATTTGCTTGATCCATAATATATGTGTACAGTTAGTTGTTGCTGCAACATATTCTGATTCTATTGTTGATAGACTTGTACAACTCTGTTTCTTGCTCAACCATGAAAATATAGTCTGCTTCCAAGAAAAAATGCTCCGTCGGTGGTGCTTTTTCTGTCATCCACATCTCCTGCCCAATTAGCATTTGTGTATGCACATAAATCAAAATTTTCATCTCTAGGATACCATAAACCAAGATTTGTAGTGCTTTGTAGGTACCAGAAAATCCTTTTCACTGTTGATTCATTATTTTCTTTAGGATTACTCTAAAATCTTGAAACAATACATACCGCATTCATAATATCAGGTCTTGTTTGTGTCAAATACAATAAACCTCCTATCATAGACTTGTATCTAGTCGGATTAACGGGTGTAGATTCATCCTTCAAAGATAATTTATCAGATGTAGTCATAGGTGTGCTTACCGGTTTACAATTTTCCATGCCAAATTTCTTTAGTAATTCCTTCAAGTACTTAGATTGATATAGGAATATACCTTTATTAGTCTGTGAAATCTGCAATCCTAAAAAGAATTTTATCTCTCCAATCATAGACATTTCAAATTCTTGCTTCTTTTTGTTAGAAAAGTCTTTACACAAACGATCTTCTCCTCCAAAGATTATATCATCAACAAAAACTTCAATAACCAAGATGTCATCATTAGTCACTTTGTAGTATAGATTGTTGTCAGCATTACCTTTAGTGTATCCAAGCTTCAAAAGATATTTGTCCAATCTAGCATACCAAGCTCTAGGAGCATGTTTCAATCTAAAGCTTTCCTTAACCTGCAAACCATGTCTTTGTTATCTATCAAAGAAAATCCATCAGGTTGTTCAATATAAACTTCTTCTTCAAAATCTCCATTTAGAAATGCGCATTAAACATCCATTTGATATACTTTGTAGTTCTTGTGTGCTGCAAAAGCCAATAAAAGTCTGACTGCCTCAATTCTAGCTATCGGTGCAAAGGTTTCATTATAATCAATTCCTTCTTTCTGTGAATATCCCTTACACACTAATCTTGCTTTGTTTATGATTACCATACCATCTTCATTAAGTTTATTTCTGAAAACCCATTTAGTTCCAATTACATTTTTGTCTTTAGGTCGGGGAACTAATGACCAAGTGTTATTCCTTTCAATTTGTTCCAATTCATCTTCCATAGCTTTAATCCAATATTTATCTTCACATGCCTCATTAATTGATGTAGGTTCAATTTGAGAAATAAGACATACCTCTTCATTTACGAATCTTCCTCTAGTCATAACTCCTTGAAATTTGTTTCCAATAATTTGATCTTCAAAATGATTCAGTCTTACATACCGGGGTGTTTTTACTCGCTGCTGTTCTTCAGTGACTGTTGAATCTCCAGATGATGCCGGTGTCATTGGATCACCATTCTGTACCGGTGTATTCACAGTAGGTTCATTTGTGATTATCTCTATTGCTAGTTCAGAGTCTGTGTACCTTGAATTTCCTCTAAATTGTTCATCAATCTTCACATTTGCACTCTCAACAATTTTTTGTAATCTCTTGTTAAAACATCTATATGCCTTGCTCTTAGATGAATAACCAAGAAATATTCCTTCATCACTTCTAGGATCAAATTTTCCAATATACTCATCTCTTCTAATATAGCATTTACTTCCAAATATTCTGAAATATTTAAGAGTAGGAGTATTACCAAACCATAGTTCATGAGGGGTCTTACCGGTTTCACCTCTGATGTGAACTTTGTTGAATGTATAAATTGTTGTATTGACCATTTCTCTCCAGTATATATGTGGTAGATTTGCTTCTCATATCATACTTTTGGCTCCATCCAAGATAGTTCTATTTTTCCTTTCCACAACTTCATTCTGCTGGGGTGTTCGGGGTGGTGAGAACTGTCTTCTGATCCCATTCACTTCACATAATGTATTAAATTCCTTAGATGTGAATTGACCTCCTTGATCTGATCTCAAACATTTGATTTTCTTGCCGGTTTCATTTTCTACCATCACCTTGAATAGTTTGAATTTCCCAAATGCTTCAGATTTCTCCCTGAGAAAAGTAACCCAACACATTCTAGAATAGTCATCAATGATTAGCATAAAATAACTATCTCCTTGTATACTTCTAGATCTTGCTGGACCACATAAATCAGTATGAATTAAATCAAGAACATTGTTAGACTTCTCTGGAATACTCTTGAAAGTTGCTCTAACTTGCTTTCCAAATTGACATTCCTTACATACTAGATTGTGAGGTTTAACAATCTTAGGTAAATCTCTAACTGCCTTAGTATTACTGATTTTCACAATGCAATCAAAATTTACATGACAAAGTCTCTTATGCCATAACCAACTTTCATCAATATGTACAATCAAACATGCTTTCTCATTGTTGTTCAAATAAAATATATTACCTCTAGTCTGATTACCGGTTGCAATTTCCAAATGAGTTCTTTTTAAGATTTTGCATTTACCATTTTTGAATTGTAATTGAAATCCTTTCTCAACTAATTGACCAACACTCAAAAGATTATGCTTCAAACCTTCAACATAGTAAATGTAGTCACACAAAGCTGTCCATTTTAATTAAATGAATATTTTCTATTTATTTGATTAAAAATCCACTAGCCATCAGTTAATTAAATTAATATTTAATTAATTCATCTTCAAAATATTCTCCTATTAATTAAATAAATTATTCAATTTATTTTAATTAATTCATTAAACCAAATTCAAAATCAATTAAATGAATAAATCATTTTTATTTCATTTAAATCCCCTATTCCTCTTTTAAATAAATTAAATCAAACATTTATTTAAATCATTTATCCCCCCCACTTGCATTTTCCTATAAATGCAACTTGCACACATTTATTGAAATAAACTAATTTTATTTTAATAAAAATCCTATTTTCCCTCACCCACCAAATCCAATTGCATTCCTAAACCCCCTTCTAGATTCTTCTAACCCCTTCCTAAACAGCCTAATCCATCCCCTAATTATTGTCACATTCCTAAGCAACATGGAGTCACTTCTCAAAGACTCCAAAGTCTTTGAAAAGCATTTAATGCTTTGTGTGTTCAACAATTTAACCTCCAAAGTCTTCCAAAACCACTAATGGCTCTTACATGACCATTAATGGCTCTTACATAACCATTTATGGTTATTTCAACTTGCACTCATGTGTCTCCTCAAGCATTTATTGCTTTGACCATGTTTATCCCTTTTGCCTTTGCACAAGAGTTTATCCATTGGATAAAAGCTTTATTCTTTGAATAAAAAGTTTATTCATTCAACTAACCTTGACCTTAACTCCCAAGGTCATGTCAAGCATTTAATGCTTATTCCCTCTCCTCTCAACCTATCTCACATTGACACTTGTCATTTTGGGATTGGGTTGAAAGCCCTCACATGGATCTCAAACCATTCAATCCTGACTCTTGTTGAGATTACTCAATCTCAACCATCCATTGCTCCCTTTTTCCTATAAATAGAGCCCATTTCTTCATAATCCAGATCTTGAAAACTTGTATGCATTTAAGCTATAGGCATTTTGAGAGAGCATTTTAGTGTAATCAACTAATATCTTGTCATTTTGGTTAAAATACATCATTTTAGGTATCAATAGCTTAGTATTAGTTTTTTATTTACATTTAGAGCAAATACTTCAATCTCAAACCTCCATAAGCATCTATAGTGCAAAAAGCTGCTGAGAGCTACACTATTTTGGAACTTGGAGAGGAGAGGAACAATGGAGAAGAAACCAAGAGCATTTTAGGAGGCATTTGGAGATGCCTCATCATATTTACCTTCTTAGTTAGATATTTTATCATGCTTTTGATATCTCTTTTGATATGCTTGTGTAGGAAAGTATTTTGTTTGTGATTTCTGACACTAACAGTTTGGCTTTTCTTCTTGTTTGTGTTTTGTTATCATTGACTATCCTTGTCCTTTTTGCAGAGCATCAATAAATATTATCAGTATTGTGCTTACCATCAAAAGATATTGTCCCTTTTCCTTTGATCAAACAAGCTTTATCATCTCCAAATTTTACTAGACCTCCATTGTAATCCTGAAAGGTTAAGAATTTACTCTTATCACAAGTCATATGATGTGAACATCCTGAATCAATAATCCATTCATCCTTATCTTCAACTTTAGTTGTCAGGGCCTACTCTATCGGTTGAATAGTAGGTGCGGGTTGATCTTTTGTTATAGCAACAAAAGCCCATCCATTGTCTGTCGGATCCTCATCAGAATCATCAGTGACTCCTTCATCAACATAATAATAAGATTTGTCTCTATTCTTCCTAAACTTGTATTTTTGATAGTCAGGGCTAGGCTTATATGTTCTTTTAGCTTCTTCTCTTAATCTTGCATGTCTATCAGGATATCTAGAAGCCATATGACCAATCTTATTACAGTTAAAACATTTAAAGGGTGCTTTACCTTCATACTTACTTCCAATTGGACCTTTAGGCATTTTCCTTGCAAATAGTGCTTCAAGTTCTTCATTTTCTCTCTTGCTTTCTTTAAGTTCTCTTGCATTCTTTAAGTTCTCTTGCATAGAAGGCTTTCCAATTAGATTTATTAGATAATGATAATGATGTTGCAGTTGATGATGATGCCTTGAAAGCTAGATCTTTCTTGATAGTAGTAACATGACCAAATTCCTTAAGCTCAATAGCTGAAAGTTTTCCAACCAAAGTGTCTCTAGATACTGATGCATTGGGCATTGTTCTCAATTCATAACTTTCATTTTATATGCTGGTGGAAAAGCTCTTAAAACTTTAGAAACAATCTCATCTTCACTTAAGGTTCCTCCACAATATTGTATACCAAAAAAAAATTCATTCTCTTTCCATAAAAGCAAAAATTCTTTCTTCTTCTTCCATTTTCAGACTTTCATACCTGACCCGGAAGCATTCAAGTTTTGCAATTTTGACTGTGGAATCTCTTTCATTCAATGTTTCCAGTTTGTCCCAAATAGCTTTAGCAGTAGATCTATCTGATAATCCCATGACTTGCTGATCTGACAATGCGCTCAAAAGTGCTTCTCTTGCTTTGCAATCATTTTCCTCATCTTTAGCCAAGTTAGGTGGATTAGGTTGACCTTGAGTATGAGCAGTATAGCCATTCTTTGTAACATCCCATATGTCCTTTCCAACGCAATTCAAATGTGTCTCCATCCTGATCTTCCATATGCCATAGTTACTTCCATCAAGTTTCAAACTGTCCTTCCTGAAATAGTTAGAAGACATTGGATCTCCTCAAGTTGTTAAACTTCTGCAAAAAGAGGATTAGGCTTTGATACCAATTGTTAGGTCCTGGAGACTACTGAGAGGGAGGGGGGGGGGGGTGAATCATTTGTCCAATAAATTCAACCAAAATTAACTTAACCAAAACTTAATGCTCAATACCGGTAAACCAAACTTTATGCCGGTAGACAGTCTTAATAGTTAATTACAGTACCGGTAAAGATTAATACATGAAACAACAAGGCAATAACATCCACAACACATAACACAAATATTTGTACGTGGAAACCTTGTAAGGGGAAAAACCACAGTGGGAATCCTTACCCACAACCAGATGATACTACTGCAGATAGTATGTGTGTACAATATGGATTTTGCACATGCAGAAAGGGCAGCTGCCTATAGCTCACTGCTCAATCACAAAATGAGTCACACTGACTATAATTGGATGGTTAAATCCAATGATAATGTACTGCACAAAATAACATCTTCATATGCTGGATTCAGTACTGGTTTAGTTCTGATTGCCTTCACAAAATCCTTCCTTCAACCTTCAAATGATGTCTGCATGTATAGCTCTGCTTACTTTCGCATATACCTTATTACAATCCTTTTCGCATTCACCTTTTGATCTCACAAATGAGATCTTACATTTATAGCATAACCTAAGACCAATTTGAATAGGTCGGCTCACTAAAACATATTACAACAAAATCAATTACAAATAAATCAATATCTGATGCATGATGTCAACTCAATGCATTTACAATAATAAAAAATCATCTCCATAACGTGTCGTGTTGATTTGGAATAGATATGTCTATCGGTGCATATCCTGGACCTATTTGTCAGTAACAACAAATATGAAAACCCGAATAAACAATTAACCAAATCACCAAAACCAAGTGATCGAATAATGTATTCAACATAACCAAGTAGTCTCCAAGTCATTCCAAGTTTGGTGAACAATATCATTTGTTGGTGAACCAAATACCAGTGACTGTGCATAAGTCTTTGACTTGCTGGTGAACATAACCAAAGATCTCCAAGTGCTGATAAGTGTTGACAAGTGATGACAAGTATTGACATTAATGACAAAACCATATCAACACATCCAAAATGCCAACACTCACAGGTCTGAGTATAAAACATGCGTGTTATGCAACATTCAAGATCAAACAAGAATGCGAGCCAACGCTGGACCTCCTAACCTTAGGATTATCTTCTATATTCTCACTACCCTCCTTCTAAATGCTTAATTACATTGATTTATATAATCAAGGGTGATCCGCATTGGCCCAAGGTGAAACATTCACCGACGAACAAGATGAAGCGTGTAAAACAACAAGGTTGGCCTTCACCAAAGAGATCCATCCAAAAAATCCATATGATGAAGTGTGGACCTAAGGGAAGGTTGGCCACATGCCAAGGAATGTTGGAAAAAATGAACTTAAGCTCCAGAAGCTACGAAAAATAATCCGCAAGATTCGCCAATAGCAAAATAGGTCCAAGCAATTCCAGTGTTCTAAGCTGGAAAACTATCTCAGATTTCGGAAGTGATAACTTGCCGAGAAAAGATCCAAACATCCCATGAACTTGAGATAAGGAAAATGAACATGTCCACAGTCAAAATCCAACTCCGCAAGATCCAGTGAGAAAATGCAAAGAAATGCAGAATGAAATGTTAAAACTACAAAACAGGAACAAACTGAAAGAAAATGTTTTTGGTTGATACAAGATTGCCAAAAACCAGGGATGCTCCTACATCACATCCTATTTCTTTGTCGAGTAATATTGAGGGGAGACCTCCCTCCACCAATTTGCTTGTGTGTTCAAATTTCACTTACTACAGTTTGCAACAATATGCCTCGTTTGAAAACATCTTTGACATCTAAAATGTATTCCTTCATAATCCACAAATTTGCATTATGTGTTGCAGATTTCAAAGATAAATCTATAGGGAGACTTTTTGTCATATCCATCTCAACAAGTAAATGAGCATAGGTGTTTTGGAGAAAATATAAAGAGCCCTCATCTACCCCAATAAATTTACCCAAAGTATTTCCTATGGCTTCAAAGCAATGTTCAAACCAATATTGCAATAAGAGATTTGGGAGTCTTGCCCAAATTGAAATCCTATCAAAGGATTTTGTAATAGGGTTGAAAGTTGGATACCATGGTTTCAAAAATAACAAGTGCTTCTCCTTCCAACTCCATTGATACTCACAAAGATTTTTTTCCTATCCCATTCATTATAAAAAACTACTCCAAAAAAACCCCGAGACCTAGGATAAATCTAAACATCCTCGTTTAAAATAGGATCCAGAACTCTGTAATCCATTTGTTAAGCTCCCCTACGCTTGGCCAAAAACCTTTGAATCTCCCTATCAAACCCAAAGAAGAAAAGTACTTATCATTTTATATTACTTCATTTTATATTTCTTCACCTAGACATACAGTGGGCCTATCAGCGGTAGGTTCCTTCATATTACAATCTATATTCTTGTCATCCCCTGCAAGTTGCTTCGTCCTCTACTTCACCTCCCCCTACAACTTTCATACATTATTCCACTCTTTCTAGCCCCGATCCATTTTTGCAAATGAACCACCATTGAAGGAAGGATTTGGACCAAACCCATGATGCCCAAACCCTCCACGCATCATGCTAGCCCTAGCCACCTAAAGTGAAACAAGAGTCTTCCTAGACCAACGAGAACTATTGCAAAATGGTACCACCCAGCCTATGGAATATTGCGAATGAAGAGAATTATTATCTTGTCCTAAAAAACCTACAAAAACCCTAGGTGTGAAAGGTCCCTCGAAGCTCATTGTATCCTCCGACAAACTTTTTCTTATTATATTATATTATAAATATATTATTTATTTATATAAATATAAATTTTATTTTGTATATGGTAAAAAATGACGATGATAAACTATTGCAAAACCACAAGAAAAACCCTAGTTCTACAACAAAAGCATTCACCATACATCAATGAAGAAACCTAAGAACATGCAAATCAACAAATTGAAATAATAATACCATTCACATGTCAAGTAGGGTTTGATCTCATTGTTTCCTATCTCCATTGATCTTGTTTGATATATTTTTTCTCATATTTTTGTATTGTGCACAAGAGCTCAACAAAGAACAGATTGTGGTTGTAAAGTCGCTTGATTGCATAAAGATTGTTGGATTACATTAGGATTGTGAAAGGATAAAGGAATCCTCTTATATAGAAGACACTTTAGAAAATGGAGGGTAAGATTAATAGGTGAAAGAAATAAATGGTCGGCTAGGATTAAAAGGTAGGTAAACAAAATGATAAAACAATGAAGGGGGTAGGTAGAGGAAAATTAAGAGATAAATGACATGTTTCATGAAGAGAAAAAGCTAATGAATTAATTAAATAATTAAAAAATTATTTAATTAATAGAGGAAGTGGAACCAATTAAATAAATAAAATATTTATTTAATTTAGGGAAAAGATAATTTAAATAAATAAAAATATTTATTTAAATAAGGAAATGCTAGAAGGGGATTAATGAATTAATTAAATAAATAAAAATCTATTTAATTAATAGAAGGCTTAGGATAAAATAATTAAATAAATACAATATTTATTTAACTAAGCTAGGACAATTTTAGGTGTGTACATTTATTATTAATATTTATTAAATAATATGCTTATTATAAATAGTTTTATAACACAAGATGATTAAATTTATCATTAATAACTATAATATTAATATGATTTTTTGATAAGTATATTATATATTATATGTTATTAATAGTACAATCATAATTATTGACCACATATATAGATGCATAGCGGTCATTTACTCTCTCATCATGGCTTGGGGACTGGAGTTGGGCTACTCATGCGAGGATGTGAGAAAAGTTCTGAAGAAGATCATTCCATAGGAGTCTTTGTTAAATATGGAGTCCTTGTTGGAATGGGCCGTGTCGGGTTGGGGCTTCAATCTCTCTGAAGGAATCCCAAAGGAAAATGTGGATTTGCGGGCGAGGCGCTCTCGAATCAAATTCCTTTGCCGTCACAAGGAAGCTCACATCCGTTTTAGGGATGACGGGAGGTGAGGCTAGGAAGGGGAATGATGAATGGTGTGAAAATATCAGATTTCTTAATGACCACACTTTCTTCCTAAAATGGGGGGGCTTATGGCCATCTTTGTAAAAAATTAGGGTATGGTGTGATTCTATTTGGGAGGAGGGTGTAGAACTGCAAACAATAGAAAATGGTTTTTTCCTAGTTATATGCCCCTCGAGTATGGATAGGGATTGGATTCTTGGCAATGGACCTTTCTTTATGGATGGAAAAGGTTTTAACATTCTCAAATGGAAGCCAAATTTCAACCAAATGCAGAAACCATCAATAGGGTGCCATTATGGATTAAATTTCCAGGGTTGCCTCATGAATACAAGAACACAGAAACCCTAAGGAGAATAGGGGAAAACTTAGGAATTTTTAGAAAAGCTGGGGATTTTATATACCCTGCAGATTTCAGTATGGTCTCATGGATATGCATTGATTGGGATCTAATGCATCACTTATCAGACACAATAGAAATAAAAAATGGTTCGGGGATCTGGGCGCAGAAGGTGGTCCTTGAAGAAAGGATGGAATCATGCTCAGATTGCAATTCCTTTGCTCATGCTAAAGAGAATTGCAAAATCGGAGACAAAGGAAAGTATAAAGTTCATGATGGTTTGGAAGAGGACATAATCAGACTATCAGAATCCAAGGATTGGGAACATCAATGGGAAGCATTAGATTGGGATGTAATGCAACAATTTAGGAAGGGATATGGGTTTGATCTAAACACAATAGTCTCTTTTTGTTCTAGGAAAGGGTTTACTGATGATCTATTTGCAGCTGAATCATCTACAATGCAATCGAAACCCCTAGCAATCATAGACGGATCAGATTATTTGTTTAGAGAGATCCAAAACCAAGGAAGTGATCCTCAAATTCAGAGTAATGTGAAGGGTGCAGTGGTGAAGAACTGGGTCCCTAATACTAGTTTAAGTGCTCCGAATATAAACCCAATGGGGAAACACAAGAGAAATGCTGACCATCTTGAAAATGAAGGCAACTTGTCCTCACAAGAAACTTAGGTTGTCACCATAGCAGATGAGGAAGAGACAATAGTCCCAGAGACTCAGGTGGAGGACATGCCTAGAGAAGACAATGAGGTGCCTCAAGAATGGACACACTCAAAAGATGACAGGCTTTCTTCTCCACATCTAATAGTTGATCAGATAGTGGAGGAAATGGCCTTTAAGGACATTCAATTCTCTCCCATCTGAAACCTAGATGCATCCTTTGAAGGGGTGAAAGATAGTGGAGGTGACCTGGTTTTGTTAGACTTCGAGGGAGATCTGTTTGATAATTCGGAGGGCGAGGATGATATAGGGATTCTTGCTATAGGAGGGGTTTCAGACAGGAGAACTCTAGAAATGACTTTGGCTCAAAATTATAAAGGATACGTGAAAGTAAGAAAAGAGGACCTAAATCCAACAGAGTTAGACTGGAGATTGCAGGTAGTGCTGCTAGCCAAACAAAACTTAGACTTAGATCGGGAAGGGATGTGGTCTCTTCCTAGAAGCAATGAGGTTCCTTTCATGGAATGTCAGGGGCTGCAATGCCCCTGACAAGGTTAGACTGATTAAGAGATGCCTTGATCAGTTTCACCGAGATCTTGTTTGCTTACAGGAAACCAAAATTAAGTTTGAAGATTTTGATACCTTCTACAGTAGATTTAAAAAATGGAAATGTGTCTTAGTTGAAGCTCAAGGAGTCTCGGGTGGTTTATCCATTCTATGGAATGAGTCTTTAGTGGAAGTCAATAGTATGAGCCAGGGAAACTGGTGGCAATGGGTGTGAATTTTCTTGAAGCTACTTCAGCTGCAATTATTTTTAATTAGTCTATGGACCAAATAACCCCTCCTTAAAAAAATAGTTGTGGAATGACATCTCCGAAAGCCTTAAACAGGATACTGAAACACCTTTCCTTATAGGTGGGGATTTCAATGCTTTGATTAGACCATCTGACAAAATGGGTGGCAATGGTTGGATGAGGCAGAGTAACTTAGATTTTAGCTCTTTCATCAGAGTCTGGATTAATAGAAATCCCTTTCAAAACTGGGGAATACATGTGGACAAATGGAAGAAGTGGCTTCTTAAACATCGCAGAAAGACTTGACAGATTTTTAGTAGCAAGTGACTGGTTTTCTCACCTGTGGACGTGTATTGCTGATGTTCTACTCTTCATGGGCTCAGATCGTTATCCCATTGGCATCCGAATTCAGGATGAAAAAGCCCCTGATAGATGCCCTTTCAAATTTGAAGCTATGTGGCTGAGGGATAACAATATAAGATCTTTGGTGGAGTTATGGTGGAAATAGTCCCCCGAAAGTCCTGACAACAAAGCTTTTATGTTCTTCAAAAAATCCAATTTGTGAAAGAACAATTAAAAAAGTGGAATAGAAAGTCTTTCAAAAATATTTTCAATGAGAAACTGGGCTTAGAGGAAGAGTTAAAAAATATACATGAACAAATTATTCTACAAGGCATGGATGAATCTTCCTTCTTGAGAGAGAAACAACTAAATAAGGTGTACTCTGAAGTCTTAGCAAGAGAAGAAACCTTTTGGAGGCAGAAATCTCGTGAAACATGGTTGAAGGAGGGTGACAGGAATACCAAATTTTTCCACAACTCTACAAAGGTAAGGAGAAATTATAACAAGATCTTTTCAATACACAATATGGAGGGGGAGCTGCTAACAAACCAAGAATCCATTAATAAAGAGGTTGTGAACTACTTCTTGAGTTCTTTCAATGGAGAGGTAATGGCATACTAGGATCTGCATTCTATCATGGACATCATACCTACATGTGTGAAGGAACAACATAACAAAATGTTACTCAGGGTTGTGTCACTGGAGGAGGTAAAGGCTGCAGTTTTTGGCATGGGAGCAGACAAAGCCCTAGGGTTGGATGGGTTCTTAGCTCTTTTCTTTCAATATTTCTGGTACATTCTAGCAAATGATCTATGGGAAGTTGTGGAGGAGTCAAGAACAAGTGGCTTTATCCTTAAGGATTTTAACAATACATTCATAGCTCTGATTCAAAAAAAGGAAAACATATCTACCTTCTATGATTTTAGGCCCATCTCTTTGTGTAACACAATCTACAAAGTGATCTCTAAGGTGATAGAAAATAGGTTAAAATGTATTTTGGAAGAAGTTATCTCCCCGAAACAAAGTGGTTTTGCTCCTGGGAGATCGATATATGAAGGTATTATTTTGGCACATGAGGCAATCCACTCTATCCGTTTATCTAAGAAGGAGAATATGATGATAAAAGTGGATATAAGGAAAGCCTACGATGAAGTTAATAGAGATTTCCTCTTAAAAGTCCTAACAAAATTTGGCTTTGACCTGGTTTGGATATACTGGATAGAAAGTTGTATCAAATCCCCTCGGTTCTCAGTTCTTATCAATGGGAGCCCTCAGGGTTTCTTCTCATCTAACAAGGGTTTAAGACAGGGGGACCCACCGTCTCCTTTTCTGTTCAATATTATGGTAGAGGTGTTGGGGCTTATGATTTCCAAAGATTGTAGAGTTGGCCGTTGGAAGGGTATAAGGATTGTTGCAGGGGTGGATCCTTTGACTCACCTGCAATTTGCTGATGATACTTTTCTGGTTGGAGAGGCTTTGGCAAGGGAAGCTTGAGTAGTAAAACATGTGATAGATAAATATGAACAAGTGTTAGGTCAAAAAGTGAACTGGCTCAAATATGAGATATTTTTCTTCAATACTCCCTCTCTTAAACAAAGGGAAATCAACAACATACTTGGCATGAAGTTGGGAACTTTACCAAGCAAATTTTTAGGTGTTCCCCTATTTGGAGGTGCCAATAAGTCAGCAATTTGGAAAAATTTGGTAGAGAGCTACTTCAATAGACTGGAGGGTTGGAAAAGTAAATGGTTGACTTTCGCAGGCAGAATCATGATGTTAAAAATAGTTGTCTCTGCCATCTCCATATTTTCAATGACATGCCTAAAAATTCCCAGTAAAATCATCAATGTGATTAAACTGGAAAATCAGGAAATTCTTCTGGAATGGAGCTAATGAGCAAGATAAAATCCCTCTATTGGCATGGGAAAAAGTTTGTAGTTCAAAAGTGAAGGGTGGTGTTGGGCTTAGGAATGGGAAAATCATGAATGAGGCTTTGGGAGCTAAACTCTCTTGGAGCATTTATGCTAACCCAAATCAACTATGGGTTAAAGTTATGAGGGCCAAATATTTGGACTCAATGGAGAATCATAGAATCTTCACAATCAAAACCCCCCCAGGGGATTTGTAATTTGGAACTTCATAGTGAGTAGCAGGAAAGTTCTTACAGAACATCTTACATGGCACATTGGTAATGGAAATTTAGCTAAATTTTGGGATGACTCTTGGGCGGCTTACCCAGTTATAAAACACATGGCTAATTTTTTAGATGTAAAATCACATCTATGCAGGATCTGGGGTGACAAGGTCAGTGACTATTTGGTGATCAAACAAAGTCACATGGGTGAAGTCTGGTGCTAGAAAGACCTATCAGACACAGGTCTATCAAAATGACAAGAAGTGCTTTTAAAACAAGTGCTTTTAAAACATGTTTTGGGTCAGAGAAATATTTACCTCACAAAAGGTTAGGACAAAGTAATTTGGTGTGGTTCTAAAGATGGGAACTACTCGATTAAATTAGGCTATAGGATTCTGGATGGCATGGTGGAAGACATCATAACAACTAATGATTTAATTTGGCATAAGCACTATTTACCCAAAGTAGGGGCATTTGCATGGATGGCTCTAAAAGGGAGAATACTTATGGGTGAGAGGAGGAAAAGGTTTGGTTTGGAAGGACTGACTGAGTGCTTAATGTGTGGGGAAGTTGAAGAGGATCTTGACCACCTTCTGTTACAATGCAAGATAGCACAGAAATGCTGGTATATGGTGAAAGGCAAATTGCAGTGGCAAGGCCCATTGCCAAATTCTCTCAAAGATGTGTTTGATAGTTGGCCAAGGCTAAATAAGAACTCAACTTTTTCAAGTATATGGAACATATGCCCATCACTTGTGATATGAGAAATTTGGAAGGAAAGAAACCATAGGATCTTCCAAGATAAGGCTGAGGATGTCAGGAGGTTGTTTAGTAGACTTGATCAGACAATTGAGGAAACTTTTGGGGGCTACAGCTTCTCAGATGGACTCTATGAGAAACCCATTTACTATAGAGGACATGAAAATACAAAAAGCATGGCCTAATGTCAAGATAAGGCATGGGGCCTGGCCTTCTAGGATGATGAGTAAGGAGTGTAACTCAACCTCAGAATGGGTTCCACCCTAGAAGGGGTGGATCAAAGCCAATTTCGATGGGGCTTCTCACCATGGAGGGGGTCTGTCAGGTGTGGGTGTGGTGTTTTGGGATCATAGTGGCAACCTTGTAAAGTTGGGAGCTCAATGCATTAAACAGGGCACCAACAATGAATCGAAAGCTTATGCATCTTGGTTGACAACTCGATGGGCCCAGAATATGGGGATTAAAAAACTACATCTGGAAGGGGATTTACTGATCAGAGTACAAGCCATTAAAAATGGTCAAATCAAAGCATGGCATCTGCAAAATTTTATTTCACTAATTTTAGAGGATTTGAATCACTTTGAAGAAGTCATGGTTAGCCATATCAGATGGGAGGGCAATATAGAGGCAAACAAATTCTCTAAATGAGCCTTGTCCTTTAATCAAATTGAGAATACTTTTTTTGAAGTTTTTGATGGCAAGTTGGATTTAGAATAAAATTTTCTATAATTTCAAAATGAAATTTAAATGTTGACAAGACAGTGTCAACACATGTTTATAGACAACATTTGATAGTCTTTGGTCTCCGAGTGCAAGTGTGATTTGTGTGTATCACAAAGTTTATGTCATTAATCCTTGCTTTGTAATGATTAGCAGTTTAAGTGTGTTTCTCCTTGGTTTTTTTGAAAATGGTGTGCATGAATGATGGCAATGGTGACAGTGATGTGAACCGAAACATGTGGTTCCATACAACAAGCTCCTAGTTATAATGACTCCATCTATGAGAGTGGGTGATGACATGATGTTCACAACATCAAGTATTTACTCTCAAAGGTCATGGCAGTAATGTGATTGATTACTCGCACGAAACGACTTTCTTTTTAAAGAATCCAAACTTGATGTTTATCATCGTTCTCCTATTGGTTGTCTTGTTTGTTTTCTCTGAGCAGGTGTTGTTTGGTGAGTGGATGGAGGCCACGTTTACCTTCCAAACACAGAAGCAACAAAAAGCGCTTTATGGGTTGGTGGAAAATCGAAGACTCAAGCGACTTCTCAAATGCCCATCAGAGGAGGTGATAAGGGTGGTGCAGGGGACGCTGGGTTATTTCTTCCAGCAAGCTACTGACTGTTGGAAATGCAATGTGGATATAGCTGCGATGATTTTGGCCTGGGGCCTAGGATTAGGGATTGCCAAGGAGGGCATTCGTTGGGTTATGAATTCTCTCTATGAGCAAGAGCTAATATCTGGAATGGACTCTATTCTTGAATGGACACACTCAGGACATGGATTTGATTTTGGCGAGTGCTTTGAGAGCTAGATCGCATTGGAAGAGTTGGGGTTTGTTCCTTTTGTGTGCTGGCCAAATATGGTAAATCAAAGACTTTATCTAAGTCATATCAGGGTGGAGTGGAATTTGTTGGTAGAAGCTATCAAAACACATCCTCATGCACATGAGATGTAGAGGCCATGGTATCTGAGTTTCATTCCGAGGAAACGGCGAAGTGTGAGACAAAGACTAGCTCAGGGTTGGAGCTTGAGCGTATAAGGTTTTTTCTCCTCTGGTTGAATAGGAGAGTTTTTGTCAGCAAGTTTTTGTTTATCTGGTTCATTCTCAAATGCAGTTTCCAGTCCTCCCTAGAGTGGAATTTTAAATGTTGATATGGTCATATTACACTAGCATGACAATTTAGTTCATAAGGGTGGTGAACCCTATTTTTTGCGGTCCAAGCCCTTTCAGGTGTTTAGGTTACAGTCTCTTTTTGCAGTGTCTTTGTAATGAATAGGGGTAGGAAGATCTCAATCAAGAATGCATGTAATACTCTGGGCTTAAGATAGGCCCCTTTTGTAATGTAAACCTATTTTTCATATATTAATAATAATAAAAAACTATATTACCGACCAAAAAAAAAAATATTATATATGTTGGAGTAATAAGGTTCTTTACTTAATTAATTAAATCATATTGATTTATTAATTTAGTCACCTTTTACTTTATTTTCACTTAAGCTAAATTTAGGAAATTCATTATTAATTATTAATTTCTTTTTAGGGTTGTTATATTTAGGTTTTGATCTCCTTTTATAAGGATTGATCTCTTTTTGTAATCCTTAACACTGATTATTATTATTGCATTATTTTGCTCTAGGGTTTCAAAGCAACTTTTGTGTTTTGTGTGAATCTTCCATTTTTGTGATAGGTTATTTGCATATAGGTGTTCACTAGGATATGTGAGGTTGTATTTCACAACTTTAACATGGTATCAAAGCTTCAGACCTGATCCTTTCCTATTCGTTTGATTGGGAGATTCTACCTATACTAGGTCTTATGTGTAATTTGGGTTGATTTGGACCTCACCATTGAATTTGACACGTGAAAAATAGTCAAGATTAACCTCTTGTTTGTCAATTTTCAATTCACGGGGCCACATCTATGAAGTTTGAAGATTTAGCTTTTTTTTTTAATCCAGGGGCACTTGATTTTTAGAGCAATTTGGGCAAAAAAGGTCCTCACAGTTGGATTTAGGAGGCCAATTCCATGAATTTTGATATATAATTTGATATATTTGGGTCACAAATACCTTTGTGGCAATTTTTTTTGGTTTTTGGGTCGTACAGTTAGTACCGTACGACCTTGTCAATTTTAAATTTTCTTTTTTGATGGTGTTAAATGTTGTCGGTCATCTTGATCGCTTGTGGTTAAGCAACCGCCAATGGCCCCAAAGAGTCGCTATGACCTTTACCCACCACGGTCACCATAGTCGGCATAACAATCGCCGACAGTAATCGCTAGCGATCCGTAGACCACCCGACTGCCAGCCACCATTCTTCCGCCGCTTAACCACCAAGACAACCGCTCCACTAGAGCTTCGCTAAGCCAGCAAAGTGCCACCTGTGCACCACTAGTGGGCCACTATGGCCCCTTTTTTTGTCTTTTAAGACCTATTGGTCATTTTTTCATAATATCTTGAGAAAATTGAGGCATTTTTTGACAAACCATATATCGTCGGAAATCTGTTTTTGAGCCGGATCCATTTCTGAAGTTTTTTTGTTTTTCTCTAATTTTGCTGTTTTGTTGCATTTATTGTCAATCAAAGTCAGAACTTCCTTTTTTCACTTTCGGGGGCATATCTTTTGCATACGAACTTTATTTTTTGTAAACAAATAGGCGTTGGAATTATCTCTCTAGATCTATAGCTTATTTCCTCAGAAAATTCATCAGGTACACAAAGAATAGTCAGAAGTGTTTTTTTCTTTTTCATGCTTTCCAGCTTTCAAAATTGTATTGGGGTTTGGTTTTTTGTGTTGTGGGGGGTGTATTTTTCTTGCTTTCTATATATTCATATCAGAAATTAGAATCTTCTCTCTTTAAACACATTTCAAAACCATAAACATCATGGTGGATACCTCTTCATGTGATCGTCTTACTCCACACAATTATCATACCTGGAAAGCACATATGACTAGACTTCTTATGTCTAAGGGGTTATGGTCCTATTTGGATGAGGTTCAACCTCTATTCACATGTCCCTTTGAGGTTTTACAATACATGAACAAAATGGATGAGGCCATGGGTTTGATGTTTTTGCATGTTACATATAGTCTTCTTTTTCACCTAGAGGGTTGCACAACTCCTTGGGCTATATGGACTAAGTTTCATGATCTTTTTGGCACCATTAATCGATTGAGGGCACTTTAGATTAAGGCATAATTGACCACTTTGGCACCTGATTCTTTTCCATCTGTTGAGGATTTCTTGATGAAATTCAAATCACTGCGATCATTGTTATAGGGTTGTGGTAAGACCAAAACAAACACCGAGTGTAATACCTGATTCTATCTAAGATTTGAGGTTCCTTTCAGATATTCTCTTCTACCTTCTATTCCACCATGGATGCTTTGGGTACATAATTTATCATGCCTACATTTGAGGTATTTTGTGATCAGTTGACACGAGAGCAGTCCCACCTCACACAGTTGGATGCTCTCCCAGGATCTAAGAACCAAGCATTGGTAGCTTAGTCATCTCAAGGGAATAACAAGCAGAACCCGAAGCTGAAGACAAACTAAGTAGGCAGTGAGAGTTCCTCCAAGCCACCACTAAAGTTTACTTCCAAACCACAATCAAACCCTAAGCAAGGTAATTATTTTAAGTCTGGTGAGTCTTCCTCCAAGACTAAGAAGAAATCGGGTGATCCTTGCAGTTTTTGTGGCAAGGAAGGACATCTAGTTTCTAGGTATTGGAAATGATTAGAGGCTTTAGAGGAGGCCATGCAGTAGCATCACATCACCTCACCTTAGTCACCTTCCCTATTCACAGGGAAAGGTCATGCTCTTTTTGCACGATCATTATCTTTAGGATCTACTTGGATCCTAGATTCTGGTGCTTCTCACCATATGACACACACTCAAGAGTTTGTCACTTCACTTGCCCATTGTGTCACTTCACAGATTGCAGTTGGTGACTCTACACAACTTTCCGTTATGGGTTTTGGTCCCATTCCTTTGGATGATGGTTGTCTTCAAGAATTCCTTCTTGTTCCTGATATGTCGACAAATCTCCTTTCCATCTATCAGATTTTCCACTCTGGAATTTGTAATACAATTGATTTCTCACCACATGATGTGGTTATTCAAGACCTTCATGATCTTGATTTGGTTGTGGCTATTGGGAATGTCGATCCTGCATCCTGCTTATACATATTTGATGGCTTTTACACGATAGATGGTACAGGTTCATCTCTTAGAGCACATGTAGATACAATGAGCAGACTTTGGCATGAGCATTTTGGCCATGTCAATTATAGATATCTACAACAGATGAGTACACATGCACTAGTGATTGGGCTTCCACATATTTCCTATACTAATGGCATTTTTTGAGGTTGTGTACTTGGAAAACACCACCGATATTGTTTTCCTATGAGTAGAGCTTCACGTGTTATGGCTCCCTTGGAGTTGGTATGTAGTGACCTCATGTCATTTTTGACTCCTTTTTTAGGGGCTAGATATGTGCTCACATTTATTGATGACTTCTCTCGACGTACATGGGTGTACTTTCTTAAGTACAAGTCTGATATCTTTGATTCATTCTGGATCTTTAAGACATTTGTGGAGAAGCAGTTTGGACTTTCTATCAAGTGAATACACACAGATAACGGGGGGGAGTATGTGAATTAGGCCTTCAAATATTTTTGCACTGAGCATGGTTTGCAACATAAGTTTATAGTAACCTATACCCCTCAGCAAAATGGTGTTGCTGAGAGAAAGAGTAGGAATTTGTAGGAGATAGCCAATTGTATGATTTAGTCAAGATCTATGGATTCTTCTTTTTTGCCTGAGGCAGTCAATTGTGCCACTTATATTCAGAATTGGATTCCTCATAAGGCATTACGACATATGACTTATGAAGAGGCTTGGACCCATGTCAAGCCCGATGTTTCTACATTTTGAGTATTTGGCTATGAGGCTTGGGCATTTATTCCTGATGCTTAGAGGAAATCCATGGAGAGGAAGAGTCGACCACTCATATTTGTTGGCTACTGTAAGGATGTGAAGGCATACAAGTTGTTTGATCCTGATTCCAGAGAGTTCTTATTTTGACAGATGTCTAGTTTGATGAGCGCTTTCCTTCGATAGATTCTCCTTCACCAAATTATCCCTCACTACCTACTCCTCCATCTTCATCTCTCGAGGATGATGTAGATGTTGATCCACAAATCCCACCACCACCAGATATACTGCATTTGCCCAAGTGGGTCCGCTTTACTATAGAGGCAATTGGATCTATGGCAGGTGACCCTTTAGATTCCTGTCGTACACGAGCACATACTTCAGGTGCTAGTATCTTGAGTCATGCCATTTCGGATGATCCTTGGAGGTTTTCAGAGGTGATAGGTCAACCTAAGTGGGATAGGGCTATGGAGGAGGAGTCTTCTTATTTGATGAGGAATAATACTTGGGATCTTTGTCCTCTTCCCGAGGGAAGAAAGTTGGTTTGGTGCAAGTGGGAGTAATATACCAAGTATGTTGCAGATGGTTCGATAGATAAGTATAAAGAACATCTTATTACAAAGGGGTTTTCTCAGATTGAGGGTATTGATTACTTTGAGACCTTTGGTCCTATTGCCAAGATGAATTCCATTGGCTTTGTATTATCACTAGTAGCTTCATAGGGATGGTCAGTTTTTTAGATGGATGTGAAGAGTGCTTTCTTGCATGGAGACCTACATGAGGAAATCTATATGGAGAAGCCTCAAGGATTTGTGTAGGACACTTCTTTGGTTTGCAGACTTAGGCGTTCTTTATATGGTCTTAAACAAGTCCCTCGTGCTTGGTATGAGAGGTGGACTCTTTTTTGCTCTCCTCTCACTTCACACGCTGTCATTTCGATCCCACAGTTTACACTCAACGTCTAAAGGGTGATATTTTGATTCTTGTGCTATACATTGATGATCTCATTATTATAGGTAGGTCATCCTCTATGATTCAAAATGTTCAGAGAGCTTTGATGGAGTAGTTTGAGATGACAGATCTTAGTCTTTTGCACTATTTTCTTGGTCTACAGGTTGTTCAGTCTTTGGATGGGATTTCCATATATCAGCAGAAGTATCCTCTTGATATGCTCTAGAGATTTGACATGCTTGATTGCAAGCTTGCACCCATGCCATTTCATTCAGATGTTGTTTTGTACTCCACTTGCTCTACCCCTTCAATAGATTCTACGTTATATAGGCAATTGGTTGGCAGTTTGTTGTACCTGACGCATTCATGTCCTAATCTTTCCTTTGCAGTTGGCCTTGTCTCTAGGTTCTCACATGATCCACATGAGAGCCATTGGCAAGCTGCCAAACCTATTTTGAGGTACATTTAGGGCACTTCACAATATGACATTCACTACACATTAGGGGCTGCTCACATTGTTGACTTCACTGACTTAGATTGGGCTCGTGATGTCAATGATTGGAAGTATACTTATGGCTTTGTTTTCTGCCCTAGTTTTGGTCCTACATGGTCTTGCAAGAAGAAATCTGCTATTGCATTATCATCTACAAAGGCTAAGTACCGAGCAATGGTGTTAGCTAGCCAAAAGATTTTATGGCTTCAACAGTTGATGATAGAGTTCGGTTTTTCCTCCTGATAGTCCCACACTTCTTTGGTGCAACAATCAGAGTGTTATACACATTTCCCACAATCCAGTGGAGCATTAGCGAATGAAGCACATTGAGATCCACATACACTTCATTAGGAAGTTGATTTAGGATGGTTCACTCACCTTGGAGTACATTCTACAAAGTAGCAGGTTGTTAACATCTTCACGAAACCTTTGGCATCGTCGCACTATCTTCAGTTGTGCTCTATGCTTGGGGTGAAGGATGTTGTCCTTGGGGGGTCTTTGTGAGGCCTTCCTTCTGTTATATTTTTTTAGCATGCTTTCATCTCTTTTAGTAGAGGATTTTTTTCCCGCTGGGTTTTCTCCTTTTTCTCCACTTTATAGAGATTTCATTGTACTTGGGTACCTCATCAAGTTTTGTTGTTGGGACCCATTTTTTTCTTTCATGCATCTAGTCCTTAGTTTTTTAGCTTCTCCCTAAGTTCATCTTAAGGGGAGGTGTTGGGGTAATAAGGTTATTTACTTAGTTAATTAAATCATATTGATTTATTAATTAAGTCACCTTTTACTTTATTTTCACTTAAAGTAAATTTAGGAATCTAAACTTAGGCACATTAATAATTAATTCATTATTAATTATTAATTACTTTTTAGGGTTCTTATATTTAGGTTTTGATCTCCTTTTATAAGGATTGATCCCTTTTTGTAATCCTTAACACTGTTTATTATTATTGCATTATTTTGCTCTAGGGTTTCAAAGCAACTTTTGTGTTTTGTGTGAGTCTTCCATTGTTGTGACATGTTATTTGCATACACATGTTCATAGGGTTCTATGAGGTTGTATTTCACAACTTTAACAATATATATTGGGATGACCTCACAATGCAATGATAGTTGCACGCCTAGTGTTGATACTGGGTCTTGAGTTTGAGTCCCACCCAAGTTGTTCCAAAGAAAGTTATGTGATTGATGGAGATTTGAGGATGGTCCACAAAATGCTACTATTAGCAGGCAAGGCGAAAAAGCCAGGAAGTGCTCCCCATGTGATGGCACACAAAAATCACACATCACACATCAGGAGAAGAAGAGGTGCATGCAGACATATGGGAGAAGGACAAGCTGCATGACTTAAGGAGAGTTATGAGCTAGAGACATATTAGGGGTGCAAAGTGATAAGGAGTGGATGCTATTAGATTAGGGGTGGTAGAGTGATATGGAGTTCTCAATGCAATGGATACATAAGGTGTGGAGGGATAAGGAGATTATTAGGAGTGATAAGGAGATGCTCGAGTATGGATATATAAGGAGGCCATCAAAGGAGATATAAGGGTAATAGGAGTGATAAGGAGAGTAGAAGAAAAAGTAAAAATAACATTAGGATTACAAAGGAGATAGACGAGTGTTAATGTCGAACACCTTTGAGGATGAGGTCCCTCAAAAACATTGCCTCACTAGTTCATAGCTCCAGTCAAAAGTATTCATCGATCAAAACATATATATTATAAAAAATAACATAATATGATATATTACATTATATTATTAATATTATATATTACTTATATATTATAGTTATTAATATATAATATAGTTGATGCTAAGGAAATAACAAAAATCATTTCAAAACATATCAAGAAAGATTAGCAAATAAACAAATGAGGAAACTAAACAATTAAACAAACATAATATTTCCCCATGTTCTTTCAATGCCTTTTTCTCTTCCTTGTCCTCCTCGTCTCCAAGATCCTACTGCTATGAATGTTGTTCCCATCTTGAGCACCAACACAAGGATGGTGTTATCCTCGATTTCAGCATGACCAAAATCATGAGGCAACCCTACGAAACTGGCCTGTTTTGTACCTTACGACCTCTAGCAGAGCTTGATCGACTTCGTCTTCGTCGGTTAGCTCATTTAGCTTTTTGCTTTTCATTTTTATTGTTTTCCAAGTTTTTAAGTTTTCTAGTCCAACCTGCAGGGTTCCTTCTTTTCAAAGATAATTGTACATCAAACTTTAAAGTCCGATGTGCAAAGGTTTGGTTTTATCCCTGCAGATCGGACTTTAAAGTCTAACCAACAGGTAATACTTCCCCTGCAGTTCAGACCTTAAAGTCCGGTCTGCAGGTCTTCCGGTTAAAAGTTGCATGTCGGACTTTAAAGTCTGACTTGAAAGGGTTTATTCCTACATGTTGGACTTTAAAGTCTGACTTGAAAGGGTTTATTCCTGCATGTTAGACTTTAAAGTCCGACATGCACTACGTGATTAGTAATTTATGTTGCATTAATTGCTAATTTGGGGATTATTTATTAAGTTTTGGGGTTTATTTCTTTATTTTTATTTGCATTTTCCCCTCTACGTGTGCCTCCTCTTCTCTCCTCCATTTTCGCCCACCGGCCTTGTGGATTTATTGAGTCTCCATCGTATTTTTCTCTCACTGTGGTGGATTGAGGTAGGTTGTTGATTTTATTTCGGGTTTTTGCTTGTTCTCCATGTTTTCCCTTTCCTTTCCGCCTTTGTTTTTGGTTTTTCTTGGTCGTTGTCTTTGGAGGGTAATCAGAATTTAAAATCCGATTGCCCTTTTAAACCTTTCTTTCCCCTAGCCTACACACTTGGTTTTAAAGCCCGATATGCAGGCTGATCAATGTAGATCCCTTGCATATCGGACTTTAAAATTTGATATGCGAGGGGAGGGATTTTTTGGTTGATATGTCAGGTTTTAAAACCTAACATCTCAATCAGTTGCTTTTCCCCCAACTAGCACATTGGACTTTAAAGTCTGATGTGCTGGTCTTTTTGCAAAAGTTCTACACCTGCACATCAGACTTTAAAGTCTGATGTGCTAATGATTTTTTCCAACTTGCACATCGGACTTTAAAGTCCGATGTGCCGATGACTTTCCCCTACTTCCACATCGGGCTTTAAAGTCCGATATGCAAGTAAAATTGTTTTATCTTTGCACATCAAACATTAAAACCTGATGTGCAAATTTTGACTCCTAAGGTGCAGATCGAACTTTTTTCTCCGACCTGTAATTTTTGATAGTTTTTCTCCTAAGTCTTTTCAAAGTCCATTTTTTCGATTTGATTGATAAAATGTGGTTTTATTGATGATGATAACTGTCAAAGGGGCTAATCTTTAGTATTGAATGTAGTCATTTGCAAATGTCAAATCCCTCTCACGACAAATTAGAACCTTCTTCAAGTCAATTGGAATCTTCACCGGGAAAAACATCAGCAAGGAAGATGAAGTACAAGTATGACAAGTACTTGATTTTGTACCCGAAAAGTTTAGTGGATTCAAACATCAAGGACATTAAAGACACAGAAATTGGTCATGTTAGTATGCAGGAATTTGTTGATCAGGTTGAGAAATCTCCTTCTCACCTGACAAACTTGATCAAATCTAAGCTACATAAGTATGCTTCCTTCCCAGTTGTAGCTCATGATTCTGATTTTGTACTTGCAGTAGTGGATCACTTGGATCCAAATACAAGACAGGTTAAGGATGCTGATCAAAATGTGATCATGACTTTGGATAGTGTTTTCTTCAATGATGTTTTCAAAGGTTCTTCAGTTGAGGAAGTAGCTGACATTTCTCAAGAAAGTGGCCAAGAGTACTATGAGAAAAATAAGGAGAAATGCAAGAAAGTAATCAATACAGTGTACCTCTCTGCTGCGATAAATTCCACCACCTTACGATGGCCTAAGTATTTTCATAGAAGTGACTTCAATGAAGAGTACAATACTATGGTCACTATGTTGTCAAGGGTGAAGGGTTTAAAGGATTCTCATTACTTTCAAACCTGGATGTGCTATTACATGAATATAATCAGGAAAGGGGCTACGAGAATTGATTGGGGTGAACAGATCAGTGATGCGCTTTGTGCTCAATTGAAGGAAGTCAAGGTGACGCTGAAATTCTATATGACCTTGTACCTAGTTTATGCTGCTGCCTCTATGAGGCAATATCCAGGTTTGTCTACCAAGTGTGATAGGAGACTAGTGCCTGTCTGGGAATACTATGATCAACTCACGATCAAGAATAAAGGTAGCCATTTTAGAAGGGTCAATGATGCCTTCTTTGCTATGTGGAAGTGCATGTTTAATAAGAACATGTAGAAGAAAATATTTTCAAAAGCTGCATATAACAGGGTGTCCCATTTTGGATGCATTTTTCTCCAGTTTCCAACTTTCACTTACATCTGCATCGGATGTTTCTCGGGTGAGCCTTTCATTTTGCCAAGGTATCCTTCGGATAATATCATCCTCGTGGAATTGTGTCGACAACTAATCTATGTGCATGAAAAGCAATCACAAGCACGTAACACTAGGTTGAAGTTTCCTGAATCTATTGGTAGATACTCATTTTTAACTAACCCCAAAGCAAAGAACATGGAGGAAGAGATGCAACGGAACACAATAAGAAGATTCAAGGCAAGAATTTTTTTTGATTTTCGTGGCATGAAAAATAAGCTTAAAAGAAACTATACTCACGTTTTTAGATTTGAGGATGTATGGGCAGATTGCCAAGATGAGGAAGATATAAGAAGGATGGATTTTAGTCGTCTTACCTTGGAGCACATTGAGAACCTGGATTTGGAAAAAATCCCAATGACCATGGAAGACACTGATGACATAATAGACCCAGTCTATTATGAGAAGAAGTTTGTTGACTCTCCACTTCCTCTTGTGCAATGGTCGAGAAAGGAAAGTAAATGTATCACCCAAAGAATCTCTCCTATTCTGGCAAACACCAATGCTTGGCTGTTAAAAAAGAATCTTAGGATGAAACAACTTCCTGCTAGTTCTGGGGATGATGATAATAGTGATGGCCCGATTGGTAAGACAACTATAGCTGAGACAAGAATGAAAAGCAGGGCAAATCCACAAGCACTATCCTCAGCCCTTGTGACACAATCTAAGGGGAAAGGGCCCAAAATTAAATTCACAATTAAAGGGTCCAAGAAGGGTGAATCATCATCAACAGTACATGGAACAAATACAAAGGAACCAGAACAACAACCTGCCATTGAAATTGAAAAAAAGGAGACTGAAGAAGGCAAAATTCCTCAACAAGAGGAAGCACAAGTTGAAGAAACATCACATCCGGGTGAAGTTAATGCCCCGACCACTTCATAGGTACCAAATTATTTAGAGGTGATCGTTCACTCTATTGATTGTGATTCTGATCAAGAGGATGAGGAGTTTCATGATGGGGATTTGGGCATGGACATGGCACAGTCAGAGACTGCTCAACAATTTTTTGCATTAACCAATTTCTCTAATTTGGATGATTTTCCTTCATCCACCATTAAATCTTTGATGTTGGATTTTAACGAAGCCATGGAAGAGGCATTTGTAGAACAATCTACAATCAACTTACCTATTACTAAAATCATAACAAAAATTCCACCATTGGTAAGTACTGAGGTTGCATCCATGACACCTTCAATTCTCCCATCTGTGACTAAAGAGATGCTAGCAACAACAACTGTTGCAACATCCATAGGTGTCCCACAAGATACTTCAACATTGGTGCCAATGACAACACTCGTAACTGCTGCGAGCTCTAGTCAACTTGCTCCCAAAATCTTAACTAAGATTCAACAAGGAGCTACTACTTCATCGACCAATCTAGAATTACCACCTTGGATGGAGGTAGTGGCGCCTAAGAGGAAAAAATAGGTAATTTCTCCTGATGAGTTTGATTTTGAGTAGTTGGTTCCTCTGAAGCCTAAAGGAACAAAGAAACCAAAGATAGTATCTCGGGTGTTAGTAGACCCAACTTCTAAAAGGAAGTATGCTGAGGTCATGGTACCATCATCAGATAAAGATAAAGGCAATATACGACCTGAGGATTACACCATGCAAACCGTAGAGCTTGGGGTGGAAACACACGAGAGTGTTAAGTTGGATTCTTAGATAGCTTTCAACTCTTTGTTATAGAGGTTTGATCAAGAGAGAGATGAGAAGAATGAATTAAAGCAGAAGTGTGAACAATTGACTAATGTTCTTCTGAAAGTCACACAATCTTCTCAAGAAGTTGAGCCCATAGGATCCTCAATGAATACTAAAGCTCTAAAGAAAATTGAACAGGTAGGAGCCAAGGGTCGGGTGATGGATGAGTGGATTTCATGGCTAAGGTCAGAAGGCTCTCATCTTCTAAGTTCAACAGTTGGGCTATTGGCAGATTTTGAAGTAATCCAAAGTCAAATGCAAGGACTCGAAACTTCATTATCTCAGGAGATTGAGGAAGTTGAGAAAAGTACAACCCTTTGGAGCAAAATCGAGGACTTCAGAATAGATGTCCTCGTTGAAAATAAAGTAATTCCTACAAGGGAAAAATATATCTAGATTTTGTCATTGTTGTCTCACAAGCAAGAGATAATAAGGTTGATGATTGCAGAGCTGGACTGAGAAAGGAAAGAAGGTGATGATGAGATTGATCTCATCTCTACCAGAATTGCTGATCTTCCTTGTTATCTATATGATGACAATCAGGATCTCGTTACTAGTAAAGCCATCACACAGGAATTCCTTTCTCTAATGGATCACTGCACAAGATAGGATTTCTCACTTTGCGCATTCGATAAGTTACTGGAGATCCAAGTCAATTTTGAAGTCCTTGCATCCATGCTGAATGACGGGAAAAAGAAACAGGTAAAGACTGAGGATGCGATTTCCCATGTTCGTGTGATCACAGATTCTACCCCAATACCAGACGAAGCAGAGATGAAAGCCATCTTGACTAATTTTGAAGAATTCCATAAATTGAATGAGGAGGAGAAAGATGAATAAAGCATCCCCTTTTAGCTTTTTCTTTTATATGCAGTTGCATCATTAGATGCTGCTAGTTTTCTTGTGGCTGCACATTTTCCTCATGCTGTAGTTGTAGTAAAGTGGGACTGTACAGTTGAATTAGTCAATTGTGCCCACATTTTTCTCCATTCTTTTCCTATTTAAGGAGGACCTCATTTGTAAATATTTATCTTTTTCATGCTAAGCAAAACTCTACAGAATTTTTACCTCAACTAAGACTTTGAGCTTTTGTTGTGAAGATTCTATCAAGCAAATAAAGAAAGCAATTTTGTTTGATCTCAAACTTTGTGTTGTGTCAAGAAAATTGTTTGTATGAGTTAATGTTCTTATGTCCATTACTTATATATTTCTTTACTTCTTTTATATTAGAGATATTGTTATTTGGGTAAAAGAGCTCTTGAATCGTGCAAGTAGACTGTGTGCTCCTAGCATATTTGGGAAATCTTCTAATAATTGAGTGATTAGTGGTAGGCTTTGTATTACTGCAATTACTTGTAGTTTAAAGGATTAGGAATTTATACTTGAAGACTTTGAGCTGCAAGTTAAGTTTCAAATTATTTGTAATAATGAGTTTGAGTTAGTGTTACATTCAAGGGAGACTTTGTGCTACTTGATAGTAAGTTTTAGCGTAGTTTGTTAGATTCATTGTTCTTTTCTTTAAGTATCTAAAGAGATAGAGAAATTGTAACAAGGTGGAGGGAGAATACATGGACTCTGAAAAAGAGAGTTATATGCCCAACACCAATCCATAGATTTTGATTTCTTATTAATTAGAGAAGAAACTTCAAAGGGAACCTCCCCTTGATGTGAGGAGAGATTAATTTCTCAACATAGCCGTGTGTGAATCATATATTTTGCCATTGGTACGTTGGCGACAAAATATTCACCCAACAGATGGCAAATGAAGATTGGGAGATGGTTGATGATAGTGAGTTCTTGAATGTCAAATAGTAATTCCAACTATTGAAAGAGCTAAGAAATGATACCAATCCTCTTGGCATTATTGGCATTAAGTTATCATTGATGTCAAATTGGTTTGGAAAGTCACTGGTAAGTAAGCAGTGGTGATCGATATAAGAAGAGCAAGATAGAAGGAAGGCTACCAATACACATGACTTGTGTCATCTACTGTTAAAGCAGACAAACCGATAAGGCAAAAATTGGGATGAAAGTTGTTTGTTTGTTATGAAGGCACAACAACCGATGAACAGAACAAAGAGGATGTTTGATGGTCATACCGGTAAGGTGAACTAAACTGGTAGTCAACCTTTGTCAACAAAGAATGTCAAATTGATATAAGAATCCAAGAAAAGGTGGATGTCGACAAGCATGACATTTTCATGTGGATGTCGACAAGCATGATAGCTGCATGCCAGGTGGAGGTATTGCACAAGTCGGTGGAGTGTGAATTGACGTAACAAATATGCAAGCAGGTCAACTTTTATGATGAACCCACAAGTCACGAAGGATTCCGAAGGATTGCAGCTCGAGGAAAGCAAGCTGGAAAAGGGACTAAACTAATCCTACAAGAATATTTGATCTTCGTACCCATTTGGTGAAGGAAACAACAAAGCCATTAATGGTGAATGACAGAGAAAAGCATGGTGCAAACCTCCAGATTTAGAAAATGCACATTGGAATGCAAAGCTTTGCTTGTGATTGATCGATGTCATGAAGATCTTATCCCTAGAAAAGCAAATAAAATCAAATCAGATTTGGATCGATTTGGAAAAGGTAAACCCTAACACGACGGTGATTGAATGCATTCTTGGCAGGAATCCACGATTATAAATAGATGAGCTTGAAACATAAAAGTTTGATGCTTCAGGAGAAGAAGAAGAGTGAAGAGAGATTGAGTGCAGAGAAGGATCATCTCCCTTAGAATCTGATGCTCTGCAAAAAGGACAAGGTTAGGATAAACAAACACCTGAATAAGAAACAATAAGAGTTGATTGTTAGATGTTAGAAAATCATAAATTAAAAACTATCCTAAGCAAGCATATCAAGAAAGACACTACTAAGCACAAAGAAAGCTTAAAGAATCTACAAAAAACAACTAAGCTCCTCCAAATGCTCTCTACCATGCTGGTAGTTTCTCCTTCCTTGTTCCTCTCCTCTCCAAGTTCCAAAATAATGTAGCTCTCAGCAGTTTTTTGCACTATGGATGCTTATGGAGATTCAAGATTGTAAATGATGTCAAGCTTATGCTATGTAAGTGTAAAACAAACTAATAAAACATATTATGGAAAAGAACTAAGATTTATTTTAGTCCAAGATGACAATATATGAATTATTTATGCTAAATGCTCTCTAAAATTCACTATAGGTTAAATGCATACAAGTTTTCAGGATCTGGATTATGAAGAAATGGGCTCTATTTATAGGAAAAATGGAGCAATGGATGGTTGAAATTGAGTAATCTCAACAAGGGTTAGGATTGAATGATTTGAGATCCATGTGAGGGCTTTCAACCCAATCCTAGGATGACAAGTGTCAATGTAAGATAGGTTGAGAGGAGAGGGAATAAGCATTAAATGCTTGACATGACCTGGGAGTTAACTTGGGGGTTAGGGTCAAGCTTAGTTGAATGAATAATTTCTTTATTCAAAGAATAAAGTTTTTATCCAATGGATAAACTCTTGTGCAAAGGCAAAATGGATAACTATGGTCAAAGCAATAAATGCTTGAGGAGACACATGAGTGCAAGTTGAAATAACCATAAATGGTTATGTAAGAGCCATAAATGGTCATGTAAGAGCCATTAGTGGTTTTGGAAGACTTTGGAGGTTAAATTGTTGAACACACAAAGCATTACATGCTTTTCAAAGACTTTTTGAAGTCTTTGAGAAGTGACTCCAAGTTGCTTAGGAATGTGACAATAATTAGGGGATGGATTAGGTTAATTAGGAAGGGGTTAGAAGAATCTAGAAGGGGATTAGATTTGCAAGTGGGTTTGGTGGGTGAGGGAAAATAGGATTTAAATTAAAATAAAATTAATTTATTTCAACTTGTGGTTACAACTTGCATTTGTAGGAAAATGTAAGTTGGGGGGGGGGGGATAAATGATTTAAATAAATACTTAATTTAATTTATTTAAAAGAAGAAACAGGGGATTAAATGAAATGAATATGATTTATTCATTTAATTGATTGTGAATTTGGTTTAATGAATTAATTAAAATAAATTGAATAATTTATTTAATTAATAGGAGAATGTTTTAAAGATGAATTAATTAAATATTAATTTAATTAACTGATGGCTAGTGGATTTTTAATCAAATAAATAAGAAATATTCATTTAATTAAATGGACAGATTTATGTGACTACATTTGCCCCTCTTTGAGACGGTGTAGTTTATCACGTCGTTTCAAAGAAAGAGAAATAGGTGTGAAGAAATATGCCCCATAAATGTTAATTTAATGGGTAGTATGCCCCCTCGAGAGATGGGCTGATAAATTTTGAAAAATTGGGTGATCTCTCAAAAAAGAATGAAAATGGGCAGGGTGTATAGAAGAGAAGAAGTTAGCAACGCGGGTGAAAAATAGAAGAAATCGGAGGTAAAATGGAGAAATAGGAGGCTCGAGAAGTTCATGGGGACCACGGCGGTGAGCGGGGGAAAGTTACAGTGATGGTGAAGGGTTTATATGGGGAGAGAGGGGTGAAAACATGATCATTTGTTACCCCAACCGGTGTGAAACCAGAGCTCTGATAGTGACGTTTTAGAGGAGCGAGCAGCAGTCAGGATGTCGGTACCTATTACAGAGCACCATTTCGAGCGAGTCCGTCGATTCTATCGGCCAGACGACTATGGACCAGTGGTACACAAATTTGAAAATTTGAATTTTACGCATTTTTGTCATGTTTTTTGTTGAGTCCAAGTTGAGTCAGGACAATAGCGCTGAAACTATGTTTTGGCGCTTTTGTCCAATTAACTAGCGCTTTTGTGCCGCAATGGCACTATTGTGCTATTGTTTGAGAGCTATTGAAAATTTTAGCGCTATTGTGTGCATGTTTAAGCGCTATTGTTTGTTGAGTGCTATTGAGGGGTCAATTGAGCGCTTTTGTCTTTAAGCAGCGCTATTGCATAGGTCTTGTAGTGCTTTTGCAATTTGAGCACTTTTGTAGGGTTGAGTGAGCGCTTTTGCTAGGGGTTTAGCGTTATTGTGAGGGGTTTAACGCTATTGTTTAGGAAAATAGATGCCCCAGTTTGTGTGAACAAAAATCTCCCGATGCCAATGATGGATGAAGAGATGTGAAGTGAGAGTTATTTTGAACCATAACAGCCCTGATGAGACTTAGGTCATTAGGATAAATGCCTGTTGAAGTTGAGGTGTGCCATGATTTCTTACCTGTTGAGACTCGAAGATACTTGATCAAAATATCTGTTGATAGTCTAGGTTTAAACTTAAGAAAGTTTGAAAACAAAACAACTAATGATGATTGATTGATGCCCATGTGCAGGAGGATCTACGCATGTTATAGTTATGCGAGAGACATCCAATGACACAAGGGTTACAGGATCGGCTGACAGAGGCCAAGATTGATTGCATTGCAGTGACTGGGCTATATGATGTGATGCATATGCTTGTGATTTAGATGAATCACGGTTTGATTATAGCTTTGGCAGAGCACTAACATAGTGAGACATGCACATTTCACCTAGCACAAGGGGAGATGATAGTGACTTTGGAGGATGTGTGGCGTATCCTTCATATTCCCATTCGGGGTGAGCTAGTCACATATGACAGATCATGGGGGATGCTAGCAGTGCAATGATTTTTTGATGAGGACGTGTTCATTGATGATGACTCCATAGCTTGGGAGGACATCGCGACATTGTATGAGCCATTGCCCGTAGTTTTATCTGGGATCATGGGAGGGCTACTATGTTCTGATAGGCGCTCACATGGTCTGGCCATGGGATGGGGACAAGTTATAGAGCAGATGATGATGGAGGGGAACTGATTTTCCTAGGGACCGTGCGTGTTAGTACACATGTATCAGGAGCTGCATGAGGTAGTGTACCAGGGGAGAGGCTCGTTGGCAGTAGGAGTGATGCTGCTGCACATTTGGGCATGGGAGCACTTACTGGTGACTCGACCAGTGAGTCTGAGATTTTGGCCAGTTGATCAGCCCTATATGTTCATGTATAGTGGCATGATGAGTCAACCCCACCTGGGGAAGTTAGAGTGGTGGTGGCAGGCGTTGGATGATCTTGATGCGGTGATCTGGAGACCTTATCTAGAGTGTGAGCCTTGGGAGGATGATGCAGAGGCCTTGCCATATGTATTCATGACCCGATTCCTCATTGGGCAGACATCCTACGATGTAGAGAGACAGGTGCCAGGCAGGGTTCTGAGGCAGTTTGGATGGCAGCAGGGATTGCCGAGGGGATCAGGAGAGTACGCCAGAGTGGTGCGAGAGAGATATGCATGGGGGCCAGTACTTCCATATGATCAGGCATTGGTGGAGTTCTAGACGCTTCAGGCGAGGCCATGGGATATATGGCCGAGGGTGGTGGATGCTGGGGTGTCAGATGAGTATACACAGTATATGGCAACTCATCTGATTTTGTGGATATCTGATTGAGCAGAGTTGATTCCTACTTTTGAGGATGAGAGGGGACGGAGACGGAGGAGAGGAGGAGGTCGAGGACCGATGATAGGTGGACGAGGGAGGGGGATGGTAGTGATGGAGGAGGAGGAGATGGTGGAGGTCGTGGAGATGGTGGAGGTGGTGGAGGAAGAGGAGATGGTGTAGGTGGCAGATTAGGTGGCTAGGTGGTCGAGTCCAGCAGAGAGGGAGAGGCAGATTGCCACTGCAGATAGCATAAGGACCGTTAGTGCTAGGCGGAGTCAGGTGGCTGAGGTATGGAGAGGGAGATCCTGATGGACAGAGGGGAGGGAGCTACTAGAGAGGCACCTATGGAGACAGGGGAGGGAGCGACAGGGGGTGGTGATCCTCAGAGCATATGCTAGCACATTTGCATACTCGGCTGACAGCAGCTGAGACACGGGTGGAGGATCTGGAGGCAGAGGTTGCAGTGAGAGATGTGCAACTATTTGCACGAGAGTCGGAGTTGACTATAGTGCTACGTGAGAGAGATCAGGTTGTTGATAGGGTGGTCTAGTTGTAGGAGAGAGTGAGGGTTTTGGAGGGAGTACAGGAACATGGGCCATCTGTGGAGGCATTGGCGAGGGAGGTACGAAGAGCAGGTGGAGAGGTTGATTATTGGTGGGGTTTATATGAGCAGGTGGTGCCATTGAGTTAGCGAGCACTGAGCTATTCTCAAATGTGACAGGCTAGATCAGAGTAATCCCAGAGGATGCAGAGCAGTGGGGGTGTGTTGGGTCCTCTACGGAGAGATAGGTCAGGGGGTGCAGGAGCTAGTGGGGGTTTCATGGGGCCTCCATGAAGAGATAGATCGGATGTTGTGGGGACTAGTGGGGGAACAAGTGGTGATGGTGGTGCAACATCTAGTCAGAGTGGCATCTGAGAGAGCATTTGGCATGCATGTATTTTATCATTGTTATTTTTGGACTGTATCTTGGATGGCTCTTGGTAGCTGATTTTGTAGACTTCATTGTACTCTGATATATGAGATGATATATATGAGGAGATCCCATATTTTGATGATATGCATTTGATATGTATGGATGTTATGTAGGATGGAGATTTTATGAGTTTATGCTTAGATGGATACGTGTATATGTATGCATTTATGAGATGATTCCTATATGCATGTTTTTATGATGATTTACGATGTTGGATACTGACATATGAATGCAGGTTTATACATGTGTGCATGTTTTGTTTGATGTAATGCTTTATGTATGTAATGCCATGATGATGATGTATGCTTATGATGATTTAGGAACATGATTTTTTTGTGCTTCATGTTTTGATATAATGATGAGATAATGATATGCAATTATGTTAATGCAATGAATGAATGATTTATGTATGGATATGCATCTAGATGTTTTGAGATGAATGAAATATATATAAACAAATGTAAAGTACAAATGTTTATATGATGATGTCTAAATGAATGCATGTGTATAATGGATATATAAAATGGTATGAACCAATGTTTGAGACAAATGGTTTTATGATTCTAAATGCCTAAATATGATTAAGTAAAAAGGATAATGTGATAATAATGCAACTTATGTTTTAATAACTGCAACTTAATGCAATTAAAAAGGATAATGAATGCAATGTAAATGAAACCTAAAATGAGCATAATAAGACACTTAATAATGGATGAATGAATGCACTTTTTAACTGACACTAAATGAATGTATGCAACGATACATGATAAAGGATAATAAAGGATGATAATATGATAATGGATAACTCACACTAGATGAATGTATAGTAAATGGTTAATACAATTAGGGACAATTGATTTATATTAATGAATCTAAATATCCCGATTATGCAATGATGAGATGATATAAATTTTTAATAAATGACAATGAACTATATGCATTTTAACCAACTAAAATGATATGAAATGTACTTGATGTAAATGCAACTAAATGTAATGATGATGATATGATCATGATGGATGAATGCAAGGTGTTTTTAGACTTTGCATGATGCATTGATGATGTATCAGAGTACTTGGCCGTGATTGTATCCAAGAGCACCTTTAATTTGCACATAGCTGCTCATTTTAACTTTGTTCACATTTGCATACAAATCCTACATATGAATGAGTGAATGGATGGGTGATATGCAATGAAATGTAATATATATACAGATGGGATGAAATGACGATCCATAGTGCTTTATTTTTTTATCATCGAGCTTTAACATGTTGGAACAAAATACATTCATCTTGACATAATGATTCAAGATGACCAGAGTATTTCTTACATGGTTTTGATATAGCAAGTTAATACAAACAACTTGATATAATGGGTCAAGTTGACCTAAGTATTGCTTGCGAAACAGACAAGGATCATCTCCGTTCATGCATGACTTGGATTGTCCTCCTTGATCTTGGGCTGATCATATCTCGAGACAAGTTCACACCTTAATAAGAGACAAAAACCTTTATCCAATTTGGATGAGGTAGGAGGAACCAAAGAAAGAGCATTGTACCTACAAACAAACAGTATATACATAATGAATAAAGAATATGGATCCTTGGTAATGGTTCATGCTCATATGGTTGAGGTATATGCTATAGTCAGCAAGCCGTAGTGATCTATGACTGTATTTTTGCCTATGATCATGTAGCTTAGTGAACTTCCCACGTAGACACCATTAGTACATGCCCCAGAACTTCATCGGAATAATGCGCTACAGATACACAAACAATGCTGTAGGAACCTGATACATATAAAGGAATGAATTTACTCATAAATCAACCAAGTATTTGATAGCCTGAACAGAATTTTCTTGTCAAAGAAAACGATATCTTGTCTTTATTTTGGTAAGGAAGGATGCATCCTTGTTGAAGACAGTTTGATTGTTGATGTTGATTGTTTGGTCAATTTGAGAAGTGATCAATGTTTGGTTGGTATCTGCTCGGATGAGTATGTACAATGTGTTGCCATGTTTTTGTTTGATTTTTGATGTTTTCTGATGTTTTTGGATTTTGTGATTGTTTTGAATGTTTTTGGTATTTTGAGATTGTTTTGAATGTTTTTGGTATTTTGAGAGATAGTTTTGAGTGAAGAACCCATTGAATCATAAGAATAATGTACAATCCACTTCCATGAAACTAGATTAAGGGTATTGCCCCCAGTTTATACATAACTATGAAAAAGCAGGATGCAAGATGCACATAGTACTATCTCGTGATTGCAGATCAATAATAAGCCATGGTTTGGGCAGATGGATGTGTATATGGAGTGGATGTGATCGTAACAAGTCTAAAAGACAATGGAGCCATAGCCTTTATGAGTGGCGCCTGTTTGCCAGGTTTTCACCATCCCACTTACCCAAGGTGCCATCGGAGTGGTTGTTCACCGTTTGGATGCATGATTTTTCTTTACTCTTTTGATGTTTTTGTATTTTCTTTAGGTCATTTATCTGGATGTTTTTGGTATTTTTGCCAGTATATATGGGAGCCTGATGCTCTGTACAGCTTTAGGTATAAAACCATTTGAGGTGCATGCTATTGATTGGATCTGCTAGTGGTTCTCCTTCTGACGTTGCCAACTGATATGCCCCAGACCCAAATACAGCAGTGATAACATATGGACCCAGCCAATTTGATTCAAACTTTCCTTGATGTTCTCGATTGGGTTGGTTACGAGGATTTTCTCGAAGAACAAGATCACCTACCTCGAATGTACGAGGCTTAACTCGGTGATTATAGCTTCTGCTCATGTGCTGTTGATAAGCTTTGAGGTGATTGTATGCAGCTTGTCATTTCTCATGAAGTAGCTCTAAGTCTTGGGGAGGGGATACTCTATATGCTTCATCATCGATGAGATTGTGCAAGGAAACCCGTATTGATGGGATCTTGACCTCAATAGGTAAAATAGCTTCTGCACCATAGACCAATGAGTAGGGAGTTGCACCTGTAGGGGTTTGAATGCTAGTTCGATATGCCCATAGTGTTGGATTCAATTGAACATGCCAATCACAACCGACATCATTAACTGTTTAGGATCCTCAATATGTTCTTGTTTGATGCTTTGGCCTAACCATTGCCTTGTGGGTAATAGGGAGTAGAAAAGCAATGTTGGATGTGAAATTTCTCACAGAGTTCACGGACATCCTGATTTTTGAAAGGAAGACCATTATCTGTGATGATAGACATGGGTACACCATACTGGCAGATGATTTAATTAAGGATGAATGAGGCGATCTACTTGCCGGTGACTTGGGTAAGTGGAACAACTTCGATCCACTTTGTGAAATATTCAGTGGCAGTAATAATGAATTTGTGGCGGTTGGATGAAGATGGATGGATTTTACCCACAAGGTCAAGTCCCCATTGACAAAAAGGCCATGGTGTTGTGATTGGTTGCAATTCTTGTGCTAGTGCATGTATTAGGTCTCTATGAACTTGACATTTCTTGCACTTCCTGACAAAGTAGTAGGAGTCTTTTTCCATGGATGGCCAATAGTATCCAGTGTGCAGGAGTTTCTTGGCTAGTGACGGACCACTTGCATGAGTTCCACAAATTCCTTCATGTACCTCTTCCAAGGCCTTTGTTATCTCATCTTGTTCCAGACATCGAAGGAGAGTACCATCAAGACTGCATCGGTATAGGGTTTCGACAATAATGGTATATCGAGCAGTTTGGCGAATGAAGGTTTTATGTTGGTTATTCGATTGGTTAGGAGGAAGGGTGTGATCGCGGAGATAGGTGTAAAACTCACCGTACCATGGGGACTTGGAATTGATAAGGCAACATATCATCTCGGATTCGGGGATATCATAAGCAGGGATCCAAAGTTGTTCTACCAAGAACTCGTAGCGTGTTGAATTCTGTGGAAGATCTAGGAGAGATGCAATGGTAGCCATAGTGTCAGCAGCGTGATTCTGATCTCTTGATATCTGCTCAAAGGTGATAGTAGTAAATGATGCCTTTAATTTGTCCACCATTTGCTTGTATGGCATGAGTTTGTCATCCTTGGTCTGATATTCATCTGTTGCTTGTCGAATGACCAGTTGGGAGTCGCCATATACTTGTAGTTCTTGTAATTTCCATTGTATGACTAGCTTGAGTGCTATGATCAAGGCCTCATACTCTGCTATGTTGTTGGTGCATGGAAATGTGAGCCTGTAAGACTTCAGGATGTTGTCACCTTGAGGTGTGACAAACAAAATGCCTGCCCCCGAGCCATGCCTAGTATATGAACCATCAATGTATAGTTTCCATGGTTGTGCTGTTGTGATCATGAATATCTCTTCATCTGGAAAATTGAAAATGAGAGGATGATCGCCTATGAGTGGTGCATCAGCCAACTGATCTGCAATAACCTATCCTTTGATAGCCTTACGATCTACATACTCGATGTCAAATTCACTTAGAATCATCACCCATTTGGCCATGCGACCTGTCAATGCTGCTTTACTGAGTAAGTATTTTAGTGGATCAATCTTTGCAATGAGCTGTACTTTGTGTGTCAACAGATAGTGCCTCAGTTTTGTGGCTGTCAAGATTACTACTAGGCAAGCTCGCTCAATAGGGGTATAATTGAGTTCGTAGCCAACCAGTGTGTGAGAAATGTAGTAAACAACACACTCTTTCCCTTCTGCATTGTGTTGTGCTAGCAGTACACCCAATGCTGTACTTGTTGCTGAGATATAGAGTAATAGAGGTCTACTTGGATTTGGTGGGATCAGCAATGGTGTATTCATGAGATAGTCTTTAAGCATCTGGCATCCCATTGAAAGCGGATGTTTTTGTGTAGTAGATGTGTAAAGGGGTGACATTTATCTGCTAGTTGTGCAATGAATCTACAGATGGATTGTAGCTGTCCTTGTAATGTCCTTAGCTGATTGATGTTCTTTGGTGTTGGCATGTCCATGATTGCTTTGACCTTTGCTGGATCAACCTCAATACCTTTGCTTGAGACAATGTATCCTAGAAGCTTCCCTGAGGTTACTCCAAAGACACATTTCTTTGGGTTGAGTCGAACATGATATTGTTCTAGTCTATCAAAGATTTTATCTAATATGTCGAGATGACCTTCTATGATGAGTGATTTTGCTAGTAAGTCATCAACATAATCTTCCATCATAGTATGCATCATGTCATGGAAGATGGTGGTCATTGCTTGTTGATACGTTGCTCCTGCATTCTTGAGACCGAAAGGCATTACATTCCTGCAGTATGTGCCCCATAAATATGTGAAGGCTATCTTATGTTGATCCTCTGGTGTGATCTTTATCTGATTGTATCTGGAAAAGCCATCCATGAGTGAAAGCATGGCATGTCCTGCTATTAGGTCCATTATGATGCCGATGTTTGGTAGGGGAAATTCATCCTTAGGACATGCCTTATTTAGATCTCTGAAGTCAGTACAAATATGGATGCCCCCATTTGGTTTGCCAACAGGCACAATACTGGATATCCAATCTACATAATCAATTGGTCTAATGAAACCAACATCTAGGAGTTTCTTGAGTTCTGCTTTGACTAATACTGCAATCTAAGGATGCATCTTACGAAGCTTTTGCTTGACAGGTTTGGCTCCTTCTGCTATGGTGAGGTGATGCATGACTAAATCAGGATCAAGCCTAGGCATGTTTTCATATGACCATGCAAAGTTGATCTGATGCTTCTAGAAGAACTCTACAAACTTAGGCTGTTCCTCTAGAGTTAGAAGAGATGCCAGATGTATGTGGTGAGGAGTTTCAGGAGTCCCCATGTTGTATTCTTTTGTTTCCTCGATGAGAATCATTGATTGTTCCCGTTGTGTAATAGCAGGGAGAATGTCAAACCTTTCATGCTCCGGCGCCCTAGAGAGGTTTTCACCGTTGGATACGCTCTTTCTTTTTACTTTTGTTGAATCAAATAGTGCCACAGTGTGGTTTTCATTGGAAGATCCATGTTTTATTGTTATATTTTTGCAGCTGAAAGGTTTGGCATCCACCCCAAAGTATGCTGTGCTATTAAGTTCTATGGAAAATCCAGCTTTGTGATCCCCACTTGGTATGTTATCCCATAATTCCAAAAAGTCAATGATCGCCTCATCGTTTTGGAAAAGGTCAAGACATGGGGGATTTGGTTGATTCCATTCGATGAGTTCAGGATGGATAATGGGCATGACTTCATCGATTAGGTTAAGTTCGTTAGATGTGTTAGTGAGTGTTAAGACATTATGGTGAGGGTCGTTGATGGTACTCTCCCTGTCAGAATTAGGCGTAGGATGTGATGTAGGGTCTGTGGAAGATGTTTCCAGCTTAGGAACCCAAGAGGTCGTTATCTGTGCTTCTCCATAAATAGGGATGTCTTTGCGAGGTGGAGGTAGTGATGTGTCTTCCTCATCTAAAGTATTAAGCTGGATGGAATCAAATTCCCATTCATGTGAGTCAGTCTCTGAATCACTTTCCAGCATCCGATTACTATACCATACTGGGATGTCCTTTGTGTTAAACACTGTAGGTGTGATCAGTTGATTTACCTTTGTAGATGAAATGATCGATGCTGCAGGAAGGATGATGGGGATCAATGAATCCAATATGGGGAGTATTGGTAGTGTTGACTCTATTGCTTATGCTAGAACTGCTGGTGTTGTAGATGCTGTTGCGGGTTTTGATGTAGTTGCTGCTTCTAAGGGTGCTATTGATGTTATTACTGCTGCTGATGGGATCACTGGTTTGATTAGTGGGATGATTGGTCTTATAGGCAGTTGGGCTGGGATTTTGAGCCTCGATGGGGTAGTTGCGATGGTGTTTGATGCTGCTTTGATAATAAAAGGTGTCCTCTCTACAATAGGCTGAAATAGTGGTTTGTTGGGTTTTCCTTTGAATCTGAGTTTAGGAAAGATCTCCTTTTCAAAGCCTAGGCTTGTATTATTCTTGGGCTTTAATTTCAGCAGCGGTGGTTCATGTCTTCCTTGTTTGCAAGGTCCCAAAGAAATCTGACCATCATAACCCATTCTTTGCATAATGAGGAGGCCTTTTCCATACTGATCCGTGGGAAGTGTAGCTTGCGGCATATCAGTGGTGATGGGATCTTTATAGATCCATTCTGCTAAGTCTTCATCTTTGGTTTCTTCTTCTTGACTCTTCCCAAGGATGAAAGACATCAAAACACATGCTGGCGTGATCAGTGGTTGCTGAAGTAACTGCTGTGGTTTGCCATGTGTTCGAGGAGAAGTGGGCATTTGTCCCACACAAAAGAGTTGACTCAAATTGTATTCCCCAGGACCTTCCTCTGCTATTTTCATTTTAAGCTTTTCTTGCTTGGGTATAGTGGCGTTCGAACTAGCAAGAGAGGCTGGACTTATATATGATGTGGAGGAAATGTCTTCTCTATTATTAGGAATGGTAATCTCTGGTTGATGATTGATATTATGACAATATGAAAATGGATTTGCATCGCCCAGGATTGTAATCTCTACACTGTTATGTGGGAATTTGATACACTGATGGTAAGTAGATGGAATGAATTGCATGGTGTGTATCCAAGGTCTTCCTAACAATAGATTGTATGGCAAAGGAAGGTCCAGAACTTGATAGAATGATGTGTTTCACCACAAGGCCCACTCGGATTGGTAGTACCACAGCTCCTTTGGATGAACGCTCTGCATCGTCGTAAGCTTTGATTGTGATCTTCTTGTGAGGATCCACTGATTCTATTGCATATCCCAAAGCAGTGACCAACTACAGTGTACAACTATTCAGGCCGACTCCATTATCGATCAAGACTCACTTGATCCTATGCTGGTTGATAAATCCTTCAATGTGTAGGGAAGCACTATGAGGTTGCTGGAAGGAAGAGTTGTCACTTTAGAAAAAAGTGAGACAAGGTGACGACTTTAGACTTCCAACCATGGCTTGGAATTGATCTGTATTTAGGTTTGCAGGGACTGACGCCTCTTGGAGAGCTTGATCCAAAATGTTTTTATGAGATGGAGATAGGCGCAATAGCTCTAAGATAGATATCAGTGCAAGCATTTTGTCTAATTGTTCCACAAGGTTATACTGCTTTGGGATAGATGGGGTGCCTTGTGGAGCTGCTTTCATAGTAATCTTGCTGCGACGTGTAACAACATTGCAAGTGGAGCTGAGATTTTTGATGTTTATAGTTGCAATTTGTTCACTGGCATCGTACAAGTGATTTACAGTGTAATTATATGCAGCTTGCGTATAATCAGTGGTATCAGTACCTCTCCTAGAAGTGGAAGGACCCCTTTGATCTTGTGATGGAAGCGGATTTTTAAACATCAGATGATCATTGTTTGTTGTTTTTGGGTCATGTCCTTCAATTTCGATTTCACCTCGGTCAATAAGATCCTAAATAAGATCTTTTAATCTGTGAGAATTTCTTGTCTTGTGTCCTCTCCCTTGATGGAAATCACAATGTTCAGTATCCCTCCACCATGCAGGTTTGAATTGAGGTTCATAGTTTGATGTTTTGGGTAGGGTTACCAGATTTTGAGAAACTAGTTGTCATAACATTGTTTCAATGGGTTCCCCTAAAGGAGTGTATGTTCACTTTTGTTTTTGTTGACGAGGTCTACGTTCATCGTGAGATGTAATGCGGCCTTGATTTGGAGGAGGAACTATGTTAGCCTAAGGTGGGGGATTTTGTCCTGCAAATTGAACTACAGGTTGTGCACTTTTGATAGTTCTGGCATCCACAACCCCATCATTGACAACATTTTTGTTTTTGTTCCAGAAGCTTTGTTTGTCACTATTGAAGCATGGGCAAAGACCATCCTTTGGTTCATTATAGATTTTGATAAGTCCTTTCTTGATGAGAGCTTGCTCACATTTTAATCCTTTGGTGATCATGTCATTGAAAGAGTCTGTATCTTTGACATCCAGGTGAAATTCTATTTCTTCATTTAAGTTGGAAATAAATATTTCCACTAGTTCTTGTTCAGGTAACTAAAGAGAACATCTGCTAGACATTTGACGCCATCGTTGCAGGAATACTGAGAATAGTTCACCTGGTTTTTGTTTAGTGTTACATAGATCAGCCATGGTGATATCACGTTCAATGTTATGAGAGTAATGTGCCAAGAACTTCTGAACTAGCTCTTCAAAGGTCCTAATGCCACTTGGTAGTCGGGAAAACCATGATGTGGTTGTTCCTCCCAAGCTTTGGGGAAAAAGACACATGAGGTACGTATCTTCGTATGCCACTTGGAGGCAAGCTCAGTGGAATTCTCTGACATGATTGTGAGGATCTCCCTTTCCTCTATACTTTTTGAATTTGGGTGTTTTGAATCCTCGTGGAAAAGGTGGCATATGAAGATTCCTATCAAAGGGATAGGGACAAATGTCATTGAGTGAAAATTGATTAGTTTTCACACCACTATGAAGTTGTTGGGTGAGATTTTCAACTTGTTTCCACAACATCTCTATTTCATTTGGAGGAGGAGGTGGTGGGTTACCTCGAGGAATGTTATATCTGATGGGATCTCTACCTCTTTCTTCTTCATGGTGACTTTGTCATTCTAATGCTTGTCTTAGTTGTGCAAGATCAAAATCAGAGGGGAGTTTGGCTCCTTCTTGAGCAAGCTTTAAAAAGTGAGCACCCACATTGCTCCTGAGTATTTCGTCAAAAAGTCTGTTAAAGAGAGGGTTGTGCTGAGCCCTTTCTATTGTTGCAGGAGTAGGAGTACTTGGGTTTTCGTCATTCACATTTCCTCCAAGTGCTTCTTGAAATTCATTGATATTTTCCTCCTCTTCTTCTTCAATTTCTATTTCTCATTGCCTTGACTGTGATCGGGTTTGAGCCATTTTGTTTATGAGTTTTTGTTGAAGTTGGGTGAAAATGGTGATGAGTTGTTGATGAAATGAAAGATTGATGTTGGGTGAATTGTGTTGCATGTGGATTTCTAGCACTTAAAGGTAGATGTTACCAAAATTCTTTCTTTGAATTGCTTGTTGTTTTTGATAAGGTTTGATGTGATAAAGTGTAGAGAAATCTGAGATGTGTTATAGACTTATCTACCTAGTAATGAGAGGATTCACTCATAAACTAGTTTTAACCTGTGTAGATATGTCTCTTAGGATGAGATTATCCTAGATGTAGAAACAATCTAAAAGGTGATGTTTTGTGTTTGATTCAAGCAATATCCAAAAGAGAACTTAGGACAAGAACCTCTTAATGTTTTGAGAGTCGAAACAAATTGATGATGAAGTGAATGTGGGAATGGATGAGATGTTTTAACTTCAATAAAAGCTTTGTGTCACAAATGGAACAAATTCTACCTCTTCCCTTTCGGGTGTTGGTGGCATTTCTTGAGCTACATTGTATGTGATACAAATATTTGGGAAGAAGTTGGGATTGATCTTGCCTCCTTGGTTTTTGTGATAACTCAAAGCTCTATATTGCATAAAAGCTCTGCAGTTTAATGACTCTGAATCAAATTCGTTTGATTTGCCTTGAAGGTAGAGACGTATGTGACATAGAAAAACTCTATGAGAGACAAAGATTTGTCTATTTAGATAGAAGAATTTCCTTCTTTTGATCAAAGCCTTTGAGCTCAATGGTCTTCTTTTCAAGTTGATGTTCTGATGACGATTCTTCTTTCTCAAGATGTGAAGAATGGTCATAAAGTTTGATACTTTTCTTTGTTTTTTGATCTTTTTGGTTGTTTGAAAAATGTTTGGTTGGATGAATACTTGTTTTGATTTTTGGATTTTATGATGTTTCTTTGACAAGAAAACAAAGCAAGCACACAAACACAAGAATGTTTGCCTAAAAAGGCACAAATGAGTATGGGTCTAGATCAACCTAATCCTTGGACTTTTTATGACCCTTTCCTTTAAGTGTATTTTAGGTGTTTTTCTTTCCAAAGCCTGAAGTCGGCTCAATTTGCACTTGGTCTTTGACTAAAACAAAAACACTTCAAACACTTTGTATCCCTAAGGTCAAATGGCCAGTTGTGATAAATTCAGCCCACATCTTGATATTTCTTCGACTTGGTACTACATACCTTATGAATCTTGGCATGGCAGGTAAGGATGTGATATACTAAGTCTTGCACGAGCATAACAAATAGATGATCCCTATGATGGGGGAGTCACCACTTTCATCAAGCCACAAGTGACTTTTCAAAAAGCTATGTTTCTACTCAAGGAAATATGTATGGTGAGTATCTTGGGAGCAAAACCATCTATGCTCTTGCATTGAATTATATCACAAATATCCTCAATCAATAGAATGGGTGGGCTACTACTTTAAAGGTGTTTAGTAATTTTTGATGTCTTTGGACAAAAGTTCATTCTGCAGTGACTCACTTAAGAGCCTTGTAACTTGTCGTGGGGCCCATTTGTCCTTTCAGCAAGTTACAATGTAGGAACAACTATACTCAAGGCTACAACTTTCGTTCTCACCTGATTTCTATAGTGGCTAGAAGGATTTACCGGGCAAGGTCATTCCCAAGAGTGATGTGTTTCTTGGTAGACCTCTCTTAAAAAGATAAAAATTTGAGTGTTACTAACACTTTTCTCTTGCACCTAGGACCACAAAAGCCAAGGGAGAGGCTAGTGTGTGTTAGAAGTAGGACCACTCGACCAATCTTTTTTGCACAAGTGTGCCAAACACGAAAAGCACTTGTTCTTTTTAACCCATCATCACAATGTGATTTAACTGTTTGGAGATGTTGCTCCAACAACCATGATGTTCTTTTTAACTTTTAAAGGCAATATGTTTAAGTAACCAGGAAAATGAAATCCTGGTCAACTTAATAAAAAACACATTTGTTTGAAGTAAATCGCTTGCAAAATTGAAACAAGTTGATTGTGATTTTTATTTGCACCAAAATTCGAAGTGTGGATTGTAAATTTTAGTTTCATGCAAGAAAGAAATTTTGTCTTGTCTTGTTTCAAGAACCAAAATAAAATGAACCTAACTTGCAAGGAATTAAATTTGTTTTGTTCAATTTTTAGAACACCAAATGCAAATGATCCTAACTTGCAAGAAAGCAAATTTGTTTTGTTCAATTTTTAGAGCACCAAAATGTAAAATTTTGATTTTAAGGAAGTGAGTTTTAGATCTGCACAAAAAGCAAACAGTTAGTAAAATCCACACCTACGGGGGGCTTCTACAAGCCTAAAATAAATCAAATTTTTGGTTACAAGGCCTTCCTTACAATGTTCTGTCACAATAGTGCTAGTCTGTGTGAAAATCGAAGTGGTAGTTAACCAAAAACACATTTTTATAGAAACAAAAGCGCTAAAACAAGACTTTGACAGTGAATACAAAAGCGTTAAAACAAACTCAAAAGCGCTGAAATAAGTACAAAAGCGCTAAAACATGCACAATAGTGCCAAACTTGAGACAATAGCGCTATTATAAAAACAATAGCGCTAGAATAACAAGTTGCAATAGCGCTACAACGCGAGCAAAAGCGCTAAAGCGCGACCTGTGTGACAATTTCAACATTCAAACATGTTAGTTGATTTTTTTAAAAAGGTTTTTAAGTGTTTGTGATTCACGTTGGGTACACCAAATGATGCTCTGCAAAAAGGACAAGGTTAGGATAAACAAACCCCTGAACAAGAAACAACAAGAGTCAATTGTTAGATGTTAGAAAATCATAAATTAAAAACTATCCTAAGCAAGCATATCAAGAAAGACACTACTAAGCACAAAGAAAGCTTAAGGAATCTAAAAAAAGCAACTAAGCTCCTCCAAATGCGCTCTACCATCCTGGTAGTTTCTCCTTCCTTGTTCCTCTCCTCTCCAAGTTCCAAAATAGTGTAGCCCTTATGGAGATTCAATATTGTAAATGATCTGAAGCTTATGCTATGCAAGTGTAAAACAAACTAATAAAACATATTATGGAAAAGAACTAAGATTTATTTTAGTCCAAGATGACAATATATGAATTATTTATGCTAAATGCTCTCTAAAATTCACTATAGGTTAAATGCATATAAGTTTTCAGGATCCGGATTATGAAGAAATGGGCTCTATTTATAGGAAAAATGGAGCAATGGATGGTTGAGATTGAGTAATCTCAACAAGGGTTAGGATTGAATGATTTGAGATCCATGTGAGGGCTTTCAACCCAATCCTAGGATGACAAGTGTCAATGTGAGATAGGTTGAGAGGAGAGGGAATAAGCATTAAATGCTTGACATGACTTGGGAGTTAACTTGGGGGTTAGGGTCAAGGTTAGTTGAATGAATAAATTATTTATTCAAAGAATAAAGCTTTTATCCAATGGATAAACTCTTGTGCAAAGGCAAAAGGGATAACTATGGTCAAAGCAATAAATGTTTGAGGAGACACATGAGTGCAAGTTGAAATAACCATAAATGGTTATGTAAGAGCCATAAATGGTCATGTAAGAGCCATTAGTGGTTTTGGAAGACTTTGGAGGTTAAATTGTTGAACACACAAAGCATTAAATGCTTTTCAAAGACCTTTTGAAGTCTTTGAGAAGTGACTCCATGTCGCTTAGGAATGTGACAATAATTAGGGGATGGATTAGGTTAATTAGGAAGGGGTTAGAAGAATCTAGAAGGAGATTAGATTTGCAAGTGGGTTTGGTGGGTGAGGGAAAATAGGATTTAAATTAAAATAAAATTAATTTATTTCAACTTGTGGTTACAACTTGCATTTTTAGGAAAATGCAAGTGGGGGGGGGGATAAATGATTTAAATAAATGTTTTATTTAATTTATTTAAAAGAAGAAACAGGGGATTAAATGAAATAAATATGATTTATTCATTTAATTGATTGTGAATTTGGTTTAATGAATTAATTAAAATAAATTGAATAATTTATTTAATTAATAGGAAAATGTTTTAAAGATGAATTAATTAAATATTAATTTAATTAACTGATGGCTAGTGGATTTTTAATCAAATAAATAGGAAATATTCATTTAATTAAATGGATAGATTTATGTGACTATAGAATCTATTCTAAGAAAGTTCCAGAGTGAGTTAACAAGAAAGCCAGTGAGAAGGTTTAACCGGTATTGATAGAGTACCGGTAAACTATAGCAGGTTTAATAGTTGAGCTAACCGATGAGGTGCGATTGATCAAGAAGGCATCCTAGTGTGATATGATTGTGAGGCTGTGTGTGTGAGAGAGAAGAGAGGCCAAGAATCAGAGAGAGTGATCTCATAACCGGTAGTATAAGATCCAGTAAAGAAGAGAAGATTGTCAATCGACAGTAACCTATTTGAGCAAGAGTTGCAAAACTCATAAATGCAACAAGAAGCTATAATTGTATCAAAATTGTATTTCAATATACACCACCAAGTTGGATCTTGGTGTAGGGGTTGGTGATCCTTGGGTTGGTGCCCTAAATTAGAAGGGGTTGGTGCTCCTTGGGCTGGTGCCCTAAATCTTTGTAATTCAATGTTTCACTTGTGAGGCTAGATTGGAGCAGTAGTCTCCAACAAATTTTCTCACTGAGGTTTTTCCCATATTGGGTTTTTCTCATACATCTAGTGTTGTGGGTTGCATTTGTGTGATTGTCTCTTTTGGTATTCTCATTCGTCTTACCGGTTTGATTGTTTAATGCTTAGGATAACAATCGATATTCTGAGGTTGCTTTAAAAGAGAAAAGAATTAGGAACCATTGATTTAGCCCCCTTTTAGTGGTACATTGTGTTCAACAATTGGTATCAGAGCCTAGGCTGTTTAAAAACCTTGGGTAGATTCTGGAATTAGAACACAATGGCAAGAAACGAGTCTGCTTCCTCAAAAGCCCTCATGTTTGATGGATCCAACTATGCCCTTTGGAGCAGAAGAATGGAGAACTAATGCCAAGAAGGAGTATGAGAATAATGCAAAGGCCAAACATGCTATTTTGAGTAGGTTGTGTGATAATGAGTTTGTCAAGGTCATGCACTATGCATCTACCAAGGAGACTTGGGATAAAATGTAGAGCTTATTTGAAGGAGATGCAAAAGTCAAAGAGGTCAAGCTGCAAGAACTAAGGGGCCAACTTGAAGGCATCAAGATGAAGGATGATGAAAAGATTGCAGACTACCTTCATAGATTTGATGAAAATGTGAATACCATCAAAGGACTTGGGGAAGAAATTGCATATGAGATTTTTGTCAAGAAGGTACTTAGGTCTCTTACACCTAAGTATGATACAAAGGTTTCTGCCATAGAAGAAGCCAAGGATTTGAAGATATTTACAATGGATGGGATTTTTGGGTCACTAACAACCTATGAAATGAGAACAACCGATGATGCATTGTTAAGGAAAGAGGCAACATTCAACTCCACCCAGAAGGGTAAATAAATAGCTGCTCATAAAGGATCCAATGAATAATTTGATGCAGAGGTAGAAAACTTTGTAAGAAATCTCAAAAGAGGATCCGACAAGTATAAAGGAAAGCTACCACTCAAATCTTTCAATTGTGGTAAAGTTGGACACTTTGTTGCAAAATGTCCTCATAATAAAACCAGTGGAGATGAGTCAAAAGGTTTTAGTAGATCTGCTAGTAAAGATAAAGAAAGAAATGTCTTTCGGCAAGGAAGAAGAGGCTACCGGAAGCAAAACAACCTATACACTATTGAGGATGATGTCATAGATGAAGAAAGTACATCAGAAGATGACTATTATGAGAATGTGGGAAAAGTTAATCTGTTTATGGCACTTGATGAACTAGTTGGTGAAGATGAGGAAGAACAAGATATGGAGGCTGAAGTGGATCTAGAAGGTGAGCTTATAAGTTCTCTTGAGGAGCTGAGTAAAACAAGAAGAGAACTCAATAAATTCAAGCTTGTTGCAGTAGATGAACAAGGTCTCTTGAAGCAATCCCTGGATGAGTCCAATCAAGTTATATCTGACTTGAAACTGCAGGTAGAAGAAGCCAAGAGGATATGTGAAGTTACATCCTTTGATCTAATGAAGAAGGAAAAGGAGCATCAAGATCTGGAAGTAGAAATAGTGAAACTCATAAAGGAGCTTGAAGAAAGTAAGGAAGAAATAAAAGTAAGAAGCAAATATGAAGGCATCACTGAAGCCTTAGACAAGATGTTGAGAAAACAAAAGCAATCCAAAGATACCAGTGGCTTAGGATTTGAAGAAGGTCAAATTTCAAACAACAAAGACACATCCGGTAAACAGATACAGTTCATGTCTTCAAATGAAGTTGAAGAGAAGAAGACATTCACTATAAGAAAGGATATCGATAAATAGACATATGCAGATGTTGTTGGAAATCACCACACAGACCGATATACACAAGCAATGAACCAGAGGCCACACTCATTGTACTGACATGCAAATCCATGGAGAAATGAAAGAGTTGACGATGAATGATTCACTAGAGTCAACAACATGAAGGGAAGACCCTCGGTGAGGCAGTCGTTTGTAGAACCAAGACAACCTAACCGGTATGTTTCAAACTTTCAAGGTTACTGTTATCAATGTAACAAATTTGGGCATAAAATAGCTAACTGTAGATTAACCAATAAGCCCTCTATGACTTATGAAAGTAGAAATCCTTTTAATGCACTCTGGGATATGAATGTTGTCTGTTATCATTGCAATGGATATGGTCATAGGAGTTTTGAATGGAGGAAGAATAAACCGGTGCCCTACAATAATTTCAAGGATTCATCTTTAAATGAAAATGTGAAATGCTATAACTATCAAGAGTTTGAACATATATCAAAGTTTTGTAAAAATAGGAAGATCAAGCAGAAAAAGAAAAATCCTGATCCAGAACTGGTAGTTGAACCGGAGCTCAAAATAACAGCTAACAAGAAGAAGGAAACCAAACCGATATGGGTTGAGAAAGAAAAGGACAAGGCAGAATCAAGTCTGATAGTGCAGGTTGCTTTACATGCTGAAAGGAAAAATCTATGAGTTGTAGATAATGGTTGTTCCAATCACATGACCAGTGATAAAAATAAATTTATCAAACTTGAAGATTGGAATGATGGTTCAGTAAGATTTGGAGACAACTCATTCATCAGAATAAAGGGAAAAGGTACTCTAAATATTGATGGAAAATTGAATGCAGATGATGTATATTATGTGGAAGGCCTAAAGAACAATCTGCTGAGTGTGATTCAGATGTGTGACAAAGGTTATAAATTCACCTTTGACTCAACTAGTTGCCAGATAAAGAAAGACAATACCGATCAAGTTGTGGCAGAAGGAAAGAGAACAAATGACAATGTTTACAATTTGAAGGAATGCTATGAGTCCCAATGCATGATATGACAAGATGATGAAAGATGGCAGTGGCACTGAAGATTAGGCCACATAAAATTTGATAACTTAGTTGCAGTAAGAAGAAAGGGGTGTGTGAGGAATATTCCACCCATCATCAAACCGGTAAGAACATTTTGTGATGAATGTGTAAAAGGGAAGCCGACTAAGGTGAGCTTCAAGACAAAAGAGAACCACACCTCAAGACCACTTAAGATTGTGCATATAGATCTATGTGGTCCAACTAGGACAAGAGCTCTTGCCGGTGAAAGATATTTTATGCTCTTTAGTGATGATTATTCAAGAATGTCATGGGTCACTTTCTTGCAAGATAAGTCACAAGCATTTAACAGATTCAAGATCTTTAGCAAGATGGTGGAGAAGGAAAGTGGGTACAAGCTAAAATATCTAAGATCAGACCGGGGTGGAGAGTTCACATCAAATGAATTTAAAGATTATTGTGAAAAACATGGAATTAGAAGGCAATACTCAACCCTTAGGACACCACAACAAAATGGTGTGGTAGAAAGGAAGAACAAGACAGTCAAGGAGATGGCCAAAACTATGTTAAATGAGGTTTGTTTGCCAGACACATATTGGAAGGAAGTTGTTCATACTACTGTATATACTTTGAACCGGGTTCAATTAAGAACAAACAACAAAATGCCACCTTATGAGTTGTGGTATGACCAGAAGCCATCCGTCAAATACTTCAAAGTATTTGGAAGCAAGTACTTTATCAAGAGAGATATGGATGGTCTAGGAAGTTTTGACTCCAGGAGTGATGAAGGAATCTTCCTTAGTTACTCATCTAACAACCAGGCATACAAATGGTACAACAAAAGATGAAGAAGAGTCACTGAGAGTGTGCATGTAAAAGTTGATGAGGATATGCACAAAGGAAGTCAATCACAAGTAAACCGATATGATGATTCTGGTGATGAAGGTGAGGAAGCTCAGTTAGACAATGAACCAGAAGAAGCATCCAAGAAGGCTCCCAACTAGTATGTGTAGTTGAATCACCTGAAAGAGCAAATTCTAGGAAATAAGAGTGATGGTGTGCAGACTAGAAGAAGACTTGCCCAGAATGATGAACAAGTCAACTTCTGTCTCATGGCTGAAGTAGAACCTAAAACATTCAATGAGGCCAACAAAAGACAAGAATGGATGGATGCCATGGAAGAAGAACTGCAACAGATTGAGAAGAACAAGACTTGGGAATTAGTCCCTAGATCGAAAGACAAGAACATCATTGGCACTAAATGGGTCTACCAGAATAAGATGAATGAAGAAGGTAAAATTGTTAGGCATAAAGCTAGACTAGTGTGCAAAGGATGCTCTCAGGTAGAGGGAATTGACATTGAAGAAACATTTGCACCAGTAGCTGATTAGAAGCAATTAGAATGTTTCTATCCTTTTATGCCTACAAGGGCTATAAAGTATATTAGATGGATGTAAATTCTGCCTTCCTAAATGGAAATTTGGAAGAGGAAGTGTGCATGAAGCAACCAGAAGGGTTTCTGCTACATGATGATGAAACATTTGTGTGCCGGTTAAAGAAGGCCTTGTATGGCTTAAAGCAAGCTCCTAGAGCATGGTATTCAAGATTAGATCAATACCTGAAGGAGAAAGGATTCAAAAAGGGGAGTGCTGACAACAATTTATACATAAAGAAAGATGGAAACCACATGATCATTGTGGTTGTGTATGTAGATGACATTATTTTTGGAGGCAATAAAGACACCCTTTGCAAAGAATTTGCTGATCAGATGCAGTTAGAATTTGAGATGTCAATGCTTGGTGAATTGACATACTTCCTTGGTTTGTAGATATTACAACAAGATAAGGGAATCTTTATCTCACAAACCAAGTATTTAAAAGATATGTTGAAGAAATTTTAACTGGAGGATTGCAAACCGGTAAGTACCCCCATGGTGATCGGAAGTAAATTAAGAAAGAATGATGAATCACTAGTGGTGGATCGGACAATGTATAGATCCATGATAGGAAGTCTATTGTATCTAACTGCTTCTAGACCGGATATAGTACAGGCAGTGTGCATGGTGGCCAGATTTCAAGATGCACCTAAGCAGTCACATATGAATGTTGTAAGTAGAATATTTAGGTACCTCCAAGGAACACTCAACTATGGATTGTGGTACCCTAAACAAGGGGAATTCATCTTGGAAGCATACACTGATGTTGATTGGGCAGGTTGCATTGATCATCGAAAGAGCACAAGTGGTGGTGCATTCTTCCTAGGTGACCAGTTGGTCTCATGGCATAGCAAGAAGCATGACTCTGTCTCCCTATCAATTACTGAAGTAGAATACATTGTTGCTGCTACATGCTACTCTTAGGTGATTTGGATGAAACAGATCCTCAAAGACATACAGGTGGACATCATTGATCCTATACTCATCCGGTGCGATAATCCAAGTGCTATCAACATAGAAAAGAATCCAGTGATGCATTCCAGGACAAAGCACATTGCTATCAAGTATCATTTTCTTAGAGAGAAGGTTGATGGACACGAAGTTAGGATAGATTATGTCCCTACCAGAGAACAAGTAGCAGACATTTTCACCAAACCATTACCAGTAAGCACTTTTGAGTACCTACGACACAGTTTGGGAGTTGTGTCATTTGCCTTATGCACTTGAGAAAGGAAGGTTTGATATGGTTTAGGGGGAGTTCATAACAACATCTATAAATCTTGAACCACATCTCAGTACCGACTGCAATAACTAGTAGTAGCCCAAGGGGGAGGTCGGTATGGATCAAAGGGGGAGTGTACAGTACCCTTTGTCATTGAGTCAAAGGGGGAGAAATGTATCAGTACGAAGTGTCTTGTAGTAAGTTGACATCAATGCCAAAGGGGGAGATTGTTGGCATTATTGGCATTAAGTTGTCATTGATGTCAAACTGGTTTGGCAAAATCACCCGTAAGTAAGAAATGGTGACCGGTATAAGAAGAGACAGATAGAAGGAAGGCTACCAGTACACATGACTTGTGTCATCTACCAGTAAAGCATGCAAACCGGTAAGGCACAAACCGGGATGAAGGTTGTTTGTTTGTTATGAAGGCACAACAACTGGTGAACAAAATAAAGAGGATGTTTGATGGTCATACCGGTAAGGCAAACTAAACCGGTAGTCAACCTTGGTCGACAGAGAATGTCAAACCGACATAAGAATCCAAGAAAATGTGGATATCAACAAGCATGACAACTACATGCCAGGTGGAGGTAATTAATAGGTCGGTGGAGTGTGCATCGATGTAACAAATCTGCAAGCAAGTCAGATTTTATGATGAACCTGCAAGTCATGAAGGATGCTAGAGGATTGTGGCTCGAGGAAGGCAAGCTGGAAAAGCGACTGAACTGATCCTACAAGAAGATTTGATCTTCGTACCCATTTGGTGAAGGAAACAACAAAGCCATTAATGGTGAATGACAAAGAAAAGCAGAAAAGCATGGTGCAAACCTCCAGATTTAGAAAATGCACATTGGAATGCGAATCTTTGTTGGTGATTGATTGATGTCATGAAGATATTATCCTTGGAAAATCAAATCAAATCAAATCGAATTTGGATTGAGTTGGAGAAGGTAAACCCTAACATGACAATGATTGAATGCATTCTTGGCGGGAATCCACGATTATAAATAGATGAGCTTGAAACATAAAAGATTGAGGCTTTAGGAGAAGAAGAAGAGTAAAGAGAGCTTGAGTGCAGAGAAGTATCACCTCCCTTAGAATCTATTCTAATAAAGTTGCAGAGTGAGTTAACAAGAAAATCGGTGAGAGGGTTTAATCGGTAGTGATAGAGTACCAGTAAACTGTAGCAGGTCTAACAGTCGAGCTAACCGGTGAGGTGTGATTGATCAAGAGGGCATCCTAGTGTGACACAATTGGTTGTGAGGCTATGTGTGTGTGTGTGTGTGTGTGTGTGAGAGAGAGAGAGAGAGAGAGAGAGAGAGAGAGAGAGAGAGAGAGAGAGAGAGGCCAAGAATTAGAGAGAGTGATCTCATAATCGGTAGTGGGAGATCCAGTAAAGAAGATTAGATTGTCAACCGATAATAACCTATTTGATCAAGAGTTGCAAAACTCATTTGCAACAAGAAGCTATAATTATATCAAAATTGTATTTCAATATACATCACCAAGTTGGAGCTTGGTGTAGTGGTTGGTGCTCCTTGGGTTGGTGCCCTAAATCAGAAGGGGTTGGTACTCTTTGGGTTGATGCCCTAAATCAGAAGGGGTTGGTGCTCCTTGGGTTGGTGCCCTAAATCTCTGTAATTCAGTGTTTCACTTGTGAGGCCGGATTGGAGCAGTAGTCTCCAACAACTTTTCTCACCGAGATTTTTCCCATATTGGGTTTTCTTCGTACATCTAGTGTTGTGGGTTGCATTTGTGTGATTGTCTCTTTTGGTATTCTCATTTGTCTTATCGATTTGATTGTTTAGTGCTTAAAATAACAATCAATATTCTGAGGTTGCTTTAAAAGAGAAAAGAATTAGGAACCACTGATTCACCCCCCTCTCAGTGGTACATTGTGTTCAACAAATCCTCCCTACAAAAGCATTCAAATCCTAAACAAAATAATAATGCATATTGATTTTTCTTGTCTATGTCAGTGTCCTTTTTTTTCAACAATGAAGGAAAGGGTTCTATTTATAGGGAAAATGAGGCAATGTAGGGTTGAGATTGATTTGGCTTAAGAGGGACTTGATTGCTTGAGGATTCCATGATTCTCAATCCATGTGCTCTTCCTCAACCAATCACATGTTGAAAGGTTTCAACAAGAGAATAATTGAGAGGGAATGGACAAAGCCTTAAAGGCTTGATAAGACATGAAGTAATCCATTAATGGGTAAGTTGATGGGTTTGAGCTTAACCCAGGGTTGGAGGAATGTGCAATGGTTAAATGGGTGTTAGAATGGTCAAAGCCTTTAAGGCTTGAGGGGACTTCAGGGTTACCATGGATGGTTGAGTTAATGGATAAATCTTTTAACCAATTCTTGGGAGAATGTGCAAAGGTTAATGTGGGGCTTAGGATGGTCAAATCCCACGCAGGTTTGCTTGTAAAAAGGGAGAAGACATTGAAGGATTTGTAAGAGCCTTAAATGGTTGAGAAGTGACTCCTTAATCCCATGAATTAGGAATGTGAAAACAATTAGGGGGTGATTAGGCTAATGATAGGGGGTTTAGAAATGATTAAGGGGAGGGTTAGTGTGTAACTTGCATTTTCTAGAAAATACAAGTGGTAGAGGGGATTTAAATTAAATTTATGTGTGGGAGGCATAGAAATATAAAATTTTTCCATTAAAAGGTGCCCTCTTATAAAAATCTTAATTTTCTAATCATCATCAAGGCGGATCCATTCTTTAATAATCCTATTTTCCAATATAATATCCATACCATCCATTATTTTATAATATTTATAATATCATTATATTTCATCATTATTCATTAAAATAAATCTATATTTTATTATTCATCCATTTAATAACATATAATCCATTTTATTTATTTTAAATAAAACCATTTTCTCAAACCACTCTTATATCCACATCATCCCTTATTTATCATATTTCACCTATATCTATTACACTCACCTAATGCATGTGGGATAAACATCTCTCACTAATGTTTTATCCCACATACGTCTTACAACCTAGATCCCACCTGAGGATATCTATAAAAAACCCTTCCCCTCTTTCATTTGGAACTATCTAACAATCTAGCAACTTAGCAATTAGCTCATTTTTTTTGTTCTTGTATTTCTCAAACTTTCTTCATTTTCATTGCCTATCTCACTTTGCATTTTAAATCTCCAATAAATCATAGCTTCTTGTGCATGTTTCTGAGAGCAAAAATATTAAAAAACACAAGACCTTGATTTAAGGAGTGCAATGGAGTAGTTTCATCATAGCATGCATGTGTTAGTTTAGATCTTTTGGTTTGCATGTGTGTGATTTGCAAGAAAACTTCATTGTTTGATGTTGAATCACCTGGATCTTCTCCCATAAGATCTCAGGTTCGATTTTCTTCATCTTCAAGAGGATACAAGGATTTAAATAAATATTAATTTATTTAAATGTGAGAGAGGGGGTTTTTAGGATGAATTAATCAAATATATTTTTTAAATTTAATTAACAGTTGAACAATGGTTAAATAATCAAATAAATACCAAATATCTATTTAATTAAGTGGACAAAAATGGATGTCTATAATAGTTATTAATAAAATATTAATATTATAAATTATAAAATAACATATATAATAATTAAAATTATTTGATTTTATATATAATTATATAACTATAATATATTATTCAAAGAAAATATTGATCTATTTTTTTGCATACATTTGTGTGGTACATGAGGTCAAGTGGTAAACCATCTCTCTCTCTCTCTCTCTATATATATATATATATATATATATATATATATATATATATATATACCTCTCTTACTAATACACACATACTCCATTTTCCTCCCCTTGTCCCTATCTCTATATCTCTCTCTCTCACACACACTCCATGTTTCTCCATCCCTATCTCTATCTCTCTATCTCACCCCCTCTCTCTCCCTCTTCATTACTTCTCTTTATCACCTCCTTTATCTCTCACTCTTGGCCCCTCTATGCATTCCTCTCTAGCTCTCTCTATGTATCACTTATTTTATCTGTCTTTATAGATATCAAAGTCATCTCCTCTCTCATTGTCTCTCTCTAACCCACTCTATCTTTTCCAAGTTATATTTATCTCTCCATATCTCCTTTCTACAGGTATGTTTTTCTCTCTCTTTCTATTCTTATCTATCCTTCTCTCTTTGTCTCTCCCTATCTCTCTCACTTTTTCTATCTCTTATCTTCCCTCTCCCTCCCTCTTTATCTATTTATATATCTATATACCTCTGTATCTTTATTTCCTTGTCTTTCTATCTCACTCATATAGACACACAATCCATATTTCTCCCTCCCTATCTTTATCTCTATTTCTCTTTTTTTCCCCTCTTTATCTCTCCCTCTCTCTCTGTATAGCTCTATCTATATTACTTGTCTCTACTACCTTCTTTCTTTCTCACTCCCCCCTGTCTCTATCTCTCTATCTCTCCCTCCCCTTCTCTATCTCTTCTTATTATTATTTTTCTCTTATTCACTTCATCTCTATCTCCCCCTCCTCCTCTCTATTTATATTTTTTATTTTTCCCTCTTTTTCACTCCATATCTCCTACTCTTTCTCTCACTCCGCTCTTTATATTTTTCTATCCATATATTTATCTACTTCTATTTGTCCATCTCTCTATCTATCTCCCTATCTCTGTGCCTAGCCCTTTATATCTCTCTATATCAACCCTATCTATCTGTCTCCCTCTCTCCACCTATATATCTAGACATGTTTTCATCTCTATATCCATCTATCTATCTTCCCTCTCTCCCTCTTCTGAGACCTCTATATCTATATCTATATCTATATCTATTTTTCTCTCTTTATTTATCTTTCCATATTTTTCTTCTATCTCTACCTCATTATCTCTCCATATCTCTATTCCCTTTATCTCTCCCTCTTTCTACATCTCCACATACATCACTTTCTATCTATATCTTTATGTTTCTATTTGTAGCATCATAAATTATATCCGCATACAATTTTGTCCTCACCTAGACCTCACCTTGGCATTTTGTCTTTTAATGCCTGATGTTTACTTTGATTCTGCTCACCTTCCAAAAACCTGCATTTCAACTCCCTTTCTAACCCCTATTCAAATCTAAATCCCGATTAATAGGACCAAAGCATTGAGGGCGCCCTAGTTCGAGCTCAAGACTATGATGCCCCCACCGCCCTTTTCCTCCCAATCATAACCCAAATTTGGTCCCATCAACAATTACTTCAAGTGGCAGGAATTTAGGACTTGTGTCAGCCTGCTTTGGAAATTCAAATAATTTTTTTACGGTTAAGTATAAAAGGAGGCCTACCCCTCTCATTTGAAGTTTATGATGGATGAATCTCTCTCTCAATTACAATCTAACAAAAATTCAATTCAAGTGAGCAAGAAATCAAGAATTTGTCAAGCATTGAAGGAGAGGTCAAGTCAAGTTCGAGCATTCAAGATGGTAACCATGATCAACCTTCCATGAAAACATTCTACATGACATCCTAAATCCTTGGCATGAGGATCCAAGCAAGCTTCATCAAGGTATCAATTTCAACTACAAGCATTTAGATCTAGCCTTTCCCTCAAAAGGAAAGTATTATGTTGTAATTCAATTCTATTTCCATTTCAATTTTAAGGTTAATTCCTAAATTGGGTTTTGACCCAAGACAAACCCCTATCCAGAACTCTCTCTCTCTCTCTCTCTCTCTCTATGTGTGTGTGTGTGTGTGTGTGTGTGTGTGTGTAAGAAATTGATTCAAGTGTTGCGATCTAAGATTTTGACAGATCAGACAAATGACAAACATGTTCAACTTTTACAGGTGCAAAAAGTAGAGGACCAGGTAGCCCCACCAAACATAAATAAAATCATTTCTTATTTTCATTGCAGCTTTTGAACATAGTTGTTACCGTGTTATTATTTTTATTGAATAGAATAGTAAAATTTTAAATTAAATGCATAAGGTTGTGCATTAAAAGACATTATTATCAAACATGCAAAAATCACAAATTATTATGGGATTGATATAATTTTTTGGGTTGCTTAATGTGTTTAATGTGTACAAGAGAATTGCATTTCAAAAGAGAAAGAGCATCTACAAGATCGACTTCAATTAGCATAAAAAACTTAATAAGTAAGATATTACTCAACTTGTATTGTTGCGTTGCTAGGTTCTTATTATACTATGTGCAAAATGAAAATAAAATTAAATCAAAAAATCATTAGGTAGTATTGTGTATGCATGGAAATATGAACCAATGAATATACATGCACATGAGAAAATTGATATAGTATTAAAAAACAATAACATGTTCAAAATAAGCCCATTTTATACAACATAGGTGACTGTATTTTTTACTTTTTGCAACTACTGTTACATATGTGGTGTACTTCTATAGAACTATGTAATGGAACCATTAACCATTTTCTAAATTATCTATTTAAATAATGTAAGCTAGACTCCCAGATGTTGTATGAATTGCATAGAGTAAATGATGGTAATACATATTTACAATAATGGTGATTGTCTACAATTTTGAAACCAAACTATAATAAGTATTGCCTTTGGGAGGGACTTATTTTATTTTAAGTGGCTAGCAAATAGTCTAGATATTCAAATACGTATTTGATCTTTAACAAGAAGTGCAAAGTACTTGCACTTCAATGAAAGTTTGTAAAATACTACATATTCTATCTTATTCCATGATCAAAATCCTACTCATGAACATTTTGAACCACTTGTTTCCAAAAAATGGAAGCCATTTGAACCACAAATTCACCAATGTACACACTCAAAAATAATTTGTATTACAAAAATTATTTTGCAAAGAATAAGTTAATATGTGCAATGCCCAAATTATGTAAACATGCATTATCAATATTAGATTGTGGTGATAGAATTTTTCAATATTATTGCTAATTTGACAAACTATGAATATGACAACCCATGTGTTAGATGATACATGGCTCAATCATTTTGCAATGAAATGCTTTATGGAGAGACCAAGTAGCAATGGCTTGCCTTGAAACATGTCTTAAATCTAACTTTATTGTTAGTTATGGTGTGAAAAATTGGGAAACATTTATTGCAAAAGTTGGAGACCCATATGAACATAGTAGAATCAAACAACAATTTTCGTTTTGAATGGCTATCTCATATGTTGCAAATAAACATAAAATTTTGGCCAACAAATAATGACATGTTTATGAAATAATAATGCAAATATCTAAGACCAAAAAAGGTATACAATATCATATTTTCCAAAGTCTATGGCATGCATACACACTATTGAACATGTGAACATGAGATTATAATTGCAAATGACATTAATATTGAACAATCACAAAAAAAGACAATGATTACATGAAAACAAAATTTCAATATGCACAAATTGAAATAGGCCATTCGAACCACTAAACATTCATAAATTAGTAGCTCTACATAATCCACAAATACATTGAATAAAATTGTCCATGATTAATTGTGTAAAAAATAGATAAAAGACACACAAAAAAAATGTAATTCATGGCATACACAAATCAAATAAGAGAACAAAGACACCAATAAAATCTTACATGGAAAAAATACAAGACGTGCCTAAACACGCGTGTGCAAATTGTTGACAACATAGAAAAAAAATTGATAAAATGTTTTATAGAAAAAACAATAAAAGCATATCAACTACTTTTGTTAGAGAAACAAGAATCGTTTGGAAACAAGATATGCAACTTTTTAAACATCAATTATTAAAAATAAAAAATAAAAATAAAAAAATCATATGTAACACTAGAACAAAGTCATTACAATATACAACTACACTTTTAAGGGTTGAAGAAAGGCTAGCGTCCCTTCAAATTATGTTTACACAAATTTGGCTACTAAGACACAATAGTTTTCAAATTGGACTAAATGGAATTATAATCAATATGCCAACAAACATGAACATTATACAAACAATATTATTATGATCATCGAATGGAACATGCATAGTTGTTATTGCATTGAAGAAAACACTTATCATATACAAATACATAACAAAAAGGAAGAGTGCAACTAAATGCTATTATGGATTATCTAAATGATTTGTGTAAAAAAAAGTTATACAAAATGTAAAATATTAAATTGAATAAAAATTGGCATGAGCATTTGTATCCTTTACAAGAACACATGTCAAGTATTGACCCTTCATTAAGTGAGAGTGATGGCGATAACTAATAATGCCATGAGAAATTGAAATAAACACCTTCATACATGGATAACTATACATTATATTCAAGACAAAATAATATAAATTACATTAGGATAAGAAAAACAACCTCTCCTAATCTTTCAAGATAGATGTGTAGAAGAGATGAACTTTTCAACACTATTTTTTAGAGAACCAATAAATAAGAAATTTGCAAAAATATTTTCATACTAAAAAAATATTTAATAGAGATTACACAATTCAAATCAAACATTTTATTGTCATTACCACCAACTTATTTTTGAAAAGCATCAAAAAGTTATTGGTCAAGTTTTTTCTTCCTTATGGATAACAATTCGCAAGGGGACCCTAAAAGGCAGAACACTATGAGAAAAAAGATGTCAAGTTCTAGTATTGCAATTAGATATTGGATATGTATATATCAAAAAACAACAAATTTACCAAACTATTTGCAACATCTCAAGAAGAATATTTTTGTAATGATATGATAGTTAGGACCGCCAACTTTTTTTTAACATTCACTAGCGCAAAACAAAATTAGGACCCACTAGTTCAAAAACATTGAAAGAATTGTATATATCACATGATATAAACTCAAAAAAAAGCTAAAATCAAATTACTACTTAGATTGACATTTTCTCTTTAATAAAAGGGATCCAACAACTATTTTTTTTATGAGTCATAGCCGAAGCGGTAATTTTTAGCTTTTTCCCTGGAGCTAATAACCAGTCGAGTAGACTCAAACCCAAGACCTCCTATGTAGGAGGCTCACAACTAACTGTTGCGTTGTGGGGTCATCCCCATGGGATCCAACCACTTTTACTCGCTTTTACAAATATAGAATTAATGCAATGAAATAATTAATATGTTCATATGAAACATTGTTAAGTAAGGTAGTGGACTAATTTTAAAAATTAAGGAAATGAGCATAACCATTTCATTCCATGGGCTAAAGATGTATCGATCCATAGAAAGCATAAGAATACTAGTACTGAACATTTTGCCAATAAATATCTAACTTGTAATACACAAAATTCACACAAACAAAGAGCTAATCACATATGCATCACCATACTAGACAATACATAAGGATAGAATGAAGAAGATGAGGGTTTGGTTCTTCAAAACAACCAATGAGAGAAACAACAATCTTCAACCATGCATCGACAAAAAATAAATAGCATGTGTATTATTGAAAAACTTAGATCCACTTTAGAATGTTCAAATTATGATTGTTCTGTAACCTTTGAAGATTCCTTAGTAAACATAGGCATGAAGTGAAAATAAATACATATTAGCCATATAGTCTACATTTCTTATGCCAAAAATGTTCTTGAAAATAAATCTAGCTCACATGTGAAAAAATATATTTGCAAAACACTTTCCACATCTATGGCAAAAAAAATATAGATGCACAATTTGTTATCTATGCATATGTTACAACAATGTATCGTAGCTCAAACATGACAAAAAGCAATAACTAAATAACAAAAGCATTTAACAAAATATGCATAGGTCATAATGAGTATAAAATTTATGCAATAAATATGATAAAAATATTTACAATGCCTTAACCTACAGTAAATGTCTACTCAACAAGTTGTACATATTGTTCTTTCACTTAATTATTGTTCAAGGAAACATACATTCATAGACACATATATAACTAACAATCATAAATTTATTTTAGATGCTTCCAAAAATATAAACAATGAACTATATGAATCATAAAATGTTTCTTGTAAAATCTTGAGTGACCATTATATTGCATGACCTAGAAAGCACTGGCTAACGTTTGCCTAGTAGTAGAATTTGTCACCGAATACATACTTGAAATAAGAAAATTAAGTAAAGAACTAGACATAAATTATTTGTTACATTAAATACAATAAACATGTTGACAAATGTCAAGAACAATTATAGGGAGGAACTTTTGCTATGTGTTAGTGAAAAAAGGAAGGATTCATGACACACCAAGAAGATTTTGCTAGCAATTAAAAAAAGTACAACTTAAAACCAATCAAAGTATACCTACAATGCAAATGAATAATGGGATGATATAAATAATTATATTAACGATGCCAACTATAAAGATGAAAATAATGTGCAAAACTTAGTTAGCACGTGCAATGAACAATATAATTTGTAATTAAATTTAAAGACGATAAAACTTATTATCTACAACAAATAAATGACAAGACAATTTTAGATAGCTAAACATCCCCGTTCCCTCAACAACACATAGAATTACAATATTTGAAAACTGTTAAACAAAGAGCAAGGCATATTGAAGAATGTACAAATGAACAAACATCAAACAAAATTGAGCCTTTGCATTTGTTCTTAATAGGAAGTGTTGGCATAAGAAAAATATTCACTACCAAAGCTATATACAAACACCTCCTTTATATATACAATAACTCAATTGATAGTGATTATTGGCAAGAAAGAAGAAATGTAGACATGGTCATTATAGATCCTACAACACTTCATCACAAAGAGATTATGGAGCTTCACATTGAAAAGGTATCATGCAGACTAAGCGTAGGATAGATGGGTCATGTCCCGTCAAATATATATATGTATAGAAAAAGATATGATGCTACAAAGAAAAGAAGAAGAGATAGGATATATAAAACAAAGATAATAAGAGAGATGTATATGTGATAGAAGATTTAATGAGGAGATATAAGGGCAAGATAAATGTTTATGACTAATCTTTGATAATACAAATAAAGATAAATGTGTATGACTAATCTTTGATAATACAAATATATTGAAGTTTCATATATAATATGTTATGTCTTATGGATGTTTAATGCTTTAAAATTTTGTCAACTACTTGGTACATTGTTCAGGTTAACTCCTTGCTCCCTTTGTATGACTGAGTCTAGGGCATTAATACAACACACCAAAATTCCTTGTGGCTCAGAAATTTGTTCCATGTTCCCCATTTTTCTTGCTAATGATGATCAAAGTAGGATAATGAGCTTGTTGTTTGCGTACACAAAAGAAAAAGAAACTTAAAATATAAGAGGCACAACCTTGCACTCACGCTCCTTATACCTTTCAAAAAATCCACTTTTATTCTATTGAGCTTAGACATATTATGTGCATCGACAAAAGTATATCAACAATTTTGTATTGTCCTTGTATACAACTGAAAATTGGGGGAAAACATAAAGTAATAGATTATTAAGCAACCATGAACTTAATCTATCACCAATCCAATTGAAACAAAATAGAAGTATGCAAATGAATTTGACAAATAAAGAATCAAACAATCAAAACAATGACAAACTCCATGTCGAATTGTAACATGAAATTTCTATTGTTCTTCTCCTCCTTGTTGCATAAGATAGTAGTGACTCTCAGATTCGCCCTGCAAAATGTAAGCACAAGAATTCAAAGAATGTGGTTATTGACATTGAAAATTAATATTGAATAATAGATTTTTAGAATTTGAATTGACAGTTGAGATTGATTTGACAACAAAGTCGATCAACAATTGAGAATTGATGAGACAAGTTGGTGAGAGATAATCACTCAACTTGACCACATTTGATTGACTTGATAACTAATTTGATTTAATTGTTAAGAGAATTGATTGATTAGTCAGAAAAAGGTGATTTCAAAAAAAGTAGGTTGATTGACTAGTTAGAAAAAGTGATTGCTGACTCACCAGTAGGAATTGAGAGTCAATGACAGATACTCATTTTCACCATGTCATGTTGGAAATCCAGATGAAATTGAATTTGGTGGAAATTTCAGTTTTTGAAAACGTGAAATGAAATTGGAATGAGAGAGAAATAAAATTAATTTGAATTTGGAAATTTATTTGATTTTAGAGGACATTGTTAGCTAATTAAATAATTTAGGACAATTATTTAATTATAGGAATATAGTAGAAATTGATTTAATTAAATAATAAAGATTGTTTAATTAAAGGAAATAAACGGAACTAGTTAAATAATGAAACTATTTAATAAATAATAGAAGGGAAATTATTACAGATTAATTAATAGAGAAAAATTCCAATTATGAATTTGAAATGGAGCGATAATGTTAACTTAGAAGAACAAGGTAAATTAAATAAATAATTAAAATTATTTAATTAATAAAGGGGAATAGTTAGTAAAATTAGTATTCACATGCACATGACAATTTTAAGTGTCTATATTTCGCAACTCTTTGAAACAATGTGTTTTTAGGCATTGTTTCAAAGAAAAATTGATAAAATTCTACCCCAGTGGTGATATTAATATGGCGCCCCCTCAGAAAAATAAGTCAGTTTTTTTTATTTGAAGGTCAATTTGACGACAATATGACCAAGAGTCTAAATATGTAATTTGTGGAAAAATGAGACTCATATGACCAACCTACAAGGCTTAGAAGGTAAAAAGAATTGCGACCAACAAACTAGGAAACCCTAATTAGGGCACAATTAGGCTATAAATAAGATATTTGAGGCTCATTTGGATTCATTTGTGCATCACAAGCTTAAGAGATTTGGGGAGCTTAGAGAGCTTTTGAGAATTGTTGGGGAGATATGGCGGGCATTAGGCGATAGTTGAATCATGCGGAGCGAGTCAAGACCTTCGACAGGTGAGCTGGGACATGTTGCGGGGTAAGTGCTCAATCCGATCTTGTCATTAAGCACATTTATTGTTCATTTTTAGGTAGGTCATAGGGAGCCTCAAAATTAAGTGTACGACATTGCATGCACATTTTGTACATTTGCAAGTCTTTTAATGCATATGCGATGAAGTGGTGCTTTCACTATTTGTACCACATTTGATTTAAATATTGCACATTTGCCTATGATATTTTACATGACATCATTATTGCATATGTGCATTTTGATTTATGCATTTGCTTATAGAACTTCACATTTATTGATAAAGCTACACATTTGATTTATTTGTAATGCATTTACGATTAAGTGTGTTGTATTTGCATTTTTAGGGCTTTAATGAAAGCACAAGTAGGTGAATCTGTAATGGTGCAAAAGTGATCTTGCAGAGGGAAGCGCTATGTTCCCTTGAGAGCCAACTTCACAACATACATTCACATATCTCGAGCTAGTCAAACTGGTGAAGATATATAATCAGAGAAATTGAAAGAGTAGACACAAAGAGTATTCGATCTAATTCTAGGAATCTTAGGCAAGGACATCAGTGTAGCGCATAGATGTCTTGTACAGACCGCGAACAAAAAGACTTCGAAACATGAAAACTCAACTCTGTGTTCTTTAGGTAAACTATTAAACCCAGAAGTTAGAAACGTGATAATGAACAGTTGAGACAATAAATATAAATAGAAACGAATATAAATGAAATAAATAAAGAAAAAGAAAACTCTCATGTGTTCAAATGCCTTTAATACACCTGCACACATGAAGAAGAGAAAAATTGTTAGGGGTTGTGTTTAGAGGTTTGCCTCAGTCAAACCCCTATTTTGATGTTTCCTCCTCCATGAACAACCCAAATAGATAGATAGATCAAAAGATAAATAGCTATAATGATAAAATAACCAAATAGATAGGGGGCATGATAAATCTCAAGATGCCCAAAGACGAGATAGATAGAATGATAGAAATATATTACCAAAGAGGCTTGAGAAAGCCTAGAGAGTCACAAAAGATTATTGTGAGAGCTTAAGAGTGTCATAGTAAACTAGAGACTATTGTAGAAAGTGAGAGAGAGAGAGAGAGAGCAAGAGAAAGTTGTGAGAGCCAAGAGGACCAGAGAGATTGTATGGAGGAACTAGAGAGTTTGAAAAACAAAAAATATGGATTTAAAAGAGAGAAGAGGAGGGAAAGAAGAGGTCGACGAGCCATTTAGAAGATTCTGAGCCGCTTCCACTAACCAAGATAGGTGAGAAGTGTCAAAATGTGCAGAACCAACATTTGAATGTTAAGATGTCATAGGACGAATGCGTGACACATGGAGGTCTGCGCGATGTGCTAGTGTCTAGATAAATCACGCTAAAAAATGACAAGTGGCAAGAGAAACACATGGCTAGCATGAAACATAAGCTGAAGGATAGCTACTGAAAGGGGTCTTGAGAATCCTGAGAGGGAAAAGGATGATGCAAGGGCTAAAATGAGCCTACTGAAATGCTAGGGGAATGGACACTAAAGTGGTTGCAAAAGTGTGGGTGGAATTACAAAGGGGTATGCAATTTTCGACTCTACATTTTTCCCCCACTTTAGCGGGCTTATGAATCAACATGAATATACATGCTAAATGAAATATACTAAACATAAAATAACATTGTGATGCCAAATAGATACTGTAGAGGAAGCAAACAAATCTTCGAGCCAAAGAAGCATGCCCCCAAGTTGAAGACCTACAAAACAAATGCATTAAATAGAAAAAATTGCACAAGACAAGGTTAGAAAGTGAAAATTCCCAAGACAATGAGCTTAGATCATGATAATCATATAGATATACAGATAAGAACATGGATTACACACACATGAAAGCACATAACAAGCAAACTAAAAGTTTTGAGTCAGCAAAGTGAAAGAGACCTCGATATAAAAGATTGTCTCAATACTATGTGTCATCCCCAAAATACAAGAAACCACACATAGAGGAATTCTAAAAAGGAGAGAAGAATGTAGGGATCAATTTCATCAAGGAATAATGCACCAAAAAGTCAGAGAAGAAATCAATTTCGAAGAGATAGTACATGACCCAGACACTAGTTTGCTCTGTAGCTAGCGATCATGTAGATAGTAATGATTAAAAAGATAGATCACAATCTAGAAAGTTGTGCTATACCAGGTGATCAAAGATTAGTAGCACCAACCCTTCTATGAAGGAAAAGCACTACCAAAATATAAGTAGAACCAACCTTGCTATGAAGGAAATCCACTACTAATAGAGATAAGTAGAACCAACCTTGCTACAAAGGAAAACCACTTCTAATAGAGATAAATAAATGCTATATAGGACCAAACGTGCTATGGAGGGAGGCCTCTATAGATAAGATCAATTTTGATAAGAGCCACAAAGGGAAAAGATAGATACTCGCTACATTGGGCAACGAAAAGATAGTCGCCGCAACGGGTGAGAGATAGACATGCACCTTTGTGAGTGAAAAAGCGATGTGATAAGAATGCACAAATAAATGGAATGTGTAAAAGAATAGGATAGATGTAAACCTTGATATAACTTGTTGTGTAAAGAATAGGAAGTTGCATCAATAGATGAAGAATTGATGACACCTGATTGTTGAAGTTGTTGTATCTTGTCCGTCAAAGCCTTACATTCACTTGTGGAATGGCCAAGCACTTGATGATATGCACATAAAGAATGTTTTTCTTTATTATCCTTATGAAACTCCTTATGTGTAGTAGGAGGAAGAGCAATCAAGTGATATTTAAGAAGCCGCAACAAAATAAGCTCTCGATCAGATAAAGGATGAGCAAGAAGCAACCCTTTCTCTTGGTAAGTGATAAGTTGGTGTATTGACATGTTTTTTATTAGGACTCTTAGGTTTTTGGTATCTTTTGGGTTGCATTATGATAGTAAAATATTGTGAATTGACTATATGTAATCCATGTTTTAAAACTAAACTTAAGAAATCATGATTGAACCTTGTCTGTTAATTCCTGCAGCCATGCCAATCTATTCCTACAGCCAAATGGTTTGTCCCCGTGATATGCGGATTATTTAGGATGATTTCATATGTGAGTTAATGAATGTATTAGTTAAGTAAGATACATATGCATGCCCTTGTATATTGTTTCTATTTTAGTGTAGATAATAATTGATGCTGCGGTGGAGAATTCTCTTTCACGCCTAAGGACTAGAGAATCACGTTTAGATAGTTGGAGGTCAAATTGAAGGAGATTCAAGCGAGCGCAATGTATGGCATAATCAGAGCAGTTGTACTTCACCATGGGAGTTTAACTCCAGTGCATGTTTAATTTGCAAAATATCTCTTTGGTGTGCCAAGACTGTGGTTTGGTTTCAGATCCACAGTTCCTGCAGCCAAGCTCTCTGTTATCCCCTTCATCTGACAGCTATCCGCCTCTTCTTCTGGGCGTAACTAGAGTTGTCCATTGTAGTTTGTCTTTTCTTTATAATAATATCTTCCTTCTTTTCTGAGAGTTAGACAGAATGGAAAGGGATTTAGCAGAGTTTTTGTCAAGTATTCTAAATTTTCTCTTTTTGAATATGTAATCATCTTTCAAGAAGAAATGAATAAAAATATGTTATTCTGATCTATTAATAGTTCTTTGTTGAGAGTTTGATATCACTCATCCAAGGGGGCCCACTTGGTGAGTGATCCCGTGTTTATGATTATTGAAGTTAGTTTTTACTTAGTTGCAGTAGAAGTTCATGACTGGGTTGTTCCTGCAGCCACTGGAAATATATCCTTTGACTGTTCCTGCAGCCAAGGTAGAACGGTGTGATTCCTGTTATTTCCATTAGATCATTTCAGCAAAGTTTTGCAAAGCTTTCATTTAGCCTTTATGATTTCCATTCCTACCTTTCTTACAGTAATTAAGAATAATCATTTAAGGAGAGTAGTGCATATATATTGCAGACCCATTTCAAGTTTTACGTTCCTAGATTGACAACTAAATGAACACCAACCATGATAATAGTAAACTCTACCATATGAATGTCCAAACTTCGGATTGAGATTTCAATTAGAGGTATTATTATTGTCATTATAGTTGGGATAGACATTTTTGGTGCCATTGCCAGGGATGGTGTCAAGCTAAGAGCCTTTTATGATTATTTTAGTTTCCAGTTAATTGTTTGAATTTCATGAATCTGTATGCATAATAGAAGAAGAGATGCCAGAGATAGATTTTTACCCAATCATACTACTCATGCAGAAGACAGTTTTCCAGATATAAACCCTTTTTTTGAGCTGTATCAAGTCCCACAAAATTTGAATCACCCTGAGTTTGAATTTCCAGAAGGTAGTCTTCAGCTCTTTTTTGGTCCACAAGAAGAAGAGTTGCCTATTGTAATAACCCCCATAAGTCCAATGCAAGGGAACCCACCTCCTGGTGGAAATAATCCACCACCACCACCTGGTCCAACATTTGAGTTTCCCATCTCTGACCAACATGATAATGCTAACCTCAAGAACATTCCAGCATCTTCACTTCCTAAGTTCTATGGGTTGGTCACAGAGGATCCGGATACATTTCTGTTTGAGTTTGATGTTCTCTGTAGGAGTTTTGACTATACTACAGATGCCCATAGACTCAAAAATTTTCCAGCCAATTTGAAGGAGTCATCCTTGAGATGGTTCATGAGCTTGGGTAGTAGCACAATCAATACATGGGATGAGATGAAACGGTTGTTTCTTGCAAAATATAAAGATAATTGTAGAGGCACTGATCGGCATGGGGATGATATCTTTAGAATGACACAAACTGAAGATGAGAGCCTTGAGGATTATCTGGAAAGGTTTTTGTTTAGTGTCAAGAAGTCCAAGCATAGTACTCTGAATGAAGATTCCCTCAAATTGATATTCTTGAGGGGTATAAGTGATGAATGCACTGATTCCTTAGATCTAATTTGGTGGGGGGGGTGACATTACACAATCTACTTGGGCTGAAATAGGACAAATTTGCAAGAAGTATTCCAGATATACTTCTAAGAAGAATAGGAGATTTAAGCCAGGAGCACCATCATCATCATTTGGAACCGGAGTTTCTAGGTTGGAACTTAGTCATTTGTTAAAATATTTCAAGGAGGACATTATAAACAATATGGCTACTCAGTTGGATACATTGGCAGCTAAAAAGAAGCATGAGGAAGCTGATGCATTTCTTGTAGAATTCTGTCCTCATTGTAAGCAGCGAAAGAAAGATTGTAGATGTAAGATGGTTGAAAATGTTGAAGTACTTGATTTCAAACCAATTCAAGGGGAGGATGAACAAGTATTCTATGTTTCTCAGAGAAGACCAAATTTTCAGAGACAAATTATGCCACTTGATCCACTTTCCTTTTCTGGTTATAGTGGTAATTCTTATGCACCAAATAACCAATGGCAACCACAATATTCTCAAAATTTTGGTAATTATCTACATTGGTATGGATCACAAGGCCAAGGACAACAATTTGCTTATCAAATACCCTAGTGGCAGCAGCCACAGGGAAACTAGTATCCACCTCAGGGTGCAAGGAACCAATTTCAAGGGAATTGGAAACCTACCTCTCAATGGAGGGGAAACCCATCAAGGTCATCCCAATCTTCTGGATATTAGCCTCCTGCTCAGTAACCACAACCTCCTACTTTAATGCCACCTTCTGTAGCCACAACACCACCTCCCAAGCCAACACAGCTGCCTACTCAACCATTGCCTAATCCAAATATCAAATCTCAGCAACAACAACAAGTTTATTCAGCTAATGCTAATCAATACCCAACTTATTCTTTATCACTAGATGATATTCACCTCTGATCTGGAACAAAACTACCTAATCCCTCTCAGCCAGTTATTACTGAGGTACAAGAAGAGCAACCAATCTCTGATCCTAATGATGTAATACCTCAGAATCAAATATTACCACCATTTCCCCAAAGATTAAAAGACAAAAAAGTTTCAACTGATCAACAACAAAGTTTTGATATTCTTGATCAACTGAAGCACATTTGTGTTAAAATTCTATTGCTGCAAGCAATAAAGGATGTTCTAATATATGGTAAGGCATTGAGAGAGGCATGCCTAAAGAAACCTGGCAGAAAGAAAAATGATCCACAAACAGTTCATGTTATGGGTCAATTGGCTGATATTATGTTAGGAAAAATTGCTATTCCAAAGTATTCTGATCCAGGCAGTCTTGTTATGAGTATAGTCATTAATGGCAGTCAAATAAAGAATGTTTTAGTTGATCTAGGGGAAACCATTAATGTAATGACAAGGGAAGTAATGAAACATCTAGAGATAGATAGTTTAAGGGCTACACCCACAATTCTTCAACTTGTTGATGGCTCTGCAATAAGACCTAATGGTATGATAGAAGATATAGTGGTCATTCTAGATTCCTGGGAATATCTTGCAAACGTTATGATTTTATCCCCAAAAGCAACATTGGGGGGATATCCAGTCATTTTGGGAAGACCATGGCTTGCCACAGCTGATGCATATATTGGGTGTAGATCAAGAGACATGACTATTTCAGATGGCAGTTCCACAAAAACATTGGCCTTGTATTCCCCTGCACAACCTCAGCTTGAGTAGCAGTAGGCTGTTTGGCCTATTTTGGGAGAGGAATCTGAAGAAATTGACTCTATTAATCACCTTATGATGATTAATCGAGTGCCACTCATGCAGTTATATGATGAACAATCAATCCTTTATAAGGTTCTGACAAATGAATTAATAGAAGACCAAGAATTGTAGGAATTGGTTTCGAATATTGCAGGATTGGATTTTCCTGCAGCCACTGATATCTTGCATGCCTTGTTGCCATAGGAATTGTCATATTCTCATGTTGTTGATATAAATCAGATTGATCTTACTATCAAGATAGAGGTTGCATTGAATAAATATTTGAACATCAACAAGAATATAGCAGATACTCAAAAGGATAGTCTGGTGGACTTGCTAAAATTCCATAGAAATGCCTTTGCATGGGATTACAAGGATATGAATGGAATTGATCCAACAATTTGTACTCATCACATTTACATAAAGGATGAGTGTTTTCCCCTCAAACAACCTCAAAGAAGAGTCAATCTTGCCCTGAAGGAGATAGTTAAAGAAGAATTGCAGAAATTGTTGAAAGTTGGATTTATCTATCCTATTTCTGACAGTCAATGGGTATCACCCTTGGTGATAGTTCCTAAAAAGGGAGGCAAATGGAGAGTATGTGTTGATTATAGAGCCTTGAACTTAACCACAAGGAAGGATCATTTTCCACTGCCATTTGTAGATCAGGTATTGGATTCTCTTGCTGGTAAGAGATATTTTTCATTTTTGGATGGATTCAGTGGCTATAATCAGATACAAATAGCTTCTGAGGATCAGGAGAAAACAACATTTACTTGTCCATGGGGCACTTATGCATATTATGTTCTTCCTTTTGGCTTGTGTAATGCTCCAACCACTTTTGAAAGGGCAGTCATCAGTATTTTTTCTGATATTTCTCAAGACATAATGGAAATTTACATGGATGACTCTACAACCTATGGTTCTGAATTTGATCAAGCATTGGATAATTTGAAGAAAGTTTTGCAGTAGTGTGAAGACTACAACTTGTCTCTAAACAGTGAAAAGTGTTTCATTATGATGGAAGAAGGAATAGTCCTTGGTCATCATATTTTTGTACAAGGCATACAAGTGGATCCAACAAAGATTGAGGTTATTCAACAAATTAATGACCTTGTGAAGTAGAAAGATGTGAGAAGTTTTCTTAGCCATGCTGGATACTACAGAAGGTTCATTAAAGATTTCAGCAAAATTGCAAGTCCCTTATATACACTGCTTACTAAAGATGCAGAATTTAAATGGACCTCAACATGCAATGAAGCTTTTTTAAAGCTTAAGCATGCTTTGACCTAGGCACCAGTTCTTAAAGGACCTAATTGGTCTCTACCATTCCAAATCCATACTAATGCATCTAATTATGCTATAGGAGCAGTGTTAGGACAAAAAGTTGACAAGTTGGAAAATGCAATATATTATATCAGCAAGAATTTGCAAGGACTTGAATTGAATTATACAGTTACTAAAAAATAAATGCTAGCTGTCATATATGCCCTTAACAAGTTTAGACACTATATTACAGGGTATCCAATATTTGTGCATACAGATCATACTGTAATTAGATATCTTATGAATAAGCCATCCATCACCGACAGACTGGCTCACTGGTTATTGTTTATGCAATAATTTGATATCACAATTGTTGATAAGCTAGGGAAGTCTAATGTTGTTGCAGATTATCTTTCACGTCTTCAATTGCAGGAAGACTCTACAATGATAGATGACACTTTTCCAGATGAGCATTTGTTTCTCATACAGGCTCATACTCCTTGGTATGCTGATATTACCAACTATTTAGCTACAACTAAGATGCCAATTTCTTTTTCTCCTAAGGAAAGAAGGTTGCTAGTTGAAAAAAGTTTTAACTTTTCATGGATTGCTGATTGTCTATTTTATACTGGACATGATCAAGTTATGTGAAGATGTGTCAAAGAAGATGAAACATATGACATCTTGCATGCATGTCATGATGAACCATGTGGAGGTCATTTTGCTGCCAAAAGGACATCACTGAAAATACTCAATATTGGTTATTATTGGCCTACACTACACAAGGATGCAGCTCAGTACACAAGGAAGTGTGACAGGTGTCAGCAAATGGGCAGACCTACAAAATCTGATGAGATGCCACTATATCCTCAAATATCTGTTACACCATTTGACAAATGGGGATTAGATTTTGTTGGCCCCATTGATCCACCTTCTAATGGCAAATCTTATATCTTGGTATGTACAGACTATGTGACAAAATGGGTAGAAGGTATGCAACATGCAAGAGATAATAAGGTAGTTGAGTTTCTCTATGAAGAAATATTTACAAGGTATGGAGTACCCAGGGAAATCATCTCTGATTAGGGACTTCAATTTACATCAACAATGATAAAAGCTTTGGTCAATGAATATAATATAAGACACAGGAAATCTACTCCATACCATCCACAGTCTAATGGCCAAGTAGAAGTTACCATCAGAGAGCTTGAGGCTATTCTTACAAAAACAGTGTCTATTCACAAGAAAGATTGGTCTAATCAGCTTTCAGAGGCAATTTGGGCATATAGAACAACATGGAAAACATCAATTGGATTCACACATTTTGAGATGGTTTATGGAAAAACAGCAATGATGCCTATTGAATTTGAGCATAAAACCTTGAGAACAACTCTACAACTGAATATGACATTGTCTGAAGCACAAAAGGAACACATTTAGCAGTTAAATGCTCTTGATGAATGGAGAAAGATAGCTATTCAAGAGACATAGTTGATTCAAAACCAAAGAGCTAGATGGCATGATAAATATATCAGAGAAAAGAAATTCCAAGTTGGTGACTGGGCACTCTTGTATGATTCCAGATATAAGGATGCTATGAGAAAACTCCAAACAAGGTGGTTGGGTCCTTATGAGGTAGAAGAAGTTTTTCACAATGGACCAGTTCGGTTGTCCACAATAGATCTTGTTCGATTTAAACTCTTAGTGAATGGACATCGACTACGACTTTATCACAAGCCAGCTACTAGAGAAGAGTTTCTAGAGCAGTTTGCTCCTCAAAATGAAATACAAGTTCCTATAGCAACTGGTAATGTTCCTGCAGCAACTGCCAATGATTCGGTAACAATTCATGAGCTTCCTGTTGCACTTGAGCAAGTTGATAAAGGTGATGTTCCTACAACCTTTGCAGTGAACTTATTTACCGTATCATAATCAAATATTTCCATGTGAAATATTGTTCTCTGTACATAAAGTTCCATCCACTACATTCCATCCCACTTTCTTACCTGTCACTTCATTACATTTCGCCATCATTTTTGCCCAATTGCAGGTACGTGTATATTGTACTTTATTTTAATTTTGCATTTATTAGTTCATTATGATTTTAATCCTGTTTTAATCCACTTCAAACCCGAAATCTCGTTAGCCTATGTGGACACGTGCTAGGTTAAGTTGGGGGGGGTACTTTATGGTCCTTTTTCCTAGTAAGATTTATTATCCTGAACTGATTTCCTAACTGACATTACTTATGATGATGATTATTTCACGCGAGTGAATAATAAGTTCAGCTACCAAATTTAAGATATGTAGATTTTAGCCTTTGTGAATTTGTCAAACATTTTGGTGAAGCTGCGGAAGTATTAGAGTAAAAGATGGGTGGTGATCTGATTCACCATGAACCAACTGTCCATGAAGGGTTGCTACAAAATGTTGTCTGTGTGCATTATTTCCAAAACCACGGCTGGCTGGATTATTTCTTGAGAATCAGGGATTTCAATGACGAAATAGCTGCAAAATTTATGCATTCTTTTGACGAAGGAGAAGCTACAGTTAAGGGGTTGAGGGTAATTTCTATAGAGCAATGAATTGCAGAGGTCACAGGGTTGCTACAGGAAGGAGAAATCTTTCCAGAATTGAAGGATGCAAGGAATACCAGGACAGAGTTCACAATTTCTACTGACAGACCCTTAATGGTGGATAGGCAAGGGACTAGAAGGGTTTCTTTGCCAGCACATTGGCCTCAGGTAGCTCTGTATATTATGAAATATATTACCTATGAAGGATGGTATTCAAATCTCCATTCGCCTCACTTCAAGTTACTTAGTCATCTGTGTCATGACCGGTGAGTTAATGTCCCAAATTTCTTGTATCATCTCATTTCTATAAGTGCTAAGGAGACTAAAAAATATGGAAATCGCTTTGTTAGCCATCATGGACTGGTGAAGTTGTTGGTACAATGGTCCCTGAGAGATGTTTCACATATGGAATGGGGTGTGTTTGAAGATATTCTACAATTTAGGGTAGATGAAGCCCCTATTGAAAATAATCCGCCTGTTCAAGAAGAGATAGTTGCAGAAGGTCTTTCTTGTGAAGATGAGGGTTTGCTGGTTGCTGAAGGAGCTGCAATTATTTTAGAAGAAAATATTGAAGCAGAGCCAATCTAAGGACAACCCTCTACCTCTCTTCAAGGAGGTTCACCTGTTTTGCAGAGGGAAGGAAAAGAATTGGAAAATGAGGAGTCAGATGAAGAATTTGTTATCCGCTCACAGGAAGTGCATATCCCTCCTGCAGCCAAGAGGCGTTGAGCAAAAACAAAAACTCCTACATCTGTTTCAAAAGTGTATGTGAGGAGAACAAGAAGGAGGACACAGAAGACTCAACCAGTGAGTAATCCAGCAGAAGTGATTGTAGTAGAAACTTCAAAAGAAGAAAACCCTACAGAGAAGGAAACTCAAGAAAACCCTACAGAAGAGGAAATTCAAGAAAACCCTATAGAAGAGGAAATGCAAGAAAATCCTGCAGGAGAAGAAATCCAAGAAGAAATTCAGGAAGAAATTGTAATGGATAAGCTTGCAAATCTGGCTTCAGTGGAATTGCAATGTGAGGAGATTATTGATGATGTTCCATAGCAATCTGAAGAAAATGTGGGAAATACGCCAATCCAGAATGAGGAAGCTATTAAAGAAATCCCACGGTCTAAGGTAGGACCCATAAGAACTCCTTCATCCCTAACTAGTTTATCAATTGCTTTAACATTCTTTAGGCAATGGGAAATAGAGAAGGATAGGTTGCAAGGGATAATTAATAAGCAGCAAAAAGAGATTGAGAAGAAAGATAATAGAATTAAAGAATTGGAGACTAAGGTAGAAGAGATTTATGGTATGGTTCCCGAGATAATGCAGTGTAGGGCTCCCCCAAGAATTTTTGCAGTGCACTTGAAAGAACGGTATTTGAATTTCAGATTAAACCGCATAGTAAGGGACCTTAATCCATCCTTGGAAACACCTGAGGAATTCTATCATGCTTATCAAACCTCCCCACATTCTGTAAGGAACCTGTTATGTGAATTATATTTACATAATTATGCTATACCCCAGGACAGAGAATGGAATCCTTTGTTGTACATTGGGGATATCCATCTTAGAGCTCTAATGTCTTGAATACAAAATGAGATGATTATAGGACCACAAGCCAAGGAGTTTGAAAAATTGGAACTTGACTATCCATTGCCATTGAGGAGGGAATCAGAAGCACCCAGGGTTCTATATTATGATTGGCTAAAGTTGCTAATAAGAGATGATGTTAGTAAGATAGTACTTCCAATGAGAGAGGAAGTCTATCAAGCGTATGAGTAATTAGTTCAGACCCACAGGGCAACAACACTAGAGGGACTAACTCAATCTTGGAATCATCTACCAAATCATTTAAAACTGGGAGAACCCTACTTATTATAGAATTTTCATGCAGCTATACAGAGAGCCTCCAAGTACATACAACTAGGAAGGGATAAATCCAATAATTGGTTACCATTAATCTTTCAGCCTCCTATCCTAATGTGGCCACTTTTGGCATGCCAACCAACATAACAGAATTATGATGTAGATGTGGAAGAAACAACTAGATGGTCCAGGTTGGAGAAAATGAAGGGATTTTATTAGAGTTTGCCTTCCAAGGGAACCATACAGGACACTGTTGGTGATTTCAGAGTTTCAGAAAAAATCAGAAATTTTCCTTTTGCTGCAGGAGCAACAAACCCTTAAAGTTGGGGGGCATGATAAGTCGGTGTATTGACATGTTTTTTATCAGGACTCTTAGGTTTTTGGTATCTTTTGGGTTGCATTGTGATAGTAAAATATTGTGAATTGACTATATGTAATCCATGTTTTAAAACTGAACTTAAGAAATCATGTTTGAACCTTGTTTGTTAATTCCGGCAACCATGCCAATTTATTCCTGTAGCCAAATGGTTTGTCCCTGTGATATGCGGATTATTTAGGATGATTTCATATGTGAGTTAATGAATGTATTAGTTAAGTAAGATACATATGCATGTCCTTGTATATTCTTTCTGTTTTAGTGCAGATAATAATTGATGCTGCGGTGGAGAATTCTCTTTCGTACCTAAGGACTAGAGAATTACGTTAAGATAGCTGGAGGTCAAATTGAAGGAGATTCAAGCAAGCACAATCTATGGCATAATCAGAGTAGTTGTACTTCACCATGGGAGTTTAACTCCGGTGCATGTTTAATTTGCAAAATATCTCTTTGGCATGCAAAGACTGTGGTTCGGTTATAGATCCACAATTCCTACAACCAAGCTCTCTGTTATCCCCTTCATCTGATAGCTATCCGCCTCTTCTTCTGGGCGTAACTGGAGTTGTCCATTGTAGTCTGTCTTTTCTTTATAATAAGCTCTTCCTTCTTTTCTGAGAGTTAGACAGAATGGAAAGGGATTGAGCAGAGTTTTTGTCAAGTATTCTGAATTTTCTCTTTTTGAATATGTAATCATCTTTCAAGAAGAAATGAATAAAAATATGTTATTCTGATCTATTAATAGTTCTTTGTTGAGAGTTTGATATCACTCATCCAATGGGGCCCACTTGGTGAGTGATCCCGTGTTTATGATTATTGAAGTTAGTTTTTACTTAGTTGCAGTAGAAGTTCATGATTGGGTTGTTCCTACAGCCACTGGAAATATATCCTTTGACTGTTCCTGTAGCCAAGGCAGAACGATGTGATTCCTGTTATTTCCATTAGATCATTTCAGCAGAGTTTTGCAAAGCTTTCATTTAGCCTTTATGATTTCCATTCCTACCTTTCTTACAGTAATTAAGAATAATCATTTAAGGAGCTTAGTGCATATATATTGCAGACCCATTTCAAGTTTTACGTTCCTGGATTGACAACTAAATGAACACCGGCCATGAGAATAGTAAACTCTACCATATGAATGTCCAAACTTTGGATTGAGATTTCAATTAGAGGTATTATTATTGTCATTATAGTTGGGGTAGACAGTAAGAAGAGTTTGACTACTCACAAGAAGAAGAAGACAAAGGAACATTAGATAATAAAGGGGATGAAGACAAAGGAGAAGCTTTGTAACCTAAACCCATTGTAAAAGAGTGTAATTTCGATTCCAAAGGGACCTTAACTCCTTAACCCATGCGCCCAAGACCATTTCCTTTGTATCCATACTTGGAAGCAATATTGAATCTTGGACCATAATGTGATTGCAACTCCTCTAAAGGGGGAGGATCACCTTTAATGGTATAGCCAATGGTGTTCACATGATCTTGCGTTACATAAGAATAATCATCTTTGATAGCGGGTGTGAATGATACTTTTGGAAAGTTAAGGTGGATAGGGTTGAGTTTATATTCTCCAATGAAGGAGCTTGTAAATTCTAAGGAACCCCAATCATCACTAAGAAATGATTTTGATTGAGAAGGAGTAGACTTAGGACTTTCTTTTTTAGGAGGATCTACTTTAGGGACAACCTTCTCATCCATGTGAATAGTTGCCGACATATTATAAGATAAAGATGGAATATAATTCTTAAAAGTAGGTGTAACTAAGGCATGACTAGCTACTACAATTTGACATAAGTGCATAGCTTCAGGATCATCCTTGATTGTAAATCCCTGATTGTTAGCAACAAACTTAACAGAACCATGAAGGGTAGAACTAACCGCTCCTAAAGCATGAATCCAAGGTCTACCCAAGAGAAGATTATATGATAAAGGTCCTGACATAACATACACTAGGGTTGGAATAGGAATTGGTCCAATCTTTATATGCACAGTAACAGTTCCCAAAGTGGTTTTACCAGTATTGTCAAAACCATGGATGAACATAGAAGATGTTGAAAGAGAATTCAAATCCACTTTGATTTTGGGCAATAGGTCTAGACTACAAACATTGAGTGCTAATCCTGTATCAATGAGAGTACGTCTGATGCTGACATTGTTAACATAAACGATTATCATTAATGGATTTGCTTAATTTCTAACTTCAAGAGGCGGGAGTTCATGTGGATAGAATGTAATATTCGGTGAATCTGCATGAATATGATTCATCAATGCATTTATATCCGAAGGCCTAGTAGAAGAAGGCAATAAGATCTTCTAAAGAGCTTCCTGAAGCATACCTTGATAAACTAGAGTTGTTTGAAGCAAATCTGAAAGTGAGATCTTAGTGGGAGTAACACAAAGTTTCTCAATGAGATCATAATTATTAGGTTGCTTAACTGAAGGCTTTGATGCTTGAGGAAGATCTGGTTGAGAAGGTGCTAAATAAGTATTCAATTGATCAATATTTTTCTTATTTCTATGAGTGTTATAAGTGTGGGCTACCATTCTATGAGAAGGAACCTTAGACTGTTTGTATCTCGTAAATAGATAGAAATTACCTTCTTTGGAGAAGGACTAGTTGCAGTCACACAAATGATTGGTCTCTTAGGTCTGATAGGGGAAGAAAAGACAACAATAACATTTATAGAGTCAGTACAACTTGTAGAAGAATTAGTTGAAGGAACTTTCTTGACATCAACCTCTGAGAGATCAAATGTAACACAAGATTCATCATCCACTGATGCATCGACTCTTGAAGAGAGTACATTAGAATGAAGAGAAGGTAGAGTAACATTAAGAAAGGTATCAATGATTTCATCCTCTTGCAACAAAATATCTTCTGAGACAAAAGAATTTTTACAAGAGGGATCAAAGACATAGAGTGACATAAGAAAAGCCAAGCCACCATCACATGCATGAAAAGGAACATCATTAGCACTTTGAATAAAATTAGAAATAGAACTAATAAAAGAAGATAATAAATGCATTTTGAAAATAGTAAACTAAATTAAATAAGATATGCATTTAAACGAGTCAGTTGAAGGCCGACATATCATTTAAAAATTGATGGTATGGAATGGGGTTTGGGGCCACCTCAATTTTTTTATTTTGGATGAAAGGGAAAGATTAGAATTGTCTTTTATTTTAGAGGGGAAATTTTGAATGATTGGAGGAATGATAAAGAATGCTTTTGAAAATAATACAGAAGAAGTGTTCACGTCGGGTTCACCAAAATGTAATGGTACAAAAATAACCTTGCAAAGGGAAGAACTATGTTCCCTTGAGAGCCAATTTCACAACATACATTCAGATATTTCCAACTAATCAAATTGGTGAAAATATCTAATAAGAGAAATTGAAAGAGTAGACACAAAGAGTATTTGGTATAAGCCTGAGCATCTTGGTCAAGGACATCAACGTAGCACATTGCAGTCTTGTATGGACCGCGAACAGAAAAGACTCAGAAACACAAAAAATTGACTTTGTGTTCTTTAGGTAAACCGCAAAACCCAGAAGTTAGAAACGTGATATTGAATAGTTCAGATAATAAATATAAATAGAAACAAATATGAATGAAATAAATAAAGCAAAAGAAAACTCTCGTGCGTTCGAATGCCTTTAATAAACTTGCACGCATGAAGAAGAGGAAAAATGTCGGGGGTTGTGTTTAGAGGCCTGCCTCAGTTAGACCCTCATTTCAGTGTTTCCACCTCCACATACAACCTAGATAGATAGATAGATCAAAAGATAAATAGCTAGAATGATAAAATGATCAAATAGATAGGCGATGTGATAAATCCCAAGATGCTCAAAGATAAGATAGATAGAATGATAGAAAGATATTTCTAAAGAGGCTTGAGAAAGCCAAGAGAGTTGCAAAAGATTATTGTGAGAGCTTAAGAGTGTTGTAGCAAACTAGAGATTGTTGTAGCCAGTGAGAGAGAGAGAGCAAGAGAAAGGTGTGACAGCCGAGAGAACTAGAGAGATTGTATTGAGGAAATAGAGAGGTTGAAAAAAATGAAAAGATGGATTTAAAAGAGAGAAGAGGAGGGAAACAAGAGGTCAACGAGCCGTTTAGAAGATTCTGAGATGCTTCCACCGACCAAGGTAGGTGACAAGAGTCAAAATGCATAGAACTGACATTTGAACATTAAGATGTCATAGGACGAATGCATAGCGCACAGACATCCGCGCACCATGCTAGTGCCAAGACAAATCATGCTAAAATTTTACAAGTGGCAAGAGAAACATGCGACTAACATAAAACAAAAGTTGAAGGATAGCTACTGAAAGGTGTCTTAAGAATCCTAGGAGGGAAAAGGCTGATGCACGAGCTGAAATGAGTCTACAGAAATGCTAGGGGAATGGACACTAAAGTGGTTTAAAAAATGTGGGTGGAATTATAAAGGGGTATGCAATTTTCAACTCTACAGAATCATTAGGCAATTGGTCAATTAGGTCATAAGATCTGCATATGCTAACATAATGTTTGTTTCGGACTTAGGTAGTCTTGCCCGTGTTAGGTACACATGAGACTGGACCTAAGTGCCTCTTTGTGTGACATCAGTGGGATGACATTGAGTGGGGGTACTTACAGGCACTTGACTTATATCATGTATGCTACATGCCTGAGATAAGGGCGAATTGTGGGTTGATCACTGCACTTGCGGAGCGATGGCATTTGAAGATTTGTTCCTTCCACTTATCAATTGGAGAGGCTTTAGTGACACTCAAGGATGTCTAGCACATCCTTTGGATTCTTATTCATGGTGAGAGAGTGATCTATGAGCCATGCCTTGGGATTATGGGCATGTTTTTTGAGTGTGATCTGATTGAGTTAGGCATCAATGACTACCGATAGATCTGGTGGGAGACGATGTCATCTATGTATGATCAATACAATATCATTCTTGGTGCTGTAGTTACTGACATAATGGCTTCGAACATGCATGGTCATAAATTCCCTGTACAATGGGGACAACTTCTAGAGGGCATGATATAAGAAAGTTAAGTGTATGTGTGGGGGCCATGTGTCTTATTGATGCTCTACTATCAACTCCACATAGTTGCATATTCAAGTGCTTAGTCTCTCAGTTGTGGGATCACTTTACTTTAGGTTTGGGCATGGGAGCATAGTTTTGTGTGTAGACTGGTTGTGCAAATACACGTTGAGCCAAGTCTCTCATATGTCTACATTTATGCAGGGCTTGTGAAACAGTGATAGGTAGGGCATATACTACATTGCAGACATGAGTTGGATATATTGCAACATTTTCTTTAGAATCCATACATGGATTTTCAAGGATGGGATGACAATGTTGAGCACCTCACCTACTATAGACAATAAAGATATCTGATTGGGAAGACAATGTCCTAGAGGATCATTGACATGCAGTTGTCTAGTAGGGTTCTTAGGTAGTTTGGAGTGTAGTAGGGTGTTCCTAATGGAACAACTTATGTTTATTGCGTCGCTTGAGAGGTGAGTGATTGAGATCCTTGCATCAATCTAAAGGCGACATATGCACAATTTGATAGTCTTTAGCTAGTGCAGTGGGACTGGGGTTTAGATATGGTGGATATGACAAAGCTAGTGTAGGAGATTCCCCAACCATTGGTGATGTGCCCATAGTTGACAAAAAGGACATTAAGGAGGAGGAGTATGATAGTAGTGATTCTGATAATTCTAGCTCGAAGAGCAAGGATGACGACGCCGACGACGACGACGATGATGGTGGTGATGATGGTATTTAGATGTAGGATGTGGATGTAGGGGGGTCAACTTGGATGAAATATCGGATGTAAGTGTTTTGAGAGTCAAGGTGAGAACTCAAAGATAACTCATTATGAATCTATAGGCACAAGTAGAGTAGTTATAGGCAGATCAGGTAGCTGGCAGGTTTTTATTTCTGGAGGAGTAGGAGGCCTAGATTGCAAAATTATGAGATACTCTTATTGCTGAGAGGGATCGAGTTAGGGTTGAGTGTGATGTTGCTATAGGTAGGGCTCAACAAGCATATGATGCTTATTAGAGATACTTCATCAGTGTTCCTAATCTCAGCGTTAGGGGATGTTTGATCACCTTGTTGAGTTAGAATATGAGATTTCTTATTGGAGTTTCATATACATGAGAGTGTTGTTCCTTTTGGTTAGAGGGCACCTAGCTATAGAGCTAGTTGATCTCAGAGTTGATCTCAGTCTAGAGCTACGACTAGTAGTGACAGTGTGATGGGTCCTCCTAGAGTATCTTCTATAGGACAGGGTGGGGCTAGTCCTTCCATTGGGGCTAGACTTGATAGGCTTGTTGGTTCGGTGGGAGGTGGTTGTACCTCTTGATTTTATAGACACTTGTTTGTTTTTTATTGAGCTTGCGGGCTTGATTTTGTACTTTCACACAAACATTATGACGCTGTAGTCTGGCACTTATTCTTTTTGAGATAAAAATAATGTTCAGTTTTGGTAGCTATGCTTATATGATGTCTCATTATTCTATATGCATATTGGTTTCTATATGATGTCATGATTATTATCAGGATGAATGTTTTGTAGTATATATGTGATGTTTCAAATGGTTTATGGTGTACGCTTATGATAGATGCATGTTCTTATGATGTATGTATATGTTTATGATTCCATGTGAGATGTGGTTTATTTCATTGATGTTTGATATGATGTATGCCTTGGATGTAATAGTTTCTATATAGATGAATATGATTATATGGATGTTTAGTGAAATGCATGTGGACTAAATGCAATGATTACTTTATGGATATGTTTGTCTACTATCATGATTCTATATACATGATGACATGTCCTATTTTTATATTTTTGAGATTCATATGTATGACGATGTACTAAAATGGAACGTACACGATGGGCTAATTATGATGTGCTATGATATGTTTATATGCTAAAATGTTTATGAATGTAGGATACTTTTGTTTTTTGCATGCCAAAGTACTAAAACAAAATGACCATGTGGATTGACAGAAGAATAGTTAAGTAGAAGAATGAGTTAGTGAGGAGTGACAAATATTTAAGAGATAGAGGTTATTTGTATATGGTCGAAGGTATAGGATAATGAATTAATCTTAAGCCCTTTTTTGTGCTTTTTATTGGTGTGAAACAATGTCATCATTAAGCCTTATTATATGACAAATAGAGGTGTTTGTACCAAATGTATAAAGAACCAATGTGCAAATGCTTTCCCATTGTGATTAACAAATATATAGCATTTCCATCCATTGTAGGGTTTGTGTGTTAAGGTTCAAGATATTTGTGTCAGTCAAAAGCATAGTGATTCAAGACTTGATTTTTGTATATGATCCTTGCCGAATGAACATACCAACATAGACACCCAAAATACCTTTTCCCTATAACTTCATAAAAACACACCACAAACAACAAATAAAGAAAAAAAGAGATTATGAACCATCCCATCTTCTCTAGTCACTTGTGGACATCCTTGAGTAGCATAGGAACATAATATGAGATAAACCAATAAAAGATAAGACTAACTTGACCAAACCAGTCAACAAGCATATGGATCTTTGTCAATGTTCATAGCTTGTGTGATGATGATGATGTCTAGTTTGAAAGATGTAATACCCAAAATAAGATTGATCCATCTATTTTTTAGCATACCCTTTTCCGTGTAAGATAAATTGATAGATAATGGATAGGGATTGATTGGTTTAATTGACTAGACATATGATCAATTTGATTGTAGAATTGATTGATTAATTTCCTGTTATTGCATGATTTGGTTGAATTGATGCTTTGCTCTAAGCTATCCGTCCACTTATCATTTTCTTTTGCAAGGGATAATTTATTGCTTTGTATTTTTTTTAGCCCCAATTTTAAACTTGAATTTTTTTGAGCTTAAATTAAATTTATCCTCTGGCTAGTCAAATACATGTGAAATTATCAAGACCTTTAAATATTTACAACTTGGTGTTTTCAGTCAAAGGTCCTCACTCTCAGTCTTGTAATGGGTTGATTCACGTAACCTGACAATTCTTATTCCAATACTAATGAAAAGATTGATAAGTTGTTTTCAAATACCAATCCAATGCCAAGATAAAATTAATCGACAAGTTCATGAAGGTTGGAAACTTTGAGATGGTTGGTGATCTTCTCTATAATGTTAATATGGTGTGATACCTATAATCTTCGGTAATGCTAGAAATAAGATGGAAAATCTCTTTCAAACCATGATGACAAAGGAAGACAATAGTAATTGGTGATTTCACATAATTTGCTAATCATTCTCCAAGTTGCAATTGCAAAGAAAAATAAATAAGTTTTATCAACAACTTGGTGTAAATTTCCAACCCAAATACAAACATCGACAATGAGTTCATAAATCCATCCCAATCGACAACAAGGAATTGATATCATTGAATCGATCATTTTAAATTCTTTTCAAAGTGACTTAAACAACTGACAAAGTTGTGAATGAATACTTTTATGTGATAAAGGTATATTACATCGACCATCTAGCATAGTTGTGCAAGTGCTTTAAAATGCTGATAATTATTTCTATTAGATCTTATAGTTTGAATTGCTTTAGCAGATCTACGTGCAAAACATGGAGGGATAGACTCGACACAAAAACTATTCGACAGAATGCTTCAAAGTCATTGTGCTAGTCATGCACTAATTTGTAATTAGGACTTACAAAATTAAATTTACACTTAACTCAATAACATATTTTTCCGATTGTAATTATGAACTTGATGAGATACTAATTAACAACTCATGAAGCAAAATCAATATACCGAAACCAACAAAATAAGCAAAAAGACACAAAAACTGATTTGATAACGAAGTTCACCCAATGTTTGGGCTACGTCTCCGGGCTCGCTCAACTGCGACACCAATCCATTATCTGATGCAAAGCTCAAAAGACATTGTTACATCACAATCCGGTCTTCAAATTGCAAATTAATTCTTCGTCACCTTATGGAAAGATTGTAGCATAATCGACGCACTTTCCAATCGAGGTTTTTACAAAGAATCTCTAATTTGCATGTACATAAACCAACATAATAATAAATGGAGAAAAAACATAATCCATTCGCAAACCTTTAATCTGCATATAGGTCCAAGACGCCTTCAACTTGCCTCTCCATTTCTCTTCAATCTCGAAGAACGGACAAAATGACCTTTGTGAGCAATACTTCGTCTACTGGATTATAATGCTCAACTCATTGAAAAATGACTTGTGGATTTTAAAGATCAATGCTCAAGAAATTTGTTTAATTCCCTTTCTCTGAGAATTCCTTCAAGATTATTTTTACAAAGCAATAAGACCCCCTTATATACATTTTAATATGTTAATAAGGGGTTTCAACAATAATATTTCCAAAATCCCCTTCATTACCTATTTTTAAGCCCTTTAGATTTTAAATCAAATAAAAATCTTTTGAAAGAAATCAGGCCTAAAGTTGTTAAGGGTCCTCCTTAATTCATGGTTTTCGGGCTCGTTTGGGTTGTTTTAACCATGCTATACGTAGGGGGATCGGGCTAAACGTTAGTCCGTTTGGTTTTGGATCATGCTTATTTTAACAAAAAGAATATGTTTCCAGCGTGGCTTGCTGGTTGGGAGTGAAGAGAAGAGAATGGAAGATCGGCTGTCCGAACCGCCAGATTTTGGATTGGGCAATTTTGCATTTAACTTGCTTGATCTTCGGATAGAGATTAAATAAAAATTAACACCCACCTGTTTCTGAAAATGGTGCTTGGTTTGGTGGTGTAACACGAATGTCGTAGGAGAGGGGGTCAAGGTTTCGATCCCCCTCCAGATCACCTTAAAAGCAAACAATAACTGAGGTGATCAAATCCGACTGGATCATGCACAAAATGTAGGGCATGCACTTGGCACAAAAAAAATGCATTCGAATGGATCGCAATGATTGCATGATATCTGCAAAATAGATTTGTTGCTAAGAGCAAACACAACGTACAGTTATTAAGCCGTTTCCCATTTTTTGATGTCGTCCTCCTTGCTTGTGCCAATTTAGAGCATCAGAAATGATCGTAAAAGGTGCACAAAATGGATTTCACAAGGAAACCCTCAAAATCTTTAACGTGACACTCGAGAACACATCTTAGCATCAGAGACCTTTGCTCATTGTGTGGACATGTTTTCTTGGACCCAGCAAATCATATATGAATATACGCTTAGTATTTCCAACAACAATACATTTTTTTTAAGTTGCTGCATCTTATGGTGATCTACATGAAGCGGCAACTCTTCTTCGCTATGGTGGTCTGAAAGTCTCTGCATTCATTTCTTGATGAGATATGCATCTTTTACGAGCAGCTCAACAGTTATAAGGTCATCAAACACGCGACCTGTTTCACTTCCACCATTATGAGCCAGATCTTAGCCAGGTCCAACGTCAAGCTCTTTAATGTGATTGTTGTGGAGGATCTTATTTTCATGATTGAAGTATGAAAGGCTGTAGATGATACTTTGAATAATCACAATTTATACAAAAAATTCCACGCTCGTTTGAGGACATCCTGTGGCAAGACCCTAACATAAGGTGGTTGTTGGCATATTCATCATTGTCACGTATCTATTTTATTTAATTTGTTTTTGGTTTGTTGCACCGAACCATGAGTTCCAAGAATATCATATTGTCCAAGTATAAATGCCAACTCTTAATACAAGTCAGATCATCTGGTGATTCTCTGATATAGCATTGGCTTTGTGCTTATGTGGACTATTCGAAAATCATGCTTCAACTGCTCATGCTGTTTGCATAGTGAATTATTTTGTAGGCATTTTAATTTGTGGCCAGCCTTTTCTTCATTTGCTCTTGGTACCCTTACTGTTTGCATACTAGATTGGTACTTACCAGTGAGGTGATCTCTATGTGATTGATCTGGTATAAGAAATGACAACTAAAGTCATCACAACGAATGGTGTTTTATGTGATCAGCTTCAGCGCCATTTCATTTAGCTCTCTTGGCCTTTGAGCAGTCCATGTATTTATCGTGACTTGTACAAGCTTGGTGGGAGCCTACGTTGTCACCTTCACTGTTGGTGGCCTCTCCATGATCAACGCCATTGCAGGGGCTTATAGTGAGTATCTGTTGGTTTGGGGAGCCCAATTCCAACAACTATGGCACTACCTATGCCTGTTGCCTCCACACAAGATGATGGAATTGTTACTGCACAAAAATAAGCTTCCTCCATGATTTATGGGATTATTATTGTGGATTTTTGTTTTAATTTCATGAGTTGGATAAAACTGTTTTTTGCTTAGTTGTTAAGCTAATTAAGGAATATCTCTGTTTTTTCAGTTTTATTTCTATTTTTCCTTCGTTTTTTGCTTTGACGAAGACTCTATTTATTTTGTAATTCCTTCATGTAAATCAATCAATTAATGATACAAGTTTTTATTCTTATAGCTCTAAATTTTTTCTCTCTATTCTGCAAGTTTAGTTCTTTCTTTCTAGCTAGATTTTACTGTGATGTGCAGTTTTAGATAGAATTTTACAGGAATGAAGGGAGTTGGATTGACATACGAGTTGGATTGACATACATCCATTTGCTGAGGCTCCTCGGTATTTGTCTCTATTTGTCTCGCATCTTGTATTTCCGTATTATTGTATTCTCGTATTTGGTTTGTTGTGCAAGGGACATTTTTCATGATATTTTTAATTTTTATTTTCATAGGCTTATGTCAAAATTTGACATTTCAATGCCCTCAACTTCATTTTTAAAACTAGACTAGGAGGGATTCATAATGGATTACTATAAAGGCTATAAGGCTTGGGGGGTGTTCTTTTTCAACTTAGCTATACACATGAGATATTATCCATTTTTTTGTGGCAACTTGTTGATTTGAGTCTATCTCTAACTGACCATATGGTAGGAAGTTCTTCAAAATTCCTTCTTCTTGATTCTCAGTTGTTACGTGGAAATAATTATTTTGCATGGAAAACAAAACTCAAAACTCAACTCAAGTTTGAGGAAGTTTGGGATGTGGTTAGTGGAACCACGACACAACATAAGACAAATGCTGATGAGTAGAAGAAATTTGATCAACCCTACAGAAAGGCAAAACTGATCATCTTGTTCAGTGTGTTTGATAAAGTTCAGCCTTTCATCTGTGACTTGTCCACAACCAAAGATGCATGGGACAAGATCAAGATGGTATAAGAGGAAAAGAATCAAAATTAGATCTTGAATTTGTAGAGTTAGTTACATGGCCTGAAAACGAAGAATGGAGAACAATTGGAATCCTTTCATTCCTAAGTTAAGAGCTTCCCTACAAGAATTAGAAGAAACAATTGATGATGCTTTCGTATTTCCTATTGTACTACTAGCACTACCATCTAGATACAAGGTGTTTGTGATAACTTTGAATGTCACAAAGATGACACCCACTTTTGAGAAGCAACCGAATCTACTCTAGAAAGAAGAGTCTATAAGTGATGGTCATGGTGAGGAGGATCATGCCACGACTTTACACCATAAAGACAAGAAGCCTATGAAGCCATTTAGTGGACCTCCTAAATTTGGAATTTCATCCAAACTACAGACGAAGTGTCCAATTTGTGAAAGAGTTGGATATGATGTGAAAAATTGTTGGTACAACTCTTTCGACAAAGGATCACCCAACAAATCACACCAAAATAAGCCATTTTCAAGTGGCAAACCACAGTGGGAGAAAAAAGACAAGCACAAATAACAAAGTAATGTTGTTGAAGTAGAAGATTCTCCAGATGAGGAATACGTTCTTTCATCCCACACTTCAGAAGATGGTTCACAATCAAGCCCAATCCGGTATGTGGACTCGGGTGCTACAAAGCACATGACTGGACAAAATGAATGGTTTCTCACATTGAAACCCCATCATGGTACAATCACTCTTGGAGATGATACCACATATGACATGAAAGGTATTGGTGACATCTCTTTGAAGTTTGGCATACATCATTGTAGGCTTAAGTTAATGTCTTATACGTGCCAAGACTTACCAAAATCTTCTTTCTTTTAATCAATTTCTTGATCACAAGATTGAAATTGATATCCATTAGGATAAAAAGATGTCTTATTGGAGACAAGTCTAAAAATAAAATATTGTTGCAAGTGCAATTAAAATTGGAAAAATGTTTAGGCTTGATACAATTGCTAATCATCAAGCCTTGGTGACTAAAGATGGCGATGTAGCTATTTTATGGCATCACAGATTTGGTCATTTGAGCACTAATTATTTGTTGACACTAAGTAAGAAAAGAATGGTAAAAGGGCTTCCGTTACTTGAGAAGTTGAGTGCCATTTATTCCATTTGTATTGCTGGAAAACAACATCGTGCACCCTTCTATCCTAGTGAGCATCGTGCAATCCATTCATTGCAACTGGTGCATACTGATCTATGCAATCCCATGCCACCTAGTCATAATGGATTTAGGCATTTTCAGCTCTTTGTTGATGATCATAGAAGTAAAATGTGGGTATATTGTTTGCAACATAAAGATGAAGCCTTTTCCTACTTCAAAGAGTTTCACACTCTTGTGGAGAATGATACGATTCATCATCGTATTCATGTCCTCCACTCAGATTGAAGGGGGGCATACACCAACATAAATTTTTCCACATATTTGAAGGAAAATGGAATTCAGTGTCAATTCAATACAACATACACACCTCAACAAAATGGAGTTGTTGAATGAAGAAATCACATCATTGTGGAGATGGTCCAAAGTATGTTGAAAGATTCTCAACTAGATCATGCATATTGGGTTGAAGTTGTACACATTGCAGTTTATGATTTTAATCGTGCATCAACCAAAACCCTTGATGACATCACATGAAAAGAAGCATGGACAGGGGTGAAGCCTTCTATCTCTCATCTTTGTGTATTTGGATGCATTGTCTATATGCACATTCCTAAACAAAAAAGGAAGAAGCTAGATAAAAAATCAATGCAATGTATTCTTCTTGGATAGTAATGAATCTAAGAAATATCGCCTTATGGATCCTAATACAAAGAAAATATACATTAGAAGAGATGCAATTTTTGATGAGAAGAGTGAGTCTTGTTCTCCTCCCAAATCTTCACCTGCTACAGATAGTGGTCCTGTATTTAACAATGATGGGAAAAATGAATGAAACGTTGATAGTCAATCAACACCCACAAATGCCACAAAACCTTTACTAAAGAGGTATACTAACTGCACCATTCATGATGCAAAGATAGACATAGTTTTAGACACTTCAACTTTAGGTCCAAGAAATCACAACATGGCTCGCGGTGAGTAAATTTAGCCCTGATGACTACAATTGTTGATAATTTTGAACCATCTACTATTTAGGAATCACTTGAATCAAAGCCTTGGAAAGAGGCTATGGATGTAGAGTATCAATCTCTGATGAAAAACAACACTTGGGAGCTTGTTGATCTACCACTTGGTAAGAAACCAATTGGATGTAAATGGATTTTTAAAACTAAGTATAAAGAAGATGGTAGTATAGACAAACATAAGGGTAGACTTGTAACCAAAGGCTATGCCTAGAAACAAGGTATAGACTATGAGGAAACATTTGCTCCCACAACAAAGATAAAAACAATTAGAATGATTTTTTCTTTAGTTGCACAATTTGGATGGAAATTGTATCAAATGGATTTAAATGTGCCTTTCTTAATGGAGACCTTAAAGAGGAGGTCTACATGACCCAACTAGAGGGATATATTGCACCTGGTAAAGAGGAAAAGGTATGCAAACTTGTCAAGTCCCTATGGTCTCAATTAATAGGCTCTTAGAGCCTAGTATATCAAAATTGTTGAACATTTATTAAAACATGGTATTAGTAGGCATCCATATAATCCAAATATCTACTGAAAGGATCGAGGGGGGGATATTGTGATAATTATTGTATATGTTGATGACTTTGTTATTACGGGCAGCACAGAAGCAATGGTTGAGACAACAAAAAATGATCTCAAGAAGGATTTTTGATATCGCAAATCTCAGGCTACTGCATTATTGTCTAGGCTTAGAGGTATACCAAACTAATCACGATATCTTTGTATCTTAAATAAAATATGCCAAGACACTACTTGAGAAGTTTAGAATGATGGACTCCAAATCCTTCTCCAAACCTATGGAATTGGTGTTGTTATTATCTATTTCCAATCCATTTCCTTAGGTGAATGCAACTCTCTATCAACAAATGATTGGAGATTTGATTTACTTGACATACACTAGATCATATATCAGTTTTGCTGTTAATTATCTATCAAGATTTATGCAAGAACCAAAGATGTGTCATTGTAACACAAAAAAATGGGTACTAAGGTATATCCAGGGTACAACGAATCCTGGATTGGAATATAAAAGGAGTGATCAATTCTTCTTGACAGGGTACACACATGCAGATTATGCAGGTTTGATTGATGATAGGAAATCTACTTCTGGACTTTCTTCCTAGGTTGAAGACCTATTTCTTGAGAAAGTAAGAAGCAAGCCACAATTTCTCAATCTTTAACAAAGGTAGAATATTGTGTAGCCAGTGCAGTAGTTTGGCTACGTCGCATATTAGAAGGATTGGGAGTACCTCAAAACCAACCTATAGTTCTCTATTGTGATAATCAAAGTGTTCTCAAGCTTTTTCATATAATCTAGTGTTTCATGAACAAACCAAGAATATTGAAGTTGACTGCCACTTCATATGAGAACATGTTCAAAAAAACAACATCCAACTCCAATTCTGCTCAACTTAGGAACAACGTGCAGATATCTTCACCAAGTCTCTTGCAAGTGTGAAGTTTGAAAGTTTTCAGGATTCTCCTATTCACACTTTAAAACAATGATGTAATAAGGGGAGAATGTTGGCATATTCATCATTATCATGTATCTAGTTCTTTTTATATTTGTTTTTGGGTTGTTGCACGTTACTTCACTATTTAGGATTATAGTTGTTAAATTGCCTTGTTATTTTGTTAGAACAACGAGTTCCAAGAATATCATATCGTACAAGTATAAATACCAAATCTTAATACAAGTTAGACCATCTAATGATTCTTTGATAGTTGTATAGTAGCAAGGAAATCATATTGTTTTATTTTGGTTCTAGTATACACACTCAAACATGAAGGACAAAATTAGTGTCATTGCTTGAATTAGCATTGTTTGGATTCCAATCAAAATGGATCTACTTGTTGGGTCAAATATTATGTTGCAAACAACTTTATGAAATCTTGTCTTATTGTTGGAAAGTGTGATCTATCTGAAACATCAGAGGCAATTGATTCACAAGATACAAAAGGCCTCAATCTATGGGGATCTAGTGTCATAGTTGATGAGTCAACTCACAAAGTTTCTTAGATAATGATTTATTGCACATTTAAGATCATGGAACCTTTAGTATAGATAAGGACATCATTGAAAGAGTTTTTTGAGAAGGAGAGTTATGTGGTCTCATTGTTGGTCTTGAGATCGATGCATTAGAAAATAAAATTCAAGAGACAATGAATAGAGTAATGTCAGAGTTGGATGTTGATCCAGACAATCATCTTACAAAAGAAGAATTTACAAATGACATGTGCGAAATGAAGTTTCACAACCTTAAATAACATCCTCCCCACCATTGTTTATAGATACTCAATACAAACTTATGAGTGAAATGTGAAGATGTTGACAATGCATGTTAAGGGCTAGGCAAAATATAAGGAGGAGATAAATTCTCATGGAATGCAATGATTACACAATATGACTAGAATAAAAGTGGACACAGTTATCTCTATCAAGATCAAATATACAGATTGAGTAATTGTAAATAATTTTCATAGATGTACTATATCGAATGTAGTTGCATTTGGGGTGGGCAATAACTATGCGACAACTTTCATAAGACATTGTCTAATGGATTACAATGATTATATGATACAAAAAACTAGAGCTTAGTTGACAAGGAGAGGGAGAACTTTGTTGGAATGAGTCAAGATTATCATATTGGGATTTTTGTGGAATTTTATTGCTGCATAAGAAATATTTTTGGTTAAGATATTTGATTTAAAGTGGAGAAATTTATTAAAAACATTTCAATAAAATCTTATGAGCTATGTAGAAATTGTCATACATATGGTTGCAATTTTCCTTTCAAGTGGTATTAGAACTATGATTTATGGTGTTATAACTCTAGGTGTTGAATCCATGAATCCATGAAAGAATGTTAGACAAGGCAAGATATGAGGGTTTGTTGTAAGTTCTAGGGCTACATATTTGTGGGCTTTATTTCAGATTTGGTTTTATATAAATTTGTTTTAAATGGGTTTCCATGGATGTGCATTTTGGGGTTTTGGGGGATGAAGTTTTAGATTTGACCCCATGGGAAAAAATTGACCCCCATGGAACTGTATTTAGGGAGGTTAGGAGACAAATTTTGATATAAAATTTGACCTAGTTTGATGATGCTAGACTGAGAAGAAAAAAAACTTAGGTAGTATGGTCGTACCGTAGTGGCATTGTTTGAATATATATATATATTCTATTTTGCATATTAAAACTAATCAAATTTCTATTATTAAATTTGAAATTTAAAAAAGAAAAAATGTTTATGGGGTGTGGGGTGTTTGAAGACCCTCATCACCCTTGCCACTATTGCAGTAATGGGAGATGGTTGTCCCATCTGGTACCTCGCGGTATCGGGGTACCGGGTCCAATGAAGCCTATCCCCCTAGGGTGCAAGCTCAACCCTCCCACAAGGCCCCTTAAAATTAAAACCAAAAGTTTTTTTAATTGCCATATTTTTTAAATAAGTTTTTCTTATAAAAAAATTGATTTAAAATTATTGTGAGATTTTGCCAAGATCAAGAGGCAATGGAAAGCACAAATAAGAGAGACAAAATATATGATAGAAATAAATTGTATTCTATCAAGATGAAAATATTGATCAACTGGATCATCAATCGTTGTTACATACAATGAATATGAGCCTCCTTATATAGGCAAGGCTATATGGATATGTGAGAACACAAACATGACATGTGGCTCAATAAGAAACAAGGGTAGGTAGGAAATAGGTGTGGGTAGGTAGGAGAAACAATATAATATTCCACATGAGGTGGATCACCCATTGAATGTGGAATTAACAACAAGATAAGACCACAAAAGGTGGAAATTCTCCTACACACATTATCCCAATGTGGCACAAACACCCAAGTGTCTCATACCCAAACTACTATGAAATGCATGTACCTAACATGGCCTCGTAGCCGGGACCCATCTTGCATTGCTTAGTTGCATTGTACACTTAAGTGCATTCCCCTAAGTTGCACTTAAGGGTTAGGTGTAATAATATATAAGATGAATAATTATTTACACCAACACCCCCCCTTAAGTGCAACTTAGGGGAATGCACTTAAGTGTACAATGCAACTAAGCAATGCAAGATGGGTCCCGGCTACGAGGCCATGTTAGGTACCCATGTACAAATACAAATGCATGAAAACCAATGCAAGGAAATCTCTCACAAAGCGGGGAAAGAGAGAAAAAACCAATGGGAAAAAACCCTCCCCCAAAAGAGAGATGAAAACTAGATACAAAGAACTCTCATAGAAGTATGTGAAGAACAAAACCCCATGTGAGGAAAAAGTCCCCCCCATATGAGAAGAAGAAGAGAGACTAGGAAGCCCCCCCTCAATGTGGAATCTGCACCAATGATAGAAGCTCGAAGATGAATGAAGAAACTGCTCCATGAACGTCGAACCGCGTTCCTCCCCTTAGGAAGAAACAAACCAAAGGTGGATCCAAAAAGTCTCCCCAACCATGAAAGGAAGATGGAGAAAAAATACTCATGATGAAAGGAATCTCTGAAAATTGCTCAAGTGTCCCCATGTCGATGCTGAAGGTTACCCCCTCCAAAGGTGGTAAACTGCGCCACACTACTGAAAAAGGCACTCCAAGATCTAGTGGAGATGAATGTAGAACAATGTCCAAAGAATCATATATCTCCTCAAAAGATAAAGAGACCTCCTCCAAGTGTTGTACAAAAGTATCCACAATCATGTCAACCTCTAAAGATTGATCATGTAGAGAATGCACAAGAGGGTCAGAGTGATCCCTCGCAATAATCAAAGAAGGATCATCTTCATCAAAGAGAAGATGAATGTCATGATGGTGTCTCCCAAATCTGCAATGTAGGAGTCCACAAACAAACCTGCAATGTCTGTCAAGTAGGCATCCCAATCAACTGAAGCTGGAAGACATGAAATATCCTGCTGCACTGAATCATAAGAAGGCAAAACTATCGTACGAGCTACATCATCAGGTGCAATAAGTGGTGTGATATCAATAGAAGGAGATGAAATGCTAGGCTCAAGAACGGGGTCACATGTGAGAATCCCCAAGTTCAAATGCCCAAAGTTCTCCTCAAAATCGGAATCATCAACATAGGAAGAATCAACCTCATCAATAGGACCAAAATCAAAAAAAGAGTACAATCAAGATGCATGATCAACCACCCCAATCGCAATGATAGCTCCACTCTCCAAGTCTCTAATGATAACTGAATCAGGTGTGAACTCCACAGTTTTCCTAGTTGCCCCATGTGTGATTTGATAGATGGAAAGAAAATTATTTGTCAAGTGGGGTACACACAACACATCATTGAAGGAGTTATTCCCAATGGCAATAGATCCTTTCCCAATCACATCCATGTATGTATGATTGCCCATCAAAATTTGCAGCATGTGGCAAGACTCAAATGTAGAAAACATAGACTGTGAAGATGCCATATGATGAGAAGCCCCTAAATCTAGAAGCCATCTCCCTGAATCATGACTTGTAGTAGCACAAAGAGCTTGCCCCTTTCCTTTATCTATCCAAAAAGAGTGATCCTTTCCTTTATCCTTGGAAGAAGAAGCCGATGTAGACATTCTAGAAGGTAGGTTGATTCTATTCTTCTCAAGAAGATTCTTCAACTCATCAATATCCTTCTTATAACAATGATGTTCATCATGTCCTGACTTCTTGCAATATCCACAAAAAAGATTGTCCTTATATGATTTCCTCTTAAGTGAGAATGGTGAATCACCTTGTTGTGGAGAGGAATATGTGCTCCATCTTGTTGTGGTTTAGACTTAGGTTGCTTTTGATTCTTGCCTTTTCCTTGATTACTTTGATTCCCTTTGTTAGCCACCAAAGCTTGTGACTTTGAAGATTTGAGAATCCCTATTGTGGTCACTTAGATTGCTCAAGTATCAACATCTCCATGAATGAATCAAATGAGGGAGAAGTGTATGAGGAACCTTGAGCTAACCTATGGGTGTGAAAGCTAGATACAAAGGCTGCATACTCTGAAGGAAGTTGTCCAACAAGTTATAAACCAATTGAGCATCCTTTTTGTCAATTCCACAATCCTTTAGCTTTGCTCTTAACTCAGTTGCTTTTGTGACATAATCTTGGATTGTATCAAAATCCTTGGGATCCAAAGTTGTGAGTTCACTATCAAGCTTGCAGCCCTTAATCTCATCAAATTGACCATACAATTTCTTAAAAATATCCCAAGCCTCTTTAATTGTTGTACACTTATCAATGTGAAAAATGAGGTCATCTGATATATACTTTCTAAGAGTTCCAAGTGCCATAGCATTTTTAGTAAGCCATTCAATTTGAGCATTAGGATCAGCCTTAGGATCAGGTGGTGCTGTAATAGTTTCATTTACATAATGAATGAGTCCTTTTTCCATTAGTTTACCCCATGCCTTAATTTTCTATGATGCATAATTGTGAGGAGTTAAAAGTGGAAATTTAGGAGAACCCATAGCACCAAAATAAAAAAACACAAGATAGAGAGAGGCACAATCACACAAGACACCCCCCCAAAATAATCAATCAAGAACCCCCCCGCCCCCCCCAAAATGGCGATTTTGGCACTTTATACTTAGTGCGTATACAATGGGCCACTTGCAAAACAAGGCAAAGTGGACTTCTGATTTCAATTTACAACTTCTCAAAATGAGATATAAGAGACTTCAACAAATACTGCTAGTGATCTAAACTAAGATCCAAGCAAAATGCAAGTACCAAATATGCCAAAAATGGCCAAATACAAAAAGTACAATTTCTATTTAAAATCACTGCAAATAGATGGTAGATATGAAAGTAGATGAAAAAATATGCACTTTAAAAAAAAATGGCACCTAAAAAGGAGTCCATATGAGCCCAAACGAAGCCTCCAAAGTTGTAAAAATCGGGATTTCACGATTTCTGAAAAACATGTATCCAGAAATCAGAAAACGCCTACACGACTATATAGATCATGAAATTCTACCCCAAAACAAAAAAAATTGCTCGAAAAAACGAGTCCGGATGAGTGAGATATCGCTGTTTGAAAAATGCTTGCAAAATTATAATTTCTGGAAAATTTCCACCACAGCGTCAAACTTCAAATGCCTCTAGATTTGGCCTCCGAAGTCTGATTTGGATGAAACAAAAGACAAAACTGACTTTTTTGGTCCTACTGAATCCAATGGTAACCTCAAATTTGACCCATCAAGCTTCAGTAATAACCTGCAATAGAAAACTCCAAAATACACAACCCCAAATAACATCAAATTTCTTTCAATTAGCAAACCAATGACACTCTAATGGCTCTGATACCATGTGAGACATGGACCAGCTCTGATACCATGTGAGATTTTTCCAAGATCAAGAGGCAATGGAAAGCACAAATAAGAGAGACAAAATATATGATAGAAATAAACTGTATTCTATCAAGATGAAAATACTGATCAACTGGATCATCAATCATTGTTACATACAATGAATATGAGCCTCCTTATATAGGCAAGGCTATATGGATATGTGAGAACACAAACATGACATGTGGCTCAATAAGAAACAAGGGTAGGTAGGAAATAGGTGTGGGTGGGTAGGAGAAAAAATATAATATTCCACATGAGGTGGATCACCCACTGAATGTGGAATGTAACAACAAGATAAGACCACAAAAGGTGGAAATTCTCCTACACACACTATCCCAATATGGCACAAACACCCAAGTGTCTCATACCCAAACTACTATGAAATGCATGTACCTAAGTAAACTTAAGTAAGGTGTAATAATATCCAAGATGAATAATTATTTACACCAACAATTATTCTGCCCCAAAATACATTATGTACCAGATTTAATGGTGGGACTGGGTCCATTCGACCCCTACCATTATATATTTTATTATTAAAAAATTGAAAATTTGAAAAGGGCCATATTGGAGAAATTAATTTTTTGGGATCCATTTATTGCAAATATAGCCTAATAGGCTATTTTTTTGCACAAAGCATAACTTGGGCCACTAGTGTCGGTTTTTTGACTTCTTATAGTCATTGGAAAGGTGAATCAAAGCACTACATGTTGATATAATAAATTTCTCCATATTTTGTTGTTTTAGTATTGAAATGTCAGCTAAAAGTGGTGGGCACCTTTATGAATTTGAGAGATCATAAAGGAAAAGCTCTTGGAGAACACTACACATTGGTTCATATTTGGAGTAGGTTTGGTATGATTTATTTGTTGATATTTTGATCTGAGCTTATTATGGATTCTTTTGACTATGGTGACATGATGAGATTATGACACAGTTAGTCTTGGAGATTTGGAGTTTTTGTCATTGTATGCTTAGTGTTGTATCTTAGATTGCTCTTATGTTGACATGGTTATCAGTTTTGGTTTGAGTATGTATGTTACATTATTGGGTCTACAAATTGTGCAATGTTGTAGTCGGTCTATACTTACAAGATTTCATTTATGGATTGGATGTGGGTTGTCTATGCCCATAGACCTTTCATTGTTAATACATATTCAGATTGGTGGTTTGTTTTAGTCATTGGTTTGCTAATTTTGTTGTCATGTTGAGGAGGACAAATGCTATTACAAGGTACAATCATGGTGGAGGACCTATGGTGTCGATTGTTTGATGCTTACATGTTGGACACATCAGGAATTAGATGCTTGTTTTAGTGGAGGTGATCATGATGTCATAGATGTTCCTTGTGTTTAGGGACTTTGGCATAACATGATTGGATTTGTAAAGGCTTTGATTGGTGATTATTTGATTGGATTCCTAATTGGTTATGGCGGTGTATCTTCTTGTTTGAAGATCATGCTTACTTTGGCTTTTGAGAGCTCATGATATGCATTGTTGAGTTCTTTGTTTATGTGAGCACTTTGTTTTATTCTCATGTAGAGGATGGTTTTATCATGATGTCATGGATAGCTTGGTTACACTTTTAGTGGGAGCTTTTGACATTGATGATGTAGTGGTGTAGGATTGGTTCCCGATTGTTTGTTGGTGGTTCTATATCTTCATGGCTTGGAGTTCATGGTTACACTTGATGTTATCAACATTTAAATTGTATGTGTAGACCTAGATGATGTTCATTCAGGAGATGATTATCACAATGCTATGCAGAGCTTGGTATCATGATTCAATGAGATCTTATGGCAGTGATGTGTATTCACCATTGGATGGCGAATGATCTTCTTAGTGTGCAAATGTTGGAGGATACCTTAGATAATATTGTTGCAAAAGGGTCTCACATTTGCGGGTACACTTGTAGGAGATGGTGATCTTCTTGATATTTGAGGATGTTGACATCTTTGAGGGCTCAAGGAGTCCTTGGTTGAGGTGTGGTTTATATTTTCATTTGATATGTTATCCTTGTTTGATAGGATGGTTGACATTATGTCATGGTGCACTCTTGATTCCTAATTAGAGTTTTGGCATGATTGACTATTTGGTATGTTCATATGGAGCATGTTATCTCCTTGGAGGGGATAGTTAGATGATTTTGTCATTTTTATGTTCTTTATTTTTTGGTTGGAGCTTTGACATAGATCTTGGTAGTTCTCTTTGTATTGAGTACATGATCATTTGTTTGATTACTTTATGATGGCGAATTTTTGCATTTGTATTTTGGCATGGATTGATCAATTACAAGTGCTCATGGATACATGGATACATAGGTGATGTTGGTATTCTCTTGTGGTTAGAGAAATGTGTTGAGACAGTTGGTGGTTACGGTAAGAATTCCAAGGAGCATTCACGTAGTATGGACTTGAGAGGAGATTGTTCTTAGATGAGTCATCATTACTTGGATATCTTAGAGGATCATTCTCATTCCCCACTTTTGGTCAACTCGACAGTTTACTACTTGAGAGATATTGCTCATTTTTCCTTTTAGGTGCATTATATTTATGCTTATCTTTCATGGATATGGATCTTGAGCTATGGATAGATTGTTAGTTTTGGAGGATTCAGTTTGGGAGATGTTTGACATTGGTTATTTCCTTGTGCATTTGAGTTATTATTACGATGAAATTCATTAATGATTGAGTTTGAGAGATGGTTTATTGTGCATATTCCCTTGGGATTGGGAATGAATATTGGTTTGATCTTCTTGGTTATGGGAGACTTACATCCATGTTGATTACATGATATGTATGTTTATTTGGTCTAAGAGTCTAAATGGTTTTGGACGTTGTTATGGCTTTTCATTTGGGGTTTTATGGAGGAGATCATACTTGACATTGTAATAACCCACTAGGCTTAACCCAAAATTTTGACTAATTTTTTCTCTTCTAATATTATTATTTAATTGTGTTCGATTCAATCACATATTTAGGTACATCTATCCAAACGAGATAGGAATCCATCCAAACGGGATGGGTATCTAACCATATGGCTTAGGCATCTAACCATATGAGTTATGAATCTAACCATATGGGTTAGGCATCTGTCTATATGAGACAGGGGTTTCATCTATCCAATTCGGGATAGGCATCTACCCAAGAGGGGTAGGCATAGATATTCATAAAGAATAGTAAATGCTATGGCTAGAGACTTTAGACTCATGGGGACAATCTAGGTCCCGAGTCACTCTCTAAATACTACACTCCCCTACTAGGAGTGCACCGAGGTCACCGTCCTTAGGAGTAAATTAAAATAATCATATAAAACAAGTTTGAGTTTTGCCTCAGAATTCAACATAAAGCCTCGAGAAGTCAAACGAATCCATACGAGATTCCTTTCGAGTATGCATTGATTTTTTTTTTCAATTAGCATCATCTGTACCCTTTGATTGAGGGGCTTAAGGAGCTTCAAAAACCTTGATCCAATCACCCTTAACCAAATCCTAAACCCCATCCCTGAACTCCTGAGTACAAGGGACAACTCCGTCCCAAGATTGCCTACATACCCATTTCAGCAGGGGATCAAGGGTCAAAGTATGTAGTTATGGTTTCTAAATATGGTTTAATGTAAATTGTTTGGTGGGTACACAACCCTTTCTAGGGTCAATGTCCCAGACAGTTTCTCTATGATTGCTACCCACAATGGTATCTCTATAGCAAAAAGGCTCAAGGTGGCCTTCTGCTTGTGGCCTAAAATGACTAAGTCTTATTTCCTATCATATGCGTCACCCTTGACCCATTATCATCTGTCAAAAAACATCAAGGTAAATAAATTCCAAAACATCACATGCAACCAAACCCTAATGGGGTCTTCTAAGGTTTAACTGAGCGGATGTAAAATTCATTTTTAAATTTATCTTTTTGGATTATCGATCAAAGAGGGATTACCTGTAACTTCCAAATGACCCTTATTTCTCCTTGACGATTTAGATGGACGATGCCACATACGTCGTTGTTGCAACTTTATTAGGTGTTAAGTGCAGTAGTTCAACATGACGACATTGCTCGTAAGCATGACCTAGAGGCACCACAGATATCGAACACTGCCAAGTTTTGGTTTCATCTCCTCTTGTTTATTTGTCTAACTAGGATTCAACTATGAATTCTTAAATAAATATTACACGAAAACCACTATGAAAAGAAACTTGTACATGCAAGAAATATTGCTTGAAATTTAAAACTAAGATATAAGTTTTACATGCTTGACGTAATAGAAATAAACAAATTAACTACTTTGGAAATAGTATTTTCTTGAAATAAAACTATGGTGATAATTGAAATTCTAAAACTTGAACTAAATACATGAAAATACTAATCGCTTGAAGACTATGATACTTGAAAGATACTAAATTGCTTGAAAAAAAATTAAGTGATTAATTAGCAAGACTTGGAAATGAATTTAACACTTACATGTTTGAAGGGAAAAACCATTTAATAATAAGCTTGAGAATAATCACTTTATTGATAAACCAACCAATTCTTCCATTTGAAATAACATAATTTTTTATCTTTAATTATTTTCTACAAATATCAACCCTACTTTTTATATGAATCCTAATGCTTGAAAGGTACTAAATTGCTTGAAAGTAAATTAAATGATTAAATAGCAAGACTTGGAAACGAATTTAACACTTACTTGTTTGAAGGGAAAGATTATTTTTAAATGCCAATTGATTGAAATAAGATTAAAAGAGAGTTCAATTACTTGCTAGTTAACTAATATGAATAAAGCTCTCCTCAATAATTATAGCTATTGAACTAATACCAATTCCTTTGCAAGATTATGAAGAGATAAATCTAACTTTTCCTACCACTTGAAGTAACATTAACTTTACTTTTAGATATTACCTACAAATAATAACCCTTTTCGATCTTCAAAATCTTAGAAGAGAGCTAATATTTGCGCCTAAAATTTACTTCAATTAAAATCATTGTTTAATTTTCTAAGTGATCAGGGAATATGCTTGATAAGGATAAGGATCCACAATCTAGAACAATAAATTCCAACTTTACGCAACTTCCAACTATGTTTCTATAGAGTTTTATGAACAAGGTTGAGTATTAAATTTGGGATCCGTAAGATAAGACAAGTTAATAATCTCATGTAAAGAGGGGTTTCAGTTTTTGTTTCATTTTTCATTTACCAAAACTATTTTTCGGTTTCAAAATAACTTTCTTTGCATCCTAATTAATACTAATGTTCTTACAAAGTAGATTATACCATTTAAATTGCATGATGATTTAACTATGAAATTCACCTCTAAATTTATATGTTAATTAAATTTATCTATGCCAATTACTTGCAATACAAATGTAACTCCTCATTTTACTAGTCTTATGTTTCTTTATAGCTAGAAGGTAAAAAAAAATTCTTCTTTTTTAAACTATTGATAGATTTGACCATTCTCAAATGCCTTGTGTACTCTATAACTTGAAATCTAATAAGGAAACAATCAAATATACAAATTCTCGAATTGAGGTAAATTCTTAACTAAACGTTAATTCATATTGCTCGAGATACATCAAAGGGGTAACTATGGACCCTAAACACATTTACTTGGTAGGTGAATTCTTTTAACCTTCAATACTTGTACTAATTGAAATATACAAAAAGGTAGTTTTGAAGTCCAATAAATAAAGAACTTGGATAATTTGAAAAGTATTGAATGTCTTGAGGGAATCTATTTACTACTAGGTTTCATTTGAGACTAATTAGCGATACAAAGAGTCAAAACTATAGAATAAGTTATCATTGATAAAATATCTTATTTTTTCTATTCCTTTGTTTTCCTAGTTCAGCTAAAATATTTAATAAGGAGATCTAACCATTATATCTTCATTCTAAGAAAAACTAATTCGAGCTAATGTATTCCTTAGTGTTTGATTATCTGTCTAACTTTCTTATGTGTAATTTGACCATTGCCTCTTGCATTATTTATTCATTCAAAACCCAAAGGGTCTCTTTTCCCAACATTAGGGAGGTAATAAACACTTTAGAAAAAAAAAGGTATCGGTTGAAGGAAGGTCCAAGATTTGCAACTTAATTTCCATAATTAAAATTCTAATAAGATGGCCATTAATTAGATTCATCATAGTTTCCCTAAAATATTAATTACCACTTTAATTCTTTTTATTATTCCAATTTACTATACGCTAAAGGAACACTCTTTAATAAAAAAGTCTTTTTAAAAAAATTAATAATAATAATAATTTCTATAGATATGAATAAATTTTATTAAATGCATAAATTAATATAAGAAGATTTTAATTATTTAAATGAATTTCAATTACTCAAATAAACTCTAAAATATATATTTTTCTCTGAAATAACTTTTAATTATTAATCCTCAAAATATAAATAAATTCTTTAATAATTATTTTGACTAATAATAAATTTTAATTATTTTAATTTTTAAATAATCTTTAATAAACTAAAATATAAATAAATTTAATTAGCTAACAAATTTTAATAAAAACTAATTCATTAATAAAATTGGGGAGGGCCTCGCAGGCCCCCACACCCTGCGACCCTGCGCATGCAAGGGTCCGTAGGGGGGTGCGGGCCCCCTTCTACCATGTGGCCACTATGTATACAGTGGCCCACATGGAGGGATGGGGGAGGGGGGTGTGGGTGAGTTACCATCCCTTTTTCCCGCCCAAGGCAAATTTAAAAAAAAATCAAATTGTTTTTTATATATATATTTTGTTTAAACAATTAAATTTACTCAATAATATTAATTTTAAATAAATTTATTTAATAAAAATTGATTATTTAAAATAAAATAAATGAACTAAAATTTAACAATAAGTAAACTTAAACCTATAGAACATAAATTGATTTAGCAAAATAAAAATAAATTCTATTTCCTAATTAATTCATTATTTATTTTTTATCCTTATATATATATATATATATAAAATCCCTTAAATTATTAAATAATTGGTTAATGAATCTAAGAAATGTGTATTTTGAATATACCTTTTTTGAAAGCAACTACGAATTTATAAATTAAAAGGGAAGAAGTTATATATATATCAAAAATCTGAAAAACAAAAAGGAAATACTCTTTTTTTGATATGAGAAATGAATCTACTATTTTATTTAACCCATGAAATGAAATATTGATATCTTTTAAAATACTTTAACCCCCTAAATTTCTAAAGAAACTATAACATGCATGCAAATAAAATTTCCTTCTTTTCTTATTTTGAAAGAAAACATGAAGATAAGAAGGAAGGAACTTGGATATGGATGATGAATGAAAACCTTGTAGTTAAACCAACTCTTGTATCCCCAACCAACCTTCTTCATTCCTCTTCCTGTAACCTAGTAAAGAACACAGGGGGCTTCACTAAATAGGCAATATCATATCACGTGCGTTCATATTGGGAGGTTTAATATCCCAAAAATGAGGGTGCAATATATTGCCCATCAGTGAAAATAGGGGGGTTTTTAATTCAAGCTATGAAAAAATACAATATTTTGTGGAAATAGGGGGGCTTTTAATTAAGGTTGTGTATTGGGAGGGGGTGGAAAAAAAGGAGTTTAGGGCAATATTTTTTGAAAATAGGGGGATTCTTTAGTATGCCATGAATGCTCATGATATAACCCAGGTTCACTAAGTGAAGCTCCCGTGGTAAAGAAATCTTCTCCAAAATCTCCAAAATCCTATCTCATGCAAAATTCCTACAAACTTATCCTACGACTAACATGATTTGAAACAAATTAAAGAATTCAAAAAGTACTTTTTCAAAACAATGAACTCCCCTTTTTAAAAGATCTAGAATTCAATATATAGGAAAAGAGAGCCATTTCCCACTACAAAAGAATTAAATGATTTTCAAATTCATTTTCCCAAAATATTTCCATGATAGTCCTTACGACCGTCATAGTGGGGGGGGGGGTGTTATATTTGACCATGCATTCAAAATTCAAATTCAAAAATCGCTTCTAGAATCTTCTTATTTCTCCTACACATGTGCTCAATTAGAATATTGAGAAAAAAAAGTAATTTCCAAATTAATTTCATGCAAAATGATTGTTGTCATAGTGGGGTTACATGCAAGGAATTTGAATTTGAAATTCTCTTGTAAAATCTTCTCATTTTCTCCTATAACATGTGCTCAATTAATATATTGAGAGAATAAGTAATTTTCAAATTAATTTATGACCTCGTGTATGTGTCACCTCTATTTAATTGTTTTTCATTTAAAAAACTCAACCTTATTTCAATTTATCTTTTCTATCTAACATTACTCATAGAATTAATAATAATGATAATAGTAGTAGTAATAATAATAATAATAATAATAATAATAATAATAAAAAAAAATTGTATTGAAGTCTAAAAAGAGCGTTATGACAAACATAGTTGACATTTAGAGGTGTATGTAGAAGGAAAAGCTACAGGTTTTGATTTGTAGCGTTTCTCTCTTTGGTCTTGATTATCTTCTTAAATGTTCAGTTACAATTGTACATTGGATTTTAGGTTGCTTGGATCTATGTGTTCACTATTTTGTGTTCATGTGTTATCATGTGGGAGATGACATGGAGGTTCCTTTATCTTTATCTTTATCTTTTGTTGGTTATGTAAAACATGGGAGATTTTGGAGACTTGTGGTGTGAGTTGTACTTGCAGGTTATTGGTTTACAGGTTATACATATTTTTGTAAATGTTCCTTAATACTACATTGTTAAGGTTAGACTCTCTATGTGATGTTGCTAGTGAGTTCATTTCAGATTTCACATTACATATGCAATGGGAGTTTCTAGGTGTACATGTGTGATGAGTATTGCAGTTGGAGCTTATGGTTGCATGGTATGTGTTGTATATATTGATGATATAAGATTCACTTGATATGTATACCTTGGAGGTATGGATAGTTGGATGTGTTAGCACTTGTTCTAGGTGTTATTTCAACTATGGTTATTGGTTCTTGATAGCTATTGATGCATTGGATACCTTTGGATTGAGTGTTTGTGCTTGGGATATTAGCTAAGACAAGACTTATAATTTGTTGTGACATTGTGTGGCTTTCTCTTTGGATGGCCCTTTCTATGTCTAGTAGAAGCGGCATGGTGGAGGGTGAGAGCATTCATATATGAGATGGTGGTCACTTTGTTTCTCGTTGTGGGTATCTTGATGGAGCACATAGAGCACTTTGATTCCAATATGATAAATGTGGCTAGAGGGATTGTTCCCTTATTTATGTTGTTGGTTACTTATTACCCCTTATGCAATGTATACAACAAGTGGGAGAATGTTGGGAAAATAGGTGTTGTACACCTTGCATAATAATGTTTTATGATTATAATATTTTATTTTATTATGAGAGTTGCACATGGACATGTAAAGTGTAGAGATTCTCTTGAAATATTCTTGATGCCACTTGATGATTTGTATTGTAACATTATATATTATATTATAATTAATTAATATTGGGGAAAGTAATTCAATGAAGTACCCAATATTAGATGTGGGGTCAATGGGGTAGTTAGCCCATGGTTTTGGTGTAATACCACTTGGTGGTTTTATGGAAGCTTGCATTTATAAAAGCAACCGCAAGGGTAGTTGTTTGTAGTAAGATAGGTTTAGCATTTTGTTGAGGTTGGAATCATGTTATGGGATGTGCGGTTACATGCTTGTTCACATGGATTGCTTGTTGATGGTTGGGATTTCGAAAGCTTTCATGGTTTTATTTGTAATGTTGCATTGTTGATAATACATAGTGATAGATGCTTTTGGAGGTTGGCTTTTTCCCTTATGAGGTTTTCCCAGGGTATATCTTGTGTCAACTTTGATGGGTATGTTGTCGATTCTTTGCATGTGGATTCTATGTGTTTATTTGATTAAAATATGAATTGAGTTATGTGGAAATTTTCATATGTATGAATGCAAGTTTTCTTTCAAATATTGTACTATCATGTTTTCAAGTTCTCATTTGCTTTGATGATGAAGTTGGTTGTGGCAGTTTGTTGACAGTGAGGTTGTCTGTCAGGACTAGTCTAGAGAATGCTTTGCATTGCTTTGCTATGTTGATTCAAGTGTTGTGGCTTGGGGAAATGTTCATATGGTTTATGTAGTATTATAATTTGGATTTCTAGTGCTGGTTTGACTAGCAAGTGGAGTTATGTTGTTCTCTGTTCATTGTGGTCAACTATGTTAGTCTTTGGATGACCTAGTTGGTGTATCTTATTTGGATCATACCATTTTGGTTTGGATATGCTTTGGAGTTTGAGTTAGATTGTTGATATGGGTCTTAAAGTGACATGTGTATATCTGCATTGAGTATTTTGAATTGGGTGATGCTTTTGGGCTGATTGCTTAACATGTATCATTATTTTTCTACACATTAAGTTTGATGTCGAATTTGGAGGAAGTGTTAGTGTGTGCGGTTCATTGGAACCAACTTAGGAAGACGTTTTGTGATGTATTTGGGTCCCCTTTATCTCCTGAAGTGGACCACATTATGTATTTTTGGTTTGGGTGGCCAAATTTATTTAATTCATGTATATTCTATTTGTGGACAGCCTATTTAAGGGTTTCAATGTTGTATAAATGAAAGTGTGGATGTGTAATTTGGAGTGTGGATTGTTGTGAATTGGATGTGAATAGTATGCAAGTAGGAGATGTGTGAATTTCGGGTTATGATGAGATTTTATGATCATATCTTCAGTGTGATAGTGTGTTGAGCCAGTGAATGAATTCAAAGATGTTTGTCATGATATTGTTCGCTTGACATAGTGGTTCAAGGAAAGTTTCATGATCAAATATTTTTTCATTACAATTCATTATTCCTTGTACCTACCGAAATATAGAGTGTCCTTAGGTAGCTTGTGTAGTTCTTTGTATCTTTCCCTGGAGAAGTTTGCTCCAATAATGCAAGTCCTTTGTATCTTGACCTAAGATTTTGCGCCTTAGTTTTTCAATTCCGATCAGGTGTAGTGAGCTCCTCGACCTTGAGCCTAAAACCTTGTGATCAATTATTCATATTGTGAGTGTGATTCTCATCGTGGTTTTTCCCTCTTTAGGTTTTCTACACAAATCTGGTGTTCTTGTGTTGAATATCTTAGACAACTGAGATGGGGGGTGAATTAGTTGTACCAATTAAAATATTTTACATAATCCCCAGAAACAAATCCAGTAACTAAATTTTTGATTACTTAACCATAAAAAATATAAGTATGAAAGAGAACACACATAAAACATATACATGAATACTAGATATACATGGAAAACCCAATGAGGTAAAAACCACAAAGAATGCATTTTTTTAAATTATGAAACACCTGTTAGGGTGACACGGATTAAAGTGATTTTAACAAAGGGTGGTTCACTGCTAGAATGCTCACTGCAGGTGGCTTCACTACCCAACTACAACTACCAGAAAATGAAGGGCTCAATGCATGGAAGAAGAAGAAAGAAAGAAAGAATCCACCACTGAAGCACAACTACCACAACGCTACAATGCCAAAAGAAACCTTTGGCTCACTGCCTATGGTACCAAACAACAACTACACACAATCTCATTGCTCAACCACAACTTCACACACATACACAGAAAATAGATCTTCCTTTTCAATCCACTTGCTTCTATATGATATTCATTACAATCATCCTTTATTTCTATTGATCTTTGAAATAAGAATTTTCCAAGTTGGCCAAAAATAATTCATCGGGACACAATTTGAAATAGGTCTACACTATACATTCTCGTGGTGGAAAGGAATGAGAAGTGGACCACACCATAATGCACAACATTGATTAGAACAACACATTATTCATACGCCACAAATGCTAAAGCAAAAATAGAATCATTCAAGATTAATCGGACCCGAAATGAACACATCAACAACCACGACTCCAGAGCTCATCGTCACATTCTGAATCAAAATATCAAAGATAAATACATTAATAGCACAAATCCAAAATCTCATTATCAAAATCAGAAATACGGATAAATGCGGAACACTGCAAACATTGTCAAACATCATCTTCATTGAACATACTTTCAAAGCACAACTTTCAGAGAACCAAATCATAAACATAATATCCCAAAGCAACTTCCAACAACATACAAAAACCTTGTGACTACAATTGCAACATGTCAAGAATGCAGACACTCAAAAGTATCTTTGCACAAAGCCATCGTAAAGATATCTACAACTTGCTCTTTTGTAGGAACACATTCCAGTTTTACTTCATTGTCCAACACCTTCTCCCTTAAGAAATGATACCGAATAGAGATATGATTTATTTTAAAATACAGAACCAAATTCTTGGAGATATTTATTGCACTTATATTTTCACACATGACTGAGATTGGTTCATCAAACATCACACCAATATCCTTCAATGTTTGTTTCATCCAAAGAATTTGGGTGTAGCATGTTGCGGCTGCAATGTACTCAACTTTTGCAGTTGATAAAGACATAGAATCATACTTTTTACTTAACCAAGCAACTAACTAGGAGCCAAGGAAAAATGCTCCACCACTGGTACTCTTTCTGTCATCAACACTTCCTGCCCAATCTGCAACAGTATAAGATTTTATAGTAAAATATGATCCTCTAGGATTTCACAGTCCAAAATCTTTTGTACCTTTCAAATATTTGAAAATTCTCTTTATTACAACATGTGAATCTTTCGGATCTTGCTGAAATGTAGCAGCAAGATAAATAACATACATGATATCCAGTCTGGTAGCAATCAGGTATAATAGTCCTCCAATCATTGATCTATACTTGCTTGCATCGGTCTTAGGAGATTTATCATCATTAATCAACTTGCATCCGGTTGTCATAGGAGTACATAATAGTTTAGAATTCTGTAATCCAAACTCTTTCAACAACTCTCTAACATACTTTGAATGAGAAATAAAAATACCTTTACTATTTTGATTTACTTGCAATCCAAGAAATAAATTCAACTCACCAATCATAGACATTTCAAATTCTTTTTGCATTTCACCAACAAACTTCTTGCACATGCCATCATTTCCTCCAAATATTATGTCATCCACATATACAACAACAATTAGGATATTTTCTCATTCAACTTTAAGATAAAGATTGTTGTCGGCATACCCCTTTGAAATCTTTGATTCAATAAATACTTGTCTAGTCTTCCATACCAAGCTCTAGGTGCTCGATTCAACCCATACAATGCCTTCTTCAATCTGCATATAATATCTAGATCATCTGACAACTTAAATCATTTTGGTTGTTCAATTTAGACTTCTTCTTTTAGTTCCCCATTCAAAAATGTTGAGTACACATCCATTTGATAAACTTTGAAATCTTTGCATGTTGCAAAAGCCAAAAACATCCTAATAGTTATCATTACGGCAACATGAGCATAAGTCTCTTTAAAATCAATTCCTTCAACCTGAGTGTAACCTTTGCATACTAATCTAACCTCATTTCTTACAACATGACCATCTTCATCCAGCTTATTCTGGAACACCCACTTTGTTCCAATAACATTCTTATCTACCGATCTAGGGATTAATTCCCAAGTCCAATTCTTCTCAAACTAATCTAACTTTTCCTTCATAGCCTTCATCCATATCTAATAATTATATGCTTCTTCAATTGTCTTAGGTTCATCTTTAGACAGTAAAGAAAGTACAACATGTTCTTCAACTGCTTTATATCTTGTAATAACACCTCTATTCTTATCTCCTATGATTTGATTTTTAGAGTGATTCTTTTGAACATACCTTGGGGTTTTAGAAACAGTTGCTAGAGAAATATAAGTTTATTTTTTCTTATCTTCCTCTATACTCTTCTCCTTGTAGTGTCATAAAATTGCGCCTCCTATAATTTTAACCACATTTGAGGTCCTCACCTTGGCGACAATACCCTTCTTTCTAACCAGGACCTCTTTCTGCATGTTCACCCCATTGACCCCTTCCTGCTTGAGCCCTGAGATACCCTTAGGACCCTGTCCGGGCCCCAAGATAGGGAAGGATAGGGGTGTCGCACCCCTGTCCCTCCTAGGACAAGAGTGTGATGCCCCTATCCCACCCTCTTAGGGTGGCCCCAAGATAGGTCCCCTCGGGCCCTATCTACACTTCGGGATCCTGAATCTCCCTGATGTCGGCCTTTGGTGAGATGAATTAATCTTCTGAGGCATGTATAAAAGGAAGTTGGTTTTCTCATTTGAGGGGGGGAATTCAAGCAAAGTGGATCATAAGCAAGCATAAGCGAAGATATACATCATCAAGCATTCAAGTCTTCTTCATTCATCCATTGGAGCAATATTTTAACATTCATTTGCAAGCATGTGTGTGTGTTAGGGTTTTGTCATGTTACATACCATTCCATGCAACATTTGTGATTACATTCAAGAAGCAAAGCAATCATCATCGACAAGTTGCAGATCTACAAGGTATACATTTCCATTGTTTACATTTAAGCATTTGTAATTATTTTATTTCAAGGTTGATTTGTTAACTAGGGTTTGACTGAGGCAAAACCCTATCCACAACCCCTTTTCCTCTCTTTTCTATGTATAGGTTGTAGGTACGCAGCTGTAATTGCAGGTTTGAGATTCATTTGCGAGATAGAAGAACCCTTTTTGTTTCACAGATTTTGTGGAGGACCATGTACATTGTCGCCATGGTCTTGACGACTTTTATCCAAATTTGCAGGGCATATCCATATCAGTCTAATTAGCTCAAATCCAAAGTTATAGTGCGATCCCGAATCGGTAGCTTCTCATTTCACTCAATGTCTCTTTTTGTTCCACATAGTCGACAAGTCAACTTTCCTATTTAAAAAAGAGGGCGGAATACACTTCAACCCTTACAATCCACTCATAATTCACATCCTTCTCTTGGATTCGGATCCAGTGGATTCAACCCATCTTTTGAATTTAAAGTTCTCCCAAGTGAAAATCATCCTAGTGACTTCCTTTCTCTCTCCTAGGTGGGGAGTCAGTAGGGTCCAATTTTCCACTTTACATTTTGGTGAACCCGACACCTTACACATTAATTCTGATTTCTCATTATTAGATCTGATTAATTACAATTTCAATTTTGAATTTTCGTTTCCAAGTTTGATATAATGCAAATTTTAGAGGTTAATTGCATCAAAACCCTAATTTTTTATTTTGAGAAAATTAAACTTGTGAAGGGTAAAATTTTAATTACTTGTTTCAGATCTGATTTCTATTTTAAAATTGCAATTCAAATCTATCTATTTATTCTAATAATTCAGTGGTCTGATTTCTATTTTAAAATTGCAATTCAAATCTATCTATTTATTCTACTAATTCAGTGGTTAAATCATAAAACCCTAGTTTGTAAGATTCTTCTATTTGCGACCTTTGACTGCATGTTTAATTGATCTAGACATCTCCAAATCGACTGTTTTTTTGGATTCCACATTAAAATCATAATTTCTATCATCCCTGAAAATTTTGAAAAAAATTGGTTGGATCGTGTGCACTTTCGCCACAATCCTCGACTTTTTTCCCGAAATTTTGGGAGATGGAATTGACTGTATTTTTCTGCTCAAATCCAGAAAATCAGCGCACTTTATCAATTTTAACACTCTCTAAGGTCAAACACAAATTCAAACTTCATCACATTCAAATCTTACATTGATTTTCATAAAAGGTTCTAATTTTAGATCTTCTTTTCCAGCAAATTCAAATTTTAATTAAGAGACCTTCAATGGAAATTAATAAGTTGGATTTACCTTCTCTTTCGCATATGATTACATTGTTTTTTGCATATATTTACTACAATCATGTGTCAGATAAGAGTTTCTTTCACTTCTTGTTGCTTTTATTTATTCATAGCACTTGGTCATGTTGTGTTGCTAGGATTTCCAAATTATTTCCTTCTCAATTATATTTCAAAGCTTTCATGTATCATTTATGTTGCATTATGGTGCTATTGTTAACACAATGCATTTCTTATGTTAATCACCTTAAAGCTTTTGTAGATCCTAAACCTAGAGATCCTAACCTTTGTACCTCTCCTAAGGTATCTGGTGTGGATGAGATGAGACTTAATGCTTTAACCAATGATTTCTCTAAAAAAGAGCAGGCATTAGAAACTAACATGAATCCATCTTCTTTGCATACACATATCCTTGAGCAAGGGAGGCAAAATCAAAACATCAACATTCCTACATCTTTAGATCCTCCTTATTCTCCTCAGACCTATCTTCAACATCAAAATATATGTCGAGAGGATGATGTCATGCATTTTATGCATGACCTTTCCCCTCGCATAAAAATCACTAGAAATGAGGCTTTAGATGATGAAGATATTTCTCCCCAATCTTCCAAAAAGGATAAGCTTGATAAAGGAAAGGAGATTGTTATTTCACATGATACTCCTTCTTCATCTACAAATCCTTTTCTTCCTCCTTACACATCAAACCAAAAAGAAATTCATGATCATGTTCCTTCATCTAGCCAATTGCAACATTCTTATAGTCGTGGCTTTCATATAATTACAAAACAAGGTTTTAAAGGACAATGAATTGGGAAATTTGAGGATGGAATTTGTGTCCCCATAAATCTTCCTACACAAATTACTACAAGAGGCCTAGGAAGTGGCACCCCTCTTTCTATGGATGAATTCCTTAAGCTTCAAAACTTTAAAGACCACCTTCAAAGACAAAAAATCAAGAGAGCCCGCAAGAATTCTTCTTCTTCAAAGCGTCCTTTTTGTTCATTTCATCAAACCCATGACCATAATGCTGATGATTGCCCTGATTTTCAAAAATCTATTCAAGATGGCATAGACAGTGGCAAAATTAGAATTGTGGATAATAAACCTTCCTCTCCTAACAAACCCTCTCCTCTATGCCAAGACGATATTTATCATCCTGATAGATTAGCTACAAGAATCTATTGGGGATTGAAATATGACAAGAACATTTCCTTTTCTCCTCAAAATAGAAACAACACTCTAAAGCAAGTAAAAGGTATTGAATATTGCATTTTTCATGATTCATATTCACATTCTCTTGGAAAATGTTATGCATTTAAGAAATTTGTTCAACTCCAATATGATCTTGCACACATTTGTCTCACAACAGATCTAACTGTATTTCTTGGTAAAAACATAGTGCCTTAGCACTTCTTTTCCCTTCATGTTGCTCTTCATCCTATGTCATAAATAGCCTATTTAAAGGGGGCTCTTTATCATTTGTGGTGGTATTATTTCAATTTTACATACTTTGGGGTAGCAACATGAAGTCTATTTTCCTTTTTCTTTCTATACATTTATCTCTATCTTTGTGCATTATTCATTATTAGATCTCTTTTCTTGCATAGGGTTATTCTTATGTGAGCATATACATGTTCTTTGGTTTTCCTCTTTGCTTGGAGAGGGGCATCTTTAATGAGTAGTGCACTTCTTCTCTTTCATTCATCCTCTTGGAAAACTTACCTTTTCTATGGTTTTGATTATTCACAATTGTGATATGCCCCTTAACGTGGAATTATCTCTTGAGAAGTATGTGTCCCTTTCTTGAAAGGATTTGTTCCACTAGGAAGGCATATCACTTGAAACTAATCACCATAAGACAATGTGTAATGTTTCTCCTTGTTCTCCTCACTTGGGGGGAAAGGATTTTCACTCCTTTCCCTTTCTTTCTATCTCATTTACCATTATTTCCTTTAGGAGCTACAATTTTCATATGTGATTATCATTTCTTATAATGGTATGCTTTTATGATTAATCCCCCTTGGGGAATATGTGATAATTTTTCTCTCTTCCTTTTGAAGATTACCACTTCTTGAGACATGTATTTTACATTTACTAATGTCTTTTCTTGCATGTGTTCATGTAAGTTCATTGCACATTTTCTTATGTTTAATCTCTCTCTAGTAGATTGTGTAAGTTCTTCTCATTGTCCCTTAGCTTGGGGGGCAATGATTTTTCTCTCTCTTTTTCTAGGGATCCACTTTACCCTATTAAGTGGATGGTGTGAGTTGTATTACTTGATGTCATTCCTTGTGCAAAGTCGTTGGTTGTTGGCTCAAGGATTCTCTCTTATACAAGAGGTGTTAGTCCTTGACTATGACCTCTTTTACACTTGGTAACGTACATCTATGATAAATTCACCCATCCCTCTGGGGGCTAAAAGTGAGTCGCCCCTCATCAAGAATCTCTTTCACCTAGAAATAGGAGGAAGGATTGCATTCTTGTTCTTTCCTTTTCTTGTTCTAGAAGATGTTATATTTGTCTAAGACAGCTCCTCTTGGGGGTAGATGTCTTTCGAACAAAGATCTCTTCTCCTCCAAGGATCTCTTTTACACTTACAACAAGATAGCTCTTTTCAATTATCTTATCCTTGCTTTAGGAGTATTCCCTCTCTTGCTTGGATTTAAGACATTGTTGCATAACATATATCTTCTTTGTGATAAAGGTAGGTATCCTTGTTCTACTTTCCTTAAGATATCAACATCAACTTATGTTGACATCTTAAGGGGGAGTGGGGGGGGCACCCACATTGCTCCTTTGTACTATACTTCTCTCGTGCATTGTATAGTGGGACATTCTTAGAATCAGAGGGCGGCCTCTTAGAGAAAAGTGTCATCACTTTTCTTGTACAGTGGGACATTCTTGGAACCAGAGGGAAGCCTCTTAGAAAGATGTCGTCACTTTTCTCTTCTACAATAGGTCATTCTCGAAACCAGAGTACAAACTCTTAGAGCGAGATGAAGCTACTTTTTCCTGGTACAATGGGTCATTCTTGGAACCAGAGCACAAACTCTTAGAGCGAGATGACACCACTTTTTCTCCTATGCAGGGTGATTATTCTTGGAACCAGAGCACAAACTCTTAGAGCGAGATGTCACGCCTTTCTTGACACTTGTATTATACATTCTATACAGGTTGTAGCGTAGTCGAGCATAGACTCCTATGAGGCGCTTCGAACCTCACTTGCACACACACGTGCTTGAGGATGAGTGGAACTAATGGTGTTCCCACTCTCCTCCCTTACATGGATCACCCAGACAAACTCTGGGGGCTAGATTTCTATGTCCTTCTCTCCATGGATCACCTAGTTTTAGGGGCGAGATGTCCATGGTTTCTCTCTTGTTCACCTTTCTTCTCATGGATCACCAAGGTGTGTTTATATGTCCTCTCTCTTCTTCCTCTCATGAACCCATATTGTTTCTATTGATGGTTCATGGATGATGTTAGATTTGATCTTTTATGTGATCGCTCATGTTTATATGATGGCATTGGTCTTTGTGTCCTGATTAGTTGTTGAGACATCTGAGCATCGAGGTCTCTTCGGCTAGTTGGTTTGTCATCTTATGTCTTGTGTCTCTCATGTGTCTTTTGCGCTTTGTTTTTGTTTCGTGCGTCTTGTCCTTTTCATTTTGTGTGCTCTTGCAAATGTTTGAGTGAGTTAAGATCCTAGGATTGGGGGCTTCTGTTCCTCAAGATTAGTGACGTCTTATACTCCTTGTGGTATTTCTTTGCATCTCTCTTCTTCATCTCTATTTATTCTACTTTATTGGTAGTGGTGGCATAAGCCATACTCCCGCTAAAGTGGGGGATAAATGTAGTGTCATAAATTTGCACCTCCTATAATTTTAACCACATTTTAGGTCCTCACCTTGTTGACAACACCCTTCTTTCTGACCAGGACCTCTTTTGTCATGTTCACCCCATTGACCCCTTCCTACTTGAGCCCTGAGATAGCCTCAGGACCCTGTTCGGGCCCCAAGATAGGGCAGGACAGGGGCATGGCGCACCTGTCCCACCCTCTTAGGGTGGCCCCAAGATAGGTCCCCCCAACCCTATCTACACTTTGGGATCCCAAATATCCCTGATGTCGGCCTTTGGTGAGATGAATTAATCTTTTGAGGCATGTTTAAAAGGGAGTTGGTTTTCTCATTTGAGGGGGGGAATTCAAGCAAAGTGGATCATAAGAAAGCATAGGCAAAGATATACATCATTGAGCATTCAAGTCTTCTTCATTCATCCATTGGAGCAATATTTCAACATTCATTTGCAAGCATGTGTGTGTATTAGGGTTTTGTCATGTTACATACCATTCCATGCAACACTTGTGATTACATTCAAGAAGCAAAGAAATCATTCTCGATAAGTTACAGATCTACAAGGTATACATTTCCATTGTTTACATTTAAGCATTTGCAATTACTTTCTTTCAAGGTTGATTCCTCAACCGGGGTTTGACTGAGGCAAACCCCTATCCACAACCCCTTTTCCTCTCTTTTATGTGTGTAGGTTGCAGGTGCGCAACTATAATTGCAGTTTTGGGCTTCATTTACAGAGATGAAAGAACCCTTTTCATTTCACGATTTTGTGGAGGACCATGTACACTGTTGCCACAGTCCCGATGACTTTTCTCCAAATTTGCAGGGCAGAACCATATCAGTCTAATTAGCTTAGATCTGAAGTTACAACGTGATCCCGAACCGGTAGCTCCTCATTTCACTCAATCTCTCTCTCTTTGTTCCACATAGTTGACAAGTCAACTTTCCTATTTACAAAATAGGGCGAAACACACTTCAACCCTTGAAATCCAGTCGAAATTCACATCCTTAATTCTCTAGATTCGGATCCAGTGGATTCAACCTCTCTTTTGAATGTAAAGTTCTCCCAAGTGAAAATCATCCTAGTGACTTCCTTTCTCTCTCCTAGGTGGGGAGTCACTAGGGTCCAATTTTCCACTTTACACTCCTCTTCTTTGTCTATGGACTCATCAGATTCATATCTCGATTGTATACCCGAGTCTTTACAAATATTTTCATCAACCTTCACATTTGCATTTTAAACAATTTTATTTATTCTCTTGTTATAGTAACATCGGTAAGCTTTGCTCTTTGTAGAATATCCTAGGAATATACCTTCATCTTATCTATTGTCAAACTTTCCAAGATTTCCTTCATCACTCCAGATATAGCATTTAGTTTCAAAAACTTGGAAATACCTTATTGATGGAATCCTTCCATGTCATAACTCATATGATGTCTTCCCATATTTCTTTCTGAATAGAACTCTATTAAGAGTATAAACAATAGTATGTATTGCTTCTCTCTAGTATACTTATGGTATGTTTGCTTCTTTGATCATAGAACTATTCCTACTTGTATAGTCTTGTTCATTCTTCCCACTACACCATTCTATTGAGGTGTCCTAGGGGAAAACAAATGTCTTCTAATCCCATATTTCTCACAAAAATTATCAAATTCATCAGAAAAAAACTCTCCTCCTCTGTTTGATCTTAAGCATTTGATTCTTCTATCAATTTCATTTTCAACTCTATATTTTAATATCTTAAACTTCTCTAATGCCTTTGAATTTTCTCTTAGAAATGCAACCAAAGTCATTCTAGAATGATCACAAATTAAGAGCATAAAATACCTTTCACCTTGTAAACTCCTTGTTTTGGTCAGAGCACTTAAGTTTGTGTGTACGAAATCCAACAGTCCAGTAGAAGATTGTTCCTTTCCTCTGAATGTTTCCTTTGTATGTTTTCCCACTTGACATTCTTTGCAAACACTATTATTTGGTTTAGTCAGTCTCGATAGGTCTCTCATAGCTCTTGTCAAACTAGTCTTCACCAAATTGTGAAAATTGATGGGACACATCCTCTAGTTCCATAGCCAACTTTCATTGATCTGAGATAATAATCAATGTCCTATAGCAGCTTCCATTTGATACATGTTCCCATTTGTCCTCTTTCCTGCAACAATAACAGTTTTGGATCTCTTCTAGATCTCATAGCTACCATCCTAAAAAATAACATTATAATCATTTCGCACATCTGACCAACATTCAAGAAATTATGATGTAATCCTTTCACATAGTATACATTGTCACTGTTATGTTTTCCATCAAAACCAATATAACCTATTCCAACAATTTGAGCAATTTGATCATCTCCAAATCTAACAAAACCACCATCATACTTTTCAAGTTTTACAAACTTACTTTTGTCACCAGTCATGTGATTTAAACATCCACTATCAATCAACCATTCATTTCTATCTCTTCTAACATGAAATGTTGATGCAATAGTTTCAACAACCTTAGACATCTCCTTATTATTGCTAAGTTTAGATTCATGTTTTTCAACCAAGAAAAAATAATCATTGTCTTCATAATCTGACTCATCATAAAAAATACCAGCATCACCCTTAACATAGAAGGTTTTCTTATTGAACTTTCCTTTGTTTTCCTTAAAATTTTGTTTTGTTCCTCTTTCCGGACTTCTAGATGCATAATGACCAATCTTTCCACATTTAAAACATTTAAGAGGTAACATACCTTTCTATTTGTTGGTTCCTTTCTTCATCTTTCTCACAAAGTTCACTTCTATTTGATCTAGGCTCTCATCATTTGAATCTTCATCTGAAGCTTTTGTAGCTTTAAATGATGTCTCAGTTCTTGATTTGTCTTTACCAAACTTCCTCATCTCGAATGTAGTTAAGGTGCCATGCAATTGTTCTATGATGAATTTGGACAGATCATAAGTTTCTTCAATAACTGAAATCCTGTCATTGTAACATTTTGGTAAAGTCCTCATGATCTTCCCTATCACATCCTTATCATCCAAGGTACCGCCAAGATGTATGATCTCATTCACTGCACTGTCAACCTTCTGAAAATAACTTGTTATGTCTTCACCTTCTTCCATTCTCAAGTTCTCATATTGCCTTTAGCAGTCTACATCTTAGCTAGCTTAACTTTGTCATTCCCTTAATAGATATTTTTCAATATTTTACAAATTTCATAAGTAGTATCTAATGCAACAACCTTCACCAATTCAGTTTTAGATAGGGCACTAAAGATAGCATACATTTCCCGTTCATTCTCTTCATAGGCTTCAATCTCATCCAGGGTAGTAGGACCATTTGTCGACATCATAGACTTCATCTCCACAACTTTCCAAGTCTTGTAACTCAGAGAAATGAAGTATCCTCTCATCATCACTCTCCATAAACTACAGTTGGATCCTTCAAAGGTAGGAATAGTCAATTTATGTGCCATCGGATCTTCCGCGAGCAGTTAGTCTCTCTTTCCAAGACCAAATCTCTGATACCAATTGTTGAATATCTTAGACAACTAAAAGGGAGGGTGAATTAGTTGCACCAATTAAAATATTTTACATAATCTACATAAACAAATCCAAGAACTAAACTTCTGATTACTTAACCATAAACAAATATAAGCATGAAAGAGCACACACATAAAACATACGCATGAACACTAGATATAGTGGAAAACCCAAGGAGGGTAAAACCACAGAGAATGCTAATTCTCAATTATGAAACACCTATTAGGGTGACACCGGTTAAGGTGATTTTTACAAAGGGTGGTTCACTGCCAGAATGCTCAATTTGCAGGTGGGCTCACTGCCTGAATACAACCACTAGAAAAAGAAGGGCTCACTGCCCAGAAGAAAGAAAGAAATAAAGTATCCACCACTAAAGCACAACTGCCACAACACTACAATGTTAGAAGAAATTCCATGATGGAAAGGAATGAGAAGTGGACCACACCACAATGTACAACATTAATCAAAACAACACGTTATCCATACGCCACAAATGTCAGAGCAAAAACATAATCATTCAAGGTCAATCGAACCCATAATGAACATCAACAACCATGACTCCAGAGCTCATCATCATGTTCGGAATCATAATATAAAAGATAAAGACATTAGAAGCACAAATCCAAAATCTCATTATCAAAATAAAAAATGTGGAACACTACAAACATTGTCAAACATCATCTTCACGGAATATACTTTCGAAGCACAACTTTTAGAGCACCAAATCATAAACATAACATCCCAAAGAAACTTCCAACAACATACCAAAACCTCATGAGTACAACTGCAACATATTAGGAATGTGGAGCACAAACCAATCATTGAATCACAAAATTAGTATGTTGACATCAATGACAACCATACTGACATACCATCAACTTCACATTTGCAACATCTTGTGTGTGTTGATCTTTGTGTTTTCATGTTTCATGTTTACAAAGATAAGTTAATTATGGTTTGAAGTTAATAGGATTATAAGTAAATTGTTTAAAGGTTCAAATTGATTCACCCCCCTCCTCTCAGTTATGTGGCGTGTTCAACATGCCCTAATTATGGTTTGCAACTTATAAATTAATAATAAATTCACCTTATGACTCCCTTGGCCCCCAAAAGATAATCACTTCATTATTATTTTAAACCAATACCTTATAACTTCCATGATGTCATTTAAAATCTTTATATATTAAATAATGTTAGTTAAATATTTAATTTTTTAGCATTTAACATTATTTAAAATAATAACTCTAAACATGATTAGTCACCAATATATCTTCAATTTAAATAATCACTAGCTATACAATCCTAAAATTGAAGATACTGCATGTTGAAGCTAACGGGAGACCGAACTATGCCCAGCTTCCAGAAACAACTATTATTATAAATAGTGATTGCTAAAAATAGAAAGTCAAGGAAGACTCCCAATTGATCAAATAATGTCGAAATTGACACTTACTAAAAGGAGTAAGTCTCAGATGAGTTGTCCAAAATTACTCCAAAAAGTGTCGTTCAACTCTAATACATCCTCTGAGCTCATTGGCGACATTGAAAACCCCCTTCTGAACTGGCTAACATAGACCTTGAAAGACAGTATGGACCTAAAAATGGGGACATTACAGTATGCCCTTCCCAAAGATTGTCTGCCCTCAAGCAATTTGCATTTGCATACCAAACCAATCTACTATTTGCACCTATATGCCCGTCTAAATGCCAGGATACCATACTAATCCCAGAGATACTGCTTTGCCAATGTATTGTGTCACTTTGGTATAACTATCATCAACCACACTATTATTTACAACACCCTAGGAAGCATTCCATCCATCATGCAAATCCCTAGATCCCGTCTAAGAATCATCATATAACATGAGAGTGAGTGAATAGGTATATTTGAATAGATCAACCAAAGGGAGTATCTTCATGATGCTAAAGTCTCCCTAAATCATAACGTCACATGGGTGCACTCCACCTAGATCCCACAGACAAATTGGTCGTCCATCTTCCCTGATATTTGAAAACTCTTGTTGCTCTATTCTAGCTACAAGTGGAATACCAAACTACCACAATATTGCCTCCCTATCTTGTATCCACAAATAAAGACCATCTCGGGGAAACAAACTAGAAGGCCTATAGGATTTAGCTCTTCTTTTGTAAAAGGAAACATCTCATATCAACCATCCATCCCACTCTTGTGTGTCATTTGAAACATGATGGAGTCATCTACAAATTAGCTAAAAGAAAAATAATATGCATACCTTGCAATGTATTTACGATGGAATGCACAAACAAACCCCAATGGAAGTCCTAAATAAACACTAGGATTTCATACCTCACCATTCACACCGCATGAATCAAGAGTCTAACAATGTAGATCATGAAGGGTTAGGTTCACATCACCATACAAAATCTTCTTATCAAGCCCAATTGAGTTGCATTCTTCATGCTCTATACAAGTGTTATCTTCATGTTCAACTTCTATGATAGTAGACTACTATTGTCATTGGATAATTCTTCAACATTCTCAGTCTCATTAATTCCGTCAATGATTTGTTTAACTTTTATAGTCCTCGTAGTAGCTCCTTGTTCCCCTTTCTCTGCCAATACTCTATAACATCTCCTTTCAAATGTGATGGCATGGTCTCTATCTGAAAGCAAATGTAAGTATTTTGATTTTATTTTTTCAGAGTGCATGTTGATTGCTTGCAAGTAATGGATTTACCCCATGATGCCTATCCAATTTGTCTTCCTTAATGGCATCTCTTTCAAATTTTAAACCTTTACCATTGAATGTTGACTCAATAAGAATATTTTCTGTTATGTCCTCTACCACATGACTGTGAATTAAAATTTCAATTTCATTTCTATGCTCTTCCATCCCTTTGACTATTTGTGTGATTTCTATCAATCTAGCATTGTTTTCTTCTTCCAAAGGAGTGGTTGGAATAGATGATTGAGTGTCTATCTTAGATGATGAAATATGTGTCAAACTCAATTGTAAACAAAGATCATCAATTTCCTTATCCTTTTCTTCAACCATCTTGGTAGCTTGATCTCTATCCTTGAGCAAGTATAAGGAATCAACCTTTATCATTTTAATTGCATCTTTGATAGGTTGCAATTGTACACGAGAGATCTAACTTTGAAGACCTTTTTGTCTTTCCTCCATTTGGCTCTTACCTATGAGGTCTTCAATGGCTATGTGAGTGCTATCAATTCCTGTCAGTGCTTGTCATTTGAAACCACACATTGATTTTCAATATCTTTCCATGACATAGTTCATGATCAAATTTATTTAAGTGACTTGAGCTGACACCTAAAGAACTTTCTAATTCCTCGTCATTTGAATAAACATTATCTCTATCAATAACCTCATCACTTGAAATCTTAGAATTTTCTTGTTGGCATGGTGGGACAACATAATGATCATCACAAGATTCCCTCTTTTCAGCATCAAATTTTGATTCAAGATACCTTTCAAACTCATCATATAAATTTTTGGATACTTCACTTGTAGATGCATCAAGTGATTATCTTTCATTCTTGCTCTGTGATGTAGATGTGGATTGCCTTGATAAGGAATCTTTATATTGCTGCATACTATAGGCTAACCTTTGTTTGTGTTGAAAAAGAAGTCTCTTTGATTCTTTTAAGACTTGCAGCTCGTTAGGTCCTTGATTAAAATTAGCAAGGTGACTTTGCCCATTAAAGATTGTGCTTTTTTATTTGTCTTCAATGACATGATTTTCAAGAGTGGCTTCCTGTCTAACCCTTCCAATGCTTAACTCTTGAATATAAGGCTTTTCAACAATATAGTCAAGAAACAAATCAACAAAAGATTCCATTGCTCATCCCTCTAAGCATTTCAGTGTCATAACATCCAGATCCCAAGGCCTTATGGATTTCTTAATTAGTTTTAAAAAAATAGGCAAATATCAAGGTCCTAATTATTTTTACTTCAAATAAACCATTTTGAAACTCTATCATACATTATTCATAAACAAATTTTGTAGGTGGATTTTCCTTAATTAAAAATATACTCCCTTTCCAAAATCTCAAGTGGACCAATCTATAAGTCTTCATGCTTAAAATCAAATTCATGTGATGACAAATCAGATTTGTTCTCACGAATTAAATCAATGCCACCAATGCCATCCTCCATAAGCTTGGTTTGGTAGTCAAACCAGAAGCTATCCATGATACCATTACTATAATGAAATAAAGTATCATCATTGGTAGCTATTTGAAGACTTCATCCTTACTTCCTTCAATAAGCTCGTCATTTGAAAGTGTGTTAAGGAATTTAACTATGAAAACCTTTGTACTAGTGTCACCAACTTCATTGGATAGCTCTAGAGGTGTATTCAAGGTTGATGTTATGTCATTTTTGTCATACACAACCTTATCCATGGTAGTTGCATGCAAGCCAAATGAATCATCTCAAGGCTCTACCACATAGTCCTTATCTATCAAAGCAACTTCTCCCTCATTTGTCTTTGGTGCTAACATCTTATTTTCAAACCCTTCCTTAAGTTTGGAAATTGTCATTGTTTTAAGGTACCCTTTAATGTTTGGATCCTTCTTAAATTAAAGAGTTCTTGCATCATGTCAAATATTGACTTATCAGCTGTAGACATCTTTCCAACTATGTTATGCAACTCACTAGACTTCATAAGATGACATGTTATTTAGCTCTGATACCATTGAAATATCCCAGCTTAATCTAGATATTTTTTATTGGAGTTTGTCATTTTGATTTTTTTTTGTTTTTACAATTTGTGTTTTTTTTAATATTTTTCATATAATGAAAATGAATGTTGGAAAATGAAATTAAACAACTCCTAGTAATAGAGGTAAACAACTTCACCAAAACCATAATTATTATTTGCATCAAATTAATATACTGAACATACCCTACTCCAAATGCCCAGGGTTGCCAGGCAACACAACACCCCAAACGTCTAGCTATAAAAGATAAATTTGTTGATTAAAGATGGATGACTACTAATCAAAATTGGTATGGCTTGATTAGGGTTTGAATTTGATATGAAATTGCACTCTCAAACCCCACGTTGGCCCTAGGAAAGGTACAAATTGATTTAAAGATGGTACAACCGACAAAAGTGAACCTCCAATCTGCAATTTAAACCTTTCAATATGCTCTCTTTCAGTCCCTTAAAAATATGATCAAACTTTGGTTAATTGAATCCTATAAAGTACAATTATAACCTTTGAATGAGATTATCAAACTAAGTGCTCTTGGGTGATCTTCCACACCTGCAAACGCTATTCTCTTTGAGGGATTTCATCCTCAAAAAGTTATGGCTTTCACAAACTAGCAAACACTCACTTCAACTCTCCACATGAAATTTTGAAAAACCAAGTATATGAAAAAACTCTCAAATGAGATTTTTTTATCTCCCCCAAAGCACACATTCCACTTGGCCTTTTTAATCATTTTAAATCATTTATTTTTTATGTTTTAAAACTCCATAGTTGGTTCCCCCTTTATGGTTTTTTATTAATTACTTTATGAGTAATATATTTAACTCTTTTAACCCCTTATAACCCCTTATAACCCCTTTCTCATTAAATCATTTAATATAATTAATAATATTGAAGTCAATTCTTGATAAGACTCTAATAAATTAAATTAAATCATTAAACTCCAATAAATGTCAATAACAATTCATGAGACTAATCTTGCTAACTTTCCAAATATAACCATGATGCCCACTGATCATCTTGTGTCTTTATATAAATAGTAAGTATGACACAAACATCCAAGTGACTTACTAAAAATAATGTGTATCAAAGAGCCCTAAATGATCTTAGGAAGGCATACCACAAATAAATTGTGACTTCCAGTTGAAAAAAATACTGAAACAAGTACCAAAAGGTTAGTTGAGGAGCCATAGAACACCCTTTGAAGGGTCCATAGAACATCCTCAGAAAGGTTTCCTAATCACCATGTTAGCCTACAAGGACCAAAGCCATGGTTTCCTAATCACCATGTTAGCCTACAGGGACCAAAACCATAGGCTAACCTCTAGAAATAGTTGATGCTTAGGAAGGGGACATTACATAATTAAAACATTAAAAGTTGATCATAAACACAAGAGTTTACCCTCAACAACTATATATGAAAAAAAATTATAGAATAATAAAACATTGGTTTTTCTTGGCCACTATCTTATTCATAATTTAGGCTTACAACTTTAATAAGCCTTTGAGAATCCCAATCTACAATACTAACATATCCTGGCATGCACCTTACTTGAAAACACATTACTCTATTGTAATCAAATCCTTACCCATTGAGTGAAAAAGAAACAATTGAATATCCTCAACTAAACATAGGTAGATTAGTTTTAGTTTTATAAAGACCATTAAGGGAAAATTCATATAATCACAACAAAAGATGCTCAAAATTAAAATCCAAAAATTAGAAAAGGCACCATTTAAACCATCTAATTCATATTGCAAAAATAACCATCTAGAACAACTATCAACTTCTCTACTCTAAGAACTCTTAGTTTTACTATTTTTCCTTAAAATTTATTTCAAATATATTTGGTACAAATATCTCTTGATCTTCTTCATCAAGTTGTTTAATTAGAAGTGTGAATTTGAATAATAAGAACTCATCTATTTGGGGTATGTGACTGGAGATAAAGAATTAAGTGGACCAACAAAAGTGAAAGTTATTTTGGAGTAGTCAAAATCTTTTATTATGATAGAAAGAAAGAATTATAGTAATAATCTATTGATTAATTTTATCATCTCCATCTGCATCTATCTATCCACACACACACAACTTGATCTAAAAGAGAAGAGTAGCAAGATACCAATTTTGTTCTTACGTAATTAAAAACTATCATTTGAGATGGAAATAAACACTATTGAATATGTTATGATATTTGTTTTGTCCAAAGGAATAATTCGATTATTATATGGACAATTTTCAATTGTTTGATTAAGTGATTTAGAAATATTGTATATATGATTGAAAAATTGAATGACAACATTACATTATCATAAATAGAAAGTCAGTTTCATTGATTATCAAGTATTATCTAAATTACTTTCATGTTAACTACTATGCTTCAGCTTAAACCATTCTGTTATAAATTAATAGAAATTTTAAAGACATGTTTCAACGTTTAAAAGGGGCTAAAGGAATAATTTTTAGATCCAAAACTTTTAATTAAACAAATTGACATAAAAAAACCATTAAGAAAGGGTTTAAATGAAAGTAGCTGCAGGGCTAAAGTAGGTATATTCCCATGAAATAAACTGCATGGCATTCGTAAAGGAGGGCTGGAGCTAAAACACCCAAATGGGAACACCTTGAATTTAGAGAGTTAAAGTCTCATGAACAAGACGTGTACAGCACAAACAAGAGAGGAGAAAGAAAGCCACCTAATAAGACACCAGACCTACAAAAATAAGAACTTAAGTTAGATTTAAAAAAGGACATGACATGTGAGCAAAGCCATCTTTAATTATTGTTTGTCACCTCACACATCATTTGATATACAGTGTAGAAAAAGCATCTAAGGAAGCTAATCAAGGACGAAAGCAATCCAGAAGAGATTGAATCGAGAAGATCAGAATAGCTTTCCTTTTGGAAGATGTGGAAAACCCTTTACATCAAGTTCAAAGACTTTCTTTTGAAAAGGAGTTTTCAAGTGGGGTGCCATTCCCTTCATACTGTTCATTGTTGTCAATAGCTTGATTGGCTAAAGTGTCTGCTAGGCCATGCATTCATAATAATCACATTTTGGGAGGATAGTTCTAATTTGTTTTAGCTCATAATTTAACTACATTTTTTTTTTAATAATATTGTAATATTACAGAGTGCAACCATTGGGTCATGAGATATTTCTCTTCTATGTCAACTCAAGATCTAGGAGGAGAGCTTTAATTTTAGTTATGTAATTTGTTTCATGAAGAAATTTTCTGAAAGTTGCGACTAAGGGCTTTGTGATCTCTTAAAACAGCCTCTGCACTTGAAGTTCCAGGGTTTCCATAAAATAATTCTTTAACTCTTGTGCTCCACTTATCTTTTAGGGAAAAAAAACATTTCTATCCCAAAAGAGGGCCTTTTCACCATTATGAACTACCTAATTTAAATAAGGTAGAAGAATATCACAACATATTATTCTGGAGTTTCAAAATTTCAAACTAGACGGTAGATTTGCTGAGGCGAAAATTCTTTCTTTACTCGTTGAGTCCAAATATTTGTGCTTCATTAATCTGCATTGCTTTGAGTTTAATTTGGAGTATAAGTACTATTTAGCTTAGCTATCGAGGCCAAGTTTTGCACTTCTACATGATGGACTCCTACTTCATTTATGTTTGAGTTGCTTATCATTTCCCATGGCATTAGAGGAATCTTTCTTTTGTTGTCTAGATTGCTTGACCAAAAAATTTCCTAATTTGTTTCTCAATGTCTCAAGGCAATACTTCAGTCATATAAATAGGGATTGCATTTAGAATTGCCTTTGTCATTGTAATCCTTCCAACCGATATAAGCTATTTTCCACTGCAAAAAGATATTATTTTTGTGGCCAAGTAATAGATGTTTCATGAAAATTATTTTTTATTCTTTTTATAAAACATACTAATTAATGTTTTAATTATAGCACATTTTTGACTGAAGTTATGAACCAACAAGGCTAAGCCCATACAAGAAATGAGAAAAACACCCTACAACACTAAAGAACAAAAGGAAATACCAAGAGAAATGACACAAAGACGAGCCATGCAACCTCACACACAAGGACAACAAAGCTAAGACGGAGAGCAAGATCACCACCTATAATGATTTAAATTCAAAGTACTTTAGAAACCTTTGTTTTGAAATCGTCTTACAATGGAATTTCCAAATCAGACTCCATCAGGATGGGATTAGAAAAGTCTCTTAAACTCAAAGAGGAGAATAAACCATTATCCTTTTAAGGCGACAAGGAACCAAGAAGAGGATCACGAACCGTATCCTTAACTATACCACTACATTTCACATTCAAGGAAGATTTCTCAAAAAACTCAATGTCCACAACAGAACAACCCAAAACAACCAATCCCAATGAGGGGGCATTGGGAGCGGAAAGAATATGCTGGAACTAAGGCTGTTAAGCTCATAAAAGAATGTTCTTTACTCATACTTAAAAAACATAGAAGAGTTAGTTTGAGTTTATAAAGACTCGCATTTAATGCATTGACAAAACATACTCATTAATATTATTAAGCTCATTAAAAAAATGTTGACGGTTAAAGTGAACCTAATAACACCAAGTTGAGTTTATATGTATCACTACGAGTTACCTTTTTGCCATGGAAAGATTGAAATAATACCAAGCTGATTTTGTATGTCTTGAACATTGCCTATTAACAAGTTGGGTTATTTCAATCTTTCACTGCAAACACCTAAATGAATTAGTAGTATATTGCCATTCATAATTTTGCAGTACTTTTTCTGTCAAGGATAATATCGTGTCTGTCAAATTATTTCTCAAGGTTTTTGCATGTCATTAATTGACTAAAATTGTAGGGATTTTTTCTTAATTTAAACTCGAGACTTTTTATTTGTGTTTTGTGTAAAGTTGAAAATCAAATTATTCATTCCATATGCCTTATTGTGTTTTCAAAACGACTAGCCCTCGTAAACTTTATAAAAGAAAAAAAAAATCTCATTTGAACAGCTCTTTGGCCCTTTTTGGCAACTTTAATTACTTCTTTTAGATATTCTTCAACTCTGCTTTTCCACTATCACCTATTTGCCATAGCCATTGTTGCTACCCAACCTTTCTCCCATAGCCAAAACCTTGCCTATTCTTCCTCATCCTTCTACCCAGGCATCTCTGGTGAATCCATTTTCCAAAAGTTCCATTCCTAGAAATGCAACACACCTCTTGCAGACCTCCATAGGACATTCCTTGCCCCTTTGAGCACCCACCACTTCTGCATTCGAGCACCATAGGCTTGCACACACCACAACTTTTCCAAATAATATTGAGGCTGAAATACGTCATCTAGAGGACTCAGGCAATTTCCCTTAAACTATAACCCCATTTTTTCCCCTTTCTACCGCAGGTTTAGGAACACCATATCTCAAAATTAGATTAACAGTCTCAGATTCTATAAACAATACAAGAATGAGATGCAAATTTGGTGAAAATTCTAATCGCATTTGATTGAAGGACACCTCTATTTGCTATTGGTCAACAGAGCAACTAGCAGGCTGATAATGAAATTTAGCGGTCAGGTCTGCAATATTCCAGTTCTCCAACCTCCTCTTTCTGCCCTGACAGTAGCAAACCTCAGAGGCCACTTGCACAAATACAAGGGTCACTACCACAACGTCTCAGGTCACTCGCTGCAGCTTCCCAAGTCACAAACATGTTTCTGAAATAGCGTCCGCCCATGTTCTCCAACCTATTTTCAAAAAAGAAAAATCTTTAATTTGTTTAGCCCTCTACCTTCTTTGTTCATCAAATCAAAGACACTTCATCTTGAACTCTATTTTGTTTCTTTTACACAATAACAATGTCAATTTTCATTATCAGCTCAGTTACATTTGCTTGGAATTGTTATTTATTTAATAAGTACAATAAATGGAATGAACGTGATTTCCTAGGCAAATACATAACACATAGGCTTCGCAGCCTTTTCTTTTCTAAAGATTAGCAAAAATTTTACCTACACTTTGTAGTGTCAAATCAAATATGTGCATAAGGCATCAATTTAGTCAAAGTTCCAAGTATCTGATATGAGAGGAAATGTATCATATGTTCATTTACAGTCTTGATCAGCCTATCCATTCCCAGCAACCAAAAAAAGGTTTATCCGTTCTCATGCATTGTCTAATACACAGGACTAAGTACTCTAGATTACCAGGTGATGATTTTGCATCCCACTTGCCTCTTTACATCGATGGTATAATGGCATATTGTCCGAATCTCAATAATCTCAATTTATAAAAAATTTCAATTTTCAACCTTACTCTACCTCTAACTGCACTGCTTCCTCTCTCTCATCTATGCGCTACGTTTAAGGCTGTTATCATTTGATGGATCAAACTACAAATATCATATATTTTAGGCTTGCGGAAATCACATTTCTTGTAATTTTGCATTTCATAAACAAGTCCTGCCTAATTCACCACAGGATAGGCCTGCAGAGCTCGACAAATTTACACTCAAAAGTGTTCATAATGTTACACATACACAAACAATACAAAAACTAGAAACTATGACACAAGAATGTGTCCAATGTACACGTTGAAACCTATTTCAAACATACAGGATGGTAAATAAGCTACATTCCAAGTACTTAGACATCAATGTGATTCAAGGAGACGGCACATCAATTTTAAGGGGAAATAACTTGTATATCCTGTTGCACAAAATGCATTATTTAGTAGTAAAGCTAATTTAGACTGCATAGAAGACATTGTTTGCTGCAGCAATGAATAAAGGATGCATTTGAAGAAAAAAGTATGTTCCCAACAAACAGAGGCATTCTGCCAAGGAATCACATAATGTGCTGAAGCAGGAATCTTTTTTTGAGCTTAAAAACAAGCCATATACAGACCAAATTTGAAATGTAAATTTCATGACTCTGACGACAAGTAGTTCTCCATGGAGTGTTAAGAAACGCCAGTTCTGAGAAAGCATAGTTTTTCCCTCAGGATTCATCATCTGTTCAGTTTTTGTGTTGCATCCTTCCACTTTCGGCACCTGCATAAGGATCTATGGTAACATTTATGACAGCTGGGTTTCTTTTTGTGAAAGCTTCATCTAGAGCAGATTGAAGCTCATGAGGAGTGCCAACTAGATAACCTTTTCCGCCAAAAGCTTCCATCACAGTATGGTATGCTGCTCCTGGAACAAATGAAGTTGGTGCGGGATCATCCTTGTATGGCCCTTCAATATCTTCTGCATTTCTTCTATCTCCACCATAGACACCACCATTATTGAAAATGATGACAACGACAGGCAATTTGTATCTCACTAATGTCTGCACCATTAAAAGAAGATAATTCATTACCATATCCTATAGACTGTGATTTAACAAAACAACTATAATATTTGTTAGTGCATACTAAATCATCAACAGATTAGTTATGTCAAATGGATTTTATTGTAAATTAAAGTTAGCGGTCTATAGACTCCTTCCAGCAATGCAACGAAACTTAATCAAAACCACGGGACTTCCACAAATTAAGCGGCTTAGCCATCAATTCAACTATAAACACTATCACAATGTAGGTTGTGATGGTATAGGCTAACTGAGTCAATTAACAGTCATCTTGGCAATTAATTCAAAACTTTCGTCATTAACTCTACTTTGTATGAGATCCTTGCTATCTAACTGAATCAACAAAATCTATGATAGTGTGATCCAAATTGGATCATTAAAGTTAGTTGGCTTTAGCTGATTAAGCCACTATTCTCAATTCACTCGTCAAATTGACTAAGTATGCAACTGAACACTTCCAGCACTCCTAGTAACTCAGTTTAACTTCAAATTAAAGTTATCACTGTGTTACGTGTAGTAGCAATGACACAAAGCTGTGATAGTATACGCTAATCAGTTCCGTTGTGATAGGGCAGTTTGGAATTTTAAATATAAAAATACAAGCCTTAGCTGATCCAAGCAATTTTATCATTAACTTACTTCGTATGAGACACTCACTATCCGGTAAAAGAAACAAAAGCTATGATAAAGTTGGCAAAGCTTACTTCGTATGAGACACTCACTATCCGGTAAAAGAAACAAAAGCTATGATAAAGTTGGCAAAGCTCAGAAAAAGTAAAAAGTATCAATCGACTATTCAAACTGAAAACTTAAAACACTTCCAGTATTCTTGATAGGACAATTTAGCAGAGAAATAGAGTTTGCTGACTCCACAGGTGCAGAGTGGTTCTGGTGTAATCCAGATACCCACGGGACCAAAAAGAAATTGTGGAAGCAAGGTAACTTATGGGCTCATCCATAGGCAAAATAGTCAAGCAGTTTTGAGCTATTCTGAATTTGTTCTACGCAGAACATGACATATTGATGGGTTCATACAAAGGCAATTTTATCTTAAAAGGACAAATCAAAACACTCTACAGGATCCAGGGAAGCTAAATTCTTTGGTATTCCATCTTTTTAAAGGCTTGTGCTATTTGGACACTTTGTTTTGTCAGTTTAAATTTGTAAATATATGAAATCTTTGAGGTACATGTAATCAGTAATTCTTTTTGGTTGAGTGTTTTGGATGTCGACTCTTGAGGTATGTAAGTACAATGTGGAGAATGTGTTGGGAGTAAGTTGTAGAGCACAGCAAGTTCTAAGAACATTGTTGATGTATGTTGCTGTTCTTGTAGGCCTTGAGAATTCAAATTGGCATGGAGTAAGCTATTGTGCATAGCAATAAGAACGTTATCAATATGTGTTGAGTATTCTTGGAAGCTGTGAGAAAGAAAATTGGCTTACTCTTCTGGAATTTTCTTGCTTTGAGTTTCTCCATGATAATCTATTGTGCAATGAACTCTGTTTTTCTATGTACTTCTGTTCTTTTCTTGTTTCTTTCCATTCATGCAATTACCTATAAAGGTTTGTAGCACTTACACAACTCATTTCTACACACAATTTGGTAATTTATTGTGTCATTGAATCATGAACTTGACATATGCAGAAATATGGCAACTATATAGTACAATTCTGTCATTCATTTCTCTCTACATTTACAGACATGATTCAATGGAAGTATATCTGAACAATAAACTGCACCACATCAATTTCCTGGCCATATTTTGAACTTGGCAATGTAAGTAACAAAGAAGAGAAACAACAAAAACACAATAAAAAGGCTGTCTTAAAACGTACAACTGGAAGCAACTCTGCTCTAAGGGTTAGAAAAAGAGTGCATAGAAGACAGTATGTTTCGAAAATGAATGAAACCATTGATATAATCTAAAATGTTTAAGCATTTAATCATTAAATAAATGTAAGCATATCTCTGAGATTAGATTGAGTAGAGAAAATTTTGATTCCAAGATATTGCCTGACACTTTAAAAGTGAATATAACACTAACTAAAAATGAAGATAGTGGCTAGCAGCTGCCTGTAGGACTGACAGTGGGCTAAGGGGCAAAACTGGCAATTTGCCTTCCTCCAAATTTAGCTGTTGCTTGGGCAATTACCACTCAGCTTCCCACCCAAACAGAAACGAGCAGGCAATGAATACAAAGCCATTGAATGGATGAGTGTCCTAATTTCCCTTTCTTTATTAAAATTGCGATGTCTAATACAAGTAGTGATTCTTTGATGGTGAGAACTGGCCAAAAACAATTACCTATACACAACAGTACAGAATTTTTAAATTATACTAATATATAACTTAAGCTAGGTATCTATTTTTCTTTTTAATTGTTGGCTATTTGGTAGATGATAGATGTTTATCCACCATATTAAACAACATACAACAACATGGCTTCGGCCTTCTTTTTTTAGCTAGATCTTCAATGATTTCAATTTGATGCTAGGCTGATGGTGGGCTGCTGTTTGTCTATGTTGTATCCTACTGCAGCTTTCTTCTTTGGGTTCCGGATTCGTGAAAAATCTGAAGGTTTCAGGTCCCTTCAAAACTTTTTGTAAGGGGTTTCAGGTCCCCTCAAAACCTGTTTGTTCCTTAATCAAAAACATCGTTACAACCACCATCTCCCTCAACTTCCACTGTGGAATGTCTCTCAACAAAAATTATTGAAAAACAAAACAAGAATCCTTTGTAAAGTTGAAATGGCAAATCACTCAATCATTCAATTTATAAGTTATGCTCATCTTTAGCCTTAAGATTATTAGCACCAGTTTGTATGTGGGGTGAATTTAGGAAGTCTATTAAGAAACAATTTTATTTTATTTTTCATGAATACAAAAGAACTATTAATTGACAATACTTTAGGCACAGATAAAGCTAAAATGTGCAGATTTCTACAAGCAGTTTCATAACGGTGGCCATCCATATGGGTGAAGCCTTACAAGATTACAACACAGGATGAAGTACATTGGAAGATCCAAAGTGTCATCTTAGGAGGCATATGTTACTAGGTAAGCCTAAAGATGTGAATGAAGCGCTCAAGGCCATCACTTAGAGATGGACAAGAAAAAGAAACCATCGTTCTCTTAAAATGCACAATAAAAGAAAGGTGGTTCCAAGTCAAAACATAAAGGTAAATGGAAATGTAAACAGAATGTTACTGCTTTGAGATTTTAAAATTCCACAGTTAAATATAATATAATGTATTTGGATGCCACTCTCCAATCTTATTAGATAACTTGATCCAAAGCTTTTCGAAAATCCAAAGAAAACAAAAATCTTCTAAAGATCATTGGCATTGTGACGTTGATGGTCGTATAGAAGAGAAAAGTCATATTGTGGTTCAAAAAGTGTCGTGCGTCTCATTGTCATATGTCAGTTAAGATTGTTCATCTCCTTAAATCTTTTATTACTACTGGCCTAAATTTATCCAAATGACATAAATGAGCACATGAGGTAGCACTTTTTAACTCGTGAATTCCCTTTTTAAAATTTTAGTTTTCATATTTCAACATATTCCTTATGCATACAAGTTAGAGCCATCTCATCAAAACACAGTGAGTATAGTCAACCCCACGGGTAGATATAATAAAAAATAAACTAATCTAGCTTATAAGGGCAATATATGAGGCAATGTTATAGAGTATTTATGTAAAGGTTGGGTTAGTACATGAAACCTGTTGATTTTTGACATTTGTAACTAGGTAGAAAAATAAAAGTTGAATTCTGATTGCCGAAGGCAACATTAGAATTCAACTGAAGTAATAGGGCTGGACCCATTCTTCTATGTGGCGTGTGAATTAGTCATGTAATGGGCTGGGCCCAATAACCATATCTTGTATTATGACAGGACCATTTCCTAAACGCGTGGACCCATAAATGTTCCCACGCAACACATTATGTATTCCTAAATGAAACATGTGGTTAAGCATTTATGTTTATAGGGCTGGGCCTCAAATAGGAAACGTGTCACAAGTTGCAAGTTATGTAGGCCCCAAATTGGGCGCCAAAGTGCAAAGTCAATATGTAAAATAAAGAAATTAGTTAAGGCTGACTTAGAAGACTTGAATATGAATCTTGCATATAAACAAGATTCATTCTACACAGCAAATATCCTTATCAAGTGCGATTAGCCTTATGCAAGAACAGTCAGCAAATCAGTCATCTTAGAGAGTGAATCCATTGGACAACTTGCTGGGCAAGGTGATGCACTATACTTCAGTGATCTCCCTCTTCAATTGATGTCGATATTATGCTCTCCCTGAAGACACACTACAGCTGCATATGCTAGGTTCAGTCTGCCCTAGATTGGCATCCAAATCAGATAAGTAATCTGATTCATGCAATCTGCTCATAATAAGAATCTGATCCGAATCTTTCATGCTGGGTTTTTTCCTCCAAGAGGGAGGTTTTCCCAGGGTATAAGCGTGTTATGTGTGTGCTTTATTTTAGTTTGGTTTTCTGTTCTATACTGTTAATCTGATCACTAAAAACTAACATGGTATCAGAGCCTAGGTTTGCATGTGTAGTGATCAGATTTACAGCCTGGACTTCTGTGTGACAGCTAGGGTTTTCAGATGATTACATGCACAGTCAAGGTCCTTCATCTGCATCAATGGATTCCTCATCCTCTTAGTATCTTAGAACCTTCAAAGGTGATGAATCTCAATTTATTTCCAGGGAGATAGGTAAGTGAAGTTTTAAGGTGATTTGAAGCTACCTTAAAACTTACCTTATTTTGATACTTGCTGTCATCCTTATATATTTCTGCTATCATATACCTGCTATCACTTATATATTCAATGTATTCATGGTTGAATAGTGATAGTGTATATATATGGATGTGTATTAGGATCCGAGTATAGGTAAATGTCTTCTATCTATATGTCTGAATCTGTTTGTTGAGGGTTTGTAAGGGTTGGTGTTTTGTTTTACTATATCATGTCTCTAAGGTAACCTAATGTCTACTCTTGAAGATAATGTTTTCAGATTATGTCTCTCAGAAGAAAGCATTCACACATGACCTGAGAAGCCCTACCTCAATCAGATCTTGTCATTGGACTAATTATGAAAGTCTACCTTTCATCTCTCTCTTTTAAGATGCTATGGGTCCACTTCGTAAGTAAGAATGAATCATCAGGTCTGTGAATTCTTTATTTAAATAGGGTTTTAGAGGGAGTCTTGATATCTTTTAATATCTCATTTCATTCTTGGGTTCTAATCATTATGGTTTAATAGAGGGATTGATAATATATATCTAATGTATATTCCTTGTCTATTGTTTATTTATGATGATGCTAACCATGATACACTGGGTGTATCATCCACCCTTTGCGGAGTGCAAGGTGGCAGTTCTCTCTCACCCTCTGCGGAGTGCAAGGTGGCAGTTCTCTCTCACCCTCTGCGGAGTGCAAGGTGAGTTCACCCTCTGCGGTGTGCAAGGTCGCAGGTTCTTCTTCTCAGTGGAGAAGCTTATTGTATCCTCTGCGGCTGTGCATGATTCATGCTGTATGTTTATGTATATATCTAAGTATTCATTCTTGCAGGAATGCATAAGGAAAGGTCTCTTTCTTCCTTTGCGGATGTGCATGATGAAAGATCATGAAATTCTGATGATATATGTAGGTCCCAGGAAAGTGTGAAGCTATGAAGTTTTGGATTCATCCTTTGCAGGCATTGCAAGAGGAAGTTCATGGAAAGGTCCATATTGTGTAAACTTGTGTTCAAATTGCATATTGTATGTATTACTTAGGGCTGGGCCCTAATCATGTAATCTGGTTGAAAGATTCTGATTATGTATTTATTTTTCTCCCTAGTTAAGAGGGAGTGTTGGTTTTTGTAACTAGGTAGAAAAATAAAAGTTGAATTCTGATTGCCGAAGGCAACATTAGAATTCAACTTAAGTAATAGGGCTCGACCCATTCTTCTATGTGGTGTGTGAATTAGTCATGTAATGGGCTGGGCCCAATAACAATATCTTGTATTATGACAGGACCATTTCCTAAACGCGTGGACCCATAAATGTTCCCACGCAACACATTATGTATTCCTAAATGGAACGTGTGGTTAAGCATTTATGTTTATAGGGCTGGGCCTAAATGAAATGTGTGGTTAAGCATTTCATAGGGCTGGGCCTCAAACAGGAAACGTGTCACAAGTTGCAAGTTATGTAGGCCCCAAATTGGGCGCCAAAGTGCAAAGTGAATATGTAAAATAAAGAAATTAGTTAAGGCTGACTTAGAAGACTTGAACATGAATCTTGTATATAAACAAGATTCATTCTACACAGCAAATATCCTTATCAAGTGCGATTAGCCTTATGCAAGAACAGTCAGCGAATCAGGCATCTTAGAGAGCAAATCCATTGGACAACTTGCTGGGCAAGGTGATGCGCTATACTTCAATGATCTCCCTCTTCAATTGATGTCGATATTATGCTCTCCCTGAAGACACACTACAGCTGCATATGCTAGGTTCAGTCTGCCCTAGATTGGCATCCAAATCAGATAAGTAATCTGATTCATGTAATCTGCTCATAATAAGAATCTGATCTGAATCTTTCATGCTGGGTTTTTTCCTCCAAGAGGGAGGTTTTCCCAGGGTATAAGCGTGTTATGTGTGTGCTTTATTTTAGTTTGGTTTTCTGTTCTATACTGTTAATCTGATCACTAAAAACTAACAAAACCAAGTTTTTTGCTCATAAATCATAAGATAAGATTCATGTTCATGTTAGCTATTAAGTATCTATGCCAATTGTGGATTGTAATATGTATAGATTTAAACTTATCAGCCTATTTGAGTGTATAATAGACATTTTCAAAAATTGTTCTAAAAATGTGGGATTTATCCTCAACCAAGGTAATCTGTCGTTAATTCAACTTTGTATGTGGTTTTCACTATGTAGCAGTATTTATAGAAGCTAAGTCAATTTACATAAAAGGCTTATCAGTCTGATAGTATGGCAAGTGTCTCAAACATTATGGATAAAAAATGGATTCTGTTTAATCTGTATATCTCTTGCAGTAAGGAATGGCCTCTGGAGATTACATTTTTCTTAAATAGTTTAACTTCCAAATGAAAGTATAAAACAATACAAAAAACAATTTTTCTATCAACCAGTTTTCAGTGGATTTAAGCCTTCTGTCATTGCATCATTTACCTAATATATATGTCGACTATATGGCAACTAATTGCTACCATTTACAGACACATTTCAATGGAAGTCGGATGTCTGACCCACAAATTGCACCAAATCAACTCTGTGGAGATAATACGAACTTAGCAGTGCAAGAAACAGAGAAGAGAAACCACAAAAACATCAAAAGGTTGTTTTGTTCCTAGTTGAAAAAAAATCATGTAATTCTTGAAAAATATATCTAGTAGAAGCAACTGTATTCTAAGGGTCTTCAAAAGTGGAAGGAACACGATATGTTTGGAAAATGAGAACGTTTAAAATAATTTTTTAAATGAAAACATGTAATACAATGGGATTAATTATACTTCTGAGATTGGAAACCTACCTCAACTTCAAGTCCGCTAAAGCCAAAGCCAGAGTCTCCCTCGACAGCCACAATAAGCCTTTCTGGATAAGCCATTGCTGCAGCTATGCAATACCCCAAACCAACTCCCATGGTTCCCCATGTCCCAGCATCTAATCTAGTCCTAGGCTCTGTCTGAACGAGCACCGACCGTCCCACATCCATAGTATTAGCCCCTTCGGACACCACTACGGGAGCAGGGGATCCCTGGGCCAGCAGGGCATCTCTGATGATCCTCATGGGAGTCTGAAAATTGAAGGGCACTACATCTTTTGCTAGGAAAGCACTCATTTTCTTCACATTTTCACTAGCCTTGTTAACAATCCTCTCAACCCAGGGATGGTTTCTCCCGAGACAAAATGGTTCATCCTTGATATCCCTATTAATCTGCTGCAAAACAAGCCTAGCATCACCAACAAGCCCTAAAGTGGGCTTCCTGAGCTCAATTTCATCCTTTGAAACATCCACTAGAATAAACTTAACATCAGCAGCCCATCTGGGGTTCTCCCCAAAATGGAGCATCCAATTAAGCCTAGCACCCACAACCAATGCCACGTCACACTGCCCAATTGCCAGAGACCTAGCTGCAGTAGCAGAGAGCTCGTGCGTATCAGACAAAAGCCCCTTGCCCATTGGAGTGGGGAGGAAGGGGATCCCAGTAAGCCTAACCAGGTCTCCCAAAGGAGCCTCGGCTCTTGCATAAGCAGCACCCTTGCCCACAACAATCAACGGCCTCTGCGCCTGCCGGAGCATCGAAACAGCAGTCTGGATATCCTGTTCCGGAGCATAGAACTCGGCCGCAGCCAATTTAGGCAGAGCCCAAATCGGCTGAAAGGGGCAAACCTCAGCCAAAAGCCTATCTGCCTCCAATTTATCTATATACTCATGCAGAACATCCGCGGGCAAATCTATGTAACACCCACCAGGCCTGCCCTGGGCAGCAACATTAAGCGCTTGAGAAACAAGGAAGGGAATCTGCGAGGCTTTTGCGGCCTTTCCTGAGAATTTAACAAAGGGCTGGACGGCATTAAGCTGGTCGAGCTCCTGGAAGTCGCCCTTGCCGAAATCAGCCTGGTCGCAGGAACCAGAGACCATGACCATTGGCCATGTGTTGATCATGGCATTGCTGAGACCGGCGAGGCCATGGACACAACCTGGACCAGAGACAGTGAGCAGGATGCCGGGCTTGCCCGTGAGATAGCCGTAGGCGCTCGCTGCGTAGCCTGCCGATTGCTCATTGTGGCAAGCAATGAAGCGGATGCCTGCTTTCACCGCGCTGTTGGCGAACGATGTGACAGGGATGCCCACCACTCCAAACATGTGGTCGATGCCTGCTTTCGCAAACGCTGCGGCTGCCAAATTGTTGCCATCTACTTGCTGCCCCGCCATAGCTTGCAATTGTCTCTCGCTCTCCTAAAACTTCGAATTTCAGAAAAATGGAGAATTCAGAGTGGGATCAAACACAAAATGAGGATGAATATGAAGCTTTGGGCATTTCGTTTTATGCCTTGCGGGTAGGCAGATTGTTGTCACGCGGTGGCGTATACAAAAATCAAATTAAAGGGTCCACTCAGAGTATTCATAAATAGAATTTTGCAATAGAACTCTGTCGCACCTTTCAATTTTCTCACCTGTCATGCCCACTTTCCTAATCACGCGGATTTTCTGCCCAGTTAAAGCTGAGAGCTTTGTATCCTTCTCCGTTTTGAAACGCCTCTCTTCATCCTTGCTGTCATGGGAATTCAAGACTGGCCGGTCTGATAGACGTCCTTCAAAAAATGGAAGGGTTTTTATGGCTTCAATCTATAAGAAGGGTGGAAAATGAGAATGTCTGTTTTATTTTTGTAACCATTGTTGTTATTATAATATTGTGTTTAAAATTATTATTGTATTAAATTATAAGTGACGTTTTAGTGGGATGGTTAAATAATATGTTTTTCAAGATTCACTGAATTAGGAATTTGAGAAATGGAGTTAGATGCTAATTTATTTTACTATATAAATATATCAATTGAAAGTTAATTCGAAGTCTATAACAATAAAGTTGATATTTTTTATTAAGTTCATTGTATTTTGTTTTTGAATGTTTGTTCATCATATTTGTTTAGTGGTATGGATAAATAATGTTAAAATGAATTTGGTCAAAAGTTGAACATATTATAAGAGGTCGATAATAAAGTAATCTAGAAAAAAAATGTATTCCACAAGCTTAACAACAAAACCAATGTTTTCATTGCTAGTTGAGATCCTATACAAAAATAAAAAAGAAATTTCATCATATACAAGCATTTTTTTTTAATAAATAAACCTAGTTTTATAGGGTCTAAGAACCAAAAAAAGAAACAAGAAAGGGTATAACGTGTGAAAAAAAATGGCTCAATAGCTCAAGCCAACTATAGATTAGGATACAAGATGCCAAACCAACTACTATCAATCAAAAGAAATATCTACCACTAACATGAAACAGGCTTGTTGCCCGTAATCAAATTGGAAACATCAATCAAAAGACATTCAATCCAAACTTTAGACACACAACTAGTCCTATATTTCAAACAAAATCCCTCATTTGTTGCCCTGACAACCACTTTATTGCCTTGTCTACCAACATGTGAAATCATGACATCGTCTAGATTTCCCAACAAAAAGTTAACTACATCTACAATAACTGATAATCTCTAGTTGTGGATGCGACCTCCTTTCAAAGCTCTAATGATCAGTTTGGAGTCTCCTTCTATCCATAGTTTTCTCCAGCCTTTCTCTTTGGCAATCATAAGACCCCACAACATTGCCCTAGCTTCAACTAAGTTATTGGTGTCAACAACATAGTACATAATTGGATTGCCCAAATCATCTCGAAAAGCACCTCCTCCCCTAGCTAAGTCTAGATTCCCCTTAGCAACATTATCAAAGTTGCATTTGATCCACCCCTGCTCAGGAGCAACCCACTTATGTTTCTTACATACTCTAAGAACTAGGTCGAGGATAGGAGAAAACCAATGAAAACAAGGCCAAGCATTTGCTCATCCCCTCTCAACATCCTTAAGCTTACAAGTGTATCTTTTGTGAGCCTCCACAATTTTGCCTATGGTGCAACCAATTTTATCCCAAATCCTTTCAACAGACCACTCTTCCTTCCTAAAAATCTGATGGTTTCTCTCAGTCCAAAGTGACCAAATAACCAAATAATCACCATAGTTGCCACATCCCAAATCAAAAGTAGTCTAGAGCTCACTACATTATTGTACCAATATCTAAGGAGGTTGGCCACATCCTTCTAAATCACCCAAGCCAAATCCCACTTAGCTAAAAATTGGCACCAAATCTGCCAAGTCGCCTCACAATGAATGAAAAGATGGTTGTTATTCTTTAGCTACTGCTTGCACATGACACATTAAGAGGGGCCAAGCTTGCCCATCATCTATAGTTTGTCCCAAGTTAAGGCATGTCCCTTCCAAGCAATCCAAAGGAAAGCATTCATCTTTGGAACCCCAAACTTGCACCATGCTTTTTTGTTCCCACGAGAAGTCAACTTGGAGAAGTAAGAGAGGAAGGCACTCCTAACCGTAACAACACCACTATCATGTCCCTTCCACACAATATTGTCATCTTTTACCTCCCCAACTAGTAGCCACTTATCTATTTTTCCTAGCACTTTGGTTTACGCTTTGGATGACTAGTCATATAACATTGATTTAGCACAACTTAATGAATAACAAATAATGCGATCCCTGGGAACAACAATGAAGACATCTCCTAGCAATCACTTTTCTCTTGTGCATTTATCTATTAGGGTAATTATTGCATGTTCGATAGAAGACAAATGATAACCTACCACAACTTCCTTTCTTTGCCAATCATAAAGAATAATTTGATAAAAATTTGAGCTCTTTGATTTGGGTCTTATGTACAATTCATTTTCCTCTTCTACAAATAACTCTTCTAGTACACAATTTATCTACTTTTCTTTAGCTACCATTAGAGTTTTAATTTTTTCTTAGTATAATTGACTTGTCATAAGCTTGTTGTATTTCATGAATCCAAAAACTATGAGTATCATTCTTGACAAAGTTGTGTTACTTTAGCCTCTCTATAAGAAAGATTCTTTGATTGGATATCATGTATTAGCAAGAGGGTAGAAAATGATTGAGAATATAAATGCACAACTAAACCTTTTAAAGTCTCATTGAACTAAAGGTCTCTATTGGAAGACTCTTAAGGTGGCGACGGATAAAAATATTCACTTCTTATGAAAGTAATATTTTCTAACCTAAATAAAAAGGCTACCATCAAATAACATATTTTCTGTATCTTTTTTGTGCACATATTTTCATTTAAAAGACTACAAAGGTCCTATCTCAACCTCAAGAATCTAGTAGTTCTAAAACTTTGATATCTTTATATCTTATTTTTCCTTGGTTTGAATCGATTGAAACAACAAATGTAGAGGGAGTGGTTTTGGTTTGTCTCTTTTATAAAAGAAATATGCTTTGATAGGGTTTCTTAATATTTTTCCTCCAAACTCTATCCCTTTTTCACATTGGCATCATTGACAACACAACATAATTTGTGTAAAATATTGAGGTGAGTTTTGCAATGATTTTTCCTTTTGAGAATTTGTACATGGCTAGATCATTTTTCTTTTCTTTTATTTCATTGGGAAATAATTATGTTGTTATCTATTAAATAAATGGTATAGGTTATGTGGTATTATTGTAATCATTTTCATATATGATACTATTGTAATATATATTCTTAGATCACATTTTCTTTCTTCACATAGAGATATTTTGAACTTTGAAATGAATTTTAGGTTTATTTGATGTTTTTTAATTTTTTTTCCTTATTCTTGAGGTTATTTTTGTGATAATTTTTTTGATACAGTTACTAAGTATTGAATGGATCTACTATTGATGATATAAATTGAAATGGTTGCCAAAGCTTTTTTCACAGTGACTATGTCACAACCCTTATTTTGTTATATTTAAATATTTATATAAGTATATACATTTTGTTATATGATTTTTTTCTTTAATAAATAAATAGATTTACTATGACTCGTTAGGAAAATAAAATGAGTATATTAAGTACTTGTTTATAATGTGCTTGTTTAAAAATAAGATGTTAGAAAAATAATAATAATAATAAAATAAAAAACTATCTCTTTTAATTAACTTCTCATAATTATATAAATAAATCATTTAAAATAAATTTTAATATTAATTTAGTATTATAAAACATGTTTCTTTTAATAGAAGTAAAAATAACTTTATTAATTTTATATATACTTCCTTATTTACTTAAAGCTTGTCTTAAATAAAATTAAAATTAAAATGAAATTTAATAAGATTATATGATACTTTAATTTTATTTATAAAAGAAAAGATTATTAAAATAATCAAATATAATTAAAGAATCGATTTAGAAGGGATGAGATTTTTTTTTAATTAAGCTAAAAGAAAAGTAAAGTTTCTTAATTTTATATTAAGAAATAAAGTTTCACAAGAAAGTTTAGAGTTCTAATTTAAATAAAATAAAATGCATGCAATCATTAATTTTATTTATTTTTGATCGGTAAAAGGCTGAAGCTGAAAATTTTATTAATCATTAATAAAATTTACAACACTCCACTCATGCAGGCGCCCGTAGGAAAGAGTGGAGGCAAGAAAACCTTTGGCCTTGCCCGGGACCAAAGTCCAGAAAAATCCTACAACTATAATATACAAGAACAATATTTTTGAAAATTACAATAACACCCCAGGCTAAGGGTGATTAGGGTGGGAAGATATTTTCTTTCCCTTACAAGCCCCTTTTAACATATTACAATTATCATTGCTCTCCTTGTGCCCTGTCTTGAGTTTGAGCTTTGATTTAATGTTGTTTATAGGTCGTTTCAACATAGCTATCTTCCTTTCTTTTGTTTAAGATGGCCTTGCTCACCCTGCATGATTAGTTTTCATACCACTTGCCAAGATTGTTAGTAAAATTTAATTTTCCTATTTCAAATACTATATTTTATATTCCAGTCTAGGATTATTCCTTAGCCATTTATCTGATTGGATCTGCCATTCCAAAATTTAAACAAAGAAATATAAACAGAGTGTTTCGATTTCCTACTTTAGTGTGTCTTAAAACCTTAACCTCATTTATCTACAAGTGAAAAGTAGTTGATATGATATATTCATAAACAGAGTTCATAGTAATTCCCTTTTTGAAAAATGTACATCAATAGTTATGAACCACGTATTTACTTCCTTTTGTTTTTGTATCAGGATGCTATCCCCAATAATGGATGATATCCAGGATACAATAACAAAAGGGAATAAAGGGGATTCTGTCATGCCTATATCTGTGTCAAGCTAACTCACACAGCCATGCAAAATCTATACGAAAAGGGCAATATATAGAAATGGATGAGTATCATGGCAGTATTTAACTTTAATTCTCACCCAGAATATTCTGCATGCTTGCCACTTATTACCTGTAGTCTGTAGAATGTCAGTTAATCTTCCATATATAGATAGTACAACAACAAGTGACATACAAGTATATTTTAACAACTTGCAGAAATAATAGATCTTGCAATTGATGCTCTTAGTTCATATAAGTCTACATATATAGATGTCGAAGGCCTTCATTGTAGACTTTATTAACAAATCCCTCCCTGATTATGTATCCACCTATATGAGTATATACCTATATATGAGTATATACAAATGATTATATTCATACATATGAGTATATATTCATATAAAAAACAATGTAAGAATATATCAACCAATCCTCAATATATGTAGGAGTGTATGAACATGAACAACAATAGTAACTAAAATGAAAGGTCAGAGCTACTCTCATGAAATGGATATGAGTAAAACCATAAATTTAACAGTAAAATCACACTATTTTATTGAACTTAAACCAACTATGTTTATCCTTAAGATATGGTGAGATTAATATCTCTTCCAAAGTCTGTATTGACCATAAGCTAACATTGTTTTTCTTAATATAGTAATAAGCTAGAGTACCAAGCTAAGAAGAATATAAAGTAACAAGGAAGGAACAAAATTGTCACATCTTCTGTCCAGGATCTATAGCCACCTTATTCCGAGCTTGAAGGGGAAGGGGTCACCCCTTCCCCATCATCTAGTTTGAAGCCCTCTTCCTTTAAGAAGTCCTCGAGCCAAGTAGTCTTTGGCGGGTTCCTCACATGAAATAAGTGAAACATGAAATTAACATTCCTATTCACTTCAACAGTCCTTTCCTTGGTAAATTCTTCCTCATCCATAGTGATAATGGGGACTCTAGGCACCGACCTTTGTTTCTCATAAAAACATCATAATCTCTTGGCCTTGGTATTGTCCAATCATTGTCAATATTGATAAGAACCCTCTCCATTTTGCCCAAGATTGAGGCTATGAAGATCTCCTTGCATAGAGCGCCCCTGTCCTCTCTGTTCTTGGTGAAGAACACCGTAATGGCCAAAAACATGGCCGCCACATCAGAGTTTGCCCTAGTTCGGTCAGTGTTTGTGAGATAGTCTGGACCAAGGATGTTCTCTACAACATCTAGTACTAAGGCACGAGGAAAGCGAATAATGCGTTTGAGGCGATCCCTGGTGATGACCCCATCAAAGGCCATTTGCCTCTTTGAGCTGATTAGTTTAATAGGGGTATCCATCTTTGGTTTAACTTAGATCCAGGAGGTATCAATGACATAGAACTAGATAGGCCTAAATTGGTCATGAAGCTTATTAATTTTACCATGAAGGCTTGGTTTAATAGTCACGCTAGGTAATTATGTTAATGACTGAAGTGTCACATCCTCTCTTAAATCTTGCATACTTTCATCCCCTTCAGACATCTCTAATTAATTTAGTATAATTGCCAAACCTTTTAATGAAGATCCACTTGTGAAGATATCGTTTTGAGTTTCCTTTTCTATAATTACAAGCCACAATCATATTTTGGCTAATGTCCTTTCAAGTTTCCAGCTAATGCCCTATTTGTTGGGACTTTAACCTGCCATAATGGTCGGGATCTCTCTGAGATCAAATGTGTAATGATGACCGGATGCTTTGACTAAGAGTATTGATTTTCCATAATATTGTAAATATTTGAATTTGAATATACCCATCATAAGGAGCTAATGATTATCCTAAACCAAGGCATATGAGTATAAGTATAAAGAATATGCCCGAGACTGAATTTTAAATATAAAGAATATATATTTTAACATGTGATAAGTGATGTATAAATAATAAACAGAGTGAGTATAAAATATATATAAATATATGAGATGACATATATATATTTATATATATATAATAAACAATAAATTAAAATTAATATGCAGATTTGGTGTTAGTATTCTTGAAAGAGTAAAATCGTAAGTATATATATACATATGTAAGTTATATAATATATATGTATAATATATATAAATTATAAAATAAGAGCTTGCAGGTATTTCATCTGTTAAATGAGGATGTTTAAGTGTATATGCCTGTTCGGTGTAATATTTATAAATTTGTATCAATTTTAATAATCTATTTAAATTTATGCAGAAAGAGTGTTTATAATCTCTTCCTGGTGGCTCACCCAAAATACTGTGTAGTATGTCAATGTGATTATTGCATATTTTATAACAAAAGTTTAATGCCAATGGTAAGTCTATATATATATATATAATGATGTATGTATATAAACTCATATAATCAGTATATATGCATATATATATAAAATATTATGTATATATATACGTGTTTATATGAGTGATTATAAATGGGTTTATATATATAGAGTGTTCTAAGCAGCAAGTGTAAAAGGTTGTGTTAGATATATAATCCTTATCACCTACCCCTAATATTAGACTCAGGCATTCTCTATGTATATAATGGGATGATATGTTTGGTCAATTTGTGGGTAAATATGTATAAATGCTATTATTTTTATAGGTTGCGTGTCGTTTTAAAATCTTGTTAAGGATTGATGCCAGGGGCCACATGGATCACTATTTTGCCATCTGCCCCCATGTTAGCTAGGTAGTCAACCCTTTTGTTGCCCTCTCTGTAGATGTGGTTATAGATGACTCTGTCAAATGTTTTGATGTCCGTCAGTATCTTAGTTAGGGAGGCATTTAGCTTCCAATTAGGCATTGCCCCTTTTCTAAGGGCATTAATGATTATTAATGAGTCCCCTTCAATGTTAATCCTCTTTACATTCAGTATTTTGCATATATTTATACCTTCTGCTAATGCTTTCAGCTCTGCTTCATTGTTTGTGCTTTTGCCCATGGGTATGGCCATGTGAACCAGTTCTTCTCCTTTTGAATTGTGAAGGCAACATCCAAGTCCAGCATCTCCCCAATTGCCCCTAGATGCCCCATCAAAGTTAAGCTTAACCCATCCAGCTTTAGGGGGTAGCCACTTACATTCTGCATGTTTTATGTTGTTGGGTGTTGGACCTTTCCCTATGAAAGGTGGAATCCTTAGACCCTTCCACCTTAGTCTCATCTTTTCATCCCAATAGGACATATTGACATCCCTCTGACTGTTAGAGATCTGGTTATTTACCATTTCTACTATGGTAGCTTCGATTTATTGGTTAGTTGGGCCTAGTGCATTTTACTATCTTTGAAAATCCTCCTGTTTCTCTCCTTCCAGATTTCCTAGATCACTAGGGAGGGGGCTATGACCCATAGATTTTTGTACATACATCTTATGTTCCGAATGGGCCATGCATGGAATATGTCAGAGAGAGTGCTAGGAATAGGGGTATACCAATTCAGTTATTTTTTCAACCAACCCCAACAATTGTGTGCATATTCACAGGTTAACAATATATGATTAGTATTTTCTTCCTCCTTTTCGCATAATGAGCACCTATTGGGCCCCTCAAATCCTAGTTTCCTGAAGGTTTCATTGGTGAGGATCTGGTTTTGTATTGCTAACCATGCAAATAGGCCAGCCTTCGGTAGACACCTTTTATCCCAACAAAGCGTTAGGGGCAAGTTAGTGCTTGGGTTATTCTTTTTGATTAATAGGTGTTTATATCCCTCCTTAGTTTCATACTTCCCCTTCTTGGATCCTGCCCACATCAGTTTATCTTTTTTAGAATTTAATGCAGGGTTTCTTGAGGCTAGGATTTGTGCTAAGAGGGATCTCTCCTGGTCCGGTAGGCCAAAATTATTCAGTGATTTCCATCTCCATTATTTGAGGCCTTCAATGTTATATTCTTCCACATAGTCTCTCACTTTATCTCCCCATTGCTCTTCAAGGATGGGTATAATTTTATTAAAGTTATGAAGTTTGTTGATGGCTGTTTGTGCCCCCCAGGAATCTCTCCATAATAAGGCATCCTCCCCATTTCCTAAATTCCATGTTAGCTTGTCCATTATGATATCTCTACAACCAATCATAAAGTTCCAAAATTTGGATCCTTTATGTGGATGGGCTATCCTGAAGATGCTTGTGGGATCCGAGTTGTGAAGGTATTTTTTATAAAGGATCCTTGCCCATTTGAGGTTTGGGTTATTATACATTCTCCATATTAGTTTTGCTCCAAGAACCCTACTTTGAATTTTTAGATCTTTGATACCTAAACCCCCAAGGTCTTTAGGCAGACATATCTTTTCCCAAGCTACCAATGGGAGTATGAATTTGTCTTCAGAACCTTGCCAGAAGAATGTCCTAATATGTTTTGTAATTTCCTTTCTTTGTTGGCATTTTGATGATGTTGTGGTTGTCATTGATGGACACACACTTGTTTTATGATCACTTCCCTATGTATGAGTTGTGCTCAACCAGTATTATGAATTATAGTATTTAGACTATCGATGTTTTGTAGAAGGTGTTTACCGGTCACAAAGCGGTATGAAGACCCAAAGCGGTATGAAGACCTCAAGCAGCTCAAGGATCCCAAAGCGGTACGAAGGAACAAAGCGGTTGTTAATGATTTTCCAGTCTTCATTTTGACAAACCGGTAATTGGTAAAATGTATGAATCGGTAATCGGTAATAAACTGGTATTACTCTATGATGTGTTACCAACTGGTATTTCTATGATGAGTTATCATCCACTAACACTTTGGTGGTGATTTTGTGTCATGTTACCAAATGTGTCTAGATGCACTGAACTTAGGAACTTGCAATGTAATCCTATTGGACTAACATGAAATCAGATTCCTTTATAAGGACATCATGTCTAGGGTTTTAGATGAATGATAGGGTTTTAGGAGTTGATGTGGTTTTTGTATGTGCGATCATAGAAGAGAAGATTAGGTCTATGTGAAGAAACATAGTGTGGAGATACTGAAGACTGAAGTAATGCAAAATGTGCATTAACAATGAGCTATCAAGGATCTAACCAAACATACTGTGCTAGTATCTAGATCACTCACTTGTTGATTTCTCACATCTTCGACAAGTCTGAAACCCTTAACCGGGTAGGCCTGGCAAAGCCTTTGAAAATCCTCTAACAAGGTGGTTCACATCTGTGAAATTGAAATCCTCTCCCAAGATAGTCTTTAATAGGACTTATCTCCTAACAAAGATCTGGATTCCTAACAGGATCTGTTCTGGTGAAGAACATTGTATGACCTTAACCGGTCTGGTTACTATTTTGCAGATAGTTACTTGTGAGTTTTAGCTCACCATGGTTTTTCCCATTTGGGTTTCCACGTCAAAACCTCTTGTGTTATGGTGATTGTGCTCTTGTGGGTGAATGCTTTATTTGTTGTTTGGTTTGCATTTGTCTTAACCGGTTTGTTAGTAAATATGTTATACCGGTTAACTGCTAAACTGTTTAAGAGTTTAAGTTCAGTAATTGATGAATACTAATTCACCCCCCTCTTGGTATTCATCAATTGGTATCAGAGCCAACCTTTCTATAAGTTTAACCACTTGGAAGGAGATATGGGGGAATACATTATGAGGGATCTTACTCATCGTCTCACTCAGACTGAAAAAGCCTTTGATGAACTTAAAGTCAAATATAAAGCCTCTCTAGCAAAGAGAAGAGAGCATGCTGAGAAATTGATGGAGCTTACTGAAAATAGTTCTTCTGATGAAGCAGACATGGATGCCCTAGTTGAAGAAGTTGAAAAACTGAATGAATATAATGCTAACCTGAGAAGGGAACTGGAAGGACTGACTATCAGAATGTGTCAAGAGCTTGAGAACCAGAGGAAAGCTGAAGACCTGGTAAAAGACAAAGATCATGAGATCTCCAAGCTGAAGCAAGAAATCAGTGCCCTTATCGCTCATCTCCAAGAGAGTAAAGTGGAAAAAGAAGAAATGCAAGGTGAACTAAACATGTCTATTTCTGAGAATGCAACCTTGAAGGAATCCAATGCTGCCATTTCCAAGGAACTCACTGAGTCAAAGGAAATACTTGCCAAATTCAATAAGAGCACTGTTAAGCTAGAACAAAAGCTTGAATCAGCAAAACCGGTAAAGAATACCACTAGACTTGGTTTTTCTCGTTATGAGGAAGGTGAGACCTCTGGAAAAAAAGATGGAGCATCAAAGAAGCAACCAACACCAAAGGATAAAGGTAAGCAAAAGTTTAAACCTGTTTGCTTTAATTTTCTCAAGGAAGGACATACTGCTAATGTGTGTAGAAATAAGGCCTATAATAATTTTCCTTATTTTCTAAACAATAAGCCTAGATCCAATAGATTCAATGGTAACTGTTATGCATGCAACAAGTTTGGGCATAGAGCATTTGAATGCAGGTCTGTTATGCACGACACTAGGAGATATCCTCAAAGGACTCAAGGAGTTTTTCCTGAATCCTTTGTGAACCAGAATCCAAACCAGTATAATGCCTATGATCATCATTCAGGTGGTGGTAGCTATCAAGCGACAACTGGCTGGAGAGCAACCTGTTTGATTTGCCATGGTAGTGGTCACATTGTGACAACATGCAGGAGGAAGAGTGGTAGAATGAACAATGGACCATGGAGAAAACCTGGAATGGTATGCTATCATTGCAACAAACCGGGACACTCTGCTAGAACCTACAGAATGAGAAAGAACCTATCAAATGACATTCTGGTCAATCCAGAAGGGAAGATTGATGTTTAAACCATTCAAGCATGAATGAATAAAACATGGAAAAAGAAACCTGAAGAAGTGTCACAAGATGAACTGGTTTCTGTACCTAGTGTGGAAGTCGCTAAACCGACAAACTGAGCTTCAGAAAAGCTCAGGGGGAACAAATCGGTGAAATGTTTAGAACCCCCCGGTCTACACTGGTAAAAGACCTTAACCAGTATGTGTTACCTAACAATCGGTAGAAGATTGTGAAGCGGTAAAAGGCAAATTAGGGTTAGTGCCCAAGTGGTGGAGCATTTATTATGGTAAGTGAAGAATTCGTTTAAAAGGGATTTTCAAGTCATTTTCACTTATCAATTTTTGAGCGAAGAATTTTTCAAGAGCAGAGCGACAAAAGGCGATTTGACTTGCGATTCAGAGAGATTTAAAATCTTGTAGAAGTATCCGAAGTCATTTACAATCAATCAAGTGAAGAACACCAAGCGGTAATCAAGCAATCGAAGTGGTGTAGTGTGAGCTACATTTGTCAAACCCTAAATCTCAAAATTGTGAAGGTATTTCTCGGTTTTCATTTATCAGTTAAATCATGGCTTCTGCATCGCACTCTAGTTCTACTGCACCTATGGACTTAGTTGAATTCATTCAAAGGAAAATGAAATACAATGCCCTATCTCAAATACCTGCCTGAGTCATTGTCGAAGGAGATATCTCAGGGTACATTGATCGCAAACTAGAAGACCTAGGATCCTTAGCAATTCATTCATAGCTAAGTCTGTTTTGTGGGGATAACAAGAAGATCAAACCAGAATACAACATTCTGGAGAGAAAGAAACTTCACAATGTGGTTTACTTCCTTGAAGAGTTCACGAAAGACCACATCCGCATCATCCTGAGCAGAGTGCATGGAGACAAGATGTATCTCGAAAGGATGCATGACATTACACCTGAAGCAATTCATGCCATCACTGGTTTCTGCAACATAGGTGAGGTGTCAGCCCTAAGGAAAGTTATCAAGACAGAAATGACTAAGCTCACCGGTTCTGTGAGCAATCAACAGGGAATGACCGTTAACACCATCAAAGATGAGTTGGTCAAGTATGCTTGCATGGTGATAGGATACCAGACATTTTATGCTAGCATATTAAACTATGTCTTTGTTGCTGCGGTTAATGTCGCTTACAGAATGATCATGGACGACGCCTCATTTGATCTATGCACCTGTTTATAGAAGCAACTCCTAGTAAACTTGAAGTCCATCAAACAGGATAGTGCCCTAAGATTCAAATTTGGACAACTATTGGTGGGTCTATTTTTCTACTTCCAAGGCTATTTCCCAGGAGTAGGTGATATTCAATGTTCTATTGACCAACCAGTCACCAAACAAATCAGGGAAAGTCTCCAAGTGGTGGGAACCGGATACCTAAAGTCTTGAATAAATACTTTGATGAATTCAAGCGGAAGATGAGCCAAAGGATGAGGATATCTAGTGATATTGTTAAAAAGTATGAAAAGGACATCTTCTTTACCATTAGAGTAGATGAGTGTGTAATGGAAGTGGTAGAGCCCAGACAGGAAGAAGTAGAGCCTATGGGTTATGAGGTAATGTACAACATGTTGGATGGGTACGCCTCTACCCTGATTGCCTCTCCTTTGAATGTAGAGAAAAAGAGAACCAACACCTACTTGGAAAGGGTAACACCAATTGAAGAGCCTTCTGTGATAAGGGAAAGGCAGTGCCAGCGGCAATGACATCGGTTACCTCAGCCAACCCTAAAGTGACCAAGAGGTCACCTGCCAAGAAGAAACCAAAAGTTGCATCTGCTAAAGTATTTGAAAGGAAGCAGAAGGCCAAGAGCAACTCACTAGAATTTGAAGACACAAAATCGGATATGCAGCCTAAGAAGACAAGGCAAACAAGGAAAAAGAAAAAAGCTACTGGCAAGACACTTGCATCATCTGCACTGGTAAATATTGACGTCTCTTATTATATGCCAATGACACATTGTCAAAGAACTATCAAGAACATAAGAAGAAAATTGCTTAGTGATCTGAAGGAGTGTTGTGATGACTTTACTGATAGTGAAAAAGAGGAAACAAAGCGGGAAGTCATTAATTATTTGTGTAAAAATGACCGGTCGCCATCAGAAATTAAATATGAGGCACCTGATTCTTTATATAATTCTTTGGACAACAAATGGTGCATTTCCATAGAGAAAGAACAAGAAATAAGGGAGAATGTATTTGCTCAGTACTTTCCTGAAACCTCCAATTCTGAATTATTTCAGATTATGTACACACATAAAGGTCTCTTCTTCATGAGAAGAAGAAGACTCAAGCTACTTGAAGGAAAAACCTCTGAAGTAGAGAAGGATACTCATCTGCATGCCAAAGCTGATGTCTGATTGCATCAAGTGTCTGAGGCCAACAAGAAGGCCAAATGGGAACCAGAAACCAAAAAACTGAATGAGGAACGTGATGATGAAGGAGAACCGGCTACAGAATAGGTGGACACCATTGATGTTGATGCTTTGGATGTTGAAGATGTCACTGCAGACGCTGAAAAGAAACAGGACAAAGAAAAAGCAGACAAGCAAAAGTTGGAAAAGGAAAAGGCAAACAAAGAGAAAGCAGAGGAGAAGAGGAAACAAGAAGAAGAAAAGAGGAAACAAGAGGAGAAGAGGAAACAAGAAGAAGAAAAGAGGAAAGAAGAAGAAAAGAGGAAACAAGAGGAGAAGAGGAAACAAGAAGAAGAAAAGAGGAAAGAAGAGGAGAAGAGGAAAGAAGAGGAGAAGAGGAAAGCAGAGGAGGAAAAGAAAGAAGAGGAGAAGCAGAAAGATGAGGAGAAAAAGAAACAAGAAGAGGAGAAGAGAAAAGAAGAAGAAAGAAAGAAGGAGCAAGAGAAGAAAAAGCATGAAGTAGAACAAAGGGAGAAAGAAGAGGAAAAGAAAAGAGTGGAAGAGGAGAAGGAAGAAGAAAAAAACAAGCAAGCGGAGACTCCAAAGGCAACCGGTGGTCAAGCCAAACCGGCCGACATCACCAGTCTTCTTGACCTCCAATTTGCAGATGAATCGGAGCTGCTGCAAGGCATAAAGCTAGCACGGGAAAGACTAGAAGAATTGAGAAGGAAAAAGGAGTAGGATGTCATTCACACTACTATTGACACCCTTACCAGTTTGATCCTAGGTACCAACCTCCCTGGTACCGATTCCTCTCTGGCCAAACTAAAACTTCTATGTACAGTGGTAGAGGATCAGGTACAATGCCTAGAGGAAGTTGTGGAAGCTAATGCATAGAAGAAGCATCAAAAGGCACTTAACACTGCCTTGGTAAAGAAACTAAATGAGCTTCGGTCTCAACTTCAGAAAGAGCAGAAGAATATTAGAGATGCTATGGATAAGGGAAAACTACTGTTGAGCAAAATAAGCCAACCCCATCTATTTTGTGATGATGTGCTTGCACAAAAGGATAAACTGCAATCTGATTTGTAGACATACATAAGCAACTTTAAGACCTCGTATGATTCTTTCACCACATATGGGAAAACTATTCACTGGTATCAGCTTCAGTCTGCCATAATAGAGTTGGAGATTAGCAACAAGACAAGAGATTTGCAGGAACTTCAACTGGTTTTATTACCCAGACTGCAAATTCTTCAGAAGTGCTTTCTAAATTTAGAAGCTTTAACGACAACCCAAGAGATGAGCACAATTGATGTCATGGAAGAACAGGTATCACAGATGCAGACAGAAAGCGAGGTGGATACCTCATTACTTGAGTCATGGTCATTATCCATGAAGACTTTTATGTAGGATTTTCAATCAGTTTTTGATAAGTTTCACTCATTATTGTCATAAACACTTATTTATTTTAATGATAATGAGAACCAAGGTTTATTCTACAGTACTTTGTCATTGTTGGCAAAGGGGGAGTAGTATCTAAAATTTTGGTGAATGTTATGTATACTTTCATGTTATTTCTTTAAGGGAGTAGTATACATTGTAATTTCTCCAAAAAAAAAATGGATAGTGTATATGCTTAGGGGGAGTAATTTTGATTATGGCATATTTTTGTTGTAAAACAATTAGATGTGAAAATTTTCCTAAGTGTTGCCATCAATGCCAAAGGGGGAGATTGTTGGCATTTTGATGATGTTGTGTTTGTCATTGATGGACACACTTGTTTTATGATCACTTCCCTATGTATGAGTTATGATCAACCGATAATTGTTCCAACCGGTATTATGAATTATAGTCTTTAGACTATCGGTGTTTTGCAGAAGGTGTTTACTGATCACAAAGCAGTATGAAGACCCAAAGAAGTATGAAGACCTCAAGCAGCTCGAGGATCCCAAAGCGGTATGAAGGAACAAAGCGGTTGTTAATGATTTTCTAGTCTTCATTTTGACAAACCGATAATTGGTAAAATGTATGAACCGGTAATCAGTAATGAGCTAGTATTACTCTGTGATGTGTTACCAACCGGTATTTATGTGATGAGTTATCATCCACTGACACTTTGGTGGTGATTTTGTGCCGTGTTACCAAATGTGTCTAGATGCACTGAACCTAGGAACTTGCAATGTAATCCTATTGGACTGACATGAAATCAGATTCCTTTATAAGGACATCATGTCTAGGGTTTTAGATGAATGATAGGATTTTAGGAGTTGATGTGGTTTTTGTATGTGCGATCAAAGAAGAGAAGATTAGGTATGTGTGAAGAAACAGAGTGTGGAGATACTGAAGACTGAAGTAATGCAAAATGTGCATTAACAATGAGCAATCAAGGATCTAACCAAACATACTGTGCTAGTATCTAGATCACTCACTTGTTGATTACTCACATCTTCGACAAGTCTGAAACCCTTAACCGGGTAGGCTTGGCAAAGCCTTTGTAAATCCTCTAACAAGGTGGTTCACATCTGTGAATCTGAAATCCTCTCACAAGGTAGTCTTTAACAAGACTTATCTCCTAACAGAGATCTAGATTCCTAACAGGATCTGTTTTGGTGAAGAACATTGTATGACCTTAACTGGTCTGACCTTAATCTATCTGGTTACTATTCTGCAGATAGTTACTTGTGAGTTTCAACTCACTGTGGTTTTTCCCATTTGGGTTTCCACGTCAAAACCTCTTGTGTTATGGTGATTGTGCTCTTGTGGGTGAATGCTTTATTTGTTGTTTGGTTTACATTTGTCTTAACCGGTTTGTTAGTAAATATGTTATACCGGTTAACTGCTAAACCGTTTAAGAGTTTAAGTTCAGTATTTTTTGGTATACTAATTCACCCCCCCTCTTAGTATTCATCATTCTTTTGGTTGAGGGTAGATCCATGCATGAAAGTTGGTATATTGGCACGTTGAGAGAATCGACTTAATCATGGTGGCCTTTCTAGCTAAGGATAACCATTTCCCTTTCCATGAGGAGATCCTGTTTGTAATTTTGGAGACCACATGATCCCATAATTTGGATGATCTATTCCCTTTGTCTAGGGGAAGTCTTAGGTATTTACATGGTGATTCCCCTATATTGTATTTAAGAATGTTTATGATTTTCCTTTGGAGTTATTTATCTTTGTTGAAAAAGATAATGTTGGATTTCAAAGTGTTGATTTCCTATCCAGAAATCATAGTGTAGTTGTTTAAGATTTTTTTAAGTGTTTTTGCTTCTATTGTATTGCTCTGTCCAAACAGCATGGTATCATCAACAAATTGTTGATGGGTTATTGGTTCTGTGTTTGATGTAATTTTTATACCCTTCAACTGTTGTGTTTCTCTTACCTTATTAATCATCATTCCCAATGATTCTACCATGATGATAAAAAGAAAGGGGGAAAGGGGATCCCCCTGTCCGAGTCATCTTGAAATTTCAAAGAATCCTTCTGAGGCCCCATTGACTAAGATTGATACTCTAGGTGTTGCTATGCATTCATATATCAGATTGATCCATTGCTTATTAAACCCAAATGATTCTAGACATTTACATAGAAAGTGCCAATCTACTTTGTCATATGCCTTTTTAATATCTAATTTTATCATCATACTCAGTTCCTTATTATTTTGTACTGAGTGGATTGCTTCTTGAGCAATGATTATGCCATCATAAATAGATCTACCTGGCACAAAGCTAGTCTGTTCCTCCCTAATGATTATGGGGAGGAGTTTGTAAAGTCTATTTGCAATTGTTTTTATGAGTAATTTATAAAGGGTATTGCATAATACTATTGGTCGGAAATCCTCAAAACAATCCACTATTTCCTTTTTTGGAATCAAAGCTATGAATGTGTTATTTAGTTCTCTTAGAATCTTTCCTGAATTTCTCATCCCTTCCAGTGCTTTTGTAATTTCTTCCCCCATGAAGTTCTAGCATTTTTGAAAAAAGTGTGCTCGGAATCCATCAGGGCCAGGAGCCTTATCCAGTCCCATTTTGGAATAAAGTTGTTTCTACTTCTTCCCTAGATAGTTTTTTATTAAGCATCAGGTTGTGTTCCTTATAGATTAACTTGGGAATGCATTTTAAGAATTCACTCTCTTTTGTCCACCTAGATCCCTCTTTGTTATTGAGGATATTTTCAAAATACCATACTGCTTCCTTTTCTATACTATCAAGGTCCTCACCGAAGTCTCCTGAATTTAATTTTATTCTATTGATCCTATTTATAGCTCTCCTTTGTTTTGTGTTGTTGTGGAAGAAGCTTGTATTTCTGTCCCCAACTTCCAACCAGTGTTCCTTGGATTTTTGTTTCCAAAATATTTCTTTTGTTGCTAGGATTTTCTCGTATTGGGCCAAGTTGGTCTTTTCCTTTAGGTAAAGCATGTTATCCATCCCATGCTTAATTACCTCTTCATTAGTTTTTTCCATTTCTATCTCAATTTCTTTTTTTTTTGTGAAGATGTTTCCAAAGTGCATTTTGTTCCATATTGTTAATTGCTGCTTTATCTTTTTTAATTTGGTAACTACTTTGAAAGTTTTGGAGCCTATAACTTTTGTTTCTTTCCACCATTTTTCTATTAGTTGTATTAAGTTTTCATCCCTTAACCACATTATTTCAAAGTAAAAAGGGGTTTTGGTTGGCTTTAGTTCCTCTATTATGGTCAATTGGACCGGGAAATGGTCCGATCCTGAGAACGCAAGAACTGAGGATTCATAAGACTGTGTGAGATTTCCACTTAGGAAGAATTTGTCTAGTTTTTCTACTATGTTGCAGAATCCTTGTCTTCTATTATTCCAAGTAAAGGCTTCAGTTTTTGTCTTGAATTCCATCAAGTTACACTTATGTGTCCATTCTTTGAAATCTTGAATTGTTTGGGAAATTTTTTTATTACCCCCCATTTTTCCTTGGGGTCTAAGATGGCATTGAAATCCCCACCTATTATGTATGTTTAAACCATGTCAATTGATAGGAAGTCCTCAATTTCATTCCACACTTGTCTTTTTGCTTGTGTTTGGATAGGTCCATATACAATTATTATAATAAATTTTAAGTTGCTTTTAATTCTTATAGCCTAGCCACACATCCAGTTTGGATTCTTGCTAATTAGCTTAAAGGATATTGGCCTAGGATCCCATATGATGGCCAACCCACTTGAGGCTCCGCAAGTAGTTTGACCTTCTATTTCTCAGATACCTAATTTTTTGTTGAAGTTTGTCATCTCATTGTTACTTAATTTAGTTTCCTGTATTAAGAATATTTCTGGATTGAATTTAGCTATGCAACGTTTGAAGATACATTGCTTGTTAAGGGCATTCAACCCCCTAACATTCCAAGTAAGGAGTTTCATATCTCCTTGGGAAGGTCCTTCCCCTTCCTTGCCTCAAAAGGTTTGTGATTTTAATCTGGCCAACAACACTTCTTGCTTTGATTAGTAATTCTGCAATTGATTTTCTTCCTCTCTTTTTTAGTTCAGTAGCATAATCCGGGGGTGAGTAGGTTTCAATGGTTTTAGCTATCCCCAGGTTGTCCATCTTTTCCATTACTTTATCATATTTACGGTCCTGTAACTCTTCTTTGGTTACATTAAGTTTGAATAATTTTCTAGCTAACAATTCTTTTTGTAATGCTAATTCTTCCTCATCTTCTATTTCATTTATGAATAGCTCTATGAGGTCATTTGTAACTTCATTGCCAACACACTCAAGGATGATTTTGTTTTCTCTTTCCCTTTCTATATCCTTTTCATTGTTGTTATTACTGGATTTCTTTTTCTTTTTACCTTTTCCTTTTTTTTTCCCCTTTTTTGTTCTTGTTCTTTTTCTTTTTTTTAGCGCATCTTGCCTTCTCTAATGTGCGTGGTGTGGGATAGTTTTCTGATTCCTCAATGTTTTCATCCTTATTTCCATTATCTTCTATTGTTTCCTCTTGGTTATCAACATTTCTCCACTCATGAAGGATCTATTTTCTTTTCCATTATCTTTGCTATGTTCCCTTGAATCATTGTTTATCAATGGCGGAGTTTCTTCTTGTTCAGAGCATTCTATGTTCTCTATATCTTTCCCTCTTTGTTCAACTACTAGTTCCCCTACTTTAGAAATGTTATCTTTGTTTCCTATCTCTGTTTTATCTTTTTCATATTCTGCCATTTTTTGATTGTCTACTGGTTCCTTAGCCCTAGGGTTTTGTTTATGGAGCACAAATCCTCCATTTGGGTTGAATTTTATGTTTATACCTTTATCAGCTACATGATCTTTTTTTGTCTTAATACTTTTTCTCTCAATATTCTGTTTAGGGAAGATAACTTCCTTGGCTGTGATATCACCTGTAAAGATCTCTGGTTGGATCTAGTATATCGAGTGGTTTGTAATAATTTTGATGGGTTCTAATTTCTGTTTGTTTATCTCAATGTTGGCTAATATTTTTATGTCAGAGGAAACCTTGTAATTCTCCTCCATACCCTCAAATCCTCCTAAAAAATCCCCTAATTTTTTAGGTTATGATTGTGAATCAATTCTACTGGCATTTTAGGGAGCCGAACCCATTTATACACCCTATGCTTTTCAAAATCTTTGGGTGAGAAATTAGGTTTCCAATTAAAATTTTTGAAACAATAACCTTTAAAGAATCTGTGATTAGTCCTAAGTAAATGATTTTTAAGTTCATATGAATTGCATTGAATAAACAAAAAATCATCTTCCAAACAATTAATACTTATCTGGTTTTTCGTGGCAGTTCTCAACCAATGGAGGACATCAGAGGTCGACGCTCCAAATCCATACCATTTGCCAAAGAGCCCGTATTCATTGTAGCGATCCCACAATTCATTTGTATGTTCATTGCTTATTATCACTATGTTATCCACTCTATTACACGATGACTTCTAAGTGTTGTTTAAGCTTTGTTTAGGGTTATTTCCTTCATTGCACTGAGTTTGGACCACTAACTTTGAGCTGATCGTGGCGGGTTTTCTTAACCCTAATTTTATTCTGTTTGCACCTGATGCAACATCCTTTTGGGCTTGAGAGAATTTCTCCACATGAATATATGGTAAATATGTAACACTACCTTTGTTAGGGTAACAATTTTCATGAGAAGCCTTTGGGATGGTAAGAAATTCCTTTCTCTTCTGTGTTAAAGAATTTTCCTATCTCTTTAATGGTGCCCTAGGGTTCCGTTGTGTGCTTCTCCAACCGGATTAGCTATCATAATTGAGGAAGATGCCAATTCACCTATATTCCTCTGGCCAGATGGGGGACCCCTTGGAACCTTGACTACCCTTTTGCATATATCATTAAGCTATAAATTAATCAAATTTGCTCCTGTAGTGCATGATTGAGAGGCATTCAGAACTGCAAATCTATTTGAGGTGCCCACAACATTTTTATGGACCTTATGTAAATTTATTCCACTTTGCTAATCATCATTTTTCCTCCCCTACTTTCAAGGGTGTTTCGTGAGTTTTGCAGAAATGAATCTACTTCGCATATACATATGCTATTCACATTTTCGCTCCTATCCAATATATTTGCATGCAATCATTATTTAGTTAACAAGAACTTTTTTTTATTAAAACAAAAGTAAACCCAAGGAATGGATTGCATAAATTTTAAACAAAAGACTTCTTTTTATTTGTCCATGTCTGCATAGGAAAAATCCAATACATGCAACCATGAAAGGTTTTATATTCCGACTTAAACATAAATCATGAATGCGATTTGCTTAAAGAATAAGCAAATAAATTTAGAAAAGCTAGAGAAGGTATGAAACATGCAAGGAGGAGGTATTATTTTTAACATGCATTTAACAATAGAAGAGACCCCAATGTCTGTAGAGCCCAAGCTTAAAGAAAAGGCCATCTTGGTTGATCCCATCAGCCCAAGTGCGCCCTCATCATCTGCTCCCTTGGGGTTGCCCAATGTGAATGAAATCCCTGATGACTACCCCCACACGGACAAGATCCTTGAAATCTTAAAATCCCCGGTAGTTTCTGAAAAGATTGTTACCCCAACTATTCCCCTAGAAGAAGGTGAAATCCCATCATTGATGAATCTTCACCTTTAACTGAGTGTAATACCCTAGTGTCTGTAGAACCCAAGCTTAAAGAAAAGGCCACCTTGGTTGATCCCATCAGCCCAAGTGCACTCTCATCATCTGCTCCCTTGGGGCTGCCCAATGTGAATGAAATCCCTGATGACTACCCCCACACAGACAAGATACTTGAAATCTTAAAATCCTCAGCGGATTCTGAAAAGATTGTTACCCCAACTATTCCCCTGGAAGAAGGTGAAATCCCATTGTTGATGAATCTCTGCCTTTCCCCAAAGCCCTCGCCACCCCCTAGCTTTCCTTCAGAGAACAACTCCCCCATTCCCTCTGCTATTCCTATCCCCCTAACCCATCAAGCTTCCATCTCTGATGAAGCTATGTCTCCAGCTATTGAGAATAAGTTGTTAATCACAACCCCCCCTTTTTCCCCTAGTAAGGAGGAAAGGTATGTTATAATAGGAAACTCCCTGACAACGTCCCCTCTTTTGAAACTATCACCTCTCAGATCTCCTCGGGCGGGTAACGAAGAATGGATAATCCAGAAGAAGAAACCCAAGGCCAAGAAAGCAGATGTGGGGGGTACCGAAAATAAAGTCGAAAGACCCTCAGAAAGGGTGCTGAGACATAAAGTTATGGCTAGGGACATTACAAAGGGCAGACAATTGACCCTTGATGGAATCAACAGAAATAAGAAATGAAGTTCCTCTCCTAGAACATAAGGGGTCTTAATAGTCCCTAGAAGCAATTTGTTATAAAACAACACATTTTGGAAATGAAAATTGATATTTTCCTTCTTCCGGAAGTCAAAATGTCCTACCAAACTTTTGCTACTACTGCTGGTAAACTCTGGCCGGGGGTGGCTTTTCTGTATGTGGATGCTTTGGGCGATTCTGGGGGTATTGCTACCCTTTGAGACCCCATCAATATTCAAGGTAAGATCTATGCTAGCACCCAGAACTTCCTAGCAATTAGTTTTCAACAAGACGAACACTGCTAGCAGCTGTTTAACATATATGCCCCCAACTTCAAGGCAGGAAGACGGCTGGTGTGGGAGGAAATTTATGAACTCATCTTGGCAAACCAAAAGGCTCAGTACATGTTGGTAGGAGATTTTAATACTCCCCTCTACCCCTCTGAGAATTGTGGAGGTCTTATTGATTTTACTAATAGTATGAGAGATCTTGCCAACCTCATTAATGTTTCTAGCCTTATTGATATTGACCTCGAGGATGGCCCCTACACTTGGTCAAATAATAGGAAAGGCAAGCACCTAATTCAAGTCAGACTAGATAGATTCCTTGTCTCCACCAATTGGGACACTGGCCATAACTCCTTCCTTAAAACACTCCCAAGGACTGCATATGATCATAACCTCCTTGTACTCCATTGGAAGGATAGACCCTACTAGGGTCCCCCCCTTTTCGCTATGAGATTATGTGGGCCTCTCACCCAGATTTCAGAGACCTAGTTAGGAATTGGTGGGCTACCCTGGTTCAAGGGACTACTATGTTCAGAATTGTGCAAAAATTAAAACTCATCAACAGGGAAGTCAAAGGTTAGAATAAGGCTACTTTTGGAGACATCTTCAAGCAAAATAAGGTTCTTGGATCCAGACTGAAACAACTCGAGAGCATTATGGCTATTGGTAACCCCCCCAACCTTATTTTGATGGAGGAAGAGGAGTGTCACAAGATTTGGAAGGATATCCTCTCTAAGGAGGAAATTTACTAGAAGCAAAGATCTAGAATTCAGTGGCTGAAGGAAGGGGACAAAAATTTGGCCTTCTTCCACCGATCGACATGCATTCATAGGAGAAGGAACTTCATCAAAAGTCTAAGGGATGACTCTGATCAGGAGATCACTGGTGACTCCTTAATCGGACAAAGTGCCACTAACTTTTTCATAGGATCATACACGGAGTCCGGAAGGAATGATGTGTCTCTTAAAGATAGCCTTTTGAGCAAGCTTCCGAATGCCATTGAGGAGGAAGATAACTATCAGTTGCTTGCTCCTATCTCCTTGGAAGATAACTATCAGTTGCTTGCTCCTATCTCCTCGGAAGAGGTCCATTTGGTTGTCTTTGCTATGGGTGCTTATAAGACCCTGGGTCCAGATGGATTCCCCCGACATTCTTTTAGGAGTATTGGGACATTGTTAAATATGATGTTACAAAAGCTGTGAAAGATTTCTTCAAGATGGGAAAATTACTAAAAAAATTGAATAACAATTACATTTTTCTTGTCCCTAAGGCAACAAACCCCAATTGCATGAAGGATTTCCAACCCATAAGTTTATGCAATACCATATACAAGATAATTTCCAAGGTCCTCATGAATAGAATCAAACCCCTCTTGGCGAAGTTTATGAGCTCTTCCCATAAATTTTTTGTCCTGGGTCATCAAATTTTGGATGTTTCCATTGCCACTCATGAAATAATTCACTCCATGGATAGGAGCGGAATCCCATCTATGGCTTTCAAACTGGATATTTCAAAAGTGTATGATAAAGTTAACTAGTGTTTTTTATTCAAAACTCTCTTAAAACTTGGCTTCAACCAGAAGGTTGTGGATATGATACGGGAGTGTGTTACCATGGTTTAGTTCTCGGTCTTGATCAATGGGACTCCTAGGGGATGTTTTAAAGCTGAAAAAGGTATCCGGCAAGGTGACCCTCTGTCACCTTATCTTTTCATCATGATTGATGAAGTCTTGAGTATAAATGTGGTTGATCTGGTAACCAATGGTAGACTTCAAGGATTTAAAGCTTCTTCTTTGCTCCCCCCTCTAATATCCAACAATTTGTCAATGACACCTTTCTATTTGGTAAGTCATCTGTCATGGAGGCTAAACAATGGAAGAAATTACTAGCTGATTATGCCAAGGCTTCAAGGCAATGTATCAATTATGAGAAGAGTACTCTCTTCTTTTTCAACACCCTTAATGACCTCCAACTCATAATTCTCTTGATTCTAAGATGCAAGACTACTGCTCTTCTAGGGACTTACCTTGGTCTCCCCCTCATGGTCAAAGAGGTCACGCCCACTTTTTGGAACACTATCCTTGAGTAGATGCAAAAGAAACTTGCTGGTTGGAAAGGAAAATTCCTTAGTAGCACGGGCAAGCTTCAACTCCTCGCGGATTCCCTCTAGGGAATCCCGATGTACTTCCTATCCATATTCAAAATATCTGGGGCCATGGGGAAAAAACTTGAGAAAATCCAAAGAACCTTCCTGTGGATGGGATTGGAGGAGAAAAAACACCTTGCTCTAGTTAGTAGGACAATGTGTGCTTACCCAAGTCCATGGGTGGTCTAGGTATAAGAAAGATAAATGCCCTGAATAAGGCGTTAATGTCAAAAAATGGCTGGACCCTGGCTAGGGGTGAGGCAGACTGGTGTAACATTATCAGGGCAAAGTACCTAGATCAGGAGCAATTCTATTATAACTTGAGTACGGGAGACCTACCCTAGGGATCTAAGCTATGGAATAACATCCTGAAAAGTAGACTGATAATAAGAGAAGGTCTGAAATGGAAAATTGGAAATGGTAGGAAGGTTAGGTTCTGGGAAGACTTTTGGGTGGAGGACAAGCTCCTGGATAACACTCGCTTCCACCAAATTATGTACCACCTAAAGGAACTCCTAGGGGATTATATTGATGATTATATGGAACCAGGAAGGAGATGATGAAAGAACATTGTCCAATTCTTCCTTAACAGGCCCAACCTATTACCCATGGCTCGAGATCTACAAAATATTATGCTGGATATTAGAATCCCCCCGACCCCTCATGAAGACATATTCATTTGGAAAGAGACCCAATTGAGCACCTTCTCGGTCAAATCTACTTACAGACAGCTCCTGAGACCCCCTGCTGATGTCGAGTGCTGGAAGAAGATATGGAACTCTCAACTGATCACCAAAATCAACTTCTTTTGGTGGTCCCTAATACATGGAAAAACCCTAACCCAGGACAACCTAAAAAAGAGGGGCTTCCAACTCCCCAATAGATGCATTCTATGTAAAGCTGATGAGGAAACTATTGATCACTTGTTTGTCCTCTGCCCCTTCGTTGAACATCTGTGGAATAAAACCCTTGAGAAATGTGGTCTTCAATGGGTCTTCCAGAATGACATTAAGAAGTTTGTTTATGGGTGGAAACCCCCCTCCCACCACCCCCTCATCCTCCAATTATGGAGGAAAATACCGTCGCACATCTGTTGGGTGTTATGGAAAGAGAGAAACAACATAATCTTCAGAGATACTGAAACCCCCCTGATAGTGTGTTACACAATTGCTTCAAGATGATTTCAAAGAATATATCGGTGACAAAGTGGAAACCCCCCCAATCCTCCTAGTTGGATGGAGAAAAAAATTGTTGAAAGTTGGAAGCTCCCCCCAGAGTTTGAAATCTTCAACAACAATGCTCAAAACAAAAGGAGATTGACAAAATGGTTAACCCAAAAACTCCACTGGTTTAAACTAAACTTTGATGGATCCACCCAAAACGCCTGTCAGGCGGGTAGCGGAATCATCCGCGACCGCTTGGGGAACACTGTGGCAGCCTATGTGGGTAACCTAAAGAACAATATTATCACACAAGCAGAGGGAATGGCCCTCCTATGGGGTCTAAAATTTGCCAATTTCATAGGAATAAAGAAGTTGGAAATTGAAGGAGACTCGCAGATTATTGTGGAAACGATGAGGGGGAGATCTACTGCTGGATGGAGAGTTGATTCCATTTTGAGGGATGTCAGGATCCTTCTGGCTAATCTTGATGGCTTCAGCATCTGACATGTCTTTAGAGAAGGGAATGCAGCTACAGACTCCATGGCGGCAGTGGGAAGGCTGTAGAACGACTTATGATGTTGGAGGGACCCTAGTCTGCTGTCATTAACCACTAAGGTGATCTTGGAGAGGGAAAAAACCAAGTCCAATGAGGAATTCATATAACCATTTTCAGATGAAGAGAGCCAATTTTCAAATTTCAAATTGGGAAGGATATCCCACCCATCATGAGCCCAGGCTACCACGTAACCACAACGGGCCTTGCCACCACCCTCACAAGGGATGTGTTTATGATGACAATGCTGACATTGGGAATGATTATTTCCTAATTATTACCCAGACGGAGCCAACTGATGGCGATAAAGGTGTTAGATGGGATAGGTCAAATCATACTCGCTGGATTGAAGGTCTGCATGTTTCTAGTAGTTTTCCTAATTTTGATATCTACTTGGACATAAGAGATAATAATCACATCGTTTATTGCATGCTTTTATCTAAAGTTTGACGCAGATTTTATTACAACCTTTCTTTGGCCCTGTTTCGACTCTGTAATTCTGCTAGCAGGTCTCATATTTACTTTGTTAAACTAGAAGAAACAAAAAATGGGGGGGACAGGCTCAGACTGGAACTCAATAAAGTTGACGATTTTAAAGCTAAGATGATGGTGTGGTTTGTCTATTCAGAAGGAGACATTGATAAATTTATGGAAAGCATGAAGGGGAATGATGAGAGACTGTCCAAGCAATTTGTGAATTCCTGGGAGGACAGAAGAGTTACCATGGGGGGTATCTCTTTCAAAATTAATGAAGAAGTTATTGCACTGGTGACAGGTCTATCTATGGAGGGGAGAAAATGGAAAAAGCAGAGTCGCATTGCGGATACCACCAGCCTGAACCAATTCTTCCATGAAGGCGAAAACCCGGTGAAGAGGGCAGGCGGCTTGAACAAGGAGGAGCTCCCATCTCCATGGGATGAGGTCTGTTACATTGTGATGAAATACTTCACACTGGAGGGAAGGTATGGAATCTTGTATCACTACCATCTCCCTTTCCTTAACCATCTGAGAAACAAGGACTATATTTCCATTTCATTTTTCTTGCTGCATTCTCTAGATGCTAATGTCAAGGATATTGCTGAGGCTAAGAAAAAGGGTAAATATTTCCCCATCCTTCACTAGGGCCTCATCCTACGCCTTTACAACTTCCACCTCACCCTCTTCCCACCCCATTCTATCTCCATCTAGAAGGTGACTAATACTAGTCCATCGGCCTACCCTACTGCTAAACATAATGCTAGCTCCCCTCGGCTCCCAGAAATTGGTTCTTACAACAAGAAAAATAAAAAGCACTCCCCTGAAGAGGTTACAATCCTCAAGAAAGTCAGAATCTAGGAGATTGATTCTGACATGGAAATCATTAACGAGGCCAACAGCCCCCACCGCTCACAAAGATTGACCTCTAAACCCTTGAAAAAACCTCAGAGAGACCCCTCCTCCTCGCATGACACTAGGAACTCAAGCCCAACTGATAATGTGGTTTTATTCCACCCTAAACCGACCCCCCACTTTGTCAGTTCCACCCATGCCTCCGAAAGCCCCAGAATTTCTAAGAGTCTGGAGCCTGGCCCTAAGTCCCAAACAAATTCCCCCTCCCTGACTCTCAGGTTTGAGAAATTGATGGTTGTGGAGGAGGCGAGTAGCATAAAGGAGGAGGATGAAAACAACCTGGGGGAGCTGGGGAAAAAAGTGGAGGCCCTGTCTGATAATGTGTAGGATATCACCAGTAGGCTGGAGGCTATGGAGACCAAAATGCATGATGTTTCTAAATTTGTGTTGAATGTGATGCGTTGTTCGGCTACCACTTTGTGCCTTATGCAGGAAAGTGCTTTCAAAGGAAAAGGAAATGATGACAAGGACTACAAGACCCTGTTCAAATTCCTCACAAAGGAATGGGCAAGAAAGATCCTCCCGAAGAGGAGCCACAAGAAAAAGAAATGATTTGTCTCTGTGTTGTGGAAGGCTGGTTTTTTGTCTACTCCTAGCAGCCTACGTGCAGATAGTGTTAGTCTATGTTTTTATTTGAAATTTTATGCTTATTTCCCTACATGGCATATGTCTAAAACTTTGTTTAATATTATTTTATATTTGCTAAACTTACGTATAATGATCATAGTTTTTGATAGAGGTAAAGGGTTGTAACTTTGTTGTTATTATGCTAACAGTGGTTCTGCCACTGTTTTCCTTGTTGTTCCAATGGATCAACCCCCTTGTTTTTTGGCTGATTTTAATATCAAAAACAATAGAAGAGACAAGAAAATAAGTGGCGATGCCTCTATAAGTAGCAAATGGTGATTTTTTTTTTTGGGATACACTGAAGGAAGACAATTACAGGCAGAGAAAATTTTTATAGGAATCCGTGATAGCTGAACAGAGACGAGGAAATGACATACAACAGAGAGACATTATAAATAGAAGGAAAATGGTCAATTTGGAATAGTGAAAGGAATAAATTTTGATAGGGAATTCGATTTGAAGCATCATCAAGTCCAAGAAATATTGTATGTAGATCGATTTTTCTGATTTTTTGGTAGTGTTATTATTTCTTTGATCCAATCTAAAATCTGTATTTTTATTTTGTGGAATATGGATACACATATGTATAAATATGATTGTATATATATGTGAATTCATTATTCTTATATATGTTAATCTGCTAAGTTAAGAAAATTTTTATTTATTTTTACTATGGAAAATATGGAGTTATTTTAAAACTGAAATTTGATTTTAAATCTAGCTTAATGGATGGAGTAAAAGTATGGATATATATATACATGTATGAGGATACATCTAAATATATGCATACAAATACTTACATATGTCTTTATATCTGAAATCTATGAAAATATTCTCTTTATATATATTAAAGGAATGATTTGGTGGGGAGTCAATTAAGTTTCAGTTAGTATGATTACATGTATCGTGAGGCTATCTTGCGTTTTCCTTATGAATTCACGTTATGTCTAACCCTTGAGATGATTGTGGTTAAGATGGCACTGAGATCTTGAAAGGTTAGTTAAGCAAGGCTGTTTCTATTTTCATATGTTTAGGTAAAATTGCAATAGAATAAAGACACAATATCCTACCATTGTGGGTTTTCGATCTCTTTCGCTCTTTTAAATTTAATTGTATGATTAGCCCAAACTTATATCTTGAAACACAACTTATTGATACCCCTATTGATTTGCATGATATGAGAATAGAGAGATATTCATTATTACCTTTTTTAGATGCTATTACATGACGATATCTAAATTCTCTTTCAAATATTTATGTAACCTGCTAATCTCTACCTCAAAGTTTTGACTAGCATTATTTTGCATAAAATTTTGATGAAGTTTTACTGGTCATTCTGTGCATATCTTGCAATCCTAGTGATTCTTGGCATCATGCATTTTCTCAAATTTACATACCTTATTTTCTTTTGCTTGAACTCTGATGGACTTGTCTATTGCCTGGGGCCATAAATGGCTTGGTCTTCCAAAATATGACTCACTTTATTCTAATTCACCTTTAGGCACCTTTAATTTTTGAAAACTCAAATTGAAATGACTTTATGCTATAGGGTGCATGGGAGATAACAAAACCACATAGCAAATTTCAGACCTATATATGGAGGTTGGATTAATTAAAAAGTTAGACATTTTTTATTTATTTTTTAAAGATCAAGGGTATTTGTATTTTATTCATGTTTATTTATCCTTGTGTTAAGCCATAGGCTACGAGGAGAGAATAATGTAGGTTGAGTAATTAATTTGTTGACAAGGACCCTAAATCCTATTTTGATTCATATGAATATTACCATTTAGAATTCACTTTGAAGAATTAAGTGTGCATTTAGCCTTTGAAACTGGCTTAAGTAAGCATATTTTGGCCATAGGAGGAAATGGAAAAATGAATATTATATATATATATATATATATATATATATATATATATATATATATATATATATATATATATATATTCATTAACATAGACTAGCAAATTTATCTTAGTATATAAGTTTCCACTATAATAACATATTTCTTCTTAAACAATATTATTTTGGACTATGATTGACTTTTTGTAAACAATTGGTGCTATAAATATCCATTAAAAACTCTTTAATTGATGACATGGATATCATAATGAATTAGTGGTGAGGGATGTTCTTTTCGATTCTTGATAAAAAGTCAAGTATAAGTTGAGGCGCTTATATGTTCTTGTATACACTTGTAAGCTTTGTGTGTATTTGTATGTCGCATGTACATCTTTATATGCTATTAATGCCTATGTAGTTTTTATATGTTTATGTATGCTTTATGCATTTTTGTATTTCTTAATGTTGAGATAAAATCATGTTATGTGTACCTCGTGGATCAATTGTGATTGAGATAAGACTCTGATTTTGTATGATTTTTAGATAGTCAAGCAAGGAGTGTTGCTTCTATTTTCCTATATTTTATATGCATCTTGTGTGTATTGGATTCATGCTTCAACATTAGATGTATGCATGTCACACTACACAATATTTCATTACTCTTATTAGTATCACATTGCTAGCCTACCTCGTGCTGGAATGGGTATCTTTCATGTCATGAAAGATTCCAGGGAAGTGTAACTACTTCATGGTAGGGTGGAAACACGCTTTGACAATGTTCTCGCCCATGATGTGTGCCAGGGAGACATATGTTGGGAGTTCTTGACAGGGTGGTCATCATGATTTGTTGCTTACACATTTATTGTTTTCGACCTTATGGTTTAGTGTAAAGGTATCTGTTTCCTTATGTTTATCTTGTTGTCAGCTTATGTAATTTAACTTCATATGTAGAAATGTAATTTCTTGTCTCTAACCTTGTGTATTTAAACACGTGGCAATGATTTATTCTCGATTATGTGAATTTTGTGAATTATGTTATTTTGAAATTATGGTGGTCCTTACAGACTAAATACTATAGATTGGACAATCTTCATATGTTTTGGTTAACAGATTTGTCTCCTTCTTAAACTTCTAACTATGATCTCCTTAAGGAAAAATGTGACTCCATTTTTTCCTTTTGAAAGAAACAAATTTACCAACAGTTGGAAGAATTAATAAAAATTCGACCTCTGCATTTGAGGGCAGCTCCTTGTATGATTCACAACGAATTAACTGTACAATTGATATGATAACACTTTTAACCAGAAATTATTAAAAAGGCTTCAACATTTATCCATCAACACAAATAAATGCCTAAATTTTTTCTGAAAGAATGTTAAAAGGGGAGTTCACAGACTCTAATTTATAACATATTTGCTGCATACATTCAAAACAAAATGGGGACTCAGCAAGAGAAACTAATATCTCGATCGAGACTCTCTCATTCCTCATAGGACAGGGGGATCAAGTAGATCAACTCCATGTGAGTCGTCCAACAACTTATAATAAATATGAACTGGGAAGAAAAGCAAAGATGACTGATTACTAGATTCTATCATGCTCACATAACAACTCAAGAAAGATTTCAAATCTCAGAATGCATAGATTCAAAGATAACACAACATTCCATTAATAATCAGCCATTGTATCATTCCCACAAAACTTTTCTATTGTTTCCAAAATCACAGTTTCAGAACCCGTTCAAAGGCAAGCTTTTTGGCTTAAATAGCCACCAGGCCATAGTTTTTACATGATTAACAAATAACATTTACTTTCACTTCGATGAAATAAACCGTTAAAATAACATAAAAGAGAACTAAACTAATAGCCACTGAAAGGCCGACATTTCATTTTAGAACAGCTAAACATCCACCGCAGCTGAGGAAGTTACAGACTTGTCCTGCTTTGTCGTGGATCCACGCCATTCTAGGTGTGCTGTCAAAAAGTTCAGGATGACTTGGAAATAGGGCAGGACAATTTGTATGATCCTCTGCTTCCACACTTCTTTGTCTATATTCACCTGCATGACCCTCACTTTATGAACCTCTAAGTGATCCGAAGTGACAATGAGCATTGATTCAATCCTTGCTACCTTTGAAAAGTCACCGACAGTCAAGGATTTTGTGGTTTGAATAGAATGGACTCTTTCTTGAAAGACTTTAGTCATGTTTGCAACTTCCTCAATCACCTTGGCTCCCTCCTTCATGAGTTGGATATCAATACATTTAAGATCTTTCTGTATAGTGTCAATCAAGTCAGTCAGTCCTCTGAGTAGTTTGGTGGACTCTTCATAGTCCTGCCAGATGATTGAATTATGTCACTCCATGTTTTTCTTTGACACGTATAGCACATTATCATCTATGTTCTCCATTGGTTTCTCAGCTAGGAACTTCATCACTCCATACTTTTGGACATCATTCATTTTTGCGAGAACCACTACCCACTTAATCCTTTCCTTTTCCCAGGCGACTGTCTCCAGCTCGAGCTCTTTACTCATAGTTTCTGCATCCTTATAAACCTTAACCATATTAATAATATATTCTGATCCTTGTTGAATTATTAGGTCCAGCCATTTGTTAAACATCTCCGTCACTACCCCGTTCCTTTGAACTTGATCAAGCATCTTCTGGTTTGTTGGAGACTTAGGGTCAAATGACACTGGTATTTGCGACAATGGTTGAGGATCTGGGTTGTGAATAGCATTGATGTATTCTACCATCTGTGTGACCATTTGCTTCATTTCTCTCTTATTTTTTTCATCTTTCCAAGTCCTTGAGATTATCCTCTTTGTAAAGGATTCCAGATGTTTTACATCCATGACCCTTGATGCAACCCCCAAATCTATCTTCTCCATAGTAAAATCTTCCTCTGTGGCCTTATCTGCATCTCTCCCATGAATGGGCTTGGCCACTTCAGTTGTCCAGTGTCCTGTTGTGTCATCCACATCAAGCATTGCTTGTGTTTTGAGCTTTAATGCTTTTCCCAAGCATTTACTAACCATGTCCTCCAGTGGAATGGTGACCGACACCATGCTCCTCTTCTTTCCAATGGTGGCTTCCAACCATCTTGGTGCATTGGTAGGTTCTTTAGGTGGTGGGGTGATCTATGCATCTGGGGAGGTAATGATCGCTAGGGTATTCATGGGATTTTGTTGAATTTCCACTTCTTCATTTGTATCCATTTCTTGCATCCCAGGCTCGCTTTGATCCTGCGAGTTCATTGTTTGTTTAGGCTCTTCGCTGGGGTCTAAGTCCACCATGACCTGTTGCAGGACAGGCTCTCTACCCTTCTTTTTGCTTCTTGATTGAGTTACTCGAGCAGCTATAAGACCAGATGATGATGTTCCTGACCTTCTTGGTGGTATTTTCTCTACAATGGGCTTTGAGACATCTGCAACATCAACAATTTCATTAGTTGCAGAAATAGGAGATTGAACCATGACGTGTGAATCAATTCTTGATTCGTGTGAGGACATGTGAGGACCCTCCTCGAATTTCAGTTTCCTTAACCATCTCTCTGTTCTCCTGATAACATTGAAGGTTCTTGTTTGGATGCTATCATCTTCTTTTTTGTTCTAGTCAATTTCTGGAATCAGTTTCCCTTCAATATTAGTACCAAATTCTGGATCCAAGATGTCTTCCTCTATATCTTCCAATACACCTGATGTATTAATTGGGAGCCTCAAGATAGCTATTTGCCATAAAGTGAACCTTGACGGCAACCTCTTTTTGACTTCATGCTCATCCTTGTAGTTTTCCCAATAATCCTCTATCTGAGGTTCATGGCAGAAATGACTATCTATATTAAGGTTCTCCCTTGCATAACCTTTGTTGTCAAATCTTCACCTAGCCACATATGACTGCAGGTTCATCCTTTTGAACTCTAGTTCCAAATTCAAGGCATCTGATACTGATTTGTAACTGTAATCCCAAGTTCAATGGGAAATACCACCCTGGATTCACCCTTTGCCCCTAGTCTTTTATCTATATAAGCCAACTGCCTGCTCACTTCTATAAGCACGTAGCTATCAAAGGTGTACCTAGGTAATTTGAATGGTTGTCCTTCAAAACCACCTACCCGTATGTAAGTAAACCGTGGAAATTAGATAAAGAAACTCCCATGTATACTCACAAATTCCATAGCCTCAATGGACATTCTCTTGTTTACATCACCCTGAAGTTCAAAGGCCAGTCTTCCCGTAAAGACTCCATTCCATCTGTCAATTTGTTCAATACGTCTCTATTGTTACAACAAAGGGTAATAATTATAAACCCTCATTCCATCAATCTAGGGTTCATTGGGTAATCTAGGCCAATCTCTTGTGCAAGCTAAAATATAAAACAGGTAAGAAGACATGTAAAACCCAGTCATCCCCACAAAATTGCTTAGTCCTTCGAGAAGTCTCTCTGCAATTACCTGAGACCAATCCAGAAATTTGTCACTGGATTGAACCACTTGGATGAAAAATTACATCCAGTCCTCCTAGTAGAAGGAATGTGAATTCCCCTTTACTCTATTCAAAAGAACAACAATGTCCCGCACCTCTGTGATGAGGTGTTCTCTAGTTAGGGGCTTGGGTAATCATGATCCTCCTTTCTGAACGCTTAAGAGCCAATTTCTTGCAATTACACTTCTATACTTTCTCTTCTTCTTAAAGAAATAAGGCGTATGAATTTCTAATGGTCCAATCCTCATACTCCTCTTTATGCAGAATACCCATTGTCACCATCATTGTTTCCCTATTAATACTAACTAACACCTCACCATCACTGGTTCTGATACACCTGTTCTTAGAGTCATATCTATTCATGCAGGCCAACACTAAAACTGGACACGACATGATGAGCGGGAATGTAATAGCTTCCACAAGACCACTCTTAACTATCTTCTCCATTAATGAACCAACCTAAGGGTTCTTAGTCCTTTCAAGGAAATCCCCCAAATCTACATGAACTAAGGAGGTGTCTTCCATTTCTGGCAAGATACTCACTAAACATGAGGTTTGACCAAGCTTTGGTAGCACTGGTCTCATTTTAACTATCTATTCCCTTAACCAAGAAATTTTAACAACAATGCAGTATGCTACCCCAACAATTTTCAGATTTCTTGCTTTTCTATACTGATAAAACTTCAGTACACAAAGAAACAACACTTAGCAGAAAACAACTGAACTTACCTGATAACACCATGAAAACTGGAAATTCTTCCAGAGAACAGAGTTGGATTTGCCTTCGGCGTCTCCAATTTATTGAAGTATGGCAACTGCGACCTTCCTAAATATGGAAATAAACTCATACATTTTTCCTTTAATTAGACAGGTAGATATCTATAGGGTCACACATGCTTCATCATGATTTACCCAAGTGTGCGAAGTAATGGTGAAATGACAAACTTGACACCTTCTTAATTATCCATCACTTCCGCACAAACAATTTGATGTTTGCATGATTACTTTCCATATTTAGAATTTAAAAAAGCCGAATAAGGGAATGTTCCTTCTTGTCATGTCGCTTTTATTTCCACCAAAAAGCTTTCAGGTTAGTTTTGAAATGAACCTATGAACCTTGAACCACTTGAATAAAAGGTTCAACGGTTCAAGTTCACTTAAGAAATATAATAGTAATGGGCGGCACATAAACAACACTGGGAATGAGCGACAAAAGAAAAGGACTATTTAAAGTGAATCTTGAACCTTTTGAACCGCTTGAAATTTGATTCAAGGTTCAAGACCACATATCAACTCAACGTAAAAAGACTCATGCTCGTCATATAACAATACATTGTCGTGACTCACTAAAAGGCATTTCGAACCTTGAACCTTTTGAACTGCTTGAAATTTGGTTCAACGGGTTCAAAATTTCAATGACCAACAACAAAAAAACACGCTTGTTCACACGGTGACAAAAACCGAAACAAATTTCTTTTTAAATCACGCTTTGAACCTTGAACCATATGAACCTTTTGATAAAAGAGTTCAACGGTTCAAGTACGAGGAGAACAAATGACCCGATGGAAGCAAAGGCACAAAAGGCAACCCGCGAATTGGAATATTAAAAAGGAAAAAATTACAGGTGGACTAACAATATGTTAAACTTATCACATTCTTCTTCACAAACCTTATATGTTGTATATCATATTTCTTCATATTTGATGTTATTGTACTAACCCTTGTACTTTAAACATCAAATGTCACAAAACAAAGAATTGGTGTGACATAAAACAATTAAAGTTTTGAAAGATTGTGTTGAATAAGTGACATACAACCTGGCTTTCCAAATTGGAACATCCTCTTACATGGTTGGCTACTTTGTTAGGACTTATTGATATAATTAAGTACCAATATGCTTTTGATATTATTACATTATTTTTTGAATCCATGCGTTTATATTACTTCAACAAAAAATGGGTTCTACAGATAAGAGATCATCTCCCCATTGACAAATAGAGTTAGAATCTTTTCTTTTGCATCAATTTGGAATGATTCAACATCCTTTTAGAAGAAATTCAAGAAATATTTGTTTCTTATAGGTCTATCCTTAAAGTATCAAGTGTAATGGTGGAAAAAACTAGGGTTTCACCAATAAGGATACTAAGACCACTAATCTTTCCTTATGGACCATTGCATTGAAAGAGGGGTGAACCTAATAGATCTAGCTAATATCCAAATAAGGAAAGGGTTGAAATTTTGATTATATTCACTGGTTATTTTTTCCCCCCCTCTTTCTAGTTGAAATTGGATGGTAATTATGAAATTAGGATAAAACAAGGAATGATTGATGTAAATTGTTGAAAATACACTACTACAGATATCCCACAAAGCCACAAACTGAGATCTAGGCAAAATAAGATATTTAGAACCTGTTCCCAAAAGTTAGACCTGATTTTTTGGGACCAAGTAGTATATATTTGCCCTAGTCCTCTGAATTTTACTTTGTTGAAAGCTGAACCTGTTCATCATTGTCGACTCTATCGGAATCCCAGAGTAAATCTCTCAAGCCCGTTCCTTGCACACATAAAGAAAAGAAATAGGGTTGTGGATAGGGGTTTTCCTAGATCAAACCCCAATTTAGGAATTAACCTTGAATTAAATAATATAAATGGTGAAGTAAATGCTAAAGAGATATACCTCAGATCTGCAATAGCTAACAGAAAAATTGATGATGCACTTCTCTTTGAATGTAATCACAAATGTTGAATGTAATGACATGACAAACATATGAACTTGAAAAACTTAATCACACACACATGCTTTCATGAAGATTGATGCAACTTTACTCCACAATGCTTAAAGAAAGAAATGTTACCTTGAATCTTTGAAAATCTTTGATGGTGATTGCTTCATGGATACACAAATGCTAGGGTATGTGATGGATGTCAAAATGAATTGATAGGATGTCTTTATATAGGGTTCCCTAGGTAAATTACCAATTAGGGTGACCTCCAATGGTCGAGTGTAACCATGGGGACCGAAATCCATTGAGGAGATAAAGGGTCTACCCCATTTCAAATTGGGGCATGTTTAAGGGGCACCAGGGTGTTTTGGGGTGCCCTAGTCTAGGACCGAGGCACTCCATTCCCTAGTCCTCCAAAAAGAGGACTAGTAGATGAGAAATAGGAGAGGACAAGCTCTAGGGTGGGGCCCACCTAGTGGTGTCAACAAGTGACATCAAGGTTGGAGCAAAATGGGGCCAAAACGGACCTAGGGGGAATGAAAATGGGACACACTAAAGTAGGAGCGCAAACATGAGGTGTAAATTGGACTAGTTACAATTTACAATGCTACAATAGGTTCCTGCAACTACAATGAAAAATTATCTCTCTAAAATTTTGATAAGTCTTGTATGCAAAAAAAAATGCACAATTTGGCATTTGTCTCTTTTTGGCTCCAAATATAGATTTCTAATACTAGTGTTGTTTTCCATTGCAAGGCACATAAATATTCTATTATAATTTTCTTTTTAAGCACCCCTAAAAGATTTATCTTCTTTTCACTATAGAAAGGTAGGCAATGTTGTTTCTTTTTTTTTAATGTAATCTAGCATACATAATGTTTGTGAGACTTAACTTCCTCAATATTTTTAACTTCTTCAATATTATCTTGATTGATGACCTCTAATAGAGAAGCAATCAACTCAATATTTTTTTCTTAAACAATTTTTACATTTTATGCTTCTATACTTAACACCTTTGCAACCATTAATCATTAGGTTTTTAGCCCCACTCAATAGTTAGTCTATAGAAATATAACAATTATGTCTATAAAATCCATTGAATTCTAAATATTTGTTATCTCCATAGGTGTAGTAGATATTATTTTGGGAGTACAATGTCGTACTACATTGGAAATTGAGAAGAACTTCCAAGAACTAATCATGAGATTTTAATTAGAATGAATGAAAATTGAGCTAAGAGGGTTGCATGCAAAGTCCCATAGATGGCAAGCTCTCATCTAACGGAAAATTTTCTCAAGAAAGGAGTTGATGGATTCATGGCCCAATTATTTTCATTAGAATAATATCAATCAAATGCTACTACCCATCTAAATTTACATGTAACCATATATACGAAAAAGTTGGATAGAAAAGCTTGTTCAAGAGATGTTGGAGGCAGGAATTATCAGGCATAGCTAAAGTTCCTGCTCCTTGCCCATGGTTATAGTGTGTAAGAAGGATTAAATTTAGTGCATGTTCCCATATTATAGAGTTCTCATGTACACCATGAAAGATTAGTTTCCTATCCCATTCATTGATGATTTACAAGAGATTAATTTAATGGAGCTACATTTAAAAAAAAAAAAAAGATCTTAGAACAAGTTATCACCAAATTAAAATTAATGAAGAGGATATTCCCAACACAATATGTATGATTCATGAGGGTCATTATGACTTTTTTGGTGATTCCATTTACTCTTACTAATGCACGACCTACATTTTAAATTTTGATGAACTCCATCTTTAAGAAAATTTTGAGGAAGTTTGTATTAGCATTCTTTGATGATATATTGATTTATAGCAAGACATGAGAGGAAAATTTGCAACATGTAGATCAAGCATTACAAGTTCTCAAAGATCACTAGATTTGCGCTAAGACTTCCAAGTGTGCTTTTAGTCTCAAAGACATGGATTACTTGGAATATATAATTTCACATGGAGTAAAGGTGGATCATAAAAAAATTAAGATTATTATGAAATGGAATGTTCCAAAAACCACAAAAAATGAGGGATTCCTTAGGATTTACTTAGATAGTATAGAAGATTTATGAAGAATTATGGTTGTAAAGTACCACCCCTCACAAATTTTTCAAAAAAGTATTATTTTTTATGGATCAAGTTACCTAATGCAACATTTGGAAACTAAAGAAGGCTATGTATACTACTCTAGCTCGTGTCACTCTAAACTTCACCAAAGGTTTTACTATGTGTTGAAACCCCAAAATTTCAATACTTAGTATCCATGGCATGCCAGTCATCACCAAGATTTTGTATTTAAGATGATGAAAGGTTGAAGCTACATAAGTTTTCATTTTACCCAATATAAAAACCCCACATACTATATCCATTGTGCTTCAATCCTACATGAAGAATTCCTGATAGACCCAAGAAAGATCAGTAAAATAACCTCCACCAATTGACATTTCTTGTATATATCAAAATAGCTATTCCGATTTGATAAATCAATGTTAGACACCAATATCGGGATAATATTACTGAACGTGAGATCTTTACTACCCATTGGAATAACTAATAAAGGCAAAACAACAATTCTTTGTGATCCTGATGGAACAAACTATCTCGATATCACTACTTCGGTGTAACTATACCAAACAGGGCATATAGACGTCTATTAGAGTAACCACCAAAGGCAAAGTAGCAGTATTTTGTAATGCCAATAGAGTAAGTTATCCCGATGAAAGAAAATATAAAAGAATGTATTATGCAGGCTCATCGGAATAACTTCTGAAGTTGAAATAGCATATCAACAAGGTTTCAATTATTAAAACTATCCCAATGAAAAACAAATGGAACAATGTCGGGAGAATTATCTCGATTATGAACTCATGACAGAAGAAATCAATATCGGAGAAACCTATGGCAATAAAAGGAAAATGGATAAGGAATCCTTATAGGCATATGGATGGTCATCAAAATAGTTACTTCGATGGCATGCTTTTGGTTGGAATACCTCTATCAGGATAACTCACAACGAATTCAAAGGCGAAGCCTTCATCGGGATGACTTGTGAAGCCGGGAAGACAGTTTTTAGATATGTTGATAATGAAAGTAACATCGATAGGCATAATCCAAGATGTGTTCGGAATAGGTAACCCGAAGATCAAAATCAAACGGGTGGTTACTTATTGATATAACCCATGCCTAAATGATGTGAAAGAAAGACAGTTATAGAAAGCGCCGTATTTATCCGCAACGACTAGATTGTCAGAAAGGCACCATATTTAGAAACATCGACAGAAAGAGTTAAGCTGATGTCACATGTCATCAGAGCAATTCAAATTTTGAAAAGACTACCCCATTGATTTTCAAACTAGAACATTTATTGTTGCAAGAACAACATTCTCTAAGAAACACAATCCAAGATATTTTCGCACCAGAATTACGGACACATAGAGACAACATTGGAGTGGTAAAAAAAAAGGATAGTAAGAGCAAAAAGTAAGTATCCTGAGAAATTCCCTTGTGATTTCCTCAAGAAATTCATTGAATTGCTTGTGAAATGGAGAGTTCTAGTGGTTCTAGGAAGAGGCAAAAGGGAGAAACAAGCAAGGGAAAGGGGAAAAAACAAAGAACTGAGGAAACAAGTGTAGAGACCTAGGTAGAAGAGAGAAAATTAAATCAATATCTGTTAGACCAATTACCTGGTTCCACCCCTAAATCTAAGAGGTCTGCAGAATGGAAGTTGGAAGACAACTATGGTGATGTAGGAGATGTGTACACAACCATCAAAGGCTATGAGTTATTTATGTTCCACTATCATAGGCGTGAAGAGGCTGAGCCAATTTACAACTCGTGGAAATTGAACTTGGGAAAAATAGTTGTTCCCAATGCTTATGTTAATGTGGGTTTTCTAAAACTATTAGCATGAAACTATGATCCAAAAAGAGGGAAATTTAGAACCAGGATGGAAATCCCCATTTCTTTATATCTAGAGAGGCAATCTTTGAAGTTTTTGACCTACTTGGGGTTTATGATTATCCCATTGTCCTTGAGAAATTGTTCAAAGAATACAAAATGTTAGATACCACCTATGCAAGATGGAGATTTCCCTTTCACTTGCTTAATCCCGATGCACCATTGGAAATAGGGGTAGGTTTTGCATTTCATGTAAATTTGTTCAAAAATTATTTCAAGTATACATACTACTCGCTTGGTCAGTTTTTAGGGTTGAACACTCTAGATTTCATGAGGATAGAATCTATGATCATTGGAATGGATATTCAGTCCCTGAAAGCCACAAAATTTGACTTGCCACATTTGTAGCAAGGCAACTTGAGATGGGGCTTACATCTATCCAGAAAGATTCATCCCAGATCCACTTCCCACATTATTCCTTGCTGATGTATATGGTGTTATTTTACGACCAAGAATTAGGTCTTTGGCCTGATGAGATGAGGATAAGACAATCTAATAATGACAACCAACCTCTACCAGTCCAATTATCGACTTCAATATGGGACTACAGATTTGTTAGATCCAATTACATTCATTTCAAAGAATACTTTGTGAAAACTTTATACAAGTTTTATGATCACCCTTGAAATTTTGCACTCTCAGAAGATGTTAAAAGATTATTAAGGTCTGCAGACTTTCGAGGGCCTGAAACCTTTAAGAACAACTAGGGTGATTGGTATTACTTTTTTGATGTGACCATGATTAGAGTCTATGGCTTTGAAGGATATCCATTATTGTTGCCCAAGACAGTGATTGACAGAGTAGCATATTTAGAGATCATAAGTCAGATGGGAGATTCAAATCATATGCATTTAGGTTCACATCAAAAGTAGGCTTTTATGCCTGTAAACTTATGTGTTGGTGAATTCATTGTTAATGGGAGAGAAGGGCAAGAGCTCACATGAAGCAAACTAGTCAATTATGATATGAAGTTAGGTGCTCCAAGGAAGAACTTTGATCCTAAAGGATATATCCATTCAGCAAAGAAGAAACAGAGACTCAGTGATTATGAGCATATCCCATATATGAGGGATGACTTGATAAGAAATATGGATGAAAATGAGGTAAAATTGGCCATTGATAACCATAACAGGGAGATGGAGCAAAAGGCAAGGGAGAGGCAAACTATCAATGTATCATCTTCAGACAATGAGGAGTCATTAGAAGGGGATGAGGTTTCATTTGAGTAGTTGTCCAAAATGCTGATTGAAGAGCAAGTGTCACCTGTTAGGGATCCTGACATGAGTAAGTTATAATAAAAGAAGATCCAAGGCAATTGTCCTGTAAGGATTTTATATCTGATGATAATTTTATAAAATCTCACGAATTCATGTCTTTTTTGTATAAAGTAAAAGGAAAAGAAATTAGAGAAAATATTGGAGAGGTGAACACCTCTAATGAAAAATAATTATTAGCTACTCTAGAAAATGAAGTCAAACAGGAAATAGGCCAAATGACTCTTTAAAGAGGGAGAAAACTACTTGAAGATGCATGTATCCTGATCTTTCCTAGGTAGGATATGAATTCAACTTTAGTATTTGATATTTTTCTTCATAATATTGATGCAAAACATAAGTTATCTCTAGAAGGTGTGACCCAAGTATACATGGGGTCATTATATGACCCTCCCAAGCATTCTATGTTGACTTGGTCATTGTATCCTCCAAACAAAAAAACCCATAGTGATTGATACATTGAAGGCCTTCAAACATATCATGACCTTGAAGGTTGGTGAAACAGATCCCATAGTTACAGCTGATTTAGGGGTGGACATTGCCAAATTGAATAAGGCTTAGATTCAATTGTTGTTGAGGGAGAACAAGTTTGGTAAACTTGAAAATATCAGGTTGAATAAAGAAATTGATCATTTGAAGGAGATGTTGAAATAGAAGGAACCACAGAGACTTTTAATGTAAGCTAAGAGCTCACAACCTCAAACTAAGGCTAGTAAATTAAGAGAAGAGAATTATCAGCTCCAGGCTCAATTAAGAGAAGCCAAAAGTGGAGCCATGTCAGTGCTTATCCAAAAGAGGTTCACTAACTTGATGACATGGATGGACAAATACTAGGATGTATACACTAAGAACAAGACCATTATTGAGGAGCATGAAAGACTGGATGAATGACTACATGAGTGAATCAAAGAGTTACAAGATGAGGATGAGGCAAGTCCTGATACAGTGGAGAATTGTGAAAGATGGATGAAGACCCATAAGAAATATTTGGATGCACTGAAATCAGAGGGAGCCAATTTCCTCAATGACATATCAAACAAAATCCCACCCCTACTTAATAAATATGAAGAATGAAAGGGGAAGGTGGATTGGATTCAAGAATGCCAATAGGTGCTCAGGGATGCACTGAAAGCTGCCAAGAATGAAGATGCTAATAAGGTGGCAGAGTACATAGAAAGCATGGTGCTGATGGAGGTAGAGGCTCAAGATGCAATCCATGATTGTGATACTCGATATGATGAGAAATATTTGGCACATTTAACTAGTGGCATTTATGCTTAACTAGATGATTAGTTTCTTTTAAGTGTATAGTTTATCTCCAAAAGACCTTTTTTCAAAGGGTGTGACCCTTTGATATGTTATAAAGTACTCAATGTAATCATTTGCAAGTAGTAGAAGTTTTTAGCAAGTTTTTTGAAGTTTAAGTTTCAAGCAGTTTGATGTTTCAAGAACAAGACTTTTTGTCAAAGCAATATAGAGAAAATCAGTTTCCTTATTTGCAAATCGTGTTGTGGAATATTTCATTTTCAAATCAGTTCTATGTTATAATTATCCGTGGTTGATAATTACTACTCTAAGTCACCGTGTAAAGAAAATGTGTGTTGTTACATAGTTGGAGCATCAAGATACATCTGAGAATCGTTTTGCTTGTTGTGTCTTGTTTAATTGGTCTTTCATAAGTAAAGTTAAATTCAATTAAACCAACTGTGAATAACATCATACAATTATATAGCATTGGAGGTTGGGTAGTTGACAGATCCATCCAAGGGAGGGTTTAAAAATTGTCTTTAAGAGTTATACATAAAGCTTGCAAGTGAACGACTCTATTGCCTAGAAGAAATAAGGCACTGGTCTAATTACATACAAATTTCAATTAAAATCACTTATCCATACTTTTTCAGTTTCATTTTTATGTTACTAGGAGATATAAGTAGAAGTTAGAAGGAAGGATAGTTTGGAGATCATATAGTAGGAGTTGGATTTAAGCAAAAGATAATCAATTAGAAAAGATAATCAAGAAGTAGGAGAAGTTAAAACAATAAGGATAGTAAGATAATTTATCCCAAAACATATGCCACTTTGAGATAAACAATAGAGGTAGAAAGTACAATATACATATCTGCTATAAAAATCACCAAGTAAGAAGATCAGTTGGTGAGTAGGTACACCCGCCTAGGTTTTGTAGAGCTTGAAGTGAGGGAGTTAGCAACCTATAAAGGTCCACTCTATTAGTTGGCCAAATCAATTGGAAGGTTCGAAGATAGGATCAGGCATAACCTTAGAACTTTTCCAATCTGTTGATTTGAGGACCAATACTATGGAATGTTATACTTCAAGAAATGGTATAGGAGTGATTATCATGCAAGACAGTCAACCCATTTCTTTTGAGAGTTTTCAATTAAATGGTAAGAATCAACTCAAAGCTATCAACGAGAAGAAAATGCTAGCTATTTTTCATGCATAGACAATGGAGGCATTATCTAATGGGTAGACACTTCAAAGTTAAGACAAGTCATGATAGCCTAAATTTATGTTTTGAACAAGACTATCTTCTAAAGAGCAACAAAAATGGGTCATTGAGATGTTGGAATGTGACTTTCAAATTGCATATAAGAAAGAGAAGGAAAATGTTGTGAAAATGCACTATCTAGGAAGGATGAGAAGGTTTAAATTTTATTATGCATTGTCTCAATATTACAAGAAAATTGGGTTGTAGAAGCCAAAGTAGAGTAGAAAAATGATGTCGCTACAAGTAATCTCATTCAATAATTACAGAGTGATCTTGGTAGTTTAGATAAGTTTTGTTGGAAGGGAGATAATTTGTGGTATAAAGAGTGATTGAACCTCTACAATAATTTTACTCTCAAATAAAAGATTCTCATAGAGCTTCATGCATCTCTAGTCAATGGTCATTCAATATTTTTGAAGATATATCATTGAGATAAGAAAGACTTCTTTTGGAAAGGGTTGAAAGGGGATGTTGAATTTTATTTTTTGAATGTTTATTCTATCAAAGAAATATAGGGGAGTTAATCAAGGCCCCTAGTCTCTTGAGCTCTTAGTTATTATTAGTCAATGTTGGGAAACGGATGTTCATGGACTTCATCACAAGGCTTCCAAGATCTGGAGGTAAAAATGTGATCACGAGGGTCATGAATTGCCTCACTAAATATACATATTTCATTATATTATTGCATCCTTTTCCAACAAGTACAATGGAAAACATATTTTTAGAGAATATAAAAGCTACATGGTACACCTAAGGTAATTATCAATGACTATGATCTTAGTTTTAGAAGTAAGATTCAGACAAATTTATTCTCATGTTTGGGTACTCAATAGGCTCATATTTATTCATACCATCCTTAATCTAATTGGAAAATTGAGGTTGTTAATAATTGTTTGAAGGATATCTATGTTGTTTCACTTGAAATAAGTAGTCTCAATGGGTGAATTGGCTATGACTATCAGAATGGTGGTATAACAATTCCTTTCATAGTTCATAAAAAATATCTCCACAAATGGATGAACATCATAGTGAAAGAAGTTGGGAAGTTGGGAAGTGGATTTTCTTAAGATTGAAACTCTACAAGAAAATCTCAATGAAGCAATAGACAAAGAACAAAAAATTGTCTCCAAAATATTATGACCCATACCTGTTGGGAAAATGGTGTCTCAACCTTGCATTTATATTATGGTTAATATTTATAGTAAGTTTTTGTTTGAGCATGAAATAGTGTGAAATCTCCCCAAAGCTTATGGTTGGCTAGATGAGCATGCTGGTAAATTTTCGTCACAAGATCATAGCTAGTTTTGAAGATATTAAAGTTTTTGTTTTTGGAGGGTGCGAGGAAAGGTTTAAATTTAATTTTGAGGACTTTAGAGAATCTGAAATACCCTAAAAAGTGGGTGTAAATTATGTAGTAGTTTATGAGGTGATAGAGAAATTTGTGACATTTTCGACACTTCAAACGGTTCGTCAATTGGACACATGGTTCACAAGTTATGACCTCCGAAAGTTTGTACTCCTGAAATAGGAAATATAAATTGCATCGGACACATAAATGAGTTGTAAAAGGGATGAACATATGTTGATGTGTGTTTTGACACATCATAGGGCATCTAGAATGTAGATAAGGCCGGCTCTACTTTATTGGATGGTTTAAGCCCATTGTTTTGTAATATTGTTTGACTGTTTCTTCTATTGTATCTCCTATATATGAGGTGCGTGAGATAGAGGTTGTGTGTAAGAGTCTTATGGCTATTGAGATACCTCTGAGTCTCTGATTAGTGGTACTCCTATGAAGAGATTTGTCTACAAGTATATTGTAATCTGTTATTGATTATTGAATAATATATTGAGTCGCTTGTGGAGTGTGGGGTTTTTCTCCCAAAAGGGTTTTCCCCATGTAAATCACTATGTTGCTGTGTTGTGGTATGCATGATATTTTGTTTATTTTGGTTAAGTTTATGTAACTATTGTAATGATCTGTAAAAGTTTTTGCATTGCCCTCCTCTCAATGTTAGTGTTGGAAGTTGTTTCGCTACTTAACTTCCTTACAAGAGGTATTAGATCCTGATCACCTTTGGTTTTAGTTGTGGGTTGTTGGGTTGTTTAAACTAATCCATATTTGAGTGGGAGCTTGTGCAAAAGACACTTTTTGATCTTGTTTGTAGGAATTTTCAAATGGCAAGTTCATTAGGGAGAATAGAGGTCGAGAAATTTAATGAAAGTAATTTTGAGACGTGGAAGCTAAAGATGGAAGATATGATAGCAGATCGAGATCTGTGGGATGTTGTTGATGCAATGTCCAAAGACCCTCAAATCCTACTGCAGTTGCTCAATATGATGTTATGGACCGTAAAGCCAAGGGTATAATAAGACTATCCTTGGAAGACTCTATTTTGATCAATGTCCATGAAGAGAATACTACAAAGAAGTTATGGATGAAGCTTGGTGAAATGTATCAAGCAATATCCTTATTGAATCAGATTTTCTTGAGGAAGAAATTGTATTCCTTGAAGATCGACGAGGGTGGATGAAATGTAGACCACCTAAAAGAATTTAATATATTGGTGGCTCAATCAATATCTGTTGGTGTAATGTCCCCATTTTTGGAGAGGAATTAATTAATTAATTAAACTAGTTAAGTTGTCCAAATTATTATTATTTTTCATGGATAGCTTAATTAATTATTTTAATTAATAATATTAAGTTAATTATTTATAAAGTTATTGAATAAATTAAAAATTAAAATATGACTTTATATTTAATTAATTTAATACAACGACTTAATATTATATCATAAAATCACTTCTAGAAGCTTCTAGAGATGGATTGGAAAAAAATATAAAGGGAGATCTAGTTGAAGCTTCAAAGTAGCTTAGGTTATTGATCTGGATATTGATTGGGTTTTGTGGAACCAAGGGGTTTCTGCAGATCTTCATCTTTGGGAACGAAAACTCCCATAGATAGCATAACTAATGGAGTGAAAGATCTTCTGAAGGGTTGTAGCTAAGAGTGGGAGACAACTCAGTCTTCCATATTGAGCTTATTGAGTTGCTACTTATCCATGGTGGTTGAAATTCATGGTGTTTTCAGATTACCATCTTGGTCATCCTAAATACATCAATTCCCTTTGAAGTAAGAAGGTGATCCTATTGAAGACAATTAGAAGTGGGATTTGTGAGTTTGCTGATCAAATTTCAGATTCGAGACAAAATCATAATTTCTACCCCAAACCCACGACTTGGTTCATATTTCATTATAAGGGCATCAAATCATCCTCATGAAGGCAGTGATAGCATTGGTGAAGGAAGGCGATACTTTTTGGAGAGACTTTGAAGGAGTATTTAGAGAGAGATCAACGACAAACTAGTTTGAAGTAAAATCGTAGCAGTCCATCCTTTCCCTTCAATTTTGCTCATAGATTCTATATTGGCATCAAATCACATCAAGAGGAGTAGCGCTACACTTGAGGATTTAAAGTGATCATTTTGGAAGAAGAAATTGAAGGCTAGTAGCTGATCTTCATATATTATCAGACCTTCATTGCTACAACAGGGGTAATTTAGTTGTAGGCTTGATTTGGTAGATTGGTGGTTTCATAATTCATGGTATTGCTTGCTTCTTCAACTATCCAACAAGACGATTTCTATCAGGTGCATTTGACATCATTCTATGTACTATTTTCAAATAGTTGTAATAACCATAGCTTCCAATGTCCTCAAAAAATTCTGAGTAATAAGTGGGTTGAGTTTTGGTCATTAGTATTGTCATTGTAAGGAACCTATTGATCATCGTTTTGAATAAGGAAGAACAAGATTGCATTCTAATTGTTGTCACGAAGATTTTCACCTGATGCAAGCATGAAATTCTTGCAATCCCATGAAACATGGGACTACTCTCAAGTTGTGGGTATCCTATAGGGAGAGTATACCTCCATATTATAGGTCAACTTCCTATTTGATCACCTAAAATTAACTAAAAAATGTCTGGAAAAGGGATAGGAAGTGTAGCGTCATAAATTCTATGCACTTGCTAGGGTGGTACAATTTCACACCTAGTTTAGCACCCGCCTTGGTGCATTTTACATTTTGCATTGCATTTCTCCTTTAGCACTTAATTAATCAAATTAATTAGGTCTAAGGTCCTATTTCATCATCCTCTGCATCATAAAGTTGGGCCCTTTCGTTAAAGCGTGCCCTTTTCATTTTATTCCTCCAATACATAACTCAATCAAAAACCCTAATTAAGTCCTATTTTGAGCCTGGGGGCTTGGTTTCGGGGGTCAAAACATCTCGAAATCACCTGTAACTTTGAGATTCTCTCTAAAATCATCATATCCGATGACCTTGAAAATTTGGTGAAAAGTTGTCGGGACCGTGGCGCCCAGAGTGCACATGGTCCCGAACATTTTTCCCAAAATTTTAGGAGCACAATCCAATCATAAAATAAAGCTTAACCCCAAGAAATTGGTGGGATATTCAATCTCTAGGTCGGCCAAAAGATGAAATTACGACCTAGGGTTTCATACATAAGAACTCTCTTTCTTCATTTGAAAGGATTCGATTTTTGTTTTCAAGAACCTCATATGTAGCGAAAGAGCAGATCTTTGAAGACTTCAACAACATTCAACATCCCTCTATCAAGCATTTATCAATTTCATTCATCCATTTAGGGCTTGGAAGACATTGAAGAACAATAGGAGATTATCGACTGAAGATTGGCTTGTACTCCTCCCTTGGGGGTTGGGTATGATTTCATGTTGTTTTCATGTCTTTGCATAAGCTTCAATATATCCTTTATTCATACTTTAGATCACTTTGCATCTTGATTTAGAGCATTTACATTGTCATTTACAAGCAATTAGGGTTTACTTTCTAGGTTGCTCTAGTTTGCTTGCTTGCATTTTAGGACCTTGCACACACACTAGGTCTGCACACACAATACATTTTACAATACAACTTGGCTATTCATGGAGGTGGAAATCACCGAAGCGAGGGTTTGACTAAGGCAAGACCCTATATAGCCGCCCATACCCTTTTCAGATATAAGTGCAGGTTTCGGGACTCGGATGACGCCGCAGGTGACAGATCCGGGAAAAGCAGGTCGAGACAACACTCCACACCAAATTGCAGAATAAAAGACCTGGACAGGGGCGTGGGGCACCCTAGTCCCTGGGATAGAGGCACTGGGCACCTTGGTCCTCCTGACAGACAGCATTTCCAACAATTTCTAGAGTGCAAGATAGCAGTTTCAGGAGCAGTTTCTGGCACTGTATCAGGACAATGGCACCCGCGCCCCCATCCCGAACATTTTCAATTAGATTTTGACTCTGAGTATGCATCTGCATTCCTATTTCATCCTTGTATTTACAGCTGTTCACTATTTAATCTCAATTCTGCAATCTTGTTATTCATTTGTACATGCATTTTGGGATTAGGACTTGAACTTGCATCATTTTATCTTTCAATTTCAACAAAGGAATAGAAATCCTAATAGGTAGCCCGTGGCTCTCTCTTTCACAAAAAGAAGTAGCCAATTGTGTGATACCTCTAGGCTCTTTTGTATTCCGTAATGTGTGTCAAAAGGTAGGATTAGGGCATGTTAACCTAGTCTCGCTTTTTCCCCTACACATTTTGGTGAACCCGACGTGAATCTATCATTGCTTCCTCTTGCATTGCATTTGTTAGATCTAGATCTAGATTTAGTGTGTTTTCATTTCATTTTCATTAAAAAGAAAAAAAAAAGTGTGTTTCTTTGCATTGTGTGTTTAAATTTTATGCAACCTTTATTTCAAAATGTCAGATTTTTATTTGCAAAATGTTCATGCTTTTGATGATTATTATGAGTATAGCCAAGATGAATTAGATGAAGTTTTAGATGAGTTTTTGAACCCTAAAGATGCCAAACCTTCATTTTACCAAAAACTCATAAACCTTGTTACTATGCCATTTAGATGTGATGAGAAAGATAAGTCGAATGGTTCCTCTCAAGGGTACATTCCTATCAACTCTTCCACTGAATCTAGTAACATGGTTGTGTTTAATAATCCCCTCTATGAGGAGATGTCTCCTTTTGAATCAAAAGATAGACCTTTTAATCGATATGATCATGCTTTGTTGGATGATGCTCTTGATGACTTTGTGGCTTTATCGAAATCTTTAAATAAGAACAAGACTTCTAAATTGGTTAACATGATAAACCTGAATGAACATAATAAGCCTCTCTTTGAAGTCCAAGGTGCTTATCCTTCTCCCAACTTTCAAGTTCCTAAATCACCTTTCCTTACTATCCAAGGAGGGTATGATCATGATTCCTTTCGTACTTCGAATAAACCAATCATCATTGTGCAGGGAAGAAAACCTATAAGTCCTTATAGTTATGCCAAGCAATTAACTAGAGAGAGTTATCATGCGGTTGCCCATACTTATCACACCAGAAATAATAGGCAGCCTAATCCTCCTCCCGTTATTCCAGTTTCTCTTCCTAATCCTCAACCAATTCTTCCACAAGCTCCCCGTATTTCACAAGCTATGGGTAAGGAATATGATCTCATAGAACAACTTAAAGCTACCCCTGCTAAGATATCCCTTTGGGATTTGATTCAAACTTCTTCCGCTCATCATGGAATGTTACAAGATGCCTTGAAAGATTTGAATGTTCCTCCACCGAATACATCTAGTAATATAGCATCTTTAGTTAACTCTGTGATGAATCCTAAGGCTCAAATTGTGTTTACCCAAGATGAGTTGCCTACTAGTGAAATTCAACATCAATATGATCCCTTGATGATTGTGGTTATCATGAAAGACACTGCTATAAGACGAACACTAGTAGATAATGGCTCTGGCCTTAATGTGTGTAGCATTAATCTATTGCATAAAATGAATGTGGATACATCTCTCATTGAGCCTGACTCTCGTCCCATTCGAGGCTTTGACAATGTGGCTAAGACTTCCTTAGGTATTATCACCTTACCTCTCACAGTGGGGCCTGTTACTTTGCCTACTCCTATCCATGTTATGTCAGGAAATTTAACATACAACTTGTTATTAGGGAGGCCTTGGATTCACAATATGCAAGCTGTCCCCTCTACATTGCATAGACAAGTTAAATTTATCTATAACAATAAGACATATACCTTGATAGGTGATACTAATTTCCAAGCTTGTCTACAAACATCTACTTCCAAAGGAGGTTCTTCTAAGCCATCCTCATCTAGTGATGACTCTTTAAACAAGATACCTATCGATGAATCTTCACTCTCTGATGATCAAAATTCTTTGGATGAGTCTGGAGCTCCTGAAGAAGATTCTTCTCGACTTGAATCTACACATAAGAAAGATTTTGATTCTGAGAAGGTTCTCGCAGAAGATGATTGGGGATCTCTTGATTTCAATCCCACCTTTGTAGGTGAATATAAGGTTCCTTCTAGAGAGCTTAAAGTTGAAAAGAAGGAAGAAGCTAAAAATTAGTCAATCTTACCTGAACCTATGAGTAATAATTTTGTGGCCGCTTCTCAAACTTCTTCTCCTCACACCTCTAATTATGAAGAGTTTGATTCTTTGTCTTATGAAAAACCACCTTCTCTTTCTGAAATGGCCGATCGTTATGGTCGTGGTTTTTGCATTTTTGCTAAGCATGGGTATCATGGAAATGGTTGTGGCGCTCATGAACAAGGGATGAAGGTTCCTCTAGAGACTAATTTTCACAATTATGCCTTTGGACTTGGCTATAATCCCTGCAAACGCACTAAAGCTTCTAAAAGACCATGCATTAGTGTTAATGCTATCTCTACATCTCTATCAATGCAACACCCTGAGTATATTGATGGGGATCCTTCATGTGCCTATGCTTTGGATGTCTTCCCTACCGATGATGCTTTAGCTGAATTCTTGGGAGCCTATGACACTCTTCCTCGTTATCATCACAATAGGGGACTCCCTTATTGTTTGAACACTGAAGCCTATTTTGGAAAAGAGATCGATAATGATGAGATTGTGAAAGAATTCCCTTAGTTAAAGGATACTCCTCAACAAAGTAATCTTCTTATAAGTGACACCACTGATGTTAAGATGGATCCTTGCAATAAAGAGAAAGTTATTAAAATTGGAAAATGTTTGGATGAAGAGGAACAAAAACAATATGAAGATTTATTGCATGAATTCCCCAAGATCTTTGCTTGGACATACTCTGACATGCCTGGTATAGATCCTAAGATTGTTACTCATAACATTGTCTTAGTTCCTGATGCTAAGCCCGTGAAACAAAAGATTCAAAAAATGAATCCTAAGGTGGCTCTGCTTGTTAAGGCTGAGATTGAAAAATTATTGGAGGCTGGATTTATCCGCCCTATTGACTATTCCCCATGGATTTCAAACATTGTCGCTGTGGCTAAACTAGATAACAAAATAAGAATGTGTACCAATTTTCGAGATTTAAATAGGGCTTCTTTAAAAGATGATTTCCCTCTTCCAAACATTGACATGATAGTTGATTCTACAGCAGGACATGCCTTGTTATCCTTCATGGATAGTTTTTCAGGATACAATCAAATTTTCATTAACCCTCAAGATCAATTCAAAACCACTTTCACCACTCCTTGGGGTACATTTTGTTGGATAATGATGCCTTTTGGACTTAAAAATGCCGGTGCAACTTATCAACGAGCGATGACCCTTATCTTCCATGATTATATGCATAAGATTTTAGAGGATTATGTTGATGATATTTTAGCCAAATCCATTCTTCGCATAGATCACATTAAAATCCTTCGTCAAATCTTTGAAAGAGTTCGTAAATATCACATGCACTTGAATACCCGAAAATGTGTTTTCGGTGTGGATAGTGGAAAACTATTAGGATTCATAGTTTCGCATCGTGGGATCGAGGTGGACACTAAGAAAATAGATGCTATTGTCAACATGCCACCTCCTAGAAATGTGTCTCAACTTAAAAGCTTACAAGGAAAGATTCAAGCTATTCGTAGGTTTGTATCTCATCTTGCAGATCGTACCTTTCCTTTTACTCAACTTCTCAAAAAGAATATCACTTTTCAATGGAACGAAGATTGTCAGCAAGCATTTGAAGATTTAAAAGTGTATTTGGCTAGTCCTCCTATTCTTCAACCTGCCGAACCTTCTAAACCCTTCCTTCTATATACAGCTGCTTCCTCTCATGCTCTCGCAGCATTGTTGGCACAACATGATAAAGATGGTAAGGAATGTCTGGTTTATTACATAAGTCATACCTTACTCGATTATGAGACCCAATATTCTGCGATAGAAAGACAATGCTTGGCCTTTGTGTTTGCAACTTAGAAATTGAGACATTATCTTTTAAATTTAGAAGTCCACGTCATGGTAAAGTTTGATCCTTTGAAGCATCTTTTCTCTAAAACTGATTTATCAGGACACCTAGCTAAGTGGGTTATGATATTAACTGAATTTGACCTTAAATTTGTTTCACAAAGAGCAATTTAAAGGACAAGCATTGACCGATCACTTAGTTGAGGCCCCTTCACCTTTCTCCTTCCCTAATTCTGAGTCTTTCCCCGATGACTTCATTCTTTCTATAGAGAAAGATAAAACTTGGGAATTATACTTTGATGGTTCTAAGTGTCGTACGGGATCGGGGGTAGGTGTTGTTCTGATTTCTCCTACAAGGAAATCTATTCCCTTATCCTATCGTCTAAATTTCTTGTGTACCAATAACATTGCTGAGTATGAGGCTCTTATAGCGGGAATAAAAGCAGCCTTAGCTCTGAACATAAAACACATACATATTTATGGAGATTCGCAATTGATTATAAGACAAGTAACAGGACTGTATCAAGCAAAACAAGACAAATTATCACAATATAAAGATCTTGCTATCTCTTTATTACAAAAATTTGATTCTTATACCATGGAACCGGTTCCTTGAAAAGATAATCGACATGCGGACGCAATGGCATGTGTGGCCTCTCTTGTATCTTTAGAGGACCCTGTGGTTGATCTTAAATTTGTTATTCACAACCTTATTTCTCCAGCTATTGTAGACGATTCTAGCTTGGTAACATGTTGTGACTTTGTAGATTCAGACGAATGGTATTCACATATCGTAAGATATTTGACCGATGGTACCTTTCCTGATTCCGCCAATAGGAACACTAGGGCTAGAATCCGCAAGCTGTCTGCTAGATATATCATTCTTTCTAATGTCCTTTACCGAAGGGGTTATGACGGTCTTCTCCTTCGCTGTCTTAACAAATTGGAAATCCCCGACTCTTAAAGAGGCACATTCAGGTGTTTGTGGGGGGCATTTCGGAGGCAAATCCTTGGTTGAAAGATTACTTCATATGGGATACTATTGGCAAACTATGTAGAAGGATTCTTTTTCATTTGTTAAGAAATGTCATCAATGTCAACAACACAATAATCTGATTCATGCTCCTGCCCAGAACTTCGTTCTCAAGTAGCTTCTTGGCCTTTCTCCGCATGGGGTTTGGATCTCATTGGTAAAATCTCTCCTCCTTCATCTCAAGGACACACCTTCATTATAACTGCAACAAATTACTTTACGAAGTGGGTAGAAGCTATTCCCCTTCGCTCTACTACTACTGAAGTGATTTGTCAATTTCTTCTAGAAAACATCATTTCTCGATTTGGGATACCTTCAACTATAATCTCAGATAATGGGACATCATTTAAGAACAAGGACGTGAAGAAATTCCTTGAGAAGTATCATATCAAACATCGATTTTCTACACCATACTATCCTCAGTCAAATGGTCAGGCTGAATCATCCAATAAGATAATTGAACAAATTCTTCGCAAAACCGTGAATAAGCATGGTAAGGATTGGAGTAATCAGCTAATCTATGCTCTTTGGGCCTACCGAACGAGTGTACGAATTGCTACAGGAACTACTCCTTATAATCTTGTTTATGGTGCTGACGCTATTATGCCTTTAGAGTTAGAGATTCCATCACTTAGGGTTTCTCTCAAAGGTATAGTAGATGATGACTCTTATAGAGAACAACGACTTCAACAGCTTGAGATGCTTGATGAACAGCGTATAAACGCTCTTGAGCATATTCAAGCGTATCACAAAACTCTACAACGAAGCTATAATGATAAGGTTATTCAACGTTCCTTCTCAGTAGGTGACTTAGTCCTCTATGAGAATCAGCGCAATGTGAATGCCTTACCATACATCGTTATTGAAGATTATGGATCAGGTGCTTACAAAATAGTGGATGTAGATGGTACGCCTCTTAAAGAACCTATCAATGCTATGCACTTGCGTAGATATTATGCTTAATTCTTCATTCCTTATTTATTTTCTTTTCAGTCTTTCAACATTGGGTAATATGTTAGTATCTCCTAATTAGAGCAAAATAGAATTAAATGTTATGGTGTTTAATCTATATTGCTTCGTTCTTGACAAGCGTGTCTCCTTACTTTATAGTTTGTCTTGAATTCATTTATGTAAATTGTAAAATATTTACATTTCCATTATGCTAGCATATTATAAAATGTCTTATGCGTTAAGTAGAATCGTATCATGTTGTATTTAATTAAATCACACTAGTTATATGATTCTTAGACTTAATGCATATTTCTTCCCTATCATCAATGTAGTACTTGATTAAATATTTTAATTAAGTCACACATATATCAATTTAATCATGGGGCATTGAGAAATCAATCACATGGAAATTAAATCCTGAACATACATGTACATCTACCAAATGTATTAGATTTAATCAAAGCAAAATATACATTGTTTTAAGCATTAAAGATAACACATTTGAGACAAAAAAGAAGCATGTATATATATATATATATATATATATATATGTGGATCGTATACAAATATAGGTCATTATACATCCAAAATATGACCTATCCTACATCATAAAATCATCTCCTATCCGTAGGGCTGGTGGCTGGAGAGTGACGACTAGATGCTCCCTCCTGATCCGGCTGTGCAGGTGGACCCATAGGTGTGTAGCGCGATATAGACCGCGAGTGACTTCGAGAGGAACTCCTACGATCCCTATCCATAAGGATTGCGTGATAGGAGGAAGCCTCAGCCTGAGCTGCTGCTAGATCTCGCTATGCCTGCTGAAGGTTCTCCGATAGAACTCTCTCTCTCTCCCTCCATATGTCTACCTATACTCGGAATGGGGAAAACAAGTCCTCATGCCGACCCGCGTTCCCCTGAGGCCTATAAGCAATCTGTGAGGAACTGGGGATTTGTGCCATCGTGGAAATGTTTTTCACTGCTTGCTGAATCAGGGAATGCCACTCCTGCACATTAGCTGTAGCAGTAGAACAGATTTTTGTATTAGTACCGTTCTATATCATCAAAACATTAATCAATCAATATAAACTTACTATACCTAGATCTCCCTCACGCCAGTAGGGATCATGATATGGTAGCATTTGTGACTGGGAACTACTAGGCTCCCCTCGCTCGAATAATCTGTGCATGATGGGTGTAGGCTGGACGGTACTAGAAACAGGTCTCCGTATTGCCTCGTGTTCCCCCTTTTGGGGAATAAGAGGAGGATCCAGATCTATGGTATCATCTCCTGAATGGTGGGGAGTTGCATCTGACCCCTCCTCATCATCTCTATCCTCCTCCTCCTCTTCGTCCTCATCCTCATCCTCATCCTCGTCTGCATCCTCACCTGTATCCTCATTCTCCTCATCTCTATCTGTGTCCTCCTCCTCCTCCTCCTTGGCACTAGGCTGATCTCCTGTGGGTGGATCAGGATCTCCTACCTCCTCATGACCCTCTCCCTCCTCTGGCTCCTCTGACCTAGATCCCTGGTCCTCATCTCGGTCTCCATGTCTCCATGGGCCTGGATGGCCTGTCGGGTGATCTGGTGGAAAGATAGGCCCTGGGTATGATCTCATAAACCATGAGATATACCTGCGCTATGCTCCAGGCTCTGCAGAGTAATCATTGACCACATCCTGATCAGATCCCTCTATATCTGTAGTCTCGATGTCATCTATCGTCGGCCTCGCTACTGCTCTAGGTCTGGGAAGGACTCGTGAGTGTCGAGTATAGATGGGCACATCGGCTGGAACACACTGCTCTAGCCCAAACTGCCTCCATACTCGGTCAAAGTAGAATGGGACTATGATATGTGAATATCATCCCCGCAGTAGGCGGTTCCTCTGTAAGCATGCTAACTGTCTCTCCATCCCATCCCATCTGTGCATCCGTAGATAGGGTCTCCATACTGTCACCTCGGCTGTCAATCTATCATGAATCACTCTCTAATATAACAGATCTCCAAATCTCCACTCGCTGGTAAGTGGATAAGCAAACACCCTAGGTTGCTCGCTAGCCATACTCATCGGAAAACCGACAGGCCTGGTGCATGTGAAGTGCTCAAATATCCACACCTGCAGAAGTGTGCATGTCATCAAGCTGCAACCCTATCCAAACACATACTCCTCAAGGTCATGATAGAGATGTGCAAGCATACTCTGACCCCAAGCATATACTCTCTTGTGTCTCTCCATAGCTTTGATGCACCATGTGAGACCCCCATGCATATGTGTACCTCGCCCATTAGGGCAGACGGCTAGTGCTATGATGGCAATCATAAGGCATCTCACAAGGGGCACCTCTCCTGTAGGATGTAAGAGCCAGCTAACCATGATGCAACCTCTCGTCTCGCTCGGCATGACTCTCCCTATGCAATATACCTGCTCTCTTTGATGGTCATCCGCCGACTGATCAATCGCGTATGTCACAGTAGCTCCTCTGATAGGAAGACGAAGTATGCCGTACACATCCTCAAGTGTAACCGTCAGCTCTCCTACTGGAAGATGGAATGTGCATGTGTCAGGATCCCATCGCTCCATCAATGCCATCAGCATCGCAGGATGGAACCGAATGGCTGGCATGAGGATTGCATACCATAATCCCATGATCGACAATGTGTCTCTCTCTGCCTGAGTCAGCTGGGGAATCTGATCTCACAAACTACAAAGAATCTATCTTGCCGTATGCTCTCTCATGTATGGGAGACCCTGCAACACAAAAACATAACTATAATCAGTACTCAATCATCAAAATCATTCATGCAAACTATCGAACATCGTATGCTAACCTTGACATCCCTCGCCATGTCTTGATTGGGACCATGGCACCCTGTCAGGGACCATGGCGCCCTGTCAGGGACCATGGCACCCTGAAGGGACCATGGTGCCCCTCAGGGACCATGGCACCTTGGGTGGGGCCCAGGGTCAGATTCCAGGGCCCGCAAATGATCACAAAAAGTCAAATGCAGAAAATCAAAAGTCAACGTTCAGTCAACTCACCTCATCCAGTGGCTCGTCGTCGATCACGACCTGGCGCAAGATCTCAATCCTCATGGGACGCTCTGGTCATCGTGAAGGCATGATGATGGCTATGTGGGCTCCGCTGCAATGAATAGTATTCTGAAATCAACAAAGTGACAAATGCAAATGTCACTTTCAAAGTATATACTTTCATTCCTTTACATTTACTTTCAAAACCCTAATTTTCCTCTATCACTCATTTCATCATAACTTGAGTTTGGGAGATGCGATTTTCGAGCCGTTTGTTGCGTGGGAATCATATTTTCATTCCCCTACTCTCGAGATGTTCCAAAAAGTGCTCTGATGAAGCCTATTCAGTGAACATCCCTCATCAATACTCTCGTACACAATTTGTCGTAAGTAAACATGCTACCCTGTTTCACCTCCCTAATAAGCAAGTCGAAACAGGGGGGGGCATACAGCTACTCACAAATTTCATCACTTTCCTTAGTAAGCATTAGGTGATTTTGTGATCTAACATGTGTTTTGTAGGGTGCGGTTCCTAACTGTGTACTGCAGATACCGCTGGGGGCTTCGTCCGACAACTTATGGATATATCCTTTTTCAAATGATGTTTACTTTTCTATACTTTAGCTTGCATATGCATGTAGTACTCATATGACTGCTAAAGTGGGGGCTAAATGTAGCATCATAAATTGTATGCACTTGCTAGGGTGGTACAATTTCACACCTAGTTTAGCACCCGCCTTGGTGCATTTTACATTTTGCATTGCATTTCTCCTTTAGCACTTAATTAATCAAATTAATTAGGTCTAATGTCCTATTTCATCATCCTCTACATCATAAAGTTGGGCCCTTTTGTTAAAGCATGCCCTTTTCATTTTATTCCTCCAATACATAACTCAATCAAAAACCCTAATTAAGTCCTATTTTGAGCCTGGGGGCTTGGTTTCGGGGGTCAAAACATCTCGAAATCACCTGTAACTTCGGGATTCTCTCTAAAATCATCATATCCGACGGCCCTGAAAATTTGGTGAAAAGTTGTCGGGACCGTGGCGCCCAGAGTGCACATGGTCCTGGACATTTTTTGCGAAATTTTAGGAGCACAATCCAATCATAAAATAAAGATTAACCCCAAGAAATTGGTGGGATATTCAATCTCTAGGTCGGCCAAAAGATGAAATTACGACCTAGGGTTTCATACATAAGAACTCTCTTTCTTCATTTGAAAGGATCTGATTTTTGTTTTCAGGAACTTCATATGCAGCGAAAGAGCAGATCTTTGAAGACTTCAACAACATTCAACATCCCTCTATCAATCATTTATCAATTTCATTCATCCATTTAGGGCTTGGAAGACATTGAAGAACAATAGGAGATTACCGACTGAAGATTGGCTTGTACTCCTCCCTTGGGGGTTGGGTATGATTTCATGTGTTTTCATGTCTTTGCATAAGCTTCAATATATCCTTTATTCATGCTTTAGATCACTTTGCATCTTGATTTAGAGCATTTACATTGTCATTTACAAGCAATTAGGGTTTACTTTCTAGGTTGCTCTAGTTTGCTTGCTTGCATTTTAGGACCTTGCACACACACTAGGTCTGCACACACAATACATTTTACAATACAACTTGGCTATTCGTGGAGGTGGAAATCACCGAAGCAGGGGTTTGACTAAGGCAAGACCCTATATAGCTGCCCATACCCTTTTCAGATATAAGTGCAGGTTTCGAGACTTGGATGACACCGCAGGTGACAGATCCAGGAAAAGCTGGTCGAGACAACACTCCACACCAAATTGCAGAATAAAAGACCTGGAAAGGGGCGTGGGGCACCCTGGTCCTGCCAGGACAGGGGCACTGGGCACCCTGGTCCCTGGGACAGAGGCGCTGGGCACCCTGGTCCTCCTAACAGACAACATTTTCGACAATTTCCAGAGTGCAAGATAGCAGTTTCAGGAGTAGTTTCCGGCACTGTATCAGGACAGTGGCACCCGCGCCCCCGTCCCGAACATTTTCAATTAGATTTTGACTCCGGGTATGCATCTGCATTCCTATTTCATCCTTGTATTTATAGCTGTTCATTGTTTAATCTCAATTCTGCAATCCTGTTATTCGTTTGTACATGCATTTTGGTATTAGGACTTGAACTTGCATCATTTTATCTTTCAATTTCAACAAAGGAATAGAAATCCTAATAGGTAGCCCATGGCTCTCTCTTTCACAAAAAGAAGTAGCCAATTGTGTGATACCTCTAGGCTCTTTCGTATTCCATAATGTGTGTCGAAAGGTAGGATTAGGGCATGTTAACCTAGTCTTGCTTTTTCCCCTACATAGGAAGATATGTAGAAAAATGAAAATACTGCTAATAAGGTGATCCACCAATGATAAAAATGATCCAAAATGCTTTCAAACTCACACACTACTCAAATATTGAAGCTATGCAATCTCACAACTGAACTATGCATGCTTGCAAAAATGATTTATATGAAAGGTCTAAACTTTTAAATGTTTGCAGAAGGAAAACAATGGTGTCTTCACAGTTTCAAACATTAAAAATAATAACACATTCATTGACCTGCACTATAACATGCTATTTATGAATCAAACATATAAGGAATTAAGGAAAAATAAAGGATTTCAAGATGAAATCACAATATCTTTAACCAATTACTCACAAATAATGCTCAAAAATAGAAAAATGGAGAAGGAATGAAGCTTCTTTATTGATAAATAGGAGCTACTTGCATTACAAATTAGGAAAAACTCATAAGGAATGAGTTACAGAAGTCCGAACAAACTGTTGTTACACAGGTCTCAAAAATTAGAACTAGCAAAAATAAAATGAAAAAACCATCACTTATACAAACATGCTTTCCAAAATTCAAATTTGAATTTTGCCTCCAAACTGATGAGCTGTCGACAACCTCCAAGTCCCTCTACAAAATCAGCTACTTAACTAAAAGAGAACTCTCTTCAAACTGCAAAAAGCGTTGTCAAAATGACAACAACCTCCTTGGGCGGATTCAACTTAAAATCCCTCAAAATTTGGGATGAAACTGCAAGAAACAAATAGTTAACCCCCTAAAAATCCTCCTTGAATCAACTCTTACCCAAGTGGAATCTTTAACTGAAGAAAGAATCACAATTAGGTGGACAAATTACCTAATTTTTCTCCTATGTGTTTGTAAAACACTACAAGAGTCTAAGTCTTCTCTTGTTGACTCATACTTCACACTCTACTTTGCATTTACAATATATTTTGTTTGAAAATATTTATTACCACCTTTAAAACAAAAGCTTACAAGTTGAAGAAATGCAAAGAGTATACACTAAGACCTAAAAGGCCTTATTGATTATTTCTTAAATAAGTGATCAAACACTTAAAAGAAATAAAAAGGAAGCTACGACTTAACTATGAATAAAGATTTTAAAACAAAAATAAAAGCAAAAAGATTTCACTTTTGGGGATTTGCAATCGGTTTCACTAGGGTCTAAAACTCCAAAGAAAAAGTAAAAGATGAAAGATACTTCAACTTATTTTATTTTTTCCTTTCTTTTTGCTTTGATGAGAATGACCGACATATTGAAACTTAGGGTTTGAATGAAGAAGATTGCCCTAGCCACCATGAGTTTCCTGATATTTTTGAAGATTTTCCTGGTTGGTACATAGGTATGTCTATCTATGCTCCTTTTTTGTGCATTTATTGGCTTTTGATCTCCTTAAATGTTGGGGTTTTTGGTGTAGGTGGCATTTGATTAATAATGATTCTTTGTGATATTTGCGCTACATTTGAATATTTGATGTACATTGAAACCCTTGTGACTGCTCTATTAGGCCGCTAGCATTCTTCAAACTCCTGAGGTGGCTATTGATAGGCTCTGTATGCACATATACCATATCAAATCTACTATAGTTTGAGACTGACCACTAATGAGAAAAGATGTGTGATTCTATGATGGCTTTATCTCAAATTTGTATTAAATATCTTGTAACCGAGTACATAGATGTTAATAGTGGGTTTTTCCTTTATAGTGTTATGATCTTAGACCATCAGTGGAGTCAAATTGTTCCTTCCTTGGGTTCCTTTAACTTTTCTGAAACTGTTCATTTTCATTGTGTGCTCTTGGTCTGTGAAGGGTTGCCAAGTGTATTTCTTACTATTCTTCTGTAGCTTTTGTGGTGATCTTTGTTGGTTGCTATTTCTGATTCTTACTCAAGACAAACTCACCGCCTTTTCTTATCTTGAAGATGTATTCATTGAGCTGATTCTTGAGATCACTATTAATGCTATGTTTTAAGGTATGTTGCTTTTACTGACTATCAACTATCTCAAAACATCACTGTGACTATTTTAGCTATGCATTCATACTACATTTATACAAAGTCTATTTGCTCCTTGATACTCCTGAAACCTCTATTCACTGTGATCTTCTATTTGGACTGTGATTTTTGTTTTATGGAAGATTCTTGAGTTTCCTTGAATATTTGATACCATACATTCCACTTTGATTGGATACATTCTCTTTGATTGCTGGTACTATGCTTGTAACTTTACTCATTTTTTATTTGGCAATTAATAGCTCACTGCTTTTTATGTCCTTGATTCACTATCTTATAATACCTTAAGACTTTTGTAGCTTATTACTATTCTCTCTTCATTGGGAGCATCAATGACTGTAGCTTATTTTATCACTGTCAGATCTGAGACTGCGACAAATACTATTGTCACTGTGCTTGAGTGTTCACTTAATTTAGGTGGGATCATTGAACAGACTGTCAACTGCTAGAATAAATACCGGTCCTAATGAGTTCAAGCTGTGCTAAGAGGATCATCATTTTGTATATAATGGATCCTTTAATAGCTGCAACATCACTCCTATCTACCCTTATTGTACCAATGATACTTACTGTCTTTATAGATAGTGATCTGGTTTTGGACCTTGTTAGGCTGCTCCCACTATTCACTGTGACTGGACTGATCTTTCTTTATTAATATCCTTTCATTAATTCACTGAAGCTTTACTTTCCTGAAATTGATTGTCTTTCCTGTATCTTAATCCTCTGATTGCTCACACTAGCTACTCATGATATTCTTCATTGCTTATTTATTGTTATATATGATATGATAATGATTGATTCAAAACTCTTATGATTTCTCTTTTGATTCTCCATCTTTGTCTAGGCTCATAACCACTTAATTTTGTTATCATTCCATTGGTGCCTTGACATACTCAGGGACTGTTCCTTTTGACTATTACTGGTGACTGCATGATTCTCTCTGAATACTTTTTTTATAACACATATCACTGCTCTCTAGATACTTGGACTGAGATGTATTATTGCTCATGTGAACTGTTGATGAGGGTTTGATTTGTGCATTGGTTACTTCTATCCTTACACTGCTATAAATAGTTGAGAATGTTCTTTTGGGACTATCATTGTATTATATTACCCACTTCTCTTGTTGATTTTTGAGATTACAAAGTTTATAATCTCTTTATGGCAATATGTCTTCATAACATCTTAGGTTACTCTTGTATATTCCATGATATTCCACTATCAAAAAAATTTCATTCTAGCTTTTAGATTGCTCTTGAACTTTTTGTGAGGATCCACATGCACTGTATTTATACTTTTGATTTACTACTCAAAGCACTAGATTCTTCCCAAACATCTAGAAAATCATTCATTGATCCTTTTTGTCCAGATGTCATGTAGTCTAATAAGGTTTTCTCTTTCCTTATTGGATGTGGACTGCTTTAAACCTTCTAGACCTTTGAGTTTGATGTGATATGTGACAACCATAAGTCTATCAAGTCAGGATACTCTATTCACTAGGACTTATTGTGACTTCATCTTGTTTGATCTCTAATATTTTGTTGTCTAAACAAAAGTGATAGTTTTGAAACCCTTTGTCTGACTATAAAGAGCTTTACTGTGTTCTTTAATCATGATTGCATCCTTAGGGCTTCAAGGCTATATATTCATCAACTCACTATCTTTGCTAATGATGGTTGTCTTTTAAACTCATCACTGGATTGTGAATGTCTTATGTACACTTATATTCACCATTCCCTCATTTTTGGATTGCAAATGTGTCTTGAATGAATTTGTTGCTAATGATGGATTTGTGTTGCCCTTCTTTTGACTATAAAAGCCACCTTTGTTTCTTTGAATGAGATTTCCCTTGGAGTCTTTATTGGCTCTTCCCATTTCATGACTATCTTAAATCTTTGCCTTGAGGTACACTACCAACATATCTGCTGCTTAAACTTTGAGACTATTTAGGACAGAGAATGCATTATGAAGCTTCCTTCCCCTTCTATAAGTTTTGTGAATGACCCCTACTACTTTGCTTGTTATTAGGGATAATCTATTCAAGATTGGGCTTCTCTATGGTTTTGTGACTTAGAATGTTCATTTCATTACACAGTGACCATTTTTATCTGTGAATGTAGGTAATATCTCTATCTTGAAATTTAAATGTTGCATCTTTGTGAAACTTTCCTTGAGCTTTGAAGACTAATAATTGACTGTGACCATTTGTTGTTCAAACCAGGATGTTTGGCGTAGATCTCTTATCCTCATGGTTTTGACTTCATGATCTTTACACCGTGTGACCTCACTATTCTTGTAGCTACACTTTCATCCATCTTTCATATTTTACTTTATCCTCAAAGCACTATCAATACTTATTTAATCTTTTTCCTTGAGTAAGAACTCTAGCCGTCTTACTGAGATCATGATGCTAAAGATATTGCATGGTGTGTAGGTTTGACAACTTCTATTTCTCCTTGATTGAGACTGTCCCTTCCAATTAAACATTGAATGCTAAGACATTGCATTATGATTTTAAACCATACTTAATATGAGTGCTTTTTGCTCTTGAGGGGATGAATCTGAAAATACACCCTTTGAATGCTTAAGACTACAATCTTATGACTACTCATTAAGACTGTAATAATGCTTCTGTTGTCTCTAATGCCATGAGGATCTATTACAAGTTGTCTATTCATTTGTCTTACTGTCTTTTCCTTTGTTGCATTACTCATATACAATGATTTCTTTCGTCACTCTACATTCTTTTCAATGCTATCAAAGGTAACTGATTGAAATAAAAAATGTGTTGAGAGGTAGTCTTCTTTGATTGAGGTATCGAGGTTTTGCTTTAGGACATGATGGTTATCAGAGCATTATGATTACTTTGGATAACTATCTATCCCAAAACAAAATCTTGATACCTCTTTGGGACATTAATGATCAGAAACCTTTATGAGCTAGGCTCAACCCTCGTGGGAGCCACATTTTACACCACTCATAATCAGCTGATAAAAAACAATGATACTTTCATGTATCTACACATGAAGCAAACAAGTTAGACAAAACAATGCATATCTGATTTACTCTTGATGGTTTGATCTGATATTTGTCTTTTGGACCTAATGGAATATTAGTTGATGTGATGCGCATGAGGGATAGGTTATGTATTTGTACATGTAGATGTAGATAGCGAATGATGGCTCTCATTTATCTAACACATTTTCTTCTCAAATGCAGGTACATGACAACAAGGAGGTACAACTAAATGCGAGATGGGTGAAAGACTGCAGATGCTATAGGACAACTCAAAGAAGGCTCATCATTCAGGCAATGACAAGTAACTCTCTTATCCTCATGGTTTTAACTTCATGATCTTTACGCCAACTATGTAACCTCACTGTACTTGTAGCTACACTTTCATCCATCTTTCATATTTTGCTTTACCCTTAGAGAACTGCCAATACTTATTTATCCTCTTTCCTTGAGTAACAACTCTAGCTGTCTTACTGAGATCTTGATGCTAAATATGTTGCATGGTGTATAGGTTTGACAACATTTATTTCTCCTTGATTGAGACTATCCCTTACAATTAGATAGTAAATGCTAAGACATTGCAATATGATTTCAAATCATACTTAATATGAGTGCTTTTTGCTCTTGAGGGGCTGAATCTGAAAATACACCCATTGAATGCTTAAGACTTCAATCTTATGACTACTCATTGGGACTGTAGTAATGATTCTACTATCTCTAATGCCATGAGGATCTATTACAAGTTGTGTATTCATTTGGCTTACTGTCTTTTTCTTTGTTGCATTACTCATATACAATGATTTCTTTCGTCACTCTACATTCTTTTACTACTATCAAAGGTAACTGATTGAAATAAAAATGTGTTGAGAGGTAGTCTTATTTGATTGAGGTATCGAGTTTTTTCTTTAGGACATGATGGTTATCAAAGCATTATGATTGCTCTGGATAACTATTTGTCCCAAAACAACATCTTGATACCTCTTTGGGACAATACTAATTAGAAACCTTTATGAGCTGGGCTCAACCCTTGTGGGAGCCACATTTTACTCCACTCATAATTAGCTTATAAAAAACCATGTTACTTTCTTGTATCTGCACATGAAGCAGACAAGTTAGACAAAACAATGCATATCTGATTTACTCTTGATGGTTTGATCTGATATTTATCTCCTAGACCTAATGAGATTTTAGTTGTTGTGATGCATGTGAGGGATATGTTATCTCTTTGTAGATGTAGATGCAAATAGTGAATGATGGCTCTCATTTCTCTAACACATTTCCTTCTCAAATGCATGTAGATGATAGCAAGGAGGTACAACTGAATGTGAGATGGGCGAAGGACTGCAGATGGTACAAGACAACTCAAAGAAGGCTTCTCATTCAAGCAATGACGAGTCACCCTTCCCTATTCTGCTTTTTTATTTACATTAGCATCTGCAAGTATATAGTTCGTTACTTATTTGCACCTCCAGTTAGTCTCACGGCTTGTGTGAGACATTTGTACATTCCTTTTATGTAAAGATTACTCTTTTTTAGAAAAAAAATGTGTACTCTCATACTATTTTGAATTTGAAAATATGGAAACGTAATCTTGTTTTCTCTTTTCATGCACATGAATGTAATAATAGCAAAATAAAAATGTACCTTTTTGTATGTTAAAACACTAAAGCTCTACCTGATTGAGCTTGTAGCAAAAATAGGTGACATTTCTAGCGACATCTACTATATGTTTGCCTGCTAAACATCCTGACCAATTGCCTTATACTTTCCATTGGGCACAAAGTCACTGAAACTTGTTGAAAACTAAAAAACACATCTCATGACACAACAAGAAGTCTTAAAAATCCTCAAACCTGTCCTAATCCTTTGATTACAGATATTTGGTTTGTGACAGTAAGCTGACACAACTTGATGTTAGGAATGATATGGTTGTAATTAATGGACTATGGTAGGGTAACAACAAAATGACTCTGAAAAAACACTATTGTAATACACTGTAGCTATATAAAGGAGATATTTATTGTGTGTGGGAGTGAAAAATACAATTTCTCTACTTCATACAATGGATACTTTCCTTTAACAACTACATGGCATTGTATATGGTGAAAATGGATAACAATAATAACAAAACTGAAAGGCTAATTGAATTCAACCACCAAACCCTAGCCTAACAACAACAAAGATCCACCATAACATATGAAGATTACCTAAGACAATGTAAATAAAACACAATCACAAAGATGATACCATCACATGTCGAATAGGGTTTTGATCTCCATTCTTCCTATCTCCATTGATCTTGCTTGATATATTTGCTTTCAGATTTTATATGCACAAGAGCTCAACAAAGAATGGAATGTGGTTGCAAGTAGGATCGTAGTGTAGCCAAAATGATCATTAGGGTGATTGATTAGGCTTTGATAATGAAGGAGGCATCTCCTTAAATAGAAGACACAATAAGAAATGGAGGAATAAGATTGAGAGGTGTAAAAAGGAGGTCGGCTAGGATTAGAGGGTAGGTAGAAGAAATAGTAAAATAATGAAAGAGGTAGGTAGTGTAGGAATTAAGAAATGAATGACATGTGTCATGTGTAGAAAAGGTTAATGAATTAATTAAATAAATAAGGATTTATTTAATTAATAGAAGAAGTGGGATAATTAAATAAATAAGATATTTATTTAATTTAGGAAAAGGATAATTTAAATGAATAAATGTATTTATTTAAATGAGAAATAAGGCTAGAAGAGGATAAATGAATTAATTAAATAAATAAAGATTTATTTAATTAATAGAAGAATTAGGCTTAGATAATTAAATAAATAAAATATTTATTTAATTAGACATGACAATTTTAGGTGTCTACAGGCATAACAGTAGTGAAGCAAAAATCCTTGTAACTCCTACAAAATTGTGCACCAGGCACTTAGGGAAAACAAAACTAAAACTGCTCTACTATGCAAAAGCACTTATCAACAACTAGAAACTGCTAAGATATGTACAGATTTTAGGCATACCTGAAAATAAATGCTTGAGGTGAATCCCATTGACTGGGATTGGTTTAGCTTCACCATCCAACTTAAACAGTTGGAAGGCATCGTGCTGCTTGCACTCAGAAATCATGTAAGGCCCACTCCAAAAAACATGAACTTTGTATGCTTGCCTTGCTTGCTCTTGAATTCATCCCATTTTAGGATAATGTCACCTTCTTTGAACACTCTAGGAGCTGCCCTCTTATCAAATGATCTTTTCATTTGATCTTGGTGATGCTCAATCTTTCTCATTTCCTCATTTCTAACTTCTTCTAGCTCAACCAACTGAGCCTATCTTGTTGTCAAGGGTTCTTCCTTAATCATATCCAGTTGGTTAACTAGATCAAGGGCTAGAAGTTCAAGTGAGATAGGAAGTCTAGCTTCTTTTCCATACACAAGCATGTATGGTGACATTCCAGTGGAGCTCTTTGGCGTGATTCTATCAGCCCACAAGGCTGATTTCAACTTGGTATGCCAAGCTCTCTGATTCTTTTCCATGGTCCTTTTAATTATTCTGAGTAGAATCTTATTCATGGACTTAGCTTGTCCATTACCCCGAGGGTAATAATTAGATGACGTGTTGAGGTAAACTCCATTTTAAACTGCCCAATCATATATTTTTCTCTCTACAAAAGCAAGAGAATTATCTGAAACTATAGACTAAGGAACACCAAATCTGGTTATCAGCTCATCATAGAAGTTCAATACAATTGTCTCATTTACTACTTTGAGTGCCACAACCTTAGTCAACTTGGTAAAATAATCAATGGCTATGAGCACCCACTTATGGCCAGCACTTGAAGGTGGATTTATGACTCCAATGAAGTCTAAACCCCACTTCATGAATGGTTGTTCTACTTGAATAGGCTGCAATGGCAACACTACTAGCTTCTCTTTTCCTGCAAACATGGCACATTATTTGCATCTCCTTACCCAAGAATGTGCATCTATAAATAAATTAGGCTAGTAATAGCCTCCTTTCATAACTTTTAGAGTTGTAGTTGTTGCTGAGAAATGTACCCCTGCTGATCCTTCATGAAACTCAGATAATACTTTATCTATTTGATCAACATCTATGCACCTCAAAAGAACACCATGAAAATATTTTTTGAAAAGAAAACCATTCAAGAGTACATAGGGAATGGAATGAAGTCTGTAGTAGCTTCTCTTTGACCTACTCATTCCATGAGGACACACACCAATGAGCAAAAAGTGAGTCATTTCTTGCACCCAGCTGATAGAAGGAACATGAACAACCGCTGGATCTTGATCTTGGAGGGATAAGACAACCTCCTCTTCTTCTTTTTCACTATTATTTGTGTGATCAACAAGATGATCACATAGTCCCTTACCTCTTACCAGCTTGGTGACTTTAATATCCACATCAAACTCCATAACCTTAGCCACCTAGCCAACCTCTTATCATTCAAATCTTTACTCAATAAGAATCCCTTGATTGATGGGTGAGAAACCAACAACTTAATCCTATTGTTAGACATCATATGCTTAAAAAAATTTAGATTCCTAATAACAACAAGTACATGTTTTTCAAAAAATGAGTATTATTCTTCATATTCCTTTAGGCCTTGGCTAAAAAAGACTAAAGGCTTCTCTAAACCATGTTCATTTACCTAAACCAACATAGCTGAAATGTTTTCAACACTGCCATACACATACAAAATGAAATCTCTTGAGAAATCTGGGTTCAACAAGGTAGGAGCAGCTGCAAGTGCTTCTTTTATCAACTCAAAACTCCTCTTTCCATCCTTAGACCAACCAAAAGGACCATTCTTTTTCAACATAGAAGTTAGAGGTTTTAACAATTCTACAATATCCATAATAATCCTTCTAACAAAATTAATCCTACCCAAGAAGAATTGCAAGCCCTTCTTGTGTGTCGGTAGGGGCAAAGATAGAATAACACTTACCCTCTCCAGATCAATTGTAATGCCTTGATTTGAAAGTACATAACCCAATAACTTACCCTCATGAACAACAAAAATGCATTTCTTTGGGCTGAGGGATATATCAAACTCCCTGCACTTCTCATAGATCTTCCTCACATGAGTCGAGTGTTCATCTAGATTTATGGAATAAACAATAATGTCATCCAAGTAAACAAGTACAAATTTATACATTAAACATTGAAATGCCATATCCGTAGCACATTGAAAAGTAGCTCCAGCATTGGATAGACCAAATGATATTTTTTTATAAGCCATAGTTCCCCATTTGGTTGTGAATGTTTGTTTGAACTAATCCTCCTCTTTCACTAAGACTTGGTTATAACTTGAGAAGCCATCTAGTAGAGAAAACCTCTTAGAACCTACAACAACTTGAAGAATCTGCTCCATAGAGGGCAACATGTATCTATCCTTAAGAGAGGCCCTATTGACATCTCTAAAATCAACACAAAGTTTGATTTCACCATTCTTTTTCCTCACTGGAACAAGATTTGATATGCAGGAAGTGTGTTTGACTGGGAAAATAATGCTGCTCTCAATGAGTTTATTCAACTCTTTGACCATAAGGGGATCAAGCTTGGGGTTAAGAGGCCTTTGTTTTTACCTCACATGTTTAGCATTTGGCTCAAGCTCTATGGTATGTTGGGCAATGCTAGGATCAAATCCTTTTAAATCAGAATATTGCCAAGCAAAAAACTCACTAAATCCTTGGCAAAGAAGTATAAAAGCATGTCTCTCTTCTAAAGTGCATACCTTGCCAAGCTTTAACCTCTTGTCCTTGAAAATCTCAACATTTTCATAATGCTCTTCTTTAATCTACAAACTGGATTTTTCTTTTCTCAACTGGTTATCCTCATTGAATATTGACTCCAAGGTGACCAATCCCTTGGGTAACTTGTTGGTTTTCAGCTGTATGATTTGATCTTCATACTCCTGTTTGAACTTTTCTTGGTTAGAATTTGAGAACTCTGCCTCTTCCCTTAAAAAAATAATAATTTATTGATCACTATCAAAAACTTGCCAATGATCAGCATTGTTAGGAATGGAAGATCTAAAATTACTTTAACATATTGTTGTTCTCTAACATTGCTAATATTACTAGGAATATCATATTGTGCTCCTACTGCAGCTAGTCTAACAACACGCTTATTAAGGTTTCTAAAAATAGACAATAGATTAAAATCTTGAAAATCCTCAATGAGATCCCATACCCTATGTTTATAAGACTTCAAAAGCTCATTTTTTTGTAGTATGGAGACCTCTTACTTGGTTGACAATCACTTCACTATCGCCATATACCTACAAACAACTGATACCTCTCTTCTTTGACCATTGTAGACCATGAACTAAGGCCTCATACTCAGTTGTGTTATTGGTGCAGCTGAAGGAAAACCCAGAAGCTACATAATACTTATCATCATTAGGGAGAACTAGCATACAACCACCACCAACACCATTCTTACTTCTTGACCCATCAAAACAGAGCTTCCAAAGCTCATTTTGGTGTTGATTATCCTATTGTCCTACATCCTTTACCAAGTTTGGGACAACAACACCTTGTTCACGAAACATGTAAACTCCAAGGCTTACCTCATCCATGTGCTTGAAGGGATCTTCCTCAAGATTTCCAGTTTCCCACTCATCTAGAATAATGTCAGAAATATCATCAATAGGGTTATTTGGATCACATGGGATAGGATGATCTTCTTGCTCAAGGATGGCCAAATTTGCATTAACAACACCAGGGACATATGGTTCTATGTGATCATTAGCCAAGGCTTCAGATTTGATGGTAACTATAGTCCCATACATTGTCCTAAAGAACATATGTGACCAATTAGATGACAAATAGCCCCTTGACTTGGCTGTAAAGTCTCTTGACCAGTAGATTGCAAAGTAGGGTGGTAGGTCTATCACATATAGATCTTGCGAAATTGCAAAATTGGAGCAAGCATGTAGGGTAAGACTCAAATTTTAAATGACTCCAATAGTATTCACATTAGTCCCATCTAATTGAACTACACCCTTATTCAATGGCTCATAAGTCAGTCCTAATTGGTCTACTAACTACTTTCGCATGACTGAACTAATTGCACCAGAATCTATCATGCAATTATGTACTAGGTGCTGGCCAATGATTAAAGTAACATAGAAGGAGGGTGGCTTGATTACCTTGGATTTTTGTGATTGTTGTTCACTCTTTTGTTGAGGCTTATTGGTGAGAACAACCTTAGAAGCTTGCTAATTGGAAGGTTGAGCAGGCAAAGAAAGGTTAGATAAACCATCATGTAACAAATTCTTTTGCCTAGGTAGAACTAGGGAATCCCACATTGACACACTGACATGAGTTCTTCAACTGATCCAAGATATTAAAATCAATCATACTAACCTTATGTTGTCCTTTAATAATGGTAGTGCCTTTTTGCACTTGTGTTGGCTAAGATTGGCTTCTAGGTTGATCCTTGGCCACCACAGGCTATGTTCTTTGAAGAATTTGAGTATTCTGAGATGAAGTAGACCCCGCTTGACCTTGAGTACTTGTAGAAGGCTGATTATTGTCTTTGTTAGTTTGCTTCCCCATGTCAATAGCCCTTTTCTTAGATCTTTTGTTGGCTGCTACTGGGGTACATGTTTGACTTTGAGACTGATTGACCGCACAAAACTCCTCACCTTGCCAATTCATCAAAGTGATATCATGACTACCTTGTTCAGTGGGTGCAGATTGTTGTTCATTAACTTCCTAAGATGAATTTATTGAAACAACACTATTTTACACCATCAATGCCTGATTCAACATGCCATTAGAGCATGTAGACTGGTTAAGTGGTTGGTTACAAGGGAAACACCACTCATAATCAACTACTAATTTGTTCTGGACTAGAATAATGTCCCATGAGGAGCTGGGTGTATTAGGATTGTACTGCTGAAAGGGCCTTTGGTTTACATTCCTCCTTTGAGGCTGAGGATTAGGTTGGTAAGGGACTTAATATGGAGCTTGGAAAGGAATTTGGTAAGGCGGCTGACCTTGAGCTTTCTTGAAATTACACAGCTCATTACCAAAATTCTGTAGAGTCTTCTGTAAATTAGCATTTTTCTCCTTAATACTTATCAATTCCTGCAAGTGATTAGGGACAACATGTTCTTGAGCTACAACTTGGGCATTAAACATTGGAAATGAAGGGACAACAACTACAACAGGTGGAACTACATGGGTAACTGGTTGTATATCAACAAAAATTGGCATGGGAGACCTAGGTACTATCTTTCTTGCCTGAATAAGACTATTCTCAGCCCTAACAACAACATCAAATGCTGTTGGTAGAGTATTCTCCCCCATTGACTAAATCATGAGTACAATGTCACTATTTAAAGCCTTTAAATAAAAAAGGAATGCATAATCATTGGAAGGATTTACCGATGCTGGAATTTGATTCCAAATCCTTTGAAACCGGTAGTTGAAGTCCATCATGTGCTCATGTGGAGCTCTTTTGATGGTAGTGAGATGCTCCAACAATGAGAGATGATTCGATTTGTCCTCAAAACGTTGATTTAAACGTTGTCCCAACTCATCCCACATAGCTATTGAATTCACAGGTAGACCCCTGAACCACTGAAGGGCTTTCCCTTTGAAAGACACTTCCAAAAGCCTCAAAGCAACATTTTTTGCAACAATGTGCTGCACTCCACACAATGAGGCCACATCACTGATATGCTTAATGGTTGTTGTATGATCCTCTCCGGTGAAAAATGGCACTCTTAAGTGCTGCAGTAGGTATATCATCATGTTGAGCCAAATTTAATGCATTGCCTTGATTAAAAGGCACAATGGATGGATCTTGGGAGGCTAATTATGAGCCATATTGCTGCTTGAAATATTGGCACTACTGGAACTAGTGGTATTTGTTGTATTTTGACTAGAAGAAGTTGCAAACAATGAATTATTGTAGGTCCCAGAGACAACTGAGAGGGGGGGGTGAATCAGTTGTATAATAAATTCAAACCAAAATCTTATTAACCAACTTAATGCTTAATACTGGTAAGACAGTTAAGTATGCCAGTAAACAGTGTTAACAGAAAATTGCTATACCGATAAGAATTAATGCATGAAACATAAACATAAAGTCATCCACAACACATGACACCAATATTTGTACGTGGAAACCCTGTAAGGGGAAAAACCATAGTGGGAAACCTTACCCACAATCAGATGATACTACTGCAGATAGTAAGTGTACAAAGAGGGTTCTGCACATGCAGAAAGGCCAACAACCTAGAGCTCATTGCTCAATCACAAATGGGAGTCACACTAACTGCAGTTGGATGGTTAAATCCAATGAGAATGTACTGCACAAAATAGCATCTTCATATGCTGGATTCAGTACCGGTGTAATGTTAATATGCTTCTACAAAAACCTAACTTCACCTTCAAATGATGTCTTCGTGTATATCTCTTCTTGATCTCGCATATACCCTTCCTTAAATCTTTTTTGCATTCCACATTTGATCTTACAAATAAGATCTTACATTTATACCATACCCTAAGACCAATTTTAGTAGGTCAGCTCTACAAGATATTACAATAAAACATTTTACAAATAATACAATATCTGATGCAATAACCAATTGAACATGTTGGCTTAATGCATTTACAACAATAATAAATCATCTCCATAGTGTGCCATGCTGATCTGGAAAAGATAAACCTATCAGTGTAACCCTAGATAACCTGGACCTATTTGCCGGTAAAAGCAAATATGCAAATAAGAATATACCAATGATTATTACTTCAAAGTAAAGTGTCCACATGATGTTTTCGACATTACCAAGTGTCTTCCATGTCAATGCAGGTACCGGTGAACATTATATCCTACCGATTAACCATATACCGGTGACTGTTTGCACAATTTACTATTTGCCGGTGAATGATGCTGGATCTCCAAAGTAGGTGTATTTAGCAGGTGTTGACATCAATGACAAAACCATACCAAAATACCAACAATTATTGTATGTTGTTATAATAGGATGAAAATTTGGAATAACTGACAAAACACCTAATGTTGAATTTGATACGTTGTTAACTACCCTAGCCTTCCTTTTTGGGGGTGATAGCTAGGTATGATTGACTGGGGTTGTACTTTGCCTAGTTTGATATTTTTTCATAAGCTAAAAGGATGGACTGCTGAAAAAACCAAAGACTTGAGTCACCAAGTGTGAGAGATATTTTGTTGCTGCACACACCAAGACAACATACGGTGGCCTTCTATGAACTTTAAAGTCTAATAGTCCCACCGGGCGTGCCAAAAATTGTTGTTATGGGGATTTGCACTCGATACAAGCATGAAATTCCTGCAATCTTGTGAAACATGGGACTACTCGTAGGCTATGGGTATCCTATAGGGAGAGTAGACCTTCGGATTACAGGATGACTTCCTATTCAATCACCTAAAACTAACTAAAAAAATGACTGGAAAAGGGATATGAAGATATGTAGAAAAATGAAAATATTGCTAATAAGGTGATCCACCTATGATAAAAATGATCCAAAATGCTTTTAAACTCACAAACTACTCAAATATTAAAGCTATGCAATCTCACAACTCAACTATGCATGCTTGCAAAAATGATTAATATGAAAGGTCTAATTTTTTAAATGTTTGCATAAGGAAAAGTAAGGTGTCTTCACAATTTCAAACATTAAAAATAATAACACATTCACTAACTTGCACTCTAACATACTATTCTGAATCCAACATAGAAGGAATGAAGCAAAAATAAAGGATTTCAAGATGAAATCACAATATCTTTAACCAATTAATCACAAATGATGCTCAAAAATAGAAAAATAGAGAAGGAATGAAGCTTCTTTGTTTTTTATTATGGTAAAAGTAGGTTTTGAAGGGCCCCCAAAACCCTTTACATAAGAACCTTAAGAAAAAAGAGCATTAAGAAACAAGAAGGAACAAACAAGTAAAAAACCAGCAAAGAAACGAGCAACATCCAGCAAAAAATGCTCCACAAAACCAGCAACGTTCAGCCAAAACAGACATAAGATAGAAAATCAAACTACTTAATGTTTTTCAGGGCATTAACTAGATTTCCACTAATCCCATGCAATTCTTTAATATTATCGCTAAGTTTAGGGATTTCTTTAGTAGAGGCCACAGTCACTTTCTTCATGCTCGCCCTTGTTCTCTTTGCCACACTACCAGGAGCACTTTCCACAGTCCCTGTCTCAATGGCATCTTCATCAATTTCAAGGTCCACGACAGGTCTGGGAGTACTGGAGCCCTCAAGGACCTTATAAATTTCCTCTAAGTTCTTAGTAACAACAGTTAGGATATCCAGAATAATGACCAAAAGGTTTTTCATTGTAGTTTTACCTTCCTCCAGATTATCAATCCGAGCTTCCATCTTCTTAGTTTTTTCCTCCATATCCTTCTTCCACTGCATCTAGTCTCTCTCATCTTTCTTCCTTTTCTCTTCCCATTGCTTCCCATTTTTTCTATATTCTTGATTCCATCATAAGCCCACCTGTCAAAACCCATTCTAGCCTCAAATAGGTTTTTGAGATTATCCAAAATTAACTCTTTTCCAACATACTCCTTATCCTTGCTCGCATTCTCCTTGTCTAGCTCATGCTCAAATTTCTCATTCTTCTCCTGCTCCATATCCATTTCTTTTTCCTCATTAATCTTATTATCCTGCTCATCCATTGGCTAGCTATTAACAGTGCCTAAACTAACACCGTGGGTAGGGCTATCTTGAGCGCAAACCTCCTCAGCTCCTCCTTCCTCTTCCCCCACCTCCTCCTCTTTCCATCTTTCCTCTCCACTTGACTCATCAATTTCCATCTTACTACCATCTTTTCCAATATCCTCTGAGTCATTCTCCGTCTCCCTTTGAATATCCTTGTCCTCTTAAGTTTTCAACGCAGTAGCATTTTTTCTCTTTTTGCTCTGACTCGACTCTTCCTTGCTAGGCCCACCTTCCTCCATCTTTCTCTTACCTTTCCCCAGAGATGTAGACAATCTCTTATTTTCCCGAATAGCAAGGATTTTGCAATGCTCATAAATGAGAAGAATGAGTCCACAATGAAGCACCAGAGTTGTAGGGTTCTTGCTATGCTTATTAAGAGACCTCAATAGAGACCTAAAGAGGTAGTAGGGCAGAGAAATCCTCTTCTCATTCCTGAAATGATTTAACAACACAAACTGGTATGTGTGAACCCTAGTAAAATGACCCTCCACAGTTATGTATTCCTGATAGCATTCAACACACAATCCCAAATTTTCCTAACGTTGGAAGCATCATAATACCCCCCTGGCTTTACCAATTTTTGCCCTCTCCTTCTCTTTGCGCGAAAAAAGCTTAACCACATTATTTGAAACTTTCAAATCTCTAAAGAAATCTCTAAAGAAACTTTCAAATACCTATTACCGTTGCTATGAGGTCCGCATCCAACTTAAACCTCACACCATGAATTTTGAATGACTCGTTAATCCAGTTTTCAGTGACTTTGGTGACAACTAGGTTAGCTCTTCCTTTATCATAATAGACCAATTTCTCCATGAAATTCGTCATGAACCCTTTTTCTAGCTTAGTCCATACCTTTGGCATTTCCTCCATCTAGAAATGTTGTCTGGTTCCTCTCTCCTAAGACCTCCCCCCATTTTCAAGTCCCTAATACCAAGTTTGTTCTTCTACAATTTCTGAGCTTCCTTCCAATTGAATCTTGAAATTTTGAAAATGTTAGCCCACAAAGTTGTTAGGTCTCGGAGACAACTGAGAGGGGGGGGGGTGAATCAGTTGTCCAATAAATTCAACCAAAACTTAATGCTTTATGCCGGTAAATCAAACTTTATGTCGGTAGACAGTTTTATCAGTTAATTGCAGTACCTATAAAGATTAATGCATGAAACAGAAAGACAACAACATCCACAACACATAACACAAATATTTTTATGTGGAAATCCTGTAAGGGAAAAAACCACGATGGCAGGCCTTACCCACAATCAAATGATACTACTGCAGATAGTATGTGTGTACAATATGGATATTGCACATGCAGAAAGGCCAACTGCCTAGAGCTCACTGCTCAATCACAAAATGAGAGTCACATTGACTACAATTGGATGGTTAAATCCAATGATAATGTACTGCATAAAATAGCATCTTCATATGCTAGATTCAGTATCAGTTAAGTTCTGATTACCTTCACAAAAACCTTCCTTCAACCTTCAAATAATGTCTGTGTGTATAGCTCTACTTATTTTCACATATACCTTATTACAATTCTTTTTCCAATCGCATATCAATCTCACAAATGAGATCTTACATTTATACCATAACCTAAGACCAATTGAATAGGCTGGCTCACTAAAAGATATTACAATAAAATCAATTACAAATAAATCGATATCTGATGCATGATGTCAGCTCAATGCATTTACAATAATAATAAATCATCTCCATAACGTGTCGTGCTGATCTGGAATAGATATGCTTGCTGGTGTATATCTTGGACCTATTTGCCAGTAACAACAAATATGCAAAACCGAATAAACAAATAACCAAATCAAAAAAACCAAGTGATCAGATAATGTCTTCAACATAACCAAGTAGTCTCCAAGTCATTCCAAGTGCAGGTGAACAATATAATCTGCCGGTGAACCAAATACTAGTGACTGTGCATAAGTCTCTGACTTGTCGGTGAACATAACAAAGATCTCCAAGTGTTGATAAGTGTTGACAAGTGATGACAAGTGTTGACATCAATGACAAAACCATATCAACATATCCAAAATACCAACAATCTCCCCCTTTGGCATTGATGACAACACAAGATGAAAAAACCATCAAAGTGTCAAAATAGAAATGCCAAAAACCAAAAACCAACAATCTCCCAAAGAGATCATTAATCAGAAATCAAAATACACAATTTCTCTCCCCTAGGAATAATCTCTCCCAAAAGATATCTCTCCTCAAAATGTTTTTCAAATGTTTTTCCATAATATCTCTCCCCCTTTGACATCAAATGCCAAAGGATTACAAAACCAGTTTCAAATATAAAATACCAATTTATTATACCAACTACTCCCCTTGAAAAGTAGCTCTCCTCATCAAAGGCAGAATAAAAGATTTCTCTATTAATTCTACCAGTTGATGACAAATATCAACTGTCTAAGTTTCTACCAGTGGGGGTAGGACTCCAAGTTGCTTTCTGAGATATTCAAAAGTCTCCTTAGGCAAAGACTTTGTAAAAATATCTGTAATCTACTCTTTAGTATTCACATAAACCAATTTCACTTCTTTTTCTTCAACATTCTCTTTTAGAAAATTGAATTTGATAGAAACATGTTTAGTCTTAGAGTGAAATACCGGGCTCTTTAATATATCAATTGCTGTCATATTGTTATAGTAAATAGTTATAGGTTCCTTGCATTTTACCTTTATATCCTTCAACATTTGTTTGATCCATAATACATGTGTACAGTTTGTTGTTGTTGCAACATATTCTGATTCTGTTGTTGATAGACTTGTACAACTCTGTTTCTTGCTCAACCATGAAATTAGTCTGCTACCAAGAAAAAATGTTTCGTTGATGGTTCTTTTTATGTCATCCACATCTCCTACCCAATTAGCATATGTGTATGCACATAAGTCAAAATTTTCATCTCTAGGATACCATAAACCAAGATTTGTAATGCCTTGTAGGTATCGAAAAATCTTTTTCATTATTGATTCATGATTTTCTTTAGGATTACTCTGAAATATTGAAACAATACATACTGCATTCATAATATTAGGTCTTGTTTGTGTCAAATATAATAAACCTCCTATCATAGACTTGTATCTAGTCGGATTAACAGGTGTTGATTCATCCTTCAAAGATAATTTATCAGTTGTAGTCATAGGCGTGCTTACCAGTTTACAGTTTTCCATGCCAAATTTCTTTATTAATTCCTTCAAATACTTAGATTGACATAGGAATATACCTTTATCAGTCTGTGAAATCTGCAATCCTAAAAATAATTTTATCTCTCCAATCATAGACATTTCAAATTCATGTTGCATTTTGTTAGAAAAGTCTTTACACAATTCATCTTCTCCTCCAAAGATTATATCATCAACAAAAAATTCAATAACCAAGATTTCATCATTAGTCACTTTGTAGTATAGATTGATGTCAGCATTACCTTTAGTGTATCCAAGATTCAAAAGATATTTGTCCAATCTGGCATACCAAGCTCTAGGAGCTTGTTTTAGACCATATAAAGCTTTCCTTAACCTACAAACCATGTCTTTGTTATATGTCAAAGAAAATACATCAGGTTGTTCAATATAAAATCCTTCTTCAAGATCTCCATTCAAAAATGCACATTTAACTTCCATTTGATATACTTTATAGTTCTTGTGTGCCGCAAAAGCCAATAAAAGTCTGGCTGCCTCAATTTTGGCTACCGGTGCAAAGGTTTCATTGTAATCAATTCCTTCTTTCTATGAATATCCCTTACACACTAATATTGCTTTGTTTCTGATTACCTTACCATCTTCATTAAGTTTATTTCTGAAAACCCATTTAGTTCCAATTACATTTTTGTCTTTAGGTCGGGGAACTAATGACCAAGTGTTATTCCTTTCAATTTGTTCTAATTCATTTTCCATAGATTTAATCCAATATTTATCTTCACATACCTCATTAATTGATGTAGGTTCAATTTGAGAAATAAGACATACCTCTTCATTTGCCAATCTTCCTCTAGTCATAACTCCTTGAAATTTGTTTCCAATTATTTGATCTTTAGAATGATTCATTCTTGCATATCGGGGTGTTTTTACTTGTTGTTGTTCTTCAGCGACTGTTGAATCCTCAGATGATTCCGGTGTAAATGGATTACCATTTTGTACCAGTGTATTCATAGTAGGTTCATTTGTGATTATCTCTATTGCTAGTTTAGAGTTTGTGTACCTTGAATTTCCTTTAAACTATTCATCAATCTTCACATTTGCACTCTCAACAATTTTTTTGCAATCTCTTGTTAAAACATCTACATGCCTTTCTCTTAGATGAATAACCAAGATATATTCCTTCATTTCTTCTAGGATCAAATTTGTCAATATACTCATCTCTTCTAATATAGCATTTACTTCCAAATATTTTGAAATATTTAAGAGTAGGAGTATTACCAAACCATAGTTCATGAGGGGTCTTACCGGTTTCACCTCTTATGTGAACTCTGTTGAACGTATAAAATGTTGTGTTGACCACTTCTCTCTAGTATATATGAGGTAGATTTGCTTCTAATAGCATACTTCTAGCTACATCCAAGATAGTTCTATTTTTCCTTTCCACAACTCCATTCTGCTGGGGTGTCCGGGGTGCTGATAACTGTCTTTTGATCCCATTCACTTCACATAATGTATTAAATTCCTTAGATGTGAATTCACCTCCTTGATCTGATCTCAAACATTTGATTTTCTTGCTAGTTTCATTTTCTACCATCACCTTGAATAGTTTGAATTTCCCAAATGCTTCAGATTTTTCCCTGAGAAAAGTAACCCAACACATTTTAGAATAGTCATCAATGATTAGTATAAAATACCTATCTCCTTGTATACTTCTAGTTCTTGCTGGACCACATAAATCGGTATGAATTAAATCAAGAACATTGTTAGACTTCTCTGGAATACTCTTGAAAGTTTCTCTAACTTGCTTTCCAAATTGACATTCCTTACATACCGGATTGTGAGGTTTAACAATCTTAGGTAAGTCTCTTACTGCCTTAGTTGTACTGATTTTCACAATGCAATCAAAATTTATGTGACAAAGTCTCTTATGCCATAACCAACTTTCATCAATGTGTGCAATCAAACATGCTTTCTCATTGTTGTTCAAATGAAAGATATTACCTCTAGTCTGATTACCGGTGGCAATTTCCAAACCAATTCTGTTTAAGATTTTGCATTAACATTCTTGAATTGTAACTGAAATCCTTTCTCAACTAATTGACCAACACTTAAAAGATTATGCTTCAAACCTTCAACATAGTAAACATTATCAGTATTGTGCTTACCATCAAAAGATATAGTGCCTTTTCCTTTGATCAAACAAGCTTTATCATCTCCAAATCTTACTAGACCTCCATTGTAATCTTGAAAGGTTAAGAATTTACTCTTATCACCATTCATGTGAAGTGAACATCCAGAATCAATAATCCATTCATCCTTATCTTCAACTTTAGCTGCCAAGGCCTTCTCTATCGGTTGAACAATAGGTACCGGTTGATCTTCTGTTATAGCAACAAAAGCCCATCCATTGTCTGCCGGATCCTCATCAGAATCATCAATAACTCTTTCATCAACATAATAACAAGATTTGTTTGTATTCTTCTTAAACTTGTATTTCTGATAATCAGGGTTAGCCTTATATGTTCTTTTAGCTTCTTCTCTTAATCTTTCATGTCTATCAGGACATCTAGAAGCCATATGACCAATCTTATTATAGTTAAAACATTTAAAGGGTGCTTTACCTTCATACTTACTTCCAATTGGACCTTTAGGCATTTTCCTTGCAAATAGTGTTTCAAGTTCTTCAAGTTCTTCATTTTCTCTCCTGCTTTCTTCAAGTTCTCTTGTATAAAAGGATTTCCAATCATATTTTTCAGATGATGATGATGCCTTGAAAGCTAGATCTGTCTTAATAGTAGTAACATGACCAAATTCCTCAAGTTCAAAAGCTGAAAGTTTTCCAACCAAGTTGTCTCTAGATACTGATGCATTAGGCATTGTTCTCAATTCATTTATAGCAGTAACTTTCATTTTATATGCCGGTGGCAAAGCTCTTAAAACTTTAGAAACAATCTCATCTTCACTTAAGGTTCCTCCACAACATTGTATACCCAAAACAATTTCATTTACTCTTTCCATAAAAGTAGAAATTCTTTCATCTTCTTCCATTTTTAGACTTTCATACCTGACCCGGAAGCATTCAAGTTTTGCAATTTTGACTGTCGAATCTCCTTCATTCAATGTTTCCAGTTTGTCCCAAATAGCTTTAACAGTAGATCTGTCTGACAATCCCATAACTTACTGATCTGATAATGTGCTCAAAAGTGCTTCTCTTGCTTTGCAATCATTTTCCTCATTTTTAGCCAAGTTAGGTGGATTAGGTTGACCTTGAGTAGGAGTAGTATAGCCATTCTTTGTAACATCCCATATGTCCTTTCTAGTGCAATTGAAATGTGTCTCCATCCCGATCTTCCATATGCCATAGTTAGTTCCATCAAGTTTCAGACTGTCCTTCCTGAAATAGTTAGAAGACATTAGATCTCCTCAATCTATTAAACTTTTGCCAAAAGAGGACTAAGCTCTGATACCAATTGTTAGGTCCCGGAGACAACTAAGAGGGGGGGTGAATCAGTTGTCCAATAAATTCAACCAAAATTAACTTAACCAAAACTTAATGCTTAATTTTGGTAAACCAAACTTTATGTCGATAGACAGTTTTATCAGTTAATTGCAGTACCGGTAAAGATTAATGCATGAAATAGAAAGACAACAACATCCACAACACATAACACAAATATTTGTACGTGGAAACCCTGTAAGAGAAAAAACTGCGGTGGGAAGCCTTACCCTCAATCAGATGATACTACTAGAGATAGTATGTGTGTACAATATGGATTCTGCACATGCAGAAAGGCCAGTTGCCTAGATCTCACTGCTCAATCACAAAATGAGAGTCACACTGACTACAATTGGATGGTTAAATCCAATGATAATGTACTGCATAAAATAGCATCTTCATATGCTAGATTCAGTACCGGTTAATTTCTGATTGCCTTCACAAAAACCTTCCTTCAACCTTCAAATGATGTCTATGTGTATAGCTCTGCTTATTTTCACATATACCTTATTACAATTCTTTTTCCAATCACATATCAATCTCACAAATGAGATCTTACATTTATACCATAACCTAAGACCAATTGAATAGGTCGGCTCACTAAAAGATATTACAATAAAATCAATTACAAATAAATCGATATCCTATGCATGATGTTGGCTCAATTCATTTACAATAATAATAAATCATCTCCATAATGTTTCGTGCTGATCTAGAATAGATATGCCTGCTACTGTATATCCTGGACCTATTTGCCAATAACAACAAATATGCAAACTCGAATAAACAAATAACCGAATCGCCAAAACCAAGTGATCAGATAATGTCTTTGACATAACCAGGTAGTCTCCAAGTCATTCCAAGTGTCAGTGAACAATATAATCTGCCAGTGAACCAAATACCAGTGACTGTGCATAAGTTTCTAACTTGTTGGTGAACATAACAAAGATCTCCAAGTGCTGATAAGTGTTGACAAGTGATGACAGGTGTTGACATCAATGACAAAACCATATTAAGATATCCAAAATACCAACAAAAGTGTGTGAAAGATTAATAACTTTGATTAGGATACTATCGTTCTGCTAGGTCATCATTACCTTTCTATAAATGTGAATATTACTCATTAAGACTTTCATAATTGATTGTGCGATCCATCTTTCCCCATGATTTTGTCCTTTCTTAAAAGATTTTTAATATTAAAATTAATATTACCTTCCCCATACCAAATTATCTGAGCTTTGGAAATTATGCCTCAATTTGCTAGACCATCCGCAACCAAATTTTTTTCTCTAAAGGCATGTTCAATTATAATAAATTTAAAGCTAACTTTAATTTCTCTAGCTTTAAAAATTATATTCTCTATAAACCACGACGGTTCAGTTTCTCCGTTCAGGCACTTAATAATGTTTAGAGAATCTCCCTCCAACCATAAGTTATCATGATTTATATTTTTAGCAATAATTAAAGTATTCAAAGTTGTAAATGCTTCAGCATAACGACTAGTTTGATTACCTAGAGGGCTAGCAACTGCAACAAGGCAACTTCCAGCAAAATTACTGACAATGCCCCCATAACTAGCTTTACTCGGGTTCCCCTTAGACACCCCATCAAAGTTGGCCTTAATCCATCCCTGAGATGAAAAGCACCACACAAGACCATCCCCGCCCTTATCCTTACTAGATTTGATATTAGAGAGGTTCCATCTATCATTAAAATCCTCTTTAGCAGCTAAACCATGATCAGTCCCATTTAAACTTTCAAATATCCCTCTATAGATTTTATCCACCACAACTTCAAGTTTAGCACTTTTATCCTTAAAAATCCTATTGTTACGCTCCTTCCAGATATTCCATATAACATTAGGGAGAGTAAGTTTCCACAACTCAACATTCTTAGGATTGGAATTAGGACAATACCATTATTGCCAAAACTCCCCCAGAGAGTTCAAGAAAACCTAGCTCAGCTTCCACCTACTAAAAATTATATTCCATATTTCCTGACTAAATGAGCACTAGTAAAGGATGTGAGAAGCAAACTCCTCTTCCCTACAACAAAGAGAACACCTGTTAGGAAAAACAAATCCATGCTTTTGGAGGTTATCAAGAGTCAACACCTTATTTTGGATGAAAATCCAAAAGAAGATATTAACTTTGGGTATCAACTTCTTTATCCACACTTTAGCCCACAAAGGAATCTCTTCCGGAACTTTGTTGTGGATAGCCACCGTCGAAGACATAGAGTAATTCCCATTTGAAGTCTCCCTCCAAATCAAACTATCATCCTTATTGTCCCTAAATTTTTTAGAAGAAATCAGAATCTCAAGAAACTTTAATCCCGGACATTGCTGGCTAAACTCAATCCACTTCCCGTTTTTCCAATAGTCTTTAGCAAATCCACCATACCTATTTTTGAACCAATCTTTCCATTCCTTAAGGATAGGAACATCGTCTAGAGGTTTATCCAAGAGCCATCTATCTTCCCAAAATCTATTCATTCTACCATTCCCCAATTTCCACATTCTTCCAACAACAACCCAACTTTTAGCCTTTTGAATTGCATTCCAAATTGCAGAACCTTCAACAGAAAAAGAGTTATCCAGAAATTCTTCCTAAGAAGGTTGCATATAAAGATATTTATTTTTCCAGATTAAATTTCATTCTCTTTCCTCCCCTTTCAATCTCCAGATTTGTTTAGCTAACAAGGCATTATTCATAGAAGTTATATTCCTTAAACCCAACCCCCCAAAAGCCTTAGGAGTACAAATTTTGTTCCAGGAAATAAGGGGTATTCTATTTTTGTCTTCCACTCCCAACCAAAGGAACTTTTTTGAATTCTCTCAATTGCCTCTGCAAACTTTCTAGGGATTTTAAATAGACTAAGGGCATAAATAGGCAAATTTTGAAGAGTAGCTTTAAGTAGCGTTACCTTGCCCGCTTGACTAAGGATAGCTCCTTTCCAACCAGCCAATTTAGAATTGAATCTATCAACCAGCTTCATCCAAAAATTCTCTGAAGGCTTTATACAAAGTGGAAGCCCCAAATAAGTTGAAGAAAACTTAGCAATTTTACATCCAAGGATTCTTTCAATCCTTATTTGTCTTTCAATAGGGGTATTGATGAAAAATAAAGAACTCTTATCCCAATTAATTATTTGACTGGAAGCAATTTCATGTGTCCATGACATTATTCATATTTCTTGCTTCCCTTATAGTATCTTCCCCCATAGTAATTGAATCATCAACAAATTGTTCATGAGTACACATTATGTTGGAAGATTAAGGTTTTAGGCCTTTGAGTTTTCCATCTTCCACATTTTTTATAATATATCTACCCATACTTTCAGCTAAAATAGTAAACAAGATAGGGGAGATGGGACCCCCCTGTCTTAAACCTCTAGAACTTTTGAAGAAACTGGAAGGAGCTCCATTAACAATAACTGCAGAGGAGGAAGTTTCAGTGAATTGGGAGCAGAGCTGAATACTTTTTCCCCAAACCCAAAAGCTTTCATAATTCTGAAAAGGAATTGCCAATTCACTCTATCATAGGCTTTAGACATATCCAACTTAAGAAAAAAACCTTGATTTTTTCCAGCAGTTAAAGAGTGAATATTTTCATGAACAAAAATAATAGAGTCTAGAATTTGACTACCAGGGACAAAACCATTATGCTGAGCTGAAATAATCCTAGGAAGAATATCCATCATTCTAGAGGCTAGAACCTTAGACATAATCTTGTAAACATAATTACAAAGACTAATAGGTTTGAAGTTATAAAGAGAGTCAGCTCCAGAAACCTTTGAAATAAGAACAATGAAGGTTGCATTCAATTATTTTAAAAGCCTCCTTGAACCAAAGAATTCTTTAACTCCATTACATACATCAATTTCCACAATATGCCAGAAAATTTGGAAGAAGAACATTGGAAATCCATCTGGACCCGGAGACTTATCTCCCTGAAAAGAAAACACCACCTTTTTTATTTCTTGATTAGAAGGGATCCGATAGAGATATTTGTTGTCATCCTCATTTAAAATGGGAGGGATAGCCTGTACAAGAAGATCTTGATTTCTGACATCCAGATCATCCACTTCTCCCAAAAGATTGCTGAAAAAATCCAAAGCTTCTTTTCTTATATCATTTTCATCCGATAAAGTCCCCCTATTGTAGGATAATCTAGAAATCCTATTAACCACCCTATGCTTTAGAGTTGTCAAGTGGAAAAACTGGGTGTTTTTATCACCTTCCTTCAAATAAAAGGCTCTAGATCTTTGTCTCGAAAAAGTCTCTTCATTAGAAATAATCATGTGGTATTTAGACAACAACCCATTTTCAACAGATCTCAAGTTCTCTGAAAGCCCTTCCTCTTGAAATTTATCTTGGACTTCCTTAATTTCAGTCTTAATTTGGGCTTTGCTTTTAAAGATATCACCAAATATCTCTTTGTTCCATATTTTGATTTTGGCCTTTATAATGTTAATCTTTTTGGCTATTCTGAATAAAGTCATTACCTCAACCTCAGAATTCCACCAATCAACAACACAAACTTCCAAAGATGGGTGGGATAACCAAGCTTTCTCAAATCTAAAAGGGAAATTTCTCTTAGCAGAAAAAGAATTAGCAGTAAAAGAAATAGGGTAATGATTAGAACCAATCTTAACAATCGATGCCAAAGAGAAACTATACTTAGAAAGCCACTTAGGAGAAATCAAGGATCTATCCAACCTTACTTGAATAAGATCAGATCCAGTTCTATGATTGGTCCAAGTATAATTAATCCCTTGGAGATCCACATCCATAAGAGCTTGATCGTTAATAAAATCCATAAGATCTTGTCTTCCCTCCAAGTACAAAGGGAGGCCTCCCATCTTTTCATCCTCTTTAAGAGGTGTATTGAAATCTTCCATTATTATCCATCTTTTATCAGCAAAATTTATTCTATCTTCAGCAAGGTTCCTCCAATATTTATATTTCTCAGCTTTAGAATTAGGTGCATGGACATTAGTGATAACCCAAACAAAGTTATCCTTAATATGCTCAAGTAGAACTGAGGTCCTATTAACTTCTGATATGATTTCCTTCCCTATAATAGTATTTTGGTTCCAAAAAATTGTTGTTCCTCCAGAGGCACCCTCTGAACTAGTTCCAATAACTCCATTATTTTTTAATATTCTAATCCTTTCCACTTTATCCTTACACATCTTAGTTTCTTGAACAAGGACAACATCCGGTTTATGATCTCTTATAATATTACATAACACATCTTGCTTATGGGGGGCATTCAACCCTCTTATATTCCATGAAATTATCTTCATACTTTAATCGGGGATAGGGCTGACTCGATGGAGCTCTGTGTTCCATCAGCATGGTTCTTCCAACTTTCTTGTTCCCTTTGATTTTTTAGAGAAGGTCTCCCCTGCTTTTTGTTGTGACTTCCTACATCTGCCACTTTCTTATTCCTAATTCTAGTTGAAATACCTCCATTGGATCCTCCATTACTTGATTTGCCTTCTTTAGTACTAAGAATCCTAAGATTTCCCTCAAGAGACACCGTTTCCACACTATTAGGTGGAGTTTTGCATTGGATCGACTTAGGACTACCATTGGTTAATAACAGAAAAGGCTCAAAATCTGAAATGTTATAGTCATGTGCTTCATTGAAGTCTTCCCCATTTTCTTTAGAATTAGATGAGGCAGAAGCATCATTATTGGAGCTCTCATCAACTTTATCCTAGATAATAGACCCTCCCTTCTAGTCCTTTGATTCAAGTTTTTGAGCGTTTACATCTATCCTTTGCTCTTCCTCCTTGTTGCTCTCTATTTGATTGTTAGAACAAACACCAACAAATTTATCATTATTACTATTCTTATCCTTCTTTTCCTCATTTTCCACTTCAATCACTTCCTTATCAGGAACACACTCTATAGTTGGGTCTTCCCTCTTCCCTTTTGTTTGCCATTTCTCCTTCGAACTACTATCACTCTTACTACTCTTACTCTTCTTGAGCGGGAAAGATTTCACCCAATGACCCGCCTTTTTACAATGAAAACAAGCAAACGGGAGAGATTCATATTCAATCACTTGGGTCCATTTCCCCAATTTAGATATAATCTTAATAGATTGAGGCATATCCGTAATTTGATTAACATTAACACAGATACAAGCAAAAACCAACCTTGATTTAGCTGCAATCATCGGATCGATCGAGAGAAGTTCTCCAAATGAACCCGCTATCCCTTTAAAGACTTCCTCATTCCAGAACTCCAGCGGAAGGCCAGGAAGACACATCCAAACCGACACCGACATGAAAAAAGGATTCATCAAGAGAAAGGTTAGGAGACCATTTCTGTAAAGCCAAGGTTGACTTGCCGAACATCCATGGCCCTGCACATAGATCTTTGTTCATATCTTCTTCGGTATTAAAAGCAAAGGAGAAAAAACCCCTAGGCAAAGCCACCACATCCACTTGACCTTTGAGAACCCATTTTCACCTTATAAAATTCCTCACAACATCAATGTTAGGTCTAAAACTAGTGAACCTTCCAAGTAAAGTCATAGCTAATCCAGACACTGTAAGATCAACCAGCTTATCCGAAACAGACATAGCAAAAACCCCTATCGCGAGATCAAAAATATTTTTAAATTTTGGAAGCCCAAATTTCAGCAACGACCTCATTCTAAAAAGAAAAGACCATTTTTTTCCTTACCTCTATCCTGTGGGTCCCCATTTTTGGAATCTTTGTCTTCCACCGATTTGACTATTGCCTTGTCCCCTTCAGTACCCTGAGAGGCCTGAAAACTAGCCTGATTACTAGTTCCACCCGCAGAAAGACTACCATCCCCAACAAATCTGCCATTCCCAGATTTGAAATTTGAATTTCCCGCTCGCCTCTCCCCTTGCCACTCCTCTCCAGTCCCCATGTTAAGACATATACTTCTTCCCTCTTTGTTGATAAATAGGAGCTATCTGCATTACAAATCTAGAAAAACTCATAAGGAATGAGTTACATAAGTCTGAACAAATTGTTTTTACATAGGTCTCAAAAATCAACTAGCCAAAATAGAGTGAAAAAACCATCACTTATACAAACATGCTTTCCAAAATTCAAATTGAATTTTGCCTCCAAACTAATGAGCTATCAACAACCTCCAAGTCCCTCCACAAAATCAAGTACTTAACTGAAAGAGAACTCTCTTCAAACTCCAAAAAGAGTTGTCAAAATGACAACAATCTCTTTGGGCGGATTCAACTAAAAATCCCTCAAAATTTGGGATGAAATTGCAAGAAACAAACAGTTAAACCCCTAAAAATCCTCCTTGACTCAACTCTTACCCAAGTGGAATCTTTAACTAAAGAAAGACTCACAATTAGGTAGACAAATTACCTAATTTTTCTCCTATGTGTTTGCAAAACACTACAAAAGTTTAAGTCTTCTTTTTTTTACTCATAATTCACACTCTACTTTGCATTTAAAATATCTTTTATTTGAAGATATTTATTACCACCTTTCAAACAAAAGCTTACAAGTTGAAGAAATGCAAAGAGTATACATTGAGACCTAAAAGGCCTTATTGATTATTTCTTAAATAAGTGAGCAAACACTTAAAAGAAATAAAAAGGAAGGTACGACTTAACTATTAATAAAGCTTTTAAAACAAAAATAAAAGCAAAAAGCTTTCACTTTTGGTGATTTGCAATCGGTTTCACTAGGGTCTACAACTCGAAAGCAAAAGTAAAAGATGAAAGATACTTCAACTTATTTCATTTTTTCCTTTCTTTTTACTTTGATGAAAACGATCGACATATTAAAACTTAGGGTTTGAATGAAGAAGATTGTTGTGACTGCCATGATTTTCTTGATATTTTTGAAGATTTTCCAGGTTGGTACACATGTATATCTATTTATGCTCCTTTTCTGTGCATTTGTTGGCTTTTGATCTCCTTAAATGTTGGGGGTTTTGTTGTAGGTGGTGTTTTCTTAATAATAGTTCTTTGTGATATTTGAGTTGCATTTGAATATTTGTTGTACATTGAAACCCTTGTGACTGCTCTTTTAGGGCCGCTAGCATTCTTCAAACTCTTGAGGTGGCTATTGACAAGCTCTATATGTACATATACCATATCAAATCTGCTATAGTTTGAGACTGGCCGCTAATGAGAAAAGATTTATGTGATTCTATGATGGATTTATACCAAATTTGTATTAAATCTCTTCTAACTAAGTACATAGATGTTAATAGTGGTTTTTTCCTTTACAGTGTTATGATCTTAGACCGTCAGTGGATTCAAACCGTTCCTTCCTTGGGTTCCTTTAACTATTCTAAAATAGTTCATTTTCATTGTGTGCTCTTGGTCTGTGAAGGGCTACCAAGTGTATTGCTTACTATTCTTCTATAGCTTTCATAGTGATCTCCGTTGGTTGCTATTTCTGATTCTTACTCAAGACAAACTCACTGCCTTTTCGTATATTGAAGATGTATTCATTGAGCCAATTCTTGAGATCATTATTAATGCTATGCTTTAAGGTATGCTACTTTTATTGACTCTCAACTGTCTAGAAACATTGTTGTGACTATTTTAGTTGTGCATTCATACTACATTTATACAAGGTCTATTTTCTCCTTGATACTCGTGAAACCTCTATTCACTGTGATCTTCTATTTGGACTGTAATTTTTGTTTTATGGAAGATTCTTGAGTTTCCTTGAATATTTGATACCATACATTCCACTTTGATTGCATACATTCTCTTTGATTGTTGGAACTATGCTTGTGACTTTACTCATTGTTTCTTTGGCAATTAATGGCTCACTGCTTTTTATGTCCTTGATTCACTATCCTATAGTACCTTAAGACTGTTGTATCTTATTATTGTTCTCTCTTCATTGGGAGCATCAATGACTGTACCTTTTGTTATCACTGCCAGATATGAGATTGTGATGAATACTATTGTCAGTGTGCTTGAGTGTTCACTTAATTTAGGTGGGATCACTAAACATGCTGTCAACTACTACAATAAATATCGATCCTTATGAGTTCAAGTTGTGCTAAGAGGATCATCATTCTGTATACAATGGATTCTTTAATGGCTGCAACATCACTGCTATCTACCCTTATTGTAACAATGATACTGTATGTCTTTATAGACAATGATATGCTTTTGGACCTTGTTAGGTTGCTCCCACTGTTCATTGTGACTGGACTGATCTATCTTTATTAATATCTGATGCCCTCCTAAATGGCACAAGGTTAGTCTATGATCAAAGAACACAAAAACACACAAAACATTAGTGTTAGTCAATCAAAAACTAATCTATGAAGGCATACCAAAAGAGACATTAAAAGGCATGCTAATTTATCTAGTAAACAAAACATAGATTATGAGGCATCTCCAACTGCCTCTTAGCATGGTGTTGGATTTTGCCAAGATCAAGAAGTCATTGAAATGTAAAAGATAGAGACATAATATGGGACAAGGATAAACTGTATTCTCATCAATAGAAAATGATCAATAATTGTTACATACAATGTAGATGAGCCTGCTTATATAGGCAAGGCTAGGGATATGTATGAGCACACAAACATGACATGTGGCTCAATAAGAAACAAGGGTAGGTAGGAAATAGGTGTGGGTAGGTAGGAGAAATAATATAATATTCCACATGAGGTGGATCACCCACTGAAGGTGGAATTATCACTCCACAATAAGTGGATATGATAGTGTAATAACAAGATCAACACCATAAGAGGTGGAATTTCTCCTACACACACTATCCCAATGTGGCACAAACACCCAAGTGTCTCATATCCAAACTACTATGAAATGCATTATCCTAAGTAAACTTAAGTAAGTGTAATAATATCCATGATGAATAATTATTTACACCAACACCCCCCCTTAAGTGCAACTTAGGGGAATGCACTTAAGTCTACAATGCAACTAAGCAATGCAAGATGGGTCCCGACTACGAGGCCATGTTAGGTACCCATGCACAAATGCAAATGCATGCAAACCAATGCAATGAAATCTCTCACAAAGTGGGGAAAGAGAGAAAAACCCAATGGGAAAAAACCCTCCCCCAAAAAGAGAGATGAAAGCTATACAAGAAAACTCTCAAAGAAGTATGTGAGGAACAAAACCCCATGTGAGGAAAAAGTCCCCCCCATACGAGAGAAGAAGAGAAGTCAAACTGTGATCATCCCTCAATGAAGAATCTGCACCAATGATAGAAGCTCGATGTATGAAGAAACTGCTCCACGAACGTCGAACAACATTCCTCCCCTTAGGAAGAAACAAAACCAAAGGTGTATCCATGAAGTCTCCCCAATCATGAAGGGAAGATGTATGAAGAAAACTCATGATGAAAGGAATCTCTGAAAACTGCTCAAGTGTCCCCATGTCGATGCTGAAAGATACCCCTTCCAAAGATGGTAAACTGTGCCATACTGCTGAAAAAGGAACTCCAACATCTAGTGGAGATGGATGTAGAACAATGTCCAAAGACTCATGTGTCTCCTCAAAGAATAAAGAGACCTCCTCCAACTGCTGTACATAAGTATCCACAATCATGTCAACCTCGAAAGAATGATCATGTAGAGAATGAACAAGAGGGTCAGAGTGTGCCCTCGCAACAATCAAAGAAGGATCATCTTCATCAAAGAGAAGATGAATGTCATCAATGATGTCTCCCAAATCTGCAATGTAGGATTCCACAAACAAACCTGCAATATCTGTCATGTAATCATCCCATGAATCTGAAGCTGGAAGACAATGTATATCCTGCTACACTGAATCACATGAAGGCAAAACTGTCGCACTATCTGTATCATCAGGTACAATAGGTGATGTGATATCAATATGAGGAGATGAAGTACAAGACTCAAGAACGGGGTTACATGTGAGAATCCCCAAATTCAAGTGTCCAAAGTTCTCCTCAAAATCATCATAATAAGTGTGATCATCATGTGTAGAATCATCAAATGTGAAATCATCATCATCAACAAAATCTGAAAAGGAGTATAACCGAGATGCATGATCAACCACCCCAGTTGCAATGATAGCTCTAGTCTCCATGTCTCTAATAAAAACTGAGTCAGGTGTGAACTCCACAACTCTCTTAGTTGCGCCATGTGTGATTTGATAGATAGAAAGGAGATTGTTTGTCAAGTGGGGTACACACAACACATCATTGAAGGAGTTATCCCCAATGTCAATAGATCCTTTCCCAATCACATCCATGTATGTATGATTGCCCATCAAAATCTGTGGCATGGTGCAAGGCTCAAATGTAGAGAACATAGACTGTGAAGATGCCATATGATGAGAAGCCCCTGAATCTAGAAGCCATCTCTCTGAAGTATGATTTGTTGTAGCACATAGAGCTTGTCCTTTTCTTGTTCCAAAAGAGTGAGTTTTTCCACTTGTAGAAGCCATGAATGCTTGCCCTTTTCCTTTTGAATGTGAGGAAGTGGAAGTTGATGAATCATCCTTCTTGTAGACTTTAGGCAAATCAATGTTATGTTTTTTGATGATATGTGTGAGCTCATCAATCTTCTTAGTATGGCAATGATGTTCCTCATGACCAATCTTTTTACAATAAGCACAAGTAGGTCTCTCTCTCTTTGGTGAATTATCTTTCTTGGAAGAAGATGAATCTCCTTGTTGTGGAGAAGATTGTGCTTTATCCTTAGGCTTTGATTGCCATTTCTTCTTGTTTGAGTTGTCCTTTCCTTGATTTCCTTTGTTCCCTTGATTTGCCACTAATGCTTGAGACTTAGAAGAAGCCTTAAGAATGCCCATGCTTATCAACTTAGTTTGTTCCATCATCAACATTTCATTGAAAGCATCAAATGTAGGCATTTTGTAGCTTGAACCCATTGTCATCCTATGAGTTTGGAAACTAGAAACAAATGCTGCATATTCTTGTGGAAGCTTCCCTATCAAGTTGAATATCAATTGAGTATCCTTTTTATCAATGCCACAATCTTTGAGTTGTGCCCTCAGCTCATTTGCCTTAGTGACATAATCTTGTATAGTATCAAAGTTCTTGGGATCTAACATGGTGAGATCACTATCAATTTGATATCCCCTAATCTCATCAACTTGACCATACAAGTCTTGAAACTTTTGCCAAGCATCCTTGATTAGAGTGCATTTCTCAATATGAAATATGAGATCCTTTGATACATACTTTCTTAAGGTACCAATTGCCATGATATTTTTAATGAGCCAATCTAAGTGACCAACTGGATCAGCCTTAGGATCAGCTGGAGCAACAATAGTTCCATCAATGTAATGAGTGAGTCCTTTTTCCATAAGTTTACTCCATGCATCAATTTTCCAAGTAGCATAGTTATGTGGAGTTAAGAGAGGAAACTTAGAAGAACCCATAGCAGCAAAAAGGAAAGAACACAAGAGCACAAAAGCACAAGAGACACCCCCCAAATTCAATCAATCAAAGTACCCCCCCAAAAGTGATGATTTTGGCACTTTATACTTAGTGCGATTACAATGAGCCACTTGAAAAACAAGGCAAAGTGGGCTTATGATGCAAATTTTACAACTTCTCAAATGAGATACAAGAGACTTCAATCAATAGTGCAATGAATCTAACTGAGATTCAAGCAAATATGCAAGTACCAAGAAAGCAAAAAATGGCCTAAATCTGAAAGTACAATTTCTACTTACAATGACATCAATCTGATAGCATCATGTGAAAGTAGACGAAAAAATACGCACTTTCAAAAAAAACGGCACCTGAAAAGGAGGTCGGATGACCCCAAACGAAGCCTCTGAAGTTGCAAAAACAGGGATTACTCAGGGACAGTCACCAAAAACTGCATTTTCTGAAAAATCCATGCATCAAAATCAAAAAATTATTTCACCACTGCAGAGAGCACGAAATTCTAGCCCATTTCAAAAAAAATTGCACCCAAAAAGGAGCAAAAATGAGCAAGTTATGGCCATTTGAAGTTGAACTACAAAATCAAAAATGCAAATGAGAGGGGGTCAAAAAATTTTCAAACCCTGCTGATGTGGCGCTGATGTTAGCAAAACACTATGTTAAATTTGATGGCCGTATGACCATCGCCAAAACTTCGCTGTCTGGCTGACTGGGTGTCCGTACCGTACGGACGGTTTACGTGGCAAAGCTGGCTGGTGTTCCGTACTGTACGGAAATGATGATGTGTCGGTCCACGGGCCACGGGCCTCCTGCCACGTGGTGGGCGTGGTCCACCTGTCTTCGCTTACGTGGCGTAGGAGAGGAGGCGCTGTGCGGGTGGTGCCGAAGCGGAGCTGAGGCCAGAGTCCTTCGTAGGTGGAGGAGCCGAGGAGGCGCAGGGAGCGGCGCTAGAGGAGATCGTGCAGGTCACTGCTGGGCCCTCGGAGTAAGGATGCCGGAGAGCGGAGGTGGCGCCAGGTGTCTTCGGCGCGGCAGTGAGGCGGCTCCAGGATGGAGGATGCTCGCGGAGGCCGATGCGCAGATGGTACGGGCGCTGCCAGGTGGTGGCGCAGGAACCGGGAGTAGTGACGGAAGCCGGCTGCGAGCAGGGAGGAGCTGGGACGAGGCGGAGTCCGGTGGTAGCACTGCCAGAATCTGCAGGTGCATGGGAGCCAAGGACGGTACAGGTACATCTGCAGAAAAAAACGCGAATAGGTACGTACTTCTGCACCAACCTGCAATCTGCGGATGACAGGTGTACGGAGCACCGGGGGGGGTCTGCGGACCCCCCAAAAAACGTGTTTTTTTTTTGCTTCTTTTTTTTAATTTTTTTTCAATTTTTTTTTATTTTTCAATTTTTTCGAAAAACAATTTTCAGAAAGAAATTTTTTTTTTTGAAAAATATATATAAAATTCGAAAATCCGTACGAATAGCAAAATTGGGGAAAAAATTTTTCCTCACCAAAATAGGCCAACTTTATAACCAAAATTCATGGAAACGGCCTTCCGGACGCAATGGCGAGGTCGGATCTGGTCTAGGACGCCTCCAAATGATGATGCTCCTCAGATCTGCCTCTTAATGTCACAATAATGCCTCTTCAAGACGAATCAATGAGACTCCAATAGCTCTGATACCATGTTGGATTTTGCCAAGATCAAGAAGTCATTGAAATGTACAAGATAGAGACATAATATGGGACAAGGATAAACTGTATTCTCATCAATAGAAAATGATCAATAATTGTTACATACAATGTAGATGAGCCTACTTATATAGGCAAGGCTAGGGATATGTATGAGCACACAAACATTACATGTGACTCAATCAGAAACAAGGGTAGGTAGGAAATAGGTGTGGGTAGGTAGGAGAAATAATATAATATTCCACATGAGGTGGATCACCCACTGAAAGTGGAATTATCACTCCACAATAAGTGGATATGATAGTGTAATAACAAGATCAACACCATAAGAGGTGGAATTTCTCCTACACACACTATCCCAATGTGGCACAAACACCCAAGTGTCTCATATCCAAACTACTATGAAATGCATTATCCTAAGTAAACTTAAGTAAGTGTAATAATATCCATGATGAATAATTATTTACACCAACACATGGCCTTAGCTTCTTCTCCCTTGTTCCTCTCCTCTCCAAGTTCCAAAATAGTGTAGCTCTCAGCAGCTTTTTGCACTATGGATGCTTATGGAGGATTGAGATTGTAGTATAGCTCTAAATGGGAAATGAAAAGCTAATACTAATCTATTGATGCTAAAATGATTGATTTTATCAAAAAGACAAGATTTTAGTTATACTATGCTAAATGCTCTCTAAAAATGTCTATAGCCTAAATGCATACAAGTTTTCAGGATCTGGATTATGAAGGAATGGGCTCTATTTATAGGGAAAATGGAGCAATGGATGGCCAGGATTGAAGGGTTTAATCAAGGGTCAAGCTTGAAAGTTGGGGATCCATGTGCACAATTTGTACCAATGAAATGGTGACAAGTGTCAACATAGGGTTGGGTTGAAAGAAGAGGTTGGAGGCATTAAAGGCCTGAGAAGACCTCATGGTTATCTAAAGGCTAAGGGTCAAGCCTAAATTAAGATTACCCACTAGATTAAGAGTTAATCCAAGGATAAACCTTCGTGCAAATGATTAAGAGATAATCATGGTCAAAGCATTAAAGGCTTGATGAGACCCTTGGGTTGGGTAGAGGTTGAGTCAAAACAAATGTTTTAACCATGTAGGAGGGTTTGGGTTAACCATTAATGGTTATTGGAGACTTTGTGGATTAAGTGGTTGAAAGTTGGAAGCCTTTAATGGCTATCAAAGACTTTGAGGATTTAAGTGGTTGAAGGTTGAAAACCTTTAATGGTTATCAAAGACTTTGGGGTCTTTGAGAAGTGACTCCATTTTGCTTAGGAATGTGACAATAATTAGGGGATGGATTAGGCTAATTAGGAAGGGGTTAGAAGAATCTAGAAGGGGATTAGATTTTGCAAGTGGATTTGGTGGGTGAGGGAAAATAGGATTTTATTTAAAATAAAAATTCATTTATTTCAATAAATGTGTGCAAGTTGCTTTTGTAGGAAAATGCAAGTGGGGTGGGGAAAATGATTTAAATACATGTTTTATTTAATTTATTTAAAAGAGGAATAGGGGGATTTTATTAAATAAATAGATTTTATTTATTTAATTAATTGGAATTTGATTTAACGAATGAATTAAAATAAATTGAATAATTTATTTAATTAATAGAAGAATGTTTGGGGATGAATTAATTAAATATTAATTTAATTAACTGATGGCTAGTGGATTTTTTAACCAAATAAATAGCAAAATATTCATTTAATTAAGCTGGACAGATTTGTGTGACTACATTTGCCCCTCTTTGAGACGGTGCGGTTTATCGCATCGTTTCAAAGAAAGAAAAACTAGTGTGAAGAAATGCCCCATAAAATATAAATTTAATGGGTGGTATGCCCCCTTGAGAGATGGGCCGAAAAATTTTGAAAAATTGGGCGATCTCCCATTAGTGTTAGTCAATCAAAAACTAATCTATGAAGGCATACCAAAAGAGACATTAAAAGGCATGCTAATTTATCTAGTAAACAAAACATAGATTATGAGGCATCTCCAACTACCTCTTAGCATGGCCTTAGCTTCTTCTCCCTTGTTCCTCTCCTCTCCAAGTTCCAAAATAGTGTAGCTCTCAACAGCTTTTTGCACTATGGATGCTTATGGAGGATTGAGATTGTAGTATAGCTCTAAATGGGAAATGAAAAGCTAATACTAATCTATTGATGCTAAAATGATTGATTTTATCAAAAAGACAAGATTTTAGTTATACTATGCTAAATGCTCTCTAAAAATGTCTATAGCCTAAATGCATACAAGTTTTCAGGATCTGGATTATGAAGGAATGGGCTCTATTTATAGGAAAAATGGAGCAATGGATGGCCAGGATTGAAGGGTTTAATCAAGGGTCAAGCTTGAAAGTTGGGGATCCATGTGCACAATTTGTACCAATGAAATGGTGACAAGTGTCAACATAGGGTTGGGTTGAAAGAAGAGGTTGGAGGCATTAAAGGCCTGAGAAGACCTCATGGTTATCTAAAGGCTAAGGGTCAAGCCTAAATTAAGATTACCCACTAGATTAAGAGTTAATCCAAGGATAAACTTTCGTGCAAATGATTAAGAGATAATCATGGTCAAAGCATTAAAGGCTTGATGAGACCCTTGGGTTGGGTAGAGGTTGAGTCAAAACAAATGTTTTAACCATGTAGGAGGGTTTGGGTTAACCATTAATGGTTATTGGAGACTTTGTGGATTAAGTGGTTGAAAGTTGGAAGCCTTTAATGGCTATCAAAGACTTTGAGGATTTAAGTGGTTGAAGGTTGAAAACCTTTAATGGTTATCAAAGACTTTGGGGTCTTTGAGAAGTGACTCCATTTTGCTTAGGAATGTGACAATAATTAGGGGATGGATTAGGCTAATTAGGAAGGGGTTAGAAGAATCTAGAAGGGGATTAGATTTTGCAAGTGGATTTGGCGGGTGAGGGAAAATAGGATTTTATTTAAAATAAAAATTCATTTATTTCAATAAATGTGTGCAAGTTGCTTTTGTAGGAAAATGCAAGTGGGGTGGGGAAACTGATTTAAATAAATGTTTTATTTAATTTATTTAAAAGAGGAATAGGGGGATTTTATTAAATAAATAGATTTTATTTATTTAATTAATTGGAATTTGATTTAATGAATGAATTAAAATAAATTGAATAATTTATTTAATTAATAGAAGAATGTTTGGGGATGAATTAATTAAATATTAATTTAATTAACTGATGGCTAGTGGATTTTTTAACCAAATAAATAGCAAAATATTCATTTAATTAAGCTGGATAGATTTGTGTGACTACATTTGCCCCTCTTTGAGACGGTGCGGTTTATCGCATCGTTTCAAAGAAAGAAAAACTGGTGTGAAGAAATGCCCCATAAAATATAAATTTAATGGGTGGTATGCCCCCTTGAGAGATGGGCCGAAATTTTTTGAAAAATTTTGCGATCTCCCATTAGTGTTAGTCAATCAAAAACTAATCTATGAAGGCATACCAAAAGAGACATTAAAAGGCATGCTAATTTATCTAGTAAACAAAACATAGATTATGAGGCATCTCCAACTGCCTCTTAGCATGGCCTTAGCTTCTTCTCCCTTGTTCCTCTCCTCTCCAAGTTCCAAAATAGTGTAGCTCTCAGCAGCTTTTTGCACTATGGATGCTTATGGAGGATTGAGATTGTAGTATAGCTCTAAATGGGAAATGAAAAGCTAATACTAATCTATTGATGCTAAAATGATTGATTTTATCAAAAAGACAAGATTTTAGTTATACTATGCTAAAATGATTGATTTTATCAAAAAGACAAGATTTTAGTTATACTATGCTAAATGCTCTCTAAAAATGTCTATAGCCTAAATGCATACAAGTTTTCAGGATTTGGATTATGAAAGAATGGGCTCTATTTATAGGAAAAATGGAGCAATGGATGGCCAGGATTGAAGGGTTTAATCAAGGGTCAAGCTTGAAAGTTGGGGATCCATGTGCACACTTTGTACCAATGAAATGGTGACAAGTGTCAACATAGGGTTGGGTTGAAAGAAGAGGTTGGAGGCATTAAAGGCCTGAGAAGACCTCATGGTTATCTAAAGGCTAAGGGTCAAGCCTAAATTAAGATTACCCACTAGATTAAGAGTTAATCCAAGGATAAACCTTTATGCAAATGATTAAGAGATAATCATGGTCAAAGCATTAAAGGCTTGATGAGACCCTTGGGTTGGGTAGAGGTTGAGTCAAAACAAATGTTTTAACCATGTAGGAGGGTTTGGGTTAACCATTAATGGTTATTGGAGACTTTGTGGATTACGTGGTTGAAAGTTGGAAGCCTTTAATGGCTATCAAAGACTTTGAGGATTTAAGTGGTTGAAGGTTGAAAACCTTTAATGGTTATCAAAGACTTTGGGGTCTTTGAGAAGTGACTCCATTTTGCTTAGGAATGTGACAATAATTAGGGGATGGATTAGGCTAATTAGGAAGGGGTTAGAAGAATCTAGAAGGGGATTAGATTTTGCAAGTGGATTTGGTGGGTGAGGGAAAATAGGATTTTATTTAAAATAAAAATTCATTTATTTCAATAAATGTGTGCAAGTTGCTTTTGTAGGAAAATGCAAGTGGGGTGGGGAAAATGATTTAAATAAATGTTTTATTTAATTTCTTTAAAAGAGGAATAGGGGGATTTTATTAAATAAATAGATTTTATTTATTTAATTAATTGGAATTTGATTTAATGAATGAATTAAAATAAATTGAATAATTTATTTAATTAATAGAAGATGTTTGGGGATGAATTAATTAAATATTAATTTAATTAACTGATGGCTAGTGGATTTTTTAACCAAATAAATAGCAAAATATTCATTTAATTAAGCTGGACAGATTTGTGTGACTACATTTGCCCCTCTTTGAGACGGTGCAGTTTATCGCATCATTTCAAAGAAAGAAAAACTAGTGTGAAGAAATGCCCCATAAAATATAAATTTAATGAGTGGTATGCCCCCTTGAGACATGGGCCGAAAAATTTTGAAAATTTGGGCGATCTCTCGAAAAAGAATGAAAATTGGTAGGGTGTTAGAAGAGAAGAAGTTAGCCATACAGGTGAAAAATAGAAGAAATCAGAGGAAAAATGGAGAAACATCAAGCCAATGAGTACCCTTAGGTCATGCAGGAGATACAGTGAAAATGTGGTGGTTGTTCTTTTGAGTGATGCTATACAATTGATCAAAATTGGTTGAACAATCTGGTGCAATCGGTTGAATTGCCCCAGTCAAGTCAAAGCATGACAGTTGATGCCAGTTGTTTGCTTGGACAAGATAAAGTCTGAGTAAGTGAATCAAAGTGACCTGATGAGACTTAGGCAATTGATGCAATTGCCCGATGAAGTCAAGGTATATGAAGAAAAAATACTCATTGAGACGTAGACAATTGATGTAATTGTCCATTGGATTGTGTTTGATTGGTTGATCAATTGATAGTGTGTGCATGTGATGGATGGTTGTGGGGAATCATGGAAGCCCCGTTGAGACTAGGCCATTATGATAAATGCCTGATGTAGTCTAGGATTACCATGATCGATTACCTGTTGAGACCTGAAGATACCTGATCAGAGTATCTGTTGATAGTCTAGGTGTGTGTGAGTTGATGTATCTATGTAGATAGAGTAACTGGCTTAATTGTGTGGATGAATGAGGATGGGAAACACAATCCCTCCTATTAGAGATGGATGGTGATGAACGTTCCTTGATTGGGTTGATGGGAAACGATGAAGGGTATGTGATGTTGATTATCAAGATGGGGAGGGTGAGGGGGGGTTCAATGTTAGAAGAAATGGAGGACCTATGACTCATTCTTATGGAAGAAGAGTAAAATAGAGTATGCATTATTATGACTATGTATGCATGATATGGAGCTATTATGAATGTATGGATGGTTGGAATGCAATGGAATGCAATGGAATGCAGTATATACAGATGAGATGGAATGACAATCCATAGTGCTCTATTTTCATCATTGAGCTTTAAAATGTTGGAAGAGAATACAAGCATCTTGACATAATGATTCAAGATGACCAGAGTATTTCTTACATGGATTTGATATAGCAAGTTAATACAAGCAACTTGATATAATGGATCAAGTTGACCTGAGTATTGCTTGCGGAACAGACAAGGATTATCTCCTTTCATGCATGACTTGGATCGTCCTCCTTGATCTTAGGCTGATCATATCCTGAGACAAGTGCATACCGTACTAAGAAATAAAAACCTTTATCCAAATTGGATGAGGAGGAACCAAAGAATGAGCATTGTACCTATAAACAAACAGTATATACATAAAGAATAAAGAATATGGATCCTTGGTAATGGTTCATGCTCATATGGTCGAGGTATACGCTGTAGTCAGCAAGCCGTAATGATCTATGACTGCATTTGGCATAAGATCACGTAGCTTAGTGAACTTCCCACGTAGACACCATTAGTACATGCCCCAGAACTTCATCGGAAATAATGTGCAAATGATACAAAACAATGCTGAAAGGATGCCGATACAGATAAACAAATGATTGTACTCACAAATCAACCAAGTATTTGATAGCCTAATAGAATTTTCTTGTCAAAGAAAATGTCATCTTGTCTTTGTTTTGGTAAGGAAGGATGTATCCTTTTTTTAAAGATAGTTTGGATTGTTGATGTTGATTGTTTTGGTCGAGTGATAAGTGGTCATTTGTGTGAGTATTTTGTCAATGTTTGTTTTGTATCTGATCGAATGAATATGTACAAGGTGTTGCCATGTTTTTGGGTGATTTTCGATGGTTTTTCCGATGTTTTTGGATTTTGTGAAACATTTTTTATTGTTTTTGGTATTTTGTATTGTTTTTGAATGTTTTTGGTATTTTCTGGGACATTTTTGAATGTTTTTGATATTTTTGATGATTGCCTGACTGAAGAGCGAAATGACACATAAGACAATGTAGAATCCACTTCCATCAATAGGTTAAGGGTATTGCCCCCAGTTTTTAGACCTGACTATGAAAAAGTGGGATGCTAGACGCATGGAGTACTTTTTTAATGACAGATGAATAACAAGCCATGGCTTCAGATGGATGGATGGATGTGTGTATGAATGTGATCGCAATGAGCTTGAAAGATACTGGAGCCATTGCCTTTACGAGTGGCACCTGTTTGCCAGGTTTTCGCCATCGCACTTACCCAAGGTGCCACCGGAGTGGTTGTTCACCGTTTGGATGCATGATTTTTCTTTACTTTTTGAATGTTTTTGGATTTTCTTCAGGATATTTTTCTAAATGTTTTTGGTATTTTCTGGTATGCAGGGGAGCTTGGTGCTCTATTCAGCTTAGTTATAAAACCGTTTGAGGTGCATGCTATTGATTGGATTTGCAAGCGGTTCTCCTTCTGATGTAGCCAACTGATATGCCCCGGACCCGAATACAGCAGTGACAACATATGGGCCCAGCCAGTTTGATTCAAACTTGCCTCGATGTTCTCTAGTTGGTTGGTTGCGAGGATTCTCTCGAAGAAAAAGATCACCTACCTCAAATGTACGAGATCTAACTTGGTAATTGTAGCTTCTACTCATGCACTGTTGATAGGCTTTGAGATGGTTGTAGGCAACTTGTCGCTTTTCATCAAGTAACTCCAAGTCTTGGAGGCGTGAGACTCTGTACGCTTCATCATCTATTAGATTATGCAAGGAAACCCATAAGGATGGTATCTCAATCTTAATAGGTAAGATAGCTTCTGCACCATAGACCATTGAATAAGGAGTTGCACCTGTAGGGGTTCGAATGCTAGTTCGATATGCCCATAGCGCTGGATTTAATTGAACATGCCAATCACGATCGGCATCATTGACTGTCTTCTTTAGGATTCTCAATGTGTTTTTATTGGATGCTTCGGCCTGACCATTGCCTTATGCGTAATAGTGGGTGGAAAAGCGATGTTGGATATGAAATTTCTCACAAAGTTCATGGACATCCTGATTTTTGAAAGGAAGATCGTTATTTGTGATGATGGACATGGGTACACCATACCGTCAGATGATGTAGTTGAGGATGAATGAGGTGATCTGCTTGCCAGTGACTTGAGTAAGTGGAATAGCTTCAATCCACTTTGTGAAATATTCGGTGGTGGTAATAATGAATTTATGGCCATTGGATGAAGATGGATGAATCTTACCCACAAGGTCAAGACCCCATTGACAAAAAGGCCATGGTGTTGTGATTGGTTGTAGTTCTTGGGTTGGTGCATGTATCAGGTCACCATGAATTTGGCATTTCTTGCACTTCCTCACAAAGTAGTAAGAATCTTTTTCCATAGATGGCCAATAGTATCCAGCTTGCATGATCTTCTTGGCTAGTGATGGACCACTTGCATGAGTCCCGCAAATTCCTTCATGTACCTCTTCCAAAGCCTTTGTTATCTCATCTTGTTCCAGACATCGAAGGAGAGTACCATCAAGACTACATCGGAATAGGGTTTCGGCAATAATGGTATATCGAGCAGTTTGGCGAATGAAGGTTTTACGTTGGTTATTTGATTGGTTGGGAGGAAGGGTGTGATCGCGGAGATAGGTGTAGAACTCACCATACCATGGGGATTCAGAACCAACAAGGCAACATATCATTTCGGATTCGGGGATATCATAAGCAGGGATCCAAAGCTGTTCTACCAAGAACCCGTAGCATGTTGAATTTTGTGGAAGATCTAGGAGAGATGCGATGGTAGCCATCGCATCAGCAGCTCGATTCTGATCTCTTGGTATCTACTCAAAAGTGATAGTAGTAAATGATGTCTTTAGATTGTCCACCATTTGCTTGTATGGCATGAGTTTATCATCCTTGGTCTGATACTCATCTGTGGCTTGTCGAATGACCAGTTGTGAGTCACCATATACTTGCAGTTTTTGTAATTTCCATTGTATGGCTAATCTGAGTCCTGTGATCAAGGCCTCATACTCTGCTATATTGTTGGTGCATGGAAATGTGAGCCTGTAAGACTTCGGGATGCTATCACCTTGAGGTGTGATAAATAGAATGCCTGCCCCCGAGCCATGCCTAGTGTATGAACCATCAAAATATAATTTCCATGGTTGTGTTGTTGTGATCATGAATATCTCTTCATCTGGAAAATTGGAAATGAGAGGATGATCGCCTATGAGTGGTGCATCAGCCAACTGATCTACAATAACTTGCCCTTTGATAGCCTTACGGTCCACATACTCAATGTCAAATTCACTTAGAATCATTACCCATTTGGCCAAGCGGCCTGTCAATGCTACTTTGCTGAGTAAATACTTGAGTGGATCAATCTTTGCAATGAGTTGTACCTTGTGTGTCAACAGATAGTGCCACAATTTAGTGGCTGCTAAGATCACTGCTAGGCAAGCTCGCTCAATAGGTGTGTAATTGAGTTCATAGCCAACCAGTGTGTGAGAGATGTAGTAGACAACACACTCTTTGCCTTCTGCATTATGTTGTGCCAATAATACACCCAATGCTGTACTTGTTGCTGAGATATAAAGTAACAACGGTCTACTTGGATCTAGTGGCATCAGCAATGGTGGGTTCATGAGATAGTCTTTAAGCGCCTGAAATGCTTGTTGGCATCTGACATCCAACTGAAAGCGGATGTTCTTGTGTAGCAGGTGTGTGAATGGGTGACACTTATCAGCCAATTGTGCAATGAATCTGCGGATGGATTGAAGTCGTCCGTGTAGTGTTCTTAGCTGACTGATATTCTTTGGAGGTGGCATGTCCATGATTGCTTTAACCTTTGCTGGGTCGACCTCAATGCCTTTGCTTGAGACAATGTATCCTAGAAGCTTCCCAGAGGTTACTCCAAAGACACATTTCTTTGGGTTGAGTCGAACATGGTATTGTTCCAGTCTATCAAAGATTTTATCTAAGATGTGGAGATGCCCATCTCTAGTGAGTGATTTTGCTAGTAAGTCATCCACATAATCTTCCATCATAGTATGCATCATGTCATGGAAGATGGTGGTCATTGCTCTTTGATAGGTTGCTCCTGCATTCTTTAGACCAAAAGGCATCACATTCCAGTAGTATGTGCCCCATGGACATGTGAAGGTTGTCTTATGTTGATCTTCGGGTGCGATCTTTATCTGATTGTAGCCAAAAAATCCATCCATAAGTGAAAGCATCGCATGTCCTGCTGTCAAATCCACTATGATGTCGATATTTGGTAGGGGGAAGTCATCCTTAGGACATGCCTTATTCAGATCTCTAAAGTCAGTACAAATGGAGATGCCCCCTTTTGGTTTGCCAACTGGCACAATGTTGGAGATCCATTCTGCATAATCAATTGGTCTAATGAAACCAACATCCAGGAGTTTCTTGAGTTCTGTTTTGACTAGCACTGCAATCTGGGGATGCATCTTACGAAGCTTCTGCTTGACAGGTTTGGCTCCTTCTGCTACTATGAGGTGATGCATAACTAAATCCGGATCAAGCCCAGGCATGTCTGCATATGACCATGCAAAGTTGATCTGACACTGCTGGAAGAACTCTATAAATTTAGGTTGTTCCTCTGGAGTGAGAAGAGATGCCAGATGTATAATATGAGGATTTTCAGGAGTCCCCACATTGTATTTATTGGTTTCCTCGATAAGAATTGTTGATCGTTCCTATTGTGTTCTAGCAGGGAGAATGTCAAACCCTTCATCTTCAGGCACCTCAGAGAGGTTTTCACCATTGGATACGCGCTTTCTTTTTACTTTTATCGGATCAAACAGCGCCATAGTGTGGTTTTCACTGGAAGATCCATGTTTTATTGTTATGTTTTTGCAGTTGAAGGGTTTGGCATCTACCCCGAAGTATGCCGCGCTATTAAGTGCAATGGTGAATCCAGCTTTGTGATCCCCGGTTGGTAGATTATCCTGTAATTCCAAAAAGTCAATGATAGCCTCATCGTTTTGGAAGAGGTCAAGACATGGAGGATTTGATTGGTTCCATTCGATGAGTTCAGGGTGGATAATGGGCATTACTTCATCGATTAGGTTAAGTGCGTTAGATGTATCAGTGAGGGTTAAGACAGTGTGGTGAAGGTCGTTGATGGTACTCTCCCTATCAGAATCAGGCGTAGGATGAGACGTAGGGTCTGTGGAAGATGTTTCCAGCTCAGGTACCCAAGTGGTCTTTATCTGTGCTTCTCCATAAATAGGGATGTCTTTGCGTGGCGGAGGTGGTGATGTGTCTTCCTCATCTGAAGTGTTAAGCTATATAGAATCAAATTCCCACTCATGTGAGTCGGTCTCTGAATCACTTTCCAGCATTCAATTGCTATACCATACTGGGATGTCTTTGGAGTTAAACACGGCAGGTGTGATTGGTTTATGTATCTTTGTAGTAATCAGTGCTACAGGAATTTTGATGGGGATTAAAGGATTTGTTACTGGAAGTATCAACAGTGTTGACTTAGTGGCTTCTGTTGGAACAGATGGTGCCATAGATGCTGTTGTGGGTTCAGATACAGTTGTTGCTACAAATGGTGTTGCTGATGGGATTACTGGTTCATTTGGTGCGATGATGGACATTGGTGATGGTTGCGGTGGGGTTGTGAGCCTCGATGGGGCAGTGGGGATAGTGCTTGATGGTCCTTTGATTATGAAAGGCGTCCTCTTTGCAATAGGTGGGCAAAATGGTTTGCTGGGTTTTCCTTTGAATCTGAGTTTAGGAAGGATCTCTTTTTCAAAGCCTAGGCCTGTATTACCTTTGGGCTTGAATTCTGGTAGCAGAGGTTCATGTCATCCTTGTTTGCAGTATCCCAAAGCACTCTGACCATCATATCCCATTCTTTGCATAATGAGGAGGCCTTTGCCATACTGTTCCGTAGGAAGTGTAACTCGCGGTTTATCAATGGTGATGGGATCTTTATAGATCCAGTCTACTAGGTCCTCATCTTGTGTCTCTTCCTCTTGACTCTTTCCAAGGAGGAAAGGCGTCAAGGCACATGCGGGCGTGATTAGTGGTTGCTGGAGTAACTACTGTGGTTTACCATGTGTGCTAGGAGAAGTGGGCATTTGTCCCACACAAAAGAGCTGACTCAAGTTGTATTCTTCAGGACCTTCCTCTGCTACTTTCATTTTAAGCTTTTCTTGCTTGGGTATAGGGGTGGTTGAACTGGCAAGAGAGGCGGGACTTACATATGATGTGGAGGAAATGGCTTCCCTATTATTAGGAACAGTAATTTCTGGTTGATGGCTGATATTATGGCAAAATGCAAAGGGATTTGCATCGCCCAGGATTGTGATCTCTGTACCGTTATGTGGGAACTTGATACATTGATGGTAGGTAGATGGAACAGCTTGCATGGCATGTATCCAAGGTCTCCCTAATAATAGATTATATGGCAGAGGAAGGTCCAGAACCTGACAAATTATGTGCTTTACCACAGGACCGACTCGGATTGGTAGTACCACAACTCCTTTGGATGAACGCTTTGCATCATCATAGGCCTTGATGGTGATCTTCTTGCGAGGATCCACTGATTCTATTGCATATCCCAATGCTGTGACCAACTGTAGTGTGCAAATGTTTAGGCCTGCTCCATTATCTATCAAGACTCGCTTGATCCTGTGTTGGTTGATAAAGCCTTCAATGTGTAGCGAAGCATTATGAGGTTGTTGGAAAGAAGAGTTGTCACTTTGAAAAAAAGTGAGACAAGGTGATGACTTTAGATTTCCAACCATGGCTTGAAATTGGTCTGTGTTTAGGTTTGCAGGGACTGATGCCTCTTGGAGTGCTTGATCCAAGATTGTTTTATGAGATGGCGATAGGCGCAATAGCTCTAAAATGGATATAAGTGTAGGCGTTTTATCTAAGTGTTCCACAAGATTGTACTGCTTTGGGACGGAGGTGGTGCCCTGTGGAGCTGCCTTGATGGTGACCTTGCCATGACGTGTAACAACATTGCAATTTGAGGTGGGATTTTTGAAGGTTATGGTTGCAATTTGTTCACTGGCATCATACAGGTGATTTACAGTGTAGTTATACATAGCCTGCGTATAATCAGTGGTATCAGTGCCTCACCGGGAAGTGGAAGGACCCCTTTGATCTTGTGATGGAAGTGGATTCTTGAACATCAGATGATCATTATTGGTCGTTTTTGGGTCATGTCCTTCAATTTCAATTTCTCCTCGATCAATAAGATCCTGAATGAGATCTTTCAATCGGTGACAATTACTTGTCTTGTGTCCTCTTCCTTGATGGAACTCACAGTGTTTAGTATCTCTCCACCATGCTGGTTTGACCTGAGGCTCATAGTTTGATAGCTTAGGTAGAGTGATCAAATTCTGAGAAATGAGTTGTCGCAACACTATTTCAATGGGTTCCCCTAAGGGAGTGTATGTTCGTTTTTGTTTTTGCTGACGAGGTCTTGGTTCATCATGAGACGTGATGCGACCTTGATTGGAAGGAACATTTGTGTTATTCTGAGGTGGAGGATTTTCTCCTGCAAATTGAACCACAGGTTGTGCATTTTGGATAGTTCGAGCATCCACAACCCCATCGTTGACGATATTCTTATTCTTGTTCCAGAAGTTTGGTTTATCACTATTGAAGCACGAGCGAGGACCATCTTTTGGTTCATTAAAGATTTTGATGAGTCCTTTCTTGATGAGTGCCCTTTCACATTTTAAACCCTTGGTGATCATATCGTTAAAAGAGTCTGTGTCTTTGACATCTAGGTGAAATTCCATTTCTTCATTTAAGTTGGAAATGAAAATTTCCACTAGTTCTCGTTCAGGTAACTGAAGAGAACGTCTGCTAGACATTTGGCGCCATCGTTGTAGGAATATTGAGAATAATTCACCTAGTTTTTGTTTGGTATTGCATAGATCAGCTATGGTGATGTCGCGTTCAATATTATAAGAGTAATGAGATAGGAACTTCTGGATGAGTTCCTCAAATGTTCTAATGCCACCTGGTAGTCGGGAAAACCATGATGTGGTTGTTCCTCCCAATCTTTGGGGAAAAAGGCGCATTAGGTATGTGTCTTCATATGCCACTTCAAGACAAGCGGAATGAAATTCTTGGACATGATCACAGGGATCCTCCTTTCCTCTATATTTTTCAAATTTGGGTGTTTCGAATCCTCGTGGAAAGGGTGGCATATAAAGATTCCTATCAAACAGATAGGGACAGATGTCGTTAAGTGAGAATTGATTGGTCTTAACACCACTATGAAGTTGTTGGGCGAGATTCTCGACTTGTTGCCGCAACATCTCCATTTCATTTGGAGGAGGAGGTGGTGGGTTACCTCGAGGAATGTTATATCTGATGTGATTTCTACCTCTTTCCTCCTCATGGCGACTTTGTCTTTCTGATGCTTGTCTTAATTGGGCAAGATCAAAGTCAGAGGGGAGTTTGGCTCCTTCTTGAGCGAGTTTTAAAAAGTGAGCATCCGCATTGCTCCTGAGTATTTCATCAAACAATCTGTTAAAGTGAGGGTTATGCTGAACCCTTTCGATTGTTGAAGGAGTGGGAGTACTTGGGTTTTCGTCATTTATATTGCCTCCAAGTGCTTCTTGAAATTCATTGAGATTTTTGTCTTCTTCTTCCTCAATTTCTATTTCTCGTTGCCTTGATTGTGATCGGGTTTGAGCCATTTTGCTTGCAAGTTTTTTTGTTAAAGTTGATTGAAGATGATGATGAGTTGTTGATGAAATGAAAGATTGATGGTTGGTGATTTGTGTTGTATGTGAATCTCTAGCACTTTAAGGTAGATGTAACCGAAATTCCTTCTTTGAATTGCTTGTTTGTTTTGAGGAGTTTGGATGTGATAAGGTGTAGAGAAATCTGAGATGTGTTACAGATTTTGACTACCTAGCAATGAGAGGATTCACTCATGAACTAGTTTTAACCTACGTAGATTTATCCTAAGATGTAGAAACAATCTAAAAAGTGATGTGATGTGTTTGATTTCAAGCAATATCTAAAAAAGGAATCTTGGGACAAGAACCTCTTAATGTTTTGAGAGTTTTGGCATGGATTGATGATGAAGTGATGATGTATGAGTAAGATGCTGGATGTTTTGTTTTCAACTTTCAATAAAAACTTTGTGTTACAAATGGAACAAACTCTACTTCTTCCCTTTCAGGCATTGGTGGCACTTCTCGAGCTGTGTTGTAGGTGATACAGATGTTTGGGAAGAAGTTGGGATTAATCTTTCCTCCTTGATTTTTGTGATAACTCAGAGCTCTATATTGTATAAAAGATCTGTGATATAATGATTCTGAATCAAACTCGTTTGTTTTACCTTGAAGGTATAGACGCATGCGATGTAGAAAAACTCTATGTGAGACAAAAATTTGTCTATTGAGATAGAAGAATTTCCTCCTTTTGATCAAAGCCTTTGAGCTTAATGGTCTCCTTTTCAAGTTGATATTCTGATGACACTTCTTCTTTCGCAAGATGTGAAAAATGGTCATAAAATTTGTCTCTTTGTTGTTTGCACTTTGTTTTTGGTATTTTTGTTTGTTTTTGAGAAATGTTGGATGAATACTGTGTTTTTGGGGTTGATCTTCTGACTTTTCTTTGACAAGAAAACAAAGCAAGCACACAAACACAAGAATGTTGCCGAAAAGGCACAAATGAGTATGGGTCTAGATCAACCCAATCCTTGGACTTGTTTTTGACCCTTCCTTTAGATGTATTTTAAGGTGTATTTCCAAAGCCTGAAGTTGGCTCAATTTGCACTTGGTCTTTAAAACGAACACACTTCAAACACTTTTTATCCCTAAGGTCAAATGGCCAGTTGTGATAAATTTAGCCCACATCTTGATATTTCTTCGACTTTGGTACTACATACCTTATGAATCCTGTCGTGGCTGGTAAGGATGTGATATACTAAGTCTTGCACAAGCATAACAAATAGATGATCCCTATGATGGGGGAGTCACCACTTTTATCAAGCCACAAGTGACTTTTCAAAAAGCTATGTTTCTACTCAAGGAAATATGTATGGTGAGTATCTTGGGAGCAAAACCATCTATGCTCTTGCACTAAATTATATCTCAAATATCCTCAATCAATAGAACGGGTGGGATACTACTTAAAGGTGTTTAGTCATGTTCGATGTTTTTGGACATAAGTTCATTCTGCAGTGACTCACTTAAGAGCCTTGTAACTAGTGGTGGGGCCCATTTGTCCTTTCGGCCAGTTACACTGTAAGAACAGCTATACCCAAGGCTACAGCTTTCGCTCTCACCTGATTTCTATAGCGGCTCGAAGGATTTACCACTCTAGGTCATTCCCAAGAGTATTGATCCCTTGGCAGGCCTCTCTTAAAAAGATAAAATTTGAGCTTTACTAACACTTTTCTCTTACACCTAGGACCACGAGAGCCAAGGGAGAGGATAGTGTGTGTTAGAGGTAGGTCCACTTGACTGACCTTTGTGCACAAGCGTGCCAAACACGAAAGACACTTGTTCTTTTTAATCCACCATTGCAATGTGATTTAACTATTTGGAGATGTTGCTCCAACAGTCATGGTGTTCATTTTAATTTTCAAAGGCAATTGTTTGAGTAAACTAGAATTTGAAAATCCTGGTCAACTTAATGAAAAAAACACGTTTGCATGAAGTAAAATTGCTTTAAAAATGAGACAAGTTGATTGTGAATTTTATTTGTCCAAAAATTGAAGTGTGGATTGTTATTTTTAGATGTTATGCAAGAAAAGAAACTTTGTTTGGTTGATTTTAAATACCAAAATAAAGATGAATCCTAACTAGAAAATAATGAAAATTTGTTGTTTTGTGTTTTTCAAGTTCTTTTTAAGCACCAAAGGACAAATTTGTGATTTTTATGGTGAGTTGTTGACCTGCATGAACAAAAACAAGTTAGTAAAAATCGGTGTTCAAGGGGGGCTTCCACAAGCCTAAAATGTTCAATTTTTCGGTTACAAGTCAACTTGGACGACACTCTGTCGCAATAGCGCTAGTCTATGTTTTTACAGAAGTGCTAATTTACACAAAAGCGCTAGTCTGCGTTTAAGTAGAAGCGCTAATTTACACAGTAGCGTAGAAATAACAGAAGAAACAGAGAGACAAAAGCGCTAGAAGTGTTACAATAGCGCCATAATGATAACAGAAGCACTAAAACAATTTCAACAGCACCGAAACTTTTACAATAGCGCTATTGTAACAACAATAGCGCTAAAATAAAAATTGTCGGTAGTGCTAGAACGTGTTCAATAGCGCCGAAGCGCGACCTGTGTGGCACTATCAACAAGAAAATATGTTAGTTTTTTAAAAAAGATCAGAAGGTTGCGTGTTCGATTCACGTCGGGTTCACCAAATGATGCCCTCCTAAATGGCACAAGGTTAGTCTATGATCAAAGAACACAAAAACACACAAAACATTAGTGTTAGTCAATCAAAAACTAATCTATGAAGGCATACCAAAAGAGACATTAAAAGGCATGCTAATTTATCTAGTAAACAAAATATAGATTATGAGGCATCTCCAACTGCCTCTTAGCATGGCCTTAGCTTCTTCTCCCTTGTTCCTCTCCTCTCCAAGTTCCAAAATAGTGTAGCTCTCAGCAGTTTTTTGCACTATGGATGCTTATGGAGGATTGAGATTGTAGTATAGCTCTAAATGTGAAATGAAAAGCTAATACTAATCTATTGATGCTAAAATGATTGATTTTATCAAAAAGACAAGATTTTAGTTATACTATGCTAAATGCTCTCTAAAAATGTCTATAGCCTAAATGCATACAAGTTTTCAGGATCTAGATTATGAAGGAATGGGCTCTATTTATAGGAAAAATGGAGCAATGGATGGCCAGGATTGAAGGGTTTAATCAAGGGTCAAGCTGAAAGTTGGGGATCCATGTGCACAATTTGTACCAATGAAATGGTGACAAGTGTCAACATAGGGTTGGGTTGAAAGAAGAGGTTGGAGGCATTAAAGGCCTGAGAAGACCTCATGGTTATCTAAAGGCTAAGGGTCAAGCCTAAATTAAGATTACCCACTAGATTAAGAGTTAATCCAAGGATAAACCTTTGTGCAAATGATTAAGAGATAATCATGGTCAAAGCTTCAAAGGCTTGATGAGACCCTTGGGTTGGGTAGAGGTTGAGTCAAAACAAATGTTTTAACCATGTAGGAGGGTTTGGGTTAACCATTAATGGTTATTGGAGACTTTGTGGATTAAGTGGTTGAAAGTTGGAAGCCTTTAATGGCTATCAAAGACTTTGAGGATTTAAGTGGTTGAAGGTTGAAAACCTTTAATGGTTATCAAAGACTTTGGGGTCTTTGAGAAGTGACTCCATTTTGCTTAGGAATGTGACAATAATTAAGGGATGGATTAGGCTAATTAGGAAGGGGTTAGAAGAATCTAGAAGGGGATTAGATTTTGCAAGTGGATTTGGTGGGTGAGGGAAAATAGGATTTTATTTAAAATAAAAATTCATTTATTTCAATAAATGTGTGCAAGTTGCTTTTGTAGGAAAATGCAAGTGGGGTGGGGAAACTGATTTAAATAAATGTTTTATTTAATTTATTTAAAAGAGGAATAGGGGGATTTTATTAAATAAATAGATTTTATTTATTTAATTAATTGGAAGTTGATTTAATGAATGAATTAAAATAAATTGAATAATTTATTTAATTAATAGAAGAATGTTTGGGGATGAATTAATTAAATATTAATTTAATTAACTGATGGCTAGTGGATTTTTTAACCAAATAAATAGCAAAATATTCATTTAATTAAGCTGGACAGATTTGTGTGACTACAATATCCTTTCATTAATTCACTGAAGCTTTACTTTTCTGAAATTGACTATTGTCATCAAGATGTTGAAATGCTATCATTTGTTGCTCAATGTTCATAAAGTCTTTACTCTTCTTTAAAGACTTTTGCAATTCATCTTTCATGAAAATTCATTTGTCATTGATGTATGAAAAGTTGTAATAATGCCTTGTATGTTGTCATTTTCTCATAATGATTACTCACACAGGCTACTCACTGTATTCTTCATTCCATATTGATTTTTATATATGATATGATGAAGATTGATTCAAAACTCTTATGATTGCTCTTTGATTTTGCATCTTTCTCTAGGCTCATAACCCCTTGATTTTGTTATCATGTCATTGGTGCCTTGACATACTCAGGGACTATTCCTTTTGACTGTTACTGGTGACTGCATGATGCTCTCTAAATACTTTATTATAACACATATCACTACTCTCTGGATACTTGGAATGCGATGTATTATTGCTCATGTGAACTGTTGATGAGGGTTTGGTCTGTGCATTGGTTATTTCTATCCTTACATTGCTATAAATAGCTAAGAATGTTCTTTTGGGACTATCATTGTATTATATTACCCACTTCTTTTGTTGACTTTTGATATTATAAAGTTTTTAATCTCTTTATGGCAATCTGTCTTTATAGCATCTTAGGTTACTCCTGTATATTCCATGATCTTCCACTATCAAACATTTTTCATTCTAGCTTTTAGATTGCTCTTGAACTTTTTGTGAGGATCCAAACACATTGTGTTTATACTTTTGAATGTTGCGCTTTACTGTTCAAAGCACTAGATTCTTCTCGAACATCTACAAAATCATTCATTGATGCTTTTTGTCCTAATGTCATGCAATCTAATAAGGTTTACTCTTTCCTTATTAACTGTGGACTGCTTTAAACCTTCTAGATCTTTAAGTTTGATGTGATATGTGACAACCATAAGTCTATCATGTTAGGATACTCTATTCACTAGGACTTATTGTGACTTCATCTTCTTTGATCTCTAATATTTTGGTGTCTAAACAAGAGTGATGGTTTTGAAACCCTTTGTCTAAGTATAAAGAGCTTCACTATGTTCTCTAACCATGATTGCATCCTTAGGGATTCAAGACTATATATTCATCAACTCAATATCATTGCTAATGATGGCTATCTTTTAAACTCATCATTGGATTATGAATGTCTTATGTACACTTATATTCACTATTCCCTCATTGTTGGACAGCAAATGTGTCTTGAATGAATTTGCTGTTAATGATGGATTTGTGTTGCCCTTCTTCTGACTATAAAAGCCACCTTTGTTGCTTTGAATGAGACTGCCCTTGGATTCCTTATTGGCTCCTACTATTTCATGATTAACTTTAATCTTTGCCTTGAGGTACACTTCCAACATATCTGTTGCTTGAACTCTGAGACTATTTAGGATAAAGGATGCATTATTAAGCTTCCTTCCTCTTCTATAAGGTCTGTGAATGACCCCTACTACTTTTCTTGTTATTAGGGCTAATCGATTCAAGATTGGGCCGCTCTATGCTTTTGTGACTTAGAATGTTACTTTCATTACATAGTGACCATTTTTATCTGTGGCTGTTCATGATATCTCCATCTTGAAATTTAAATGTTTCATCTTTGTGAAACTTTCCTTGAGCTTTGAAGACTGCTAATTGAGTGTGACCATTTTTTTTTCACACCGGGATGTTTGGCTCAGATCTCTTATCCTCATGGTTTTGACTCCCTGATCTTTACACCAACTGTGCAACCTCACTGTACTTGTAGCTACACTTTCATCCATCTTTCATATTTTGCTTTACCCTTAGAGAACTGCCAATACTTATTTATCCTCTTTCCTTGAGTAACAACTCTGGTTGTCTTACTGAGATCACAATGCTAAAGATGTTGCATGGTGTATAGGTTTGACAACATTTGTTTCTCCTTGATTGAGAATGTCCCTTACAATTAGACAGTGAATGCTAAGACATTGCAATATGATTTCAAATCATACTTGATATGAGTGCTTTTTGCTCTTGAGGGGTTGAATATGAAAATACACCCTTTGAATGCTTAAGACTGCAATCTTATGACTACTCATTGGGACTGTAATAATGATTCTACTATCTCTAATGCCATGAGGATCTATTACAAGTTGTGTATTCATTTGGCTTACTGTCTTTTTGTTTGCTGCATTACTCATATACAATGATTTCTTTCGTCACTCTACATTCTTTTACTGCTATCAAAGGTAACTGATTTAAATAAAAATATGTTGAGAGGTAGTCTTCTTTGATTGAGGTATCAAGGTTTTTCTTTAGGACATGATGGTTATCAAAGCATTATGATTGCTCTGGATAACTATCTGTCCCAAAACAAAATCTCGATACCTCTTTGGGACAATACTAATCAGAAACCTTTATGAGCTAGGCTCAACCCTTGTGGGAGCCACATTTTACACCACTCATAATCAGCTAATAAAAAATGATGTTACTTTCTTGTATTTGCACATGAAGCAAACAAGTTAGACAAAACAATGCATATCTGATTTACTCTTAATGGTTTGATCTGATATTTGTCTCTTGGACCTAATGAGATATTAGTTGTTGTGATGCACGTGAGGGATAGGTTATGTCTTTGTAGATGCAGATGCAAATAGTGAATGATGGCTCTCATTGCTGTAACACATTTTCTTCTCAAATGCATGTACATGATAGCAAGGAGGTACAATTGAATACGAGATGGGTGAAGGACTGCAAATGCTATAGGACAACTCAAAGAAGGCTTCTCATTCAAGCAATGACGAGTCACCCTTCCCTATTCTGCTTTTTTATTTACATTTGCATTTGCAAGTATATAGTTTGTTACTCATTTGCACCTCCAGTTGTGAGACATTTGTACATTCCTTTTATGTAAAGATTACTCCTTTTTAGAAAAAATGTGTACTCTCATACTATTCTAAATTTTAAAATATGGAAATGTAATCTTCTTTTTTCTTTTCATGCACATGCATGTAATAATAGCCAACTAAAAAAGTACCTTTTTGTATGTTAAAACACTAAAGCTCTACCTGATTGAGCTTGTAGTGAAAATAGGTAATGTATATGGTGAAAATGGATAACAATAATAACAAAATTGAAAGGCTAAATGAATTCAACCACCAAACCCTACCCTAACAACAACAAAGATCCACCATAACATATGAAGATTACCTAAGACAATGCAAATCAAATGAAATCACAAAGATTATACCATTACATGTCCAATAGGGTTTTGATCTCCACTTTTCCTATCTCCATTGATCTTGCTTGATATATTTGCTCTCAGATTTTATGTGCACAAGAGCTCAACAAAGAACGGAATGTGGTTGCAAGTAGGATCGTAGTGTAGTCAATTGATCAAGTAGTTAGGGTTTGATAATGAAGGAAACATCTCCTTATATAGAAGACACTATAAGAAATAGAGGGATAAGATTGAGAGGTGTAAAAGGAGGTCGGCTATGATTAGAGGGTAGGTAGAAGAAATAATAAAATAATGAAAGAGGTAGGTAGTGTAGGAATTAAGAGATGAATGACATGTGTCATGGGTAGAAAAAAGCTAATGAATTAATTAAATAAATAAAGATTTATTTAATTAATAGAAGAAATGAGATCAATTAAATAAATAAAATATTTATTTAATTTAGGAAAAGGATAATTTAAATAAATAAATGTATTTATTTAAATGAGAAATAAGGCTAGAAGAGGATAAATGAATTAATTAAATAAATAAAGATTTATTTAATTAATAGAAGAATTAGGCTTAGATAATTAAATAAATAAAATATTTATTTAATTAGACATGACAATTTTAGGTGTCTACATTTTGCTCCTCTTTGAGAAAATGCGGCTTGTCGCGTTGTTTCAAAGAAGATAAGATGAACTGATACAAAGTTGCCCCAATATGGGGGAATGATATGCCCCCTCAAGAGATTGGATGAAAATGTCTATAAAGATCGCAGACAATCTCTCGATAAGAAAGACGGGATAGAATGGACTGACCGGATAAAGTGATAGAGTCACGAGATAAAGAAGACTGACTCGGGAAATGAGGGCTAAGGCGAGGGTAGGCTATAAGATAGACCACGGGTAAAAGACATCCTCATTGTCATCCACACATTCACGAGAGCATAGTGCAGAGCGAAAAAAGAACAATAACAGTCAGCAGCGATGGTTTTCGTTCACAGATTCGACCGCGTTCGCCGATTCCATAGGCCAGCAGAGGCAGGAGAGCCGGTAAGTACCACAAAACCTCCTTGTACTTTGATGCATTTATTGTTGTCATTAATGCATGATAAATAGGGCAATAAATGCACTTTAGGTTAGGGTCCAAAAATGTCAAAAAATGTCTAAGCGCGTCTGCGTTGGTGCCAGGCGCGTCTATCTCCACCAAGCATGTCTAGGTTTGTGCCAGTCGCGTTTGTGTTTGGAAACGTGTCTGCGTCGAATGCGGCCACGTTTGTGCAGTGTAGGGGCGTCGGTGCCAAGAAGGCACGTCTGTGTCTCCCAGGCGCATCTGTGCAGAGCATAGGCACGTCTGTGTATTTTAGGTGCATCTGTGTTTTTTAGGCGCATCTGTGCAGTCTTTAAGCGTGTTTGTGTCAGGAAAGCGCATTTATGTTCAAAAAATGCGAAGTTGTGTCTTCTAGGTCAAATTGGCAGTTTTGTGATGAACATACGCTGTCGATTGGATAAGCTGCTGAGAGGATACACTCAAGCAGGTCCTCTAGAGACAACTAGGATAGATCAAGGCACTTTGTGATGAACAGTGAGTACCAAGATAGAGTACTTTGTGATGAACAAGGAGTACTTAAAGTATGAGTAGCACTTTGTGATGAACAGTGAGTGCAAATGTGAGGAGCACTTTGTGATGAACAGGGAGTGCAAAACACGTAGTACTTTGTGATAAACAGGGAGTACCATTAGGATAGAAGCAACACTTTGTGATGAATAGGGAGTGTCACTGGGATAGATAGCAACACTTTGTGATGAACAGGGAGTGTCACTAGGATAGAATGCCATATGCATTTAGATAAAAAGTAGCATTTTGTGATAAACAATGAATGCCACTATGACTGACACGATTGATTTACTTGACTGCAGGAGTATTTGCCGTTGCTAGAGTCATGGGAGAGATTCCCGTCAACACAGAGATTGCGACCTGAGTTGACACTTGGGGACCGAGCAGCGATTGAGGCGATGGGATTGAGACATGTTCTGTATGTGCCTGAGTTTCAGGTGAACATGGGTTTGCTGACTGCACTGGCGGAGAGGTGGCACTCCGAGACATGTACTTTTCATTTGCTGATGGGGGAGATGACAGTCACCCTGGAGGATGTATACAAGATTCTAAGGATACCGATCAATGGGGAGCTGATTCCATATGATCAAGATGGAGATAGGGAGGCCCTGAGATGAGTGTTCCAGGATCCTGGATTGGAGATGAGGGTTGGGCATGTGGCTTGGGACACTATGACTGCTATAGGATTGGCGCTGCCAGCAGTGATAGGAGGAGCGATCAGTGGGTTTCTGTGTCCTGATAGAGCGACACGAGGGTTGGCTGTGGGCTAGGGAGGAGCATTGGAGACACTGGTGACACAGCACACTAGATATGCCTGGGGACCGTGTGTGCTGGCACACCTGTACTATGAGCTGCATCAGTTTGTATACCACGGATCAGTGGGATTGGGCTGCGGGGTGACATTATTGTAGGTGTGGGCTTATGAGCATCTGCTAGTGACGAGACCTATACATTTCAAAGGCAGAGGTCACAGACACAGTTTCATGCATTTATATGATATGATCACATTGTGTGCAGGATGTGATGCAATTGTGATACCTATATGTATGCATGAAATGCTTAATATGTGATAAGGCAGATGCAAACTACATGAAATGCAAATGTTTTTGGTGTGTCATTATACTCAGTCATGTGATAGCAAGGTACGTGAACTCAAGAAGGACGATGGAAGTCAATCAAGAAAGGTGATGGAAGATAGAAGATATGAAAGTGAAAGAGCTTCTTGTGTGTTATCATCATTGAGCTTTATTATGGCAAGTAGGTTATGACAATCGAGGCATATGTTCGACCCAGAAAGTCATTGTACCTGTTTGCATGGAGATCAGTCAGTCACAAACAAGGAATGCCCCAGTTCACACTAGACTCGCAGTGTCCTCATATCCTTGGACAAGTCATAGCATTACTAAAAGACAATCCATAGACAACAAAGAAAAGAATAGGTGACGATACCCCATCCTCACCTTTCTAGTCAAAGACATCTTGGAGATAGAATCTCTAGTCAAAGACATTCCGGAAAAGCTAAAAGACATGTCACCAAAAAAGATGAAATCAAAAGAAAACCAAGACTCAACACCAACATCCACTCTAGTCCTCAAGTTTAGTGTCTCTTGTCACTTGTATAAGTCTTATTTGATTGTGGTCACAATGTTTACTTTCACAGAAAGGATAGATAGCATTGAACCAAAATGTTGTCTAAGTTTGTTGAAAGATTTGATTTGTTGAAGCCCATTATTGCTGCTGTGTCATCTGAAATTGACTGAATACATGAAGCTGATACTTTATTGTAGAGAAGATGAAACTTTATTGTGGACTGGCGATGCAAATGTTTCTTTATTGCTGATTGTGCGCGAATAGACTAAAGGAAGCTGGAAGAAACTGTACTCCTCGAAACATGTGATGCTCTTAGTTCCACACCCATCACTAGACATAGGATTTGCCGTAGCCACAGATAGGATTTGATTTATTATGGATGGAAAGAGAGGTTTATTATGAATGGCTAACCAATCTTGGGTAGATCAATAACAAGCCATGATGGGAATGGGTAAGTTTATTATGAACAAATTGGTCGTGAGTGTGTGCAAAGTGAAGTGATGAAAGAGAATCCTGAAGGAGGGAGGAGCAATGTCTCTACACATGGCGCTGGTGACCTAGTTTTCACCATGGTACTTGCCCAGGGTGCCACCGAAGTGGTTTTTACCATTGGACGAAATTATTTCTCTTTACTTTTTTTGATTTTTCAATGTTTTCTGTGTCACAACGTGCCTGTTTGCCAGGTTTTCACCAAGTAACGATTTTTTTGTTTTATAATTTTTTTTGTATTTTTGAAATTTTTGATTTTTTTGTATTTTTGAATTAGGATATTCCGAAGAGCTATGTGTAGAACCTGCGAAGGTGCATGTTGTTGATAGGATCCTCCAAAGGTTCACCTTCTGTAGTTGAGAGCTGATATGCCCCAGATCCATATGTTGCTGTAATGATGTAAGGACCAAACCAATTTGGTTTGAACTTGCCCTTCTTCTCTTTGTCTTGCTGATTTTTAGGATTTTCTCTAAGAACCAAATCACCTACCTCAAATGTGCGAGGCTTTACCTTGTGATTGTAGCTGCATTGTTCCTTGACTGAATGATGTGTAGCTTGAGTGTCTATCTTCCTTGATGAAGAAACTGAGATAAAATTACTAGTGTGTGGACTACATAGGCCCATATGCATGTCACCTAAAGAAGTTTGGGCATCCCTGATAACAAAGTCCCTTGAGGAAGCTCCATTAAAGGTCCCTGATGTATCGCCAGAAGGGAAATGATGTGAGGAACAAGTGGATGAGTGATGAAGGCTTATGATTGTGAAAAGAAGTGAAAGTAGGATAGCATGATGGAGACTTAGGATCAACAAGTATGCTTTTTGGCTTGAAATTTTCAAACTTTTGCCCCCAGTTATTTTGATATCAGCAACTCTTGTTCTTTTTCTTTCATAGGATTTTTATCCTTTACCTTGATTTTTTCAGAGTCCAATAGCTTTTGATTTTGATTAGGACTAAAGCACTTTTCTTTATTTTTGACTTTTAGTTTTTTCTGTTCATAGCTTGATTTGTGATCCCCAATGAGTAAGGGCTTTTGTAAATCTTGTTGATCCAAGTTTGGAAGTGGAGTGGAAATGGAAGTAGTGAATGATATGGTAAGGCTATGTGATTTTTCAAGAGGGCTGGCGATATGCTCAATAGATTTTTTGTTGGAACCACTCTTAGGACTATTGATATCAAGAGTTGCTTGCACCACTAAAGGAGATTTACATTCAGACTTAGTAGCCACAACACTAGGTGGTTCACACCCAATTCCTTGGCATTGAAAATTGTTTGTAGGTTGTTCTTGTCAATTGAATACCTTAGGAGATAATGGGATTTGATAAACATGAAAGATATAATCACCACATCCCATGTCTTTAATCTTGAAATTTTCTTTGATCTCTGCTCGTTTTGATGTAGAAGCTTTCAATGATTTTGGATCTACATATGCTGATGAAGGAATAGCTTCTCTATTGGCTGGGATTGTTATTTCTGATCTATGTCGCAGATTGTTGCAATATATGAATGGATTTGGGTCAGCTTTGACGATCACTTCAACTCCATTATGTGGAAACTTGATACATCGATGATATGTAGATGGAACTACCCTCATTTTATGAATCCAAGGACGTCCTAGCAATATGTTGTATGTGAGATCGAGATCAAGGACTTGACAAACTACATCCTTTGTAACTGGTCCAACTCTAAGAGGTAAAATGACTGTACCCTTGGATGAACGCTCTTCATCATCATATGCTTTGATAGTAATTTTGTTTGTAGAATTCATAGCTTCATCAGAATATCCCAATTGTTTAATTGTGCTCAATGTACAAATGTTTAGACTAGCTCCTCCATCTATCAAGACTCACTTTATTCTATGTTTGTGTATGAAGGCTTCAACATGTAAAAGTGCATTATGTGGCTGACTTTTGGATGCGTCATCGGCTTCTATGAAGGTAAGGGAATGTGGAATGGAAAGGTATCCCACCATGGCTTGAAACTGGTCCACGTTCAGATCAGTAGGAACGACAGTGTCTCTCAAGATTTTGTCAAGAATAGCTTTATGAGTGGGGGATATACGTAAGAGCTCAAGGATGGAGATGAGCGCGGGTGTCTTCCCTAACTATTCTACAAGGTCATACTCAGGTTTGGTTGATGAAGAAGCAGTGTTTTTAGTTGAAGCACCTGACAAAGTAATTTTACCTCGACAGGTTGTAACATGACATTCAGAGGTAGGTTTGGAAGAAGGTCCAACACCTTTTAGGACAATCTTAGGTCTCTGAGTAGAATTCTCAGGAGTTTTGTCCTTGATGATAATAGTAGAGACATAATTGTCCATCGAGATGTGATTGACAGTTGAATCATAGTTGTAAGATGCTTTGGTATAGTTGGTTTGATCATCTATGGCTTTAGCTTTTCCCTTGTCATGTTTTGGGAATGGTTCCTTAAACATCTCATGTTCTTGATTGGATGAGTGTCCCTCAATCTCAATGTCACCTCTATCAATGAGATCTTGTACGATGTTCTTTAGTCGATGACAATTTCTTGTCTTATGACCCTTGCTCTTATGAAATTCACAATACTCATCATCATTCCACCAATTTGGCTTAACCTTTGGTTCATATGGAGGAAAATTTGGAACTGTGATTACCTTGTTTGCCACTAGCCTTTTGAAGGCTAACTCAAGTGGTTCTCCCAATGGAGTGTACTTCCTTCATGATCTAGAAGTTGTTTGAGTATTCACTTGATTGTTTGTAGAACTTGATCCTGAAAAAATGAATTTGGGTCGCACTGTATTGACATCAACAACACCATCATTGACTGTGTTCTTGTTTTTATTCCAAAATCTTGGCTTGTCTTTTCCTTTAAAGTCATCTTTGTTTTCCTTGAATATCTTAATGACTCCTTGCTCAATTAAGACCTTTTCTATTGCTAAGCCTTTTTCAATGACGTCCTTGAAGGTAGACAAACAAGCTTTCCTTAAGTCATAGCCAATGTCTTTGTTAACATTCTGGGTGAACATTTCTACCATTTGTTTTTGTGGAATTTCACAAGAGCATCTGCTAGCTAGATTCCTCCATCTTTGTAAAAATGATGCAAAAGACTCTCCCTCTTTTTTCTTGGTGTTGCACAAAGTAGTGACTGATATGTCTATCTCTATATTGTAGGAGAAATGTTGAATAAATGCCTCTGCTAAGTCACCCCATGACTTAATACTAGGTGGGAGTTGGGAGAACCATTCCATAGCTTGATCACCTAAGCTTTGTGGGAATAATCTCATCAAATATGTCTCTTCTGAAGCTACTACAATGCAAGCTGTGAAAAATTGTCTTATGTGTGCCTTAGGATCCCCTTTTCCTCTATACTTGTCAAATTTAGGTGTCACAAAGTGTGTAGGAAATGGAGGCATTGGAATGCTCTTGTCAAATGGATAGGGACATATGTCTCTCATTGTGTATGTTGGCTTCGGTGTATTTATGTCCTCCATTTTCTTTTGTAAGTCCCTGATTTGTTGCTCCAAATTGCTCTTAGGTGGAGATCGACTTCTTGAACCATACCCCATGCTTGAGGCACCAATTTGGGGAGGAGCTTGTTACATATATGGATGATATTGATCATACACATGTTCATATGGAGGAGGTCTATAGTGATGCTGCATATATGGACCACTTGGTATAGATTCATGTTGAGGAACACCATATCTATTTTGTCCATGTATACTATACTCTACTGGCATGTCATGTTCTAATGTGTTGCCCCCAAATTTGACATGGGGTTTCCTTGTGTCCAAATTTTGAGCTTGCCTTTGAATATCCAATTGCTTTGGTGGTTGATCCTAAGCTTGGGTATGTGATTGAGCATATCTGTCTGCATAAGACTTCCATAATGGTCTGCGAAGGTAAGTATCATATGCTTGACCATGTGTATGTGGGACCTCTGGTTTTTGAAACAAAGATGATGGTGATTCAGGCACAAGATGTGGTCCTCTATTGCCTCCACTATTACGCCTTCTTTGATCCATGTTGGAGTGAGTTTGTTGCAAAGGTCGATTTTCCATTATTTGAGACATGTCAAAATCATGAGGTATCTTGGCTCCACTTTGTGCCATCATTTGTAAGAAGTATTGTCTATCTCTCCTCATTATTTCCTCAACCAACCGATTGAAATGGGGATTCATAATGGATTCTTCCACATCTGCTGAATGTACTGAAAATTTGTCCATATTGTCATTGTGTGTATCATTGTTGTTTGTAGTGGTCGTGTTCTCAACATTTGGAATGTTTCTATAGACATCCATGTCAACTAATGTAGTATGATCAGTATTGAAAAAGACATCATTGTCATACTCATAAGAACTCATGTTTGTGGACTCTTGAGCCTCCTTAGTTTCTCTCCTAGATTTTTGAAGACAAGTTTCAACCATGAACTAGGTATTGACCAAGATGTGTGAGACTAGATGAAAATGGAAAAAGTATGGAAGACCAAGAGTTGGATGGAGTGTAAATGAATTTGAGGTGTACTTGCAATGTCCAAAGTGTAAGACCAAGTATGTATGTAGTAGAGTAGGTGTGACTTCCAAAGAGAGGATAGTTTCTCTTGATGAGGTAAGTTAACCTTGACTCTAAGTAAGACCAAATGAGACCCAAAGGTAAGAAACCTTGATGAGGGACCACCTAGCAAAGTATTGTTGTATGTAGTGTGTTGACAAAGTATAATGAGGACAAGCAAGTGACCTTTTGACTCAAGTTTAGACAAGTGTGAATGTAAAATGAGATGTGAAGCAATGATGGACTGTGTGAGACCCAAAGACAGGTTGAATGCTAAATGAAACCTAGAGAAACAACCTAGGAAGCTCAAGAATCTTGAAACTGACCGTGTTTGTTTGCTAGATTGTAAAATTTTTGCAATTCTGAACACAGACGCGCCTGTATACTTCACAGACATGGTTTCCTGACACAGACTCGACTTTGTTCAACACAGACGCGCTTCTGAGTTTTTTGCAAAATGCACTATTGATTCTGGGAACACAGACGCGTTTCTGCCCTACACAGACGCGGTTAGATAGCACAAACGGGATTATGACAGACACAGACGTGTTTTTGTAAAATTTGTGCAATTTTTTCAATTTGTGAAGTCGTTTTGTTGTGACCAAATCTGACTGTTTGACTATTTTTTGTGACAAGAGGACATAGTGTCAAGTGTTTAGACTCAAAAATGACTCCAATAAAAAGTGTGTTGTTTGATGTAAAAATGTTTTGCATACACTTGAAGACACAAAAGACACAATGTTTTGTTGTTTGGTCTTGAATGTTTGAATGTTTAAAATAAGTCAAGCACAATTCTTATGGCTGGCCAAGACAATAGTTGTTGATCCCACATAGGGTTTTACCACCGAGGCTACGCTATTTAGAGCGGATACTTAGATGCTTGACCTCACTGGCTCCACCCTCGACACTCACTTCTCGGGTCAGCCAAGCATCAGTCCCCATGAAAACTCCCCGTGGTGAACTTTGTACCTCTACTAAGAACTATATGTGTGTGGGCCGCTACCAGAGGTCCGACCTCCTGCCCTAACAACTAGAAGGATTTGGGCTTCTAAAACAAAAGGTGCTAGTAAGGGCATCCGCTCGTGTGGCCATACATGTGGCACTTTTAGCTCTGTAAATATAGAAGACTCCCAGCCGGTAGGGGTTACGCCCTACAACTGATCAAATAAATTTGATCAAACAGGTTTATGGGGAGACATAGTGTCGGTATGAACTAATTAGCACACGTTATTCATAGTTTTCACCATGAATACATTTGTTTATAGTGGTTCGAAAGAGGTGGGTTTTCCTCGCTACCACTTGGGTCGTTCTCTTCTCACTAGTAGTCCTAATGACCACACAAGAAGACAAGCCCTCTAAAGATTAAACAAAAAGAGCCTATTGCTCAAGACACAAAAGATAATGATTCAATTTTAGTGCACCAATTGAAGTGTTTGCTAATCTATGAAAACAAGGCACACAATAAAAATACAAAAACCCTTGCCAAGGACCTGCAACAAAGAGTTGTTAGTAGTTTGGATTGTTTCAAATAATCACCCCTTCCTGCAAGCACACAAGTTAGGTAAATTTTAAACCCAAAATACTTTGTGAAAATAGGGGCCTTCAACCAAACGATTTGCTTTTAAGACAAGCTGCACCAATTTTGTTAGCTAGATCTAAAAATGTTAGTGCAAAATAAACCAGATCTGAAACCCTAAATGCAAAACTCAAAACTGAATCAATAAACCTCAAAATTTTGAAATTGGTGAACACAGACGCGGTTACCCTTTACACAGACGTGGTTCTCTGACGCAGACGCGGTTCTGTGATGCACAGACACGGCTAGAAAACATAGACGCGGCTAATTAACACAGACGTGACTTTAGAACATAAGTGTGATTTCTGAAACCTGCAAAACAAAATATTGTTGATAACACAAACGTGATTCAAAATGTCACAGATGTGATTAGGAAACCCAGACGCGATTTGAAAGTTTACAGACGCGTCAAAAAGCCAAAAACGCGATCCAAAAGTACGTCAACGCGAAAATATCAAAATGCTACCGAAAATGTCAGATCTGCAACTTCAAAACACAAAATCTGCAACAAAGATGTTAAATTCAAAAGGGACAAGAGTCCCACCGGGCGTGCCAAAATGTATATGGTGAAAATGGATAACAATAATAACAAAATTGAAAGGCTAAATGAATTCAACCACCAAACCCTAGCCTAACAACAACAAAGATCCACCATAACATATGAAGATTACCTAAGACAATGCAAATCAAATGAAATCATAAAGATTATACCATTACATGTCCAATAGGGTTTTGATCTCCATTTTTCCTATCTCCATTGATCTTGCTTGATATATTTGCTCTCAGATTTTATGTGCACAAGAGCTCAACAAAGAACGGAATGTGGTTGCAAGTAGGATCGTAGTGTAGTCAATTGATCAAGTAGTTAGGGTTTGATAATGAAGGAAGCATCTCCTTATATAGAAGACACTATAAGAAATGGAGGGATAAGATTGAGAGGTGTAAAAGGATTTTGGCTATGATTAGAGGGTAGGTAGAAGAAATAATAAAATAATGAAAGAGGTAGGTAGTGTAGGAATTAAGAGATGAATGACATGTGTCATGGGTAGAAAAAGGATAATGAATTAATTAAATAAATAAAGATTTATTTAATTAATAGAAGAAATGAGATCAATTAAATAAATAAAATATTTATTTAATTTAGGAAAAGGATAATTTAAATAAATAAATGTATTTATTTAAATGAGAAATAAGGCTAGAAGAGGATAAATGAATTAATTAAATAAATAAAGATTTATTTAATTAATAGAAGAATTAGGCTTAGATAATTAAATAAATAAAATATTTATTTAATTAGACATGACAATTTTAGGTGTCTACAGGTAACATTTATGGCGACATCTGCTATATGTTTTCCTACTAAACATCTTGACCAGTTGCCTTATGCTTTCCATTAGGCACATAGTCACTGAATTTTTTTGAAAACTAAAAAACATATCTCATGACACAACAAGAACTCTTTAAATTTATCAAACCTATCCTAATCCTTTGATTACAAGTATGTGGTTTGCGACAGTAAGTTGTTTCAGTTTACTGTCAGGAATGATATGGTTGTAATTAATAGACTATGGTAGGGTAACAACAAAACAAATATGAAAAACATTGTCATAATACACTATAGATATATAAAGGAGGTATTTTTTGTGTGTGGCAATGAAAAATACAATTTCTCTACTTCATATAATGGATACTTTCCTTTCTATGTACTATTTTTCAGATAGTTGTAATAACCATAGCTGCCAATGTCCTAAGAAAATTCTGAGTAATAAGTGGGTTGATTTTTGGTCATTAGTATTGTCATTGCAAGGACCTATTGATCATCATTTTGAATAAGCAAGAACATGATTTCATTCTAATCACATGAGTTGTCTGAGGATACATGACAACTATTTGTTATAATGACAGCTAGTTGTTGGTGCATGATTGTATGTCTAATTTAGTATAAATCAGTTGTATATGCATTCTTGGGAATCATACTACCATTAGAAGTCATTCATCGTTGTTCATTTTTGAGAAATGTATATTTTTTAAACTCTACACCAATCTGAAAATACCGAGACAACATGTCAACATAACACACAAAATATAAAACCGCATAACATTCAGATTGGAAAGCCAGTTGTTAGCAAACATTCCTTGTGTTTTCAATCAATTCACTGCAGGGGATATTTCAGTTGGTGTTAAAAATGGACAAAGAGGAGAAATGTCAGATCTTGCTTTGTTATTTTTCTGATTCATGGGATTCTCTTATTATGGCTATTAGTAGTACTTCTGTTGTTTTTAAGTTTGAAGATGTGGTGGGTCCCCTACTTGGTGAAGAGATGTGGAGGAAGGTATCCATCATTTTGAAGGAAGTCCTAACTATTCGAGGAAGATCTAAGGAAAAAGGAAAGAAGAATGAGAAGTGCAATAATTCATAATCCAAAGGGAGATCAAAATCTTCTAGAAAGTCCAAAGTCATATGCTAGAATTGTTGTAAACTAGGTCACATCCATAAGGACTGCAAAGAAGGAAAGAAGAAGAAAAAGAAGTTCAATTATGATTCTAAGTCTGAGAAGGAAGATGGTGGTGCATTCATTGCAGCTTTGGCTACTCATGTAGGTAATGATGCATAGTTAATTGACTCAGGTGCATCTTTTCATATGACTTCCAATAAAGATTGGTTTTCTGAATATGAAGAATTTAGTGGAGGTAAGGTATACTTGGGTGATGACTCACATAAATAGACATTGTTGGTCAAGGTAAATTTAGAATCAAGTTTCTTGATGGTAGAATAAAAAGGATTGGTGGTGTGTTGCATATCCCTGGATTAAAACAAAATTTATTATCTATGAGAAAATTGATAGATGCGAGTGTGCAGGTAGTCTTTTCTGATACATGATGCAAGATGATTAAGGGTGCTATGGTGATTGCTAGAGGTGTTCAGTTTGACACTTTGTATAAGCTAGAGGTATACACTATTGAGTGTAATATCACTTCTATAAAAAGTAAATTTGTGGATACTTCGTTGGAAGATTTGAGGATTTCACCTTAGCGGATAGACATGGCTTTGGGTACCTAAGGGTGCTCTTTCTTCTAAAGAAAAATTACCTACAAAGAAGACTATGTTATGGCACTAGAGACTTGGCCACATTGGAGAAAAGGGTCTAAGGACCTTGAAAAATAAAAACTTTGTTTAAGGTTTGAACGATTGTAATCCTGACTTCAATTTCAGTGAGCATTGCATTTATGGAAAACAAAACTACATTTAGTTTTACACGAGTTCTCATAAATCTTGTGGTGTTTTGGATCTTATTCATTCTGATGTGTTTGGTCTTGTAGATGTTCCTTCGATTGCAAAATCCACATATTATGTTTCATTTATTGATGATTTTAGTAGGACATGATTATATTTTTTAAAGAGTAAATCTGAAGTTTTCAGTCACTTTTAAAGAATTTAAAGCAATGGTTGAATTGCAGACTAGAAAAAAAAAATGTTTGAGGACTGATAATGGCGGTGAATTTTGTTCTAATGATTTTGATAGATTCTGTAAAGACTGTGGTATTAATAGACAAAAGACAACTCCATATTCTCCACAACAGGATAGGGTTTCAGAAAGAATGAACATGATACTGATGGAGAAGGCTAGGAGTATGCTAAGTGGTGGTCGTCTAGAACAAAAAATTTTGGGTTGAAGTTGTTTCCACTACTTGCTACCTGATTAACAGGTCTCCCACATCAGCTCTTGTTGATAAAATTCCTATGGAAGCATGGTCAGGTCACAAGCCTTCATTGAGACATTTTAGAGTTTTTGGTTGCAAGGCATATGCACATGTGCCAAAGGAGAAGTGAACAAAGTTGGAGAACAAGGTTGTGAAATGTATCTTCATCGGTTATAGTTATGGTGTGAAAGGATACAAGCTTTGGGACCCTATTGCACAAAAGGTAATTCAGAGTAGAAGTGTTATTTTTAGAGAAATTAAGTCTCCTTCTGTTACATTGTAGCCATAATAGACAAAACAAAAAGATGTGATTCAATTCCCTTCTACACCTAAAAGAGTTGATTCGAGACCACTTGATAGGAAAGAAGTTGAGGAGAGTTCGTCTAGCTTTGAATCTTCAGAAAAGGAGGAAGAACTTCCAACTCAGCTTGTTCGAAGGTCTACAAGACATAGACAACCACCTCAAAGATATTCACCTGATGATTGGAGATGTGTTTTTTCTTTGAATACTAATATGGATGAACCTAGATCTATAGAAGAGGCATTCAATATGAATGATGTATAATCCCAGAAGATTGCTATGGAAGAAGAAATGACAACTTTGGAAAAGAATGATACACAAGATCTTGTATTATTTCCTGAAGGACAGAAGCCTATTGGTTGTAAATGGGTGTTCAAGAAAAAGATTAGTTCAGATGGAAGCATTGAGAAGTATAAAGAAAGGTTGGTTGTAGAAGGCTACTCTCACATTGAGGGTGTTGATTATGGTGAGATATTTTCTCCTATTGCAAAAATGACATATATTAGATTTTTGTTTTCTATCACTGCTACTTATGATTTAGAGGTTGAGAAAATGGATGTGAAAACTGCTTTCCTTCATGGTGATTTGGAGGAGGATATTTATATGACACAACCAGAGCACTATGTGGTGTAAGGTAAAAATAATTTGGTCTTTAAATTGAAGAAATATTTGTATGGCCTCAAACAAAGTCCTAGGATGTCGTATCAAAAATTTGATATATATGTGTTGAGTTTGGGATTTGAGCATTCTAAATCAAATCACTGTGTTTATTATAAATATGATGGTGATCATTTCTTGTATGTTGCATTATATGTTGATGATATGTTATTCATTGGTAAAGGGAAAGGTATGATTTCAGAACACTAGTCTCAGCTTGCTGCTAAATTTTAAATGAAAGATCTTGGTGTAGTGAACACATTCTTGGGATGGAAATTAGAAGAGATAGAGTGAACAAAAATCTATGGCTAGGTCAAAGTAAGTATGTGAATTCAGTATTTCAGAAGTTCAACATGTAGGATTATAGACCATTATGTGTTCCCTTCACAGTTGGAATGAAATTATCTACTTTAGATTGTCCTACATCCCCATCAGATATGGAAGACATGAGCAAAGTGCCTTACCAGAGTGCAGTTGGAAGTTTGATGTATGTTATGGTTTGTACTAGACTAGACATTTCCCAAGCAGTTGGAGTTATTTGTAGATATATATCTAATCTTGGTAGAGTTCATTGGGATGCAATCAAAAGAGACTTTAGATATTTGAAGGATACCTCAGAGTATTCTTTGTGTTATCATGGTAATTTGGTTGGAGACATGAATTTCTTTGATATTTATGGTTATGTGGATTCAGACTGGGTAGGTGATATTGATAACAAAAGATCCACCAGTGCTTATGTATTTACTTTATTTGGTGGTGTAATTAGTTGGATGAGTAAGTGATAGTTGTGGTTACTTTTTCCACTATAGAAAAAGAGTACATGGTAGCTACGCATGCTTGTAAAGAAGTCATTTGGCTTAAAAGACTATGTTTAGATATTGGAATAAAACAAGGTACAATGACAATTTATTATGGCAGTCAGAGTGTGATCTGCCTAGCTAAGAACCCAAAATTTCATGCTTGGACCAAGCACACTGATGTTCAATATCATTTTGTCAGAGATATGGTCGAAGATGGAAGGGTGAAGCTGGTTAAGGTGGAGACTTTGATGAATGTTTTAGATTCTTTAACTAAGGTTGTGAGCACAAAGAAGTTCAGATGGTATTCAAAGTTTATGGGCCTCATGGCCCCTAGTAATTAATATATTATGTTAATACCCCCTAAATTATCTTGCAAGGTGTTCAAAAAGTGGGAGAATGTTGGAAAAATTGTGTCAACCTTGCATTCATATGAGGTTACTATTTATAGTAAGTTTTTGTTTGAGCATGAAATGGTGTGAAATTCTCCCCAAATCTTCTGGTTGGCTAGATGAGCATGTCGGTAAATTTCTGTGATAAGATCATAGGTAGTTTTGAAGATATTAAAGTTTCCATTTTTGGAGGGTGCGATGAAATGTTTAAATTTAATTTTGAGGACTTTAGAGGCTTTAAACACCTTGAAAAGTGGGTGTAAATTACGTAGGTGTTTATGAGGTGATAGAACATTTTGCATGATTTTTGACACTTTAAACGGTTTGTCCATCCTACATATACACCTTCCGTCATGGCTACCTCTACACAAATTGTCAATCCTACACATGTTAGTAATGAGGGAAATTCTATCAATCAATACTTCTGCATACCTCCTTCCACTAGCCTTCCATTTGTGTTAGAACGATGTCCTATTCCCACCTACCATAATATTCCACCTGCCTATTCTCAAGTTCCACCTTTTTATCCTCATGTTACAACTCCTTCACAATCCAAAATGTCCAATCCCAACTCATCCATCGAAACCACTATAAACAATCTAGCTCAAAGTGTCTTATCCTTACAACAGTAATTGGCTTCTTTAACCCAATCTAACTTCAATATTCCCACATGTGACATAGCTATCCCACTCTCTAATGACATTGTCCATGTTATTACCCCTCAATACATGGATGTTCCCCATTTGGATTTATACAATGAAAAAGGTGATCCCCAGACTCATGTGAAAACATTTCAAACATTGTGTAGTGACTTCTCTCAAGATCATAGACATGTGGCAAAACCATTCACTCGTACCTTTAGAGATAGGGATTTGCAATGGTATTGTTTCTTGCCTCCTTGATCAATTCATTCTTTTCAAAAATTAGCTAATACATTTGTTCAACATTTTCAAAATAATATCTGCCCTCAAATTACTTTAACTGTTTTGATTCATTATAAGCAAGGAGTTAAAGAGAAAGTGACTAATTTTATTGGTAGATATAAACGTTTGCATAGACAAATTTCTTATCATGTATGTGATGATTATTTTCAAATAATTTTCATTAATAATTTACAAAAGGATATTAGAGATAAGCTTCTATTTTCATATTTTTAATCTTTCACACATTTATGCACATTGCTTTATAATTATCAACTTCAAGTGAGTCGATTTGAATCTTCTTCATCAATGGCTCTAGTTGATAAGAATGAGGGTAATCAACATCAATCATTTCAAAAGTTTCAAAAACAAACCAAGGATTTACTCAAGATCAACAAAAAATATTCCAATCACATTGATACACAAATGGCAGCCACAACTTCAGGTGTGGCCCTTTTATCATCAATCTTCACACATCATAATCATACTCTTCTTTTTAAATAATTGCACAATATCACACTTAAATTAATTAATGTTAATGTGATGAAGCTTCCTCCCATGAAACCCATATATACCTCTAAGCCTTACCATCTTCCTTTGATCCTAAAACCTTTTTCCAATACCATCATCAATCCGACCATGATACTAACAATTTTTTTAGATTGAAGAATGTGATCCAAGACCTTATTGATTCCACTACTATAACTATGGAGGGTGTGAATGGTAAAGGAAATAAATCCATCACACCTCCTAATCAAAACATCCAAATCTTTACCAATCCTTTGTCTTCTATATTCTACCAATCTCATAGAGCCTAAAACTCCTACTAATATAGCTCATGAAGAGATGTGTGTCGAGGCTACTAATGTTGTGAATCTTATTGAGAAACTCAAGCCTAAACTTGAATCTCACATTACCTTTGACTCAAGAAAAAATATTGATGCACCTGATGGACTATTATACATTATTGCAAAAATTAACGGAAAGCTCTCACAAGGAGTGCTCATTGATCCAATATGTATGTTGAATGTTACTACTGGAGAAAATTTTATTATGCAAATTTTTTATCAAGATGCTTATGACAAATTTGATGTTATGATTAAGGTGCATGATGTCTTTACTTGTCCCACTATATCTTCTATCACTCCTCCCATTGAGGTTGGCACTAACTACTTAGATGTTACCCCTACCTCTAACCAATTTCATGTGAAATTTTGGCATCCTTGGCTCTTTTTCATGAAATCTATCCCTTCTACCACCCATAATCTCACAACCCCAAATTTTATCAGGCATACTTATTATTAATATTTTGGACATAAGATTGCATCGCAACAATAGTAATTAATAAATATTGACTGCTAACTTTATATTTAATTTGAATTTGGATTATGGATCAATTACTCATGATGTTTATTTAGGAATATATGAAAAATTTGTTGATGAATACTGATTTTTGTATACAAATATGCTAATGTAAAATTGAGTGTCTTGAGTTGATGGTGAGTGTGTGGAAGATAAAATGGTTGAGGTAGAGTTTGGCTAGCCTTCTAGCAATGGTCGACATGATGGAATCTATTCACACACTCACAAAGTTGATTATTGATACACATTTGATGAATGAACCAAATATTATTTCATTGTGAACTTTATTCCTTGCTTGGTTAGATAGAAATAATTACTTTATTTAATTCAATATTTAATTATGAAATATAATTTAAATTGGATAGCTAGAAATATTTAATTAATTTTCAATTTGAAATAAAGAAAAAATAAAGTGACTTGATATTTTGTTAGCATAATTAGACTTGATTATTTGCTTTCCTTCCCCACTAGGAAGAGACATCATCTCAATGTCATATAAAACACACACATCAAAGTATATATATATATATATATATATATATATATAAAGGTCTATGATATCAAATATGGAAAATACTTATCAATATCCTCAACATTCTCCCATGTGGCACTATCCACAAAATATTGGTCCCAATGAACCTTATATTGCATAATATCTCTGTTGCGCAATCTAATCACGCACCTATGAATAACTCGAGTGGGCTCCACTAGCACCACCACTAGAAATATGAAATACATTGTGGATTCAGGTGAGAGTGGGTGGTAGAGAAAGTCTATAAGCTATCAGATTGATTACTTCCAATATGTGAAAGGATCCCACATATCTAGGTGCAATCTTGGAAGACTTGCCAAAAGAGATCGAACTCTTATGAGGTTTTACCATCAAGAATACCTTATCTCCAACTAAAAATTATCTAAATATGTTATTTTTGTCTGCGTAGCTCTTCTGTCTATCTATAGTTTCTTCCAATCTCCCCTTAATCAACTTCATTTTCTCTTCCATTTATTTGAGCATATCAGGTGCAACAATGACTATGTCTTCCACCTTATCCCAACTGATAGTTGTGCGACACTTTCTCCCATAAAGTGCCTTAAAAGGTGTCATTCCCAAGTATGTATGGAGGAATTATTATACACAAACTTCACTAAGGGAAGGTAATCCTCCCACCTATATTGTTGGTCCATACAATACATTCTGAGTAAGTCCTCTAGTACTTGATTCGCTCGTTTTGTCTATCCATCTATTTTCAGATGATAGGTTGTGCTAAAATTCAACCTCGTTCCTAAGGCAAAATTAAAGGTTGTCCAAAACCTAGAAGTCATCCTCATGTCTCTATCTAAAATGATCATTTTAGGCACTCCATGTAGCCTAAAGATCTCCTGGACAAATTTCCTTGCTAAGGTCAAGGAACCATCCTTAAGATTCCCTGGAATAAAATGTGCTACATTGGTGAGCTTTTCTACAACCACCAGGATAACATAATGTCTATTTTTAGACATAGGTAACCCCTGGATGAAATCCATATTAATAACTTGTCATTTGTAGTTTGGTATCCTATTTGAATACAATAGCCCTGCTGGATGAATATGCTTAGCCTTGATTCACTGGCATTCATAACATTAGGTCACATATGCTATCATATCCTTTTTAAGTCCTAGCTAAAAGTATAATAGCCTCAAGTCCACTACCATTTTGTTCACACCAGGGTGGCTTGAATTGTTGACATATTGGCATAACTAATAAAGATGATGATGTACCGGTAAAGGATTGTTGGTGATGATATAACTATGATACGATGTTCTGTGATCAGTTATTTGTGTTTTCATTGATGGAAACCACGGTTGTTTATATTATGGTATGTCATCTAAGTTATCTAAGCCTATCAGTTAAGTCTAACCAGTAATGAATTGAGTTGGACAACAAAACTGCTAAAGATGCAGTCAAGCGGTAAGCAGGAATAGTGAAGGAGATGGTTGCGGTAGAGATTCGAGTTGAATTAGGTGTTGCGGTTTGGAATGTATGATAATGACATTATAACGAGTCTATGAGTAGAACCGCATCATGTTTGGAGAACCGAAAGTCATGTTTGTAATTGACTATTGTTTATTCAGTGTAGGGTATGAGAAATAGTATCAAGATCTTTGATCGGTAATGATTTATGGTTCGGCATTGAATCTTATCATGTTCATTACTTAGTGGTGACATGTCAAAAACTGTGTGTGATTATAAGATTTCATTTAAGTGCATACATGGAGCGAATTTCTTGGGAAATTGTGAAGTTCTTAGAAGAATGTGAAAAGGGTTTGATAGCTTATCAGATCGATGTGCAGTGATGTGTTATGATCATTTAACGACTGTTATTGTCTTGAAATTTATTGTAATGTTTTGTATGATGATCTGTAATGATTTGTAATGATCAGATATGATCTATGATATAAATTTAATGAATTTTGAATGTTGTTAGGGTTATGTAACCAACATAGTTGAGAAGTGTATTTAGGTTGAGTTTGAGAAGGTTTAGTGTGTCGGTGATCAGAGAAGGAGAGTGTGTCGATCCAAATTGAGATGTTTGCATGAGTGAAGCAGATTGGAGCTGAAATGGATCTGTACTAGCAAGAAGAGAGTGCATTGATCAGATCATTTATTTGTTGTTTCCTAACAGTTGTTGTAGTATTAAACTCCCTTAACCAAGTAGGTCATAATAGGCCTGATGTTGTAAATCCCTTAACTGGGTGGCTCATTAATTTGGGTTTAAATCCTCTAGCAAGGTTACTCCTAATAGGGTAGAGCTCCTAACAAAGCCGAGGTCAAAATCCCTTCACCGAGTGACTCCCAACAGGGTCTTCTCTTAACCGGGCATTATTGTAAAACTCCTAACTGAGCATTATTGTAAAGCTCCTAATCGGGTTAGGCCTTTAACATGGCACATTCGAAAAGAGTGTAAATATTTTGTGGGTGCCAATTCCCATCGTGGTTTTTCCCATTTGGGTTTCAATGTGAAAAATCCTTGTGTTCATGTTGTGGATGGATTGTTGAATTATTCATTTCATGTCCTTACTATGTTTGCTTCATGATGAACTCTTAAGTAGCTACCGATATTAGTTTGGTAAATCTATTTTGGAGACTGTTTGATCAGCTACCAATACTGGTGATGAGCTATTTTTGGTGAAGTGTTTTCAGATTGGTGAAAGATTGAATTTATTGTTATTGTTGATTCACCCCCCCTCTTAGTACTAACTGAATCCTCACATTAACAATTGGTATCAGAGCATTAGGTCCTCTTTGTGCAGAAGCTTAACCGCTTGAGGAAAATATTCGAAAATGATGGAGGGTCTCAAATTCACTAAGGACAACTACAGAATATGGAGTGATAGAATGAAGAATTACATCAAAGGTATGGGTGCTCAACTCTAGTAGCATGTTATTACTAAGTATGTACTTCCTACCAGTCCTCTAACTGCAAATCATCTTAAGGAGCAGCAAGAAAGCATTCAAATATTAGAAGCCATTGTAAGTACACTTTCTGATACTGAATATATTGATCTCCATGGTTTATAAACTACTTTTGAATTTTGGGAGAAGTTAGAATTAATCTATGGTGGTGATAAGCATGTTCAAAAGGATAAAGAAGAGAGCCTTAGAGGAAAGTTTGATGATATGAGAATGATGGAATGGGAAAATATTACTCAGTATGCATTGAGGATAAAAGAAGTTGTCAGTGGAATCAATAGTGTTGGTGGTAATATAGAAGAAGACACTGCGGTGAGTAAAATACTTAGAACCCTATTGCCTACCTCTGCCATTAGAGTGTCTTCTATTCAAGACATGAGGTCAGTCAGTAATGATAAGGTTACTATTGATTCTTTGATTGGTAAGCTCACTTCTTTTGAGTTGAATAGTTTTGATAACAGTGTACCTAAGACATAATCTACTATCAAAGCATCTTTATCTAGTGTACTAGTGAGAAAAGGGAAAGATGTTTGTCATAGTAATGAATGCAGGTCAAGTCATCATGGCAGTAGAAAAGCTGATGTGGATGATGAAGATAATCTGATGGAGTTTGAAGCTCTATTAGAAAAAAAGTCTTCCTTGAGGCACTGCTAAGTACAAAGGCAAGCTACCTCTTAAGTGTTTCTCTTGTAAGAAGGCAGGACATATAGATGCAAACTATCCTAATAGTGATCAAAAGGAAAAGTTTAGAAAATATAAGGGAAAAGGAAAGAAATAGTGTTATGTTGCAGTGGATGAAGGTGCTACTAATGAGGAATATGAGGATGAAGACAATGAGGAGATTGTTTTTGTTGCTGTTAAGGAAGATTTGTCTGATAAGAAGGCTTTAGTATCTCACATTGACAACAGTGATGAATGGATTATTGACAGTTGTTGACCACACCACATGAACAATGATAAGAGCAAGTTTATTTCTCATAAAGAATTTCATGGGGGTGTAGTAAGATTTGGGAACAGTTAACCTTGCAAGGTAAAAGGTAAAGGTTCTATCTCTTTGAATGGTAAAAGTAATGTTGATGATGTATATTGGGTTGAAGGTTTGAAACATAACTTGAGTGTTGGTCAGTTGAATGACATAGCTTATCATCTTGTGTTTAAGAATGGAGTGTGCAGGATCTTAGGATGCAAAGGAGAATTAATTGCTACCGATAAACAAACTAAAGGTAACTTATTTCATCTGAATGCTAGTGCAAGCAGTTGTTTGGTTGCTAAGGTTGAAGATAGTTGGTTATGGCATAGAAGGCTTTGTCATGTGAACTTTGATAATGTGGTTAAGGTCAGCAAGTCAAATCTGGTTAGAGGTATGCCACAACTTGTTAAACCAAAAAATGTGATGTGTAAAGAATGTTAGTTGGGTAAGATGACTACATCTTCTTTTTTAAGAGCAAACCATTTTCTTCTAAGCATATTTTAGATTTAGTGCACACTGACTTATGTGGTCCTATGAGGACTAGAAGTTTTTATGGTGACAAGTGTTTATGGTAAAAATGGAAACAACAATATTGAAAGACTAAATAGATTCGACCACAAAACCCTCGCCTAACAACAACAAAGATCCACCATAACATATGAAGATTACCTAAGACAATGTAAATCAACAAATCATAAAGATTATACCATCACATGTCCAATAGGGTTTGGATCTCTATTCTTCCTATCTCCATTGATCTTGCTTGATATATTTGCTCTTAGATTTTATGTGTGCACAAGAGCTCAACAAAGATCAAAAATGTAGTTGATAGCTAGATCGCATATGAAAGTTCGAATGCTAGAATGCTTGGGAGTGCTAGTAGGATTGATAATGAAGGAAGCATCTCCTTATATAGAAGACACTTTAGAAATGGAGGGATAATATTGAGAGGTGTAAAAGATAAATGGTCAGCTAGGATTAGAGGGTAGGTAAAATAAATAAGAAAATAATGAGAGGGTAGGTAGTGTAGGAATTAAGAGATGAATGACATGTGTCATGGGTGGAAAAGGCTAATGAATTAATTAAATAGATAAAGATTTATTTAATTAATAGAGAAAGTGGGATCAATAAAAGTATTTATTTAAATGAGGAAAAAGGCTAGAAGAGGATAAATGAATTAATTAAATAAATAAAGATTTATTCAATTAATAGAAGAATTAGGCTAAAATAATTAAATAAATAAAAATATTTATTTAATTAGATCGAACAATTTTAGGTGTCTACATTTTGCCTCCCTTTGAAACAATGTAGCTTGTCGTGTTGTTTTAAAGAAGATAAGATAAACTAATACAAAGTTGCCCCAAGATGGGAATGATATGCCCCCTCGAGAGATTGGATGAAAAATATTTGAAAATATCATAGACAATCTCTTGATAAGAAAGAAAGCCTAGAAAAGACTGACAAGATAGGGTATAGTGACAAAGTCATAGGATAAAGAAGACTGACTCGGGAGACTAGGGCTAAGGTAGTCTATAAGATATACTATGAGAGAAAACATCCTCATTGTCATCCACACACCTAAGAGATCAGAGTGTAGAGATAGCATAGAGTAGTCAGCAGTCAGCAATCAACAATCAGCAGTGATGGCATTGGTGTATAGATTTGATCGCATTCACCAATATTAGAGGCCAGCAGATGCAGGAGAGCCGGTGAGTACCACAAAACCTCCTTTTACCTTGTTGCACTAATTTTTGTCATAAATTCATGTTAGGTATGTTATAGAAACTTGCCAAGTAGGGAAAAAGACATTAAGGTGCATCTATGTTGGTGTCAGGCATGTCTGGGTAGGTTAGGCACGTATATGTAGAAAAGAGGCATGCCTGTGCATAACAGAGGCACGTCTGTGAAATGCAGAAATGTTTGTGAAGTATGTAAGTGCATTTGTGTTATGAATGCACATTTATGTCTTCAAGGTCGAATCGGCAGTTATGTGATAAACATATGCTGTCGATTTGATTGGCTACTAAGAGGATACACTCAAATAGGTCCTCTAGGGAAAACTAGGATAATAGATAGGGTTGGGACTGACAATTATATGATAGAACATATGTTGCCAATCAGGAAACTACTCAAGAAGATACACTCAAGCAGAGATTTTTAGGATAGGATATAGCGAGGCACTTTGTGATGAAAAGGGAGTACCATATAAATTAACAATTCTGTAATAGAACATACATTGTCAATTAGATTAGGCTGAAATTGACAATTCTATGATAGAACATACATTGTCAATTGGATAAGCTACTCAAGAGGATACACTCAAGTACGTGCCCTAAAAGATAAGATAAAAGAAACACTTTGTGATGAACAGGGAGTACTACTAGGATAGAGTGTCATATGATAGTTATAAGCACCAGGATAAAAGAGCAACACTTTGTGATGAATAGGGAGTACCACTAGGATTGACATAGTTGATTGGCTTGACTGCAGGAGGACCTACCTATGCTAGAGTCACGAGAGAGGTTCCCTTCAACTCAGGGGTTATGACCAGAGATGACATTTGAGGATAGAGCAGCAGTTGAGGCCATGGGATTGCAATACATTATGTATATGCCTGAGTTTCGGGCAAACATGGGATTGTTGACTGCATTAGTTGAGATATGGCACTCAGAGACATGTACATTTCATTTATCGATGGGTGAGATGACAATCACCTTAGAAGATGTATACAGGATACTGCACATACCGATCATTGGGGGGTTAGTTCCTCATGATCAAGAGGGAGACATGGATGACACTAAGATGAGTGTTTTAGGATCCAGGACTAGAGATGAGGGCATGGCATGTGGCTTGGGACACCATGATAGCAACAGGATTGGCGCTACCAGCGGTGCTAGCAGGAGTTATCAGCGGGTTCTTATATTCGGATAGGGCAACATGAGGGTTGGTTGTGTGATGGGGGAGGACACTGGAGACATTGGTGACTAAGCACACCAGGTTTGCATGGGGATAGTGTCTATTGGCACACTTGTACTATGAGCTACATCAGTTTGTGTATCATGGATCAACAAGATTGGGGTGTGGAGTAACATTATTGCAGGTATGGGCATATGACATCTTCTGGTTACACGTCTGATACACTTTAGAGGTAGAGGACATGGGTGCAACTTTATACATTTGTATGATATGATTACTTCTCAGCCACAAATTGGGAGGCTAGAGTATTGGTGTCGGGTTATCGATGAGATACATAGTGTAGTATGGAGGCCTTACTTAGACTATGAGGAATGGGAGGATGATGCAGTGGAGATGCCATATGTATTCAGGAGAAGGTATCTGATAGGGAGGACACCATATATTATTGAGAGGTAGTTGATGGATAGGGTATGCAGGTAGTTCGACAGGATACATCAGATGTCATAGGGGTCGCGGATGTATGCGTGGATAGTGAGGGATCAGGTGCATTTAGGGCCATTATTTTTGTATGATCAAGTTGTGACATAGATGTTGGAGATGGTTTCAATGTCTTGGGATAGTTGGGTAGATGTGGAGGATGCAGAGTACACTGCATATTGGGGAGAGCATTCATTTCCACAACTGACAGGTCCAAGGGAGCTGATAGAGGGTGATGGTGGAGGTGATGGAGATGATAGTGGGGATGGCAAAGGCAGAGGCCGATGATGAAGGTGAGGGGTAGTGGTAGAGAGGAGAGTGGCTCAGAGGAGAGGACAGAGAGGAGAGATAGGTGCATGTAGTGAGGGGTAGAGGTGGATTGTCATTACAGGTGCCAGCAACACAAGTTCCCAGATAGGTACAGGGACGGGGATAGGGACAGGAGCAGCCATAGGGACAAGGTGAGGGGAGAGGGGGTGAGGAGGATGAGCTACTATCCTTGAGGAAGATCTATCAAGGATAGGAAGATGAGATCCAAGATCTAGAGAGGGTTTGCAACTAGGCTCAAGAGATAGTTGAGGGACATTGAGCGAGAGAGAGATCAGGCTATTCAGCGCTATGTAGAGGCTGAGACAACACTGAGGGAAGGGAGGTAGGCAAAAGAGGACACAAGGGTTGGATACACCTATGTTCTAGGAGCAAGGGAGGAGATAGCCTACTAGAGAGACCTGTACTATGGAGTGGTGCCACCAGATCAGTGGGCTAGGAGCTTCTGGAGACCATCGCAGATGATGATGACCTTTGGAGGGAGAGATAGGAGACATGTGTCTAGTGGTGGGGTCATGGGTCCTCCACCACCACTAGATAGAGGGGGAAGGAGAGATGATACTGGGGTAGGTCCTTCCAGGGCTCAGACTCCATCGAGGCTAGCTGGCTCCAAGGGAGGGAGTTCATCGTAGCCTTAGAGGGCTCCCTATGTATCAGTTTTTGGTACCATTTTATATGATGATGTAGACACCTTCGGGTGATTGTAGCCATATGTATTTTGACATTATTGTATCATAACAGTTATGATTTTTGTGATATATATATGAGATGATTCATCCTTGTGGCTGCTATATGCATGTGTACCTATGTGATGTTGATTTTATGTGATATGGATGCAAATATGTTCATGATGAAATGTAATATTTTTGTTCTTTTATGTTTTAATATGTTATGCATATGCAAATATGAATGTATGAAATGTAGATGAATATGATAATGCAAATAACTATTTACATGATGAGAATGTAAAATGTGCTAACATGTGTTGTGTGTAGGATATGGTGCAATTGTGATATCTATATGTATGGAATGCTTATATGTGGCAATGTAGGTGCAAACTATATGAAATGCAAATGTTTTTGGTGTTTCATTATACTCAGTCATGTGATAATGGGCTACACGGAATCAAGAAGGATGATGGAGTTCAATCAAGAAAGGGGGATGAAAGATAGAAGATATGGAAGTGAAAGAGCTTCTTGTGCTATTATCATCATTAAGCTTTATTATGGAAAATAGGTTATGACAATACAGATATATGTTCGACCCAGAAAGTCATTATACCCATTTGCATGGAGATTAGATAGTCGCAAACAAAGAATTCCCTAGTTCATACTAGACTCACGGTGTCCTAATATCCTTGGACAAGTCATAGAATTACTAAGAGACAATCCACAGACAACAAAGAAAAAATAGGTGACGATACCCTATCCTTTCCTTTCTAGTCAAAGATATCCTGGAGATAAAATCTCTAGTCAGAGACATCCCAGAAAAGCTAAAAGACATGTCACCAAAAGATAAAATCAAAAGAAAATCAATACTCGACACCAACATCCACTATAGTCCTCAAGTTCAGTGTCTCTTGTCACTTGTATAAGTCTATTTGATTGTGGTCATAATGTTTACTTTCACAAAAGCATAGATAGCACTAAACCATAATGTTGTCTGAGTCTGTTGAAAGAGTTGATTTGTTGAAGCCCATTGTTGCTGTTGTGTCTCATTTCAAACTAACTAAATCCATTAAATTGATACTTTATTACAGAGAAGATGGAACTTTATTGCAGATCTGTGATGCAAGTGTTGCTTTATTGTTAATTGTGTGCGGATAGACTGAAGAAAACTGGAAGAAACTGTACTCCTTGGAACGTGTGATGCTCTTAGTTCCACACCCATCACTAGACGTAGGATTCGCCTTAGCCATAGATAGGAGCTGATTTATTATGGATGGAAAGGGGTGAAAAGGAAGGTTTATTATGAATGGCTAACCAACCTTAGGTAGATCAATAACAAGCCATGATGGGAATGGGTAAGTTTATTATGGATAGATAGGTTGTGAGTGTGTGCAAAGTGACGGGATGAGATTGAATCCTGAAGGAGGGAGGAGCAATGTCTCTACACATAGTGCTGGTGACCCAGTTTTTACTATGGTACTTGCCCAGGGCACCGCCGAAGTTGTTTTCACCTTTGGATGAATTTATTTCTCTTTACTTCTTTTTTTTTTTTTTCAAATTTTTTTTGTATTTTTTGAATGTTTTTTATTTTTTTTTTGTATTTTTGCATTAGGATACTCAAAGAGCTATGTGTAAAACCTATGAAGGTGCATGTTATTGATAGGATCCTCCAAAGGTTCACCCTCTGGGGTTGAGAGCTGATATGCACCAGATCCATAGGCTGTTGTGATGACATAAGGACCAAGCCAATTTGGTTCGAACTTGCCCTTCTTCTCTCTGTCTTGCTGATTTTTAGGATTTTCTTTGAGAACTAAGTCACCTACCTCAAATGTGTGAGGCTTTACCTTGTGATTGTAGTTGTGAGTCATTCATTGTTGATAAGCCTTGAGATGTTTAAAAGTTGTTTGTCTTTGTTCATCCAATAGTTCTAGTTCTTGTAAGCGAGAGACCATGTAGTCTTCATCACTGATAATGTTGTGCAAAGAGACTCATAAAGATGGTAACTCAACCTCAATAGGCAAGATAGCTTCAATGCCACAGACAAGTGAATATGGTGTGGCTCTTGTAGGTGTGCGAACACTTGTAGAATAAGCCCAAAGTGCGGGATTAAGTTGGATATGCCAATTTCGGCCAACGTCATCGTCTATCTTTTTTAGGGTTTTAAGAATAGTTTTATTAAATGCCTCGGCTTGACCATTACCTTGGAGGTAATATGGAAGTGATCACAAAGTTCATGAACATCTTGGTTTTTGAAGGGACGTCTCTTGGCATATGTGCATAGCATGATGACATGATGATAGTGTATGTTGTCATTGATGTCAATATGCTGAAGTATGAACTGGTATATTGTAGTAAGCTAACTGTCAATAGAACCGGTATGATGATGTAAACTGGTATATGTGAAAAAGTGAAGCAGTATGTTTGTTCAAGGTGAACCAGTATGTTGGAATGAGAATCGGTATATGGAAGTTTTGTATCGGGGATTCATTTGGCATGACTACCAGTTGGTAGTCTTAGCTTCAGGGTTTCCGGTTGATGCATTCCAAGCTTGTGTGATTTAACCGATGACATCTTGTGATGAGTTAGCATTGTAATGAAGACCAAATAGTGTTGCCACATTAGCCTTGTGCGCATGAAGGATTTCCTTGAGGATCTTGCATGGAGATTGATCCTATCTACCTTGGGAATGTGTGAAGTCTCTGTAAATGGTGGAGAGCACATGATGGGTTCCTGAAGCGACAAAGAATGAACATTGGAGAACGTCTTAAGATCTATTCAAGACTATTGTATTCAATGCAGTGTGATTAACGGTCAGGATTGAACCGACTGAAGTGTTAAAACTAAATGTTTAGGGTTTAGGGTTTAGGGTTTATGCTACTGACCTATCTATTTCCTATAAGGTCGATGATGTTTTTCATTTTGAAGTTGTTGGAAAATGTTATGTGTGTATCCCAGTGAGTGATACTTGATTCTTGCCAGACCAGAGAAGTGTGTTGATACCTACAGAGTGTGATTGCAGAAGCAAAGGAGCTAAAGAGGACCTGCGTTAGCATTGTGTGTTGTTATCAGATCAGTGTATTACCTATTGACTTCTAACCATTTCGGTAGTTGGAAAATCCCTTAACTGGGTAGCTTTAATAGGATTTTATGTAAATCCTTTAACAGGGTGACTCAATTCAATGAGTTCTTCAAATCCTCTTGCGAGGTAACCTTTAACAAGGTTCTAACCTTTAACCGGGTATTTAGCCATCCCTTAACCAGGTGATCCCTAGCAAGATCAGTTCCTAGCAGAACCTATTATAAAAGTCTTTAACCGGACTAGGCTCCTAATAGAGCAGACTTCAAAAGAGTTCAAAGAACAACTTGTGGGTATTCATCCCGACCGTGGTTTTTCCCAGTTGGGTTTCCACATGAAAAATCAGTGTGTCATGTGTGATGTCTTTCATGTTATGTTTTAGTGTTTTATGTCAAAGTGGTAAAACATGTTAAACAAGCAGTCATTATATTTCTAATGTTAGATTACTTGTTTATGCATAAGGGTGAAGTGGAAATGAGGGATTAGATTGTGTGGAAAGCTAAGAGTTACTGGTTTATGTCTTTCACATTCTCACTGTGTTTTACCGATAGTAATTTGATTTAGACCGGTGTTATTACTTGCCAACCAAGTGCAGTGTTTGCAGTCAAACTGGTTCAGGGTAAGTATTTTTATTTGTACTGATCCACCCCCCCCCCCTCTCAGTACCTGTTTGGTACTAATTGTTCATCATTTTCATCAACGTTTATTATCAGTGATGATGGAAAGAGGAATATCGTATCGACAAATGATATAGTTAAGAATGAATGTAGCAATCTATTTTCCAGTGACTTGTGTAAGAGACATGGCTTCAATCCATTTTGTGAAATACTCTATGGTAGTGATAAAGAATTTGTGGCCATTGAAAGAAAGAGGGTAAATCTTGCCTATGAGATCGAGTTCCCATTGACAAAAGGGCCAAGGAGTCGCAATCGGTTGAAGTTCTTGTGTTAGCGCATGAATAAGGTCTTCATGAATTTGGCATTGCTTACATTTCTTGACAAACTGGTATGAATCTTTTTCCATATTGGGCAAGTAATATCCAGTCCTGATGAGTTTCTTGGCTAAGGTAGGACCACTAGAATGTGGACCACATATCCCTTCATGAACTTTGCGTAGCACAATCTGGGCTTCATCCCTTTCTAAACATCTAAGAAGAGTACCATCTAGACCTCGATGGTATAGGATATCACCTAAAATGATGTATCAGGAAGATTGGTGAATGAAAGTGCGGCGTTGGTTGTTGGATAAGTCAGGAGGAAGAGTGTCGTTACTAAGGTATGTGAAAATGGAACCGTATAACTGGGAATCAGGACCAACGACACATATCATCTTAGTAGGAGTGATCTCATATGAGGGAACCAAAAGGTTATCCACCAAGAACTCATAGCGGGTTTCATACTGCGGTAGATCGATCAACAAAGCAATAGTAGCCATGGCATCTGCGGCTCAATTCTGCTCTCTTGGTATTTTCTCAAAGGTTATCTTTATGAAATATTGCTTGAATTCATCTACCATTTTCTTGTAAGGTGTTAATTTTTCATCCTTTGTTTGGTAGTTATCGGTTGCTTGACGAATTACATGTTGAGAGTCCCCAAAAACATGAAGTTCCTGGATCTTCCATTGAACTGCAATCCGTAATGCAGTTGTTAATGCCTCGTATTCTTCTATGTTATTTGTGCAAGGAAATGACAATCGGTATGATTTGGGAATGGAATCCCCTTGAGGTGTGATAAAGAGGATGCCAACTCTTGCATCATGTTGCGTGTATGAGCCGTCAAAGTATAGTTGCCAAGGCTTCATGTGTGATACTGTCAGGATGGATTCATCTAGAAATGCTGAAGTTAGAGGAGCATCATCTATCATGGATGCATCTGCTAACTGATATCTGGTAGCTTGTCTCTTTATTGCTTTTTTGTCTACATATTCAATGTCGAATTCACTCAAGAGCATCACCCATTTGGCTAGTCTGTCAGTAAGCATTGCCTTATTGAGAAGATACTTCAATGGATCAATCCTTGCGACCAACTTAGTTTTATGAGTTAGCATGTAATGTCATAATTTTTGTGAAGCAAAAACCACAGCAAGGCACACACTCTCAATTGGTGTGTAGTTTAGCTCATAACCAACCAACATCTTGTTGCACTAAGAGTGCCCCTAGTGTTGTTGATGTAGCTGATATGTAGAGTAATAGGGGTTTTTCTGAGACTAGTGGCATCAAGATTGGTGGATTTAGAAGATAATCTTTGAGTATCTGAAAAGCCTGTTGATAGTTATCATCCCATTTGAATTTGATGTTTTTGTGTAGCAAGTGCTGAAAAGGATGACATTTATCCGCAAGTTGTGCTATGAATCGTCGTATGGATTGGAGTCTTCCTTGTAAAGATCAAAGTTGACTGATATTTCTTGGTGGTGGCATTTTTAAGATCACTTTGACTTTTGTTAGATCAGCTTCAATCCCTCTTTTTGAAACAATGTATTCAAGGAGCTTCCCGGAGGTTACTCCAAAGACACATTTCTTGGGATTTAGTCTCACTTTGTATTTTTCCAACTAAACAAAAATGACTGAAAGGATGTCCAAATGTGTGTCTCTATCTAATGATTTTCCCAAGAGGTCATCAACATAATCTTCTACAGTTACGTGCATAAGATCATGAAAGATAGTAGTCATCGCTCGTTGGTATGCAGCGCCTGCATTCTTTAGCCCGAAGGGCATGACATTCTAGTAGAAAGTTCCCTAGGGACAAGTAAATGTTGTTTTGTCTGATCCTCAAATGTGATTTTTATTTGATTGTAGCCAAAGAATCCATCCATCAATTATAACATCTCATGACCCGCTATAATATCTGCAATCAGGTCGATGTTTGGCAATGGAAAATCATCCTTAGGACAATCTTTGTTGATGTCTCTAAAATTTGTACATATTTTGATGTTGCGATCTAGATTACTAACTAGTACTAGGTTGGAGATCCATTCATGATAATCAATTGGTCGTATGAATCTGACATCCAACAATTTTTTAAGCTCTGCCTTGACTAATAATGCCACTTGTGGATGCATATTTCTTAATGTCTGTTTCCCTGGCTTTGCTCCTAGTTTAATTGTCAAATGATGCATTACTAAGTCTGCATCCAGTCTAAGCATATTAGCATATGACCATGCAAAATTGATTTGTTGCTCTGTGAAGAAACTTATAGACTTTGGTCTTTCTCTCTCTGTCAGAGATTGTGTCAGGAATATGTTATGTGGAACTTCTTTTGTATTGATGTTTGTTTTGATGGTCTCCTCTACTAACATGGATGATTTTTCTTCATATGATGTTGGGAGAATGTCGATCCTTCCATCTTTGGGTGCCTCAGAGAGATTTTCACCCTTAGATACATCCTTTCTTTTTACTTTTTTGGGGGCAGACAATGCCACAATGTGGTTTTCACCATAAAACCCATGATTTATTTTTATTTTTACATTTTTGCGATTGGAAGGCCCAACATCCTCACCAAAATATGCCATGTTGTTGAGTTCTATAGTGTATCCCGCCTTATGGTTCCCAAGAAAAATATCATCTTGTATGCCTAAATAGTTGATAAAGGCTTCATCGTTTTGGAATGTGTTGAATTGTACAGGTCCTTCATGGTCCCAATTGATAAGTTGGTGGTGAACAAGGGGAAGGCCTTCAATGTTTTTGAAGTTAGAACGTGTTAGGGTGCAGATATAATTATATTCAGGTATGTTAAGGTAGTTGTCAAGGTCATCATTGGCACTCTCCTCATCTGTCTCGATTGTCAACAAGTCCAAATTATCATCACTAAAAGCGCATTCTGGAATGGGTGTCCTCATCATTCATGATTTTGACCTAGAGCCTAAAAAAAAAGACTGTGTGGGATCTTCAGGGGTTGTTTCTTGACCAACTTTGAATTTTCTATGAAATTCCTCTTCTTCTATGGGTTCACTTGGTTCTTGGAATGTCTCAGTGAATTCATAGTTACTGGAGGATTTGTCTGAACCCCATTCCCATCCATTAGAGTCAGTGGAATAGCAGCTCTCTTGTTGATCATAGGAAATCATGATTTGCAATGCTTCTTCTAATTTTCAAGTGTTTACCCTAGAAGATATGAAACCAAGCCCTTTTGAGCGCTGATTTTTAAATGTCAATTCTGGTTGCAAAGGTTGAGTGATATCTTCTTTTCTTAAGCCAAGAGGAATTTTACCATCGTACCCAAAATTTTGTAGGATCTTGAATCCTTTGCCATATTTTTCACATGGTATCTTGATGTGATCTTGTGTACCATCTTCAGGGTCTTTGTAAAGAATTTTGTATAAGTCTTCTTCTTCCATTTCACCCCACTTCTAGAATATAGTAGGATCCCATTTTAGTATAATGATAGATACCCATTTAGAAGCCATGTGGTTGTCCATATTCTTTTGGTGAACTCATAACTTTCTATAAGCACATGGTTTGATTTAGAGTGTATTCACCCATGCCTTTGTCCTGATACTTCCCTTTAAGCTCACCTTGCTTTGATGTTGAAGGTTTTAATGATTTAGGGTCAATATATGCAGAAGATGGGATAGCTTCTCTATTAATTGGAATTATTGCCTTATCCTTTGGCCTTGTTATTGCAGTATATAAATGGATTAGGATCACCATTAACTTTTACTTCAACTCCATTATGCGAAAACTTAATGCATTGATGGTATGTAGATGTGATTTCTCTCATTTCATGAATCCAAGGACTTCCTAGCAATATGTTGTATGTGATATCAAGGTCTAGGACTTGACAAACCACATCCTTTATAACCAGACCTACTCTGAGAGGTAAGGTGATTGTGCCTTTGGATGAATGCTCTTCATCATCATATGCCTTGATGGTAATTTTGTTTGTAGCATTCACAACTTTATCTGATTATCCCAATTGTATTATTGTGTTCAAAGTACATATATTAAGACCAACTCCTCCATCTATCAGGACTTGTTTTATTCGATGTTTTTGTAGGAAGGCTTCAATGTGTAAATGTTCATTATGTGGTTGGCTTACAAAGGCATCATCAGCTTCAGTGAATGTAAGAGAATGTGGAATGGAAAGGTATCCCACCATGGCTTGAAATTGGTCCAGGTTCAAATTAGTGGGGATATAAGTGTGTCTCAAAGTTTTGTCAAGAATGGCTTAATGTGCAAGGGATATGCGTAAAAGTTCAATGATGGAGATAAGTGCGGGTGTCCTCCCTAACTGTTCTACCAGATTGTACTCAAGTTTGGTTGCTGAGGAAGTGGTGGTTTTAGCTAGAGCACCTTGCAAGGTGACCTTAGCTCGACAAGTTGTGACATTACATTCAGAAGTAGATTCAGAAGAAGGTCCAATGCCTTTTAGGACAACTTTGGGTTTTTGGGTAGAATTTTTAGGCGTTTTGTCCTTTATGATAATGATAGAGACACAATTGTCCATCGAAATATGATTAACAGTTGAATCATAGTTATATGATGCTCTATTGTAGTTGGTCTACTCATCCATGGCTTTGTCTTTTCCCTTGTCATGTTTAGGGAATGGTTCCTTAAAAATCTCATGTTCTTGATTGGATGAATGTCCTTCGATCTCAATGTCACCTCTATCAATAAGATCTTGTATGATGTTCTTCAGTCGATGACAATTTCCTGTTGTATGTCCCTTGCTCTTGTGATACTCACAGTACTCATCATCATTCCACCAATTTGGTTTGACCTTTGGTTCATATGGAGGATTGTCTAGAATTGTTATAATCTTGTTTGCCACTAGCTTCTTGAAAGCTGACTCAAGTGGCTCTCCCAATGGGGTGTACTTCCTTCGTGGTTTTGAAGTTGTTTGAGTATTCACTTGGTTGTTTGTAGAACTTGATCCAAAAAGAATGATTTTGGGTCTCACTGTGTTATCATCAACAACGCCATCATTTACTGTGTTCTTGTTCCAAAATCGTGGCTTGTCTTTTCCTTTAAAGTCCTCTTTATTTTCTTTGAATATCTTATTGACTCCTTGCTCAATTAAGACCTTCTCTGTTGCTAAGCCTTTTTCAATGACATCCTTGAAAGTGGACAAACAAGCTTTCCTTAAGTCATAACCAATTTCTCTGTGGTCATTCTATGTGAACATCTCTAACATTTGTTTTTGTGGAGTTTCACAAGAGCATCTATTGGCTAAATTTATCCATCTTTGTAAGAATGATGAAAATGACTCCTCGTCCTTTTGCTTGGTGTTGCACAAAGTGGTGACTGAAATGTTTGTCTCTATGTTGTATGAGAAATATTGGATAAAAGCTTATGCTAGATCACCCCAAGACTTAATTTCAGGTGGAAGTTGGGAGAACCATTCCATAGCTTGATCACCTAAGCTTTGTGGGAAAAATCTCGTCAAGTACATTTCTTCTACTGCTACCTTTATGGTAAAAACGGAAACAACAATATTGAAAGACTAAATAGATTCAACCACAAAACCCTAGCCTAACAACAACAAAGATCCACCATAACATATGAAGATTACCTAAGACAATGTAAATCAACAAATCATAAAGATTATACCATCACATGTCCAATAGGGTTTGGATCTCCATTCTTCCTATCTCCTTTGATCTTGCTTGACATATTTGCTCTCAGATTTTATGTGTGCACAAGAGCTCAACAAAGAATGGAAATATGGTTGATATCTAGATCGCATATGAAGGTTCGAATGCTAGAATGCTTGGGAGTGCTAGTAGGATTGATAATGAAGGAAGCATCTCCTTATATAGAAGACACTTTAGAAATAGAGGGATAAGATTGAGAGGTGTAAAAGATAAATGGTCAGCTAGCATTAGAGGGTAGGTAAAAGAAATAAGAAAATAATGAGAGGGTAGGTAGTGTAGGAATTAAGAGATGAATGACATGTGTCATGGGTGGAAAAGGCTAATGAATTAATTAAATAGATAAAGATTTATTTAATTAATAGAGGAAGTAGGATCAATTAAATAAATAAGATATTTATTTAATTTAGGAAAAGGATAATTTAAATAAATAAAAGTATTTATTTAAATGAGGAAAAAGGATAGAAGAGGATAAATGAATTTATTAAATAAATAAAGATTTATTCAATTAATAGAAGAATTAGGCTAAAATAATTAAATTAAAAATATTTATTTAATTAGACATGACAATTTTAGGTGTCTACAACAAGTATTTCATGTTATTTACTGATGATTTTTCTAGAATGATGTGGGTTACTTTTCTGAAGGAAAAGTCAGAAGCTTTCAACAAGTTCAAGGCATTCAAGGCCTTAGTAGAAAAGGAAACTGGTAAGAATCTTAAGTGCTTGAGATCTGATCGGGGTGGAGAGTTTACATCATATGAGTTTGTGAGATATTGTGATGAAAATGGAATAAAGAGGTAGTTATCTGCTCCAGGGACACCACAACAAAATGGAATTGCAGAAAGGAGAAACTGAACCATTGTTGAAGCAACAAGGACTATGGTGATATAGGGAGATGTACCTAGGATGTTTTGGAGAGAAGCAGTCAGCACTGTAGTATACACATTGAACCTGGTACTAGTGAAGGAAGGTAATGACAAGACCCCTAATGAGTTATGGTATGGTATAACTCCTAGTGTTAGTTATTTCAAATTTTTTGGCAACATGTGTTTTATAAACAGAGATGAATATACAAGTAAATTTGACCCTAAAAGTGACGAAGGAACATTCCTTGGCTACTCTACTAAGAGAAAAGCTTTCAAGTGTTTTAACAAAAGGACAATGAAGATTGTGGAAAGCATCAATGTAAAATTTGATGAATACTCTGATGAATCTGATGATACTAGCAAAACTGATACAATAGATGATGAAAAAAAACTTATGATTATTGAACTGGAAGTGCAGAAAGATGTTGAGCATAATGGTGTCGATGAAGATGCTCAACCGGTAGAAGACAAAGAAGATGAAGAATAAGAAGAGATTATTGCACTAGAACAAGTTATACCTAGGTCTGTAAGTTTAAATCATTTTGAAGACTAGATAATAGGTGACAAGAATGCTAGAGTCCAGACTAGAAGAAAAATCAGAGAAAGTGCAGGTCTGATTTCCACAGTTGAACCAAAGAGAGTTAGAGAAGCTCTTAAGCATGATGATTGGATAAAGGCAATGAATGAAGAGCTTGATCAGATTGAGAAAAATAACACTTGGTCACTTCTTCCCAGACCTGATGTTAAAAATGTGATTGGTTAAAAGTAGGTATTTAGAAAATAGATGAATGAAGAAGGTGAAGTTGTTAGAAACAAGGCAAGAATAGTTTGCAAGAGGTATGCATAAGAAGAAGGTGAAGATTATGGAGAGACCTTTGCACCGGTTGCTAGGCTTGAAGGTGTTATGATTCTACTTGGATTTGCAGCTTTTAAAGGTTTTAAAGTTTATCAAATGGATGTAAAGTCAACATTTCTAAATGGTATTATTGAAGAAGAGGTGTGTATTGAACAACTAGATGGGTTTGCTTTGACTAAAGATAAGGATATGGCATGCAAACTGCATAATGCTTTATATGGATTAAAGCAACCACCGAGGGCATAGTTTAAAAGACATCAGCACATCTGATAAAGATAGGATTTCAAAGAATCAGTGAGGAAAACAATATTTATTTGAAGACTAAAGGAGACAAGATGTTGATTGCAAAAGTATTTGTTGATGACATCATATTTGGAGGAAATGATGATATGAGTATGACTTTTGTAGATAAGATGAAGGAGAAGTTTGAGATGTCTCTGATAGGTTAGATTAATTTTTTCATTGGTTTGCAGGTACAATAGATGAAAGGTGGTATCTTTATTAGTTAGTCCAAGTATGTCAAGGAAGTGTTAAAGACTTTTGGAATGCAAGACTGTAAACCGGTTGGAACACCTATGGTTACCGGTTGCAGATTGTCAAAAGAAGATGATTCACCCTCAATGAATGGGAAGGAATATAGATCTATGTTTGAGAAATTTTACTATGTTGTTCATAGTAGACTGAATATTGCCCATGTAGTTGGTTTAGTAGAAATATTTTAGAAGAGCCCTAAGGAGACACATATGAGAGTAGTGAAGAGAATATTCAAATATCTTAGAGGGACTATTGGTTATGAATTGTGGTATCCATATAAAGGCAAGTTTTCTTTGTATGTATTCACTAATTTTGATTGGGAAGGAAATGTGGATGATCTAAAGAGCACAACTGGTGGTGCATTATTTCTAAGTGGTAGACTGGTATCTTGGACCAGTAAGAAACAAACTTGTATATCTCAGTCTATAGCAGAAGTAGAGTATGCGATTGCATCCATGAATTGTACACAAGCTGTATGGATGAGACATGTTTTGGAAGGATTCAAGTAGGATATGACAGAACTGGTGATCATTTATTGTGATAACACTAGTGCTATAAACATTTCTAAGAACCTAGTATTGCATGCTAGGACTAAACATATTGAATTGAAAGTATCACTTTCTGAAAGAAAGAGTGCAGGAAAAGAAAGTGAGGTTGGAGAATGTGTCAAGTAAGGAGAAGTTGGCAGATATATTCACTAAGCCATTTCCTAAGGTTACCTTTGAATATCTCAGAGGTAATTTAGGGGTTATACCCCTACCCAAGATCATCTAGGATTTTGGCGATGCATCAATCTAGTGGATCAATTGAATATCTTTCACTGTGGATTGATGAGAAGTGGGCTACTCCTCATGGGGCACAACTAAAGATGAGACACACAAAGATGATGGAGATAGTAGTAGTAGAGATAAAGATAGAAGATGCCTTTGCACCTTTAGCATTGTTGTCAAAGGGGGAGAAGAAATGTAATATTTATGGGGAGAAGAACAATGATAGGGAGAAGTAATGCAAAGGAGGAGAAGATCAAGTGAAGCACAGATCAATACAACATGGCATGGTGAGTTCTTGGTATTTGTCATGAGTTGATTATCTAGGTGTTGTATTCTTTTAGTGTTGCCATCAATGCCAAAGGGGGAGATTGTTGGCATGTTGGCATAACTGATGGAGATGATGATGTACCGGTAAAGGATTGTTGTGATGATATAATTATGATATGATGTTCTATGATTAGTTATTTGTGTTGTCATTGATGGAAACCATGTTTGTTAATGTTTTGGTATTTCATCTAAGTTATCTAAGTCTATCAGTTAAGTTCAACTGGTATTGAATTGAGTTGGACAACAAAACTGCTAAAGATACAGTCAATCGATAAGCAGGAACAGTGAAGGAGATTGTTGCAGTAGAGATCCAAGTTGAGTTAGGTGTTGCGGTTTGGAATGTATGCCTATGAAATTATAATGAGTCTATGACTGGAACCACATCATTTTTAGAGAATCGGAAGTCATGTTTGTAATTGACTGTAGTTTATTCAGTGCAGGGTTTGAGAACCGGTATCAAGATCTTTGACCGGTAATGATTTATGGTTTGATAATGAACCTTATCACGTTCATTACTTAGTGGTGACGTGTCAGAAATCATGTGTGATGATAAGATTGCATTTAAGTGCGTACATGGAGCAAATTTCTTGGGAACCAATGAAGTGCTTAGAAGAATGTGAAAAGGGTTTGATAGCTTATTAGATCGATGCGCGATGATGTGTTATGACCATTCAACAATTGTAATTGTCTTGAAATTTGTTGTAATGATCTGTAATGATTTGTAATGATTAGTTATGATATATGATGTAAATTCAATGAGTTTTGAATGTTGTTAGGGTTGGGTAACTGACCTAGTTGAGAAGTGTATTTAGGTCAAGTTTGAGAAGGTTTAGTGTGTCAGTGATCAGAGAAGGAGAGTGTGCCAAACCAAATTGAGATGTCTGCATGAGTGAAGAAGATGTGAGATGAAATGGATCTGTACTAGCAAGCAGAGAGTGCATTGATTGGATCATTTATCTATTATTTCCTAATAGTTTCAATAGTATTAAAATCCCTTAACTAGGTAGATCCTAACAGGCCTGATGTTATAACATTTATGTAACATTTACAAAGGATACTATTTTTTTGAAATGGAACTGGGTGAGAGTTTGTTGAGCAGGAAAGATGTTGTGGCTCGAACAGGAATCTCTGCACATGGGCTGCATGCTTCAGACAAATCTATGGGTGATAATGAGGATGGGGGTTGCAACACGGGTGAGGACCCTCATCCCATGGACCCTCCTTTTGATCTTGGGGAAGTTCAATATTCACGGGTCCTTGTTTCTTGTGTAAAAGGTTCTTCGAGAGGGGAAACTGAGGTGGAGCAGAACATGGTTTTCTAAGGCCCCCCCCGAAATCTTGGGCTGGCTTATTTGGTATGAAATCTACACGTAAGTCTGCCTTTCCTAAGGTGAAATATATTTCAAATAAGATAGAGGGAAAGTTTGTCATCTCTATTTCAAATGTTGTGATTGAGAATAATATATCCTTAATGGCTTTCACTTTGGTGGGTAAATTTGTTGATCCAAGGCCTAATATTGAGAATGTAAGGGTCTTTTCTAAAAAGAAATGGCATCTAAAAGGTCAAGTTGATATTTCAGCTTTGCCTAAAGGATTTTTTGCTTTTAATTTCTCCTATTCAGGATATTTAGAGGGGTTGCTATGTGGAGGCCCATGGGCATTTGGTAAAACCTCCTTGACTTTAAGAAAATGGTCCCCGAAGCTGGACTTAAAAGATTCATCCTTTTTTTTATTCGGCTCCGGTTTGGGTTAGATTTCTTGGTTTGGCTTTGGAGTTTTGGTTTGAAGATGTTTTCAAAGGGATAGCTAGTTCTTTTGGGGAACTTCTTGCTACGGATCCTATGACAGCTACAAGGAAAAGGTTAGTCTATGCTAGAATTTGTGTGAATGTATGCCATAACTCAGATCTCCCTTCATCCATTGATATCCTCTCAAAGCTCAGGAGGTGGGAGAAACCTATCGAATATGAATCTATTCCTTTTATGTGCTTTCATTGCAAAAAATTTGGACATTGGGCCAGAGGATGTCTGAGTAATCCGAAGAACGCTTCTAAGAACATAGGGGCTCAGAAGCAAATCTGGAAAGAGAAACCAGGTAAAGATGATGGGAGGTCTAATGGTCCGAGGCTGCAGGCTCCATAGATCCCAATTACTAGGAATAAGGTAAATAAGGAAGGACAACCTAGTGATAATGATCAGGTGGATCCTAATAATGTTGAGTTGCAACCCAGTGGTGATAGTCCAAAAATGCAACTGGGAGAAGGAGAGATAGATGAATCGATGGCAAATGGGGAGGTACTTTCAAAGGAAGACAAGGTGGACAATGAAAGTATGGATTACTTTGAGGTACCTAAAATTAATCATGAAAAAGATGAGGATCCCATTAGTCCCATGGGATTAAGTTCAGATTCTTAGGATTCAATTAGCCAGGGAGCTTTGAAGATTTTAAAAGATAATATAAGTACCCCAAATCACCAGCTGAAGAATCAAAATATGAAAGACTTCAAGGATGATGATGGGGATGGGGACTTCCTTACAATGGGAAAAAATAAGAATAAGAAAGCAAGTAATGTCATGGGTATCCAAACCAGGACAAGAGCTAAGGCTGCTGTTGGAAATTCCAAATCTTCCCTGGGCAGAAAATCAGTTGGGTGGCACAGAGAAAATGAAAGTAAATAGAACATAGTTGATGGAAGTTAGCGAACCATCTTGGAGACCTGTTCTCCCCTGTCTAAATCAAGGTGATATCTTGGAACATAAGGGGTCTAAATGGCCCCCATAAATAGGACATATTAAGGAATCTAGTTAGAGACCATAAACCAGATGTTGTCTTAATTCAAGAAACTAAGATGAGTAAAGAAAAAGTGGAAAAAATTAATGTTTTTGCTTTTGGAGGGGTTGTTGGTAGTAGCTATGAAGGGGCTTCAGGAGGTGTTGCTATCTTCTAGAATAAGAAGGTTATGGAGGGTGAAGTGATCCAAGCTAAAGGTAACTTGATAAGCATTGGATTTAAGCATATTAGGGATGATTTTAATTGGGTAATTTCCAACATCTATGATCCAAATACTAAAGTTGCCAAATCTAAATTTTGGAAAGTTGTGGAGGTGAACAAAAAAGGATTTCAACATGATCCTTGGCTAATCATGGGTGACTTAATATTCCCCTATATGATTCTGAAAAGTATGGAGGATCTCAAATTCTTCTGGATAACAAAACTGATCTCATGAACTTCATTACTAATATGGCTCTCACTGATGTCGAGATGCGTGAGGCAGCCTTCACTTGGTCAAACAGGTAGGATGGTGATGAGCTCATTTAGGTTAGACTGGATAGATCGTTAATCTCCAATGATTGGTTCACTAAGTACAACAACACTTTATCTGTCATCAATAGGATTGGATCAGACCATTTCCCTATTTCTTTTGTGGTTGAACCTCTTGTTAAAAGACGTTACCTCCCTTTTAGATTTGAGAAAATGTGGTTATCCCACCCAACCCTGGAAAACAATATCAGACTATGGTGGAACATTCAGGTGGAAGGATCTGCTATTTTTAGACTTGTTAAGAAACTTAGGCATGTTAAGGATAGAGTTAGGGTCTAGAACAAGGAAGTTTTTGGAGATATATTTGTTATGAAAAATGATTTAAAAACAGAGTTAAGATTAATCCAAGATACTATCCAAAAATATGGCTATAACTCTATCTCAAGGGATAAAGAGAATGAGATCCTTTCTAAATATCATAAAATCATAGCCAATGAAGAAGAATTTTGGAGACAAAGATCAAGGGCTCTTTGGCTTTCGGCTCGAGATAAGAATACTAAATATTTTCATTTTCCAATGTTAGACACAAAGCTGCCAATAGGATTTCTCAGTTAGTGGTGGCAAAACTATCATTAAAGGAAATGATAATATTGCTAAGGAGGTTGCTCACTTTTTTTCCAATATCCTAATTGCTAATTCTAACATCTGTAGAGAAGATAAATATTCCTTACTGGGGAATATTCTGAAGGTTATTAGATTGGAGCAGAATAAGGTGTTATGTGTCATTCCCTCTTATGATGAGATTAAAAGGGTTGTTTTTTCTTTCCAAGGAGATAAATCTTCTGGGCCTAATGGGTACCCCATGTTCTTTTTTCATCACTTCTGGCATATTGTTGGGAAGGACATTGTTCAAGCTATGAAATAATTTTTTGGAACTAAATCATTGCTTAAGGAGGTGAATTCTACTTTTTTGGTTCTTATTCCTACGCAACTTGGTGCGGACTATGGATAAGTTCAAACATATAAGTCTCTGTAATTATCTTTATAAAATTGTCTTGAAGGTTGTGACCTCCAAATTGATCACTATTCTCCCTTTGCTTATTTCCTCACATCATAATGGATTTGTGCCAGGAAGGAAAATTTTGGATTCTATAATTCCAGTTCATGAGAACATTCATTCTCTTATTTCTTCTAAAAAAGATGGTTTACTTATTAAGCTTGACCTTGCCAAGGCTTATGATAGAGTGGATTGGTTCCTTTTGAAAAGAATTCTTCAAGCCTTCGGTTTTCATGGTAAATTTTCTGATATCATTTCGCAACTTATCTCCACTCCTTCTGTATGCTGGAAATGTGGTGTCAACCTGTAGGAGGATAAAACAATTCAAACATACACATGAAACATTAAATCAATCAAAACAAATTAATGAATCTAAACTCTTTAAAATCGTTCCATGTTCCTCTATCTCCAAGGATCTTCAATATGCAAGGTGGCTCTCAGCTTGGAAGAGCACTTGATTCTTTAAGATGACAACCTAAAGAGCAAGATTTATGATTCTAAGATCTAAATGGAATGCAACCAAGATCCTAGTGATGATTTAGATATGAAACTAGATGATGATAGGATGCAAGATATTGATATGAATCTTAAACTAGTATGAAAATGATACTAAGATGAAGCTAACATGATATGAGACTAACATGATATATCTAAGATTATAATGCTATCAAAATGATCTAAAATTCACTATTCTATCAAAGAGAGATAATATGCTTAATGTTGTGCGACTATAAATTTGATGCACAAAGAGTTCATTTTTTTGAAGAAGGAATGAACTCTATTTATAGAAAAAATAGGGAAATGGATGGTCAAGATTGGACAATATTATCAAGGGCCAAGATTGAAAGTTAATCAATCCATGTTTACAATTCTCACCAATGAATTGTGACAATTGTCAACAAGAGACTGCTTGAGAGGAGATGAAAGAAGCATTAAATGCTTGCGAAGACATGAAGGTTACCTTAGGGGGTAAGGGTTAAGGTTAGGTTAGGGTGATCCATTGGATAAAGCTTTTACCCAAAGGATAAACTCTTGTGCAAGGGTTAAAGGGACAACCATGGTAAAAGCAATGAATGCTTGATGAGACTTTTGGGTTAGATGAAGGTTGAGTTAGGCAAAAAGTCTCTAACCATGTAAGAAGGTTTAGTTAACCATTAATGGTTTGGAAGACTTTCAAGGTTAACTTGTTGAAGACATAAAGCCTTTAATGGTTTTGGAAGACTTTCCTCCAAATTTGAGAAGTGACATCCTCAAATTTAGGGAAAGGGGATAATTGAAGGGTTTAGGCTAATTGATTAGGATTAGATAGGTTCTAGAAGAATTTAGGAAGGGGATTTAGGAGGCAAGTGGGAGATGTAGGAAAATGCAAGTGGGTGGGGAAAATAGAATTTAATTAAAATAAAATTAATTTATTTCAATTGTGGTTGCAACTTGCATTTGTAGGATTTTGCAAGTGGGGGGATTTAATTAAATGGGCTAGAAGGGGGATTTAATTAAATGTAAATTTAATTAAATGGCTTAGATAGAAGAAGGGTATATTAATTAAATCTTAATTTAATTAATAGGTGATTAGAAGAATAAGGATATTAATTAAATCTTAATTTAATTAATTGGAAGAATTAAGAATAATTAAATGAATAAAATTCACTTAATTCATTGTGCAACTTTTAGGTGTCTACATTTTGCCCCTCTTTGAGTTAACGTGTGACCACATGTTGATTCAAAGAAAATTTGCCAGATATGCTGTCAAAGTTTGATCGATATGATGTCGTGTATATGAAAAATCGATTTGATATGAAAAATCGAGATGATGCCCCAAATTTGATGAACAATATTGATGATGCCCCAGATATGAAGAATTGATTTGAAATGAAAATTTGATATGAAATTGATGACGAGTTTTGATATGATAATGCCCCCTCGAGAGATTGTTCGTGCATAAAAGACATGAATGATCTCTCGAAAGAAGAAGAATTCTATTTGAAAGCTAGAAGAGTGGATAGTGATGACATGCATGGGTTTGATAAGATTGATTAGGTTGATTGGATTGAGATTAAGATCAAGTCTGGTTTCATGTATGACACCTCTCATATAAGATATGGATGATCAAGTGTCTGGTTTCATGAATGATACTACCTGTATAAGACATGGATGATCGAGCATCTGGTTTTAGGAATGATACCACCTATATAAGACATGGATGATCGAGCGTCTGGTTTCAGGAACAATATATCCTGTATAAGAGCTGATCAAAACATCTGGTTTCAGGAATGATATATCCTGTATAAGAGCTTATCAAAACATTCAGTTTTAGGAACGATATATCATGTATAAGAGCTGATCAAAACATCTAGTTTCAAGAAAGAGTCAACCTGTATAAGACATGATAGATAGTTTGGAGGAATGATGAAGATATGAAAGTGAAGAAAGATTCCATGATGATACGATAGATATGCATGTGATGGATGCAATTATGAATGATATGCATTATGTTTCGATATGAGATTCTATGAGGATGATGTGATGCTTAGATAAATGCTCTTGATTTTGATTATGATGTGAATGTATGATTCATGATTTTGATAAGAAAAATGTGATGATGCATTGCTTTGATTTATGAGATGTGAGATGTTTATGATAATGATAATGATAATGATAATGAAATGATACTAATGCAAGATTAAAATGATATGAAACCTAATGCAAGATTAAGATGATAATAATGTGCAACTAATGCAAAGCTTAATATGCATTCTCGTTCTCAATGTTGCCATATATTGTGATCAAAGTGCCAATGCTTCCTTTGTTTTCATCATCGAGTCTTGATTTGTTGAAATTTGATACAAGCCTCATGGTATAATTGAACCATAATGACCCAAGGATAACTTACATGGATTTTGATATTGCAAAATGACACAAGCATCGAGGTATAATTGAACCAAGATAACCTGAGTGTTGCTTGCGTAAATAGACAAGAGTTAACCTTTGTCCCACACAAATCCAAAATGTCCTCAACAATATGCCACCTGATTGCTTCGTAGGACAAATTTGCATGATAAAAGACCACTCACAGATAGCAAACAAATAAAATATCACATTCCTTCCTTGCTTCTCTAGTCGTTGAGACATCCTTGAGTCACTTAGGAGATATGATAAGCAAAAATTAACAACCATAAGTAAGCATGCATGCTATTTGGAATGTATTCTTGTCAAATAAAACATCTTACAAATAGATCTTTGTTTAGTTCAAATCAGTTTAAGTATATGATGTCTCGCCTTCTTGCATTGTCGTTTGTCATTTGTTAGTTGTTTGATCCTTGTTGTCTTGCTACGTTTGGTCTGATGTTAAAAATCTTGAAGGCAAAATTCCCCCAACGAGGCCAGGATTTTGCCCCTTGCTGTTGATACCACTTTGATATGGATATTTACACTGATCACCAAGCCATGGTGGGATATGATTTGGATAACTGATTCAGATAAACCAAGGATAGTTGTTATGCTAGGTATGTCCAGGATTGATAAGCATTTGTGAATTTTTGGTGATGACTCAGATGGGTGGATATGATATGTACAATATGATTTGTTAAATATGTACTACCATTAATTGATAAAGATAATGCTAACTTAGAACAAAATCCAATAGTCATAATAATCCATGTCATTGTTTTGATTTGTTCGATGATTGATAGGAATGTCTGGTTTCAAAGAGTGAGTACCCCATATAGGACTGATCTGTCTGGTTTTGAGTGTACGTATCCTTGTATAAGCCATGTTGATGTTGATCTTGATAGATGGATTGATTATCAAGACTCGATGATTGATAGGAATGTATGGTTTCAAAGAGTGAGTACCCCGTATAAGACCGATCTGTCTGGTTTTTAGTGTACCTATCTCTGTATAAGACATGTTTGATGTTGATGTTGATTTCGAGTAATGAATTGATAAAAAAGACATGTGATCAGTTTGATTGTAGAATTTTGAGAGTTTGCCTTTTTTTTATTTGATTTGATGGATGGTCCATGCGTTCATGCTTTGATTTTCAATTTTTGATTTGATTTCATCGATTTTTTTTTTTGATTGAGTTTTTGGATATTTCAATTTTTTTGAGTTTTGGATATTTCGAATTTTTTTTTTTTGATTAGAAGAAATATGTATTTGGTTGGCCCAATGTATAGCAAGACAAGGAATATTATGAATGGATGACTAAACCATTTAGGTGGAAATCGATTTTTTTGTCCATAGTTTTGATCAAGATCAAGGATGGAAAAGGGGATATGGATAAGATAGGATATGGATAGCACTAGATGATGGAAGCAATGAATAGATAAGATAACGGATATGGATAAGAGGATATGGATAAGGTGAAGAAAGATCATAGATAGCACTAGATGATAAAAGAAATGAATAGATAGGATAAGGGATATGGATAAGAGGATATGGATGAGGTCAAGCAAGATCATAGATAGCACTGGATGATAGAAGAAATGAATAGATAGGATAAGGGATATGGATTAGAGTGAAGCAAGATTATAGAAATAATTGGATGATAAAAGAAATGAATAGATAGGATAAGGGATATGGATTAGAGGATATGGATAAGGTGAAGCAAGATTATAGATAGCACTAGATGATAGAAGCAATGAATAGATAGGATAAGGGATATGGATTAGAGGATATGGATAAGGTGAAGCAAGATTATAGATAGCACTCGATGATAGAAGCAATGAATAGATAGGGTGAGGCATATGGATTAGAGGATAATGAGAGATATGGATAAGGTGAAGCAAGATTATAGATAGCACTCAATGATAGAAGCAATGAATAGATAGGATGAGGGATATGGATTAGAGAATAATGGGAGATATGGTAGGAAGAATAGAGTGGATGAACTTTTCCCCCAAGCATAGAAGTTTCCATTTGCAGAGAGATGATATGTAAGATTGTCAGAACATTTTGCACCATCTAAATAAGTGTTCTTGAACTTTTCAAAGAGAGAGACCCAACCCACACTTAGAACCTCTAGAAAATTCAACTGAACTTTTATAGCAACTAGGAAGCATAATCAAAAGGGAAGAAGAATCCCAAACTGAATAAAGGCACTTAGTCTTTTATTACCCATGTGTGTGCAAGTGGGTTCATTCTGGCTCATATGATCATTGTAATCTTTAGAATCCAGCATGGCTAGCTACATGAGCTACCTTGACTTCAAAATAATCTTGGATAGAGCCTTGCTGCCAGCGAGCGTCCATAGCCCCAACGAGGTTATCACTGTAATCTCACAAATATTACTCCATTGCCAGCTAGGCATCCATAGTCCTGATGGAGTTATTTGCATGTTCCCATAGCCAATCATTTTGATATTGCATTTCATTGCATTTTACTTTTCTTGATATTCATTTTCTTTCTCATGCTTTTGATATTTATTTTTTCTCTTTATTTTTCTTGCATTGGCTTGTAAGTGATGAAACTTACATGGGTCTAATAATTACAATGGTGCTAAAGCAAGATTTTATATTTTTCACTAGCCATGTCTTCAATTTAAGAGATCACAATGATTTTAGAGCAATCGATTAAGTGTATGAGATATAGTAATCAAAAGATATCGGTAGCAAGAAACGATGAGTGGTTCTTTTCTGGATTGAGTGTGTATCCCAACCAAAAGTAAATGTTAAAGAGGAACAACCTTGGATTCTGAAGCATTTCATGAATAGATATTGAGGAAAAGGACTGAACATTAGATTCGAGCATGGGCAAGTATGTGACAAAATGACACAAATGCCTATTTCACAGATGAAAGATTTATGCAAAGGATTGAATGATAGGGATTGAAGGATAGAAAAGACGTGTTGGATAATAGATAGAATGTTTGAAGATTTATGCAAGGATAGATGGAAATGTATTCAAGATGATTGTTGGTACACAACTTGAGAAGTGGTGAAGAGATGGAGGAAAATTGAATTTTTGGGACATGAGGACCCAAAATAGATAGAGGAAATGATAGAAGAATAGATTTGGGAAGTGTGACATGTTTAGATAGATGGTTGAAAGAAGTTAAAAGATGTGCTTCTTTGTTGATCTTTCTTATGGATCATTTGAGGTGATGGATTGGTGGATGGATGAAGGTAAGGACCCAAGATGGATGGAAGGGATGGAGAGTTTGACTTTGGAATGAAAGGACCTAAGATAGATTTGGAGGAAGAAGAGTTTGACTTTGGAATGAAAGGACCTAAGATAGATTTGGAAGATGAAGATATTGACTTTGGAATGAAAGGACCTAAGATAGATTTGGAGGATGAAAGGATTCCTTGATCTTGATCTTGACTTGGAGTAGGATCATTTGTGTTTTTTTCTTGATTTTCAATTAGATCAATGAAAAAGATGGAAGGGATATCATGATTTTGCTTAGAAAATGGATGTTGAATGTGACTCTACTCTTGAGATGAAAGGGGATCATCATGGATGTTATACCAAAAGATTAGGGGATCATCATAAGATTGTTGACAGGTGGGATCTTGATCAAAGATGGGATCAGATTGGAAAGTCATGATATTGTGATCTTGATTTATGTTAGGACTCATTTCTTTCTACTGAGTTTCCTTTTTCTTAGTTTGATGATGAATGGTTATATGAATGATCAAAGTTGATGTTTTTGACAGGTTGACGTAGAGAAATTTACTCCTTTTGATAAGGGCCCTAGGACTAGGTTGTCTCTTCTTTAACTTAGTTTTGTGATGAATACTTCTTCTTGTCAAAATGTGAGGAGTGGTCATACATGAATGATCAATGGTTTCCTTTGATGTTTGGATTGAGATACTTCATTTGAAAAAATCAAGCTTACTTTATCAAGTAGAGGTTTAGATTTGCCCCCACAACAAAGTGTTTCAAATTATATGGATAAAGTCTTCTGATATGGAAACTTGATTTGATAGCTTAAGGTTTAAACTCGGTATGTTGTTTGTTTGATAGAATTCATTTAGATGGCAAATCTTTTGATCAATGTGATGGTACTACCCGATTTTGGTTGGATAAAGTCTTATCTTGAGCTAGTTGAAGATTCGAAAAACTTGTTCTAAGAATGCCTTGTTGATTTGGAATTGTTTTCTCTGATAATTGGATTTGGATTCTAATTGTTGATTTTGATAGAAGACCTAAAAGGGTACTCAAGATTGTTGATGAAAATTTCCTTAAAGACTTGATTTGCTCTCTATTTTTCTTGGTTTTTACCATGTGCTAAAACAGAGACTGGATGTGCTAACGAATGTTCCAGATGTGCCACAGAAGGCTCTCTATGCACTAAGCTTCCTCTCCTATGTGTTGACTCAGATTGTTTGAAAATGACTTCTCTAGATGGGTTATGTGCTAATATGTCCTAATTACGCGCTTTTGTTTGGACTGAAAGCACTATGATATGTCTCTAATGTGCTACACTGATGCTTGAATGTGCTACAATGATGTTGATAAGCGCTACCTAAAATTTCGCCAGTGTGATACTGGTTATGGGCTAAGTTGAGTGATGAAAGCACTAAGATTCGGCTCATATGCGCTAGAGAATGTTTCAGATGCACTAGGAAGTTGCTCCTACGCACTAAACTGCCATGATTGCTCTATTTTTGTTGTTTTTGAATTTTAACACTTGTGATTTTGATGGATGATTTTGTTTTGGATACTCAAGCTTACTAAGTCGAATAGATAAACTCTTGATCACTTGGTTTGATATTCCCCTAATCTTGTTGGATTAAAGTCTTTCCTAAAGATAGTTGAAATGTTGATAACCATCTCAAAAGATGCTTTGTTGGATTTGGAAATCTTCTCCACTTTATGATTTTTCCTTGTTTGAACTGACTTTTGAGTTTGATTGTTGGATACTTTGCAAGATATTTTTAACATTTGTGACAAGAATACATAGCACACATGAAGACAATGGTCATCCTAATGCTAAACATTGAGTATATGTTCTTTTGAGGATGTGTTCAAATCCCCAATGTTATCACTGGTTTGATTTACAACAAAAGACACATCAGATAGACTCTTTATTCAAAGGTCATTGACAATATCATAGCCCACTAGTCTCGATACTCCGTCAGCTCAAATAGCCTTGTCACCCCCTAGGGGCACCCATTTTTTTGCCTTTTGCTAGAAATTAACTCAAAGTGAATTTCTTCACAATTGAGTAGTTATCTTGGGAGATATATGGTGAGTAATCTTGGGGGTAGATTTGTCCCCACCCTTGCACTATGATATTGTCAATGTTTGGCGACTGACTCAGCTCAAAGTTTCTAATGCTAAGGTTCGTAATCAAGTTTCCAATTCAATCATCAATGATAAACTCCCTTAGGAGGTTTCCCAACCTTTAGAACAAAGGCTTTATGTATCGTAAAGATACTGGGGAAGGCTAATTGCTGCACGAAACCATTGAAAGTGACTTTCATCACCCTCCACTTTTGATTATAGTGGGTTGGAACACTTGGAGATAAAGTTGTTTCCCACTTAGGTCATTCCCCTCGCACCGGCCATAATGGCTTTAAGAGTTTTTAGCTCCTCAGGAGGGTAGGCCTGCTAAAGGATGTAAATGCTTGAAGTACAGAAAGCTTAAGAGTGGTTTGGCTTTTTGATCACCCAGTTAAGGGGAGAGCGTATACCTTCCTCTTTCGAGACAAAGAAAACAATCTTCTTTTTAACCTTCAAGGCAATGATTTGATAACTTCTATTTGGAGATGTTGCTCCAACAAGCATGATGTTCTTTTTAACCTTTCATAGAAAAGTGCTTATTTCCAAAACTTTTGTAAAACAACCCTAGTCAACAAAATAAATCATGATTTGGTCAACAAAATTTAAGTCGATAGGGAAAAGTTTTTCCTCTTTGCTTTGCATAAAATGAAGATGAGGTTCTTTTTCCTTTTGCGATGAATTCAGATTGATCCTTTTAGGCACCAAAGGAAGGTGAAGTTTGTTTTAACCTTGTAGAAAGTAAGTTTGTTTGGTTCTTTTTATAGCTTCCAAAATGAAGTGTTTTTCCTCTAATCTTGCAAGAAAGCAAATATGAAGTTGTTCTTTTTACCTTGCAATAAAGAAAGATGCATTTTCTTTTAAGCACCAAAAAGAAGTTTGAGGTTCATTTTATGTACTCCAAAATAAAATGTGAGGTTTATTTTAACTTGTACAAGAAGGAAGAGTGAGTTCTTTTTAACCAACTTTTGTTGAAAGAAAGTAAAAAAAGAAACTTAAAGCCTCTAAACTAACTCCTTCCCCTACACAAAAAAAAGATTAGAACCTGCACACAGTCAGTGATCAAATATTAGTGTGGGCTTACACAAGCCTAAATTTTGATCTTGGTTACAAATTTCACAATCTTGATTCTGAAATGCTCTGAAATTTGACTAACTTTTAAATTTGGAGGATCTTCCAAAAACTAGATTTTGCATTATAACTCCTAGAGGTCTGAAACCCCTCTCAAACATCCTGACAATATATATGGAATATAACTTAAAGTAAAAGAAAGAGAAAAGAGAAGAGGAAATGTCACTTATAATTAAATGTTATATTCCATATATATTTTGCCTCCCCCAAGCCTAAATTTTGACTCTGCTACAAGATTTTGCCTCTGGCAACTCTATGCGCTAAAGTTTGGCTTGAGTACGCTACAAAAAGGAATGGATGTGCTGGAAAATAGACCAGATGCACTAAGTTGATGCTTTGATGTGCTAAAACAATGCTCCTATGCATTTGACAAGCAGAAAAGGGTATGCACTAAAAGGAAGATCAGATGCCCTAAAAGATGGTTTCTATGCGCTAATATGTGTCATGGATGCGCTAAAGTTTAGCATAGATGGGCTACAAAAAGATCTGGATGCACTATTCTAGTGTTTTAGTGTGATTGTTGTCTTCTAACTACATGAAAAATGATGTTATTTTTTGGGACATGCCCCACGGTGGGCGCCAGAAATGTATGCTGGAAATGTGGTGTCAACCTGTAGGAGGATAAAACAATTCAAACATACACATGAAACATTGCATTAGAGGTAGAAATCAATCAAAAAAAATTAATGAATCTAAACTCTTTAAAATCATTCCATGTTCCTCTATCTCCAAGGATCTTCAATATTCAAGGTGGCTCTCAACTTGGAAGAGCACTTGATTCATTAAGATGACAACCTAAAGAACGAGATTTATGATTCTAAGATCTAAATGGAATGCAACCAAGATCCTAGTGATGATTTAGATATGAAACTAGATGATGATAGGATGCAAGATATTGATATGAAGCTTAAACTAGTATGAAAATGATACTAAGATGAAGCTAACATGATATGAGATTAACATGATATATCTAAGATTATAATGCTATCAAAATGATCTAAAATTCACTATTCTATCAAAGAGAGATAATATGCTTAATGTTATGAGACTATAAATTTGATGCATAAAGACTTGATTTTTTTGAAGAAGGAATGAGCTCTGTTTATAGGGAAAATAGGGAAATGGATGGTCAAGATTGGATAATATTATCAAGGGTTAGGATTGAAAGTTAATCAATCCATGTTTATAATTCTCACCAATGAAATGGTGACAATTGTCAACAAGAGACTGCTTGAGAGGAGATGAAAGAAGAATTAACTGCTTGAGAAGACATGAAGGTTACCTTAGGGGGTAAGGGTTAAGGTTAGGTTAGGGTTATCCATTGGATAAAGCTTTTACCCAAAGGATAAACTCTTGTGCAAGGGTTAAAGGAACAACCATGGTCAAAGCAATGAATGCTTGATGAGACTCTTGGGTTAGGTGAAGGTTGAGTTAGGCAAAAAGTCTCTAACCATGTAAGAAGGTTGAGTTAACCATTAATGGTTTGGAAGACTTTCAAGGTTAACTTGTTGAAGACATAAAGCCTTTAATGGTTTTGGAAGACTTTCCTCCAAATTTGAGAAGTGATATCCTCAAATTTAGGGAAAGGGGATAATTGAAGGGTTTAGGCTAATTGATTAGGATTAGATAGGCTCTCAAAGAATTTAGGAAGGGGATTTAGAAGGCAAGTGGGAGATGTAGGAAAATGCAAGTGGGTGAGGAAAATAGAATTTAATTAAAATAAAATTAATTTATTTCAATTGTGGTTGCAACTTGCATTTGTAGGATTTTGCAAGTGGAGGGATTTAATTAAATGTAAATTTAATTAAATGGGCTAGAAGGGGGATTTAATTAAATGTAAATTTAATTAAATGGCTTAGATAGAAGAAGGGTATATTAATTAAATCTTAATTTAATTAATAGGTGATTAGAAGAATAAAGATATTAATTTAATCTTAATTTAATTATTTGGAAGAATTAAGAATAATTTAATGAATAAAATTCACTTAATTCATTGTGCAAATTTTAGGTGTCTACAGCTTCTATGTATGTTATTACTAATGGATCTCCCTCTTCTTTTTTCAAGCCGACTAGGGGTCTTAGGCAAGGGGATCCTATCTCCCCAATTTTGTTCACCATTTTGGATGAAAGCTTGAGTCGGTTATTGCAAAAGCTAGTGATATGAGGAGATATTAAGTGTCTTAGGCCCTCATCTTCCAATATGGTTTGTTCCCATCAACCATTTGTGGATGATACAATCCTCCTTGGTGTTGCATCTATTCTTGAAGATAGATCCTTTAAAAGTGCTCTTCAAACTTATTCTAGGGCCTCTGGCTAGCTGATCAATTGGAACAAGACTTCTATTTTTTTCATTAACACTCCCCTTTGTAGGCAGAGAAAGATTGCAGATATTATTGGATGTTCTATTGATTCCTTCTCCTCAATCTATTTGGGGCTGCCTTTAAGGGTCTCTCCTCCTAATTTCTTTTGGATTTCTATTGTGGACAGATTTTTTAAGAAATTGGCTGGGTGGAAAGGGGCTTTATTGAGTCAAGTGGGGAAGTTGCAGCTTCTAAAGGCTTCTCTTCAAAATATCCATGTCTATTCTCTAAGTCTTTTTAAGATCCCCTATAAGTTTTTTGATGCTATAGACAAAATTTAGAAAAATATTTTTTATGTACTAGGGTAGAAGAGAAAAAAAAGACTTCCTTTGGTTGCTTGGGAAAGGGTCTGCAGTCCTAAGTGTTATGGGGGCCTTGGATTAAGGACCATAAAAGACTTTAATAATGCTTTGTTAGCTAAACAAATTTGGAGGTCTTTTGGTGACAGAAAGGACTGGAACTTGGTTTGGTTCAGTAAGTATCTTCGAGATGTTTCGAATATAGAATCCTTCCTTCAATCCAACCACATCCCTAAGGGTTCGATGATTTGGAATAGCATCCTCAAGGCTAAACAAGTTGTTGTTGTCGGTGTTGGGTGGGTTCTTGGCAAAGGTAACAATATCAGGTTTTGGCAAGATGTTTGGTTGTTTGATAGACCCCTATGCTATGGTGATAACTTGGTGCCTTTTATGGAGATTTTTAAAGAAAGATTTGGCTTCCTCGTTAGTCATTATTGGCAGCAATATTCTTGGGTTAGGCTGGAGGATATTGATATTGTCTTCTCTCCTCTCCAACAAGCTTTGTTGTCCTTTTTCGTGGATCAGGATCAAGATATTTTTTTCACCTGGAAGAAGACTTCAGATGGTTCATTCTCAGTTGCCTCCGCCATCAAGGTTATGAGTCCTCCAATTCCACATCCTCCTGTGTGGGCCAAAGCCTGGTCTAAGATTCTTATTCCAAATATCAACATATTTTTTTGGCTTCTTCTTCAAAATAAAATCCTTACTCTTGATAACCTTATGAGGAGAGATTTTCAACTTCTGAATAGGTGTTTTTTGTGCCTTAATGATAGTGAATCTATCTCACATCTTTCTCTCTATTGTCCTTTTACCTCTGATATCTGGAGCAAAATCCTTAATCTCTAGAGTATTGAGTGGGTCTTTCCTAAGAAGGTGGAAGTTTTTTTTTACTCAATGGAAGTTCCCCTCTTCTAACCCCATTTTGAAAAATATTTGGTCTTTTTTATTTCCTTTTGTGTCTTGGCAGGTGTGGAAAGAAAGAAACAATCGTATATTTAGAAATGTGACTTGTTCTTCTGAGATTGTTTTTGAGAAAATTTGCAGAGCTGCTAGAGAGAACTTGAACATGTCTATTGGTGATGTCGGGCCTATTTCTTCATCCTATGTCAAGGAGGAGGATAAGATTGTTGCTAGGAAATGGGGACTTCAAGTTGACATTAGTAACTACAAAGTTAAAAAGAGTAGGGATGGTATTATCTGGTACTACCCTCCGAGAGGATGGATTAAAATTAACTTTTATCGTGTTGCTAAGGGGAACCCTGGTAGGGTAGGATGTGGGGGTGTTATAAGAGATTCTAATGGGATTTTTGTGACTTATATTGCTTCTCCTTTGGCGATTCAATCCAATCACATAGCGGAGGCCATGGGAGTTTTGGAAATCCTCAAAGTTGCTAGACAATTAAAAATTAATAAAGTTTGGATTGAAGGGGACTCATTAAATATTATTAGATGTCTCAAAAGACTGGACAAGCCCTCTTGGAATATTAAGGATATCATTCTTAATTCCCTTAAGATTATTGATTACTTTGAGGATTGTATCATAACTCATATTTTTAGAGAAGCCAACAAGTGTGCGGACTTCTTTGCTAACTTTGGAGCTAGCTCTATTGCCTCTTTTTTGTGACAAAATGAAGAATCATTATTTTTTAAGGTGAAGGGGAACTTATTTTTTGATTGAATTAATGGTATCAATTCCTCCTTATCTAGTAATGTTACACTTAACAAGAGCAGGAATGGAAATTAATATTTTGATAGGGGGAAGTTTCTAGGTAGGATGATCTGGCTCTTTTCACACGCTTTCTGGGTACTTTTCTCCACCGAGTCTCTTAAAGTTCATTTCCCCTATTTTCACTATCAAGGTTTTCAGTTTTTGATTGTGATTTATATCTTTGGGTTGGTCATAACCATGGGAGGTAATATCAACAGGATTGAACCCTCAAGTTTCTAGGCTTGGAAGAAGGAAAAGAAAATCTGGAGGAGGCTACAGAAGGGAGGAGTGACTAGTTTCATGGAGAAGTTGTATGGTAAGAAGGATCATGCCTCCAAAGCCTTTGTTAAAGGATGGTTTAAGAAGAAAGTCACCATGTTCAACCAAACTATCAAAATGGATGAGGAGTTAATTGCAGAGGTGACAGGTATGTCCATGGAAGGTGTGAAGTTCTTTAGGGATCGAAAAATTTCTAACAGTGTCATGAAGACCTTCCCTAAATCTGATGTGGAGAGGAATAATCTAGTACCGTTAAACAAATCTTACTTTACCCCTTTTCAAATTAAACTTTTTTGGAGGAAAATGCTTAGGAAAATTATGGAGTATGTTACTGTCGATGGTAGGTTTACAAAAATCTACAACTATCATTTTTTCCTTTTAAACCATTTTCACCATGGCATTAAGATTTATGTCCCTTATTATCTTGTGTGTTCTCTGAATGATAATGTGGCGGATTTCATTAAAAATTCTAAAGCTATCCCTCTTGCCCATCAAGGTCTTATCCTCCTGATTTATGAGTACTGTAAGGTCAGCCCTAAGAAAATTCAAAATGACTCTGGTGATGATAAGGAGTATGAACCAAGTGATGACCCTGGGGAGTCTGACTCTGAGGAGGAGGAGAATGCCAGTTCACCTCCTAGGTTGGGGGCTAATTCTATGGATCATGTGTTTGATCCTAAGAAGGAGAGTAAGTTATCTCTGCATGAGTATGAAGACCGGGATTTGGAGATGATGGATTTAGACTCAGAGGATTTATAGGACAAGTCAAAATCCATGATTGACATATTGGGCACTGCTAGGAGCTCCTCGGTTTATCTTTACTATTTCAACAGGTGGAATTTCCATGAAATTAAGACTCTGAACTTTAAATTAAGAGCTACAAATGCCTAAATTGAAGAGGGAGAACTTAGGTAGCACAAAGATAGGTAGATGGCAAATAATAAGAGGGTGGCCCAGGATACAAAAGATTATGCTACTTGGACTATGGGGGAAAAAATTATGATGTTAGAGATTTTAGAAAAGAATGGTGAGGTAGTTGAACTTTTAAAGAGCAGAAATGATCAGAAGAATGATGAGATCAACTAAAAGATGATGCAAATTGAGGAAGGTATGAAGAAAATTATGTAGAATAATGTTGCTATGATGAAAGTTTTTGCGGTCAATATGAACGCTTTGGTTTCCAGACTGGAGAGAATTCATAATGAGAAGAATATTGTGGATCTGGAAAATGAAGCTAGAGCCTCGAGCTCAAAGAGGACTCCTTGCACTACTAGGAGAACAAGACAACAGACTAAATTGGTGGAAGAGTCTCTTCCATAGGACCTATTGGACCTTAAGGAAGCATCCAAGGCTATGTCACTACTTGAGAAGGAGGCCTCCTAGGCCTTAGACATTTTTAAGTAGGTGGTTTGTGTTTGCTATTTTTGCTAGCATCTCGTTGGCCTTTTCTTGGTCTTTTTGTGGCTGCTGGTTTGTATAGATTTTGGATTGTAGCCAGTTTTGTTTCTTAGACCTAGGTTCTTTTATGATACTCTAAAGCTCCATCTTTAACTCTGTGATGTAAGGGGTTTTGGGTCCCCTCAAAACCTATTTTTTCTTAATAAAAAATAAGTCTGATGTTGTAAATCCCTTAACTGGGTGGCTCATTAATTTGGGTTTAAATCCTCTAACAAGGTTACTCCTAACAAGGTATGGCTCTTAATAGAGATGAGTTTAAAATCCCTTCATTGGGTGACTCCTAACATGGTCTTCTCTTAACCAGGCAATCTGGTAAAGCTCCTAACCAGGTTAGGCATTTAACAGGGCGCATTCCAAAAGAGTGCAAATATTTTGTGGGTGCCAATTTCCACCATAGGTTTTCTCCTTTGGGTTTCCACGTGAAAAATCCTTTTGTTCATGTTGTGGATGGATTGTTGAGTTATTCATTTGATGTCTTTACAATGTTTTCTTAATGATGAACACTTAAGTAGCTATCAGTATTAATTTGGTAAATCTATTTTGGAGACTGTTTGATCAGCTACCGGTACTAGTTATGAACTATTTTTGGTGAAGTGTTTTCAGATTGGTAAAAGTTTGAAGTTATTTTTATTTTTGCTTCACCCCCCCTCTCAGTACGAATAGGATCCTCACATTAGCAATTGGTATCAGAGCATTAGGTCCTCTTTGTGCATAATCTTAACCGCTTGAGGAAAAGATCCAAAGATGATGAAGAAGGAGGGTCCCAAATTCACTAAGGACAACTATAGAATATGGAGTGATAGAATAAATATTTACATCAAAGGTATGGGTGCTCAATTCTGGCAGCATGTTATTACTAAGTATGTACCTCCTACCAATCCTTTGACTACAAATTGACTTAAGGAGCAACAGGAAATCATTCAAGCATTGGAAGTCATTGTAAGTACATTTTCTAATACTGAATATATTGATGTCCATGGTTTAGAAACTATTTTTGAAGTTTGGGAGAAGTTAGAATTAATTTATGGTGGTGATAAGTAGGTTCAAAAGGCAAAAGAAGAGAGACTTAGAGGAAAGTTTGATGATATAAGAATGATTGAAGGAGAAAATATTACTCAGTATGGATAGAGGATAAAAGAAGTTGTCTGTGGAATCAATAGTGTTGGTGGTACTATAGAAGAAGACATTGTGGTGAGTAAAATGCTTAGAACCATATTGCCGCCTATGCCATTAGAGTGTCTGCTATTCAAGAGTTGAGGTCATTCAGTAATGATAAGGTTACTATTGATTCTTTGATTGGTAAGCTCACTGCTTTTGAGTTGAATGGTTTTGATAACAATATACCTAAGACAAAATCTGCTTTCAAAGCATTTGTATCTAGTGTACCAGTGAGAAAAGGGAAAGATGTTTGTCATAGTAATGAATGTAGGTCAATTCATTATGACGGTAGAAAAGATGATGTGGACGATGCAGATAATTAGATGGAGTTTGAAGCTCTATTATCAAAAAGACTTCCTAGAGGCGCCGATAAGTACAAAGGAAAGCTACCTTTTAAGTGTTTCTCTTGTAACAAGATAGGACATATGGTTGCAAACTGTCCTAATAATGATTAAAAGGAAAAGTTTAGAAAATATAAGGGGAAAGGAAAGAAACAGTGTTATGTTGTAGTGGATGAAAGTTCTACTGATGAGGAATCTGAGGATGAAGACAATGAGGAGATTATTTTTGTTGTTGCTAAGGAATATATGTCTGATAAGAGGGCTTTAGTATCTCACATTGACAATAGTGATGAATCGATTATTGACAATGGTTGCTGACACCACATTACTGGTGATAAGAGCAAGTTTATTTCTCTTAAATAATTTGATGGTGGTGTAGTAAGATTTGGGAATAATTCACCTTGTATGGTAAAAGGTAAAGGTCCTATCTTTTTGAATGGTAAAAGTAGTTGATGATGTATATTGGGTTGAAGGTTTGAAAAATAACTTGTTGAGTGTTGGTCAGTTGAATGACAAAGGTTATCATCTTGAGTTTAAGAATGGAGTGTGTAGGATCTTAGGATGAAAAGGAGAATTAATTACTACCGGTAAACAAACTAAAGGTAACTTATTCCATCTTAATGCTAGTGTAAGTAATTGTTTGTTTGTTAAGGTTGAAGATAGTTGGTTATGGCATAGAAGTTTTTGTCATGTGAACTTTGATAATGTGTTTAAGGTGAGCAAGTCAATTTTGGTTAGAGGTATGCCACAACTTGTTAAACCAAACAATGAGATGTGTAAAGAATGTTAGTTGGGTAAGATGAATACATCTTCTCTTAAGAGTAAATCTTTTTCTTCTGAGCATATTCTAGATTTGGTGCATACTAACTTATGTCGTCCTATGAGGAATATAATTTTTATTGTGACAAGTATTTCATGTTATTTACTAATGATTTTTCTAAAATGATGTGGATTAATTTTCTAGAAGGAAAAGTCAAAATATTTTAGCAAGTTCAAGGCATTTAAGGCCTTAGTAGAAAAGGAAACCGGTAAGAATATTAAGTGCCCGAGATCTGACCAGGGTGGAGAGTTTACATCAGATGAGTTTGTGATATATTGTGATGAAAATGAAATAAGGAGGCAGTTATCTTCTCCAAGGACACCACAACAAAATGAAATTGTAGAAAGGAGAAACCATACCATTGTTGAAGCAGCAAGGACTATGTTGATACGAGGAGATGTACCTAGGATGTTTTGGAGAGAAACAGTCAGCACTGTAGTATACACATTGAACCAGGCACTGGTGAAGAAAGGTAATGACAAGACACCCTATGAGTTATAGTATGGTAGAACTCCTAGTGTTAGTTATTTAAAAAAATTTGGCAACATGTGTTTTATAAAGAGAGATGAATATACTGGTAAATTTGACCTTAAAAGTGATGAAGAAACATTCCTTGGCTACTCTACTAAGAGCAAAGCTTTCAAGTGTTTTAACAAAAGGACAAAGAAGATTGTGGAAGTCATCAATGTAAAAGTTGATGAATACTCTGATGATACCAACAAATATGATCCAACAGTTGATGAGCAAAAACTTGTGATTATTGAATCGGAAGTGCAAAAAGATGTTGAGAAGAATAGTGCAGATGAAGATGCTCAACTGATAGAAGATGAAGAACAAGAAGAGGCTATTGCATTGTAACAGGTTATACCTAGGTATGTAAGGTTAAATTATTATGAAGACCAGATAATATGTGACAAGAATACTGGAGTGCAGACTAGAAGAAAAATCAGAGAAAGTGCATCTCTGATTTCAACAGTTGAACCAAAGACAATTAGAGAAGCTCCTAAGGATGATTATTGGATAAAGGTAATGAATGAAGAGCTTGATTAGATTGAGAAAAATAACACTTGGTCACTTGTTCTTAGTAATGATAAAAATGTAATTGGTATAAAGTGGGTATTTAGAAACAAGCTAAATGAAGATGGTGAAGTTGTTAGAAACAAGGCAAGACTAGTTTGCAAGGGGTATGCACAAGAAGAAGGTGAATATTATGGAGAGACCTTTGCACCAGTTTCTAGGATTGAAGGTGTTAGAATGCTTCTTGCATTTGCAGCTTTTAAAGGTTTTAAAGTTTATCAAATGGATGTAAAGTCAACATTTCTAAATGGTATTCTTGAAGAAGAGGTGTATATTGAACAACCAGATGGGTTTGCATTGACTGAAGATAAGGATATGGTATGCAAACTACATAAAGCTTTATATGGATTAAAGCAAGCACCAAGAGCATGGTTTGAAAGACTTCATGCATATTTTGATAAAGCTAGGATTTCAGAGAACTAGTGAGGACAACAATATTTATTTGAAGACTGAAGGAGACAAGATGTTGATTGTAGAAGTATTTGTTGATGACATCATATTTGGAGGAAATGATGATATGAGTATGAATTTTGTAGATGAGATAAAGGAAGAGTTTGAGATGTCTCTGGTAGGTGAGATTAAAAATTTTTATTGGTTTGTAAGTACAACAGATGAAATGTGGTATCTTTATCAGTCACTCCAAGTATGTGAAGGAAGTGTTAAAGACTTTTGGAATGGAATACTTTAAACTAGTTGGAACACCTATGGTTACCAATTGAATATTGTCAAAAGAAGATGATTCACCCTCAATGGATGAGAAGGAATATAGATCTATAATTGGGAAACTTCTCTATGTTGCTCATAGTAGACCAGATATTGCCCATGCAGTTGGTTTAGTAGAAAGATTTCACAAGAGACCTAAGGAGACACATATGAGAGTAGTGAGGAGAATATTTAGATATCTTAGAGGGGCTATTGATTATAGATTGTGGTATCCTTATAAAGGCAACTTTTCTTTGTAGGTATTCATTGATCTTGATTGGGCAGGAAACGTGGATAACCAGAAGAGGACAACTGGTGGTGCATTCTTTCCAGGTGGTAGACTAGTATCTTGGACCAGTAAGAAACAAACTTGTATATCTCAATCTACAACAAAAGCAGAGTATGTGGCTGCATCCATGAATTGTACATAAGCTATATGGATGAGACCTGCTTTGGAAGGATTCAAGCAAGATATGACAGAACCAGTGATCATACATTATGATAACACTACTGCTATAAAAATTTATAAGAATTCGGTATTGCATGCTAGGACTAAACATATTGAATTGAAGTATCACTTTTTGATAGAAAGGGTGCAGGAAAAGAAAGTCAGACTGGAGCATGTGTCAAGTAAGGAGCATTTGGAAGATATATTCACTAAGCCATTGCCTAAGGCTACCTTTGAATATCTCAGAGGTAAGTTAGGGTTTATACCCCTACCCAAGATCATCTAGGATGTTGGTGATGCATCAATCCAGTGGATTCATTGAATATCTTTCACTGTGGATTGATGAGAAGTGGGCTACTCCTCACAGGGAGCAGCTAAAGATGAGACACACAAAGATGATGGAGATAGTAGCAGTAGAGATGAAGACATAATATTCCTTTGCACCCTTAGCATTGTTGTCAAAGGGGGAGAAGAAATGTAATAGTCATGGGGAGAAGAACAATGAGAGGAAGAAGTAATCCAAAGGAGGAGAAGATCAAGTGAAGCACAAACTAGTACATCATGGCATGATGAGTTCATGGTATTTGTCATCACTTGATTATCTTGGTGTTGTATTGTTTTAGTGTTTCCATCAATGCCAAAGGGGGAGATTTTTGGCATATTGTCATAACTAATGGAGATGATGATGTACTGGTAAAGGATGGTTGGTGATGATATAATTATGATATGATATTCCATGATCAGTTATTTATGTTGTTATTGATAGCAACCATGTTTGTTTATGTTTTGGTATGTTATCTAAGTCATCTAAGTCTATCAGTTAAGTCTAACCGGTAATGAATTGAGTTGGACAACAAAACTGTTAAAGAAGCAGTCAACCGGTAATGAATTGAGTTGGACAATAAAACTATTAAAGAAGCAGTCAACTGGTAAGTAGGAACAGTGAAGGAGATGGTTGCGGTAGAGATCCGAGTTGAGTTAAGTGTTGTGGTTTGGAATGTATGCTTATGATATTATAATGAGTCTACGATTGGAACCACATCATGTTTGGATAGCCAAAAGTCATGTTTGTAGTTGAGTGTTGTTTATTCAGTGCAGGGTTTGAGAACCAGTATCAAGATCTTTGACCAGTAATGATTTATGGTTTGGTGGTGAGTCTTGTCATGTTCAATACGTAGTGGTGATGTGTCAAAAACTGTGTGTGATGATAAGATTGCATTTAAGCGTGTACATGGAGCGAATTTCTTAGGAAACAATGAAGTGCTTAGCATAATGTGAAAAGGGTTTGAGAACTTATCAGATCAATGTGTGATGATGTGTTATGATCATTCAATGACTGTAATTATCTTGAAATTTTTTGTAATGATCTATAATGATTTGTAATGATCAGATATGACATATGATGTAAATTTAATGAATTTTGAATGTTCTTAGGGTTTTTTCAAGGTTACTCCTAATAGCGTAGAGCTCCTAACAAAGATGAGGTTAAAATCCCTTCACCCAGTGACTCCTAATAGGGTTTTCTCTTAACCAGGCATTATTGTAAAGCTCCTAACCGGGCTAGGCCTTTAATAGGGTTCATTCCAAAAGAGTGCAAATATTTTGTGGGTGTCAATTCCCACCGTGGTTTTTCTCATTTGGGTTTCCATGTGAAAAATCCTTGTGTTCATGTTGTGGATGAATTGTTGAGTTATTCATTTGATGTCCTTACTATGTTTTCTTAATGATGAACACTTATGTAGCTACCGGTATTAGTTTGGTAAAAAAAGATTGGAGACTGTTTGATCAACTATCGGTACTGGTTATGAACTATTTTTGGTGAAGTGTTTTTAGATTGGTAAAAGTTTGAAGTTATTGTTATTACTAATTCACCCCCCCCCTCTCTCTCAGTACTAACTAGATCCTCACATTAACATGAATATGATTTATTATTCATTTCCTCTAATATCAACTTCCTTAACCCTCCTTGATTTGGAACATGCATCCTTCCTTGGTACCTCAGGATTCCATCATGCTCGAAAGTATACCCATCAAAACAATAATTAGAAGGATCCTCCTCTAGAGCTATCTTGACCAAAGAATAATGGTCACCACCCTGAAGGTTCTACAACACTTGTTGCCTCAAACTTCTCCTGGTTGTAGATATGATTACTAGATGTCTCCTTCTGCTAAGGGCATCAACTACCCTATTTTCCTTACCCTTGATATACTCAATTCCAAAGTCATACTCACTTAGGAAATCAAGCCATCTCTATTATCAAGCATTAAGGTTTGGTTGTATGAATATATATTTGAGTCCTAAATGATATGTCTTGAACTCAAAAGGTTTCCCCAATAGGTAATGCCTCCACATCTGCAAAGCATGTACTATAGCATCCAACTCCAAATCATGTGGTGCATAATTAAGATCACATTTATTTAGTTTCTTAGACTTGTAGGATACCACCTTACCATTTTTCATCAATACTCCCCCTAACCCTTCTCCTGATGCATCTATTATCACTATAAATGGTCCATTCAAATAAGGGATATTTAGGATAGGAGTTGAAGTTAATTTTTATTTTAGAAGCTGGAAGGCTTGTTCACATTTTTCTATCCATTCAAAATTATTTCCCTTTCTCTAGAGTGAGGTGATTGGAGTTGCAATCTTCGAGAATCCCTCAACAAATTTCCTATAATAACCGACAAGTCCCATGAAGCTGCGAACCTCTATAACATTATGAGGTATCGACCATTCTATAATCACCTTATTCTTATCTAGATCAATTGCGACTCCTTCTGCTGAAATAATATGACCCAAATAATATACCTTCCTTTGGTAAAAAGTGCACTTGGATAGCTTACCATATAATTTGTGCTCTCTTAGGTGCTACTAAACTATGCTTAAGTGCTTATCGTTCTCTTCTAAAGACTTGGAATAAATTAAGATATCAATAAAAATTAGCACAAAATCATCTAAACAATCTTAAAACACATTATTTAGCAAATTCATAAAATCTATCGATGCATTGGTTAACCCAAAAGGTAGCACAATGGACTCATAATGACCATACTGTGTTCTGAAAGTAGTTTTTGAAATAGCTCCTCCTTGATTTTGAGTTGGTGATATACTTGTAGACATCTAAAAATGGTCAACGCTTGCGGAGTCATACTTTAACATTTGTGCATTGCCTTATTTTAGGGTTCTTGCGTTGCATTAACATTTCTTCTATGTTGCGCACTTGGTCTTTATCATTTGCAAGCATCGAGTCCTTCTTCTGCATTCCTCATTTTCTCACTTTCGAATTAGGTCTTGTTGATAGCAATCTCCAGTCATGATTTTGGTCGATCCTTGTCCTCTTGTCAATCTTGTCATTTTGCGATCAATTCATCATCGATCCTTGTCCTCTTGTCAATCTTGTCATTTTGTGATCGATTCATCATTGATCCTTGTCCTCTTGTCAATATTGTCATTTTGTGATCGATTCATCATTGATCCTTGTCCTTGTCAATCTTGTCGTTTTGTGATCGATTTGTCATCGATCCTCGTCCTTGTCAATCTTGTCATTTTGCGATCGATTTGTCATCAATCATTGTCCTTTTCAATCATGTCAATTTGGATCGATTAGTCATTGTTCCTCATCAATTGGTGCCTATCAATTTGATCTCCTTGCCAATCTTGGTCAATTTATCATTGATTTTTGTCAACCAATCTCAATCATTTATCAACATTGGTCCTTTGTCGATCAAAATCATGATCGAATTGACATTAATTTCTTGTTGTCTTGACCTAATTCCTTGTCCTCTTATTTCTAGGGTTTTATGATTTGATCATTAAATCCTTTTCTTCTTCTTGGTGGGTTTAATAAATTCATTTATTTAGTCCTAGGTCTCTTTCATGAATTAATTAATGGATGAAAACCTATTAATTAATTCACCTAATTTCTATTTCATCTTTTTCTTCAATTTTTCCTAATTTACTAATTTCCCCTAATTCCTATTTTCTATTTCCCCTATTTTCTTCAATTTTTCTAATATTTCCTCTAATTTCATTCCCTAATTCTCTCCTATGTTTATGGTTCCATTTGTTGCAATCATGGAGGCTATTTTCTCTCTTCCCTTTTGTCATGGGAATGGCATTTTAATCTTGTCATAATTTGTCATAATTTGTCAATCAATCAATCTTGCAAGTCAATTTTGTCATATTTGTCATTCTTGATTTGAAATTTCCTTTCAAATCTCTTCATGCTAATCTGGTCCTCTCTCTAATTTGTCTATAAATTTGATGAGTTTCTTCAATCAAAGGATCAAATCAATTATTCACGCTTCTAGTATCCTTACGTTGCCATTTCATCTTGTCAATCTTGCTTTCATACTATACTTTTGCACTTGTAGGTGAGATCCACAAACAAAGTAATTTCAAGGAGAAAGAAGGACAATGGAGGAATAATGAAGGAGATATAGGCTTTGGTTTGCTTTTTTATTTTAGTAGTTCATCTTCATGCCTTTATTTATTGTAATTAGGATTTCTTATCATTGCAATCTAGTTTTTGTGATTGAGCTAGTTTAATATCTATTTGCTTTGATGGTTTCCATTTTCCTAGCTACAATACTGGTCTTAAATCAATCTTTGAAAATATGGTATCCCCCTTCATTTGATCAAAAAGTTCATCTATCATGGGAAGAGGATATCTGTTTTTAATTGTTGCCTTGTTTAGCATCCTATAATCAATGCATAAACACAAAGTGCCATCTCTTTTCTTGACAAAAATCACTGGAGCTCCCCATGGTGACACACTTGGTTTGATGAATCCCTTATCTAAAAGTTCCTATAGTTGGATCTTCAACTCATATAGTTATGTTGTTGTCATCTTGTATGGAGCCTTGGATTGAGGCTCAGTTCTAGGAAGCAAATCTATGGAGAAGTCAAATTCTCGTTTGGGTGGCAATTCATACAATTCTTCTGAAAACGCATCTTGAAACTCCTTCAAAATAGGATAATTGTCAATTTTTAGAGTTGTATCCTCAATATCTTTTATTTGAATGGCATAGATCATGCACCCTTTCATTTGTGCCTTTTTTAGTTGCATGGCTGAAATTTGGCTAAGCTCAATTAGTATTTGAACACCATATACCTCTATAGGTTTTCCTATATCATCAAGACAAATCACAATCTTATCTTGGTAATTTACTACAGCCTTGTGTTCTACCAACTAGTTAATCCCTAAGATCACATCATATGAACCTAGAGGGGCTATATATAAATTGACTATAGTTTAAAAACTTGGAAGTTCCAAATTACTACATACTAGGCAATGATCTACCCTTCTCTCTGTCTGGTTTCCATATTGTGTTGTCCATGATTTAGACATATAAGCCACTCTAATAGGTAATTTAGATGCTATTTTAGGATCAATGAAATATTTTGTAGCTTGTGTATCAATTAAAATAAAAACTTGTTGACCATAGAGCTTACCAGAAACCTAAATTGGTGAAGCTTGAAAATATACTTGCCTATTGTGAACAACTGCATGAATATGTCAAGTTTGATTCTAATGGTTCTTCCCATTCCTCCTAGATGATCATTGGGGATAAGTATTGGAATAGTGGTCCCCACCACAAACATAACACCCATCTCGTGGTCCTCTCTATTCCTTGGGCTTATTCCTCTTGAACTCATTCTTGTTGTTGTTATAGTTGTTGGGGTTGGGTTTTTTGGTATTCCCACTAAAATTCCTTAAACCTTGCCCCTGCACATTCTTATCCCTCTAAAGGTTTCATATTTGATGAAATTTTCCTCGTTGCTGATTATTGTCTTGAAACTTCCTCTTTCCATATCCTGATGAGGTTTTCCCTTTTTGGCTTTTACGGAAGTTGGCCCTTTGTAGAAGCTTTTGTTATTGTTTTGTTGCTTTCTCAAATACTTCATTCATAGTAGTGGGGTTGTGTATATCCATGATGCAGGAGCATCCCTGGTCGATGAGTGATCTTGCATCAACCAAAAATATTTCCTTTCAGTTTTGTTCTTGTTTAGCTCTTTGTGCAGTTTTCTGAGTTCTTACTAGTATATACCGGTAATTGCTTATTCATCGTGGCAGATCTTATTTTCGGTTTCTAGATGATTTCATATGTTTGATTCCATATTTCCAGTTCATTTGGGTTCTTTTCAAGTCAAGTATCACTTCTGGTTGATTGTTTATGGGTTCCAGGACAATTTTTGTGCTTACCAGTTGGTTTTCCTTCACTACTGTCGTGATTCTTGGCTTGTGGATCCATTTTGGGTCTTGTTTGATGTTCTTTGGTGTGTGGCCAACCTTCTTGCTAAGCCGCATCACTTGGTTGTTATTTTCCAAAAAGATTTCTCAAATCTTAGGGTCGACCTAATTACACGTTTCATTTTCCTGCATTGGTGAGTGTAATCTTATGAGGTCGGCCTAGATATGTTCTAGTGGGTATAAATATGATATTATGTAATCATTGTAGGGGTAGAGGAAGTATAACTTAGAATAAGGATTGAGATTCCCATTTTGTGAACCGGTTGATTCTTAGAGTCCCAATTGGATTGTATCTAGCTTGAAGCCTGCAAGTAATCGGTTAACTATCAGATGTTCTTTGATGATAATATGATGATTGTCGAAAGTTCTAAGGCTTTAATATGATCTGTTTATGTGAAATTGTTATGTTTTCTTATTGTTTTCATTGTATCTCTCTTGCTGCATAAGTTGGTTGACTCTTCTGAGGGTTTTTACCAGTTATGACTGCATCCTTCCACCTCAAACCCAATTTGGGGTTTCAGTCCCAAAGTGAACTTATAGATTCTGAAATGTTCATCCATCTGGTATTGTGGTACATATTTCAATAGATGAGAAAACTTTTCCCAATACTCTGTTACTGACATATTTTCTTGGGTCAAGTTTTGAAACTCTGTCATCTTCTTATCAAAGAAATGCTAAGGTAGCCACATTTTCCTAAAAAGTTGAAGGAATAATTCCCAAGTTACCTCCCCTACTAGAAAATTCTTCTCTTCCTTCTCATTATTCCACCAAGTGGTTGCCTCTCCAGTAAGTTGATATGCATTGCACATAGCTCAAGACTCATTGGATAGGTTATGGAGTTCAAAGTATTTCTCCATTTCAATTATCTAGGCCTAGGCTCCATCTCCAATAGTCTTGCCATAAAATTTAGGGGGCACGACCTTCTTGAGGTCCTTACTTAGTTCTTCTGCAATACTTGTTGGAATGTATTGATACTGACAGTAAATAGAGAGGGGGGCGTGAATCAGTTTACTAACAATAACAACAATCAATTTAATTATAAACCTTAAACCAGAGCACAACCCAATGAAAGATATAACATGAAAGCACAACACACATAGCACCAATATTTGATGTGGAAAACCCGAAAAAGGGAAAAACCATGGTGGGAAACCCTACCCACAATTAGATGAATACTCTGTAGTAGTATTGTGAATAATTACAATGGGGTCTGCACATGCAGAAATACCAACAGCCTAGAGCACACTACTCATAACAAAGGGAAGTCTCACTGACTTACAAAATCATCAAACTACAATATGGAATACAATGAACTATGAAAGTAGCATCTACTAAAGCCTGGTACAGTTTTGGTTAAGCATTGATGTTTTCTATGCAATACAAAACCTTTCCAACCTTCACCTGTATGATATGACTTTATTCGCATTTAATCCTTCTCTGATAATGAAGACTTAACCAAGCATTGATATTCCATCTATCGCATATGAATTACATGAACAAGTCACATATAACAAATCATCAACCTTATTAACAAGGTCGGCTAAACTCTAAACCCATAACCCCATAATTACAAAATTACATCATACGATACCACCGGACCAATATTATGATTTACATTACATAGCATGGACCTAAATCAAGTAACCAAACAATTATATCTGTTGGGGATTCCACTAAGACCAAAATCCAACACGCTTCACCAATCGATAGAAACCCTCATTGAAACTCTAGCTGGATCCAAATAGGACCACCATGAAAGCACACCATCAAAAGAAAAGTCACCAAATGCTCGAGATATGATCAAGAAGCACCAAAAACATGAAAGAAACTGAATCCATAAGACGGACCCAAAATCCACTGACCATGTCACCAAAACAACATGCTGATAAAGCTAACCGAGAATGCCAGAAGCCGGTAAAGCCAAAAGCTAATCAGGTAAAGCCAAGAACAAGCTGATAACTGGAAATACAAAAAGCGATAACCAAACCAATAAATCACCACAATATAGAAAGCATATAACCATCTGAATAAGCACCCAAAACTGATTCCAGAGGTTTGATCATATCGGATCAGAATCACAGCCAAAACCAAAATGATCACGAAGACTAATCGAGATAGTCTCCAACCGGGATATTGTTAGACAACTCAGATAACCAGAGGACAACTAAGAGGGGGGTTGAATTAGTTGTCAACAAATTATAGAACTTTAAGAATTAAAATCTTATTACTGAAATACTTAAACCAATACTGGAATAGTAGATATAACAATTAAGCACAAATATAAAACAAAAAACATTTACCAGCCATCCACAAAAGATAACACCAAGATTTGTACATGGAAAACACAGTAAAGGGAAAAAATATGGTGGGAAGCCCACCCACAGTCAGATAATACTTCTATAGTAAGTATTTGATTACAATAAGAGGGGTCTGCAGATGCAGGAAGGCCAACAACCTAGAGTGCACTGCTCATCACAAAAGCAGCCTCACTAACTACAAAATAAATCCAAACTACAATCTAGAAGAAGAATGAACTACAAGAATAACATCTCTAATGCTTGAGTATAGTTCCGGTTAAGCTCAATACCAAAGGTCTTAAACCTCTTTCACCAACCCAATTTGATCACCTATGATCGACCAAAAACCTCTGCATATGATTACAACTTTATTCACACATAGATAATCCCATAACCATAATCCTATAATCTCATGAATATATCAATTTATCCATGATCTATAAAGAGATCTTACATCACATTTATACCAACCTGGGACCTAAACAATTAGGTCGGCCACCTAAAAGCTAATACAATAAAATCATAATTTAAACTCGCAATCTAATGATCAACCAAGTCGGCCTAAGACCAAAACAATATAATCCAATCAATAAAACCAACTAGTAATGCATCAGGATCATCTACCAGCACATTACATAAACCAGTCCATAACCTACCCGAATAAGATAGTGTTAGGTCCGAACCCAAATCCAACACCACCAATCAATAAGATCCTAAACAAGATAACCAATAGCATCCCAAAAGCCATCTAGAATCCACACCAACACCACTTATCATGTGCATCAAAAGGTCTTCAATAAATCTTTGTTGGCAGAACCCTTACTGGTGACCAAAAGGCTTACTAGAACAAGTGATAGCTCTAGAGTCACCAAATCTCGAACCAACTGATTGTGATACCCATCTGAATAGCATGAATGATAGATCTAAACCAAATCCACAAGCCAAAGCATACCGAAGTATACCAGATCAATATCATAAACCAACCACTCTATTAGAACCTACCGGAAGGTGGTAAACAACCAAAACAGTCGGTGTTGTCATCAATGCAACACATAATCAATTCCTCCAATTGCCAACAATTTCCCCCTTTGGCATTGATGGCAACACTAGATGTGAAAAACATCCAAGTGCAAAGAAATGCCAAACAACTCTCCCCCAAAGAAAGACAGTCAACAATCTCCCAAAAGATGATACAACAATGAAGTAACAAACTCCCCCAATGAATGATATCTTTGTTAATCTCTAATCTCTCCCCTTGACTGATATTCTGTTAAGCTCTATTTTTTACATATATCTCTCCCCCTTTGACATCAATCCCAGAAATTTGACACGAACATCAAATAAAAATCATAAATTCATTGAACCACATAGCTGACTACTCCCCTTGAGAGTAGCACCAACACATCAATCCGGAATAAATAGTATCTTTGTAAGTGCATATCGCACTAATGCCAATCAACATCATTCAGGTCTCTACTGGAGGGGCAGAAACCCTCAATCTGTCTCTGAAGTACTCAAATGATTCCTTAGGCAAAGGTTTAGTGAAGATATATGTAATCTACTCTTTAGTGTTCATATAAACTAGTTTGACTTTATTTGCTTCCACCTTCTCCTTCAAAAAGTTATACTTGATAGATATGTGCTTTGTCTTAGAATGAAATACTAGATTCTTTGATATATCAATAACAGTAGAGTTATCATAGTGAATAACTACCCGTTCATTACAATCCACCCTTATATCCTTCAGCATTTTCTTCATCCATAGAACTTGTGTAAAGTTAGTAGTAGCAGCAAGATACTTAGCTTCAATAGTAGATAAAGATGTACATGATTGCTTCTTGCTGATCCAAAAAACAAGTTTCTTTCCAAGAAAGAAAGCTCCACCAGATGTGCTCTTCTAGTCATCAACATCTCCAGCCCAATCAACATCTGTATATGCATATAGTGTAAAGTCATCATTTTTAGGATACCACAAACCAAATTCAATTGTTTCCTGCAAATACCTAAAAATCCTTATCACCACACTCTCATGATTCTCTCTAGGATCACTCTGATATCTTGATACAATACAAACTGCATTCATTGTCTGAGTCAGATATAGCAAACCTCCAATCATAGACTTGTACCTTGTAGGATTTACCGGTGCTAATGCATCTTTCTTAGTCAGCTTCTCACTTGTAACCATAGGTGTACCAATCGGCTTAGAATCTTCCATACCAAATTTCTTCAACAACTCTCTAGCATACTTAGTTTGATAGATGAAAATACCTTTATCAGTATGAGTAATCTGCAAACCTAAGAAAAATTTCATTTCCCCAATCATAGACATCTCAAATTCATTCTCCATATTTTTAGAGAATTCCATACATAACTTATCCTCACCTCCAAAAATGATATCATTAAGAAAGACTTCAACAATCAATATGTCATCATCAGTGATCTTATAGTATAAATTACTGTCAACATTACCTTTAGTGAAACCAAGCTTCAAAAGATATTTATCCAATCTTGCATACCAAGCTCTGGGGGCTTGTTTTAATCCATATAAAGCTTTCCTTAACCTACAAACCATGTTTTTGTCATCTAAAAGTGAAAATTTGTCAAGTTGCTCAATGTAAACTTCCTCTTAAAGATCTCCATTCAGAAATGCACACTTAACATACATCTCATAAACCTTGTAGTTCTTATGGGGCAACATAAGCAAGAAATAATCTCACAGCTTCAATCCTAGCTACCGGAGCAAAATTTTCATCATAATCAATTCCTTCCTTTTGAGACAATCCTTTACAAACCAATCTAGCTTTATTCCTCACAACTTGTCCATCTTCATTCAATTTATTCCTAAAAACCCACTTAGTTCCATTAACATTTTTATTTTTAGGTTGGGGAACTAAATTCCATGTGTTATTCTTTTCTATTTGATCTAATTCCTCTTCCATAGCTTTCATCCAACTTTCATCTTTGCATGCTTCAATTACCGATGCCGGTTCAATTTGAGAAATTAAACATACCTCATCAGTTGCCAACCTTCTTCTTGTCATCACTCCTTTGTATTTGTCTCCAATGATCTGATCTTCTGAATGATTTAACCTTATATACCAAGGAGTCTTCTGACTTTCTATTCCTTTGCTCTGATCTTCATGTTGAATTTTATGATATTGTCAGAGTAACTTGTTCAACATTTTGTTCTGATGTAGGTGTTATCGGTCCATTTATGATCATCTCCACTATCGATTCTCTCTCATAAGTTCTAATTTGATTTATGTTTTTCTCATCCACCTTGACATTAGTGCTCTCCACAATTCTCTGCAATCTTTTTCTATAACATCTATATGCCTTTCTTTCATTAGAATAACTAATAAATATCTCTTCATCACATCTAGGATCAAAATTTTCAATGGAATCATCTCTTTTGATATAGCATTTACTACCAAAGAACTTGAAATACTTAATTGTAGGTGTATGACCAAACCATAATTCATAAGGTGTCTTATCGGTGTCACCCTTGATATGAACTCTATTGAATGTGTATATCATCATGCTCACAACTTATCTCTAGTAGATATGAGGAAGATTAACTTCCATCATCATATCTCTAGCTACATCCAAGATAGTTATGTTCTTCCTTTCTACAACTCCATTCTGCTAAGGTGTCTGGGGTGCATATAATTATCTTCTTATCCCATTCTTTTCACAATAACTGTTAAATTCATCAGATGTGGATTCTCCACCTTGATCTGACCTTAAGCATTTAATATTCAATCATATCTTTGTCTCAACTTTAGCTTTACAGATTGAAACTTTTTCAAATGCTTCATATTTCTCCCTTAGAAAAGTAACCCAAATCATTCTAGAATAGTCATCAATGATTAGCATAAAATATCTATCACCCTAAAAAAAATTTATTCTAGCAGGACCACACAAATCAATATGAATAAGATCGAGAACATCATTAGATTTGTCTTATATACTCTTAAAAGAAGTTCTAACTTGCTTTCCCATTTGACACTCCATATATACTGGATTATAGGGCTTCACAATCATAGGTATATCTCTAACTGCCTTAGTAGAACTGATCTTTACAATGCAGTCAAAATTCACATGACACAACCTCTTATTCCATAACCAACTCTCATCAATTTGTGCAATCAAACATATCTTCTCACCGGAGTTCAAATGAAAGATGTTACCTTTAGTCTAAGTACCAGGTGCAATCTTCAATCTAGATTTGTTGATAATCTTGAATTTTCCATCCTTTAACTGTAACTGAAATCCCTTATCTACCAACTATCCTACACTCAAAATATTATGCCTTAAACCTTCAACATAATAAACATTATCAGTATCGTTCTTACCATCCAGTGATATAGTTCCTCTTCCCTTGATCATGCATGCTTTGTCATCTCCAAATCTAACTAGACCACCATCAAATGCTTGCAAAGATAGAAACTTCCTTTTATCTCCAGTCATATGATGTGAGCATCCACTGTATATCACCCATTCATTCTTTTCTTCAATTTTAGCAGCAAGGACCTTTTCTTCAGAAATCGAATCATCTTCCTTGATAGCCAAAAATACCCATTCCTTTCCATTTCTTGATAAACTAGCTGAATCTTGTGTCAGTTCATCATCAAAATCAGTCACACCTTCCTCATCAGCATAGTAGCATGATTTGTCTTTGTTTCTCATGTACTTATGCTTGTTATGATAATCATGGTTAGGTCTAAAAGATCTTCTAACTCTTTCCTCAAATCTTGAATTCCTTTCAGGACATCTAGATGGAAAAAAACATTTAAAAGGTGATTTTCCTTCATACTTACTTCCTGCAGGACCTTTAGGTACTCTTCTAGCAAATAGGGCTTCAATTTTCTCAAACTCTTCATCTTCTTTCTTTATTTCCTCCAGTTCCTTAGCATATAAGACTTTCCAATCACTCTTGTTGGTAGATGATGTAGATGCATGAAAAGTAGATTCAGATTTTGCAACTCCAGAAGGACTAAATTCCTCAAGCTCAAAAGCAGATAACTTCCCAACCAAGGTATCCCTATTAACAGAGGTGTTTTTCATAGTCCTCAACTCATTAATTGTAGTAGCCTTCATCTTATAAGTCAGTGGAAAAGCTCTTAATACTTTAGAAACTATTTCATCTTTGCTCAGAAATCCACCACAACACTGAATTCCCATGACAATCTCATTAACTCTCTCTATAAAAGCATTAATCCTTTCATCTTCTTCTATCTTCAAGTTCTCATATCTCTCCTGGTAACCATCGAGTTTAGAATTTTTAATAGTAAGGTCACCTTCATTTAGAGTCTCCTATTTATTCCATATAGCCTTCTTAGTTGATTTGTCAGATAGTCCCATAATTTGTTGATCAGAAAGTGCACACGAAAGGGCTTCTCTAGCTCTACAATCATTTTTAATGTCCTTATCCAAGCCTGTTAGAGGAGGATTGCCAGATTTTAGATTATGAGGTGTATAGCCATTCTCAGTGATCTCCCAAATCTCCTTGCCAAGACATCTCAGATGAATCTCCATCTGAATCTTCCATACTCTGTAATTTGTTCCATCAAGCCTAGGAATTTCTCTCCAAAAAAGAGCAGCAGATGAACTTGATGAACTTGTACTATTAGATGCCATAGGATCTTCCTCAACCAGTTAAGCTTCTGCAGAGAGGACCAGGCTCTTATACCAATTGTTAGACAAATCAGATAACCAGAGGACAACTGAGAGGGGGGGTGAATCAGTTGTTAACAAATTATAGAACTTTAAGCATTAAAACCTTATTACCAAAATACATAAACCAAATACCAAAATAGAAGATATAATAGTTAAGCACAAATTTAAACCACAAAACATTTACCAACCATCCACAAAAGATAACACCAAGATTTGTACATGGAAGACCCGGTAAAGGGAAAAACCAAGGTGGGAAGCCTACCCACAGTTTGATAATACTTTTGTAGTAAGTATGTGATTACAATAAGAGGGGCTTGCACATGTAGGAAGGCCAACAACCTAGAGTGCACTACTCATACAAAAGGAGCCTCACTGACCACAAAATAAATCTAGACTACAATCCAAAAGAAGAATGAACTGCAAGAATAGCATCTCCTATGCCTGAGTATAGTTCTAGTTAAGCTCAGTATCGGAGGACTTAAACCTCTATCACTAACCCAATTCAATCACCTATTATCGATCAAAAATATTTGCATATGATTACAACTTTATTCGCACATAGATAACCCCATAACCATAATCCTATAATCTCATGAATATATCCATTTATCCATAATCTACAAAGAGATCTTCCATCACATTTATACCAACCTGGGACCTAAACAATTAGGTCGACCACCTAAAAAATATTACAATAAAATCATAATTTAAACCCACAATCTAATGATCAACCAAGTCATCCTAAGACTGAAACAATATAATCCAATCAATAAACCCAACGGGTAATGCATTAGGATCATCCACCAACACGTTACATACATCGGTCCAAAACCTAGCCGAATAAGATAGCATTAGGTCCGGACCCAAATCCAACACCACCAATCAACAAGAACACAAACAAGATAACCAACAACATCCCGAAAGCCATCTAGAAGCCACACCAACACCACTTATCACATGCATCAAAAGGTCTTCAACAAAGCTCTATTGGCAAAACCCTTACCGATGACCAAAAGGCTTACTAGAACAGAGTGATAGCTTTTGAGTCATCAAATCTTGAACCAACCGATCATGATACCCATCTGAATAGCATGAATGATAGATCTAAACCAAATCCATAATCCAAAGCATACCAAAGCATACGCTATCAATATCATGAACCAAACACTCTATCAAAACCTACCGAAAGTCGGTAAACAACCAAAACAACTGGAGTTGCCATCAATGACAAAACATCAATGCAACAGTGAATGTGAAAAATATAAAAGTCCTAAGGAATGCCAACAAACTCCAAAACCATCAAAGGATCTAGCGGTTTTCACATGAATACCTTCTCCCCCTTTGACATCAATGATAAAGGATGAATACTAAACCAAGAGTATTGAATCAAATAGTTGACTACTCCCCCTGAGTAGTAGCACCACCTTCATCAACCCAGATTAGAAAAGTATATCTGATAAGCTCACTAGATTGATGCATCTCTGCATCACTAAGTCTCTTTCAGAGGGTTGGTAACCCCCAATTGATCTCTGAGATATTCAAAAGTGTCTTTGGGCAATGGCTTCATTAGAATAACTACAATATGTTCCTTAGTAGGCACATAAACCAGTCTAACTTCCTTTGCTTCAACCTTTTCCTTCAAGAAAATTATATTTTATAGAAATGTGTTTTGATTTGGATTGAAATACTAGATTCTTTGGCATATCAATAGCAGCAGTATTATCACAGTGAATAATAATAGGCTCATCATAACTTACCCTTATATCCTTTAACAATTGTTTCATCCATAAATCTGAGTGCAGTTGGTAGCAGCTACAACATATTCTGCTTCAGCTGTAGACAATGAAGTGCATGATTGTTTCTTACTAAGCCATGAAACCAACTTCTTCCCAAGAAAGAATTCACCACCAGTAGTGCTCTTTCGATCATCCACATCTCCTTCCTAATCAGAATCTGTATATGCACATAATGTGATCTCATCACTCTTTGGATACCATAACCCAAAGTCTGTTGTACATGCCAAATATCTGAATATCCTCTTGACATCAATATCATGAGTTTCTCTAGGATTTAAATGAAATATTGAAGCAATACAAACAACATTCATTATATCAGGTCTTGTCTGAGTTAGGTACAACAAACCACCAATCATTGATTTGAATCTATTCGGGTTCACCTTAGGTGATTCATCATCCTTTGACAATTTGCAACTGGTTATCATAGGAGTACCGATAGGTTTAGAATTCTCAAGTCCAAATTTCTTAAGTAAATCCTTTACATACTTAGTTTGATAAATGAAAATACCTTTACCAGTTTGAGTAATTTGCAAACCTAAGAAAAAATTCATCTCACCAATCATAGACATTTCAAATTCATTCTTCATATCATTAGCAAATTTCATGCATAGAGCTTCTTCTCCTTCAAAAATGATATCATCCACAAAGAATTCAATAATCGATATGCCATCATGCTCAATCTTGTAATATAAGTTACTATCAACATTACCTTTACTAAAACCAATCTTTGAAAGATACTTATTGAATCTAGCATAACATGCTCTAGGGGCTTGTTTTAGTCCATTTAAATCTTTCTTCAATCTACAAACCATGTTCTTATCTTTTGATAGAGAAAATCCATAGGGTTGTTCAATGTAAACTTCCTCTTCAAGATATCCATTCAAAAAAGCATATTTAACATCCATATGATATACTTTGTAGTTCTTGTGTGCAGCATAAGCAAGAAAAAGTCGTATTGCTTCAATTCTAGAAATCAGGGCATAAGTTTCCCCATAATCAATTTCTTCTTCCTATGAATAACCTTTGAAAACCAACATATCCTTGTTCCTCACCACTTGACCTTCCTCATTCAATTTATTCCTGAAAACCCATTTAGTTCCAATAATGTTCTTATTTTTAGGTCTACGTACAAGTTCCCATGTCTTATTATTTTCAATCTGATCTAATTCCTCTTCCATTCCTTTTAACCAATTTTCATCCTTACTTTCTTCAATGAAAGATTCTAGTTCAATTTGAAAAATTAAACATACCTCTTCAACAACTAACCTTCTCCTAGTCATTACAACTTTCCTTTTATCACCAATAATCTGATCTTCAGAATGATTTAGCTTTACATACCTGGGAGTCTTTGAATTTTCTTGATTTGCTGACTCATTCTAGTGTTCCTCTGTCACTATTGAATTTTATGATGCTACCAATGTCATATACTCACTTTTATGAACTGATTCTTGCATTACCGGTTCAGGTCTGATAAAATCATCTTCTGGTCCATAATCATATGCTCTGATCTGATTACTGCCACGCTCATCCACCTTGACAGTTATGCTTTCCAATATCCTATTCAATCTTTTGTTATAACATCTATATGATTTTCTCCTAGTAGAATAACCCAAAAATATTCCCTCATCACTTCTAGGATCAAAATTTCCTAATGCATCACCTCTTCTAATGTAACATTTGCTTCCAAAAATTATGAAATATCTGACAGTAGGAGTATGACCAAACCATAGTTCATAAGGAGTCTTACTAGTATCGCCTTTAATGTGTACTTTGTTGAAAGTGTATACAGCGACATTGACAGCCTCTCTCCAATAGATATCAGGTAATTTAGCTTCAGTCATCATAGTCCTTGCAACATCCAAAATTGTTTTGTTCTTTCTTTCCACTAATCCATTCTCTTGTGGGGTTCTAGGTTCAGAAAATTGTCTCCTAATACCATTCCTTTCACAAAAGTTGTTGAACTCACTGAATGTAAACTCACTGCCATGATCTGATCTTAAGCACTTTATCTTCAGTCCTGTCTCAATCTCAACCATAGCCTTAAAGATTTTGAATTTTTCAAAAGCTTTAGATTTCTCTTTCAAAAAGGCCACCCACATCATTCTATAATAGTCATCAATAAGTAACATAAAATATCTATCACCTTGAAAAAATTTAGTCCTTGCTGGTCCACACAAATCAATATGAATAAGACCAAGAATTTCTTTAGATTTATCATGTACACTTCTGAAAGAAGTTCTAACTTGCTTACCCATTTGACATTCTCTACATACCGGATTATGAGGTTTAACAATCTTAGGAAAATCTCTAACAATTGGTATTGAACTGATCTTTACTATGCAATCAAAATTAATATGACACATCCTCTTATGCCATAACCAACTCTCATCAATCTGATAAATCAAGCAAGCCTTCTCACTAGAGTTCAAATGAAAGATATTACCATTAGTCTAAGTTCCAAAAGCAATCTCCATTCCAGATTTCTTAATGATCTTCTATTTTCCATCCTTGAATTGCAAATGAAATCCTCTATCCACCATCTGACCTACACTTAAAAGATTATGCTTTAAGCCTTCAATATAATAAACATTATCAGTGTTAGTCTTACCATCCAATGATATTGTTCCTTTGCCTTTGATCCTGCATGCCTTGTTGTCTCCAAATCTGACCAATCCACCATCAAATTCTTGCAGTGATAAGAACTTTCTTTTGTCACCAGTCATGTGATGTGAGAAACCATTGTCTACAACCCATTCATCCTTTTCTTAAATTTTAGTAGCCAAGGCCTTTTCCTCAGTATGTGTCGGTTCAATGACAGATTCTAAAGAATCATCCTTGATAACAATAAAGACCCAATCTTTGCCGAATGAAGCACCATTACCAAATCCACTCACAGCTTCATCATCATCATCATCATCATTGGAAATATCATCACCATCACCAGCATAATAACATCATTTATCTTTATTCCTTTTGAATCTAGGTCTACTCTGATATTCAGGATTAGGCTTATAATTCTTCATAAATATTTCATGATGCCTAGCAGCTCTCTCAAGACATCTATATGCAAAATGACCAATCTTATTGCATGAAAAAAAATTAAAAGGGACTTTTCCTTCATACTTACTTACAGTTGGTCCTTTGGGAATTCTTCTAGCAATCAGGGCTTCCAGCTCTTCAATCTCTCTTTCTTCTTTCTCAATTTCCTCCATGTCCTTAGCATACATCTCTTTCCAATCTATCTTTTGTTTGTCAGATGTAGATGCTCTAAATGCAGTCTTAGTTTTAGCAAAACTCTTATCTCCAAGTTCTTCAAGTTCAAAAGTAGTCAATTTCCCAAGTAGTGTATCTCTGGTCATAGGGGTACTTGACATTGTCCAAAATTCATTGATAGAAGTAGCCTTCATATTGTAAACCAGAGGTAGAACTCTTAGAACTTTTGACACAATCTCATCCTCACTAACAAATCCACCACAACATTTGATACCTATGACACTCTCATTGATTCTATCCATGAAGGAACTTATCTTCTCATCTTCTCCCATCTTTAAAGTTTCATATCTTACCCGGAAACCTTCAAGTTTTGAAATCTTCACAGCCTAGTTACCTTCATAAAGAGTTTCAAGCTTTGTCCAGATCATCTTAGCATTCTCCAACTTGATGACATTCAATAGCTTTTCATCAGATAGGGCACTTAACAATGTTTCTTTTTCTCTTACATTATTTTCAACTCTCTTTTGTTCATCCGCAAGTGTTGGTGTTCCATAATTAGGATCATGACGTATATCCTTTCTCCAATATCTCCCAAACTTCAGCTCCAAGACATCTAAGATGAATCTTCATTCATTCCTTCTATATCTTGTAATTTGTACCATCAAATTTGGGACTCACCTTTCGGTAAAGATTGAATTTAGAAGTAGATGCAATTGCCATCGGATCTCCTCAAGTGGTTAAGCTTTTGCAGAGAGGACCTCGCTCTGATACCAATTGTTGGAATGTACTAATACCAGTAGTAAACTAAGAGGGAGGGTGGTGAATCAATTTACTAACAATAACAAAAATCAATTCAATTATAAACCTTAAACCGAAGCACAACACACATAACACCAATATTTGATGTGGAAAACCTGGAAAAGGGAAAAACCATGATGGGAAACCCTACCCACAATCAGATGAATACTCTGCAGTAGTATTGTGAATAATTACAATGGGGTCTGCACATGTAGAAATTCCAACAACCTAGAGCGAACTACTCATCACAAAGGGAAGTCTCACTGACTTACAAAATCATCGGACTGCAATCCAGAATACAATGAACTGTGAAAGTAGAATCTACTAATGCTTGATATAGTTCCAGTTAAGCATTGATGTCTTTTTTGTAATACAAAACCTTTCCAACCTTCACCTAAATGATATGACTTTATTCGCACTTAGTCCTTCTCTGATAATGCAGACTTAATCAACCATCGATATCCCATCTATCGCATATGAATTACATAAACAAGTCACCTATAAATATAGATCATCAACCTTATTGACAAGGTTGGCTAAACCCTAAACCCATAATTGCAAAATTACATCATATGATACCACCAGACCAATATTATGATTTACATTATATAGCATGGACCTAAATCCAACATGCTTCACTTTCTGGTAGAAACCCTCACTGAAACTCTAACCGGATCCAAATAGGACAACCATAAAAGCACACCATCCAAATCAAAGTCACCAAATGCTCGGTTAATGATCAAGAAGCACCAACAACATGAAATAAACCAGATCCATAAATCGGACCCAAAATCTATTGACCGAGTCACCAAAATAGCATACCGGTAAAGCCAAAAGCTACCTGGTAAAGCCAAGAATAAGTCGATAACTGGAAATACCAAAAGTGATAACCAAACCAATAAATCACTAGTATATAGAAAGTATATAACCATCATAATAAGAATCCAAAAACTGATTCCAGAGGTCTGATCATATCATATCAAAATCATAGCCAAAACCAAAATGATCACCAAGACTAACTAGGATAGATCTAACTGAGATAGTCTCCAACTAGGATACAGTGTTGACAACAATGACAATACTTGGCCAAATCCAACATATTGCCAATACTACCTCTATTGTTTCCATTGTCTTCATTTTGACAATTTTGCTCCTCATTCCTCTGATCCTCATTCTGACCACCATAAATTCCTCTAATCTCCTACTCGAGATTATCCATCCTGGCTCCTTGCTAAGTCAAGAGGTTAAAAATTTGGTCCATCTTATCAAGTTGCTCGTTACTTGGTCCACCATGATCATTATTCCAGGTTTGCACCATGTTGCCTTACTAGGTAACCTGCAAACCAAAGAATCATATCTTAGTGTAGTAGACACAAGGCCCTAGATTTTAACCTGACTCTGATACCAAATGTAAAGACGTGGACAATTTCAAAATATAATTTCAAAACCACAAGTAAGATTTAAAAAATTTCCAATCATTATTTACTCCAATGAGTCCATAATACAGCCTAGGAGATAATTTCATCTTCATAGTTCATCCTTTATAAGGAAATTACAATAAAAGGTTTAACAAAGGTTCAAACACACATCTATTCTCTTATGACCTAGGTGTTTAGCCCATCTTGTCACATCAAATAAATATAATAATACAAAAAGGTTCTAAGGTCTCTGATTGCCACAAACTCTTCTTCATCTATAATTCATGAGCCAAGAACATGATTCAAGCGTTGTTTCCACCCAACCATGAAGCATAAGCTTCCCCAAAATTCTTTTCATCTAGAAGAATACCCGACCCTGCATAAGGTAACTATCAATCTAGAATTGGTAGGTGGCATGGAATCTAGTGCAACATGATGCATCTAACATACTAATTCACACACATAGAAAAAGATATGCATCTAACATCATGATATGGCAGAGATTAAAAGAAATTCAATCGTTTGCAAGATAATTTCATAAGCTTTGGCCAAAGCATCTTTTAAGCTGACTATCGACAGGTAGGTCTAAAGTAAAGGCCTACCCGTCTTTGTTTACCCATATTTGACACCCATCCATAATCATACAAATTAAACCATCTTATGTGTAAAAATAATTCTTTGAAAAAAATGAAAATAAAAATAAAATACCCCTCTTGGTATGTTTACATATGTATAGGCTCATTTCCGAGTCATATCTCCCACAATACCAATTTCCATTAAAACAAAGGATAATCTTTGCCCTCTCAACAACATTAATAATAGACAAATTTTGACAATTATTTTTGGATAAGAAAATCATAAGCAATCACTAACTCCTAGAAGCAAACTCTTGAACTTCTATTTTTTTTTATTGTTCAAATTTTAATGCAACAAAATAGATAATTTCATTAGTTACTTGATATAACTCTTGTATAAATAAGAAATAAATAATTAAATCCAATACATCTTTCAAATATAAATATTTATATTTAACTTAATAACCATCTTCTATATTTCAAAATCCATAATCTTGCTATGATCATTCATTTAATAAATAATTTACATCTCAAAACAAAAGAACATATAACACTACTATTTAATTTTTTTTTCTAGCCCAACTCTCATAAAATAATAATTTCTTTAAAAAAAAAAAATTAAAAACCAAATCTAAAGTTTTTTTCTTATCTATATTAAGAGCATTGAAAGTTGAATAAATTAAAAGTAAATTAATAATAAAATTTATAAATAATCATTCCTTAAATTTAGCTTTTTCTTCAAAATATCATATCTATCACTTAAGTCTAGGAAATGAAAGGTTAAATGAAAATAGTAGAAGATTATTTGGAATCAAACAAAGTAGACAAAGACAATCAAATTCAACTTTTGTAGGTGCAAAAAGTAGAGGACAAATTCACTCCACATTACATTGTCTGATGAATTTCCCACAAAACTTTTGGGTTAGATTATGAGCAACATTATGATTCTAGATCAATTAATTTTGTCTGCATCTGATATTTGGGGGATAGGGTTGTTTGGAGCTACTTTGTCCCAAATATTCAAGTCTAAATTCTAGTCATAGGTTCTAATCATCTTCCTCATATTAACCTTGTAGTTACAACTTCATATCAAATCTGCAATTATCTATTTATGTTAAAATTACTTCAATTCTTCATATTTAGCCTTAGATCTAGCAATCAATTTTCATATTTTCAATATCTGATTCAACCCCACAAAAAAGAGGAGTGGAATATAATAAGTATACAACTCTCTTCATACAAAGGAGGTTGAATCTATTGATCTCACTCCTCTCCAATGCAATGTTTGATAAATAGGTCTAGTTTGCATGCCTAAATTTATAAACATTTATTTATCCTTCATTGCAGATAAAATGACCATTTTTACCTACAAACCAAGTGCTATTTTCCTTTCACAACAAAATCGTTAAGTTGTCACATATAAATCTGTTTTTCAATATCCCTATGTAAGAAAATGGTTTTAACATCCTCTCAAAATTAAAAGAAGCAACAATAGATAATAAGAATCTAATAGTGGTTAGTTTAGGAATAGGAGAAAATATTTCACCGAAATTAACTCCCTTTCTCTAGGAGTATCCCTTGGCCACTAGTCTAGCCTTGTACCATTCTAATCAATTGTTTGCACATACACACCAAGGCTAACTTGCCTCAAATAAGAGAGTCTCCCTGAAACATCTAGCTTCATTGTTAGTACTTAGAACAGAAAACTTACAACAAAAATCTAGTGGGCTATACTTGTGAATTGGATTATGTTGTCTTGTGGACATTCTTATATGTGGAGTAAGAGGTTCATCCTCATGTTCTTCATTATGTTCAACTTCTTTAGTTCAAATAGACTCTTCAAAACTTTCACTTGAACTCTCTTCTTCTTCTCCATCTTCTTGTCCATCTCTCTATTCTTATTCATGTGCATCTTGTTGCTTAGTTTCAAAGTGCACTATCTTTGTCTTTTCCTTTAGTTGTTCTTCACTTGAGTCAGCTCATAATTCCTTGAAAATCACATCTCTAGAAGAGCTATTTTACATGGGTTAGAGGATTCCAAAGCTTATAAACTTTTGCATTCTCATCATAACCTACAAAGATGCAATTTTGAGATTTTAAATCTAATTTAGATCGCTTCTCTAGAGGCAAATGAACAAAATCCTCACAACCAAAGACCATAAAATATGAAATTAAAGGATTTTTACCCAGCCACATTTCATAAGGTGTCTTATCAACAAGAGCCTTACAAGAAGATCTATTAATTAAATAACAAGAAATCCTATCAACTTCTGCCCAAAAGCATTTATCTAGCTTAACACTAATTAACATGCACCTAGCTCTTTCCATTAATGTATGGTTTATTCTTTCTACTACCCCATTTTGTTAGTGGAGTATAAGGTGTAGTCTTTTGTCTAATAATTCCTACATCCTTCCAAAATAGTCAGATTCCTAAGATCAATATTTACCTCCATTGTCAAATCTCAATGCTTTTTTCTTATAATATGATTGTTTTTCGAACAATGCCTTAAATTCCTTAAACTTAGTGAAAATTTTAGATTTAAATGCATAAAATAAATCCAAAAATATATTGAGACATCATCAATGAAGGAAACATAATACAAAGATTTATTCAAAGAGTCAACATCCACTGGACCACATGCATTTGAATGAATTGTCTATAAAGGTATCCTAACTTTATTAACTTCTTTAGGAAAATATGATCTATTTTTTTTACCAAACACAAAGTGCTCACATAAATCACTCTTACCAAATAAATAATAAAAAATATTATCTACTATTTTCTCATCTAGTATGGTCTTAAGACCTTTTTCACCAATGTGACCCAATCTATGGTGCCATGACATACATGCATTTTTATTCCTAGTTACAAAATCATAATTACAAAGAGTGGAGGCATGTAGCTTAAACAAATTCCATGTCTGATATCCCTTACCAATCACCAAACTTCCCCTTACCAACTTGTAGCTAGACTTATTAAATGTCACATGATGCATTCCAAAATCATTCAACTTGGAAATAGAAAGTAAACTTCTCATAAGATATAGAATATATAAAATATTATCAATGGATATAATCCTCCCATCAATGAAACACAACTTTACCTTTCCTTTACCCACAATCTTCACAAAGGCTTTATCAGCAAGAAAAAATTCTCTTCCATCATATTCTTTATATGTATAAAATTGTTCCTTGTACTGAATCAACAAGCCAAGCATCATTACTAATAAAATTATCTGAAATAAACAAAGCATTGGAATCACCATCACCAAAGGACTTATTTGTGGAAGGTTTAGTGCTCTTTTTCTTATTCTTGCATTCCTCCTTCACATGTCCTATTTTACCACAGTTCCAAAGCTTCACTCTTCTCTTTTTAGGGGTCTTAGAACTGTAGTGTCATAAATTGTACACCCTTAATTTAGGTGGTACAATTCCATGCATAGGTTAGCACCCGCCTTAGTGTGTTGTCATTTTCATTTTAAATTCCCTTTAAGCATTTAATTAATTGATTTAATTAAATTTGAAGTCTTATTTTATCACTCCACACATCATAAAATTGGGCCCCTAACCCTAAGTGTGTCCCTTTTTATTTATTTAATTCATCAAAGCCCTAATTAGGTCCTATTTCGACCTTCAAGGCCTGATTTCGCATATCTGAATACCTTAAATTATCGCACCAAGTTGGGATTTACTTTGTAATCATGATACCTCACATCCCTAAAAATTCAAAAAAAAGTTGGTAGGACTAGAATGATTCACTTTGGTCCCGAGTTTTTCTCCTCAAATTTCGAGATCATGTTTTGACAATATTATAATGTTTAAATCTAGCTTCGTGCAAAAATATATCAATTCTAGGTCCGCCTAAAGGTGATTTTAATCATAAAATCTCTATATAAGGCATCCTTCTCAACTCATTTATGATGTAAGACTCTAAGACTCTAAGCAATCAATCTCTCTAAGCAATTAAGCATTATCACATCCATTTCTAGAGATCTTCAAGGCTTCATTTTCTTCATTCAACCATTGTGGATAAAATTACATCAATCATATGCAAGCATGTGTGTGTGATTAGGGTTTTGTCATGTCCATGCCATATAACATGTGTGATTGCATTCAGGAATTTCCATTATTTATTTCAATATTTGCAATATTTCAATCAAGGTTAATTCATAAACCGGGGTTTGACCTATGCAAACCCCTATTCCCAACCTATTCCCCCTTCTTTATGTGTGCAAGAAACAAGTACGAAGATGCAATCTTCAGAATAAACATTATTTGTAGAGACGAATCAACCCCTTTTGGTGTGCAAAAAGTTAGGAGGACCAGAGTGGCATGCGCTTTGGTCCTAGTATTTTTGGAGATTTTTTAGGGATCAGGTCCAAATCTTCTTATATTTCTTAGATCCAGGTGGGTACCTTAATCTGATGACTATAGCTCACTATTTTTGTTTTTACCTTCATTTTCAGCACTTTACCCCTAATTTCAGCATCTTCAATAATTCAATTTAACTCAAGGGAAAGAAGAGGGTACATTCAAATCCCCTTGGAATCAAGTTAGAATCTAGATCTGATAGGTTTAGATCTATCTAATTCCTATCTTTCCCTAACGTAATGGTCCTTAAGCAAAATTAGTGGTTTTACTACATTCAATGGTGGAAACCCTAATTTTCACCATTACAAGAACATCCTTTAGACATGCAAATTTTATCCCCTTTAGGCCCTTTCTCCTTGGACATTCCTAAAAAATGCAATGCATCTTGGGAGCCAACATTCATGGTCTTTCTCCTCATCTCTTCTAAACTAAGTATAGGAATAATATTGTCCATCTTTGGTTCTATACCACCACTATCTACGACAATGATTAGATTTTCCGAAGAATCAATCACAGAGCAAAGAATCAAAATACAATTATCATCATCCTCAATATTAACTTCTATTGATGCAAGTTGACCTATAATCGTATTAAAATAACTCAAATATTCAATGATAGAATCACTATCCCTTATTTTCAAAGAATACAAATATCTTTTGAGATATAAATTGTTAGAAAAACTCTCAATTTGATAGATTTCACATATTCCTCTTCATAGCTTGTATGTGGTGTCTTTTATAGAGGCATTCAGGAGGATAGAGTTTTTGAGAGACAACCAAATAGTTCCCATTACCTTGGTGTCTATCTTCTTCCAAGAATCATCCAACAAAGTAGAGTCCTCTAGTTTTTGTTCTTCTAAAATAGGCAACCATTGATCTCTCTCTTCAAGGATATCTTCCACTTCCAAATTCCACATCTCATAACCAGTGTCATTCAAATTTTCAATATCTTGACAAGATGTAGAGGCCATGATATACAATCTTTCACAAATTTGCAAAAACCCACAAAGCAAAAATCCTTCAACACTTAAAATAAAGGCATCCCTCTCTCAACAAAATCATTAAATTTGATACCAAATATTATAAACACAAGGAAAATAAATCTTTCAATATGAACTTAAACCAAATGTAATTACACATTTGAATCCAAAGATTAACCCCTAATGTATATGATTGCAAAATCAAGAATAGAAAAATAAAACTATAACAGAATAAACACTAGATTTATGTGGAGAAACTTGTAAGGAAAAAAAATCCATGACAAAAAGAGAGGCAAGTATATAACTAATCCAATGATACATTACAACAACAATACACTTATTTGAATCAATTAGTAGAAACTGACAACACCTTGTCACCTGCACACCTAGACAAAACTTGATGGAAAACATAAGCTCAAGGCTATTATTTATAAAAACTCTTGGGAATGAAAACCACTATGGTATCATAAAACAACATGCAACAAAGCACCTAGAAAATCCCATTCGAACCTCTTGAAATGGCCACTTATAATAGCTTCTTATACTTGTCATAAGGCATCTAACCAATTCAGGTGTCTATAAACTAAGATATAAATTTTCTATCATAATTGTTTTTATAGGGACTCGTGATGACTATCATAGCTATCATACATGCTCTTACAACCCCTTACAAGTGTCTAGGATACTCAAAATAGGAGATTCCAAAGGGGATGCCTAGCTATTTTATTGTTTTCCTAGAATACAAACAGATACAGTAACTTTGCCTTTACATGAATTCTTTCACAACCGTTGGTTAAATAGTTTCACCTCTTATGGGTAAATTACAAATAACATTAAGGGAAAAAATAATTAAATTACTTCTAAGGTTGATGGAACCTAAATCCTAACACTTTGATGAGGCAGATGTAGTGATATGATGACCATGGTTGGGATACAAGTAGTGGGTGGAGGATGCATTTTTCTTAGATTTTTTGTAGACATTGTGTTACATTATTAGTTGACATAATTACTTAATGGAGTGTTATAGGCTTGACCATGCATAAGGGAAATTTGGTTTATAATAAGATATTCTGAAAGATGAGCCTCACTTGTTTGCATGAGTGGCCCAAGAGGAGGGTAGATTAGGTCTAAGGATATACTTGTAACTACCAAGGCTAGGCTAGAGGCACACCACATGCATCTAATGGGATGCCAAAGAGAAGTGGTAGAATTTGGATGAAACCTATATAGGAGATGGTTCCTTGATAGATGTTGGTGCAAGAGAGGATTACAATAGTATATTTAGAGGTATAGAGGAGACACTAATGGTAGCATGGGATGGTTGAAGTACCTAGGGCATAACCAATGGCAAGAGAGGAAGGAGAGAGATAGAAGAGATAGGAGCAATAAAAGGGGGGAGGACAAGGTAAGGCCATAGAAATAGATGTCTACAAGACATAAGATAGGATGGATAGGTGGGGTCACTACCATGATAGAGATAAGAAGAACTATGGGATGTAGACAAGTTAGACTAGAAATAAATTTGTTAGAGAAGATGCTCTATATGTAGAGTAAAAGCGAATGGTGCCAAAAGGGACTAGTTGATAGTAAAGATAGATAGATTGTATTAAGGTTATGATGCCATTCTATAGTTATGTAGCCTCCTAAAATTGCACCCCTTGCAATTTTTTATCACATTTGGGTCTTCACCTTAGTGTTTGCACCCCTTGGCCTGATTGAAGACCTGATTATGCTCTTGCACATCACAAATGCCAAAAATTTTAAACTTGCACTCAGCCTACACCTTGATCTTGTCCCCAAATAGGGTAGGACCAGGGTGTGGAGCCATGGTCCTCCCTAAATGGGACCTAATTTAAACCCTTTTTCCCATCTCAAATTTGAGCAGGATTTCTCTCTTCATGTCGGACTATGTCAAAAAATTAGCTAATTAATCCAACAAGCAGGTATATAAAGAGGATTTCCCCTCTCATTTGAGAATCCACAAGCTTCAATTACATTCATGAGAAAGCATTGAGCACACAAGATATCAAGCATTCAATCATTGAAGAGAAATTAAGCATTTTTAGTCTTTCTTCAAGCCTTGGAGTAGCAATAAAGTCAAGGATCAAGCATTGAAGTGGAGATCTACATTTTATTTCATGAAACCTTAATTCCATGTGGAGGCAAGAAAACTTCACAAGGAGGTATAATCATTTAAATTTTAGTCATAATTCAACATCTTCCTCAAAAGGAGAACATTTCCTTTCAGTCATTTCATTTACATTTATCTCAATTTCATGGTTAATTCCAAAACTGAGGTTTGACCGAAGGCAAGCCCCTATTCCCAACCTATTTCCCTTTCTTTCTGTGAGTAGGAAATAGGTGTGCAGTTGTACTTTTGGAAATAAGCTTCAGACGCAGAGACAAAACAACCATTTTCGACGCGCAAAAAATTCGGAGGACCAAGAGGCAGTGCCACAATCATGTTGGCTTGATGATGATGATAGAGTTGTAATAGGTTATATGATGACTTTATTTATGTTTTCATTGATGGAAACCATGTTTTGTTAGTCATATAGGTCATCTAGACCAACTGGTATAGCCTAACCGATAGTGGAATCAGTTAGACAACAAAACTGTTAAGTTGTTGTCAACCGGTAAACAGGAACAGGGCGATGATCAAGCAACCAGTATGAACAATTGGAGAAGAGTTAGATGTTGTGGTTTTACAGGAGTGTTGGAGATAGGAACATACACCTATGTTCCAAACCACATCAACAAATTCAGTGTATTGAGTATGTTATGATGGATTTGTCAATCACATTCAAGAAGAACAAAGAACCGGTATAGTAGAGTTAGTTTGATCAGTAACTGGTAGACATTGTTATGTTTTTAAGTTATGAATTGTTTGGCCGACATGAGAAAAGTGTAATGAGAAAGAAAATGTAAAAAAGGACTAGATTTAATGAACCTAGGGAATTGTTCCAAGGTTCTTAGCCGACTTAACAGAATTTTTATAAGGAGATGTAAATGTATGATTTCATGGATCAAGAGTGAGAATTTGATCATGCAGTGGAAGAAGAAGTTAGGGTTTGATGTTTAGTCAGTGATAGAAGATGAGAAGAAGTGGATCTAATCAGGCATAGAGGTGCTAACTTTAGATCAGTTGAACTTGTTGTCTTCCTAACAGTTGCAACAAGAAAATCCTCTAACAAGGTCACTCCTAACAGGGTGCGGTAGGATCCTAATAGGTCTGAAGGTGAAATCCTCTAACAAGGTGACACATTAGCTTGTGTTTGTAAATCCTAGTAATGTGGGTAGTTCCTAATAAATTTGGGCCCTAACATGCCTTATTTTATAGCTCTTAATTGGGCTATAACACTCTTAATCGGGTGTACCCCTAACAGGGTCTTGTATGACCTTAACCGGTCATATCTCTATACTGTAGTTAGAATATCTTTGTGGGTACTAATTCCCATCGTGGTTTTTCCCATTTGGGTTTCCACGTGAAAAATCATCGTTTTATGGTTTTCATGCTTTGTTGGATGTTTGCTTATGTGGTTATATTTCTTGCATGCTTATCGATTTTCAGATTGGTGAATGTAGTTATCAGATTTATTAAGTTTTTTCTTGTAGTGATTCACCGCCCCCCTCTCGGTGCCTTAAAAGTTTATCAATTGGTATTAGAGCCTAATTCCCTTAAGGATAACATGGGGGAAGCTTCAATGAGTTATAGGGAGCTTTGACATAGGCTTGCAGAATCTAAAGAAGCCCTTGGTGAACTAAAGGTCAAGTACAAAGCTTCATTGGCTAAGAGACGAGAGTTGGCTAAGCAGTTGTTGGAACTTAGTGAAAATAGTTCATTTGAGGAAGCAAACATTGATGCCTTGTCTAATGAGGTGGAAAAGTTGAATGATGAAAAGAAAAATATGAGGAGAGATTTGAAAGCCCTTACTATCAAGATGAGCCAAGAGTTGGAAGCCAAGAGGACAGATGAAGACAAAATAAGAGAGAAGGTGCTTGAGATCTTTAAGCTGAACCAAGAGATTAGTACCTTGCATGCACATCTTCATGAGGAAAAAAAAAGAAAAAGAGGAAATACAAGATGATCTATAAATGGATATGTCTCTTAGAGAAAGTATCACAAAGAAGAATGAGGAGCTTACCAAGGAGTTGGTTGATGCAAATGAGTTAATAGCTAAATTCAACAACAGCACTGCTATGCTTGATGAGTAGATTAAAAAACAAAGGCAGAAAGGAGATACACATGGCTTGGGATACACAACCTTTGAACAAGGAGAGCCATCTAGTACCAAGGACACCATGCATGAAGCCAAATCTCCACCAAAGACCAAGAAGAACACTGGTAAGAGAATCTACAAACTAGTATATTTTAACTGTCATAAGGTAGGTCATACTACAAATGTTTGTAGAAGTAGATCCAGTACTTTTGATGGATATAGACCTAATGCAAATGAAGGATATAGGCCTAGTACTTTTGCTAGATATTGCTTCAATTGCAAGAAGTATGGGCATAGAGTTTCTGAGTGCAGGTCAAGAGTGAACAATCAGAGATCTTACATGAATCAGAGGTCATGGTGAATGGAAGAGATATTACAATGACCGGAGAAACTGTACATGGCAAAGACCTTATGTGAATCAGTCTAGTCCATATGAAATGGAGAATAGATGGAATGTGACATGTTCAATCTATCACAACTATGGTCATGTGGCTATGAATTGTTGGAGAATAAATAATAGATACAATGTTGGACCCTGAAGAGCATTTGGAATGGCATGTTTCCACTGTCACAAATTAGGACACATTGCAAGGTTTTATAAGGCTAGAATGAACCAACTAGTTAATCAATTTATTGACCGGAAAGGAAAGAAGAAGGTAGATGTGGAAGAAATTGAAAGTGAGATGAATAAGATATGGAGGAAGAAAAGTGAGGAGAAACCATCAGAGGACTCCAATTCTTCACCTAGTGTGGAGAATCCCTCACCAGAAAACTAAGCTATGTATGAAGCTTAGGGGGAGCATATTGTCACATCCATTTTCGAATCCCCTAAATGGTGTGCAGTAAGTCAAATCTGCATGTTTTGATGCAATATGATGTTATGAAGTGATTTCTAAACTGATTACATCTCAAACCTATAAATTGGATGTAATATGATAACCGGTAACAAGTTCTAGGGTTGAACGATGATTAGGGTATGTTCAACCGATTTAGAATTAAATGCAGTTGGTAAAAGGGAAATAAAAGGTGTTTTACAAGTCTCATTTTTCACTTAAAATTTTTGACAGTACATTTGGAAAGCGACAAAAACATAGAAGAGCATTTGATTGCTACTTTGGCAAAGTTGATAGTGGATTGTGAAGATTTGTGGAAAAGTGAATCAGTGGAAGAGCATTCAGACTGGAAACCTTGGTTGCAAAGAAGTTGAAAGGTATTTCTCTGTGTTTCTATTTGAATTTTCACAATGGATACACCACATATTATTGATATTACCAAAAGGCCTCAAGTGGACTTTAAGAGACATCCTCATAAGTCGATGGAGACAGATCCAACTAGAGCCCTATCTAGCGTACCCTATGGAGTTTTACATGTTGTAGACATTAGATCATACATCCATTACAAACTGCAGGATTTGGGCACATTTTCCATCTTTGATTAATACTTAGTACTGTGTGATAAACATGGATTGATGAAGGATGATTTCAGAAGGGTAACCGATAAGGGTTTTCACCATGCTGTAAACTTTATAGATGATTTTGAAGAAGAGCATGTGAGATATGTTCTGAGTAGGAATCATGATTAGTTTATGTGGTTGGATAGACCACACAAGATCACAAAAGAGGATATCCATGCTCTCACCGGATTATGGGCCACCAGTGAAGTTCATGTTTTGAGATCAATCTTGAAGGATGAGATTATCTGACTGACAAAGTTGAAGTGGGATGGTCCTACCATGACAGTAAATGATATTGAAGATCCAAAGGTGAAGTTTGCATCCATGGTCATCGGCTACATAGTATACCATTCGAGCCAAATGAATGGCATTCTCAGAGCTTCCATTCATAGCTTACCAAATGTTGAAAGAGAATGTTTATTATGACCTAGCAGAGGCCTTGAGAGCCCAATTAATGTTGAGTCTTGAATCAATCAAGAAGGACAAGTGACAAAAGTTCAAATTTGGTCAGTTGATTATTGGATTGTTTTTCTATTTTCAAAATTTCTTTCCTGGTATAGGTGATATTCAATGGTATGTGGATACATGGACAATGTTACAAATTAAGAACAACATTAAGATGCTTAGTAATGAACTTACAAAGACAATCTGGGGATACTTCAAGGATTTCTAGAAGAGGATGCATGTCAGAGAAAGGATACCGGACCATGTAGTAAAAAGGTATGAAGACTCTATTTGTTTTATAATTGATATTGATACTTGTTAGATGGAGGCTGTAGATACAAGAACTTCATGGGTCATGCCTATGGGGTATGAGGTAGAAGCAAATATATTGACTATTTATGTTGGTCACCTTCTATCTAAACTAGTAGATCTTAATGTACCTAGGTTTGGTACATTTAAGGAGAAATCAATATAGGTACATGTTGAATTGGCCACACGGTAATAGCCAAAAAGGTCAGGAAAGAAGTTGAAGAATTTTTTGTTGCACAAGACTTCACAAAGGAGATGATTGAGGAAGCAAGAACTAGATTTGAAGCAAGGAATTCAGGAAACTCTAATGTCTACACCGGTAGACAAACTAGGATTGCAAATGTCAAGAAGGAGAAGCCCCCTCCTCCTCCAAAGATACAAATCAGGAGAAAAGCAAAGGAAGATAAGCCCCAAGCACCTAAAGCTACAAGAAAAAGAAAGAAAGAACAGGCACAAAGAGTTTTCAAGGATATAGCAGAGGAAGAGGCAAAGGAAGAGGCAAAGGAAACTGAATGAGAAGGCGGTAAGAAAGAATTGAGAGCAAGTGGCAAGAAGTCTAAAGTGGTTGGTTCACCCACTACCAAATCAGTTAAGCCACAGGTAACTAAACTTACTTTTGTTGAGAACTTGTTGATGAGAAGTATGGTATATTGATTGGTGTACATAAGCACTATAACAATTATGGTGAGGAAGAGCAGAAAAAAATTAAGGATTCAGTTGTTTGGTTTATGAGACAATATAGAAAAGCATTGATTGAATTACAAGGACATATACCTGATTATTTGTATAGAAAATTGGAAGCTAGATGGCATACTGCAAATGGGCAGGATAAAGAAATAATAGAGTATTAACTTATGAATTTACAACCGGAGACATCCAAGGAGAAAGTGCAGGAAATTATTTCAGAATCAAAACCATTATTCCGTACCAAAAGGAGATTAACAAGATTTCTTGTTGGTGAGTCCCAGTCTGTGCAAGCTGAGACTGAGAAAATTTTGAAAAATTTCTTAAGACTTGAAAAAGAGGAACCGAAGGAGATTGATTCTTCTGAGGAAGAACATCTCTCTGAAGCATCGGTAATTGAAGGTGAACTACTAGATGTGTTTGAGATTGATCAGATGGAGATAGAACCGGAAGATGGTACTACATCTATTCCTACTGTCATAGTAGAACAACCAGTGATACCGGAAGACATTCCAACCGGTAAAGATGAAGAGGAGATAGATACTAAAGTGAATGCACAAATTGATGATGTGCAAAACATGGAGCCATCAGAAAAAGATGAAGAAATGCAAAAAGACACATAGGAGAGTGTACAAATAGATGTTGAGAAAACAACAAAGTCACTAGTGAAGGCAGAAGAGAAGCAAAAAGAAGAAAAACAAGAGAAGATAGTGACCCCCCGGTTATTTAATTCAAATAAGATCATTATTGATGATGAAGAAGATGATACAATGGTCATCCAAGGGCCAATAAATATGGATATGTTGAGTCCAACAGAGCTGATGGAGATTGCATCTGCAATGCAATCCAAGGCCAAGAAGAAGATGATAAGAGCTCAGAAGAGAGAATCTCAAACCATACAGACTGCAATTGACATATTTTCTAGTCTTTTACTACAGACTGATACTGATAGTCTCACAAATCCCATTGAAAAATTGGACCACTTGGTCACAACAGTAGGGGAGCAAATGAAGAGTCTTGGAGAGATGACTCTACATAATGTAGAGAAAGAATATGAAAAGAAAAGAATTGAGATGTTAATCAAGACAATTGACAATGACAGAGAAGGTCTAACTATGAATATGGACCAAATCAAAGAAGCATTGAAGAATGGAGGTAAAATTCTTTCTTCTATCTGCAACTTTTCATTGTTCTTTGATGAAGAGAAAGGAATGTCAACAGGAGCTAAGGATTTTGAGTGAATCATTTGACCCTTTAAATGATTCGGCAATAATTTTTGGTAGATTTGTCACAATAATATAGCATAAGCTTAAGGGATATGAGGCACAATAGAGTAGGAGGACTACATCTTTGCAGGAGTTACAAACTCATCTAGTCCCTAAATTACAAATATTGTAGAGAGGATACAAAGAGAAAGAGGAAATTTTGACTACACCTGAAATGAGTACACTTGATGCTATGGAGGAGCTTGCATACGAGATCTGAACACACATTAAGATTACATCTACTCTTTTAGAGACATGGGAGAATGATTTGAAAGTCTTGAAGACTAATTTTGCTGATGCTTTTCTCATAATGTAATTGTAAACTTTTGAACTCTTATATATTTGGTAATGCAAATTTTGGTGTGTTGTAATGTATTCACTTACCTTTGTCATTGTTGTCAAAGGGGGAGTGGTATAAGTTTAGTCAAAACTTTGTAATAGCATGTAATTTCTAAGGGGGATTTTTGTATTTGAGTTGAATCTTGATTGTTGTAATGTGACACTTCGACAAAAAATTTCCTAAGTGTTGCCATCAATGCCAATGGGGGAGATTGTTCACTTGGTGATGATGATAGAGTTGTAATAGGTTGTATGATGAATTTATTTGTGTTTTCCTTGATAACAACCATGTTTTGTTAGTCATCTAGGTCATCTAGACCAACCGGTATTGGAATCAGTTAGACAACAAACTGCTAAATTGTTGTTAATTGGTAAACAGGAACAAAGCAATGATCAAACAATCGGTACGGACAATTGGAGAAGGGTTAGATGTTGCAGTTTTATAGGAGTGTTGGAGACAAGAACATGCACCTATGTTCCAAACCGTATCAGCAAATTCAGTGTATTGAGTGAGTTATGATGAATTTTCCAGTCACAGTCAGGAAAAATAGAGAACCGGTATAGCAGAGTTAGTTTGATCGATAACCGGTAGACTTATTCTTATGTTTTTTAAGTTAGAATTGTTTGGATGACATGAGAAAAGTGTAATGAGTGGGAAAATGTAAAAGGTGACTAGATTCAATGAACCTAGGAAATTATTCCAAGGTTCTTAGTCAACTTAACAAAGTTTTTATAAGGAGATGTAAATTGTATGATTTCATGGATCAAGAGTGAGAATTTGATCATGCGGTGGAAGAAGAAGTTAGGGTTTGATGTTTAGTCAGTGATAGAAGATGAGAAGAAGTAGATATAATCAGACACAGAGCTGCTAACTTCAAATCAATTGAACTTGTTGTCTTCCTAACAATTGCAGCAAGAAAATCCTCTAACAAGGTCACTCCTAACAGGGTGCGATAGGATCCTAACAGGTCTGAAGGTGAAATCCTCTAACAAGGTGACACATTAGCTTGTGTTTGTAAATCCCAGTAACATGGGTAGCTCCTAATAGGGTTGGGTCCTAATAGACCTTATTGTATAGCTCTTAACTGGGTTAAAACACTCCTAACCGGTTGTACCCCTAACAAGGTGTTGTATGACCTTAACCGGTTAGATCTCTATACTGTAGTTAGAAGATCTTTTTGGGTACTAATTCCCACCATATTTTTCCCATTTTGGTTTCCACATGAAAAATCATTGTGTTATGATTTGCATTCTTTGTTGGATGTTTGCTTGTGTGATTATATTTCTTGCATGCTTATTGATTTTTAGATTGGTGAAAGTAGTTATCAAATTTATTAAGTTTTTGCTTGCACTAATTCGCCCCCCCCCCCCCCTCTCAATGTCTTATAAGTTAATCAAGTACCTGTATTTTTAGGGCATTTTCGTAGGGCATTTCTGAATCAGCTCATATTTCTCAGATCTAGGTGCACGACTGAATCCCGCATTTGTAGCTTAGTATTTTCTTAGTTTTGTCTTCAATTTCAGCACTTAACCCTAAATCAACATTCCAACTTACAAAAGAGGTAAAAACACATAATAATCAATCAATCCACTTCGCATTCAGTCCTTATCTAATTTGTGAATGAATCTAGTGGATTCATCCCCTCTTTTGAATGTAAAGGCCATCTCCCCATCAAGCGAAAATTGATTTGGTGATTTCTCCTTCTATGTTGTAAATTGCCAAATCAAATTTTCCCCTTTACATTTTGGTGAACCGGACGTGAACACCTTTAATTCTAATTTTTATTTTCAGATTTGAGTGTGTATGCAATTTACAATTCAAATTTTCATTTACAAGTTTGATTTCCTTCCAAATTTTAAAATATTAGAGGTTAATTTCACTAAAAACCCTAATTTTTTATTTTTCAAAATTAAGCTTATGAATTGCATAATTTGGGTTACTTATTTCAGATCTGAATATTCTCCAGTTTTACAATTTAAATTTTCATCTACATGTTCAAATTTCAATCAAATTTTTAAAATTAAGTGGTTGATTTCAAAAACCTTAATATTTAATTTAAAAATTGAGGTTGTGGGTTGTTTAAATTTTGAATTTCCCTCTTCACGTTTGGTTGTTAATTTTAATACAAATTCAAAATTACAATCTTGGAACATATTTAAATTTAAAATTAAGAGGTCAATGCAACAAACCCTAATTTTTAAATTTAAATTAATCTTTTGCATTCTCCAATTTTTCAATTTCTCTTTAAGCATTTACTTAATTAGTTTAATTAAATTTGAAGTCTTTTATCCCCCTCCATATCATAAAAATGGGCCCTTAACCCTAAGTGTGCCCCTTTTTATTTTATTCTTTCAATTAATCATTTCATCAAACGCCCTGATTATGTCCTATTTTGACCTTCAAGGCCTGATTTTGCACATCTAGACATCTTGGATTTCCACATCCTTCTAGAATTCGCTCCAAAATCACAATATCTTACTTCCCTGAAAATTTGGCAAAAATTTGGTCGGACCAAGAGGTAGCTTCTTGGTCCTGACTTTTTCTCCCTGAATTTTGAGAGCTTGTTTTGGTAGTATTTTATTGTTTAAATCCAGATATTTGTGAAATTATATTGATTCTAGGTCAATCTAAGGTAAGGTCAAAAAAAAAGTTGGGTTTCAACATCTTATTTTCCAATTTAAATTTTAAAATTAAGAAGTTATTTTCAACCCTAATTTAAAACTTAAATTTCTATCTCCTAGTGGGTACTTTTAATTTTAAATTAAGAGGTTATTTTTAAAAAAACCCTAATTTTAAATTTGAATTTCCTAAGAGGTTGCATTATTTCTCTTTGTGTTTTCAATCAATTTGTTCATTTAATTCAGTAATCATTTTTCCTAGGTCAGTCTAAGGTTGAAAAAAAAGTTGGGGTTTCAACATCTTAATTTCCAATTTAAATTTTAAAATTAAGAAGTTATTTTCAAACCTAATTTTAAACTTAAATTTCTATCTCCTAGTGGGTAATTTTAATTTTAAATTAAGAGGTTATTTTTAAAAATCCCTAATTTTAAATTTGAATTTCCTAAGAGGTTGCATTATTTCTCTTTGTGCTTTCAATCAATTTGTTCATTTAATTGAGTCATCATTTTTCCTAGATTTTTATATTATTCAATTATTTTGCAACTTGGATTCCAAATTTCAAATTTCAAATTTTCAATTTCCCTCCCTTAGTGCAGGAATTTTACCACTATCAGTCCAACCTATAGTATCCCTGTGAGAAGAATTTGTATAATTAAGGCTTCCTAAGGTTTAATTACCAAGGAGATGGAGCCTAATTTGAATAACTTTTTCCATGAGGATATTAGTGGTTCTTCCAATCCTACAAATGTCCTTGTCTATCCTCATTCTGTAGATAATTCTCATGATGTGGATGAATCACTAAATAGGGTTTTCGTTGACCAATTGGAGAAGATTAAAAATCAATTTGAAAATATTCAACAATGGATGAGTCAACAATACCTGGAAAGTGAGGCTCTCCCATTGATTGAAGGATTAAAAAGAATGGCTCCAAGTGATAAACTTGGTGTTGATATCTTGCATGGTATTGCTCATGTTGTTGATTCTAATATTATGCCCATGAAGAGTTGTGTTGAAGCCTTAGGTTATACACAACCTCCTAGTCAAGTTAATCACTTCATTTCTTTGACTAATCCTATGGCTAGTGTTCCCACATTTACATCAAACATCATGGCTACCTCTACACAAAATGTTATACCTATGAATGTTAGTCAAGGGGGCAACTCCTCTTCTTTCATTCTTCCTACCATGAGTCTTCCATTTGTTATCCAATCTTCTCCTATACCTGCAATTGTTAGTCAAGGGGGAAACTCCTCTTCTTTCACTCCTCCTGCCATGAGTCTTCCATGTGTTACCCAATCCTCTCCCATACCTACCTATCATAATGTTCCACCTCCTTATTCTCAACCCCCGCCCTCCTATAACAATATTCCTCCTTATTCTCAACCTCTTCCTTCATTCAACAATGTTACCCCTCCTTCTCAATCCAACATGTCTAATTTCAATCCTTCTACCGAAGCTACCATCAATAGTCTAGCCCAAACAATGTCTTCCTTACAACAAAAAATAGCTTCTTTGAATCAATCTAAGTATAATGTGCCTATATTTGATGTAGTGATCCCATTGTCCAATGACATTGTCCAAGTTGTTCCTCCTAAACATGTGGAAGTCTCTCAATTGGATCTTTATAATGGAAAAGGTGATCCCTTGACTCATGTTAAAACATTTTAAACTTTCTGTAGTGACTTTGTTCATGACCAAAGATTGTTGGCTAAATTGTTTACTAGAACATTAAGGGATAAAGATTTACAATGGTATTGTTCTTTGCCTCTTTACTCTATTACTTCTTTTCAACAATTGGCTAATGCTTTTATTCAACAATTTCACAATAATATTGGTCCTAAAATAACATTGATTGATTTGATGCATTGTAAGCAAGGTGTGAAAGAAAAAGTGACTAATTTTATTGGTAGATATAAGCATTTGTTTTCTCAAATTTCTTTTCCTCTGCTTGATCAAGATATTCAAAATATTTTTATTGCTAATTTACAAAAAGATATTAAGGATAAACTTCTCTTTTCTGAGTTTACTTCCTTTATGAAGTTGTGTGCAGTACTTCACAAATATCATCTTACCGTGAGTCAATTGGAACAATCATCCTCTTCAATGGCTCTCAGTGATAAGGGTGAAAGTTCTCAACAAACTTTTGTGAAGTTCAAACCAAATAAGGGATTCATCACATTCAATGACAACAACACTTAAGTAACAGTTGCAACAGGTGTGTCTCCTTTATCCAAATACTTTAGAAAAGAATTCACTCCTCTTAATTAATCTTTGCATAGTATTATGTCTAAACTGTTACAAAGGAATGTGTTGAAACTTCCACCTATCAAACCAATTGATAGAACTAAGCCTTTGACAACATCTTATGATGCCAAAGTGTTTTTCCAATACCATCGTCAACCCGGTCATGACACTGAAAAGTGTTATTCTTTGAGAAGTAAGATTCAAGACTTGATTGATAACAATACCTTATCTTTGGTTGGTGTGAATGATAAAGGAAACAAATCTATAGCTCCTCCTAATCAAAACCTTCAAATTTTCACTGATCAGTTGCTGCATTAGAAATGATCTATCAGCCATGTCGGAAAATCTCTCAAACAAGCGGTCACCCAGCTAGTCTGAATTGGTTATAGAGTTTGGACCAAGAGATATATACCAATCTAAAACTATTCCTTTGAATGAAGCTACAAGAAATCTCAGAGCTACATTTTACTATGTAATGTTATGGACGGTGCAAACATCAACCACATCTTGTAGTTGTTCCCCCGACATCTTGAAACATTCTTCGGTGAATTTAGGGATAACTTTTAGTACGAAGGTAGGAATTGGCCCCCATACTGTAGGTGAAATGGGAGGAATGAGAGGGCTACCACTATTCCAAGTCACAAAATTTCTAGGAGGAACTTGAGCCATTACTACGGGAATAGGTACCACAGGGATAACAGGTGGATTCTGAGAAGAAGTAGTTGTGGGAGAATGGACGCTTACCAAGGGTGGTAGAAGCAAACTAGGATTTAAAGTTGTTTGAATCCTAGTAACAAGTCTATGGAATCATAAACTTGCTTAGGCTTGTTCAAAATTAGGTCCCACCAGGCGTGCCAGAAAAAGAACTGTTGACTCCTAATTTTACATTAAACGCTAACAACCTTATGGGAAATTCAGTGATGGGGGATCTTTTGTGCAAGATTCACTGAATAACCTTCGGGTTTGAGAAGTTGACTCTTCATGCAATTTGGGGAGACAAGGGGAAGAGGAAAAATTAAAATCTACACTATCTAGGCGATACACCAGAATATTTTTAGGACACTAGCAGCATATAAAACCCAGAGATACATGTAGTTTTAAAGCCCATTCAACAATCTGCATGCTTAGCATCATTAGAGAAGACAATTAAACTAAACTTCATTCAACATAATATGACATTCACCATTCATCCAACAAATAACAAGTCCTAAAATATAATTTAATTTGTAGTCTCTCACAACATATATCATAGAAGTTACTGAATCTGAACACAACACATAAGTCAATTTACTAAGCTTCAAATAAAACAACACAATCGGATATGTCTATCATTCACCTAATTTAATTAATATAAAGGCTTTTCAATGAGCCAAAGTCTAATCAATTCTCATGAAAGTTTGAACCTCTCAAAAAGCAGAAAAGAAGGCCTATATAGAGCCCTCGATCGTCAACAAACAACACAAAAGCATCAAAAAAATCCTAGCAACCACTTCTGATCAGGAATCTCCCAATGTGGCACTCCCTAAGATGCTACCCAGTGAAAAAGGGCCTTTATGTTGTTACTCCAACCGCATCATGGTGACCCCTGCACCTTCTAAACAAGAAAATTATGGTGCCAGCAACATTCTGGTTCATGAACCATCAAAGAAGACATGCGGCGACTCAGGGGAGACCGGAAGTCGAATGCAAAAAAGAGAACCGGAACATGCAACGCGGGGGCACCAAGTGTCGTTGCTAGCACATAGAAGATGGTGGGGTCGGGAAACATATGAGAAAGAAAAGACCTGCACCACGCGGCAACTCTGTATCCTCTCAACACTGGGCAAGAAGAGTGAGCCGCTTAGAGAAATGTCGAGACACCACTTGGTACACGTGTGAACGATTGAGAGAGCAAGCCAAAAATTAAAGGAAGGGGTCGAAACTTTACCAAAATGCCCCACACTATCCACTCTAAAAGAATATTAACATTTTTTGTTGACTAAATGGTGAATTCTTCCTGTAGAATGTTAGGACCCAAAATTGTTGGTTCAGAGACCAAACTTCATACTTGAACAAGGAAAAATAGATCAAAGACCTACTGCAATGAAAACCAATCATCTTTCAAGGGTAACACCTAAGCTTCTAGATTCTGGCAATTCTGGTCCAAACAAATTGCTTCATCAAATGGCAAGCTCGTTGGTTCATCATGGACCATCTTCAAGAGTGCGTAGAGTTGGACGAAGGGGTGAAAGAGACACTCAAATTCCTCCACCGAAATAGGACTACTAAGGCATTGTAGGAAAGTTTGATCTTGCTGCAATTGCTCAATTTGATTCATAACTTTCTCAATCCCTTGCACAGAGCCATCTGCGGGAAAAGGTGAAGGCGGACCTAGGAACACAAACTTCTCTATGCGTCGCTTGATGTCTGGAACTTAAATCCTCAAGGACTCAAGTGTTGTTGATGCTTGCATGGTTGCCCTATCTTGGTTAATGAAAATGTTGGCCTTCTTGATCAATTATTTGCGCTCTGCAACCCCTTTTGCTTTTAATTCCTCATCTGAAGTAGCATACAACAATTGAATCAAAATCTGGGCCATAGGGAGCTTAAGACCAATGAAAAGTGAAATGTTGTCAATAAGAGCACCCGCTCCGGCATAGAGAAATTGTGCCTCACCTAAGAACCTCAGCATAGACTGCAGCAAAGGGCAATACTGCTTAATCTTCTCCCAATGAGAAACATATAATTTTTCCATGACTGAGGATAGATCTTGAGGAACTTCCAGAGGGGGGGGAAGATGAGATAAGCACATGATTTCATCATCCTTTTCTCTTATCTCATTTTGGAGATTTTTGCATCCCTCTTGCTCATGGGACACTTGATGTTCCAAAGTGAGGATCTTAGTACCTCCATCTTGAAAAGCCTCTTAAAGCTGCGTTGTGCGATCTTGCTCTTCCTATAGTAATCTATTTATATCATGGAATTTCTTCTTAGTCTGTTCCAGGTTACTCTGCATCTCGTGCATTTTTGTTTCAAACTTTTCTCTCTCCTTAGAAAGCGTGACATGTGCTTCGCTCAGCTGTCGAGTGTATTCTTCTTTCAAGCGGACTTCCTCTCATAGCTAAGTATGAATCTGGGTAGCATCTCTAGAAGCTGCTTTCAGTTGTTGTATCTCTTGCCCCCTCTCTTACAATTCTTTCAGTGCCACATTCTTCATCTCTTATTTCCCTTTCAATTGAGAACTCACATTGTTCAGGGCAGATTGCAACTTCCCTTTTTCAAAATTGGCTTGAGTTAACAAGCCCTACAAGCAGTTTATCTTAGCACTTCTAGCTTTGTCCTCCTTCCTCTGAGTATCCAAATATTCTCTGAGGTGGATGAGCTTTGCTTGCATCTTGTCCAGGAGATGACTCTTCTTGATGAAATCTGAAGACACCAACTTCGAAGTTTCTTCCATCATTTCTACTTTATCCATAGTCATGGCATTTGAGAGATTAACCGTGACAGCATGTAGAGTGTAATCATTGGGCCTCATTTGGGCCTTCGGCTTGTTGACCTTTGGGAACATGGTTGCAAAGAGGAGGTTATTATTTTCCTCACTAAAATGTGTCTACACATGTGGTTGGGTAGGCTTAGCACCATCTTTCTCCTTTCTCTTGTGTACCTAGCTAACTTGCGCGAATTTGGAATAGGTAACTTGCTGATAAAAAGTATCTGGGACTGAAATGGCTTGTCCTACAAACATTGCACCAGGAGGGATGGTGAAAGTGGTTTGAATGGGTTGTGCTAACATGGTTGGGGAGAACAACGGTACAAAGGGAGAGGCTCCTGAAAGAGAAGGATCACCGGATGTTGTACTGACATTTGGGGGAGGAGTAGACTCTCCAAAACCAAGCCTATGTGAAACGACAGCTGTAGCAGAAATCTACAGGAAAAATGTATTAGGAAATATGACATCAGAGGCAAGGAGTGAAGAAATGACCTGCGATGATGCAACTTGAGGCTCAGCCAACATTCTGGCGGGGGCTAATGTAAGAGCAGTAGGGACATAAGCAGACATCGATGCAACTTGGGGCGTCAAGGAAAGCGTAGATTAAGCAAAGAGGAAGGGAAGAGTAGAGTGTACCTAAACCATAGAAGACATTGGTTGTTGAGGGGCTAGAGGAACCACAGGGACTTGAAAAAATGAACCCTTCTTTATTGAACCCAAATATTGTTTCTTCCTGGAAGGGGAATCAGGTGTCTACTTATCAAATGATCTCTTGGTGAATTGGGAATGGGGCCTCTAAATTGAGCTAATGAGCGAAACTGAAATGTCGGATCTGGTACCTTGCTCTTCTACATTTATAATTTTGTCCTCCTAAGGTCAGACCTCCTCAGAGGAGTCATCACGTGAGGACTTGTCACTTGTCTCTTCTTCTGACTTGTTATGATTACGCCATTCTTCCTCAAAATGTTCATCAAAATGGGGGTTCCCTAGATTAGCCCGAGGTTGATTAGTCTCTTGGTGGTAGATCCAAAAATAATTTCTCTTCTTCTTGGGCCAACAATCATTTTCCATGGATTGCCACATGTTCCAAGGAATAGGCTTAGCCAGATTGTACCTTTGAAAGATATGGTAAAAATCCAACCATGGGGTGCTCAATGACAGGAAAGTCACTAGGAATCACATAAAGTCAGGTCATTCACCAACGGGCAGATACGTCCCTCCCATGAGTTTCGTGGCACGTGTTTAATAGAATTTTTCCTATGTTTACTGGACAGACAGTCGTCTAGATCATAGCTCCATACATCATCCAATACTACCAAGCCTAGTTACACTAGCTTTGAGGTCAGGACCCTCTCAACAATGCTTCTTCGCTCAAGAATAATAGGGCCAATAACTTTGTGGTCCTCAGTAATAAATGTAACATGTTTTCTCGACCCTATAGCCTTTTCAACTTCCACTAGCTATTGTGATATCTCGAGGCCCAGGGCTCTCTCATTAATGTAGGTAGGAAGGCGGAACGGCTCCTTAGAGAATCCATGCACTCGACCAAAAGAGAAATCCTTACCCAAGAACTAGTCGTAGTGGGGGCATTAATTACTCATCTAATTTATTTGGATTTGAGAAAAATGAGCGAGAGGCTCCTTAGGGATGACACCAAAATCAAGAAGGATGGGAGCTAGGAAATAGTTTGAAAACCGATATACATCATAAGTGGCTAATAGTATGGGGGTCCAGGCGGACCTAGGCATTTTGTTTCCCAACTCATCATGAGCCAATGGCATGAATTGACTAAAGAAAATGATATTTTGGTGTACAAACAAATGAACTAGGAATGAGGAAAACCTAAACCATTGTGATTTCTCAAATTCGACCAACTGCTTCACCATTCCTCTGGCTATCGACATAAAGAAGTCAAAATAGAATGGCTCCTTCTGCTTCTGGCATTTGAACAAGAAACCCATCATAGGAGTGGTGATCTCTTGGTCATTGTCATGACCACATAGGAACATAATGTTAGAGGAGATATATTTGAGATCATCGCTCTTTAAATCACAGTAGTGGATAGGGAGCTTTGGAGGATCGACCACCAAACTCCAGTTCAGATTAGCTTCACAAAATGGGATAATATCCCACCTATAATGCCAATAGTCTTCCATAGCATCTTTATCAAACACCTCTGTGTTGACAATTTTGGGGAAACACAGCATGTCCTGAATAACTTCTAGGGTTATGATGACCTGCAAAGAGGAGCCCTATATCGAAAGAGAGTCTAGCATGAATCTTCTTGCGCATGCAACCACAAATTTTGGACAATATGGAATCATAGGGACCATGAACTAAGGAGTGCCGAAATTCAAGAATTTGAACGTTGTAGACTGTGGCTCATTTCTGTGATTTAGCATTCTTTTGAACGCAGCCTCCTTGAGAGCTCTTTGTTGTTTGTGCAGTTCGGGCTCAATGACCTCTTCTAAGGAATCAATCACTGCCATGGAATCACGGGTGACTATCTTTGATTTGGGTTTGGTTCTGAGATATTATGGCTTGGGGGCATAGCGTGGGATGTGTATGAAATTTCCCCGTATATGTCCACCCACATTTCACCTTGGGAAGGATTTGAGGCTATGGTATCCATCTCCATTTTTGCAAGTGATTTTTTTCTGACACTATAACTTTTGGCACTAGGAATGCAAACTGCAAATATGACATGCACTTTTGAAGCTCTCTTCCTTAAATGTATCGCATTCCTATATTTGTGCACGAAAAGAAAGCATTCATGATAGGCATCTACCAACACATATGCCACTTCATTATCCAAGCAACATTAATGCTAAAATAGGAAGAAGCTCCACCACTTGCATTTTTTAAAAGATGTTAGCCTACTACGCCATCATTCTAGTCCACTAGAGATGATTTGCCTATCCAGATGGATCTCCTTATTTAAGAGAAAATACACAGCCAACGACGCTCACACAAGCCCAAATAGACCTGTAGACTAATGGGTTAAGGCACGACGTACTCTAAAATACGCGTGGCATCTAAGTATACTATTTTTCTTTTTGAGGCTCTGGATAGGACATACACAACCTTTAGGCTTGACTCCATTCACTTGTGTGAGTAATGAGAAAGGACATCCACATCGAAGATCGAAGATTGAAGATCAAGGGAGTTGGCTCTTAATTTGATTTTATTACTCAGAGCTAGAAATCAGTTATAAATATGTCTTTTCAGACATTCCTTTATGCAGAAGTTAGCTCAACAATGGATTTTATTGAGTTATGGATACTCCCATCAATCTTACCGGTAGCAAGGCACAAGTCTCTTTTCTTGGCAACATTTCAAACCAAAGGTTGCAAGGAATGACGTGGCAGAAAAATCCATTGATCACTGCTGCAATTAAATCGGTGCTCAAGGAAGATTTTATTGACGACATTGACAGATATCGTGTCAACATCGATATTGTCTCCCGCTTCGTGGCTTCATTACTGGATGCTGGGACAAGCAACTACCTGACAATGAAACTGACCAAGACACTCTTCCCATCAGAGTATCTAGGCAACCTTGAGGATGTCGTGGAATACTTTGTCCCTTTCAGAGGTTTTCCCTTGGCCTCAGACTTGAAGGGTTTCATCACCCTTGGAGAGGAAGTGACTTGGTATCCTCTTATAGGCAGCTTAAAGAGTGTGTCATTGTCCGCTCATTACCTATGCATAGAGTACACTGCGGAGTTCCTCCTCAGAGTCCATCTAATAGTGCCCACTTCAGCCAACACAAAATGGTATACCGAGTTCCATGACTACATCTTCCCATGGATCCTAATGTCGTATATTCTTCTAAACCTGGTGCTTGTGTCGATATCTCAGGAATCCGACAGTGACTTTGGCCATGGGTGAATGGGAGATGATGATGATGATGATGATGATGATGAAGATGATGACTCAAAATTTCTCATGGATGAGGATGAGGATGAGGAAGTCAACTGAAAGACTGCCACCTTGCTACTAAGATATGCAACCCTGCTACTTAAAATCTATAGGTTGCAATCCTTTTTATGCATTGTATAAAGATACTGATATATATAATATAATAGATCTTTTGTTTATTTATGATGTATCTTATGATTTACTTCTTTCGCTTACAATGTGCATGAAGAAAAATAATTAAATAAATAAGGCACACTAAAATACATTATTTACATTGGGGGCACTAAGATTTAATAGAAACGTTTAAGATGACACCCATTAACTAGGATTTTGAGAGATTCCCCTTGCATATTCTCAAGGTTGAATGCATTAAGCCCCTTACAATTCATGATGTGGAAGGGTCCATCCCATAAACCATCAAACTTAGCATGTTGACCTGGCCTGGCTGCCCTCTCATTATATTTTAAAACAAGATTGCTCAATTTGAGCTCCGGGTCAGAACTCTTCTTGTTATCAAACCACCTCTTGATGGTTTATTGGTGGTTCTAAACAGATTTGAATGTTATCAAACCACCTTTGTCAAACCTTACCTCCGGGTCAGAACTCTTCTTGTTATCAAACCACCTCTGTCAAACTTACCTCCATGGGCTCTTTTTTGGCCACCTCAATGAACTTGAGGATCTGCAAAGTGGGGATCTCCAAAGATACAGGGAATAAGGCGTATATGTCATAGACCAGCTTGTATGGAGAATTCTTTAAAATTTTCTTAGGCATGATATGGTCCGCCCATAATGCACTTCTCAAGTGGTGATGCCACTCCCTTTTGTGTTTAGATCTCATTCTTTTAATGAGTCTTATGAGGTTCTTATTGGTAGATTCAGCTAGGCCATTTCCTTGAGGGTAATAATTTGAGGAATTCTTTAGATATATACCCTAGCGGAGAGAAAATTGGGTTACACAAGAGCCCATGAATGTGGATGCATTATCCAATATTATGGTCTTTGCCAAACCATACCAGCATACTAGCTCCTCCAAAAATGCTAGTGTTTATGTTTCTGATGAATTCTGTAGGGGTATAGCCTCAAACCATCTGCTAAAGTAGTCAGTGGCAGTAAGGATCCACTTGTGTCTGGTTGAGCTAGGTAGATTAATCATCCCTATGAAATCCAGACCCCATTAAGCAAAGGGTTCTTCCACCATTATTCATTTGAGTGGCATTGTTGCCTTCTTGCACCTACCACTGTAGTATTAACAATCCTTGCATTCTATTACTAGAGCATGTGTGTCTTTAAAGATCAATGGCTAGAAATACCCAACACGGGTAATCTTGATAATGGTGGTTTGCGCTGAATAATGACCCCCTGAAAGGCCACGACGAAATTCATGTAAGATTTTACAAGCTTGGTCTCGGTCTAGATAGCGGAGTATAATCCCGTCAAAATTCCTTTTAAAAAGCACTCCTTCAACAAGGTGGAAGCCGCTATTCTGCATCTTGTAGAATCTCCTCTTTTCAGGAGAGATGTTAGCTGGGAAGATTCTAGTCTCCATGAAATGTTTTCAGTTCTCGATCCAACCTGCTTCCGTTCACTCAGAGGTGAACATCACAACCTCCTCCACAGTAGTCTCGGCTTCTTGAGGGTCAAACTCTTGGGCCATATATTTGCAAAGGCCTTTTCTGCAGATTACCTTAGTGGGCTTGACATCAATGTCATATTCTAAGATCTTGGTGATCCAGTTTGCCCTTTTTATTTTGTAATGTCACCCTCCATTATATATTCCCTGACTGAAGGATGAGCGACATACATAGTAGTCTTATTGCAGGCAATGAAATGCCTAAACTTCTTGAGGCCTTTGATAATAGCTAGTGCTTATTTTTCAACAAAGTTGTATTTAGCCTTATACTCCTTTAGAGTTTAGAATGAAAGGATATGGGATGCTCACCCTTTTTGTCTGCATCTTTCTGGGTTAGTACCACGGCAATGCTATAATTGCTAGAGAAAATGTACATTATGAAATCCCTAGACATATCAAGGTTTGAGAGTACTGGAGCAGAAAAGATGGCATCTTTGATTTTATCAAATGCCTCTTTTTCTTCAAGAGTCCATTTAAAATGTATTTCCCTTTTAAGCATTAGTGTTATAGGCCTCACCATTCCAGCAAAGTCTGAGATGAAACGGCTAACAAAGTTGACCTTGCCTAGGAAGGATTGAACACCCTTCTTGTTGACAGGAAGAGGAAGTGCTTTTATTGCCTTCACTTGATCTAGATCTATGGAGACTCCTTTTCACACTATGTGTCCCAATAATTTCCCTTGTGGGACCCCAAAGAAGCATTTCTTTGGGTTCAATGAAATGTTGAATTCCAAACACTTCTAGAAAACTAGCTCGAGATGATCGAAATGACCTTCTTTATGCTTTGAAAACACCATCAAGTCATCCAAGTAGATGAGGATGATTTTATTAATCAGCTCCTTAAAATCCAGATCCATAGCTCTCTGAAAAGTGCCACTTGAGTTTGACAATCCAAACAGTGTTTTCTGGTAAGCAAATGTTCCCCATTTGGTTGTGAAGGTGGTCTTATGTTGGTCTTCTGGCTTTACCAACACTTGGTTGTAACTCAAGAATACATCCAGCATCGAAAAGATCTCTGACCCTGCCACAGTGCTTAACAATTTCTCCATTGGTGGCAAAGGGTAATGGTATTTTAGAGAAGCTTGGTTCAAGTCACGAAAGTCCACACAGAGTCAGATATCCCCATTCCTCTTTCTGACTGGTACCAAATTTGATACCCATGTACTATGTTTGATGGGGTAGACAATATTGGACTCTATTAATTTCTTTAGTTCTTGCGCCATGAGAACCTCAAGCTTCAGGTTGACAGGTATTTGCTTGTGTCGAACCGGCTTGGCCCCATCAGCAAGCTCAATGGTGTGTTGAATGATGCTAGAATTGTAACATTTCAAATCCTCATATGACCATGCTAGCATGCCCATGTGTTGATCACAATATCGAACCAACCTTTCTTGGTCTTCTGGGGGAACTCCTTTTCTGACCCTAAGTGTTCTCCCATTCCCTATTGACGTTTCAGTGTAGTCACCTTTATCAGCCGTGAATTTTTGCTTGTCATTTTTAGCATCATCATGGTCAAATAAATTCTCCAAGGTGATCAATCCATTTGGGAGCTTGTTGGATTTCAATTGAATGATTTGATGCACATAAGCCTCCTTTACTTTAGACTACATTTGATCAACAAACTCTTTGGAGTTTTGAATGAATAGAGCAATTTTCTCATCTCTCAAAAACTTTCCAGTAGGTGTCATTGTCTGGAATAGTTGATCAAATGATCATGCGGACCTCTTGAGGGTTGGCGAGTAAATCCATAGAAGGGTTGAATTACGACCCAATAGTGGCTATCCAATTAGCAAATGCATTTGTCTTTCAAGGAATCCTCTAGATGTTGAAAGCATCAAAGATTCCAATAAAATCCCATGTCCTATGACGGTAGGACCTCATGCGGACGTGCTTGGCAATTAAGATTCCTCGGACCTGGTGCACTATCAGCTCAGAATCACCCAAAACTTTCAGCTATTTTATTTCCATCCTTTCTGCTAAACTTAGGCCTTAGATTATCCCTTCATATTCTGCTTCATTGTTGGAGCAAGCAAACTGCAAGCGGAAAGATCTCAAGATTTGTTCACCGGAAGGCAAAGTAAGGCAAATTCCAGCGCCTGAACCTACCTTGCATCTTGCACCATCAAAGTGCAAGGTCCAGAGCACAGAAGATATCTCCTCCTTGGTTAGTGGACACTTGGTTAATTTTGGGATAATTTGATCCTCATAAAAAATACAGTAGGTACCAAGACCCGTGGCATGGTAATTGGAATATGGATCAAAATTTATGAATTCATTGAGGAAAATTTATTGCTCTAGTGTAATGTCTTTGGTCCCCTCTTCGTCTTCTATAAGTTCTATCGATCTTCTCTCCTCATTAGAGATGGAGGTATGAGTAGGCTCAAAGTTTAGCATAGCCTGATCAGCTACATGCTCGGTGTGTAGGGGCTCTAAAAAAATTTTGAGCTTAGCACCATGCTAGGTCCAGAGGATGAGGTGGGGCCAATCTACAAATAAGTAACCTCCTATCATGGCAGTAAAGTCTCAAGAGAGGTAGAGGTCGAAAATAGGTGGGATTTCAATAACTACTACTTCTTAGTACACAGTGACACTAGGACATGCGAACAATGTCAGCGGAAGACTTTTAATAAGACCCATAGTCTAGACTTTATTTCCATCTAGTTGCATAACACCTTAGACGCTCATATTTGATGTTCAAAACCTCAACAATTTTCTTAGGCATGACGGTAGTGCTAGCACCAGAATCTATCATAGAATTATATAATAACTTGTCTCCTACTATGAGGGTCAAATAGAAAGGGTTTGGTTTGGGCTTACCTTCCACTTGGGATCTAGGTGGTGCAGCCTTATTTGTCAACAATATCGGTGAGCATGATTGTACTGCGGGGGTCACAAATCTTTCCTCATTAACCTGCGAAGAACTGGCAACATTCCTGTCAGCATGTCTCTCCACCTCTACCGGAGCTTCTTTTAACGGATTCTTCTACTCTAGGATGCTAAGGAGATCCCATAAGGAGATGTTAGCTGGGGCTTTCTTTAGCTTCTCCACCACGTCCAATACTGATCCTTCTCTCAGCTTATAGGGAATGAACTCCTTTCTCAGATATGTGGTAGCAACCACAAGTTGTTCAAGAACTTTATCTTAGATGAACCTCCCATGTGAGCCTACATACTCTCCTGTAAAATGTCTTTTTGATCGAAGGTTGTAATCTAACTGCACTTGACAAGCTCTTGAGCTTGATGCAATTACGTTGTTTGTGAGTGCGACGTCCTCATCCTCCATCCAAGAGAATAAAGCATGGTTCGGAGCTATCTCTGTTTCCTTCTATATTGGCATACCTTGCATATGTGCGATGAGAGCCGCATTGTCCATGCCAGGGGAAGAATAAACCGAATCATCCAAGGCAACACCTTGACTTCGTTGATCTACATTTTTTTGTTGCAAATTGCCTTTCGGGCAATTTCTCGAGGCATGGGCATTTTTACATGGGAAACACCAAGAATTTGTATCATCCGCTAGATTATTTTGTCCTACGGTCAACTCTTTATTGGTGTTGGGATAGACAGTTTGCAAAGGATTGGGCATTGGAACTATCTGGCCATTTGACTAACTTAAGGAAGCTCGGTTATTCTCATATTGGTTTTGTTGATATGTGGGTCTATTCCCTTGGAAATTTTGTTGGAAGGGAGGTCTAGCAAGGGGGATTCGGGATCTTTTCAAATTAGTGATTTCATTTGAGAAAGATCTCAACAAATTTTTCATATCATTGACTTCCGCAACCAGAGATGAAGGGGAAGATGTGCTTGCTTGTTGGGATTCAGAATACACATACACAGATTGGGGTGCAGATGTGCTAGGCACGGATAGCTTAGAAAATTGATTTGATAACTTAGGGAAGACCAGCATGAGCAATCATGGCACAAGCTTTCCAGCATCAATTAAATTGTTTTTTTCTCGGACCGCCAAGTCATATGCATCCGAGAGAGTATTTCCTCTAAGAGATTGAATCATCACAGATATATCTGAATTGAAGGCTTTTAGATTAAAAAAAAACAACTGCCATATCTGAAGGAGGACAAGAAGACAACGGTATCCTATGTCGGGTCCTCTGAAACCTCATATTGAATTTTGTCACCGCTTCCCAAGGATCCCTTTTGATGGTAATCAGTTGTTGCATTAGAGATTATCTATCAGACTTGTCGGAAAATCTCTCAAAGAAGCGGTCACCCAACTGGTCCCAATCGGTAATAAAGTTTGGACCAAGAGATCTATACTAATCTAAAGCTCTTCCTTTGAATGAAGCTGCAAGCAATCTCAGAGCTACAGTTTGCTCTATAATATTATGGGCAAATGGACGCTTACTAGGGATGGTAGAAGCAAACTAGGATTTAAAGTTGTTTGACTCCTGGTAATAGGTCTATGGCTCATAAACTTGCTTAGACTTGTTCAAAATTAGGTCCCACCAAGCGTGCCAGATAAAGAATTGTTGACTCCTAATTTTACATTAAACGCTAATACTCTTATGGGAAATTCAGTGATGGGGGACCTTTTGCACGAGATTCACTGAATAACCTTTGGTTTTGACAAGTTAGCTCTTCATACAATTTGGGGAGAAAAGGGGAAGAGAAAAACTTAAAAAGCTACACTACTTAGGCGATACGACAGAATATTTTTAGGACACTAGCAACATATAAAACCCAGATACATGCAGTTTTAAAGCCCATTCAACAATCTACATACTCAGCATCATTAGAGAAGACAATTAAACTAAACTTCATTCAACATAATATGACATTCACCATTCATCCAACAGATAACAAGTCCTAAAACATAGCTTAATCTGTAGAATTTTACAACATATATCATAGAAGTTACTGAATCTAAATAAGCACATAAGTCAATTTACTAAGCTTCAAATAAAACAACCACATAGGCCATAGGCACAATCTGATATGTCTATCATTCACCTAATTTAATTAACATAAATGCTTTTCAATGAGCCAAAGTCTAATCAATTATCACCAAAGTCTAAACCTCTCAAAAAGTAGAAAAGAAGGCCTATATAGAGTCCTCAGCCTTCAACAAATAGCACACAAGCATCAAAAAAATCCCAGCAACCGCTTCTGATTAGGAAACTCCCAGCATGGCATTCCTTGAGATGCTACCCAATGAAAACGGCCTTTAATGTTGTTACTCCAACTGCATCATGGCAATCCCTACACCTGCCAAACAAGAAAATCGCGGTGCAAACAACATTTTGGTTCACGAACCATCAAAGAAGACAAGCGACGACTCGAGGGAGACCCGAAGTCAAACACAAAAAAGAGAACTGGAACACACAATGTGGGGGCACCGAGTGTCGCTGCCAGCACACGAAAGATAGTGGGGTTGAGAAACATATGCCAAAGAAAAGACCTGTGTCACGTGGCAGCTTTACATCCTCTTAACATTGGGCAAGAAGAGTGAGCCTCTTAGAGAAATGTTGAGACACCACTTCGAACACGCACGAGCGATCAAGAGAGTGGGCCAAAAATTAAAAGAAGGGGCCAAAATTTACTAAAATGTTGCACACAAAATACCCTGAAAGAATATTAACATTGTCCACCTTCCCGAAACAATGATGAGCAAGATCGAGGGGAGAATGACATTCTTGATTAGATTCATTTGCATCGTAGACTCTTTCTCTTTTCTCTTGCTTGTTTGTGACCTTATATTTGTGTCTCCATTCTTCTATTTGTTGTCCCTAGTGTTGTCTACTTCACGATGATGCAAAGTGTTGAGATCTCTTTTAGTCTCTCCCATGTTGACTCAAAAGACACATGTGTTCCCTTCTTCCATGGTGGTTTCTTTTCTTTGGGGGATGAGGACAATTCTATTCATATATATGCATGATGTACATGAGTTATCATAAAAAAGCATACCGACTCCAAAGTTAAGTGAAACCACCTCATGTTTTGTGTTTTGTGATCATTATCCTTTGATTTGTCCTCTCTTGGGAGCTAAATTATTGTGATAACATGCTTATCTTTTTGGGTGTATCCTACCTTAAAGCAATTACTTTCAATAAGGCATGTACAGTCGCTTTAACGTGGGGGCATATGTACTCCGCTCAATGATTCTCTCTCTTGCATATCTTGATACTTAAAGTTACTTAGCTTTTGCTTTGTGATTTTTGGTATCTTTCTTTTCATGGATCATGGCAAAAGAACCTTACTTGTTGAAGTCATGGTTCTCTCTTTTTCTCTGTCATGATCTTCCCTTTTACCTTGTCATTGAATTTGTAAGATCCTAAAGTCCACTGAGGGCTTGGTGTATCTCGCTTTGTTGACGACTTGGTGAAAGTCTTTCAATCTGAACCCTTTGTACTTTATCAAGAGTATGATTTACCTCATACTCCCGCTAAAGTGGGGGCTAAATGTAGTGTCCTAAAATTGCACCCCTTGCAATTTTTGACCATATTTGGGTCTTTGCCTTAGTGTTTGCACCCCTTGGCCTGATTGAAGACCTGATTAAGCTCTTGCACATCACAAATACCAAAATTTTCAAACTTGCACTCAGTCTGCACCTTGATCCTGCCCTAAAATAGGGCAAGACCAGGGTGTAGCGCCCTGGTCCTCGCCAGGACTAGGGTGCAACACCCCGGTCCTCACCAAGACCAGGGTGTGACACCATGGTCTTCCCTAAATGGGACCTAATTTGAACCCTTTTCCCATCTCAAATTTGAGTGGGATTTCTCTCCGTGTCGGCCTATGTCAAAAAATTAGCTAATTAATCCAACAAGCAGGTATATAAAGAGGATTTCCCCTCTCATTTGAGCATCCACAAGCATCAATTACATTCATGAGAAAGCATTGAACACACAAGAGATCAAGCATTCAAGCATTCAAGAGAAATTGGGAATTTTTCAGTCTTCCTTTAGGCCTTGGAGCAACAATAAAGTCAAGGATCAAGCATTGAAGTGGAGATCTACATCCTATTTCATGAAACCCTAATTCCATGTGGAGGAAAACAAAACTTCAAAAGGAGGTATAATCATTTCAATTTCAGTCATAATTCAGCATCTCCCTCAAAAGGAGAACATTTCCTTTCAGTTATTTCACTTACATGTATCTCAATTTCATGGTTAATTCCAAAACTAGGGTTTGACCAAAGGCAAGCCCCTATTCCAAACCTATTTCCCTTTCTTTTTGTGTGCAAGAAATAGGTGTGTAACTATACTTCTGGAAATAAGCTTCAAACACAGAGATGAAACAACCCTTTTCGACGTGGAAAATTTGGAGGACCAAGGGGCAGAGCCATGATCCCTTCTTTTTGGGGGAATTTTCACAAGGTAGATCCAAATCAACTCATATTTCTCAGATCCATGTGCACGACTAAATCCCGCATTTGTAGCTCAATATTTTCTCAGTTTTGTCTTCAATTTCAGCACTTAACCCTAAATCAGCATTTCAACTTACAAAAGAGGGAAAAACACATCATAATCAATCAATTCACTTAGCATTCAGTCCTTATCTGATTTGTGATTGAACCTAGTGGATCCATCCCCTCTTTTGAATGTAAAGGCCATCTCCCCATCAAGTGAAAATTGATTTGGTGATTTCTCCTTCTATGTTGCAAATTGCCAAATCAAATTTTCCCCTTTACAAGTTATAAAGGGATCAAGTAAAGGATCAATGGATGAGAGATTAGAGGGATGTTGCAAGGGAATTTTTAGAGTATTTTGGCTTGGCATAGGCTTTTTTACAGGTGATCAAAGATTCTAGAGAATTAAGTGGGCACTACGAGAGGCATAGTATTAAAGATCATTATATGAGCATAAAATGATAGTAAAGAAAAGGGATCCTTCCTATGTGAAGCAAACAACATCAAGTGTGGATTGATCATACAAGTTAGGTAGGCTAATATCATTATCTATTCCTCCACCTAGAGGGTCGAGACTGGAGATAGGGTCATAGAGCTATAGTGTTAGTTATAGTTAACTATGTTTTTTATTTATTTGATAAAATATAAGCTGCATATACATTTTTTTTAAACTATGTTTTCTAGATATTCAATGTACTCTAGACTGATTTTGGTAAATGAGATGAAGCAATTATGTCATATGTTTTGATAATGTTTATTATTTTATGCATGTATCATGCTCTGTACATTGCACTCTTCTATTCCCTTATTCACTGTACATTTTTCACCTTTACTCTCCCCCTTTGACAACAATGCCAAAGATGGGTTGTTGTCCAAAACTTATATACAAGGATATCTACTGGAGACTTTTCATATACTTGAATCTATCAACAAAAATGGTCTTCAAAAATCCTAAGTGGTTATCCTACCCTATCTTCAAGTTGTCCAAAACTGTGATGAATGCACTGAAAACATAGGCATGAATTTGCACATCCTTCAATTCAGTCAGATTAGGTTGTGTCATAGCCTTTATGCAATCAACTTTATTACTCAACATGGTGTCCATCTGGGGGGCAATCAGATTCTGGAGTTCACCAACTCTCCTCAAAATTGTTGGAATCAAGGAACACTAAGAGGGGGGGTGAATCAGTGTTCTATCGGTTAATAATTTTTTTGACTTAACCTTAAACCACCAAAAGCATAAGCACAAAATTGAAATGCAGAAACACAAAACAATCAACCACAAAATCATAACACCAATATTTTTACATGGAAACCCAAATGGGAAAAACCACAGTGGGGTTTGAATCCACAATATTATTCCATTATGGCCAGTAGCAAAACAATATTACATGAAGGGGAATGCACTAGCATTCAAACACACTGCCTAGAGCTTACAACTCAATTACAATAAGGGCTACAACCTTGGAAGGCTCACTACTTTACAAATGATTTTCAATGATGGATTACAATGAAAGATCTCCAAAATAGCATCTAATAATGCCAGGATGAGTTCCGATTAAATGCAAAACTCAGACTGTATCTACACTGCAACTCTACTTTGTTTTTGTCTTAGTCAGCTATAGGATCAAGAATGTGCACATGAAACTGTGCCAAAAGGGATTCTCAATCACTACTTGCTCATATTACTTCATACCATACATGAAAAAGATCTTTTGCACCGGTCTCCGCAATCACAAAATAGATAATTATCAAGTCGGCATGTAGTGTAACGTGTAATCATGAGTCGGCTTGAACCGGATCATCAAAAACAAAAAGCAGATCACCAAAAACATGATAAAATGATGTCTCTATGTTGACCATGTCATCCCATGCACGATTCATAAAACCACAATCACCAAAAGGCTTCCGGACCAAAAGTTGCTCTGCCCAACCTGAAATGTCGGTTAACTGGTTACTGGTTCACATCCACTTCCGTTTATCAAGATCTATAGCTACCGGATAGAATTCCATGAAGAGTTGTCATCAATGACAACCCTTAAACCAATAACTAAGCATCAATAACCACGGGATGAGTGTCAGTCGCCAACATAAACATGCAATCCTAATATACTTACAAGTGCATGAAACTTGTGAATGGAAAAAGAAAGTCATTTGTGGTTCTAAATAACCAGGAAAATGTTGAAAGTCTTTTTTAAAGTGGGAAGTAATAGGCTACCCCCAACATATTAGGTCGTGTGTAGGACATGGAAGGGATGGGCATGGTATTGGGAAGTTAGGAATCAGGATGGGGATGAGATGATAAAAGAGCACCTAAAGGATAATATATTTAATTTGTTATAAGTGGTACCTTCAGGTGATTTTTCACCACAATACTTGTCCAAGGCACCAAATAAAGTGATTTTCATAAAAGGATATTTTTCTTTATTTCTTTTTGACCTTTTTTATTTTGGGGGCATTTTGTTTGGATTTGACCTAAAGGTAAATCCCCAAACAACCAAAAAATATTTATTTTTATTTTCTTATATACAAATTCTATTGAAGAGGAGAACATTTTCATCTTCCCATTCATTTAGTGATTTCTTCTTCTTCCACTCTGTTTTTCTATTTTTTCATCAATATATTTTAATAGATTCATTCATTATATTATTCTTGTTATTGAAGAACTTTGCCATTCTGCATAGTTTTGCACACATAAGTGATACTTTTCTAAGTAAGCCAAAACTCTATATTCTAATTGTACATGACTACATCATATTGTATTGCCATTTACATAAGTGTCATCAACATTCAACATGGTCAAATTCAACTTTCTAATCTAGGTTTATCTTCTTCAACATTTTTCATTTTTGCATTCAATTTGTGATTTGTGTTTATCATTTTTTTACAATCAACATTAATTTATTTCTTTAAGAGTTTTAGCTTCATTTATTAAATAAACGTCTATCTAAAAGCTAAAAGGACTAAAAGGGTTAATTACTATCATCTCAATAGTAGATTTGTTTTGAAACATAAACTAGGCTAGTTGACCCTACTGTGGTGATATTAAGATCACTCAAGAAAATCTTGTCCTTTTTTTGTAGAGTTGAATTTCAGTCATTGCATTTTTGTGAACCCACTGCTCTACACCTAAAACAAAAGCATAAGCACTTCAAAGCATAAGCATTTCTAGAATTTAATTCTTAAACACTTCAAATCATTCTTCTACTTCATTTCTCCAAGTTTGAGATTATGTGTCATGAACCCTTTCATGCATGGCATGATCCACTCTTCACACACCAATAACATTGTGCAAAGGAGATGTAGAAACTTAAACATAACTTCATGTGGCATCACAAGTCCTCTTGGAACTAGTCCAACCTTTGACGACCCTCCCTTCAACCAATTAACCACTATAGTACCTACTATAACAAATGTGCAACCAAGCTTTCCAAGACTAGTTTGCATGATACATACACCAATTTTGATCATGAGGCCACTCTAAGTATCTTTAAGACCCAAGTGCATCATATCAATCAGAACTCGTAACATTATTTTATGAATTCATACAAAATGAAAAGGTCCTAACTATTTATTATCAATCTTTATTTTCTCAAATGTCATATGCACTTTTAGACTCTTATGTGTAACAAGTTTCCATGAGAAACCTACACCCTTTATCCAAAATAAGATACTACTAATGCATTTTCTTTCTTTTGCACATTTGTGTATACCTCTTTGAGATTACTAGCAGTAGCCTATTTGAGGCTCCTATCTTGCAAGCTCCCACTAGTAATTTTGGAGCCCTTTTTCTTCAACATTAAATAATAAATACAACACTTTTTACAAAAAGTTTATATCTTCATCCTATTTCTTTGATATGGTAGGGATGAAGGATGCTCACCCTCGATCATCTCAAGATCAAATTATTCTCAAACCTACCATATCCTTCTCTCGCGTCAATATTCTTAATGGCATCTATATGGCCCTCTATACATTCCTACTTATTTCAATGGAAAATTGATCAAATGATTACTTGTTGATCTGCCAAAATGACTAAAGTTGTGATAGAAATCTTGTGTTTCGACTACATAGAGATGAATATAAGAAATTAGAAGTATTTATATGGACCCATGATGACCTAGCTTTCCCTACCCTATATTTGATTGCCCTCTCAATTCAATTGGTATCTAAACGCCTAGACTTTCCCTTTTTGCCATCTTAAGTATAGGTCACTTTGATACAAATGTAGGCTATCTATGGCTCACTTCCATTTATGTAATTGCATCTATTATGTGTATGTTTAATTTCCCTCACAATGGAGTTAGTGCACATAGTTCATAGTAGGATGTTGTAGCGTCGTAAATTGTACGCACTTGCTAGGGTGGTACAATTTCACACCTAGTTTAGCACCCGCCTTGGCGCATTTTATATTTTGCATTGCATCTCTCCTTTAGCACTTAATTAATGAAATTAATTAAGTCTAAGGTGCTATTTCATCATCTTCCACATCATAAAGTTGGGCCCTTTCATTAAAGTGTTCCCTCTTCATTTTATTCCTCCAATATATCATTCAATCAAAAACCCTAATTAAGTCCTATTTTGAACTTGGGGGCTTGATTTCGGGGGTCAAAACATCTCGAAATCACCTGTAACTTTGGGATTCTCTCTAAAATCATCATATCCGATGGCTCTGAAAATTTGGTGAAAAGTTATCGGGACCATGGTGCCCGGAGTGCACATGGTCCTGGACATTTTTCCTAAAATTTTAGGAGCGCGATCCAATCATAAAATAAAGCTTAACCCCAAGAAATTGGCAGGAGATTCAATCTCTAGGTCGGCCAAAAGTTGAGATTACGACCTAGGGTTTCATATATAAGAACTCTCTTTCTTCATTAGAAAGGATCCGAATTTTTGATTTCAAGACCTTATATGCAGCGAAAGAGCAGATCTTTGAAGACTTCAACAACATTCAACATCCATCCATCAAGAATTCATCAATTTCATTCATCCATTTAGGGCTTGGAAGAAATTGAAGAGCAATAAGAGATTACCGACTGAAGATTGGCTTGTACCCCTCCCTTGGGGTTGGGTATGATTTCATGTTGTTTTCATGTCTTTGCATAAGCTTCAATATATCATTTATTCATGCTTTAGATCACTTTGCATCTTGATTTAGAGCATTTACATTATCATTTACAAGCAATTAGGGTTTACTTTCTAGGTTGCTCTAGTTTGCTTACTTGCATTTTAGGATCTTGCACACACACAAGGTCTGCACACACAATACTTTTACAATACAACTTGGATATTCGTGGAGGTGGAAATCATCGAAGTGGGGGTTTGACTAAGGCAAAACCCTATATAGCCGCCCACCACACCTTTTCAGATATTAGTGCAGATTTTGAGATTCGGACGACACCGCAAGTTGCAGATCCGACGGAAGCAAACTGAGACAGACCTTCCCACCAAGTTGCAGAGCAAAAGACCAGGACAAGGGCGTGGGGCACCCTGGTCCTGCCAGGATAGGGGCGCTGGGTGCCCTGGTCCCTGGGACAGAGGCGCTGGGTGCCCTGGTCCTCCTGACAGACAGCAATTTTGGACATTTCTGACAGCTTTCTGGAGTGCAAAACAGCAGTTTTAGGAGTAGTTTCAAGGACAGAATCAGGACAGTGGCGCCCGCGCCCCCGGCCCGAACATTTTCACTTAGATTTTGACTCCGGGTACGCATCTGCATTCTTTTTTTTCCTTGTGTTTACAGCTTTTCATTGTTTAATCTCAATTCTGCAATCTTATTACTAGTTCATACTTGCACTTTGGAGTTAGGACTTGAACTTGCATCATTTTATCTTTCAAATACAACAAAGGAATAGAAATCCTAATAGGTAGCCCGTGGCTCTCTCTTCCACAAAAAGAAGTAGCCAATTGTGTGATACCTCTAGGCTCTTTCGTATTCCGCAATGTGTGTCCAAAGGTAGGATTAGGGCATGTTAACCTAGTCCTGCTTTTTCCCCTACACATTTTGGTGAACCCGACGTGAATCTATCATTGCTTCCTCTTGCATTGCATTTGTTAGATCTAGATCTAGATTTAGTGTGTTTCATTTAAGTTTCATTTTTCATTAAAAGAGAAAAAGAAAAAAAAAATAGGGAAAAGAAAGAGTGTGTTCTTTGTTTCTTTGCATTGTGTGTTCAAGTTTTATGCAACTTTTATTTCAAAATGTCAGATTTTTACTTGCAAGATGTTCATGCTTATGATGATGTATGAAATTATGTTGATTATGAGTATAGCCAAGATGAATTAGATGAAGCTTTAGATGAGTTTTTAAACCCTAAAGATACCAAACCTTCATTTTACCAAAAACTCATAAACCTTGTTACTATGCCATTTAGGTGTGATGAGAAAGATAAGTCGAATGATTCCTCTCAAGGGTACATTCCTATCAACTCTTCCACTAAATCTGGTAACATGGTTGTTTTCAGTAATCCCCTCTATGAAGAGATGTCTCCTTTTGAATCAAAAGATAAACCTTTTAATAGCAATGATCATGCTTTGTTGGACGATGCTCTTGATGACTTTGTGGCTTTATCAAAATCTTTAGACAAGAACAAAACTTCTAAATTAGTTAACATGATAAACCTGAATGAGCATAATAAGCCTCTCTTTGAAGTCCAAGGTGCTTATCCTTATCCCACCTTTCAAGTTCCTAAATCACCTCTCCTTACTATCCAAGGAGGGTATGGTCATGATTCCTTTCTTACTCCAAATAAACCTATCATCACGGTGCAAGGAAGAAAACCTATAAGTCCTTATAGTTATGCCAAGCAGTTAACTAGAGAGAGTTATCATGCGGTTGCCCATACTTATCATACTAGAAATAATAGGCAGCCTAATCCTCCTCCTGTTATTCCGGTTTCTCTTCCTAATCCTCAACCAATTCTTCCGCAAGCTCCATGTATTTCACAAGTTATGGGTAAGGAATATGATCTCATAGAACAACTTAAAGTTACCCCTGCTAAGATATCCCTTTGGGATTTGATCCAAACTTCTTCCACTCATCATGTAATGTTACAAGATGCCTTAAAAGATTTGAATGTGCCTCCACCTAATACATCTAGTAATATAGTGTCTTTGGTTAACTCTGTGATGAATCCTAAAGCTCAAATTGTGTTTACTCAAGATGAATTGCCTACTAGTGAAATTCAACATCAACATGATCCCTTGATGATTGTGGTTATCACAAATGACACTGCTATAAGACGAACACTGGTAGATAATGGCTCTGGTCTTAATGTGTGCAGCATTAATCTATTGCATAAGATGAATGTGGATACATCCCTTAATGAGCCTGACTCTCATCCCATTCGAGGCTTTGACAATGTGGCTAAGTCTTCATTAGGTACTATTACCTTACCCATCACAGTGGGACCTGTTACTTTGCCTACTCCTATCCATGTTATGTCGGGAAATCTAACATACAACTTGTTATTAGGGAGACCTTGGATTCACAGTATGCAAGTTGTCCCCTCTACATTGCATAGACAAGTTAAATTCATTTATAACAATAAAACATATACCTTGATAGGCGATACTAATTTTCGAGCTTGTATGCAAACATCTACTTCCAAAGGGAGTTCTTCTGAACCTTCCTCTTCTAGTGATGACTCTTTACCTATGGATGAGTCATCCCCCTCTGATGATCAAAATTATTTGGATGGGTCTGAAGTTCTTGAAGAAGACCCTCCTCAACTTGAATCTACACATGAAAAGGCTTTCGATCCTGAGAAGGTTCTCGCAGAAGACGATTGCGGATCTCTTGACTTTAATCCCACCTTTGTAGGTGAGTATAGGGTCCCTCCTAGAGAGCTTAAATTTAAGAAGAAGGAAGAAACTAAAGATCAATCAACTTTACCTGGACCTATGAACAACAATTTTGTGGCTACATCTCAAACTTCTTCTCCTCACACCTCTAATTCTGAAGAATTTGATTCTTTGTCCTATGAAAAACCACCTTCTCTTTCTGAAATGGCTGATCGTTATGGTCGTGGTTTCCATATTTCAGCTAAGCATGGGTATAATGGAAATGGTTGTGGTGCTCGTGAACAAGGGATAAAAGTTCCTCTAGGGAATGATCTTTGTGATGAGACCTTTGGACTTGGTTACAATCCTTACAAGCGCACTAAAGCTTCTAAGAGACCCTGTATTAGTGTTAATGTTATTTCTACATCTCTACCAATGAGACACCCTGAGTATATTGATAGGGATCCTTCGTGTTCCTATGCTTTGGATGTCTTCCCTACCGATGATGCTTTAGCTGAGTTCTTGGGAGCATATGACACTCTTCCCCGTTATCATCACAATAGGGGATTTCCTTATTGTTTGAACACTGAAGCTTATTTTGGAAAAGAGATTGATAATGATAAGATTGTGGAAGAATGCCCTCAGTTAAAGGATATCCCTCAACAAAGTAATCTTCTCATAAGCGACACCACTAATGTTAAGATGGATCCTTGCAATGAAGAAAAAGTTATTAAAATTGGAAAGTGTTTGGACGAAGAAGAACAAAAACAATATATAGATTTATTGCATGAATTCCCTGAGATCTTTGTTTGGACATACTCTGACATGCCTGGTATAGATCCTAAGATTGTTACTCATAATATTGTCTTAGTTCCCGATGCTAAGCCCGTGAAACAAAAGATTCAAAAAATGAATCCTAAGGTAGCTCTGCTTGTTAAGGCTGAGATTGAAAAATTATTGGAGGCTGGATTTATCCGCCCTATTGATTATTCCCCATGGATTTCAAATATTGTCGCTGTGGCTAAATCGGATAATAAAATAAGAATGTGTACCGACTTTCGAGATTTAAATAAGGCTTCTTTAAAAGATGATTTCCCTCTCCCAAACATTGACATGATCGTTGATTCTACAGCAGGACATGCTTTGCTATCCTTTATGGATGGTTTTTCAGGATACAATCAAATTTTCACTAATCCTCAAGATCAATTCAAAACTGCTTTCACCACTCCTTGGGGTACGTTTTGTTAGGTGATGATGCCTTTTGGACTTAAAAATGCTGGTGCAACTTATCAACGAGCGATGACCCTTATCTTTCATGATTATATGCATAAGATTTTAGAGGATTATGTTGATGATATTTTAGCCAAATCCGCTCTTTGCATAGATCATATTAAAATTCTTCATCAAATCTTTGAAAGAATTCGCAAATATCACATGCGCTTGAATCCCCAAAAATGTGTTTTTGGTGTGGATAGTGGAAAACTATTAGGATTCATAGTTTTGCATCATGGGATTGAGGTGGACACTAAGAAAATAGATGCTATTGTCAACATGCCACCTCCTAGAAATGTGTCTCAACTTAAAAGCTTACAAGGAAAGATTCAAGCTATTTGTAGGTTCATATCTCAACTTGCGGATCGTACCTTTCCTTTTACTCAACTTCTCAAAAAGAATATCACTTTTCAGTGGAACGAAGATTGTCAGCAAGCATTTGAAGATTTAAAAGTATATTTGGCTAGTCCACCTATTCTTCAACCTGTCGAACCTTCTATACCCTTTCTTCTTTATACAGCTGCTTCCTCTCATGCTCTCGCAGCATTGTTGGCACAACATGATAAAGATGGTAAGGAATGTCCGGTTTATTATATAAGTCGTACCTTACTCGATTATGAGACCCGATATTCTGTGATAGAAAGACAATGCTTGGCCTTGGTGTTTGCGACTCAGAAATTGAGACATTATCTTTTAAATTCAGAAGTCCATGTCATGGTAAAGTTTGATCCTTTGAAGCATCTTTTCTCTAAAACTGATTTGTCAGGACGCCTAGCTAAGTGGGTTATGATGTTAACTGAATTTGACCTTAAATTTGTTTCACAAAGAGCAATTAAAGGGCAAGCGTTGATCGATCACTTAGTTGAGACCCCTTCACCTTTCTCCTTCCCTAACCTTGAGTCTTTTCCTGATGATTTCATTCTTTGTAAGAGAAAGAGGAAACTTGGGAGTTATACTTTGATGGATCTAAGTGTCGTACGGGATCGGGGGCAGGTGTTGTCCTAATTTCTCCTACAAGGAAATCCATTCCCTTATCCTATCATCTAAATTTCCTATGTACCAATAACATTGCTGAGTATGAGGCTCTTATAGCTGGAATAAAAGTAGCCTTGGCTCTGAATATAAAGCACATACATATTTATGGATATTCTCAATTGATTATAAGACAAGTAACAGGACTGTATCAAGCAAAACAAGACAAATTATCACAATATAAAGACCTTGCTATCTCTTTGTTGCAAAAATTTGATTCTTATACCATGGAACCTGTCCCTCGAAAAGATAATCGACATGTGGACGCAATGGCATGTGTGGCTTCTCTTGTATCTTTAGAGGACCCTGTGGTTGATCTTAAATTTGTTATTCATAACCTCATTTCTCCAGCTATTGTAGATGATTCTAGCTTGGTGACATGTTGTGATTTTATAGACTCAGATGAATGGTATTCGCATATCGTAAGATACTTGACCGATGGTACCTTTCCTGATTCCACCAATAGGAACACTAGGGCTAGAATCCACAACTTGTCTGCTAGATATATCATTCTTTCTAATGTTCTTTACCGAAGGGGTTATAATGGTCTTCTCCTTCGTTGTCTTAACAAATCGGAAATCCCTGTTGCTCTTGAAGAGGCACATTCAGGTGCCTGTGGGGGGCATTTTGGAGGCAAATCCTTGGTTCAAAGATTGCTTCGTATGGGATACTATTGGCAAACTATGCAGAAGGATTCTTTTTCATTTGTTAAGAAATGTCATCAATGTCAACAACACAATAATCTAATTCATGCTCCTGCCCAAGAACTTCGTTCTCAAGTAGCTTCTTGGCCTTTCTCCGCATGGGGTTTGGATCTCATCGATAAAATCTCTCCTCCTTCATCTCAAGGACACACCTTCATTATAACCACAACAGATTACTTTACAAAGTGGGTAGAAGCTAGTCCCCTTCGCTCTACTACTGCTGAAGTGATTTGTCAATTTCTTCTAGAAAACATTATTTCTTGATTTGGGATACCTTCCACTATAATCTCAGATAATGGGACATCATTTAAAAACAAGGACGTGAAGAAATTCCTTGAGAAATATCATATCAAACATCGATTTTCTACACCGTACTATCCTCAATCAAATGGTCAAGCCGAATCATCCAATAAGATAATTGAACAAATTCTTCGCAAAACCGTGAATAAGCATGGTAAGGATTGGAGTACTCAGCTAATCTATGCTCTTTGGGCCTACCGAATGAGTGTACGAATTGCTACAAGAACTACCCCTTATAATCCTGTTTATGGTGCTAACGCTATTATGCCTTTAGAGCTAGAGATTCCATCACTTAGGGTTTCTCTCAAAGGTATAGTAGACGATGACTCTTATAGAGAACAACGACCTCAACAGCTTGAGATTCTTGATGAATAGCGTATAAATGCTCTTGAGCATATTCAAGTGTATCACAAAACTCTACAAGGAACCTATAATGATAAGGTTATTCAACGTTCCTTCTCAGTAGGTGACTTAGTCCTCTATGAGAATCAGCGCAATGTGAATGCCTTACTTGCAGAAAAGGGAAAATTTAATCCTAATTGGCTTGGACCGTATATCGTTATTGAGGATTATGGATTAGGTGCTTACAAAATAGCGGATGTAGATGGTACACCTCTTAAAGAACCTATAAATGCTATGCACTTGCGTAGATACTATGCTTAATTCCTCATTCCTTATCTTTCATTTCATCTTCTTTTCAAAATTGGGCAATATGTTATCATATTTTGGTTAGAGCAAATAGAATTAAATGATATTGTGTTTAATCTATATTGCTTTGTTCTTGACAAGCGTGTTCTTTAATTTATAGTTTGTCTTGAATTCATTTATGTAAATTGTAAAAGATTTACATTTCCATTATGCTAGCATATTATACAATGTCTTTATGTGTTAAGTAGAATCGTATCATGTTGTGTTTAAGTTTAAAATTAAATCACATTAGCTATATGATTCTTAGGCTTAACGCATATTTCTTTGCTATCATCAATGTAGTACTTGATTAAATGTTTTAATTAAGTCACACATGTATCAATTTGATCATGGAGCATTGAGAAATCAATCACATGGAAATTAAATTCAGAACATACATGTACACCTACCAAATGTATTAACTTTAATCAAAGCAAAATATACATGATTTTAAAGCATTAAAGATAACACATTTGAGACAATGAGAAGTATGTATATATATATATATATATATATATATATATATATATATATATATATATATGTGTGTGTGTGTGTGTGTGTGTGTGTGGATCATGTTTTCATATACAATAGTAGGTCACTATACATCCAAAATGTGACCTATCCTATATCATGAGATCATCTCCTATCCCTAGGGTTGGTGGCTGGAGAGTGACGACTAGACGCTCCCTCCTGATCTGGCCATGAAGGTGGACCCATAGGTGTATAGCGTGATATAGACTGTGAATGACTCCGAGAGGAACTCCTACGATCCCTATCCATAACGATCACGCGATATGAGGTAGCCTCGGCCTGCGCTGCTGCTAGATCACGCTGTGCCCGCTGAAGGTTCTTTGATAGAACTCTCTCTCTCCCTCCATATTTCCACCTGTACTCAAAATGGGGAAAACAAGTCCTCATGCTGACCCGCATTCCCCTGAGGCCTATAGGAAATCTGTGAGGAACTAAGGATCTATGCCATCGTGGAAATATTTGTCACTGCTTGCTGAATCAAGGAACGCCACTCCTGCACATTAGCTGTAGCAGTAGAACAGATTTTTGTATTAGTACCATCCTATGTCATCAAAACATTAATCAATCAATAATAAAACCTACTATACCTGGATCTCCCTTGCGCCAGTAGGGATCATGATATGGTAGCATCTGTGACTGGGAACTACTAGGCTTCCCGCGCTCAAATAATCTATGCACGATGGGTGTAGGTTGGCCTGTACTAGAAACAGGTCTCCGTATCACCTTGAATTCCCCCTTTTGGGGAACAGGAGGAGGATCCAAGGCTATGGTATCATCTCCTGAATGGTGGGGAGCTGCATCTGACTCCTCATCATCATCTCTATCCTTCTCCTCCTCCTCCTCCCCATCATCCTCATCTGCATCCTCATCCTCGTTCTCCTCATCATCACCTCTGTCTGTGTCATCCTCCTCTCCCTCCTCCTCCTCCTCAGCACTAGGTTGATCTCCTATGGGTGGATCAGGATCTCCTGCCTCCTCATGACCCTCTCCCTCTCCTGCCTCCTCCGATCTGGATACCTAATCCTCATCTCGATCTCCATGTCTCGATGGGCCTGGATGGCCTGTCGGGTAATCTGGTGGAAAGATAGGCCCTGGGTATGATCTCACAAACCATGAGAGATACCTGCGTTGTGCTCCGGGCTCTGTGGAGTAATCAATGACCACATCCTGATCAGAACCCTCTATATTTGTAACCTCGATATCATCTATCGTAGGTCTCGCTACTGCTCTGGGTCTGGGAAGGACTCGTGAGTGTCGAGTATAGATGGGTACATCGGCTGGAACACACTGCTCTAGCCCAAACTGTCTCCATACTCGGTCAAAGTAGAATGGGACTATGATATGTGAGTATCGTCCCTGCAGTAGGTGGTTCCTCTATAAGCATGCTAACTGCCTCTCCATCCCATCCCATCTATGCATCCGCAGATATGGTCTCCATACTGTCACCTCGGCTGTCAATCTATCAAATGTCACTCTCCAATATAATAGATCCCCAAATCTCCACTCGCTGGTAAGTGGATAAGCAAACACCCTAGGTCGCTCGCTAGCCGTACTCATCGGGTAGCCGACAGGCCTGGTGCATGTGAAGTGCTCAAATATCCACACCTGCAGAAGTGTGCATGTCATCAAGCTGCAACCCTGTCCAAACACATACTCCTCGAGGTCGTGATAGAGATGTGCAAGCATACTCCAACCCCAAGCATATACTCTCCTATGTCTCTCCATAGCTCTGATGCACCATGTGAGACCCCCATGCATGTGCGTACCTCGCCCATTAGGGCAGACAGCTAGTGCAATGATGGCAATCATAAGACGTCTCACAAGGGGCACCTCTCCTGTAGGATGTAAGAGCCAGCTGACCATGATGCGACCTCTCGTCTCGCTCGGCATGACTCTCCCTATGCAGTATACCTGCTCCCTCTGATGGTCCTCTGCTGACCGATCGGTCACGTATGTCACAGTAGCTCCTCTGATAGGAAGACAAAGTATGTGGTACACATCCTCAAGTGTAACCGTCATCTCTCCTACTAGAAGATGGAATGTACATGTGTCAGGATCCCATCGCTCCATAAGTGTCATCAGCATCACAAGATGGAATCGAATGGCTGGCATAAGGATCGCATACCATAAACCTATGATCAACAATGCATCCCTCTCTGCCTAAGTCAATCGGGGAATCTGATCTCGTAGACTGCGAAGAATCTACCCCGAAGTATGCTCTCTCATGTATGGGAGACCCTACAATGCAAAACATAAGTGTAATCAGTACTCAATCATCAAAATCATTCACGCAAACTATCGAACAATGTATGCTAACCCTGACATCGGTCGCCAAGTTCTGATTGGGACCATGGCACCCTGAGAGGACCATGGCGCCCTGTCAGGGACCATGGCGCCCTGAGGGGACCATGGCACCCTCGAAGGACCATGGCACCCCACAGGGACCATGGCGCCCTGGGTGGGACCCAGGGTCAGATTCCAGGGCCCGCAAACGATCACAAAAAGTCAAAGTCAATAGAAATGCAGAAAGTCAAAGTCAACATTTAGTCAACTCACCTCGTCCAGTGGCTCGTCATCGATCACGGCCTGTCGCATGATCTCAATCCTCGTGGGACACTCCGGTCATCGTGAAGGCATGATGATAGCTATGTGGGCTCCGCTGCAATGAACAGTGCTCAGAAATCAACAAAGTGACAAATGCAAATGTCACTTTCAAGGTATATATGTTCATTCCTTTATTTCCAAAACCCTAATTTTTCCTTTATCACTCATTCCATCATAACTTGAGTTTGGGAGATGTGATTTTTGACCCGTTTGTTGCGTAGGAATCGTATTTTCGTTCTCTTACTCCTGGGATGTTCCAAAATGTGCTCTGATGAAGCCTCTTTAGTGAACATCTCTCATCAATAACCTTTCACACAATTTGTCGTAAGTAAACATGCTATCCTGTTTCACCTCCCTAATAAGCAAGCCGAAACAAGGGGGGCGTATAGCTACTCACAAATTTCATCACTTTCCTTAGTAAGCATTAGGTGATTTTGTGATCTAACGTGTGTTTTGCAGGGTGCGGTTCCTAACTCTGTACTACAGATACCGCTGGGGGCTTCGTCCAACGACTTATGGATATATCCTTTTTCAAATAATGTTTACTTTCCTGTACTTTAGCTTGCATATGCACGTAGTACTCCTATGACCGCTAAAGTGGGGGCTAAATGTAGCGTTGTAAATTGTACGCACTTGCTAGGGTGGTACAATTTCACACCTAGTTTAGCACCCGCCTTGACGCATTTTATATTTTGCATTGCATCTCTCCTTTAGCACTTAATTAATGAAATTAATTAAGTCTAAGGTGCTATTTCATCATCTTCCACATCATAAAGTTGGGCCCTTTCATTAAAGTGTGCCCTCTTCATTTTATTCCTCCAATATATCATTCAATCAAAAACCCTAATTAAGTCCTATTTTGAACTTGGGGGCTTGATTTCGGGGGTCAAAACATCTCGAAATCACCTGTAACTTTGGGATTCTCTCTAAAATCATCATATCCGACGGTTCTGAAATTTGGTGAAAAGTTGTCGGGACCATGGCGCCCGGAGTGCACATGGTCCCGGACATTTTTCTTGAAATTTTAGGAGCATGATCCAACCATAAAATAAAGCTTAACCCCAAGAAATTGGCAGGAGATTCAATCTCTAGGTTGGCCAAAAGTTGAGATTACGACCTAGGGTTTCATATATAAAAACTCTCTTTCTTCATTAGAAAGGATCCAAATTTTTGATTTCAGGACCTTATATGCAGCGAAAGAGCAGATCTTTGAAGACTTCAACAACATTCAACATCCATCCATCAAGCATTCATCAATTTCATTCATCCATTTAGGGCTTGGAAGATATTGAAGAGCAATAAGAGATTACCAACTAAAGATTGGCTTGTACCCCTCCCTTGGGGTTGGGTATGATTTCATGTTGTTTTCATGTCTTTGCATAAGCTTCAATATATCATTTATTCATGCTTTAGATCACTTTGCATCTTGATTTAGAGCATTTACATTATCATTTACAAGCAATTAGGGTTTACTTTCTAGGTTGCTCTAGTTTGCTTACTTGCATTTTAGGATCTTGCACACACACAAGGTCTGCACACACAATACTTTTACAATACAACTTGGTTATTCGTGGAGGTGGAAATCACCGAAGTGGGGGTTTGACTAAGGCAAAACCCTATATAGCCACCCACCACACCTTTTCATATATTAGTGCAGATTTCGAGATTCAGACGATGCCGCAAGTTGTAGATCTGACGGAAGCAGACTGAGACAAACCTTCCCACCAAGTTGCAGAGAAAAAGACCAGGACAGGGGCATGGGGTACCCTGGTCCTGCCAGGATAGGGGCGTTGGGCGCTCTGGTCCCTGAGATAGAGGCGCTGGGCGCCCTGGTCCTCCTGACAGACAGCAATTTTGGACATTTCCGACAGCTTTCCGGAATGCAAAACAGCAGTTTCAGGAGTAGTTTCCGGGACAGAATCAGGACAGTGGTGCCCGCGCCCCCGGCCCGAACATTTTCACTCAGATTTTGACTCCAGGTATGCATCTGCATTCTTGTTTTTTCCTTGTGTTTACAGCTTTTCATTGTTTAATCTCAATTCTGCAATCTTATTACTAGTTCATACTTGCACTTTGGAGTTAGGACTTGAACTTGCATCATTTTATCTTTCAAATACAACAAAGGAATAGAAATCCTAATAGGTAGCCCGTGGCTCTCTCTTCCACAAAAAGAAGTAGCCAATTGTGTGATACCTCTAGGCTCTTTCGTATTCCACAATGTGTGTCCAAAGGTAGGATTAGGGCATGTAAACCTAGTCCCGCTTTTTCCCCTACACAGATGCATACCATAGTAAGAAGCAATAAGGTCAAATGAAAATCGATGTAGTAGGCATAAGAAAACACAAGAATAAATAAGCAAGAAAATCAATGTGGTTGATGGTTCATTTCATGGTAATATGGTTTATTATCAACATTTTCTTACTACACCTAAACTCCTGTTGGATTGAAGATGCGTAACTACATAATACGTAATCATTTTTATATTTTTTCTTATAGATTAGATAAATCATGTAACAAAAATTTAGAATTTGAAAATAATATAGATAAATGTTAAAAGAAATTGATGGCCAAAAGATAATTCATTGTTGATCACAACATTTCAATCATAATTGAAAAATCACAAGTTTTTATCTACAATTTTAACAATGAAATTTGAATTAGACTATTCTAAGAATTTAGAAAATTGGTATTACGCATGTGAAACCAACCAAAGGCCACAAATCAGCATCCCATACACATCAAATTTATGTAATTTGCAAAAAAAAAACATACAACCTACAAACTTTAACAATCATAATTCTTCTTACTCTACCTAAGAACAATAATCTTGAAAACTTTAACTGTTATCGCTGCTTTATTTATCAAAAACAATAATCTCGAAAAATACCTCAAGAAAGTTGTTGGCCCACTAAGAATAAGCTTGTCTAGATCAACCCCTACAAAGATGATTCATATAATTATAAAAATCTAAGAGGATAGATAGAAATTGCATAGTGGACAACATCTCAAATTGTTCCAACTCATAAACTAACATACCAGTTTAGAACAAGAGAAATGGAAGGAACGGCATTTGTAGTGGGAAATTTGAAATCAAGAAATGGAGGGAACAGCGATGTTGGATCCTCTAGTTCTGAATCCACTGCAGCTCAAAGACAAGCATCTGATGATGAGGATGGGAGGTAGGATGGGGACCCACGAATATGGAACCCTCCTCCCGATCACGAAAACTTAAAAGATTCTCAAGATTCAAGCCCCAAGGCGATGAAGGTTGACTCAGAAAATATCAAGGAGGGGCGAATATCTAAACCCTAGAATAGTCTCTTTGCAAGAAAAGCACCTGGTAAACCGACTGGTAAATCTTCTTTCCCCTTTGTGAAGGATATATCAAATAATAGAACGGGTAAACTTGCAATTGAGATTCTTGATATTGTTATTGATCATAGCATCTCTTTAATGTCTTTTTCTTTGGTGGGGAGATTTGTTGGACCTCGACCTAATATTGAGGATGTTAGGTCCTTTGTTAAGAGAAAATGGAGAATGAAAGGATAGGTTGATGTCTCTGCCTTGCCTAGAGGCTTTTTTATTTTTTCTTTCTCCTGCGGGGAAGATATGGAAGTTACTTTAAGTGGTGGCCCCTGGATGTTTGGCAAATCTTCTCTTTCTGTTAGAAAATGGTCTCCTAACATGGAACTCAATGATTCTTTCTTTGAATTTGCTCTGGTGTGGGTTAGGTTACCTGGGCTGCCGTTGGAATACTGGGTGGAGGATGTTTTCTCAGGAATTGCTAACTCCTTTGGGGAGCTTGTTGCGATAGACTCAATGACAACAGCTCGCAAGAGATTGGTGTATGCGCGCATCTGCGTCAACATATCATAGAATATGGACCTACCAAGCACTATTGACATAAATTCCAAACTTGGGTTATGGGAACAATCAATAGAATTTGAATCTCTCCCCTTTGTTTTCTTTTCTTGCAAAAGAATAGGTCACTGGGCTAAGGCTTGCCCCAGCAACCCTAAAAAACCTGTGATGACAAATATTCATAAACAAGTATGGAAAGAAAATAATAATAACAAAGACTGTAACAAGTTAGAAGGAAAATGTGGAAACTCAGTTAATACATCTGAACACTTGGAAGCTGTAGCGTCCTAAAATTGCGACACTTGCAATTTTGACTGCATTTCGGTCTTCACGATGGCGACGTAACACGGAATTTGAATGGAGACCCCGAAACTTGTCCACGACACCAAAAACTGCAATTTCTTGCACCCTGGCCTGATCCTCCTTTGCACCCTGCTGTCCCGGGAGGTGGGACCAGGGCGCCCAGCGCCCTGGTCCCTGGCCCTATTTTGGGCCCGGTCTCCTATGGGACTTCGGGTCTTTTTTGTTTGCAAATTGGAAATTATCTTTCCTGGTCAGCGTAAGGTCGGGAAAATCAGTCTATCAGCCCTAATTAACAAGTATATAAACTACATTTTCCTCTCTCATTTGATAAGAGATGGAAAAGATAGGAAAAAGCGTGGAAATGATACTCAAGCATTCAAGCATTCAAGCATTCCTTCAAGCAATTGATCATTCTAAGTCTCCATTCAAGGCTAAGTGTTGCATTCAAGACAAGGATTCAACCATTGAAAAGGAGATCACTTACTACATACTACTACAACAATACAACAAACAACAACATCTATACCTTCACTCATAAGGATACAAACATCCTTACAACAAGGTATTAGTACTTGTTTTACATTACAGACATTTACATTTACAACATTTCTCATTTCTTGGTTAATTCCAAAACCGAGGTTTGACCTAAAGGGCAAACCCCTAATCCCTAACCCCCCAATCGTCTTTGATTTTCTATTTGTAGGTTGCAGGTACGCGGCTGAAATTGAAGATCTGGAATCCTTGTGCAGAGACGAACAGATCCCCCTTCGTTTCGCGGATTTTTCGGAGGACCGTGTGCACGCCCGGCGCCATCGTCCCGTCAACTTTTGCTCAAATTTGCAGGATAGTGCCGTATCGACATTTTACTGCTAATTCCAGGTCTGCAGCTTCATCCTATATCCCTATCTCAGTTTATAAGTGAATCTTTCTCACTTTCTATGCATTCCTAGCCTAATCATTCTATCTACATTCTTTACAAAAGAGGGTAGCCTTGCTGTTTTAACCCTTGAAATGCATTTAGCATCCAATCTTGCATTGTGTGGGATTGGATCTTGTGGGTTTCAACCCCTCTTTTGAATGTAAAGTCTCCCAAGTGAAAACCATCAACCCTAGCAACCTCCCTTCTCTCTCCTTGGAGTTGGAAGAGGGGAGAGCAACTAGGGTTCGATCGATTTTCCGCTTTACATTTTGGTGAACCCGACGTGAACATCCTTTCTGATTATTCATGGTTAGATTTGAAAATTGGATTCCTTGATTACATTTTCATGTTTGATCTTTTGCAAAATTTTAGAGGTTGATTGCATAAAAACCCTAAAATTTTCTTTTTAGAAATTGAACTTGTGAAATATTTAATTGTTAATGCTTGTTTCAGATCTGCCCTTCTATTACAAATTATGAAGTCATATTTGTGCTTTATTTTTGAAAATTAAGTGGTTAAGTGTCAAAACCCTAATTTTTGAAACCCTCTTGATTCAACCTTTGTCCGACAATTTCACTGATCAAAACATTTCCAAATCAGCTGTAACTTTGGATTCCGCACTAAAATCACAATATCTTTCATCCCTGAAAATTTGGAAAAAAGTTGCGAGGACCGTGTGCACTCCGAGCGCCATCGTCCCCGACATTTTTTCTGAAATTTCGGGAGCTAGATCTTACTGTATTTTTCTGCTAAAATCCAGAATTTTGGCTGATTTTATCAATTATAACACTTTCAAAATTACAGTCAAAGTTGGTCTTGTGATTGCTTGGTTTAAGGCTTCTAAACATTCAAAAATTGTTGAAATTGAAATTTTGTGTCAAAATTGTGTTCTTACTGTCCTAAATCTGAAAAGTGTGTTTGCATTCATTCAAAATTTCAGTGCTTTATTCAAATTCTTGCAATTTGTGACTTTTGAAATTAAGTGCTTAATTACAACAACTTTGATTTCCGCTTTCAAAATTGAATTTTATGTGAAATTGAGACAACTTTTGAATTTCAAAACTTGCATTACTTTTGGTATTCCCTCTAAAATCATAAAATTCAAAATTTCAGTTTCCCTCTCTTTTTCAAAATTAAAATTTTGCATTTTTCGACAATCTTGGTAGTGTTCAATTTTGAGATTGCAACTTTAATTTGGCCTATCTACAGATCGTAAAATCACTCAATTTTTTCAGATTAGCTTTAAAATCATCATAACTTTCATCCCCGCAAATTTCGAAAAAAGTTGCTGGGACCGTGTGCACTCCGAGCGCCACGGTCCCTGACATTTTTTCTGAAATTTCGGGAGATTGTCCTGATTGTATTTAACAGCTTAAATCTAGAAGATTGGCTGATTTTACTGAAATTTGCTACCTCTAAATTCAAAATTTTCTCTCCCTCTCTAGTGCATGAGTTTTACAACAATAAGCCCTACTTACACTATTCCCGTTAGACGAAGCCGTAGAATTAAGTTTTTCCGAGGTTTAATTACCGAGGAGATGGAACCTAATTTGAATAGCCTTTTTAACGAGGACATGGGTAATTCCTCTAATCCTCCTAATGATGAAGAAGCTCTCCATGAGGTTTCTGTAGAACAACTTTCAAAATTGGATAATCAATTTGACGATTTTCGACAATGGATGTCTCAAGAATACCCTGATAGTCAAGCTCTTCCTTTAATTGAGGGTCTAAAACATATGCTTCAAAGTGATAAGAATGGAATTGATATTTTGCGTGGTATTGCGCACATCATGGATTCGAATGTGATGCCTATGAAGAGTTGTGCCGAAACTTTAGGTTATACACAACCTCCCACTCAAGTCAATCACTCTATCCCTTTGACAACTTCTATTGCTAGCATACCTACCTTTACATCAAACATAATGACTACTTCTATACAAGACATTCCTCCTATGATCACCAGTCATGGGGGCAATCCTTCTTCTTCAATTAACCCTCTTCCTTCATTCAATCTGACTTCTTCATTCATTCCTTCAATGAGTGTTCCTATTACATCTTCACAAATGAACATGACGCAAGGGGGCAATTCATTTAACCATTCTATTCCTCCTTGTAGTGTTCCTCCTTTCCAATCCTCCCCTATGACTAACTATCATAGTGTCCCGCCACCTTACTCTCTACCTTCTTTCAATAACATAACACCTCCATCTCAATCTAACACATCTAATATGAATTCTTCGACTGAAGCGACCATTAACAATCTTGCACAAACTATCTCTTCTTTACAGCAACAAATTGCCTCTATGAATCAATCTAAGTTTAGTGTGCCCACATTTGATGTTGCGAGCCCACTTTCTCTTGACATTGTTCGAGCTATCCCTCCTAAACATGTTGAAATCCCGCATTTGGAGCTTTATAATGGTAAAGGTGATCCTCTAACACATGTTAAGACTTTTCAAACAATATGTACCGATTTTGCTTATGACCAAAGGTTGCTTGCAAAATTGTTTACTAGAACATTAAGAGACAAAGCCCTACAATGGTATTGCTCGTTGCCTTCTTATTCTATTACTTCTTTTGAACAACTCACAAATGCTTTCATTCAACAATTTCAAAACAATATAAGTCCTAAAGTTACTTTGATTGATTTAATGCATTGTAAACAAGGTGTTAAAGAAAAAGTGACTAATTTCATTGGTAAATATAAGCATTTGTATGCTCAAATTTCTTTTCCAGTGCCTGACAATGATATTCAAAGAATCTTTATTTCTAATTTACAAAAAGATATTTGAGACAAACTTCTATTTTTTGAGTTTACTTATTTCCAACAGTTGTGTGCAACTCTTCACAATTATCAACTGACTGTGAGTCAAATGGAACAATCACATCCTATGGCTCCGAGTGATAAGGGTGATAGCAGTCAACAACCATTTGGGAAGTTTAAACCGAATAGAGATTCCATTAAATTCAATGAAAACATCATCAACAACAATGTGAATGCAGCATCAGGTGTGCCTCCTATTTCTAAGTTTTTCAAGAAAGAAAGAAAGTATACTCCTTTGAATGAATCATTGCATAGTATTATGAATAAGTTATTGGAACAAAATGTGCTTACTCTTCCTCCTATAAGGCAAATTGATCCTGCAAAGATAAATTCACCTTATTTTGATAACAAATCTTTTTGTCACTTTCATTGTCAGCCTAGGCATGATACTGAAAAATGTTTTTCATTAAAGGGTAAAATTCAAGATTTGATTGATAATAATACTATCTCTGTTTCGGGAGTGAATGATAAAGGCAACACATCTGTAGCTCCTCCTAACCAAAATCTTCAGATTTTTACTGATCCATTACCTTCTCATACCTCTAATGTGATTGAGACTAATGATTCCTCTCTCTCATCTGATGGTCTTGTGTCTATGACTCCGAATGTGATTAACTTTGTAGAGCAGCAAGAAAACCCTAAAGAACCTTCCATCACATTTGATTCTAGTGAAACTATCAGGGCACCCGATGGTCCTTTATACATAGTTGCAAAAGTTAAGAATACACCTTGCCGTGGAGTGCTTATTGATCCTTCGTGCATGGTTAATGTTATTACTGAAGAATTTCTTTTTACTTTGCAATTGAATCAAGTGATCTATGACAAAACAGATGTGATTGTGAAATTATTTGATGCATTTTCTTCTCCTGCAATTGGTTCTATTACATTACCTATTGAGGTCCATAACAAATCCCTTGATGTGAACTTTGCTATTATTCCTTCATCCGAACAATTTCGTGTGAAGCTTGGCTATCCTTAGCTATCTTCCATGAAAGCTATTGCTTCTCCTATTCATAAGTGTTTAAAATTTCCCCATGATGGTGAAGTTGTTACTGTCAATCATAGTCTCTTTAAACCAGTTGAAAGAACTTCTAGCATTCCTATAATTACTTTTGGCCTAAACAATTCCAATCTCTTCCTCCGCGAAGTGATCATCTTTTCAAATCTTATCAAAAGTGGAAAACAGATATGATCCTATCTTTAAGTGAACCTAGAACACCCAAACTTGATGTTCCTATCGTTCTTGAGAAGGAAGTTCTTCCTTTGAAAGATAAAACTAATGTCTTTCCTCAAGAAGATTCCCAACCCATCCCTATGGATGTGACTATGTCTATGCCTAATAAACCTTCTAAAAGTAGACCTATACCTCCTCGTCATGATGGACTTGGTCTTCTTCCTAAACCAAAAATTCCTCCTTTATATGGAGCAGTTCCTCCTCCTTCCTTTTATAGAGAGAAGAGACCTTCTTCTTCTCCTATTATCCAGCCTAAGAGACCACAACCTAAACACCCAAGTGATAAGGATGAGAACATTCCTCCTCAATCTTCTCCACTTCCTACTAAGACTAGACGAAATCATTCTGCACGTCAACGCCGATGAAAGCGTCGTCTTAGAGCTCAAGCTACTGCTTCTCAAACTTTGCAATCTCCAAAAGCACCTTCAACAAGCATTATTCCATTTTCTCCAAAATCTCCTAAACATAAGATGCATGATGGTCTTGATCCTGTACGGGTTAAAGATCCTATTTTTATAAATCTTGATGATGCTATAGATGAAAATGTTATTCATGATGAACATGCTACTCCTCTTGCTTCTGATAGTGAATATGAACTTGTTGATATTGATAACCATTTATCTAATGAATTTTCTAAAGCACTTATCCTAGCTCCTAGACAAGAACAACGTGGCTCGGAACATGAACATAGCCCTTGTTTGGATCTTGTGATAGCTCCATCTGCTGTGTTGGATGTTCCTCCTCTAGCGTGTTCCCTGCCTTCCCGAAACATTGATCAGCAAGATCGGGGGGTAGATGACGTGCTAGACTAGTTACATTAGCATAGCAGATTCTCTCCTCCTCTCTTGTGTTATTTCTTCTATGTGTTATTCTCATTCTTCTATTTGTTGTCCTTAGTGTTGTCTACTTGAGGACGATGCAAAGCATTGAGATCTCTTTTGGTCTCTCTCATGTTGACTCAAAAGACACATGTGTTCCCTTCTTCTAGGTGACCTTCCTTGATTAGGGAATGAAGAACAATTATGCATACACACATGTGATATATATACATGACTTATCATACAGCATACTGACCCCGAGGAAAGCGAAGTCACCTCGTGCTTTGTGTTTTGTGTCTATTATCCTTGGGTTTATCTCACACTTGGGGGCTAAATCTTTGTGATAACGTGCTCCTTTCCCTTCTCATTTCTTATGTGTATCACTACGTTAAAACAATCACCCCCGTTGAGGCGTGTGCAATCGCTTTAACGTAGGGGGGCATACACCCTATCTATCCCTTCAGGATACTTGAAAATTTCCTGGCGAACGTAGCTTTGCCTTGAAAATTTTTGGTATTTCTTTTGCATGACTCATAGTGAGGGAACCTTACTACTGACAGTCATGGTTCTCCCTCGTGATCTTCCCTTTTACTTTGTCAATCGAAGTTGTAAGATCCTTAGTCCACTGGGGGCTTGGTGTGTCTTGCCTCTTTGACGTGGTGAAAGTCTTTCAATGTTGTTTCCTTGTACTTTACCAGAAGTATGAGTGTACGCCTATACTCCCGCTAAAGTGGGGGCTAAATGTAGCATCCTAAAATTGTGACACTTGCAATTTCGACTGCATTTTGGTCTTCACGATGGCGACGCAAAACGGAACCTGAATGGAGACCCCGAAACTTGTCCACGACACCAAAAACTGCATTTTCTTGCACCCTAACCTGATCCTCCTTTGCACCCTGCTGTCCCGGGAGGTGGGACCAGAGTGCCCAGCGCCCTGGTCCTTCAGGACCAGGGCGCCTAGTGCCCTGGTCCCTGGCCCTATTTTGGGCCCGGTCTCCTATGGGACTTCGGGTCTTTTTTGTTTGCAAATTGGAAATTACCTTTCCTGGTCGGCCTAAGGTCGGGAAAATCAGTCTATCAGCCCTAATTAACAAGTATATAAACTACATTTTCCTCTCTCATTTGATAAGAGATGGAAAAGATAGGAAAAAGCATGGAAACGATACTCAAGCATTCAAGCATTCAAGCATTCAAGCATTCAAGCATTCCTTCAAGCAATTGATCATTCTAAGTCTCCATTCAAGGCTAAGTGTTGCATTCAAGACAAGGATTCAACCATTGAAGAGGAGATCACTTACTACATACTACTACAACAATACAACAAACAACAACATCTATACCTTCACACAGAAGGATACAAACATCCTTACAACAAGGTATTAGTACTTGTTTTACATTACAGACATTTACATTTACAGCATTTCTCATTTCTTGGTTAATTCCAAAACCGGGGTTTGACCTAAAGGGCAAACCCCTAATCCCTAACCCCCCAATCGTCTTCGCTTTTCTGTGTGTAGGTTGTAGGTACGCGGCTGAAATTGAAGATCTGGAATCCTTGTGCAGAGACGAACAGATCCCCCTTCGTTTCGCGGATTTTTCGGAGGACCGTGTGCACGTCGGGCGCCATCGTCCGGTCAACTTTTGCTCAAATTTGCAGGATAGCGCCGTATCGACATTTTACTGCTAATTCCAGGTCCGCAACTTCATCCTATATCCCTATCTCAATTTATTAGTGAATCTTTCTCACTTTCTATGCATTCCTAGCCTAATCATTCTATCTACATTCTTTACAAAAGAAGGTAGCCTTGCTGTCTTAACCCTTGAAACGCATTTAGCATCCAATCTTGCATTATGTGGGATTGGATCTTGTGGGTTTCAACCCCTCTTTTGAATGTAAAGTCTCCCAAGTGAAAACCATCAACCCTAGCAACCTCCCTTCTCTCTCCTTGGAGTTGGAAGAGGGGAGAGCAACTAGGGTTTGATCGATTTTCCGCTTTACAGAAGCAGATAGCACTGACTCTCCTAAGAACCCCGCTTTGAAGGGGAATAAAAGGAATGAAACTAGGGAGTTTGAGATTAAAACAGTCAATACCTTTGAGGCTCTATAGACACAGGCGAAGGAGAATGAAATCAGTGAAGAGACACTTGAAGATGGTGAGATTGAGAATATCACTGATTCTCATCCTGAGGCTTTTCAGGAACCTATATCAAAAAAAGATGAACACTGTTTAGAGGATGATTTTCAAGAACAGGAAATAAAACTGGGAAGGAGTAACAAGTTTGGGTCGCCGCAGGTAAACTTAAATGCCTTATTCCAGAACATAGGAGTTGAAATGACTACATCATCCCAGAAAAGAGAAGACCTATGGAGCAACATCCAAGATGAGTCTAGAGAAAAACAAGAAGAAAACACAACAAGAAATGGAAAGAAAATTAAAACCAAGAAGGTAGGAGGCCTTAATGGAGTAAAAACCAGAACTAGATCCAAGGCTGATTTTGGGGCTTCAAGATCCCCACCGGGACGCAAAACTATTAAATGGCATAGGGACCAGGAGAGTAAGCAAAACATAGCTGATGGAAGGCAGTGAACTATCAAGGAATCCTGCCCTCAGGCTTCCAAATGAAGGTAATATCTTGGAATATCATAGGCCTAAATGGTCTCAATAAACAGGATATATTAAGGAACCTCATTCGAGATCAAAATTCGGATATTATCCTGGTTCAGGAAACCAAAATGAGTAAAGAGAAAGTGGAGAAATTAAAGTTTTTCAAAAATAGAGGGGCTTGTGGTAGTAGCTCGAATGGAGCCTCTGGAGGGGTTGCTATATTCTGGAATAAAAGCACAACCTCTAGACATATGATTGATGTTGATGGCAATATTTTATCCCTAAAAGCTAAAAGCATCATTGATGGTAAGGAGTGTGTCATCACTAATATCTATGCCCCTAACTCCAAATCCACTAGAAGTAAATTCTGGAATAAAATTCAGCATAAAAGAAATTCCTTCCCTCTGAACAGTTGGGTTGTGATGGGAGATTTCAATACTCCTCTGCAAGACATTGAAAAATTTGGAGGCAGTCAAGCTCAACTAGACAGTAGATCTGACCTGATGGACTTTATTAATGACAATGCTCTCATTGATATGGATCTCAATGGGGCTTCCTAAACTTGGTCTAACCGAAGGGATGGTGAAGATCTCATCCAGGTAAGACTTGATAGATCCCTTGTTACTAATGATTGGATTTTGTCTCATAGATGCTCCCTTTCTGTTATTAATAGAATTGGGTCAGACCATTATCCCATCTCTTTTGTTGCTGAGAATTTTAAGAATAATCAGAGATTTCCTTTTCGACTCGAAAAGATGTGGACCTCCCACCCTAATCTTGAAAAATCTATTGCTAACTAGTGGAATCTTGATGTTAATGGAACTGTCATGTATAAAGTTGCTAAAAAACTTAAAAACATCAAAACCAATATTAAGACTTGGAACAAGAAGGTCTTTGGTGATATCTTTGATTCAAAGAAAAAACTAAAGGAGGAACTGGACCAGATACAAAATTCAATACAGAAAGAAGGCTACAAAAAGTATTCCAAAGCTATGGAAAATGATGTTCTAGTCAAACTACACAACATTATCTCTAGGGAAGAAATCTATTGGAGGCAGAGATCTAGGGCTATATGGTTGAAGGCAGGGGACAGAAACACTAAATTTTTCCATATGACTTCTCTAAAACACAAGGCAGCGAATAGAATCACAAGACTGATTGTTGAAAATAGCACTCTACTTAATAAGGACGAAATCAGGGATGAAGTTGTCAGATTCTTCAACCAGCTCCTTACTAGTAACAAGGACATTGATTAGACCCACCAACTCAATTTGGTTAATATTATTCCTAAGGTCATTAACCCTATTCAGAATAAGGCCCTTACTGCTATCCCATCTTCTGGAGAAATTAAAAAAGTTGTCTTTTCATTTCAAGGGGATAAAGCTCTGGGTCCTAACGGTTTCCCTATGTTTTTCTTCAAATAATTCTGGCATATTGTGGGGGAAGACACGGTTAATGCGGTCAAAGAATTCTTTGGATCTAGAAGAATCCTTAAGGAACTCAACTCCACTTTTATAGCCCTAATCCCCAAAGTTGTTGGGGCGGACACTATGGGAAATTTTAGGCCAATTAGCCTATGTAACTCTTTCTACAAAATCATATCCAAAGTTATGACCACTAGAATTTTTGCGGTGCTTCCCTTCATCATCTCTAAGGAGCAGAAAGGTTTTGTTCCTGGTAGGCAGATTCTGGACTCAATTATTCTTGTTCATGAGAACATTCATTCCCTCAGTGCTGCTAAAAAAGAAGGCTTCTTGATAAAGTTGGATTTGGCGAAGGCTTATGATAGAGTGGAGTGGGATGTTCTTTCCAAAATCATGGGGGCTTTTGGTTTTGATGAAAAGGTAACCAAAATAATCAAAGAGTTGATCACCACTCCTATGTTCTCTATTATGATTAATGGATCTCCTACAAATTTTTTAAAAACTTCAAGAGGGCTCAAACAAGGAGATCCCATATCTCCTATCCTTTTTACCATTTTGGCTGAAAGTATGAGTAGATTGATTCACAATTTGAAACAAAGTAAAACTATCAAAGGTCTTCAACCTTCCTCCGCCAATGTTTTTTGCTCTCATCAACAGTTTGTTGATGACACTGTCCTCATGGGATATTCTTCTGTCAAGGAGGCTGATGCCTTCAAAACTGCTCTTAACTCCTATGCTTTGGCTACTGGTCAGCAAGTCAATTGGGACAAATCGGCTATTTACTTCTTGAATACTCCGATCATAAGACAACAGAAAATTGCTAAAATTATTGGGTGCAAAGTGGAAATGCTCCCTTCCACCTATCTGGGTCTTCCTTTGGGTTTAGCTCCCCCAAATTCTTTCTGGAATATTCTTATTGACAAATTCAATAAAAGATTGGCTAGATGGAAAGGCTCAATGTTATCTCGGGCTGGGAAACTGCAGCTCCTTCAAGCTACTCTTCAAAATCTCCTTGTTTATGCCCTAAGCCTATTTGGTATCCCGGCTAAATTTGTTGAAGCAATGGAAAGAATCCAGAAGAGATTTTTATGGTCAGGAGTGGAAGAAAAAAAGAGAATATCCTTGGTTGCTTGGGACAAAGTGTGTAGACCAAAGAACAAAGGAGTGTGTAGACCAAAGAACAAAGGGGGGTTGGGGATTAAAGCTCTAAAAACCTTTAACAAAGCTCTTCTTGCTAAACAGTTATGGAGAGCCTATGATACTAAGAAAGATTGGAATCAAATTTGGTTTGACAAATACATTCAGAATCAGCCTATCCAAGGGGTCCTTAACTTTGAAGACATCCCTGTTGGATCCTTCATCTAGAATAGCATTACTAAATCCATAAAAGTGGCAAAAGGTGACAGAATAAGGTTTTGGGAAGACCCCTGGATGAAGAATGAAGCTCTTTATGATCAAAACAACAGTCAAATTATTGAGGAGTGTAAAAGGAGGTTTGGGCCTATGGTGTGTGACTACTGGAAGGAGGACAAGTGGGTTAGGCTTAATGACATTCATTCTGGATTTTCCTCCCTCCAGAAGGAGTTGTTGTCCTTTTCCCCTAACAAAGACTATGATGATGTATTCCTCTGAAAAATGATCCTAAAGGTGAATTTACAGTTGCCTCCGCCTATAAAAACTTCTTTTCTCAAACCAGCAGTCCCATTTGGAGTAAAGTTTGGAACAGCATTTTGATCCCTAAAGTCAACATTTTCTTTTGGCTTGCTTCTCGTAATAGTACTCTTACTCTTGACAATTTAATTCGAAGAGATTTCAAATTCCCTAATAGATGTGAGCTATGCCAGAAGGAGGGGGAATCAGTTGATCATCTCTTTTTTCACTGCTCTTTTACCTGGGCTATTTGGTGCAAAATGTGGGAAAAATGGAAAATTAATTTGGTTATGAACAAGAGTATCAAGGATATTATCTGGCAATGGAATTTTCCAACCAAATGTCAAATTATCAAGAACCTTTGGTCTTTGACCCTCCCCATGATTTGCTGGGGCATTTGGAAAGAAAGAAATAATAGGATATTTAGGGAAGCTAAGTGTAATACTCAGGTGGTCTTTGAAAAAATCTGCAGGGCTATAAAGGAGAACATCAATATTCCTCACAAGAATAATTAGCAATGGTCTGTTACTGATATGAATGATATGGAAAGAGACATCCTCACTGAATGGAACCTAATGCATAAGGTCTACAGATTGGAAAATAAGAATGAGAGATAACATTGTCTGGCGTTTTCCTGAATATGACTGGTTAAAGGTTAATTTTGATGGGGCGGCTAAAGGGAACCCTGGAAAGGCTAGTGGTGGAGGAGTTATTAGAAATGCTCAAGGAATTTGCGTTGCTTCTTTTGCTTCTCCCTTTGGGGTCCAAAATAACCATGTGGTTGAAGCTCTGGCAATGCTAAAGAGCCTCCAGCTAGCTCAGGAATTCAAATTCAAAAAAATTTGGCTCGAAGGGGACTCTTTAAACATCATACAAGCCCTCAAAGGTACAAGTTCTGTTTCCTGGAATATTACCAATTTAATTAAAAGTGCTAAATATCTTTTAAATAACTATGTTAGCATTAATATAACTCATACATTTAGAGAAGGCAATAAGGTTGCGGATATCCTAGCCAATGAAGGGGTCAATTTAGAGAAAGATGTCAAATACATTGGAGAAACTCACATTAAAAGGGAGGTTAAAGAGCAATTATACTTTGATCGCATCAATGGGTCAAGTTAATCTCATGATTACTTTCTGGGGAACGATTTCTAAAGATAGATTCTGGGGACAGATAAACTGTCAGATTATGAGTGTTTTTTGGCATCATTTCCAAGATCATATGTGTGTGAAAGATTATAGTAATAATTGCTGGGTTTGTGTGGCCATAAGAAGCAATTTCAAAACAACGAAAGAGTCTTTACACAGGAATTCCAGAAATAACAAATTCTCAGAGTCTTATCTGTGGATTGTGAACTGCAGCAGTGGGTATCTTTACTTGGAGCTCAGAATGGGTGGTAACCTAAACAGGAACAAGCCTCCAGGATGTGAAAATTGGAAGAGTGAACAAAAGGTCTGGAGAAGGCTCCACAGATACGGCTTCACTGACTATATGGAAAAGCTTCATGGAAGCAGAAATTCTGTGTCTTATGATTTTGCTAAAAGCTGGAGTAACAACAGAGTCGCCCTATTCGGGGAGATTTGGCAAATCGATGAAAAAATGGTTGCAAAGGTCACGGGTCTCCAGACGGAGGGGACTAAATTCTACAAGGATCGGAAGTATGCAGCTGAAGCTTTCAAAAACATCCCGAAGTCGAAGGATGAGAAGGGCAAGCTTGTGAAGAAGGACAACATCTCCTACTACACTCCCTAGCAGGTAAAGCCTTTCTAGCAAAAAGTTCTAAGGGTTTTAATGGAGTATTTGATTGTGGATGGTAGATTTACAAAAATTTATAACTATCATTCGCTATTCTGAACCATTTTCGTCATGGGGCTAAAATATCACTGCCCTTCTATTTAGCGTCTTCTCTAAATGAGAGCCTTGCAAACCATGCTAAAAAGCCTAACTATTACCCTTTAGCCCACCAGGGGCTCATACTGCTAATATATGAACATCTAAAGGATAAGGCTAGGGCAACCAAGGATGACCCATTGATCATTAGCGCTCATATCTCTGAGAGCTGCAAAGACTCTGACTCGAATGGAGCTCAACCCAACACCCCTACCCACAAAAAAAGGAAAGTTGAAACAGAGCATGAGGAAAAGGAGGTGCATTGTGATGAAGAAGAAGAAAACGGTAAGGACACTAATACTAAAATGGAGCAAAATAAGAATAAGAACTATGGTGAAGGGGAGGAAGGGGGTAATTATGAAAACCTTCACTCTAACCCTAAGGGCTCGGAAAGAGAGAATGTTGCTCTGAATCCTAAGGAGTATGACAACCCTAACTCTGAGGAGACTGAACAGGGCAAGGACTCAGTGAACACCATCTTGGACAACGCCCGTAACTGCACTCTGGAATCCTTCAATTTCTAGAAATGGGTTGTCGAAAACATCACCAGTATGCAAGGTAAGCAAAGGGAGTTGGAAGATAAGATTAATAAGTTGATTAAGAATTCTGACTTTGGGAAACAGAATGAGGATACGGAAAACAGTGAAGCTGAGGAGGAAATGGAGATGGAGGACTAGTTGGAGAAAGATCTAATCAAAGGGGACCTAAAACATTTGGAGGATGTTATTAGAAATCTCAAAGAGCAGGTGGAGGAGGACAAAGACAACATCAACACCCGAATCGCTCGTAATGAGAAGGCTTTGAAAAGCCTCGTGAACCACAGCCTCCAGGTCCTTAAAGTTTCCTCCCAGAATATGAATGCTTTGGTGGATCATTTGGAAAAGAAAAATCAGGATAAGAACCTGGTAATTATAGAAGATTCTCCAACCTCCAACCCCACCCACCAGAACCCTAGATGCAGAACTAGGCAGACCACTATTGGGAAGGACACCAAAATGAAAGAGAGCCAGTTGGGACAGGAAAACAACGACCTGAGGGAAGCAGCCAAGGCGATGATGCTCTTGGTACAGAATGTTGAGGAAACTATGAAGAGTTTTTAATTAACTTGTAATGTTGGGCTTGGAGCCAATTTCTTGCTAGCCTCTTGTTGTCCCTTTCTCTACTGCTAGTTTTTTTCTGGTCTTTTGCAGCTGCCTTGTTTTGTTTCCTTCTTGGATATCTTTCGAATGTAATCGGGTTTCGGGTCCCTTAAAACCTGTTTTTACTTAATCAAAAACAATCTTCAAACATGCAAATGTTCTAAAACTAGCACCTATATTTTAAAAAATCTATGTAAAGAACGCTGAGAAAGATCAATTTTAAAGTGTCTATTTGCTTGAAAAAAATGTAAAGTTCCACAAAAAGAAAAAGACAATTCTAATCTAATCTCAATTGTGTGCAAGCTACTAAAGCTCATGTCTATTTGCTTGAAAAAAGAACGTGAAGTCCCATAAAAAAAGAGAAAGACTAAACCTCTTTGGACCGCTATCTAAACTGCTCCACACTCAAGACAACTAATAAATCAGGTTTCTAACATACAACTGCACAGCCACACAAGCAATAATTATTCTATTTTTTATTAAAAATAAATAAAATAAATTTAACACTTATATTTAAAAGTAGTCTTACCTACTCCATTCTTCATCGCATTGAATTGCAAAAGTTCTTACTAAATAATCGATTTTTAAAAATTTTATTTTTTATTTTTTAATAATTGAACCAAGAACATAACATTATTTTGGTAACAGTTAGAGAAATTTCCTAATAATTTGTCTAGCAAAGTCCATATACAAAGACGATTTCCTACAATACAAATAATCACAGCTTCATCCCAAATGAGATAATATTGTTAGCTTCAACTCCGAAAGCTGCCAGCAATACACAGCCTCTACTAAAGAGGAATGTTGTCATGAAGCCTCTGCTCCCAAGGGATATTGTCATGGATTCCTTCATGGATTGTAATTAAGTCTCCCGCTTAGATGAATATTGTTAGAGCCCCCATCAAGAAAAGATATTAGCACAAAAATTCAGCTCACAATATATGAATAAAAATGAATGGACCTACAATTTTAATAGAATTAAACTACCAATTTTCTACGTAAAGATTGAAATCCATCCACAGAAGAAAGAAACCCTAGATTATCATCGACATAAAAGCACAACTAAGCAACTACCTTAGAAGCAATTCATACGTGGATCAGAAAAACATTATACATGAGTACAAAAATTCATATTAAAAAAATAAAAAATAAAATAATCATACACAGATGAGAAAAACATTATACCTATGTACAATCTCATGAGGTTAGATATAGTTAACTTTTGCCACTTTTACTGCACTATTAAAAATCTTGTAAAGTTTGGTTCTAAAGATATGACTAATACGTAGGAGATAAGCCTGCTGAGTCATAGATCGAATCTCGGTTTTTTGTTTTTTTTCCAAATAAAACGGCACTTTGGGAACTGCTACGTAAACAATGTTTTGTAGTTTTAAAAGTCTGTTTTTTATGATTTTTAGATTTGCTTTATGTTTTAGTCTGATCGTTGTAGAAGATCAGCACTCTTTACAAATTTATATATGGTTATTGTAACTGCTAAGTTTTTTTAATATATGAAGATTATCAGTTCTAAAAATAATTGTGTTCTTCTCTTTTAGTTATGTTTTTCCTATGTGTTGTAATTTTGTAATCTTTCATTTGATATTAGAGTAGGTTGCAAGAGTTCTAATTGTGCAGGTAGCAGGTTAGAACAACAGTTATTTCCAGATAGTTAATGGAAAAGATTTAGCATTTCAGCTTCCATTGTTTACTGAAGAAAACTATGACTATTGGAGTATCAAGATGAAGACCCTACTTTTATCCCGAGATCTTTGAGAATTTGTGGAAGGTGGATACACAGAACTTGTTGATCAGAATACATTCAATACATGGACCACCACAACAAAAAAATCAATTGAAAGAAGATAGAAAGAAGGATAACAAAGCTCTTTTCACCATTCAATCTGCCTTGGATGTCTCAATTTTTCCTCGAATTGCCAGTCTGACAAAATCTAAGGATGCATGGGAGGCTCTACAAACTGCATACCAAGGTACATATAAAATCAAATTGGTAAGACTTCAAACTTTTCGAAGAGAATTTAAAAATTTGAGGATGAAAGAATCTGAGTCTATTCATGAATTTATTACAAGGACTAAGGTATAGTGAATCATCTTAGGACTCAAGGTGAAACTATATCAGATCAGAAAATTGCAGAAAAAATTTTGAGGTCTCTTCCTCCTAAATTTAATCCAGTAGTAATTGCTATTGAAGAAAGTAAAGATCTAACTACTTTCAAAGTTGCAGAATTAATTGGTTCTTTGCAATCTCATGAAGAGCGCATGCAGTGCTCTATGGAAAGTTTTGTTCAAGCTTTCCAGCCTTCTATGAATATTGAGGAAAAATCCAAATCTCCTCCCTCTCATTCTGCTAAATTTCAAGGTGAATCTTCTGGTAATAACAGAAGAAGAGGTAGAGGAAGAGGAAATAATAGAGGAAGAGGACGAAGTTCTGTTGATAGAAGGAGCATTCAGTGCAGATATTGTGAAAGATGTGGGCACTATGAATCTGAGTGCAGAAAGAAGAAATCTGAGTTAAATAAGTCAAGAGCTAGTTATGCAGAAGAATCTTTTCATGCAAACATTCTTTGCATGCAATTTGGCAAAAGAACTCCAAAAGGATGTCTGGTTCTTGGACAACGATTGTTCAAATCACATGATAGGTAAATATGATTTCTTTGTCAAATTAGATGATTCAATGAGTAAAGTTAAATTTGGCGATGATAAGGAGGTTGATGTAATGGGAAAAGGTACCCTTGAAATCAAGACTAAGCAAGGAGACACTACAAATATCCATAATACTTTCTTTGTGCCAGAATTACAGCATAGTCTTTTGAATATAGGACAACTTTTAGAAAAGAACTATAAAGTTGTATTTGAAGATAGCTGCTCCAAAATTTTTGATAAATCTAATAATCATCATCTTGTATCAAAGACTTATATGACAGAGAATAGATTGTTTCCTCTTAATTTGCTTTCTAGTAAGTTGCATGCACTAAAAAATAAGTCAAGAGCTAGTTATGCAGAAGAATCTTTTCATGCAAACATTCTTTGCATGCAATTTGGCAAAAGAACCCCAAGAGGATGTTTGGTTCTTGGACAGCGGTTGTTCAAATCACATGACAGGTAAATATGATTTCTTTGTCAAATTAGATGATTCGATGAGTAAAGTTAAATTTGGAGATGATAAGGAGGTTGATGTAATGGGAAAAGGTACCCTTGCAATCAAGACTAAGCAAGGAGACACTACAAATATCCATAATACTTTCTTTGTGCCAGAATTATAGCATAGTCTTTTGAGTATAGGACAACTTCTAGAAAAGAACTATAAAGTTGTATTTGAAGATAGCTCCTCCAAAATTTTTGATAAATCTAATAATCATCATCTTGTAACAAAGACTTATATGATAGAGAATAGATTGTTTCCTCTTAATTTACTTTCTAGTAAGTTGCATGCACTAAAATTAACCATAGATGATTCATGGTTATGGCATCAACAATATGGTCATCTGAATTTTCAAGGGCTAACTTTGTTGAATAAGAAAATATGGTGCGAAGTCTTCCTCCAATCAAGGCAAAAGAAGAAGTTTGTTTAGGGTGTGCCCTTGGCAAGCATCACCGAGACAGTTTCCGGTGGGAAAATCTTAGAGAGCTAAATCTCCTCTAGAGCTTGTGCATGCTGACATTTGTGGTGATATGCAAGAGCCGTCATTGGGTAAGAACCTTTATTTTTTGACATTCATTGATGATTACTCTCGCCACACTTGGGTTTATTTTTTGAAGCAAAAATCTGAAGCCTTTGCATGCTTCAAGAATTTGTAAAGCACTAGCTAAAAAACAAAGCGGGTATCCTGTCAAGATACTCAGAACAAATAGAAGGGGAGAGTTTACTTCTAATGAGTTTGCTAATTTTTGTGCTAAGAATGGCATCCAAAGACAACTTACTGTCGCATATACACCTCAGCAAAATGGTATTGCTGAAAGAAAGAACCGTACCATTATGGAAATGGCACGAAGCATGTTGCAGACAAAAAATCTTCCAAATAGTTTTTGGGGAGAAGCAATTGCCACTACAGTGTATATTCTCAACTGTAGTCCCACAACAGCAGTTCAAAATCTGACTCCAAAAGAAGCCTAGAGTGGTCACAAGCCTTCAGTGGTTCATCTTCGCATCTTTGGATGCCTAGCATATGTGCATATTACAGTTCAAAAACGGAAGAAGTTGGATGCCAAATCCCAACTTAGTATCTTTGTGGGCTACTCTACTGCAACTAAAGGTTACAGATTCTATAATCCCGAGACAAAGCAATGGATAGTTAGCCAGGATGTGATTTTTGATGAAGGGGGAGTATGGCAGTGGAAAGATGATGTGCAGAAAAATCCATCAATAATCATAAATATGGAAGATAACAGTGTTCCTCCTCTCCCCACAAGTTCAAGTGGAAGTTCTAGCTCCAGTTCCAGTCTTCCAAGCTCACCTAGTTCTTCAAGTAGCACAAACTCAGGTGAAGATTCACCTCCACCATCACCTCCAGCATCCATTCCACGAAAAGTACGAAGTTTAGTTGATGTTTATCAGAGGAGTACCAATATAAATCCAGATGCTAATTTTGCTTTGTTTAGTACAATTAAAGTGGAACCCTTTGTGTATGAAGAAGCAATGAAAGAATCCGTATGGGTAAATGAGATGAATGATGAAATGAATTTCATTCATAAGAATAATACTTGGGAACTAGTTCCACTTTCCAAAGGTAAGTAGGTGATTGGTGTGAAATGGATTTACAAAGTAAAATATCATGCAGATGGTTCAGTAGAACGCCATAAAACAAGACTAGTTGCCAAAGGGTTTGCACAAACTCCTGGAATGGATTATGCAAAAACTTTTGCTCCTGTGGCTCGACTTGACACAGTCAAGATTATATTGGCTATTGCAACACAATACAAGTGGCCAATATTTCAGATGGATGTGAAATCAGCATTCCTTAATGGTTACATAGGTGAGGAAGTTTATGTAGAACAACCTATGGGTTATGAAGTTCCAGAAAAAGAACACTTAGTCTACAAGTTGATGAAAGCCCTTTATGGGTTGAAGCAAACTCCTCATGCATGGTATTCTAGAATTGACAATTATTTTATGAAGAAAGGATTCAACAGAAACCACTCCGAACCTACCTTGTATGTCCAACGTATTGGTAATGATATTCTCATAGTTTGCCTCTATATTGATGATTTGATTTATACAGATAATAGCGAAGCTCTCACAGAGAAGTTTCAAGCAAAAATGAAACAAGAGTTTGAAATATCAGATCTGGGACTTATGCACTATTTTCTTGGTGTGGAAGTACAACAAACATCAGAAGGTATATTTATTTCTCAATCCAAGTATAGAGTTGATTTATTGAAGAAGTTTAACATGGTGGCATGCAAAGCATTTGCAACCCCCGTAGCCCTTGTTGAAAAACTAACCCAAGGAAGATGCTAGTCCCAAGGTTGATGCAACTCAAAATAGGAGTTTAGTTGGTAACCTCGTGTACTTCACAACCAGTAGGCCTGATATTATGTATGTTGTGAGCCTCGTCTCTCGGTTCATGCAGGATCCACATGAGTCACATTGGCGGGCTGCTAAAAGAATTTTGAGGTATCTGAGTGGTACACATAATTTTGGCATTTAGTATTCTCCCACTGAAAAGTTTTAACTAGTTGGTTACACAAATTCAGATTGGGCCGGTTCAGTGGATGATAGGAAATCTACATCTGGTTCTGTTTTTTCATTTGGCTCTGGAGTTGTAACCTGGAATAGTAAGAAACAGGCAACAATAGCTCTTTCTTCAGCAATTGCGAAATACATGGCAGCTTCATCGACAAGTTCTCAAGCGGTATGGTTAAGAAGGATATTGACAAATCTATATTTTGTTCCTGAGCATCCAACCACCATCTATTGTGATAATAATAGCACTATTGCCATGACAAAGAATCCAATGTTTCATACCAAAACGAAGCACATAGAGATCCGTCAGCATTACATTCGTGACTTGGTTCAAGATGGACAAGTGGAGTTGCAGTTTTGTCCTTCATCTAAACAAGCTGCTGATATCTTCACCAAAGCTCTTCCAGTATCGACTTTTGTTACTTTCATAAATCAATTGAGTCTTACCTCCATTGATCATTCAGGGGGAGATTGAAGATATGACTAATACGTAAGAGATAAGCCTGCTGAGTCAAAGATCGAATCTTTGTTTTTTGTTTTTTTTTCTAAATAAAACGGCAGTTTAGGAACTGCTATGTAAACAATGTTTTTTAGTTTTAAAACAGTCTTCGATACTGTTTTTTTATGATTTTTAGATTTGCTTTATGTTTTAATCTGATCGTTGTAGAAGATCAGCACTCTTTACAAACTAATATATGGTTATTGTAACTGATAAGTTTTTTTAATATATGAAGATTATCAGTTCTGAAAATAATTGTGTTCTTCTCTTTTAGTTCTATTTCATACCAAAACGAAGCACATAGAGATCCGTCAACATTACATTCGTGACTTGGTTCAAGATGGACAAGTGGAGTTGCAGTTTTGTCCTTCATCTGAACAAGCTGCTGATATCTTCACCAAAGCTCTTCCAGTATCGACTTTTGTTACTTTCAGAAATCAATTGAGTCTTACCTCCATTGATCATTCAGGGGGAGATTGAAGATATGACTAATACGTAAAAGATAAGCCTGCTGAGTCAAAGATCGAATCTCTGTTTTTTGTTTTTTTTTCTAAATAAAACGGCAGTTTAGGAACTGCTATGTAAACAATGTTTTTTAGTTTTAAAACAGTCTTTGATACTGTTTTTTTATGATTTTTAGATTTGCTTTATGTTTTAATCTGATCGCTGTAGAAGATCAGCACTCTTTACAAACTAATATATGGTTATTGTAACTGATAAGTTTTTTTAATATATGAAGATTATCAGTTCTGAAAATAATTGTGTTCTTCTCTTTTAGTTGTGTTTTTAATATATGAGACTCTTATGTTAGTTTTGGGATCTGACGTTCTTGATGAATCCTGATAATATGTATGTTGTGAGCCTCGTCTCTCGGTTCATGCAGGATCCACATGAGTCACATTGGCGGGCTGCTAAAAGAATTTTAATTCGCCATACGAAAAATTTAATAAAATTGTTTTTGAGAAATGGATTCGCTTTACAGAATAGAAACAGGCCATGGAGAGCACATTGGGGGATATGTAATTGTCAAACGACAAGTCACTCTTCTTAAATTTAATGTGAATAGTAGATCAGTATTTCAAAATGTTAGAGCTATTCTTTTATAGATTTTTTTTTTATCTGCTGAACGTTAAAAAAATGGTTTTTTTTCCATTCCTCCCAACATGTTATTCATGCATGGTTGGATGTCGTATGTCTTCTTTTTTTTATCAATAGAATTTTTAGTATTTTTGTCATCTATTATTTTTAATTATATTTTTTATTAGTTAATAAATTATTTTTCTTATTATTAATATTAGCATATATATCTTAAAATTAGTTAATATAAAATATATAAAAAAAATATTTGAGCGTCTATTTTTTAATTTAAATTATGTTATTTAACTCATAAAATATATTATATTCTTGCAAGCAAGATTGTTTCTTTATATTCAAACGCAACATTTTTACAATGTCTTCAACTTGCAAAAAGCTACAGACAAGCTCAACTCTAAACTAGCCTCAACAAAATGAAATTTTAACTATCAAACTACACAAGACTAGCAGAAAAAAAAAATCTACAACAACACATCCCAAACAAGCTCCTCACACCTGTTCATAGACACTTCTTCCTCGGGGTTCTTCCTTTCAGCACCATAAACTTCTTCTCTTCATTCTTGATTATGCAAACTAGAATGTTCCTCTCAAAATCATTATGTCATTTTTTTATCTGAGCATTGAATCTTTGTTTTCCCTCCTCAACCTAGGTGTTAAAAACCTATAGTCCTCTCTGAAGAGGCAGAGAGGACTTAACACACGAGGAAAGACCAATTAAAAGGTACTGGGCAATATCCCCATAACAGCAAAGACCAATTAAAAGGTATTGGGCAATATCCCCATAACAGCTCTCATTTGCCCATTTGGCAGGTAAGGATGTGAAGATGCCAATAGAGTGTAATAAGGAGGACACGTATGCTTGCCCTATTAGACATGCTTGTATGATCTCTTATTCCAATGAGACTCTTATGTTAGTTTTGGGATCTGACGTTCTTGATGAATCCTTTGATCTGTAAGTTTCACCATCATAGGCCTAGTTTGCCAGAGTGTAATGTCCCCTTGTTGAAATAGGATTTATTAATAATAAATAATAAATAATAAATTAAAATATAAAAGAATAAAAATAAAAATTAATATAATTAAAATTTAGTTAAGTTTAATGAATGGTCAGAAGGCATGAAATGAAAAGTTCCGAATTCCTCAAATATGAGATATAAAAAGGAGAGGAGAACTCCATTTGGGAAAAAAGGAAAAAAAAAAAAGAAAGAAGGAAGCAAAATTATCAAGGAAGCATTAATGGGAAGAAGATAAGGAAGTGACTCTTTCGAAGGGACAGCAATGCTGAAAGGTTGTGACCATAAAGAAAAAGGTTCGACTCTCCCTCACATTGGAGGATCTAAAGTGGAGAAAGCTTTTATTTGAGAAGGAAGGATCCATGGAATAGAACAAAATTTCTGAAGCATTAAAAGCAGATTTACAAGCAGATGTAAATCAGAATTATAAGAATATCTGGAAGAATGATATGAACATTTATCAAATAAATCAGAACACAAATACAAATCTGCAAACAATAATAAAGCAGGCATCGAAGAAAAAGAGGAAACATTAAATCAATAATCAGAGAATCCGACCTGATGGAATAGAAAGGATTCACACACACAAATATCTGAGTATAGGCAGCAGATCAGATTGATATAAACAGCAGACTGAAAATACATAACCTGCAATAATTCTACAAGTATATATACACAGAGCCACTCTTGGGTCTACCAAAATTGGTTACCTTTATATACCACTAAACACAGGACTTCTTTGTTACTTTCTTGAATCTGTGCTCGGTCAGGGTAAAATTCTAGTTTAGGGCCCATGGTTTTGGTAGAAGGCAGACTTATTGATGAGGTTGTGCAACCTAGTTTTCAATCTTCTTTCAAACTGGTTCTTCATGCTTCGTGTGTGGATAAGATCACCCTAGATTACCCTATCTTCCATTACAATTTTGGATAGATTCTTGTTTAAAATCCATTGGCAATACTGTCAGTCCTGTCCCCTAAAACCAATGCTTTGTCACATCCTAAATTCACCCACATTCAAGTTAAAATGGATATCTCTAAGGGTTTACCAGCTGAAATTTGGCTTCGAGTGGAGGATTGAATTTGCAAACAACGGTCACATTATGAAAAGTTGGTGTTTTGGTTTGAGCCGTTTGGAGGATGGATGATCACTTGCAAAGTAGGAAATCTTGTAGTTAGGCTTCAAGGTGCAAGGATGCAAAACACTTTCCATTTATCAGTTTAGATTCTTAGAATTGGTGCTCGGGCTCCATAAAACTCCTCTCCAGGTCTCCAGTTGGGATCTCTCCTATGTCTACTCCCACTTCTTCAACCCTTCCTTCTCTTAGGCTTGCTAATGTGATCTCTCTGAAGTCTTCTCCTAGGGCAGCTACTTTAGTGCTTCCTTCAGCTTTTCCTTCTTCGAGTTTAGCTCCTCAACCTCCATCGTCTTTTGTAGAGCTTTCTTTGGCAACTTGGACTACCTTTCTTGTTGGACGACATTCAGCGGTTCTTTTTGCAATTCCTCCTCTTCTTCTGCATTCAACCTCACAGACTTCAGCATTGAATCCCTCCCTTGGCCTGGGTAAATCTCAACGAATTCTCTCTACATTAGTGAGCTAAACTTGGATCAAGAAGTTTGGACACAAGTTTCATATAAGAAATCTAGAAAGAAGGATTCCTCTCAATTAGTTCTGATATTTCCTGTGATACAACAGTGAGTTAAGCCAGTGATGGTTGCATGGGTTATTCATGTGCAAGCCTTTTAACAGTCATTTGTGAAGTTTTTTTTTCTTTTGATTGTTTCACAGGCTTAATAGATCCCTGTAAAATTATCTTTAGAAACAGAGAAAATGCACTAAATTGAAAAAAATAAGTGAAACCCATTTCACAACAGACAATGCACAAAATTTCACCAGGATTATCTCAAAATTTAACTCTACACTCAGAATGTACCCTAAGTTAATTTCAAAATACATCAAAAAATATTTCATAAGCATGAACAAAGCCCCAAACCTAAACAAAATTGATTAATTAAGGCAACACCAATTTAAAGGGAAAGAAAGTGAAAAACGAAACTCAAACTTCAAAGAATCCCTAGCCAAAATAGATAAATAATCCCCCTTCCACAGATGTGCAGGGCATTACGTGGGCCAACTGCTCTGCTCCTTTTTTGTAACCAAAATGCAAAAAATTTAAAATGGTACAGCAAAAGCATGGGACTATAAGAAGAAATGGGATGAGACCCTGAAGAAGGCCCCTACGCACCCACCATTATGAAAAAACTGATGATCATAACGAGACCTTTGAAAAAATCTTTCAACAAATAAACTATCTCAACTAAGCCAGTTCATGATTAGAAAGAAATCGGGTAGTCAAGGATAGACTATAAATTTGAATTTACAATTTAAAGATTTCAATTTGTAGCCATAAGATTGACATGGGACTATAAGAAGAAATGGGATGAGACCCTGAAGCAGGCCCCTACGCACCCACCATTATGAAAAAACTGATGATCATAACGAGGCCTTTGAAAAAATCTTTCAACAAATAAACTATCTCAACTAAGCCAGCTCATGATTAGAAAGAAATCGGGTCGTCAAGGATAGACTATAAATTTGAATTTACAATTTAAAGATTTCGACTTGTAGACATAAGATTGACTCTATACAACAGAATGATAAAACATATTTCAAAATATGCAAGATACAATCAACATAAAATGTATCTAAGTGTTACGAATAGGTGGAATAAAGTCAAATGCCTAAAAAGCATGTAAATGGTGATATGTGAATGAGTGAGAAATGAACCCGACTTCACACAAACTCTGAGAATGAACAAGAAATGAATCCAACTTCACACAAAATTTGCACCATTTCTGAACATGTACTTGTATTTACATGTTCTTTCAAAATGTGACCAAAAATTAGATGGGAATTTACAGCTGAAATAACAAATTGCCAGTTTAGTTATGGTTCTCAAAGTTCATCAAAAATTTCCATTCTCGGGTGTTAAATAATAATAGCTGATTTATTTGCACAATCAGAATCAACGTTATGATGGTACAAATATATAGATTTGTTTTCAATGTTGACTTGCAATATGGCTTATGGAGTTGAGATAAAAACTGAGAATGCTGAGTTTTTCACATCATAGATCTATTTAGAATATAACCGGCAAAGCACGACTACCATGGAAATAATGGTGAGTTTTACACTACGGAAGTTTGAAGTAAATACATTAATCTCAAAGATTTCTATTCCAAACAATCAAGAATCTCTCTATGGACGCATGAAATAATCATAATTCCTCATTAGTTAATCACTAAACAAAATAGAAATATCATTACCCGTTCCAAATTTTATTTCTTTGTAATGATCTAATTCAATTTTTATTTCATTGTAATGATCCAATTCATTATATGCCCCATCGTGTGGAGGTTTTCCTGTCTGAAGTAACAGAACCTCCACTTAACACTATCTAGGCAAATAGTACAACTAACAATACACTTGGAACAGAGTAATAATAGTAGAATTGTTAGGCAGTGCATACCATCCTTGTGTGTTACAAAACCTGCACTTAAGAAATGTAACCAGGCAAACAGGACAAGTAACCATCAATTCAAAGCAGTGTACATAAAGTAAATTTGTTCGACGGTGCATATTATCCATCCATGTGTTTTAAAACTTACAACTAGACAAATAGGACAAGCAAGCATTGGCTCAGAACAGAGTACATACGAAAAATTAAGGCGTTAATTCAGATTTCACAAAATGCTGATGATACCCCCTCAATCAGATACATTTCACACATGATAATAGCAGTGTTTGGTACAGAAAAACATTCTCGCAACTGACCCCCAATGCATGTTTGGAATGATTGAACAAATCTATAATATATATTGTGAATAGAAAACTGCAAAATCCATGGTAGATTACCAATATGACAAGTTAGATCTCTCGATACAATACAGACTTGGCTAATATTTATTTCCCCCTGCAAAATGAAAAACAAAAAGCTAATCTTAGTAGCATAATACAGCTCTCTCGAGAGGACTAAACATGCTAAAATGTAAATTCTACCATCAAACTTATACAGGATACAGCAACAATTCTGGCAATACTTACGTGTTCATCATTAGTGTGATATTGTCTCCTTTCAAAAGAATACGTCCTAAAAGGCAAATAAAAATAATTAGTTCTTTTGCACCCTATCCACCAACCAGAGAATCCAGTAAAAGTAAATTGTCAGATATGCTTTTTAAGGTATCTGATTCCCCAAAACGGAAGCCTGGAGTTAACTACAACTGCAAGTAGTACAGTTAACAAAACAATGCAGGTAAAATAAAAGAGTATATTTTCTTCCGGGAAAGTTTATACAAACCTAATACTTTACGTGTATTTTTCTTAATAGAAACCTCTTCAGCATCATCCAGTACAAGGTTCATATATTCATCAAATCCCTACCAGAAAGACCAAATAAATGTCAGAGAACGACAACAAAACTACTCTTAGTTAATAACTGCATTTATTTGTTTTCACGCTTGCATTGGGATAACCAGATTACTCTCACCAGTGCCAACGTGTAAGGACCCGCTAGTCATAACCTTAGACTACTATCATAATTAAATTCTAATTAATTCTAACATACAATATTAAACACTATTAAAGTCAACATACATTTATTTCAAAAGAATAACAAATATAAGTGCAAAATTTAACATTCAACATAATGAAAGAACAAGCATGAAGGAATAGGAAATATCATGACAAAATGGATAAATATTTCATTTAATTAGTTAGCGAACATATGAATAAGATAAATTTAAGATAACTAAATGTAAATGTACATGAAACTTCGAAATACTACGTCAACTTGACGACTAATTAATGAGCATACGAATAAGGACAACATAAAATCACATTATTAGCCTCTATCCCTAGCATTTAGCATTAATAAAAGAAATGGTAGAAAAACTAATCAAAGAAGCACATAAGCATTAAGACATGCATATGATTAAGATTGACTAAAGATAACTAAGTTTAACATGCATGAAGAACCCACAATTTCCTATGTTAAATTCAATGAATATAACGAACTAAGGTGAATGTGCATAAGAACTTATCAAACTTAAATAAATATGATCATAACCACACATTCATGAAATGAAGAATAGAAAACTAAGCATGAAAACACACAAATCCACGAGTCATGCACACGTAGGACACATGTTAGCAGGTCAGTGGTTAGTAGTTTTCTCACTTTTCCTGTTAGTTACATATTACATGGGGCCTTTTGTCGCATTTACATGCTTAGACCTCATAGGTCATTTACAAGGCTTACTTAGCCTAATAATCAAGAGAACTCATTGGTCTATTACAATGAAACAATAATAAATCATTCATTAGTTCATAAGAATAATAATACGAATCTCTGTCTCTTGATGTAGTCTCTTCCTTGCCATCAGACTCACCTCCATTTGCAATCTGGAAGACGGACATATGACCCAAGCGTTTTATCCACCCAACCAAATGAAGTTTAGGCTTCCCGGTGCTCATAATGAGCTCCCGTCCCTCACGATGGAGTATCCTTGCAAACCGACATCAACTATCGGGAATGGGACCTGTGCGTGCATGTAGTATCTAACAACCGAACTATTGAACTTAGCTGCATGTGTTATGGCAGGGGGAAAATTTACTTGGCCAAGTTTTAACCCTTTTGGGGTAGGTGAAAACACCCTTCCCAGTTTAACCCATAATCAAGCACATCTTTCCAAAAACATCCTTCGTAGACAGTAAAATTTACCCCTCCCGGTTAATTAATTCAGCCAGAAAAGAAATCGATCCTACCAACAGTCAATTTTATTAAACAAATACATAAATGTTATTGCAGTTTGATCCAATCAGTAAAACGCAGGGAGAGAGGCGGATGTGGGGCGGCTCATGTGGAGTCAAACCTTCAGCATGCCCAAACAGATCGATGCCTATTAGAGAATTTAAATCCTCAAGGAAACTGCAGGAAGATCGATTTAATAGAAGGCGACATTTACCTGAACATTACCTAGCAAAAACGAGGAGAGGGGCGAGTTGTAACTTATGTTTAATTTAAAAAATGCTTAATTTAATATTTTCATTTTCGAAATTAATTAAATTGGAAATTAATTTTATAATCTCTTCATTTATTTGCAAACTTTTAATTTGGTTTTAATATTTAAATCAAGTTATTTAATTATCATTATTTGTGTGTGTATGCACAGGTTTACATTTCCTGGGTTGCTTTTTCGACAAGCTAGGAGACCCCTCCTCGGTCATATGTCCGCCTTCGACGATCGACCCTGCATCTACCTCACACTCGGCGAAAAAGTCAAATTATATAAAAAATTTATAGAATTTCATAACATTTCACCATCACGTAAAAATATAACAATATCATTAAATAGCATCATAATGTCGTCAAACACTTCAAATATCATCAAAATATCAAAATGTTATCATGTATAAATGTCTAATTTAAGGTAATAATTACTAATCTAAATTTGGGTCGTGACACAACACCTAGTTTGACACAGTAACCAGATGACCAATGCCAGTGTTCACATAAGAAAAACAACATCAATCATTCAAGAGGCAAAAAATTGTAAAGCAAAAATATGAAAATGAACAAATGTAACATAAAATGGAACAAAACTAGGAAATACAACTACCCACATTACACTATTGCCCATTTCAACAATCAAATTTTAGGAACTAAAGATAAAAGGTTGTCCAGGAAATAAGAAATCCCCTTTGTACTTGGAACCAAGTAAGCATAGGTATTAATTACCCTAGTTTATTCCTGTTGACCCTGTTAACATGATGACAGGTAATCAGAGAAATATTTTATAAAAACTACATAACATAGCTCTTAACTCATCTGGATGAACATCAAAAGAGGTGCTAACTTGGTTAACAGAACAGCAGGAATTCTAGCTAAACCTTTCAACCTCCATCTCTCGGTTTGAGCAAATCAGAAAGTTGAAGTATGGAAAACTTAAATAGTTTAATGATAGAAGCTAATTTCATACGAAGTGGCAGAATATAATATCAAGATGGAAAACACCTCATGACCTAAACATCCCTTACAATTTTTTTCTAGATCACTGACAGCTCTTAATAAAAGTAAAATGCTCTAACAGAAACTATTCCATAGCCTATTTTTTCCTAAATTCAACACATAAAATAAACAAAAGCTCCTGGAACCACAATTATGTTTCCCTAAATTTCAGCCCAAGGTCTAGTGGTAAGGCGGGGCAATTATTACAATGAAACATTCAGATTTAAAAGCAGGTAGACACAGCCCCCGCAATGCATAGTTGCCACATTAATGTGGCTTGGAAAATGTGGCAGTGAAGTTAGGTTTGGATGAGGTTTCAGCCCTCCTGGCTATTGTGAAACAGATTGTAAAGTGTAATATAAGAATTGCCCAATCCTGAATAACTAGCGGGTAAGTTACCAATCTTTTCAAATCTGGAGATAGGCCTAAGCAAATTGGAGTTCAAATTTGCCCCGCTCCATCCAAGCTCATATTTGAGAAATTGACACTTCCATGGAAACAATATGATAGACCTTTTGAAAGCTCAGACTGGCGGAATTCAAGAAAAAACATTCAAGTTCAGTGGTAAATGGCTTACTATGGTTCCAACCCTGTCCTTATATCAGATTTCAAAGATCGAGTGGGACAAAAGATTCAACATGAAAATCATTGCCTGCATGGAAAAACAATCTCACCAAACAGTGGGGACAGAATTGAGAAAGTAAAAGTTTCCAAACCTTCACAAGATGAATTTTTTAACCATATCACAATCGGTTCCTTTGATGAACACATGCACATGCAGATATTCGTGTGTGTATAGGTGCGTGTATGCAGGCTTACACACCTATTTTATTTTCTCTATTTGACACAAAACAATCTATGGATGAGAAAACCATTCCACAGGGATCAAAGCTCTCCCAGTAAATACAAGATTATAAAAACTTCCCCTATGATATTCCTTTAAGTAAATTTAAAAACCGTAACTCATCTAAGGGGTAAATACATTTCAGAATCAAAACAGAGAGGCAACATAAACCTCCCTCCAGATGGGTGGACATCCAATTGAAATCTTCTAAAGACTGGATAAACTGCATTTTTTGCAAAATCACGTCTGCTAACACATATCTTATCACACAACACTATTGCACACTCCACACCAATGACTTTGTGCTGTGAGATTAAAAGAAGGGAAGAGAATGAGATTTAGATATTTAACAAAATAAAAGTTCTGTTTTTTTTCATCTGTCAGTGTAGTGTTTAATAGGCTCATTTCCTCTTCTTTTGCCTTGGATTTATGCGGACAGATCATACTCAACATCCTCTTCTTCTGCAAGTTGCAAGTTTGAATCAAGTTAAAAAAGCAACTTGTGTTTTTTCAGCAAGACCAAAGCACTACAGTAACCTCTACCTCGAAGCATCTGTGCTCGCATCTGCTACACCACTCGCCAAACCAGATTTCAGATAAGAACTGGGATGTACAACGTTTGTCCAGTAACCTATTTAAAAAGGGAAACAGATGAGAGAAGGAAGGGAGAGGTTGAAGGGGTCAAACACCCCATCTCCAAGACATCTGGCATGCAGGCCCTTATCCCAAATAAAACTGATTCAAAACAGGTACGTTCTCAAGCATTAAATAAAAGGATACTAGTTTACCAAAATACAATGATAGTATGTTAGTTTAAAGAAATATCAGGCTGTTCCAGGTGTAATCGAGGTAAACCATAAATCTTATTTCCAAAACAAAAAAAATGAAACCCCATTACGTAAATGTATATCAACCAACAGCAACACCCATGCATATTGAGCAAGGTCGTCCTTTGGACTATTACCTAATTTGCCGACATGTGATTGTCTATGGAAATCTATCAGCCTAAACCCCAAACCCTAAACCTTATTTCCGATCAAACATATTTTAGTAAAACCCTAAACCCTATTCAACGGGTTCCAGGGTTGCAATAAAACGTCGCAAAGCTTCAACCACAGCCAAATTGCCGTGCACAGATAAGTCTTGACAAAAATGTTGAAAGATTGCTGTGCATTCTTTCAAAAGAATTAAGAATTACATAAAATCACTGTGTTTTTATTTTCTTTTCTTTTTTCCCTGAAAAACCCAAAAAGGAAAAAGAAAAGGCAAGTTATACTTACGATGATGCGGCCCTCGATTCTCATATCCTTCTGCTCGAATAGCCAAATTTGAATGCGCGCTTTGCTTTGAAGGAATCGAAATATCAAGTTCTATGCAGTTAATGCGACAACAAAAACAGTCAAGCATAAGAAAAACAACGGATTGCAACTTAAAACAGAGGAGTATGTATTAAAATAATAGAGAAAAAGCAATTACAATCGGTTGGGTCATAATCCTCTGCACTCTAGTGGTTGCCATGGCTGCTTTGCTTTCTGGTTTACTGTTATTCTCCTTATTTCAGGTAATCTTCACCCGCCTGTGCAGAAACACGAAAATCTAATAAAAAAGCTTTTAGTGATTTAGGATTATGAGAAACTGAGAGTTCATGTACGTTTCCAGTATAATTTAGGTGATTCCGCAAGGAATATGGGTAGGTTTTTTTAAAGGCCGCAGCTATTCTGTCTTCAAAAACGCATTAAACGAAAGTGGATTAACGCGAAGTTACGAAAGTGGATTACAGATCATTGATCGTGAAAGTTACGATTGTGATTTTTCAAAAGGAATGATAATGAGGCGATAGGAAGGAAATGTTCTTTGAAGTTCGAATAGTTGTAATATTCTTTGAAGTTCTAATAGTATTTGGAAAATTATCAAGTTATATTACAAGTTGAAATAGAAGTAAAAATTATACCAAATTTTTTGGTAAAATAAATTAATGTGAAATATTAAAAGATTAATGGTTAGATGTATTATTAGAGATCTTTTTCAAATTATTTCTTATGTTAGCAAATTAATTGTAGAGAGATAGTGGTGTGTGGTCACATAATGCTTGACGTTATAGACTATAAATTGGGAATGGTGATGCATTTGTGAGGATGGTATTTTTTGCATGAGCTACATAACCTAGCAAATACGCATTCATTTGTATTGACACCTCGTCATACCATCCAAAATTATCTACATTTTCACGTATTCTAGGATCATTTAGAGTGGTCTAAGCCTTCTCACAAAATAAATGCCTTCAATATAAGTAAAAATGAATAATATGTAGTAGAACAAAGTTACGAAAAAAGGAAAAGGAATTAAACAAAACATGGGACCGGCCATGTCAATCTATTCACTAAATTTTAAGGCATAGCAATTCTTTTTTTTTTAATGTTTGTAAGTATATATTTTTTTTAGTAGAGTATTAGTTATCTAGAATGGGAATCTATGTTGAATTGTTTGTTTAAAAGGTTTGTAAAAGTTCAACTTTTATATTATTTTATTTAGTGGAATTAAATTAGTGGAAGGGTTTGTTTGGGACCTTCAAAATTTGACAAAACTTGAAGGGCCCATGTTGAGAAGATTGATTGTCATACTAAGAAGCACCCCTACAATTTCTTCCTGAGTAGCCCACTTTGAAGACAAGCTTCTTGACACTCATTCACTTTCTTGAGGAACCACTAGGGAATCTTGTTAACCTCTTAATGGTGACTGTTCATGACCATTTTCAACTTCCAAGGATCCAATTTGATTAGTTTTTGAAGTACCTATTTTGGGGTCCTGAGTAGGTCTGTCAATTGCACACTGTCAAATCTTTCAGAGTAGCCACTTTCAAAGGATTACATTTTGCTACCAGTAGGTTTTCAAGTCAAACCAATCATTCCCAATAATTGTATGCATTTCAATGATCCCCCATGTCAGTTTTTAGAGCCCCAGGTCTCCATTTGATATTTTATCCAAACCAAATCCAAAGATTTGTTGACAAAACAGTGTTAAAACTACTAAAATAGCCTCACATCTTGATTTTTATTTCATGGCCTATTGACCTATATGCCAAGAGGATTGTTCCCCCTAATTCTTTGTATATGCATATGCTCCCACGCCTAATTGCAACTTCCCATCTCTCTGTTTGATATTTTTTCAAGGCCACAACCAAACTGACTTTGTAGTGGTTTGAATCAGCATGTTCCAAAAAACTTCAGAGAAGGCAACTTTGGCCTCTAATATTTCACACATATGATGGAATTGAGTAAAACACCTTTGCACACATGCTCACTGATGCTCTGCAAAATACCCAAAGGATAGACTGGAACCTGTAGTCATATAACACACAAGAAATAGTTAGTGTTATTCAACCAAGAACTAATCTAAGCAGACATATCAAAAGAGATACTAAGATCATGCTAACATATTTAACAAATGACACAAATGTAAGAAAGCATCTTCAAATGCCTCTTAACATGTTCTTAGCTCCTTCTCCTTTGTTCCTCTCCTCTCCAAGTTCCAAAATAGTGTAGCGCTCACCAGCTTTTTGCACTATGGATGCTTATGGAGATTCAAGATTGTAAATGATCTCAAGCTTATGCTATGAAAGTGTAAAACAAACTAATAAAACATATTATGAAAAAGAACTAAGATTTATTTTAGTCCAAGATGACAATATATGAGTGATATATGCTAAATGCTCTCTAAAATTCACTATAGATTAAATGCATACAAGTTCTCAAGATTATGACTATGAATGCTAAATGTTTGAGGATGCTTGAGGATGCTTGAGGATTTGTGAGCTCTATTTATAGGTAAAATGGAGCAATGGATGGTTGAGATTGAGTAATCTCAACAAGGGTCAGGATTGAATGATTTGAGATCCATGTGAAGGCTTTCAACCCAATCCCTGGTTGACAAGTGTCAATGTGAGATAGGTTTGAGAGGAGAGGGAATAAGCAATAAATGTTTGACCTGACCTGGGAGTTAACTTGGGGGTTAGGGTCAAGGTTGGGTTGAGTGAATAAATTCTTTATTCAAAGAATAAAGCTTTTATCCAATGGATAAACTCTTGTGCAAAGGCAAAAGGGATAACCATGGTCAAAGCAAAAAATGTTTGAGGAGACACATGAGTGCAAGTTGAAATAACCATAAATGGTTATGTAAGAGCCATTAATGGTCATGTAAGAGCCATAAGTGGTTTGGAAGAGTTTGGAGGTTAGATTGTTGAACACACAAAGCAATAAATGCTTTTCAAAGATTTTGAAGTCTTTGAGAAGTGACTCCAAGTTACTTAGGAATGTGACAATAATTAGAGGATGGATTAGGCTAATTAGGAAGGGCTTTAGAAGAATCTAGAAGGGGGTTTAGGAATGCAAGTGGATTTGGTGGGTGAGGGAAAATAGGATTTTATTAAAATAAAATTAATTTATTTCAATAAATGTGTGCAAGTTGCATTTGTAGGAAAATGCAAGTGGGGGGGGATTAAATGATTTAAATAAATGTTTTATTTAATTTATTTAAAAGAGGAAAAGGGTTAAATGAAATAAATAGGATTCATTCATTTAATTGATTGTGAGTTTGGTTTAATGAATTAATTAAAATAAATTGAATAATTTATTTAATTAATAGGAGAATATTTTGAAGATGAATTAATTAAATATTAATTTAATTAACTAATGGCTAGTGGATTTTTAATCAAATAAATAGCAAATATCCATTTAATTAAATTGGACAGATTTATGTGACTACATTTGCCCCTCTTTGAGACAGTGCGGTTTATCGCGTCATTTCAAAGAAAGAAAAATAGGTGTGAAGAATATGCCTCATAAATGTTAATGTAGTGGGTGGTATGCCCCCCTCGAGAGATGGGCCGAAATTTTTTGAAAAATCGGGCGATCTCTCGAAAAAGAATGAAAAGTGGAGGGGAGGTAGAATAGAAGAAATTAGAACTAATGATGAAAGAATGAGAGAAAATGGAGTGAATACAAAGAAACAACAAGCCAGCGAGTACCCTAAGGTCATGCAAGAGATACAAAGCAGATGTAGTGTGTGGTTTGGATTGATGCTATACAATTGATCAAAATTGGTTGGACAATCTGGTGCAATCGGTTTAATTGCCCCGGTCAAGTCAAAGCGTGACAGTTGATGTTAGTTGGTCACTTGGATAGGATAAAGTCTGAGTAAGTGAATCAAAGTGACCTGATGTGACTTAGACAATTGATGTAATTGTCCAATGAAGTCAAGGTATATGAAGCAAAATACTCGTTGAGACGTAGACAATTGATGTAATTGTCTGTTAGATTGTGTTTGATTGGTTGATCAATTGATAGTGTGTGTGTGGGATGGATGGTTGTGGTGAATCATAGCAGCCCCATTGAGACTAGGTCATTGTGATAAATGTTTGATGTAGTCTAGGATTACCATGATCGAGTAACTGTTGAGACCCGAAGATACTTTATCAGAGTATCTGTTGATAGTCTAGGTGTGTGTGAGTCGATGTACCTGTGCAGACAGAGTAACTTGCTTGGCTTATAGGATGGCTTAGGAAAAGAAATGCAACCCCTTCTATTTAGAGATGGATGGTGATGAGCGTGGCTTGATTGATTTTGATGGGACACGATGTAGGGTATGTGATGTTGATTATCGAGATGGGGAGGGTGGGGGGGGTTCAATGTTAAATAGAAGAAATGGAGGACCTATGACTCATTCATACGGAAGAAGAGGAAAATAGAGTATGCACCCATTGTCATTACTATGTATGAATGATATGTAGCTATTTATGAATGTATGGATGGATGGAATGCAACATAATGCAATATACACAAATGAAATGAAATGACGATCCATAGTGCTCTATTTTCATCATTGAGCTTTAAAATGTTGTAAGAAAATACAAGCATCTTGACATAATGATTCAAGATGACCTGAGTATTCCTTACATAGATTTTGATATAGCAAGTTAATACAAGCAACTTGATATAATGGATCAAGTTGACCTGAGTATTGCTTGCGGAATAGACAAGGATCATCTCCGTTCATGCATGACTTGGACCGTCCTCCTTGATCTTGAGTTGATCATATCCTGAGACAAGTTCATACCTTAATAAGAGACAAAAACCTTTATCCAAATTGGATGAGGTAGGAGGAACCAAAGAAGGAGCATTGTTCTTGTAAGCAAACAGTATGTACATAAAGAATAAAGAATATGGATCCTTGGTAATGGTTCATGCTCATATGGTCAAGGTATACAATGTAGTAAGCAAGTCGGAGTGATCTATGACTGCATTTTGCATAAGATCATGTAGCTTAGTGAAATTCCCACGTAGACACCATTAGGACATGCCCCAGAACTTCATCAGAATAATGCGCCGAAGATACACAAACAATGTTGTAGGAACCTGATACATATAAACAAATGAATTACTCACAAATCAACCAAGTATTTGATAGCTTGACACATAATTTTCTTGTCAAAGAAAATGTCATTTTGTCTTTGTTTTGGTAAGGAAGGATGCATCACTGTTGAAGACAGTTTTGAGTGTTGATGTTGATTGTTGGTCGATGTTGAGAAGTGATCATCGTGCGAGTATTTTTCAATGTTTGTTTGGTATCTGCTTGGATGAGTATGTAAAATGTGTTGCCATGTTTTTGTTTGATTTTTTATGTTTTCTGATGTTTTTGGATTTTGTGATCGTTTTGAATGTTTTTGGTATTTTGCAAGACAGTTTTCAAATGTTTTTGGTATTTTGATGATTGTTTTGAATGTTTTTGGATTTTCAGAGATAGTTTTGAATGAAGAACCCAAAGAATCATAAGAATAATGTATAATCCACTTCCATCAATAGGTTAAGGGCATTGCCCCCAGTTTAGACATGACTATGAAAAAGTGGGATGCAAGATACATGAAGTACTTTCTTGATTGCAGATTAATAACAAGCCATGGTTTGGATGGATGGATGTGTGTATGGAGTGGATGTGATCGTAACAAGTCTGAAAGACAATGGAGCCATAGCCTTTACGAGTGGTGCCTATTTGCTAGGTTTTCACCATCACACTTACCCAAGGTGCCACCGGAGTGGTTGTTCACCATTTGGATGTATGATTTTTCTTTACTATTTTGATGTCTTTGTATTTTCTTCAGGACATTTATCTGGATGTTTTTGGATTGATTTTCTGGCATGTATGAGAGCCTGATACTCTGTACAGCTTTATGTATAAAACTGTTTGAGGTGCATGTTGTTGATCGGATCTGCTAGCAGATCTCCTTCTAAAGTAGCCAAACTAATATGCCCCAGACCCAAATACAGCAGTGATAACATATGGACCCAGCCAATTTGATTCAAACTTTCCTTGATGTTCTCAGTTGGGTTGGTTACGAGGATTTTCTCGAAGAACAAGATCACCTACCTCGAATGTACGAGGTCTACGTGATGATTATAGCTTTTGCTCATGTGCTACTGATAGGCTTTGAGGTGATTGTATGCAGCTTGTCGTTTCTCATCAAGTAGCTCTAAGTCTTGGAGACGAGATACTTTGTATGCTTCATCATCGATGAAATTGTACAAGGAAACCTGTAGTGATGGTATCTCAACCTCAATAGGTAAAATAGCTTCTGCACCATATACCAATGAGTAGGGAGTTGCGCATGTAGGGGTTCAAATGCTAGTTCGATATGCCCATAGTGCTGGATTCAATTGAACGTGCCAATCACGACCGGCATCATTGATTGTCTTCTTAAGGATCCTCAATATGTTCTTATTCGATGCTTTGGCCTGACCATTGCCTTGTGGGTAATAGGGAGTGGAAAAGCGGTGTTGGATATGAAATTTCTCACAAAGTTGACGGACATCCTGATTTTTGAAAGGAAGACCGTTATCTGTGATGATGGACATGGGTACACCATATCGGCAGATGATGTAATTGAGGATGAATGAGGCGATCTACTTGCCGGTAACTTGGGTAAGTGGAACAACTTCGATCCACTTTGTGAAATACTCAGTGGCGGTAATAATGAATTTGTGACCATTGGATGAAGATGGATGGATTTTACCCACAAGATCAAGACCCCATTGACAAAAAGGCCATGGTGTTGTGATTGGTTGCAGTTCCTATGCTGGTGCATGTATTAGGTCTCCATGAACTTGGCATTTCTTGTACTTCTTGACAAAGTAGTAGGAGTCTTTTTCCATGGATGGCCAATAGTATCTAGTGCGCAGGAGTTTCTTGGCTAGTGATAGACTGCTTGCATGAGTTCCACAAATTCCTTCATGTACCTCTTCCAAGGCTTTTGTTATCTCATCATGTTCCAGACATCGAAGGAGAGTACCATCAAGACTGTGTCGGTATAGGGTTTCAGCAATAATGGTATATCGAGTGGTTTGGCGAATGAAGGTTTTATGTTGGTTATTCGATTGGTTAGGAGGAAGGGTGTGATCACGGAGATAAGTGTAGAACTCACCGTACCATGGGGATTCAAAACCGACAAGGTGACATATCATCTCAGATTTGGGGATATCATAAGCGGGAATCCAAAGTTGTTCTACCAAGAACTTGTAGCATGTTGAATTATGCGAAAGATCTAGGAGAGATGCAATAGTAGCCATAGCGTCAGCAGCTCAATTCTGATCTCTTGGTATCTGCTCAAAGGTGATAGTAGTAAATGATGCCTTTAATTTGTCCACCATTTGCTTGTATGGCATGAGTTTACCATCCTTGGTCTAATATTCATCTGTTGCTTGTAGAATGACCAGTTGAGAGTCGCCATAGACTTGTAGTTCTTGTAACTTCTATTGCATGGCTAGCCTGAGTCCTGTGATCAAGGCCTCATACTCTGCTATGTTATTTGTGCATGGAAATGTGAGCCTGCAAGACTTTGAGATTCTATCACCTTGAGGTGTGATAAATAGAATGCCTTCCCCTGAGCCATGCCTACTGTACAAACCATCAAAGTATAGTTTCCATGGTTGTGTTGTTGTGATCATGAATATCTCTTCATCTAGAAAATTGGAAATGAGAGGATGATCGCCTATGAGTGGTGCCTCGACCAACTGATCGACAATAATTTTTCCTTTGATAGCCTTACGGTCCACATACTCAATGTCAAATTCACTGAGAATCATCACCCATTTGGCCAAGCAACTTGTCAATGCTGCTTTGTTAGTAAGTATTTGAGTGCATCAATCTTTGCAATGAGTTGCACCTTGTGTGTTAACAGATAGTGTCTTAGTTTAGTTGCTGCCAAGATTACTGCTAGGCAAGCTCGCTCAATAGGGATGTAATTGAGTTCATAGTCAACCAGTGTGCGAGAGATGTAGTAAACAACACACTCTTTCCCTTCTGCATTATGTTGTGCTAGTAGTACACCCAATGTTGTACTTGTTGCTGAGATATAGAGTAACAGAGGTCTGCTTGGATCTGGTGGGATTAGCAATGGTGTATTCATGAGATAGTCTTTAAGCATCTGGAATGCTTGCTGGCATCTGGCATCCCATTGAAAGCGGATGTTTTTGTGTAGCAGATGTGTAAAGGGGTGACACTTATCTGCCACTTGTGCAATGAATCTTCGGATAGATTGTAGCCATCCTTGTAATGTCCTTAGCTGACTGATGTTCTTTGGTGGTGGCATGTCCATGATTGCTTTGACCTTTGTTGGATTGACCTCAATACCTTTGCTTGAGACAATGTATCCTAGAAGCTTCCCTAAGGTTACTCCAAAGACACATTTTTGTTGGGTTGAGTTGAACATGATATTGTTCCAGTCTATCAAAGATTTTATCTAATATGTCGAGATGACCTTCTCTGGTGAGTGATTTTGCTAGTAAGTCATCAACATAATCTTCCATTATGGTATGCATCATGTCATGGAAGATGGTGGTCATTGCTTGTTGATAGGTTGCTCCTGCATTCTTGAGGCCGAAAGGCATTACATTCCAACAGTATGTGCCCCATGGACATGTGAAGGTTGTCCTATGTTGATCCTCTAGTGCGATCTTTATCTGATTGTATCCTGAAAAGCCATCCATGAGTGAAAGCATGGCATGTCCTGTTGTTAGGTCTACTATGATGTCGATGTTTGGTAGGGGGAATTCATCCTTAGGACATGCCTTATTTGGATCTCTGAAGTCAGTGCAAATACGGATTCCCCCATTTGGCTTGCCAACAGGCACATTATTGGATATCCAATCTGCATAATCAATTGGTCTAATGAAACCAACATCTAGGAGTTTCTTGAGTTCTGCTTTGACTAATACTGCAATCTGAGGATGCATCTTACGAATCTTCTACTTGACAAGCTTGGCTCCTTCTGCTACGGTGAGGTGATGCATGACTAAATCAGGATCAAGCCCAGGCATGTCTGCATATGACCATGCAAAGTTGATCTGACGCTTTTGAATGAACTCTATAAATTTAGGTTGTTCCTCTGGAGTTAGAAGAGATGCCAGATGTATGTGGTGAGGAGTTTCAAGAGTCCCCACGTTGTATTCATTTGTTTCCTCGATGAGAACCATTGATCGTTCATGTTGTGTACTAGCAGGGAGAATGTCAAACCTTTCATTCGTTGGCACCTCAAAGAGGTTTTCACTGTTGGATACGCTCTTTCTTTTTACTTTTGTTGAATCAAATAGTGGCACGGTGTGGTTTTCACTGGAAGATCCATGTTTTATTGTTATATTTTTGCAGCTAAAAGGTTTGGCATTCACCCCAAAGTATGTTGCGCTATTAAGTTCAATGGCAAATCCAGCTTTGTGATCCCCGCTTGGTATGTTATCCCGTAGTTCCAAAAAGTCAATGATTGCCTCATCGTTTTGGAAAAGGTCAAGACATGGGGGTTTAGGTTGGTTCCATTCGATGAGTTCAGGATGGATAATGGGCATTACTTCATCAATTAGGTTAAGTTTGTTAGATGTGTCAGTGAGGGTTAGGACGGTGTGGTGAAGTTCGTTGATGGTACTCTCCCTATCGGAATCAGGCGTTGGATGTGATGTAGGGTCTGTGGAAGAAGTTTCCAGCTCAGGAACCCAAGAGGTCTTTATCTATGCTTCTCCATAAATAGGGATGTCTTTGTGAGGTGGAGGTAGTGATGTGTCTTCCTCATCTGAAGTATTAAGCTGGATGGAATCAAATTCCCATTCATGTGAGTCGGTCTCTAAATCACTTTCCAATATCCAATTACTATACCATATTGGGATGTCCTTTGTGTTAAACACTGCAGGTGTGATTGGTTGATGTACCTTTGTAGATGAAATGATCGATGTTGCAGGAAGGATGATGGGGATCAATGAATCTGATACGGGGAGTATTGGTAGTGTCGACTTTGTTGCTTCTGCTGGAACTGCTGGTGTCATAGATACTGCTATGGGTTATGATACAGTTATGTTGCTAATGGTGCTATTGATGTTATTGCTGCTGCTGATGGGATCACTGGTTTGATTGGTGGGATGATTAGCATTGTAGATGGTTGCGTTGGGATTTTGAGCCTCGGTGGGGGAGTTGCGATCGTGTTTGATGTTGCTTTGATAATAAAAGGTGTCCTCTTTGCAATAGGCTGATATAGTGGTTTGCTAGGTTTTTCTTTGAATTTGATCTTAGGAAAGATCTCCTTTTGAAAGCCTAGGCCTGTATTATCCTTGGGCTTTAATTTCAGCAGCAACAGTTCATGTCGTCCTTGTTTGCAAGGTCCCAAAGCACTCTGACCATCATAACCCATTCTTTTCATAATGAGGAGGCCTTTGCCATACTAATCTGTGGGAAGTGTAGCTTACGGCATATCGGTGGTGATGGGATCTTTATAGATCCATTCCACTAAGTCCTCATCTCTGGTTTCTTCTTCTTGACTCTTCCCAAGGATGAAAGGTGTCAAAGCACATGCTAGCGTGATTAGTGGTGTTTGAAGTAATTGTTGAGGTTTTTCATGTGTTCTAGGACAAGTGGGCATTTGTCCCACATAAAAGAGTTGACTCAAATTGTATTCCTAGGACCTTCCTCTGCTATTTTCATCTTAAGCTTTTCTTGCTTGGGTATAGTGGTGTTTGAACTAGCAAGAGAAGCTGGACTTATGTATGAGGTGGAGGAGATGGCTTCTCTATTGTTAGGAACAGTAATCTCTAGTTGATGACTAATATTATGACAATATGCAAAGGGGTTTGCATCACCCAGGATTGTGATCTCTACATCATTATGTGGGAACTTGATACACTGATGGTAGGTGGATGGAATGGCTTGCATGGCATGTATCCAAGGTCTTCCTAACAATAGATTGTATGACAGAGGAAGGTCCAGAACTTGACAGATGATATGCTTCACCACAAGGCCCACTCGGATAGGTAGTACCACAGCTCCTTTGGATGAACGCTCTGCATCATCGTAAGCTTTGATTGTGATCTTTTTACGGGGATCCACTAATTCTATTGCATATCCCAAAGCTATGACCAATTGCAATGTACAAATATTCAGGTCGGCCCCATTATCGATCAAGACTCACTTGATCCTATACTGCTTGATAAATCCTTCAATGTGTAGGGAAGCGTTATGAGGTTGCTGGAAGGAAGAGTTGTCACTTTCGGAAAAAGTGAGACAAGGTGATGACTTTATACTTCCAACCATGGCTTGGAACTAATCTGTATTTAGGTTTGCAGGGACTGACGCCTCTTGGAGAGCTTGATCCAAGATTGTTTTATGAGATGGAGATAGGCGCAATAGCTCTAAGATAGATATCAGTGTGGGCATTTTGTCTAATTGTTCCACAAGGTTATACTGATTTGGGATAGATGGGGTGCCTTGTGGATCTGCTTTTATGGTAATCTTGTTGCGGTGTGTAACAACATTGCAAGTGGAGCTAGGATTTTTGATGGTTGTAGTTGCAATTTGTTCATTGGCATCGTACAAGTGATTTACGATGTAATTATACATAGCTTGCATATAATCAGTGGTATCAGTGCCTCTCCTAGAAGTGGAAGGACCCCTTTGATCTTGTGATGGAAGTGGATTTTTGAACATCAGATGATCATTGTTTGTGGTTTTTGGGTCATGTCCTTCAATTTTAATTTAACCTCAGTCAATAAGATCCTAAATAAGATCTTTCAATCTATGACAATTGCTTGTCTTGTGTCCTCTCCCTTGATGGAATTCACAATGTTTAGTATCCCTCCACCATGTAGGTTTGAATTGAGGTTCATAGTTTGATGTTTTGGGTAGAGTTACCGGATTTTGAGAAACTAGTTGTCGTAATACTGTTTCGATGGGTGCCCCTGAGGGAGTGTATGTTTGCTTTTGTTTTTGTTGACGCGGTTTGGGTTCATCGTGAGATGTGATGCGGCCTTGATTTGGAGGAGCAGCTATGTTAGTCTGAGGTGGGGGATTATGTCCTGCAAATCAAACTGTAGGTTGTGCACTTTTGATAGTTCTGGCATCCACAACCCCGTCGTTGACAACATTTTTGTTCTTGTTCCAGAAGCTTGATTTGTCACTATTGAAGCATGGGCAAGGACCATCTTTTGGCTCATTATAGATTTTGATAAGTCCTTTCTTGATGAGTGTCCACTCACATTTTAATCCTTTGGTGATCATGTCATTGAAAGAGTCTATGTCTTTGACATCCAGGTAAAATTCCATTTCTTTATTTAAGTTGGAAATAAATATTTCCACTAGTTCTTGTTCAGGTAACTGAAGAGAACGTCTGCTAGACATTTGACGCCATCGTTGCAGGAATACTGAGAATAGTTCACTTGGTTTTTGTTTAGTGTTACATAGATCATCCATGGTGATATCACGTTCAATGTTATGAGAGTAATGTGCCAAGAACTTCTGAACTACCTCTTCAAAGGTCCTAATGCCACATGGTAGTCAGGAAAACCATGATGTGGTTGTTCCTCCCAAGCTTTGGGGAAAAAGGTGCATGAGGTACGTATCTTCGTATGCCACTTCGAGGCAAGCTGAGTGGAATTCCCTGACATGATCACGAGGATCTCCCTTTCCTCTATACTTTTCGAATTTGGGTGTTTCGAATCCTTGTGAAAAAGGTGGCATATAAAGATTCCTATCAAAGGGATAGGGACAAATGTCATTGAGTGAAAATTGATTAGTTTTCACACCACTATGAAGTTGTTGGGCGAGATTTTCAACTTGTTGCCTCAACATCTCTATTTCATTTGGAGGAGGAGGAGGTGGATTACCTCAAGGAATGTTATATCTGATGGGATCTCTACCTCTTTCTTCTTCATGGTGACTTTGTCATTTTGATGCTTGTCTTAGTTGTGCAAGATCAAAGTCAGAGGGGAGTTTGGTTCCTTCTTGAGCAAGCTTTAAAAAGTGAGCATCCGCATTGCTCCTAAGTATTTTGTCAAAAAGTCTGTTAAAAAGAGGGTTGTGTTGAGCCCTTTCTATTGTTGCAGAAGTAGGAGTACTTGGGTTTTCGTCATTAGCATTTTCTCCAAGTGCTTCTTGAAATTCATTGATATTTTCCTCCTCTTCTTCTTCAATTTCTATTTCTCGTTGCCTTGACTGTGATCGAGTATGAGCCATTTTGTTTACAAGTTTTTGTTTGAAGTTGGGTGAAAATGATGATGAGTTGTTGATGAAATGAAAGATTGATGATTGGTGTAGTGTTTATATGGATCTCTAGCACTTAAAGGTAGATGTGATTGAAATTCTTTCTTTGAATTGCTTGTTGTTTTTGATAAGGTTTAGAGAAATCTGAGATGTGTTATAGACTTAACTACCTAGTAATGAGAGGATTCACTCATAAACTAGTTTTAACCTGCGTAGATATGTCTCTTAGGATGAGCTTATCCGAGATGTAGAAACAATCTAAAAGTGATGTTTTGTGTTTGATTCAAGCAATATCCAAAAGAGAACTTAGGACAAGAACCTCTTTAATGTTTTGAGAGTTGAAAATGAATGAGATGATGTGTGAATGAGAAATGGATGAAATGTTTTAACTTCAATAAAAACTTTGTGTCATGAATGAAGCAAATTCTACCTCTTCCCTTTCGGGCGTTGGTGGCATTTCTCGAGCTACGTTGTATGTGATACAAATGTCTAGGAAGAAGTTGGGATTGATCTTGCCTCCTTGGTTTTTGTGACAACTCAAAGCTCTGTATTGCATAAAAGCTTTGTATTTCAATGACTCTGGATCAAATTCATTTGATTTGCCTTGAAGGTATAGACGCATGTGACGTAGAAAAGCTCTATGAGAGACAAAGATTTGTCTATTTAGATAGAAGAATTTCCTCCTTTTGATCAAAGCCTTTGAGCTCAATGGTCTTCTTTTCAAGTTGATGTTTTGATGAAGATTCTTCTTTCTCAAGATGTGAAGAATGGTCATATAGTTTGAAACTTTTCTTTGTTTTTGATCTTTTTGGTTGTTTTGAAAAATGTTTGGTTGGATGAATACTTGTTTTGATTTTTGGATTTTATGATGTTTCTTTGACAAGAAAACTGTAGGATTTGAGAAATACAAATCCACAGAACCCAAAAGAAACCTGCATGCAAGAAACCTGTCACAGAGAAAGAGAGAGAACGAATACAAGGATTTTGGCTCTAACAAAGAGAAAAGATGTATTATCAGAGAAAAATGAATCAAGAATATGAATAATACAAGAGATCAATCCTTATAAAGGAGATCAACACCAAAAGGAAAACCTAACCCTAAGGTGTGTGCATTTAATAATTAAATATTAATTATTAAATGACTAATATGTGCATAAAGGGAAATCTTAAGAGGAGAGCAAAGTTAATTAATTACTTTACTCTAACACCCCCCCTTAAGATGAGCTACAATGCAGCTACAAACAATGCAGAAAAAAGCAAAGGAACTACAATGCAAAAGAGGGTCCCGGCAACAAGGCCTGATGAGGTACCCGAATACAAGAAAATCTCTATAAAGTGGAGTAAAGGAGAAAACCCAGTGGGAAAAAAATCCTCTCCAAAAAAGAGATAAAGAATCATGCTGAAAAGAAAAACATGAAGGAAGGAAGGCCTCACTAAGACCCCCCAAGGACAACTTCCTTCACCCCAAGCATTGAGCGCAACTGAAGATAGCGGGGAGATGCCAAAGGTTTAGTGAAGATGTCAGCAACCTGCTCCTCTGTAGGAATGTACTCCAAGATGAGAGAACCATCCTGAATCAATTGCCTGATGAAGTGCATGTGGATTTCAATGTGCTTTGTCCGTTGATGCTCCACTGGGTTGCGTGAAATGTGAATGGCACTCTGGTTGTCACACCAAAGAATAGTGGGACAATCTGAAGGAAACCCAAACTCTGTCATCGACTGCCGAAGCCATAAAACCTCCTGACTGGCTAACACTGCTGCTCGGTACTCAGCCTCTGTAGATGATAATGCAATAGTGGACTGCTTCTTGCAAGACCATGTAATAGGACCAAAACCAAGGCAAAAAACGAAGCCAGAAGTAGACTTCCGATCATTGACATCACCAGCCCAATCGGAGTCAGTGAAGCCAATGATGTGAGGGGATCCTGAAGAGTAGTGGATGCCATAATGTGTGGTGCCCCAAATATATCTCAAAATACGTTTGGCTGCTTGCCAATGGCTCTCATGAGGATCATGGGAGAACCGAGAGACAAGGCCAACCGCAAAGGAAAGATCAGGATGAGAATGTGTTAGGTACAACAGACTGCCAACCAAGTGCCTGTATAAATTGGGGTCTACTGAAGGTGTAGAGCAAGTGGAAGACAAAACAACACCTGACTGAAATGGAGTGGGGGCAGACTTGCAATCAAGCATGCCAAATCACTGAAGCATATCAAGAGCATACTTCTCCTGAAAAATGGAAATCCCATCCAAAGACTGAATAACCTGTAGACCCAGAAAGAAGTGCAAGAGACCAAGATCGGTCATCTCAAACTGCTCCATCAAAGCTCTCTAAACACTCTGAATCATGGAGGATGAGCTACCTGTAATGATGAGATCATCTACATATAGCACTAGAATCAAAAGATCACCCTCCTGACGCTGAATATAGACTGTGTGATCGGAATGACAGCGTGTGAAGTGCGAGGAAAGCAAGAAGGAGTCCATCTTCTCATACCAAGCCCTGGGGGCTTGTTTGAGACCATATAATGAACGTCAAAGTCTGCAAACCAAAGAAGTGTCCTGCACAAAACCTTGAGGCTGCTCCATATAGATCTCCTCATGTAGGTCTCCATGCAAGAAGGTACTCTTCACATCCATCTGAAACACTGTCCATCCCTGTGAAGCTGCAAGTGAAAGTACCAGGCGTATAGAATTCATCTTGGCGACAGGAGCAAAGGTCTCAGAGTAGTCAATACCCTCTACCTGAGAAAACCCCTTCGCAACAAGACGGGCCTTATACTTATCAATAGAACCATCTGCAGCATAATTGGTACGATACACCCACTTGCACCGAACCAACTTTCTTCCCTTAGGAAGAGGACAAAGATCCCAAGTATGATTCTTCATCAAAGAAGAATACTCCTCATCCATGGCCCTATCCCACTTTGGGTGTCCTGTCGCCTCTAAAAACTTTTGAGGATCATCTGAAAGGGTATGACTCAAAAGACTAGAACCAGATGTCTGAGCACGAGTGCGACGAGTATCTGAAGGATCACCTGCCAAAGAACCAGCTACATCAACAGTATCACGGGCCCACTTCGGCAAAGACGGAGCAACTGGTGGTGGTGGAGATGGTGGATCATGATCTACATCATCCTCAAGAGATGAAGAGGAAGGAGTAGGCAATGAGGGAGAAGCTGGTGATGGAGAATCCATCTGAGGATAGCACTCATCAAACTGGACATCCCGCCGAAACAAGACCTCTCTGGAATCAGGATCAAACAACCTGTATGCCTTAACATCCTCACAGTAGCCAATAAATATGAGTGGTCGGCTCTTCCTCTCCATGGCTATCCGCTGAGCATCAGGAATAAATGCCCAAGCCTCACTACCAAAAACTCGGAATGTAGAAACATCAGGCTTGACATGGGTCCAAGCCTCCTCAGGAGTTATATTTCGTAATGCCTTATGGGGCATCCGGTTCTGAATATAATTGGCACAATTGACTGCCTCAGTCCAAAATGAAGAACTCATAGCTCGAGACTGTATCATACAATTTGCCATCTCCCGTAAGGTTCTATTCTTTCTCTCAGCAACACCATTCTATTGAGGGGTATAAGGAACTGTAAACTGATGTTGTAAACCATGCTCAGTGCAAAAATCTCTGAAAGCCTGATTTACATACTCCCCCCCATTATCTGTGCGTATCCTCCTGATAGAAAGTCCAGATTGCTTCTCCACAAATGTCTTAAACTGCCAGAAAGAGTCAAAGACATCAGACTTGTACTTAAGAAAGTACACCCATGTACGTCTGGAGAAGTCATCAATAAAAGTGAGTACATAACGGGCCCCTGAAAAAGAAGGAGTCAGAAAGGACATAAGATCATTGTGTACCAACTCTAGGGCTGCCCTAGCACGAGAGGCTCGACCCTTAGGAAAAGGATCTCGATGATGTTTGCCAAGGACACAACCACGACATACACCATCTGTACAAGAAATCTGTGGAAGCCCAATCACAAGTGCCTGTGTACTCATCTGCTGTAGATATCTGTAATTGACATGACCAAAACGCTCATGCCAAAGCCTGCTCACTGAATCTGCATGTGCTATAAGAGAGGAACCAACAGTGTCTGAACTCTCAAAGCCATCAAAACTATATAAGTGAGATGCAGAATCCACACTCCCAGTAGCCACAACCAAGTCAGGATCATGAAGATCTTGAATAACCACATCATGTGGAGAGAACTCAACTGTCTTACCAGAGCCAGAGTGGCAAATCTGATAAACGGATAGAAGGTTTGTCGAAATGTCAGGAACCAAAAGCACATCCTAAAGACAACCACCATCCAATGAAACGGTACCTGAACCCTGAACGGAAAGTTGTGCTGAGTCACCAACTGCAATATGTCTAGTGTCTGTAGGAGCAAGAGCGGTGACCAAATCCTGTGTGTGTGTCATATGGTGAGAGGCACCAGAATCTAGAATCCAAGTGGACGCTGAGGACAATGCTCGTGCAGAAAGAGCATGACCTTTCCCTGTGGGCTGTGAAGGAGGCTGTGGTGCACTGATATTATGCTGCTGCATGGCTTCCTCCAAAGCCTCTAAATGTTTCCAACACCTGGAAACGGGATGTCCTTCCTTGCCACAAAAACTGCAAGGATCACCTGATTTCTTCTTAGTCTTGGAGGAAGACTCACCAGACTTTGAAGATTTGCCCTGTTTAGAATTGGACTGTGGTTTTGAATCAAACTTAGGTGGTGGCTTGGAGGGATTCTCACTAGCCTCTGAATCTTTCTTAGGCTTCGGTTTCTGCTTATGTTTTCCTTTGGAGGGCTGGGCTACCAATGCTTGGTTCTGTGAACCTGAAAGGGAATCCAACTGCTTAAGCTTAGCTTGCTCACGAGTCAGACGATCACAAAAGACCTCAAAAGAAGGCATGACATGGCGAGCACCCAAGGCATCCATGGTGGAATAGAAGGTCGAAGAGAAGATCTGAAATGGACCCCGAAGCTTGGAGAGAATCAAGAAAATGCACTCTGTATCAGTCTTAGTCTTACCACAACCCTGCAAGATTGATCTTTGTTGTTTGAACTTCATCATAAAGTCCTCAATAGAAGGAAATGAATCAGGTACCAAGGAAGTTAACTCTGCCTCAAGCTGCAAAGCTCTGAACTCGTTGACAGTACCAAAAAGTCCTTCAAACTTGATCCAAATGGCTCGAGGAGTGATACAACCCTCAAGATGAAACTGGAGACTGTCGGAAATGTGTAAAGCCATCAATCCCATAGCCTGATCCATATTGTTCCAGTGCTGCATAATCTCAAAAGGACGTGTCAACTGAGGCTGAACCTCATCCAAATAGGACCATAACCCTTTTGACTGGAGAAGAGTCATCATGCGACCCTTCCAAGTGTGGTAATTATGCAGTGTGAGAGATTCAATAGGTCTGTCTGCCATCCTGTGAACTGTGCCTCAACTGCTCTGAATTTTTAATTATTATTAAGTGGTCTTTCAGAACTAGACAGAAGATGCAGAAGGGGGTTTGATTTTTTTTGTATTGGTGTTTGTAAATTCTAGTTTTCTGATGTAAATAATAGAAAGCAAGAGAAAACACCCCCCCACAATGCAAAAAACTAATCCCCAGTACAAACTGAAAGCTAGAAAATGATAGAAAGCAATAACGGGTTGAGACAAAATTTGGAGCACCTAAAGATTTTTCTGATGAAATAGACTGTAGAGTTGGAAAGAGCACAGAACCACCTTTCCGACGCCTATTCGCTTTTGAAAAACGAAGTCCGTATGCAAAAGATATGGCTCCTGGAGTGCAAAAAACTTGTTCTGACTTTGACTGGCAAAAAACACTACAAAACAGCAAAATCAGAAAAAAAGTCCTACATTAATTAGATCCGGCTCGGAACCATCTTTCCAACCCCTATTCGTTTTTGAAAAACGGAGATCGGACGCCCAAGTTATGCCCGATTTTGTAAAAATAGCTTCAAAAAGAACCCAGATGGGCCCCTAAGTCCTCAAGGGCTTAAAAAAATCATCCCCTGGTCCTCTGGGTGACCAGGGGTGGGCGCAGGAGGCGACGGCGCGGGGACAGCGCTGGGGCGGCGCAACTAGCGGTGGGCGGCGCGCTGGCTGCGGGTGGGCGGCGCTCAGGCGGGGGGTCTCGACGGGTGGCGCGACGGGCGGCAGGCAGCGCAGGGGCGGTTTACCGCCGGCGGCGGGGGCCGCCGGGCTGCGTGGGTGGCGGCGCGGTGCTCCCAACCGGCTGCGTCGTTTTTGTTATAAGAAACTGCATTTTTTATATTTTTTTTTATATTTTTTTTATTTTTCTGCCTCGGTTTTCGTGCCCTAGGGCCGTACGGCCTTGGGGCCAAAAAATTTTTTTTGCCTCCTGGAGTAACTGTGTCCAAATCGGACGAATTTTATATGGAAATAGGGGTTTTTGGGCGCTACGAGCTCAACGGTGAGGTCCATTTGGGCTCAAAGTGCACCGAAAAAAAATACCCCTATTCCAAAATAAAAAACAGAAGACAAACACAGATCTAATGCAACCAAAACCTGGATCTCAAAATCTTTCAAAAGTCTGAACAAGCTACAGCAAATCTGGCTCTAATACCATGTAGGATTTGAGAAATACAAATCCACAGAACCCAAAAGAAACCTGCATGCAAGAAACCTGTCACAGAGAAAGAGAGAGAACGAATACAAGGATTTTGGCTCTGACAAAGAGAAAAGATGTATTATCAGAGAAAAATGAATCAAGAATATGAATAATACAAGAGATCAATCCTTATAAAGGAGATCAACACCAAAAGGAAAACCTAACCCTAAGGTGTGTGCATTTAATAATTAAATATTAATTATTAAATGACTAATATGTGCATAAAGGGAAATCTTAAGAGGAGAGCAAAGTTAATTAATTACTTTACTCTAACAAAAACAAAGCAAGCACACAAATACAAGGATGTTGCCTAAAAGGCACAAATGAGTATGGGTCTAGATCAACCCAATCCTTGGACTTTTTATGACCCTTTCCTTTAAGTGTATTTTAGGTGTTTTCTTTCCAAAGCCTGAAGTCGGCTCAATTTGTACTTTGGTCTTGACTAAAATGAAAATACTTCAAACACTTTGTATCCCTAAGGTCAAATGGCCAGTTGCAATAAATTTAGCCCACATCTTGATATTTCTTTGGCTTCGATACTACATACCTTATGAATCCCACCGTGGCAAGTAAGGATGTGATATACTAAGTCTTGCAAAAGCATAACAAATAGATGATCCCTATGATGGGGGAGTCACCACTTTCATCAAGCCACAAGTGACTTTTCAAAAAGCTATGTTTCTACTCAAGGAAATATGTATGGTGAGTATCTTGGGAGCAAAACCATCTATGCTCTTGCACTGAATTATGTCACAAATATCCTCAATCAATAGAACGGGTGGGCTACTACTTAAAGGTGTTTAGTAATTTTTGATGTCTTTGGACATAAGTTCATTCTGCAGTGACTCACTTAAGAGCCTTGTAACTTGTGGTGGGGCCTATTTGTCCTTTCAGCAAGTTACACTGTAGGAACAGCTATACCCAAGGCTACAGCTTTCGCTCTTACCTGATTTCTATAACAGCTCGAAGGATTTATCACGCGAGGTCGTTCCCAAGAGTGATGTGTCTCTTGGCAGGCCTCTCTTAAAAAGATAAAAATTTGAGTGTTACTAACACTTTTCTCTTGCACCTAGGACCACGAAACCCAAGGGAGAGGATAGTGTGTGTTAGAAGTAGGACCACTCGACCAACTCTTTGCACAAGTGTGCCAATCACAAAAAGCACTGATTCTTTTTAACTTGTCATTGCAATGATTTTCTATCTAATTTGGAGATGTTGCTCCATGATGTTCCTTTTAACTTCAAAGGCAATATGTTTAAGTAACTACGAAAATGAAATCCTAGTCAACTTAATAAAAAGCACGTTTGCTTGAAGTAAATAGCTTTTACAAAATTGAGACAAGTTGTTTGTGAATTTTATTTGCACCAAAATTTTGAAGTGTGGATTGTAAATTTTAGTTTGATGCAAGAAAGAAATTTGTCTTGTCTTGTTTTAAGCACCAAATAAAATGAACCTAACTTGCAAGGAAGTAAATTTGTTGTGTTAAATTTTTAGAGCACCAAATGCAAATGATCCTAATCTTGCAAGAAAACAAACTTGTTTTGTTCAATTTTTAGAGCACCAAAATGGAAATTTTTTTAACTTTTAGCAACAAAAGGGTTAGTTTCGAACACCTGCACAAGAAACGAACAATTAGGAAAAATGGAATTTATGGTGGGCTTCTACAAGCCTAACAAATTTCAAATTTTTGGTTACAGGGTCTTTTTTACAACATTCTGTTACAATAGCCCCACTCTGTGTTTGAACATAAGTGCTATTTAACACAAACGCGCTAATACAGACACAACAACGCTAAAAGTAAAATTTTGACAGCAAACACAACTCTAAAACAAGCACAAAGGCACCAAAACAATAACAAAAGCACTGAATAAAGGTCAATAGTGCCAAACTTGGTACAATAGCGCTATTGTAAAAACAATAGCGCTAGAATGTCAAGTTGCAATAGCGTTACAATGCGATCAAAAGTGCTAAAGCGCGACCTGTGTGTCAAGTTCAACATTCAAACAAGTTATTTGTGTCAAAAAAAAGGTTGTTTTTAGGTGTTTGGATTCACGTCGGGTTCACCAAATGATGCTTTGCAAAATACCCAAAGGTTAGACTGGAACCTGTAGCCGTATAACACACAAAAACACACAAGAAATAGTTAGTGTTATTCAACCAAGAACTAATCTAAGCAGACATATCAAAGGAGATACTAAGATCATGCTAACATATTTAACAAATGACACAAATGTAAGAAGGCATCTCCAAATGCCACTTAACATGTTCTTAGCTCCTTCTCTTTTGTTCCTCTCCTCTCCAAGTTCCAAAATAGTGTAGCTCTCACCAACTTTTTGCACTATGGATGCTTATGGAGATTCAAGATTGTAAATGATCTCAAGCTTATGCTATGCAAGTGTAAAACAAACAAATAAAACATATTATGAAAAAGGACTAAGATTTATTTTAGTCCAAGATGACAATATATGAATGATTTATGCTAAATGCTCTCTAAAATTCACTATAGATTAAATGCATACAAGTTTTCAGGATTATAACTATGAATGCTAAATGTTTGAGGATGCTTGAGGATTTGTGAGCTCTATTTATAGGTAAAATGGAGCAATGGATGGTTGAGATTGAATAATCTCAACAAGGGTCAGGATTGAATGATTTGAGATCCATGTGAAGGCTTTCAACCCAATCCCTGGTTGACAAGTGTCAATGTGAGATAGGTTTGAGAGGAGAGGGAATAAGCATTAAATGCTTGACTTGACCTAGGAGTTAACTTGGGGGTTAGGGTCAAGGTTGGGTTGAGTGAATAAAGCTTTTATCCAATGGATAAACTCTTGTGCAAAGGCAAAAGGGATAACCATGGTCAAAGCAATAAATGCTTGAGGAGACACATGAGTGCAAGTTGAAATAACCATAAATGGTTATGTAAGAGCCATTAATGGTCATGTAAGAGCCATAAGTGGTTTGGAAGACTTTGGAGGTTAAATTGTTGAACACACAAAGCAAAAAATTCTTTTCAAAGACTTTGAAGTCTTTGAGAAGTGACTCCAAGTTACTTAGGAATGTGACAATAATTAGGGGATGGATTAGGCTAATTAGGAAGGGATTTAGAAGAATTTAGAAGGGGATTTAGGAATGCAAGTGGATTTGGTGGGTGAGGGAAAATAGGATTTTATTAAAATAAAATTAATTTATTTCAATAAATGTGTGCAAGTTGCATTTGTAGGAAAATGCAAGTGGGGGGGGATTAAATGATTTAAATAAATGTTTTATTTAATTTATTTAAAAAAGGAAAAGGGTTAAATGAAATAAATAAGATTTATTCATTTAATTGATTATGAGTTTGGTTTAATGAATGAATTAAAATAAATTGAATAATTTATTCAATTAATAGGAGAATATTTCGAAGATGAATTAATTAAATATTAATTTAATTAACTGATGGCTAGAGGATTTTTAATCAAATAACTAGCAAATATCCATTTAATTAAACTGGACAGATTTATGTGACTACACTCACTGTATCCAAATGAAGCAATCCCCCCAATGGCAGCTTCTGAAACCAAGGTTTAGTTTGTTTTTAGAGCAATGATTGAACAGGGTTCAGAAGGGTTAAGAATGTGCAGTTTCAAAATATGCTTGAGTAGGCAACTTTGGGCATTAAAATCTATCACCTCGAGCATCACCATGTTGATTCGTTTATTATTTTGGATTCTCCATATAACATTCAGTGTGTGTACCACTTTTCGCAACTTAGGGAGATGATTTGGTCAGTTTTCAAAGGTAGTCCTGAAGGCTACTCAAGTGGTTTTTGTCGCAATTCAGTGATGTTGAACGTCAATTCTAAATGATGATTCGCTCAATTTTTTGAATCCAAAATGTGTTCAAATGTGGTTTCAGGGCTTCCGAAGGGCAACAAAAAAAAAATTAGGTCGGCCCCACAAGAGGACCCAGCTTGCATTCCGACATTGCATTGACATTATCAAGTTTGCTTGAAGAGGTTAATTATTTAAATCATTTATGATTCAAATAATAATGTGTTGTGGATACCGCATTCAATCTCATAAAATTTAATTAATGGGGAAAACCAATTAGATCATTTTTAATAAATGATTAAAATATGTTGGCAGCTGGTAATGAATGGAAATGAATCAAGAACTGTTTAAATCATTTTGATAATGATTCGAATATTTCTTTTTCTAATTATTGTCAATAAATTGTCTTTAAAAAATGCATTCAAAGACGATTGTCGGGCCCATGAGGAAAGAGGGTGAAGAAAATCAATTGAAAGTTTTAAAATAAAAAAATAAAAAATCCATGACCCCCTCCATCCCATAAAAGACAAGGGATACAAAGCATCAAGTTCATGCTAATGGTTTAATGATTTAGATGTGAACTTGATATGTTGTGTAACATTTACTTTCAATTGATATGTTGATATGTTATGTTGATGTTGCTTGCTTTATACATTGAATTGTTTTGACAAGAAAGTTCAAAAAACTAAAAAGTAATAAAAGTGTATCAAAGAACTGTTAATTACAAAGGCATAGACATTTGTGACTGAAATATAGTGTATAAGTGAAATGCTTAGAACACGTTTTAGTAGTTGAGACTTGTAAAATACAAAATTGATATGATTGTTGAATGGATAGAATATTTATGAATAGCCTTTTTATAGATGACTTGAAATGAGTTAAATGTAGGAGTTATGACATTGATAATCTAAATATAGTTAGTACCTTAAGTAAAAACTTAAAATGTGGTAATAAATTTGTCAAAGAATTGTTACAAGCAATTGTTAACTATTCTTGAAATGAGTTAAATGTAGGAGAGATGGAATTGATGATCGGAATATAGTTGGTACCTTAAGTAAAAACTTAACATGTGGTAATGAATTTGTCAAAAAATTATTACAGACAATTGTAAACATCGATTATTATGCAAGGCATAAATGATTTAGTACTTATATTCAGTAATCAACATGATATATACATATATACTAGCAGTTACAGGGGGAGTGCCTGCAATAGGAGGCCGATAGGTGTGATTGTAAAGGCATTATAGAGAAATAAAGTAAATAAAGGAAAAGATGCAAGGAATGAAAGGCATAGAAATTTCCGGTGACTTTGTAGAAGCATCATAGAGAAGCAAAGCAATTGAAGGAAAAATTGCAATGAATGAAAGGAATAGAAATGTACAATCTTTATATATATGTAAATATGTAACTGTACATAACCCAACCAATGTTTATAGTTGTGTCGACTTGAATTTCATCATCAGAATACTACCTACAACGTGTTAGTTTCACAAAATACAAAAGAAATGCTACGGGAAATCCAAACTCAACCAATGAAACTACATGAAATGAATATTGAAATAAAAACATTATTTTTACCTTCATAATTTAAGTCTCATTGTGTCCTAACTCCAATGTTCTTGGTTGCAGATGATGTGCTCTCAAACAAGCACTGATAACTTCCAAGATGACATATGAAGAATGGACTGATAACTGATAGTTAACTGATACTATGATATGCAATGCTAAATGATTATGCTAAATGAGAAATGCTTATTTGCTTCAAGATTTAAAACTCTTTGATGCATAAGTTTTCACAAAATGTTAACTTGAAAACTCGCTTGAAGACTAACTCTTTCTCAACTCAAACTCCCATTTTTATAGACTTTGAGAGGATAAGATGATGTGGCCTAGATCAATGGTCATGATCAGATCTGCAGATTTGGATGGCTGTGAGCAAAGGTGAAGGTTGAGAGAAAGGGGGAAGGAGAAGACAAGTGTCACTCATCTCACCTTGACTGGGTTGTTGACTGAGGAAATCTAGGGATGGTTGGAGAAGATTTAGGCATGAGAGGACAAATGGACTCAAGTCCTTCCTAAGATGTAGGGATGTTGGAAATAATATTAGAAGAAGGTTAAGAATTATGTGTACGTACACAATATTTCATTATTTTGGAGGTTGAAGATAAGTGGCTAATAAATATTTTATTTATTTTGATTTTGTTGAATTAATTTAGCCACATGATTGATGAGTTGGTAAAGGAAAGATGAAGTGGAGATGGAAGGATGAGTTGGAAAATGAAATTAAATAATTTTAAGAAATCATTTAATAATTGAGACTATAGGATAGAACAATAACCATTAAATATTAGAATTTTAATTGATTGATTAGAGGAAAAGGATAAATGAATTAATTAACACAATATTTCAATTAAATTAATTAATAGAAGGACATGAAATGAATTAAATTAATTAATCTTTTCAAATTAACTATTTAATAGAAGAATAATTATTAAATAAATATTAAATATTTATTTAATCGCTCATAGCCATTTTTATGTGTATACATTTTGCCCCTCTTTGAAATGATGTCGAGACAACATTGTTTCAAAGATTAAATCAAGTCTTGGTAGTGTGCTTGATGGAGATAAAAATCCTGATTGTGTGCCCCCTCGGGAGATTGATTGTGAAATTGTTGAAAATTTTGGATAAGCGATTGATCTGACAATAATTGAAAAAATCCGTCAATTAAATTCATTTGTGAAAAATAAATAAAATTGCCCCATTTTAATAGCATTGATTACCCTTCCAAACGATAAATATAAAATTAACCAAAGGTAATTTTAATTTCATTTGCATCCTTGTCAGCTTGTGAAGAAAATTATCTTTGGTGAGGTGGCGAAATGGTGATTTCATTCGAGAACCATCGATTTGAGCACGTTCGACAATATCAGCGACCTCCTGACTATGGGTATCCAGTATGTACCTTATCCCAAGTTTTTTTGCAACATGTCGTACAATTTTCCATGTTTTTTTAGTGCGTATGAGACTTTTTTTTGAATTTTTCCTATTTTCGGCATCGTGTTTTAATGCTTTCGTTTTGTTTGTTAGCGCTTTTGTGAGTTTTAGCTCATATGCTTGTTTTGGTAGCGCATTTGTGATGTATGTTAGCGCATATGATTTGTCAGCGCTTATGTTTTGAGTGTTTGTGCATATGATGAATAGGGCAGCGCTTTTGATTGTTTCACGCTTTTGTTCCAAGGTTTAGCACTTGTGCGAAAAAGGTTCACACATATGTTTGATTTATCACATGTGTTCAATAGAATAGCACTTTTGTTAAAAAGATTAGCACCTATGTTTCAAATGAATTTGTTTGATGTTGTTCGTGTTAAAATTCACTTTGATGATTAGATTTAGGCATTGTGATGCACAATTGTGATTGATAGGTACTTGATTGATAATGATGATTGATAGGATAAACGATTGCTTGATTGGATAGATTGATAGATTAGCTCTAAGAAACTGATGCAATTTCTGATGAAGAGCATAACAAAGCTTGATTGAACTCAGTGATTGATAGAAAACCATGATCGATAGGTTTAGATTGATTTGATAGCTTGATTTGCTTCATTTGAAAAGATGTACCAATTGTTGATGTGATAGATTAGCGATCTCTTTGATAGATAGATAGATGATTGATGATTGATCAAATTCTCTTGGTAAACAAGGAGAAACTCGATGTTCTCCAGTGTCGGGAGAAATTTCCAGCTATGCACCACTTAGTGCCAGAGCTTACACAGGCTGAGGTGAGACATATAGATGCATGTGGATTACGCCACGTGTTATACATGCCTAATATTATCCATAATAGGGGATTGTTGACCACTTTAGCAGAGAGATGGCATAGCGAGCATAACACTTTCCATCTGCCCACGTGTGAGATTAGTGCGACGCTTGAGGATGTCTACAATTTCTCCACATCCCTGTGATCGGTGAGTTAGTCCAGTACGATTTTCAGGATCATGGAGGGACAGAGGCTTGCAGAGCCATATTCGGTGATGAGAGAATTTCGAGAGGAGAGATCCGATGGGAGGATATGATTATGTATTATGAGACTCTCCCCATGATTCTTGCAGGTTTGATTGGGGGATTCATCTATCCAGACAGGAGATCTCAAGGTTTTGTTGTTGGTTGGGGTGAGATTCTTTAGAGCATGATGCAACATCGGACTCGATATGCATGGGGTATTTGTATGCTCACTCATTTGTATCATGATCTTCATCAAGTTGTTTTTTATGAGAGCGCTAGTTTATCGATAAGATGCACTTTGTTACAGATCTGGTGCTGGGAGAACATTACTATTACTCGGCCCATTCATCATAGAGTTTGTGGTGAGAGGTAGCCATATGTTTATTTATATGCAGGTATCCTTACTCAGCATAAGCTAGGTAAGATGGAGTACTGGTGTTGGGTTCTTGATTCACTGGATAGTGTTATTTAGAGACCTTATATCGATTGTGATCCATGGATGGATGATGCACATATATTACCATTTATTATGCAGAGTAGATATCTCATTGGTAAAACTCCATACATTGTTGAGTGGTAGTTGATTAGTCGCATTCTGAGACAGTTTGGTATCATTCAGCCCATGCCTACTGGTGTCACAATATATGCACGATGGTATAGGGATAGGTGAGATTGGGGACCTTCTTTGTCATTTGAGATAGCACGTGCAGAGTTTCTAGCTCCTCCTAGGGTGGCTTATCATTTGAGATTGCACATTCTAGATCCTGGGGTTATTGTAGATTATGCTCGGTACATACTTGCACACCCATTTCCTTGTATTACTGATCCAACAGATCCTCCTCCTAGCTCAGGAGATGAGGATGACAATTTAGATGATCCCATTATCAGGAGACAGAGGCAGAGACGAGAGCTTAGAGTTTCTCAGGAGGTTGGAGGTGATGAAGATGAGGGAAGGGATGGATGTGGAGGTGGTAGGAGACCCGGATGGAGAGGAGATCGATTGAGAGTCTATGGAGGACCATTTGGACCAGTTGGCAAGATTGGGAGACCACTTCCTATGGGTGGGAGAGAGGTAGGATGGATTGGGAGGGATACTGGCAGGGCAGGGATGAGATCAATGAGAGGGTTACCCTCTACAAGAGGAGGCAGGATTACCGGACTGAATGGGGGTTGTGGGAGAGGCATTGATTTTGGTCAGATTCAGCCAGACCCTAGGGTTATTGCAGCTCATGGTGGAGAGGATGAGGATCCAGAGGATCATGTTCCACTTATTAGACGACGGGTTCTAAGAGCTACCCGGGCTGAGATTCCAGCAAGTGGACAGGGAGGTGGAGATGAGGGGATTGGGGGTCACGTTCCTCAGCAGGATGTGCCAGAGCAGGAGACCTTGGATAGTCTTGGAGCACAGATAGATCAACTTAGAGCACAGGTACAAACACTCATGACAGAGAGGGACAGGGCTGTTAGGAGACAATAGGATACTCGGGGTCTTCTTGATCATATTCAACAGGTTGGATCAGGCACTCTCTCAGCTAATACTGTTAGAGCACTATTTCGGGTCAGGAAGGAGACATCTCACTGGCGATGATTATATGAGGATTTAGTCGCAGAGAGCCAGAGAGCGAGTAGCTATCATACCACTGTGAGGATCAATACTAGTGGTGGTGGAGTCATGGGACCTCCTTAGAGGAGTAGTGATCATGTGAGACATGCATCTAGAGGATCTTCTTGCCCATAGCCACAAAGATGGACATAGTCAGGTGGTAGTGGTACAGGACAACCTTGACTTGATTTATATTTGATGAGGCACTTGTATTTTTTGTCTGATATCATTGTATACTTGGACTTTTTATTATTTTATGATGATCTATATGCAGATATGGACTCTATATGATGATCTTTTATTATGCATGTTACTTTATATGATGATCTTCTATATGCATTGATTACATGGATGGTGATATTTTCCTTTCTTTTTTAGTTTTTATGATGATGATGATGCTCTATATGATGCAATGATGGTGGAAATGACATGCTTTTGATTTTGAAAATGCAAATGCAAATGATTATTAACTTAAATGGTGTGAATGAAATGATCTATATGGGAATGCAAATGAATGATGATGTAATATGTAATTCAAATGTTTTTTATTGTTATATGTAATGCTTACAATGATTATGAATCTATGTGCAAAGATGTAACTAAATGATCTTAATGAACTTCAATGATCCTAATGCAAATAATGATGATGATACATTACATGTTTTAATGAAATGAACTAAATGGAATGCAAACTAATGCAATGATTGAAATGCAACTAAATGAAATGGATGATGATGATTCTAAAAAATGAATGCACATACAATGATCAAATGCAGATTGTTTTTGTTTGTCCAAGTATACTCAATCTTTATTTTTGACCGTTGATTTATGAATGAAATGAAATGCTTATAATGTAACCGACAATGAAAGCTTATAATACAGACGAATAATGAGCTAATCTAAAATTATCTAACTAAAAAAATGATACTATCATTCTTCATATGCTGGTCTTGTAACAGTGCTTGATTTCATTATTGAGCTTTAAAATGTTAAAAAAATACAAGAAACTTGACATAATGATTCAAGCTGACCCGAGTATTTCTTACATGGATTTTGATATAGCAAGTTTATACAAGCAACTTGATATAATGAATCAAGCTGACCTAAGTATTTCTTGCAGAATAGACAAGGATTATCTCCTTTCATGCATGACTCAGAACGTCCTCCTTGATCTTTTGTCGATCATATCCTTAGACAAGTACATACCGTAGTAAGAGATAAACCACAGACAATAGTCAAAGAAAATAATCATGCCCCATCATAGCTTCTCTAGTCATGGACATCCTTGAGTCGCGTAGAGTACATGATTAGCAATAAAATCAAGATATAAACAATGAATTATGTATGTCATTCACATGTTCTCATGGTCATTAACTAATATAATCATCTTGATGATGATCATTGATAATATTTTGTTACTTGCTGGTTGATTCTTCGTTTCTTGAGTTTCACGATTCAGTTGCTATAAAATGCCTTGATCTTTGTTGCTTTGTTGCTCGTTATCTGTTTCAAAACCCTAAATGTTTTGGGTTTTTCTAAGTTTTCTGAATGTTTTGGATTTTTCAAAGATTCAAAAGATCACCTTTGCAAAAGGAATTAGGATTTTGCCCCCAGCGGAAACAAAACTTTAATATGGATGTATGAATAATAATCAAGATCCAAACCATGGAGGGATACAAATGCAGATTGATTGATTCTGATAAAATCTAAGACAGTGACTATGATAAGTATATCAAATATTGATAACTGTTGGTAAGCTACATATTTTCTGCTAAATGGTTTAGAGCAATAGATGCAAAAGATGGAATGGATAAGCTAGAACAGATGGAAACGGTAGATGCGATAAGATGGAGTGGATATGTGTGTAAAGCGATCTCATAGATGGAAGAACTCACTTTTTTAGATAGCGCCTGTTTACCAAGTTTTCACTATCTAAATTTATTGCATTTTATTTATTTTTTTTAAATTTATACTTTTTAGGGATTTTCTGCTTTTCCGATTTTTACTTATTTCTTCGGGGCTTTATATGCTTTTTATTGATTTTTTTAGGATTTTAAATCTCAAGCATAGAATTTCTTGAGATGGATAGAACTGATAGGTTCATCAAACCAATCACCTTCAAGGGTAGATAACTTGTATGCTTCTGAGTCATATGCTACTACTATGACAAAAGGACCTAGCCAATTTGGTTCAAATTTACCCATCTTTTCTCGGTCTTGCTGATTTCTTGGATTCTCCCTTAGAACTATATCTTCAATCTAAAAAATGTGTGCCTGACTCTATGATTATAACTTCTTGCCATTCTTTGTTGATACACCTTCAAATGATCTGTTGCATTTTGTCGACGTTCTCGGATCAACTCAAGTTCTTGAAGTCAAGAGTCTTGTTCTTCTTCTTCTAGTATAAGACCCTTCAAGGAAACTCGTAGAGAATGTATCTCTACTTCTATTGGTAATATAGATTTTGATCCATAGACTAAGCAATATAGAGTTGCCCTCGTTGGTGTGCGGATGCTAGTTCGGTATGCCCAAAGAGCACGATTTAGCTGAATGTGCCAATCTTTTCCAGCTTCATTGATTATTTTGTTCAAGATTTTCAAGATAGTCTTGTTTGATGCCTCATCTTGACAATTTCCTTATGGATAATATGGAGTAGAAAATGTATGTTGGATATGGAATTGCTCACATAGTTCCTTCACATCTTGATTCTTAAATGATCATTCATTATTAGTGATTTAATGGTCATAGGAACTCCATAGTGATAGATTATATAAGATGAATGATGATATTTGTTTTCCTATCACTTTTGTCAAAGGTACCACTTCAATCCATTTAGTGAAATATTCAGTAGCAGTCAGAATGAATTTATGTCCATTAGAGGATGAAGGATTTATCTTACCTACCAAATCAAGGCCCCACTGAGAAAATGGCCATGATCCTATGATAGGATACAATTCTTGTGTTGGTGCGTGAATGAGTTTCCCATGGATTTGGCATTGTTTGCATTTCTTGGCATATGTGAATGAATCTCTCTCCATAGTAGGCCAATAGTAACCCATACGAAGAAGTTTCTTAGCCAATGTTAATCCACTTGAGTGTGTGCCACAAATACATGTGTGAACATCGTTAAGAACCTTCTCAGATTCTTCTTGTTTGAGAGATCTTAATAAAGTGCTATCTAGACCTTGCCTATATAAGGTATCAATAATAGTAGTATAGCGGGATGACTGACAGATAAAAAAACTTCTCTGATAGCGGGATAGGTCAAGAGGAAGGATATTCTCTTTTAAGTACTGATAAGTTTGGTTGTATAAGAATTGATTGGTTCCTGATATATGGCAAATCATGTAGGTATGCTGGGATTGAATGGTAGGGGTTAAGATATCTTCCATCGGGAATTCGTAACACTGTTGATTTTTCTAATTCTGCAAGAGAGATGCTATTGTAGCCATTGCATATGCTACTTTATTCTCATTTCTTGGGATTTGAGTGAATGATACTTCTTCAAAGTGTTCTTTATAATCTTCTACCAACTATTTGTAGGGCATGAGCTTGTCATCCTTAGTTTGATAATCATCATTTATTTGGTTGATGATAAGCTGTGAATCACCATAGACATGTAAATCCTTGATATTCTATTCAATAGCCATTTTGAGCCCAATAGTCAATGCTTCATATTCTGCAGTATTATTTGTGCATGGAAACCACAGCCTATATGATTTTGGAATTGTGTGTCCCTAAGGTGAGATGAACAAAATTCCTACACCTGATCCATACTGTGTATAAGAACCATCAAAGTACAACTCCCAAAATTTTGTACTTATTGTCAGAATGAATGCATCAAGAAATTCAATGTGCAATGGTATGTCATCTTGTAAGGGCGCTTCAGCTAATTGATCAGCAACGACCTGTCCTTTGATAGCTTTGCGATCAACATATTCTATATCAAACTCACTTAGTACCATAACCCACTTTGCTAGTCTGCCTGTCAAAATTGACTTGTTCAACAAATACTTTAATGGATCTATCTTTGCTATCAGTTTCACAGAATGAGTGAGCATATAATGTCACAGCTTCTGAGTTGCAAATACAACGGCTAGGCATGTCTTCTCTATTGATGTATAATTCAATTCATAGCCAACAAGTGTTCTACTGATGTAATACACTGCTCTTTCTTTTCCTTATTCATCGCGTTGTGCTAAGAGAGTGCCTAATGATACATTTTTCATTGAGATATAGAGTAATAATGGTTTCCCTTTGATTGGTGATACAAGTACTGGAGGATTCATGAGATATTCTTTGATTTGCATAAAAGCCTCTTCACATTTCTGATCCCATTTGAATGGAACATTCTTATGTAAAAGATGAGTAAATGGATGACACCTATCTGCTAATTGAGAGACAAATCTTTTGATTGATTGCAATATTTCTTGTAAAGAACACAATTGACTTATGTTCCTAGGTGACTCCATTTCCATGATAGCTTTGACCTTTTCTGGATCTACTTCAATTCCATAAGCTGATATAATGTGCCCGAGAAGTTTTCTAGAGGTTACTCCAAATGCACATTTCTTTGGGTTTAATCTTAACTAGTATCTTTCAAGCCTATCAAAGATATTTACCAATATGTTCAAATGTTCTTGTCTTGTATGAGATTTTGCAAGTATATCATCTACATAGTCTTCCATAAATGTATGCATCATATCATGGAAGATTGTTGTCATAGCTCTTTGATAAGTTGCTCCTACATTCTTAAGCTCAAAGGGCATAACATTCCAGTAGTAAGTACCCCATGCACAAGTAAATGTTGTCTTTTCTTCATCTTCAAGGGCGATTCTTATTTTATTTTTGATGGGGTTTACCTAGCCTGCTCAACACTCCACCTAGTTGGTGTTGCTGAATTCCACCAACTCACCAAGCCTAGTTGCACTCTAGACCTCAAAGTCCTTCTCATTCTCTTCTAGGGCTTGATTCTTGACCTTACTAAGGTATTTGCTTCAAGTTTTTTGGTTAGGAACCCTATCAATTCAATGTGCTTCTCAGGTGCTCAATTTTGGCCTCTTGGCTTCATCTTGTCAAAATGACCTTCAATTATTGTGAGAGGATGCAGAGGTGTAGAGAGGTCTTCTAACATGTTTTTAGTGCATTTGGGGTCCATTAGTGGTTTTCAACCTTGAGGTTTCTTACTCATTTCAAAATCTTGCCTAGAAAAGGGCTACAAGGAATGAGCCCCAATTAGGCCTCCAAAACCAGTTTTCTAGGGCTTGAGGGAAAATGATTCAAAGGAACCCCCAAAAAGTTTGGTTTTTATTCAATAATTCACCCATACCTAAAGTATTTTTGTGGTTTTAGGCCATGGTCTGATCGTATAATGTGTGAACCCCAAAATGAGGGTTTTGAGGGTTTATAAGGCCTTTAATCGGCAGTGAATGAACAACTTGGGCTTTTGATGTCAAATGGATTTTTCAAGGCTCCTCTCTACATAGAAAAGTTTTTCCCAACCCCATGGACCCCTCCAAACTCTGAAATAGTGATCTTACACTTACCCCTGCACTTTACACCACTTTTTCACCTTATTTTCTCTAGTCGGGTTGCTCCTAGACTCGCCTAGAATAAGGGGGCAGTCATGTTTAAACACTTCTCCAGCACTTAAACCTACATATGTATAATGTATAGGAGGTTTCCAACCATTTCCCAACTAGCCGTGATGGCAGCACTTGTGAGACTCATGGGGCAACCATATTTACAAGAAAATTGCTATTTACAAGCCAAAACTGGTTGTTTACAAACTTGAACAAGAAAACACCTATGTTTAGTAATTACAAAGCTCTAGAATGAACCAATAGTACAAAAACACACAAGAGTAACTCAATCCATTGCTGTATCAATGGATTCAATCCATATTCTATTGCAAAATTGAGTAAAATAAGCCAAAATGTTGTCAACAAGATTGAAAATGAGTAGTTTCAGTTGTTGGACTTACAAAACACACTTCACCAACCTTGGTAAATGTGAAAGAGATGGTTTATATATATTTCCCACATGTGGAGTCCTTCCATAGCATTGGGAAATCCCTAACTCTGCCGCTAACCAATTTCGGGACAAAAGTTGTCATGACAACTTTTTGCAACTTTGTGATTTTTGCACTTTTGGTCTCTCCAACCTACGAGAACTATTTCAAGTCATCACATATGACATTTCAAACATGTCTAAGACCTATTTAACCCTCTCTAATGCTTTTACCAACTTTTGACACTTTTGACCAACAAAAAGGCCAGATACCTACTCAAACTCAGTATTTACACAAAAATGCAAACCTAAGTAAAATGAACTCAACCTAGGCCTATATTGACACAAAATACTCACTCTTGGACCCTCCTAGAGTCCTTATTCACCAATGAATTGGATAGGGTCAGTACAAGACAAAATTGTGAAAGTTAAATTGCCTAAGTCTTAGGTGCTCCTACACCAATTTTATCCTGAGAATCCATCCATTAATGAAAACATCTCATGTCCTAATAATTCCACAATTATATCAATGTTGGGTAGTGGGAAATCATCTTTGGGACATGCCTTGTTCAAATCTCTGAAATCAGTGTAGACTCTTATGCTTTTATTTGGCTTTGACATTGGCACAATGCTTGAAACCCATTCTAGATAGACAATAGGTCTTATGAAACCCACATCTAATAGTTTCTTTAGCTCATCTTTTACAAGAAGAGTTATGTGTGGATGCATCTTCCTTAGCTTTTATTTTACTGGTTTTGCTTTTAGATCCACATTGAGATGATGCATGATAAGATCTGGATTAAGTCTTGGCATGTCTACATAGGACCAAGTAAAATTTATATGTCTTTGTCTAAAGAATTCTATGTATTCTTTCCTCTCTTTGTTTGATAATGAGGCAACAAAATGAAATATCTTGGGATCATTTGGTGTGCCAATGTTTATTGCTTTTGTTGGTTCTATTAGAATATCAGATATCTCTTGAAAATATGCAGGGAGGATGTCAAACTTTCCATCTTCTGGCGCCTCAAAGAGGTTTTCACCGTTAGATACGTCCTTTATTTTTCCTCTTGATTGATCTAGTGTTGCCATAAAATAGTTTTCAGCACTAGGTCTCTTTCCTTGTTTTATTGCAACTGGAAAGTTTGGCATTCCCTTGACTGCAAGAAACATTACTTGATTCCACGATGGAAGATATCTTAGGTGTTATGGGTTCAACAACATTAAGATACACATCTAAGTCATGGTCATCGGAAAAGACATCCAATTCAAGATTTTCCAGGTTATCCCAATCAATTAGTTCTGGATGAAGAAGGGGTAAGTCATAGTCATCGTCATTGTTAGGTGCTTCAAGGTTCATGACATAATAGTCATAATTTGGCGTAGAGTAGGTGATGTCATATATAGAATGATCTTGAGGATAGTCTCTCCCAAGTGTTCTCCAATCAGTTCTAACAAAATCAGTATTAGTATTTTGTAGTTCACACTCAAGTGACTCTTCATCTAACGTTTGTCCCTTAAACAAATGGATTATATCAACACACATCTTTAGTATTGTAAGTTCCTTCTTGATTAATTTCAATAGATTCATTTGTATTTTGAAGTTGACATACTTGTGCACATGATATAGAAGATTCTTTTGCTAGCTTTTGTCTTCTCTTGAACTCAGCTTCTTTTGGACTAATAGGCAATCCTACTTGACTATCTCTTAGTTCTTCTATGGTTTTGCCATACCTTGGTACATCTTGCTCCTCATTTGATAGAAATCTGATATTTCCTGATGCTTGATCCATATCTGTTTGTGCTTCTTATGGCGTTACTTCTTGGCCTTTTTCGTTCTCTTTCTTTTGTTGTCTTGTATATGTCTCTTTTCTTAGGATTCTAAGTTCTTCTTGTCTTCTTTCTAAGTCTATCTTTTGTTTTGTAAAAGACAAGTCTTCATTTGTGATAGCTTCTTGCTCTTCATTTTTTTCTTCACTTGATATACTCGATGAGACATCTGGACCCCATTCATATTCATTTGAATATGTCTCTGAACCATTGTCTTGGATTACACCACTGTACCATACAAGAATGTTGCATAGTGCAAATAGTTCTCTGATTTCTGTCATCTCTGCTTTTACCACTTCTGGAATATCTTGTTCAGATTTTGCATTTGCTCGTATTCCTTGAACTTGTTTACAAGATTATTCTTCTCTTTTGATTGCAAGCTCTTCTTTCTGTTTCTCACGTTCTTCTTGTTTTTGCTTATTGGCTACTATTTATGCTGCTTGATGTAGCTTTTCTTGCCATTGTTCTTCTTTAGAGACTGATTACTTTCTCCACTTTGGTTGTTGATAATTATGGTGCTTTTGATTTGGTTTTGAATATCCAAGTCCTGATTTATCTTCTTTAGATTGCGAGTGAGGACAAATAGGTTCTAAAATACCTTGATGTTGCTTACCAATTGGTCATTTTCCTTCATATCCCATTTTTTGCATGATCTTATAACCATTGCCATATTGTTCTATGGGAATATTGACTTCTACAGTTGTTGCTATAGTTTCATTTTCATCTTTGTACAACCAACCAAGAATGTCCTTGTCTTCAGTTTCTTCTGCAAGTGTTCTAGCTCTAACAAATGCTCCATTAAACATTTCTTTTGATTTTTCTGAGATCCGTGGTTAAATATTTGTAGGTTTTCCATATGATTTAGGTGAAAGTGGAAAATTATGCAAAGAATATTTTCCCATTCCTTCATCATTTAATTTGAGCTTTTTCTCGAAGGTTTCCCATAACTTTTCTTGAATTTCTTTGGTAGGATATATTAATTCTCTGTTATGTGGAACTCTTGTATCTTGTGTTGGCTTTAGATTGTTGCAATATTGGCTTGAGTCTGCAATTATAGTGACCTCTTGTCCCTCATGAGGAAACTTTGCACATTGGTGATATGTAGAAGGAACTACTTGCATTTTTTGAATCCATGGCCTTCCCAAAAAAAAAATGTTATAAGAGAGATTCAAATCTAGAACCTGACATAATGTATTCCTTTCCACAGGTCCTATTTTGATTGGTAACACCACAGTTCCTTTAGAAGAATGCTCCTCTTCATCATAATCTTTAATGGTTATTTTCTTCTTTGGATCTACTGCATTTTCTAAATATCCCAAAGCCTTTATAAACTTAATGCACAAATGTTTAAGCCAACTCCACAATCTATGAGTACACATTTGACATGAGTTTTATTAATGGTGAATTCAACATGTAAGGGAGCATTGTGAGGATGATGCAAGGATGTGTCATCATTTTCAAAAAATGATAAGCAATGAGGGGCTATAAGGTGTCCCACCATATTTTGGAACTGATCTACATCCAAGTCTTTTGAAACTGTTGTTTCCGTTAGAGATTTTTCCAAAATTTCCTTATGCATGGGTGAAACTTTAAGAAGTTCCAAAATTGATATTTGAGCATGTATTCTTTGCAATTTCTCCACTAAGTTATATTATCATGAAGTGGAGGTTGATTCATTTGTTACACCTGGAAATGTGACCTTCGCTTTTCTTCTCATAATGACATTGATTGCTTTTGAAGGTGTGTTATCCTTAACGATGATGACATTTACCACACCATCATATATATAAGTGTAGTTTACTTTGGCTTTTCCTTTGTCATCTCTTAATTTGGATTGTTCACCTTTTTCATAGTTTGGAAGCGGAGTTTTGAAGGCTAGGTGTGATTCGTTTGTCTTATGGAAATCCACTGTGATTGTTCCATTATCGATTAAATCTTAGATAAGGTGTTTTAATCTTTGACAATCATTAGTTTGGTGTCCTTTATTCTGATGGTAATTGCAAAAATGATTGTCATTCTACCAATTTGGTTTGACTTGTGGTTCATAACTTCTTGCTTTTGGTAAAATAATCAGTTTATTCGCAAGAAGAGTTTTCAAAGCTGATTCCAAGGGTTCTCCAATGTTTGTGAATTTCCTATGAGGATTGGAGAAGAAAGACTTGGATTTATTGCTTTCTTTATTGTTATTGTTTGCGATTTGACTCGATAGATTAAAGATTGGTTGCTATTTCATAGCATTATTGTCGTCCTTTTCTCTATTGGTGACATTCCTATTCTTTGACCATAACTTGGGTTTGTCATTGTTGTAAGAATTATTGTAAAGTTTTAGCTCTCCTTTCTTTACCATCGCATCTTCTATTTTCAGACCATTCTCAATCATTTTGGCGAAAGAGGGAGGACATTGCATTTTTAGTCGATAAATCATTTCACTGATGAGATTATCAATGACTATGTCCATCTTTTCTTGATCAGGTACATCTCTTAGATACCTATTAAACATTCATTTCCATCACTGCAAGAAGATCATAAAAGATTACATTGCATAAATCCAGCATTGTTATCTCATTCCTTACATTGTAGGAGTATTGTGAAATAAATATATTCACAAGTTCTTCAAAAGATTTGATTCCAAATGGTAATCTTGAAAACCATTCCATTGATTGTCCATTTAAACTCTTAGGGAAAAGACGCATCAGGTAAGTTTCATCGTGTGCAAATTCCATACTCATAGTACAAAACTCCCTAATGTGATCTTGAGGATCAAATTTTCCATCACATTTATCATATTTAGGGATCTCGCAATGCTGTGGAAATGGTATCATATTCAAACTTTTATCAAAAGGACACGGGAAGATATCTTTCAATGAATACTTCTTGGAGCTTGTTCCATTATGCATGTCTTGTATATGTTGTTGTAGAGTTTGCATTCGTTGATTGAGATTTAACAACGAATTATCCATACGGTTTCTCCTTGTCTCTATGTAAGTTCTTCTATCACTACACTCTCTTCTTGTTTCATCATGTTCTTTTCTTGTCTCTTCATGGCTTTTTTTGTTTATATCTTCGATATTTGGATCAGCTGTGTTTTGAGTATTACTTATCTCTACATCTTGTTTCAAGCCTTCTATGTTAAAGTCTTGTGGCAATTTAGCTCCTGATTTTGCCAACATCAAAAGATATTATTCTTTTTGCTTTGCTAATATTTTTTCAATTAGTCTATCAAATTTGAAATCTTGCTCAAGGTCTCTAATGTTGTTATTGACCGCTTCCTCATCAACAACCATATACCCAAAAGTGTGGAACGTTGAATTATCTTCTTCTTTCATTTGTTTTTGTTGTTTTCTGAGTTGTTCGTATTGAGCTCTAGTCCAAACTAGCATGTGATTGTTTCAAAAATTTTGAAGTTTTTAAAAGACAACTCAATAGGTAATTATTGGTTTAGGAAGGTATGCTTTGTTGATTTTACCACTACTATTTGTTCATTGTGATAAAGCATCTATTTGTTGAAAAGAACGTCCTTGCAAAAAAATTCTGTCAAATTTTGTCTTGCAGCCACGTAAATAGTGACAAAAACGGTGTAGGAATGTCCTATGTTTTAATAAGATCTTGCGATTGATGTACAAGAATCTTATCCTTTTCTGAGTAGCTTTATAACTGGGTTTTCTTTTCTTAAGGTGATACTTAAAAGTCATATAAGCATATGATAGTTTACAAGTTTGCTTGATTCCAATGTGGGCTCAATTCTGATTTTAATATAACCTAGGTTCAAAATAGGAAAGATATATCCAAGATAATGAACGCAAGGTGGATTGATCAAGTTTCGTGATAGAGGATTTGATATATCCTGATGAGAAACTGACAATGGTGTTGATTTTTGCACTTAAGATGTTTAAATCAATAGCTTGTTGAATGTTTTATGCTTATGGAAACCTTTTGGAAATAGCCTATTGGATTGGTGACCCAATTATCAAACTAGTTCTAAAATGTGTGATAGTTTAAAGACACAACTACTCAAGAAGTGTTTTGATATTGACTTTGAAATTTTGGTTTGATATCCTTTGTTTCAGATGTGAAAAAGCCTTTGTGCTAACGTTTATGGTAAAAAGTGTTAACTTATGGGATAAAAGCGCTATTTTTTGGCTTGAAAGCGCTATTCTGACTATGTTTCAAGGATTCTTTTCAAATCTTTCAGCAAGTTGTTGGATTTTTGCTCATTTTTAGATGATGATTTTCTTTAATTTCTGACCATTTTGAGCATGTCATGGACATAGAAGACACAATGTTTGAAAAACAAAATGCATAAGCAAGTACAAAACTTATGGTAGGTTGAGACAATAATTGTTGAATCTCACATGGTGTTCCCCCCGAGGATATGCTATTCAAAGCGGATATTTAGATGCTTGACCCCACTGGCTCCACCCTCAGCACTCATTTCTTTGGGGCAGCCAAGCACCAGTTTCCATGAAAACTCCCCATGGCAAACTTTATATCTCTACTAAGAACCGTATGTGTGTGAGCCGCTTCAGAGGTCTGACCTCCTGCATCAACAATTAGAAGGATTTTGGCAACTAGTACAATTGGTTTTTAGTAAAGGCTTTTTGTCATGTGGCCATACATGCGACACTTTCAGCTCTATAAATACAGAAGGTTCCCAGCCTATAGAGGTTACTCTCCATAGGGTTTATGGGGAAACATAGTGTCAGTATTAACTTATCAGCACATGTTGCTTGTGACTTTCATCACAAACATGATTTATTTAGAGTGGATTGGAAGGACTCGGTATTAGCCCATTTCCACTTTGGGTCGTTCCCCTCTCATTGGCCCCCTCAAGGCAGCTCGGGAAGGTAGGTCCTCTAAAGGTTACACATAAAAGAAAGTAGGTCTGGTTTTTTATCACTGTACGAGGGTGAGAGAATACTTACCTACTACTTCATTAAGCATGGAAAACACAAGTTTATTTTAGCCTTCTAAAACCTATGTGCGACTACTTTAAATAAGTCACTCAAAAATGCAAGTTGCATGCTATCAATTTATCCCCTTAGTTAAGCTAAATGAGCAAGATATGATGTGTTACTTTCCAAAATAGAACTCTTAATTAACTAGGTGAGGAAATCCATGAAATTTGCTTAAAAAAAATCCTGCACATAGACATGTTAGTAGTTTGAAAATTTTAGTTCTTGGACATTTGGACTTGCAGGAAATTTTTGTCAGTTGCAAATAAAAGCGCTATCCTAACAAATGCGTTGTCTTTCACCTCAAAAGTGCTAACCTAAAGAACAAAAGTGCTAACCTGAAATACAAAAGCGATGCTCTGAGGACTAAGAAGCGATAAATCACTGAAAAAAGCATTAACCAAAATGACATGCATTAACTTTCAAGACAAAAGTGTTGCTCTAAAGATTAAATGCATTCATTTGCAGACAAAAGCACTAACCTAAATGATAAATGCGCTAACCTGAAGGACAAAAGTGCTAACCTATTAAAGAAAAGCGCTGTCAGAACTCACACAACCATGAATCTAGATTACAAATGCATTAAATTTGTTTTTGGGAGAACTAGATAGGATATTAGAAAGATATATGCAAGGTTCTAGCCCCACGGTGGGTGCCAAAATGTGTTGACTTGAATTTCATCATCAGAATACTACTTGCAACATGTCAATTTCACAAAATACAAAGGAAATGCTACAAGAAATCCAAACTCAACCAATGAAACTACATGAAATGAATATTAAAATAAAAACATTAATTTTACCTTCATGATTTAAGTCTCATTGTGTCCTAACTCCACTATTCCTGGTTGCAGATGATGTGCTCTCAAACAAGCACTGATAACTTCCAAGATGGCATATGAAGAATGGACTAATAACTGATAGTTAACTGATACTATGATATGCAATGCTAAATGAGAAATGCTTATTTGCTTCAAGATTTAAAACTCATGGATGCATAAGTTTTCACAAAATGTTAACTTAAAAACTCACTTGAAGACTAACTCTTTCTCAACTCAAACTCCCATTTTTATAGACTTTGAGAGGATAAGATGATGTGGCCTAAATCAACGGTCATGATCAGATCTACAAATTTGGATGGCTGTGAGAAAATGTGAAGGTTGAGAGGAAGGGGGAAGGAGAAGACAAGTGTCACTCATCTCACCTTCGAGGAAATCTAGGGTTGGTTGGAGAAGATTTGGGCATGAGAGGACAAGTGGACTCAAGTCCTTCCTGAGATATAGGGATGTTGGAGAGAATATAGAAGAAGGTTAAGAAATATTTGTACGTACACAATATTTCATTTATTTTGGAGGTTGGAGATAAGTGGCTAATAAATGTTTTATTTATTTTGATTTTGTTTAATTAATTTAGCCACATGATTGATGAGTTGGCAAAGGAAATATGAAGTGGAGATGGAAGGATGAGTTGGAAAATGAAATTAAATAATTTTAAGAAATCATTTAATAATTGAGACTATAGGATAGAGGAATAATCATTAAATATTAGATATTTAATTGATTGATTAGAGGAAAAGGATAAATGAATTAATTAATAAAATATTTTAATTAAATTAATTAATAGAAGGACATGAAATGAATTAAATAAATTAATCTTTTCAAATTAACTATTTAATAGAAGAATAATTATTAAATAAATATTAAATATTTATTTAATCGCTCATAGCCTTTTTTATGTGTATACAATAGTTGTTCCCAAAATATGAAGTTAACCACCCACCATCCCCCATGCCGCTGAATGTAGCATGATGTACAATATGAAAGAGCAAAATAAAGTAGTTATTACAAATGTTTTCTATTTTAGACAGTATAAAACCCAACCAATTTAATGTGTTGGTCCCAGGAAATCTAAGTTAGCCACCCTCCAGCCCCCATGCTGGCATTGCCAGCATGTTATACAACCATTTGATGTATATATTTGTGAAGTATAGAATTAATGTTATGTAAAATGTTGGTCGTAAAATTGAATCAAAGCATTGAGTAGTTGTTGTTGTTGTATTGTTATGTATGTCTTTGCTTGGTTTTGTAGACTGATTTTAAGCTGCCATTGCGTACCTGTGAGAAATAACATTCTATTAGAAAATCCTAAGTGCATTAAATAATTGAAAGCGATAAAACTTGCAGATTGAAAAGAATAGGAAAGGAAGGTACTTATAATTGTTGAAATTATGGTGGATGATTTGTTTGGTAAAGATTTATGGTGGTTGTGAAATTTGCAAACAATATAAATAGAAGTTAGCATCATTGAACGCAAAGGTCAAAGAGATTGGGATACCCTTGTAGCATGTGTGGTTTAAAATGATGTCTTCTCTGATGGCCTGCAAGTAGAAGAACATGAGAGAAGTTTTAGTAAAAAATAAGGTACTATAATTGTAGGGAGTAACCATTAGAAGGAGGGTAAATTGAAGCAAGGAAAATAGTATGAAGAGTTAGTGGATGTATTTTGCGAACCTGTATTTTTTTAATGTGAACAACAGTGAGAAAGGCAAGTTCGCGTTGTGATGTAATCTTTTACATTTCTTGTTGACCCTACAAGACACAAGTGTTATAATTCATGGCAATGAATGAAATAAGATATATGGTATGCAAAAGGGCATAGACGTTGTGGTTGCAGTACTTGTGTTGTTTTTTTTGTAAGTAATTTGCTTTTGTGATCTAAGAAAGCTTTAGCAAGTGGGCTTCTTCATTCTTTCTTAAAATGGTTGATGGACCACCTTGCAATTTTGAGTACCTTTGGTAAGTGAAAGGTGGGTGAATCTAGAGGTGTTCAATTGATTTTACTTGAGACAATGTTGTAAATGTAAGACCTTGTTTCTCTGTTTTGCCAATATCAATTGTAGCAAAGTCTAGTGTCAGACCCTATGATTTGTGAATAGTAATACCCCATGCCATCATTAATGGAATCTGTGTGTGGTTTCCTCTAGAAATTGGTGCAATGGGAACAAGTTTTGGATTTGCAGCATCCCATGGTGGTCCAGTGTAATGTTGGAAGAGGACAACAACTTATTTAGGTAGATCTGGTGGTTTAGAACTTGCATCGTACACAATCATTTTGATTTGTCCCAAAGAACCATTCACAATACCAACTTCTATCCATAAATTTGCAATGAGCATGACTTCCTAGTCTATAGAAAGAAGAATTTCAAATGAGAGTTGCTCATCTTGGTGAGTTTGTTTTTCTTTGTGATGTGCAATGATTGTTGTTGCACGTGCAATGGGTGAGTGCAATTGCTTTAACATTTTAATGTTGTGTGAGTTTGAAGCCGCATTGGTTGCAAACAAATGTTTTTTTCTAGTCAAAGTGAGTGTTTTGATTAAGTGTCAAACCATGGGCTGAATGCATTTGTAGACTTTTCCAGTCTGTTTGCAATGGTGTTGTGTTGTGTATGTTGAGAAAAATCTCACGGAACTACATCTGTGAGGTGGATGTACCTTGTTGGCGAAAATAAACATCTAAGGTGACAACATCAGTGAAGGAGTGTCATAAAGTGAGTGTTGTTGAGTGGGATGCATACAATGGTTTGTCCATAATTGGGGGTAGCTACGCAAGATCACCAACTAACACAACCGAGAGGTCTGTAAATGGTATGTGTTGTCTAGTGGGAAATGCTTGTCACAATCTATTATCAAGCTTCATGAGTAATTGTTGGCCAAGGAAGCTCATTTCATCAATCAAAATGTATCATAAATGTTTTCATTTCTCTTGAAACATTAATAAGGAATGCCCTATTAAAGGAAGGTATTCTTGAATAGGTATGCGAAGGGCAACATGGATTTTGGTAGCTTGAATTTTATATGCGGATACACCTGTTGGTGCTAGTACAAGCAATGGGTATTGCTTTGGATCTAAATGGAAATTTAACTTTTTCTGTATACAATCAATAAGAAATGATTTCCCAGTACCTGTTGTGCCTTTAATAATTAATTGTAATGTTGAGGTATTTAGATTTTGTGCAGTGTGTGAGGTTATAATATCAAGTATAATTTTTTGATTTTTTGCAAGCTCAAAAGTATTAGGGGCATTTGAGTGAAAGTTGCCATGGGTGCCAACTGATTGGCTTTTTTTTGTTGAAATGAATTGAGGGCCAATTCTATGCAGGAATTAATTAGGTATGGATTCACTCCAATTAAAGTGGAGGTAATAATCACGTCTCCCAAGAATTTGAAGAGTAGCAACATCAAAGTTGTTTGAAGCTCCCATTTGTGACAGGAACTCCCATTCATAAAGTTCCTGATCAGAAGATTGTGGAATATCTTGCAAGTGCAGGTCTTCACTATTTTCAGTAGTGGATTGTTCTTCAATTCCATTTACATGCCATTGGGTGTAATGAGTACTTTGAAGTTGTTTCCAATTCAGTATAACATCATCACTTGAGGTACCTATGTGTAGAGGAATGTTTCAAAAAGGCTTGTACAAAAGCAATTCACTCCAATAGAAATATTCAAAAGTACTGTCATAATCTACAGGTAAGGATTTGAACTAGGGGAAGACATTTACAATCGCTGTTAGTTTTCTTTTCTGCCATTTACTTGTTTTGCGTTGTTGGTTGTATGTATATTGTTGAGCTGAATGAAGAAATGTTAGGTTTGATAACTCGGATGGTCTTTTCATGTAATTGGAAATGAAACAAATGCATGTCTAAGAAGCCTCATCATAGTTTATTATATGTTGGAAGATCTTTTTGCCAACATTGAGGATGACAAATTGATGTGTGTAGGAGATCAAGGGGAGTTTGAGCAACATATGGCAAGTTTCCTAAGCACTAATGTCCCTATCAACAATAATTCCCATCATAATTCTTTGATATGCTAAGAGAAATGTATCTTCTGAATTTATTGATCCAACAATTCATTTTAACATGTCATTATAGCTCTCTAATTTGCGTTCAGTTTTTTATGCATATTTAGAAATATATCAGAGAACTGCCTTTTTTGAGCAGACAGTCTGGCAATCAACATTAGCCCTCCATATGGCTAGTATCGTTGGGTTGTGAACATTGAGGTGACTATCATTCCTTGCTGGTTTGTAGGATGGGCTATTATTATGGTTTATTGTCAATGATGAGTTTTGTTGTTTAGTCCAAGGTGCTTTGTATCGATATTCAAGAGTTGTGCTCTTCTTTTTCAAGCAAGTAAACTGGAAACACTTTGTATGTTGTTTAACAACATTCACCAATTCAGAGTAGTCCGTGGTGTTGGTTCCCAAAACCACAGATTGGGAATCAAAAGGGCTTGCCAAATCCCTAATTGATCCAATCAGCCTTGGCCAACGAATAGGAATGGTCGAACACCAAATTCTTCATCACTTTAGGCTCCACTAAACCTAGGTGGGTATACCCTAATCTCCAAAGCATAAAGAGATTTCTTTATAGTGAATTTAAATTATTAAAAATAGTTGTTTACAGGATTGGCAAACAATTTCCTGCAACTCTGCTTTATTGATATGCTTTTAACTTGTTTTAATTTGAAATTTGAGTATAATTGGATGCGAATAAAAGTTATAACAAAATGTTGCTAGAACTAAGAGTAATTATGAAAGAACAAGGCAGGTAAAAACTAGTAATATATTTCTCCAGTGAGGACTTTGTGCACACTTAATCTATTCACAAGAAACCAGAAATGGACCAGTGCCTTATCTGATAGTTTACATGTCACTTAATAAACAAATACTTGTAATCTTTGGAGATAGTGTGAAGAAACAAACTATCACTGCAATATCTACAATGTATGCTATGAGAACAACAAAAACAATTTTGTTATCTCTATACCAACAAATGATAAAACATTGCAACAAATCTTCTTCAGATTTATCCGAAAGATTTTAAATCATTAACATCATATGACATGAAACGATCTGAAGATGAAATCAATGGACCTTGTATATTAATTTTTAGGAACAATTGGTGTATAAAAACTGCAGACTCACATATACTTCATGATTACACTTGTTTGCACACAATGGTTTTGACGGATTAAAAGCATTTACTTAATTGAAATCTTACTATGATTTGCCTCATGCGAACACCAATCTACCCATTCTCTATATTTAATAATGGCAAGTCGATCCATTTGCAATCAGATTTCGCAATAGCTAATCGACATAACTTTTCTGATAATTCAACCAGTTGGTGCCACCCGTCCTTTCAGTCAGCATAAGTCTCACTGATCACTTCGTCTCCTAGCTATATTCTACTTTCACCTTTATATCACATCGGCGTATGTCCTTCCGATACACCCTCCTTTTATTCCTTTGTGGCATTGTGCCCATTAGGTTTCAGCATAACTTCAAATATGTTCCTCCAATAGTGAAGAGTTATTTTGATGAATCCTCCTTAGTAATCCATATCTCATTTGTTACATCGGGTCACTTTATCGGATATCAAAACAACTCATTTTATGTTTCTCTGATGACTCGATGACATTTACCTCATGCTTGTACTTCTTTTTACCTCTCCGATCTATCGGCATATGATTCCCCGATGAAACCTCCTTCTTGTTCATAGTGTTGCAAAACCTATCGAGTGCTGGGACAACCCTTCCCGCGCTTCTCTGATGACCCGATGATATCGGGTTCCAGCCTAGTTATTTTCAGGTCCATCGGCTTATGCTTCCCCAATGAGGTGTCTTAATCTGATAACCATTTTAGATTCCTCATCAAGTATCAACATAGCTGAAAATGTCTTCCTCCAAAGAGCTGATGTCATCCTGATGACTTCACCATGTTACTCTTTTAGTCACTTCTTTTGGTGTAGTCTATCCTGATGAGACCTCATTTCCACCCGATATGATATTTACCCTATCAGGTATCGGGGTAGCTTTTTCTTATGTTGTCCGATGTCCCGATGACTTCAAAACATCCGCTCCACATTTTCCTTCCTCAATGTAGGTTATACCGATAACCTCCTCTTCTTTACCCGACTTTGTCTTTTCCATCAGGTATCGACGTAACTAAAAATACCTTTCACCGATGGTTTAAGTTATCCTGATGACTTAGTATTTTCTGCTTCTTAGTATTGCCTCATCGGAGTGAGTCATGTTGATGACACCGCCTTTGCCACTTAGCCCATCGGGTATCGGAGTAGCGTGGGATGACATTCTCCGATGACCCGATGACATCGCTGACCTCTACTTTGCATTCTCCTTCATCGGTGTAAGATGTGTTGAAAATCTCATTGGTTATCTGCATAACATCTTTTGCACGCCCCCGATGTGTGAATGTTATGCCAACAGGTTCTTTCATGGTTTATGCTAGTCGGCCTAATTGAGGTAACTTAGACCGATAGCTTATATTTGACAATTTTAATAATCAAGCTCCTCTTCTTATATCATTTGCACTTGCAACCCTCCAAAGAAACCTCATACATGCTAATAAATGACAAAGTCTATCACATAGGCCCAGAGAATGCCTTATAAGGATCCCAATACTGTCACAATGCAAATCCATCATGTAGTCCCTATTCAGTGCCAACCCTTAGCATGCCCTAGTGGTACTTGTCCATTTCTGAAAAATAGGTCATAGTAGGGCTTTCCTGGTACTGCAACATACTTCCTACACATAAAATTCAGCAATAAATGCTCTTATGTTTTAAATGTACATATAAAACATCAAAGAAATAGCACATAATATTTTATAAAAATGTGTGCTAACAATGGCTCTTTTTGGGGATGTATGTTCTTTTTAGGGACATAGCAAGATCTCAGCTATCTCTAGAAAGCAGACCAAACCATAAACAAAAATAAACCACAAAGGAAAACTAAACTACTATAGTACAAGAAATGCTCCCTGCTCCTTAAGAGAAAAAATGTTTGAGGTATTGAGCATGTACTGGAAATTCCTGAATTTCACCATCAACATTCTGCAAGAAGTATGAATTTTCCCCCCTCTTTTCCATGATGACATACGGTCCTAGCCAAAGTGCTTCAAATTTTCCATGCTTGCCCTTATCTTGATCCTTTGCATTCCATTTTAGCACCTACTCTCCTTCCTCAAAGGTCCTAATAGAAGCTTTCTTATCATGTAATGCTTTTACCATCTTCTGCTTTTGTATATTTTATTCTTGAGCTTCTCTTCTATACTCATCCAATTCGACCAACTGTATCAACCTGTCTTCCATGAAATCAACATCCTCTAAATATTCCTCTAAAACAAATTTATACACTGGGAGCAAGTTGTTCAAGGGTAATCATGCCTCTTTACCATATAAAAGTTGATAAGGAGCAAACCCTGTGGATTTCTTGATTGTTACTCTATCTGCCCATATTGCCAAATTTAACTTTGAATCCCATGCCCTTTTGTTATCACCTAACATCCTTTTAATGATTTTTAATAAGTTTTTGTTGCTAGATTTTTCTTATCCATTCCCCTAGGGGTGATAAGGTGATGAATATGAAAATGTAATTCCATAATTTTCACAAAAGTCAGCAAATCCTTTGGATCTGAAACACATCCCATTATCTACAACAAGTTTATGGGGTGCCCCAAATATTGTCAATATATTTTCCAAAAGAAACTTTGTTACCACCTTACTTGTTGCTTGCCTTGTAGGAATTGCCTCTACCCACTTGGTAAAGTAATTAGTGGCTCCCAAAATCCATTTGTGTCCTCCACTAGATTTGTTTGCAATTTCTCCTATGAAGTCAACACCCCACATCTGAAAGGTTCTTCAGTTTGCATAGGTCTGAGTGGAAGAGTTGCATCATATTTAATTTTTCCTGAAAAATTTCTGGCAAGCCTCACATCTTCTAATATAAATATGACAGTCCTTAAAAACTTGTGGCCAATAATAATCAACATTGAGTATTTTATGGGCAGTAGTTTTTGCTAAAAAATGCCCCCCACATACACCTTCATGCAATTCCTTTAAAACAGATTGAACTTGATAAACATCCAAACAAAATAAGAGGATACCATCCATGTTTTTCCAATACAAATCACCTTTAAGCAATACATACCTAGATGCTTGAAACTTAAGTGATCTTTTCTGACTGTCATTCAACTCCTCCAGACATTTCATGTGTTTTAAATAATAGATAACATTCTTATACCAAGGACACATCTCAATGCTTATTTGAGCCTCCTCTAACTCTATCCGATTTATCTATGTTGCTTCCAAATTTGATTTTGTCATTAGTTTAGCCAGCCCTTGACATCTTATCAATTTAGTAATTGGGATATCAATGTTGAATTCTTGAATTTGATTAATCCATTTGCATCTTCTCCCAGTAGTTTCAATCTGTCTGAAAATATCTTTGACTACCACATTAGGGACATATGCAATGACATTAGCTCCCACTGAATATGGTCTAAAAGATTTTACAGCTTTTACTAGAGAATATGCTTGTTTCTCATTTATATCATAATTTAACTTAAAGGCTTGTAGTGTCTTGCTAAAAAATGCCACTAGTTGTTCATGAGCTTCATCATTCTTTTGTAACATAACTGCAACAATGGTATGAAATGAAGCAAAAGAAAATACTTGAAAAGGTTTAGAGAAGTCGGGAGACTTAAGTATAGGTGCTTCTTTGATGGCCCTTTTAATGTTCACAAAGGCCTCAATTGCTTCATTAGTCTATTTTATCTGTGTACCCCTTTTTAACATCTTTGCAATAGGTTTGACAATTTCAAAAAAAATTGATACAAATCTTCTAACAAAATTAATTTGTGCAAAAAATGATTGAATAGCTTTAACTATTTTAGGGATCTGAATTTTGTCAATAGCTGCAATTCTCTCAGGGTCAATCCTTACTCCATCTTTAGATACAATATGACCTATAAATTTACCTTGAGTGACTCCAAAGTGACACTTTTTTGGATTTAAAGAAATACCATACTCGAGTGCTTTGATGAAAATTTTCTCTAGGTCATTACAATGCTTTTATGCTTTCTTGGAGTATGCAGTCAAATCATCCTGGTATACAACCAACGTGTAATCAATGAGACCTTCAAAATCTACATCCATGTCCCTTTTAAAAGTAGCTCCAACATTTGTAAGTCCAAATGGCATCCTGGTATACACATATGTGCCCCATGGTGTAGTGAAGGTTGTTTTGTATTTTTCTTATTCTTTAACCTTCACCTGGTTGTAACTAGAGAAGCCATCCATCATAGAAAGTAATTCATTCCCTGTTACTTTCTGCAACAGAGCTTCCATATTTGGCAGGGCATAATTATCTTTCAAGGATGATAAATTTAAATTTTTAAAATCCACACACAATCTGATATCACCATTTTTCTTTCTAATAGGCACCAAGTTTGACACCCATGTGGAATGCCTTATAGGCTCTATAATCCCTTAATTCCTCATCTTCATCAATTCTTCCTTCATTTTGGGAGCCAATGTGGGATTTATAGGCCTTTACTTTTGCCTAAATGGTTTTGCATCTGGTTTCAGTGGGATTTCATGCTGGAACAAATCCTCTCCATATGCCTTGAGATCATCATATGACCAAGCAAAAACATGTCTGTATTTTCTTAACAGATTTACCAATGCAGTCCTAATTTTCAATGTAAGCTTCCTCCCAATGTAAACCTCTCTAGGATTATTCTCACTTCCCAAATTTATTTTTTCTACTTCCTCACAACTTCCTGTGTTGGGCTTGAAATTTGTCATGTCCTTATTGTCAAACATCCTTTCTAATTCCACCAACCCTTTTGTAATCTTATTTGTTTTAAGTTGTAAGATATTTTTTCCAAACAAAGATTCCTTACCATTCTTCTCTTCCACATATGCATTCCAATCCATATGTTGGCCTTCATATTGATCCTCACAAAATAGGAATTTCAGAAGATCCTTGACATCATCAAATATCTACCAATTTTTTTATGTTATCTGGTACTTCAGGTCTAGTTTTTATTTCAACTTGGGTGATGTCATCAAAAGGAATATCATTATGTTTAATTGTTAAGTTAGCCATAAAATCAGCCAAAATATTGTTAGATCTTTCAATCCATGTTATAGAAAATGCATCAAAAAATTCAATTGAATCCCACACCTCACTTCTGTAATTTTGAAGGCTTACATTTTTAGTGGCAAATCTTTCCCTTACTTTAGATACGACTAACTCTGAATCACCATAAACTATTAGTAATTTATTTCCATATTTACTTGCCATCCTAAGGCCTAACAAGAGTGCTTCATATTCAACAACATTGTTTGTACATTCAAAAGCTAACAAAAAAGAATATTTGAATGATCTTCCATTAGGAGAAATAAAAACTACACCAACTCCATTTCCTTCTTTATTGCAAGCACCATCAAAATACATTTTCCAAATCTTATCCTCATGCAATTCAATAGCATTTTCAAACTTGTCAGTTTTGTATTGGATGGGTTTAGAAATACTTACCTAAAAGTTATCTATATCTGTTTGGAGAAAACATGTTGTCTCATTCGGATCAACCTCCTCTATCAGGTAGAATGATCTTAATTCTTTGTCAATCCTTACATTGGCCCCTTTAACCGGGATGGTTACATATGAAAGATCTAGCTGGACATGTCCACCCACCAAATTTGACCATTGCCTTGATAATAACATCCCATAATTTTGCGGAACTTGCACAACAGTGGTGTCTGTTTTATATGACGTATGAAGGCATGCTGGAAATCGAAACTCCACATCCTTCATAATTCCAACAATTGGGACTGATCTTTTATCCATAGCATATCTTTTCCCATAGGGAGTGTCCACATGCATACCAAGTTCTTTCATGACATCTTCTGGCATTATGTTCACGGCTGCACCTAAATCTATCATACAATTCTTAACCATTTTATTTTTAATCACCAAAGTCAGATAAAAAGGATCAACTTGGGTAAGATTCTTAGTGATAGAAGTTCCCAAATAGACAACAGGTGGATCTTCAGCTTTTGTCTTATGATCCTCTTTATTTACTTCACCAACGTTAGACAAAATCCTTATTGTTTCATGTTTGTAATCAGGAAATTTCATTACCTCAAGCAAGGGCACATATATTTTCACTTGTGATAAAGTATGAGACATAAATGGTCCACAATTTGAGAGTGGCTTACTAATCTATTTATTTTCAATTGGCTTTGTTAATTAAAGAGGTTCTGTTTGTTTGTCCTTTTTTGTTGCAACTTCCTTTTCCTTATTAATGATGGTGTCTTTGTTTCCACTAGCTTTAGGAACCTTTGCAAATATCCCAGATGGCTTACCTTGTTCTGGGTTCACTATTCTATTTCTTAAATGATAATTGATTTTCGCCTGAGCTACTGCTGCCACAGTATAGGCTTTCTTTTCTTCATCTGTTAAGTTCCTCAAGGAATGCACTAGCTCTTAATTATGGAACAATCTCCTCAAGGATGGGATGTCTGCTTCATGATCAGTAAAAACTTGTTTTACACTATGTTGCTGGTTCTAATCTTCTCCATTGTACATATGATGATTTCTCACCCTTAAATGAATCCTCATCCCTACCCCAAAATGGATCTTATGAAAGTACATTTACTGTGGGCTCATATTCATTGTCATGGTCCTTCTCTTTTGCAAATCCTTGAGAAATCATACATTGTTCTGCAACATGGGGTAAATTGCAGACTTCACACCAAGGATATTCTTCAACAAAATTGTTTACCTTCTTCAATGGATCAGGAATTTCTTTGCTTAGATTTGCATTCATCGATTTGCCATCTTTCCAGTTTGTATTATATGTCATGTCATGCAATCTTGGTCTATTGTAACTTATAGGCTTGTTACTTCTCTATGGGGGCGATTTCTCATTGTGATTTTGGTTACCCTTCATATCCTTTAGCATGTCCATGATTTGACCAAACTCATCCCTTTCTTTTGTTCTAGGATTATATAATTTTGGATCATCCCTCTTGCAAATTCTCCCAGTAGCCTTTCTGTTATTTTCAATGGTATTAGCTATTTTAAAATCTTGTTGCAAAGTAGTAGGTTTATGAGATAAGATCTCATAATGAGTCTTGCTGTCAACATCACTTAAATAAAAACCAATAAAAAATGAATCAATAGATCTAATATCTCTTGGTATCCTATTAAGTACTTTATTAAACCTCTTATTAAATTCATAGACCAATTCATTCTGATTTTTCTTTATGCTAGTCAACTCATGAGATGCAAATGAAGTATCATTATATTCTCCAAATTCCTTCAAGAATATTGTCACAAATTCCTGCCAACTACCAAGGCATTTGTCAATAAGATTCCTATACCATTCTCCTGCATCCTCTGTTAGAGATTGAATAAATAGTTTCATAAAAACATCTTCATGAGAGATTTTAAACTCTTCAATGGTATTTTTTACATTTACTACATGTTGTTTTGGAGGATCAGTTCCATTTCCTGTGAATTTAGGAATAGCTGACCTTAAATTGTTTGTAATTTGATTTGGATATCTAACTATCCCACTGAAATCCAACTGTTTATACGTTTCAATGGTCATATGTGGTCTGCAACTATAGTTGTTAACCTGATAGTTTCTATTTCCTCCATTATTACCATGTTTCCATTTTTACCTCCACCATTATTGTTATTTCCATTTCAGTTGTCCCCATTACCATTGTTGCCATAGTTTCCATTATTACCATGATTTCCTCCATTGTTGCTTACATTGTTGATCCTATCTCTATTATTCAAGTTACCAATAATTTCCCCACTGTTAGTTCTTCTTTCACCATTATGATCATTGTATTGTCTATAATTATACTGGTTTTTATTTTCATGGTAGGGGGTATTTTTCCATTCATCCCCTTTTTCATGATTATTATCCCAAACATCAGACAATGGATTATTATAGACCTTAAATGGTTGTTCCAAGTTTCTCATGTGAGGGGGACTATACCTAGGAGTTATTAGTCTATTTGCTTCACCTTTTCCCTTCTCTTCTTCAACCATTCTTGACTTAGGGCTTTGAATGGCATCTCTTTCTAATCTAAGTTTCTGCCATACCCAATCTGGTTGTCTCTTAAGAGCCTTTGCCATTTTAGATTCATCTCCATTTAAGTCAGCCATTCTAAGAATAATTTCATCCAACTGCCTTTTCTCCTATTCCTCAACAGTCAAGGTTTCATCATGACCACCTTTATTATCTTTTGTATTTAAGTTATGAAAAGGATTTTCCTCCATATTTTCAAATTTATCACCAGATGGAGAGCCATCCTCTCTATGAGGAAACTTCTTATAACCCCCAAATGCCATATTTGATACTGATTTCTTTTCTTTGTTTCTTCTTTTTGGACTCAATTGAACAAGATTATCTTGTCCCTTGTGTAAAGACCTTCTCCCCTGCATAAATCTTATTGACAAATTCCTAGGGGTTTCCCTTACTTTCTCAACATACCAATTATTAATCATATATTAAATGTAGATTCACCACCTCCTAAGAGGAATTATACTTTTATTAATCTTCTAGGCTCCTTACTCCAGCAGAGTCTGAAACGAAACCACCAAAAATTCTAAACACTTCTTATTACAACTCCCTAGTAGAGTCGCCAATCTATTGGTTCCCAAAACCATAGATTGGGAATCAAACGGGCTTTCCAAATCCCTAACTGATCCAATCAACCTTGGCCAACGAATAGGAATGGTCGAAGACCAAATTCCTTTGCACTTTAGGCTCCACTAAACCTAGGTGGGTATACCCTAATCTCCAAACCATAAAGAGATTTCTTTATAGTGAATTTAAATTATTAAAAATAGTTGTTTACAGGACTAGCAAACAATTTCCTGCAACTATGTTTTATTGATATGCTTTTAACTTGTTTTAAATTGAAATTCGAGTATAATTGGATGCAAATAAAAGTTATAATAGAATGTTGTTGGAACTAAGAGTAATTATGAAAGAACAAGGCAAGTAAAAACTAGTAATATATTTCTCCAGTGAGGACTTTGTGCACACTTAATCTATTCACAAGAAACCAAAAACAGATTGGTGCCTTATCTGATAGTTTACATGTCACTTAATGGACAAATACTTGTAATCTTTGGAGACAGTGTGAAGAAACAAAACTATCACTGCAATATCTACAATGTATGCTATGAGAACAACAACAAATTTTTTTGCTATCTCTATACCAACAGATGACAAAACATTGCAACAAATATTCTTTAGATTTATCCGAAAGATTTTAAATCATTAACATCATATGACATGAAACGATCTGAAGATGAAAACAACGGACCTTGTATATTGATTTCTGGGAACAATTGGTGTACAAAAACTGCAGACTCACAGATACTTCATGATTACACTTGTTTGTACAAAATGGAATTGACGGATTAAAAGCATTTACTCAATTGAAATCCTGCTATGATTTGCCTTGTGTGAACACCAATCTACCCATTCTTTGCATTTAATATGGCAGGTCGATCCATTTGCAATTAGATTTCACAATAGCTAATCGGCATAACTTTTCCGATAATTCAACCAGTTGACGCCACCCATCCTTTCGGTTGGCATAATTCTCACTGATCACTTCGCCTCCTGGCTATATTCTACTTTCACCTTTATATCACATCAGTGTATGTCCTTCCGATACACCCTCTTTTTAATCCTCTGTGGCATTCTACCCATCGGGTTTCAACATAGCTCCAAATATGTTCCTCGGATAGTGAAAAGTTATTTCGATAAATCCTCCTTAGTAATATGTATCTCATTTGTTACATCTGGTCACTTTATCAGATATTGAAATAACTCATTTTATGTTTCTCTGATGACCCGATGACATTTACCTCATGCTTGTGCCTCTTTTTACCTCTCTGGTCTATCGAAATATGCTTCCTTGATGAAACCTCCTTCTTGTTCATCGTGTTGCAAAACCTATTGAGTGTCGAGACAACCCTTCTTGTGCTTCTCTGATGAGCTAATGATATCAGGCTCCACCCTGCTTATTTTCAGGTCCATCAGCTTATGCTTCCCCGATGAGGTCTCTTAATATGATAACCATTTCAGATTCCTCATCGAGTATCGACATAGCTGAAAATGTCTTCCTTCGAAGAGATGATGTCATCCCGATGACTTCACCACGTTACTCTTTTAGTCAGTTCTTTCAGTGTAGGATATCTCGATGAGACCTCATTTCCACCCGCCATGATATTTACCCTATCGGGTATCGGGGTAGCTTTTTCTTACGTTGTCCGATATCTTGATGACTTCAAAACATCCACTTCGTATTTTCCTTCCTTGGTGTAGGTTATACCGATAACCTCCTCTTTTGTGCCCGACTTTGTCTTTTCTATCGGGTATCGGTGTAACTAAAAATACCTTTTACATATGGTTTAAGTTATCCCGATGACTTAGTATTTTTTGCTTCTTGGTATTGCCTCATCGGAGTGAGTCATGCTGATGACACTGCCTTTGTCACTTAGCCCATCGGGTATCAGTGTAGCATGGGATGACATTCTCCAATGACCCGATGACATCACTGACATCTACTTTGCACTCTCCTTCATTGGTGTAAGATGTGCCAAAAATCTCATCGGTTATCGACATAACATTTTTCGCATGCCCCCAATGTGTGAATGTTATGCCGATAGGTTCTTTCATGGTCTATGCTAGTCGGTCTAATTGGGGTAACTTACACCGATAGCTTAAATTTGACAATTTTAATAATCAATCTCCTCTTCTTATATCATTTGCACTTGCAACCCTCCAAAGAAACCTCATACGTGCTAATAAATGACAAAGTCTATCACATAGGCCCAAAGAATGCCTTATAAGGATCCCAATACTGTCACAATGAAAATCCCTCATGTAGTCCCTATTTAGTGCCAACCCTTAGCATGCCCTAGTGGTACTTGTTCAATTTTGAAAAATAGGTCATAGTAGGGCTTTCCTGGTACTGCAACATACGTCCTGCACATAAAATTCAGCAATAAATGCTCATATGTTTTAAATGTACATATAAAACATGAAAGAAATAACACATAATATTTTATAAAAATGTGTGCTAACACGTGGAAGGATTAGATCTAAAAATTACATTTGTATTTGAGAGGCATGGATCTGAAATTGCAGGTGTATACTGCCTATTTGATCATTTTGCTTCACTACATGGATTCCATGTTGTGATGTATTGGTCAAAGAAGGTTTTAACTGATGTAATGCTTTCATGATCTGTCCAATCAAGGTTGTCAATATGAGGTACTTGTGGCAACCATAGAAAGCCATGAATGTGTGTAGAGCCTCGGTGTTGCCATTCATATTTGTACCAATGGTCAATGGCATGCAATGGGTTGACAATCACTTCATCACGAAAGATCTGAAATCTTAGATGTAAGTATAAAGTTGTTATATGCGGATTATTGACTAAGTTCTCAATAGATTGTGTTCTAGTGGGTTGTAAAGTATTTGAGTGTGTGTTTGGAAATATTTGTTGCAGGTCAGGCCATTTTGTATCAGCTGAGCTTAGCGTAAAGAAAAACGTTGGTGGTCCCAACTGTTTTATCATTGTGGTAATATCCCTACGGGATTTTCTCCAAAATGCGCATGTGCCACACAAGGAGGCAACATATCGCATGATGTGGTTTGGCAATTCATTTGAAGGTGTGTTCTGTAAGTGCTCCCTCAGGGCATGAAGATTGGCTGGAAGAGAATATTCTAAATTTGTCTTTATGAAAATAGCAGTTGATTGTTGAGATCGATGCCTCATCATAAGATTGTAGATATAATATCTAAAATGGACATGCTAGCCAAATCTTTGATCATAATATTTTATCAAGTGCAAATCATGTTCATGCAAATTTACATGTTTTGTTCTCTCTTGTAGTGGTAAAGCCAATCCATTAGGAAACAATGTTGGGAATGCCATTGTAAGTAAACCTTCTATATTGTATTCATTGATAGGTGATGAACTGATTTGTGGCCAAGGGACAACATTGTTGTCGATACTATTCAGTTGTACGATTGTTCTAATTGCATCTAGTTCAGGCATTGAGAATGGAAATCATGGAATAAATGAAGAAGTGTTTTTCCATTACTTGTTTGGCCTGGTTCATGGTGGCTACATCGTCATTCTCTTGTACAGGTTCTTCTTGAGCTGTAGCTATTGAATGTAACAGTTATGAAATGTCAGTATTAGATTCAGGCAATAGTTGTAGTGTGACTAGATCAATGACTACATCTTTATAATATTGGTCATGCTGAATTTTGTAAGTCAATGCATTTATGATGTGATACCTATTAACGTAACAATCATAAGTTAACCCTTCCAAATTAGTTCTACGGACAATAAGGATTTCTAAATCTTGAATTTTCTGTGGCAAGGAAAAAGCAATTTCTGAAATATCTTGTGGGAAGTTAATTGTGTGACCTGAATGTTTATATTGGCCTCCCCTTGCATGAGTAACTTGCAAAATAGGAGCAATCCTTGCTATGAGAATTTATTCTACTTGGGAAAGACACTTTAAAATATAAGGTTGCCCACCTGGGTCCATATTGTTTGATGAAGAGAAATGGTGAATGCCTCTTTCAGTATAACATCTCATCAAACAACTGCATGGTCCACATGTTTTATAATCATGCCCACATAGCTTTCTCTACAAACAGAACATGCCTCTGTGAGTTCCAACTTGTCAATTCTTTTTAAGAAGTTAGACAATGTGTATTGGAATGCAGGAGTCTTCAGGATGAGTTCAGGAGCAGTACAATGTGTTTAGGGAACACTATTTGGCCGAGGGTCATTGGTTTGTATTTCTAATAGTGTGCGGAAGTCACTATCAAATGCTTGGTGTGCACATCGTTTCATTTTCCATTTGTTGGAAATATTGCCTCTATTCTTTGCATAGTAAGTTTTATTTGTTTGCTTCCTCCTAGATTTGATGGCATTACCTTGTTGGGTGGAAGGTTCAATAGATGTCTAGTAGTTGTAAGAGAACACAACTGTGTTAGAATTATAACAATTGAAGAGAAAGGGCATTGAAGCATGTATGATAGCAAGCATACGGTTACATTCTCTTGTATTAATGAAATTGCAAGAAAATCAAAGGCATATGCATATGCATATAATATATATCTCTAAAGTTACATATTTTTATATAGATAAATATATGTGTATATATATGTACATAAAAATACATATACATGCATACATACATATGTACATAGATATACGTATGTATGTAAATACATATATAATTGCAGTGAGGCATATACACATATATATAAATACGTGTGTATCTATATAAAACTATATAAGAACTAATATATGTTTTTTTGTGGATATTTTTGGGTGCATACAAATGTTTTTGGCTTGTGACGTGTGTCTTTTCCTCAAATCTTGGTGAAGTGGCAAACAAAAAGTGATGGCAACTAAAAACCGGTTAGTCCTAATCTGTAATCTTCTTCTCTTTGTTTTCTGGTCCTCATTTTCTTGTGAATTGTATTTGCTCTGTAAGATTTCAGTCGATTAGTGTTTATATATATATATATATATATATATATATATATATATATATATATATATATATATATATATATATATATATATATATATACATATAGATGTATGTATATATATACATGTCAATGAAATATGTATATATGTAAATATGTAACTGTACATTTTTTAGACTATATAAAACCCAACCAATTTAATGTATTTTTTCTATGTATATGAGCAATATGTACTTATATATGGAAGAAATCTCAAGGAAATCAAATTTATTCTACAAGGCAACTAACCAACATAGATGAGTATGCAGTCAAACACATTGTGCAATGTAGTGACGGGTGCTTCCGGAGAAGTTAAAAACCTTGTATATTTAGAAGTACATGTACATATGTATTTATCTATAAGAAGAGATGCACATTCTTAGCGTTGAATATGTGAATGCAGATATAAATATACACCTGGGTGTATGTATTTAAAAATATGTAAGCATAGATGCATATCGTAGATAGCATTTTTCTATTATAATATCTATGCATACATAAATTAACTAATTTTAATTGTAATATGATGTGCAAAACTAATAAGCATGACATGAGGAAAGTATTGCAAAGAAAATGCATTCAACTATTTAATGCAAGTATATATATATATATAGGTACTTGCCCATTTAGAGAAAGAAACCGTGCATATATGTAAATATAATTATTCCAACATATAAAGAAAGGTGTACATAACATAGGATTGAAAGGAAAACTGACAAGGTTATTAAAACATGCAAATGTACAACTATCTATAGGACTGTACTAATATAAAATATGTAAAATTGAAAATGTAATAAGTCTTGTATGAAGTGAAAGTATTGTAATTAGGCAAGAGGTCTAGTATAGGGCTAACGCTGTGCAGAGAGGCGAGCAATCTCTGCCAGTAAAGCATCTCACTCAGTTTTATAATTAACAGAGAAGATTTTGTTGATTGTAACCTTCATCTTAGATTCAGAATTGTATGTGTCAATAGAAACCAGCAGAGTGAATGAGTAGCGATGTGAAACAAGTGTATTAATGACAACACAAGGTGTTTGTGTTGTGGTGGCATCTGTAGACACCTAAAATTGTCCTATCTAATTAAATAAATATTTTTATTTATTTAATTATTAAAGCCTAATTTTTCTATTAATTAAATAAATCTTTATTTATTTAATTAATTCATTTTATCTTTTTCTAGCCTTTTTCCTCATTTAAATAAACTTTTATTTAATTAAATTGTCATTTTCCTAATTAAATAAATATTTTATTTATTTAATTGATCTCATTTCCTCTATTAATTAAATGAATCTTTATTTATTTATTTAATTAATTAATCCCCTTCTAAGCCTTTCCTCATTTAAATGAATACAATTATTTATTTAAATTGTTTTTTTTCTTAAATTAAATAAATACTTTTATTTATTTAATTGATCCCACTTCTTCTATTAATTAAATAAATCTTTATTTATTTAATTAATTCATTAGCCTTTTCTACCCATGACACATGTCATTCATCTCTTAATTCCTACACTACCTACCCTCTCATTATTTTTTTATTTTCTCTACCTACCCTTTAATCCTAGCCAATCATTTATCTTTTACATCTCTTAATCTTATCTCTCCATTTCTTACAGTGTCTTCTATATAAGAAGATACTATCCTTCATTATCAAACCTATGCATTTTAATATCCTAAGCACTCAATCATGCATTCAAACTTTCATTGCAACCAAGTCTTTTATGATCAAGCTATCAACCATATTTTCGTTCTTTGTTGAGCTCTTGTGCACACATAAAATCTGAGGGCAAATATATCAAGTAGGATCAATGGAGATAGGAAGAATGGAGATTCAAACCCTATTGGACATGTGATGGTATCATCTTTGTGATTTAGTTGATTTGCATTGTCTTAGGTAATCTTCATATGGTGTGGTGGATCTTTGTTGTTGTTAGGCTAGGGTTTTGTGGTTGAATTCATTTAGTCTTTCAACATTGTTATTTCCATTTTCCAATTTCACCATAAACATTTTGGCATGCCCTATGGGACCCTTGTCCATTTTAAAATTAACATATATGTTACAGATTTTTGTTTTTGAAGTTGAAGATCTGACATTTTCTGACAACATTTCGAGTTTTTGCATCTGCATCTTCTGGAACCGCGTTTTTTGTTTTTTTGTCGCATCTGTGATCCCTGGAATTGTGTCTGTCTCGCTGACAATATTTACATTTTTCCAATTTGTAGAATCACATCTGTGTTTCCAAACAACGTTTGTGATCATTTTAACCATGTCTGTGTTGCAGAGTTGCGTCTGTATTTTGGAACTGTGTATGTGGGGTTTTGAGTCACATCTATGTTTGGTTCTTGCAGTTTTTTATTTTTTGTCTCATTTTTTTAGGGTTTCATTTCATCATTTTTTAATTTTAGATCTGGTTTATTCGAGTTGATATCTTGTGATCTAGTTAACAAATTGGTGCAGCTTGTTCTTGAAGCGAATTGCATTGTCAAAGGCCCCCTTTTCACAAAGTCTTTTGGATCTAAAATTTACCTAACTTGTGTGCTTGCAAGAGGGGTATTATTGCAAAACTACTAACAAATCTTTGTTGCGGAATCTTGGCAAGGGTTTTTTTTTTTAATTTTCATTGTGTGCCTTGTTTTCATAAATTAGCAAACACTTCAATTGGTGCACTAAAATTGAACCAGTGTCTTTTGTGTCTTGGGTAATAGGCTCTTTTGTGTTTATCTTTAGAGGGTCTGCCTCCCCGTGTGGTCATTAGGACTATTAGTGAGGAGGGAATGACCCAAGTGGCAGTGAGGAAAACCCACCTCTTTCGAACTACTATAAATAACTGTATCCATGATGAAAGCCATGGGTAACGTGTACTAATTAGTTCATACCGACACTATGTCTCCCCATAAACCCATTTGATCAAATTTATTTGATCAATAGTAGGGCGTAACCCCTACTGGCTGGGAGCCTTCAGTATTTAAAGAGCTAAAAGTACCGCATGTATGGCCACATGAGTGGATTCCCTTACTAGCACCTTTTTGTTTTAGAAATCTAAAACCTTTCTAGTTGTTGGGGCAGGAGGTTGAACCTCTCGAGCGGCCCACACACATACGGTTCTTAGTAGAGATACAAATTTTGCCACGGGGAGTTTTTGTGGGGACTGGTGCTTGGCTGCCCCAGAGAAGTGAGTGTCGAGGGTGGAGCCAGTGGGGTCAAGCATCTAAGTATCCGCTTTAAATAGCGTAGCCTTAGGGGAAACCCCATGTGGGATCAACAACTATTGTCTTGGCTAACCATAAGAATTGTGCTTGTCTTCTTTTAAATATTCAAACATTCAAGATCAAACATCAAAACATTGTGTCTTTTGTGTCTTCAAGTGTATGCAATTTTTTTTTACATCAAACAACACACTTTTCTTTGAGTCATTTTGAGTCCAGACACTTGCAAACATAGAGTCCTCATCAACATTGTGTCCTCTTGTCACAAAAAATGGTCAAAACTTCAGATTTTGTCACAACAAAAAACTTCACAAATTGAGAAAATTTCACTCAGATTTTGGAAACATGTCTGTGTTTGACAAAAAACACATTTGTGTCCTATAACCGCGTCTGTATAGGACAGAAACACGTCTGTGTAGGATAGAAACACATATGTGTTATCATAAGCAAAACTGCATTCACAAAATTCTCAGAAATGCGTCTGTGCGTCATCTAGTCACGTCTGTGTCTTGTATATAGATTAAGCTCTCAGGTGTATATTCAGAGTCTTCATTCAAGCAACATTACAAATAGTAGATTGAATTTTGTCCCACACAGATTACAGGCACAATGTTCTGCAATTCGACATTCAACATCCAATAGAACCATCCAATAGCCAAGATACCAACTTCTGCAATTGATTGATTCACTTCCAACCCCATTGCAACTATTTCTTCAGAAGATTTATATCTTTGTCAAGAAAAAAGGTTTGGTTCAGTTTTCATGGTTCAAACTGTCGAACTCTTCAAGTTGTTGAAAGCATAGAGTATTCTTCATTGAATCCTCTAAGTTGATTCCATCTTGGGATAATCATCGTTAGACAACTCAGCAAGTCGATTAATAATTGACCATGGTCCCCACTTCATCTCATGGCTTATCAACAAGAGTATTTACTTTGGCAATGTCCTTAACAAGTCTTATCGAAACTTCAATATTACACCAAAATCCCCTTCGCCAAGACACAACAATGTCTAAATGAACATTGGCTCATTGGTGAGGAATATAACTTCGGCAAGCTACTTGAAACATCTCATCGAATACCAAAGTCATACCAAAATCAACTTGTTGCTAAGACGACACATAGTCTTATCGGCGAGAAACCATGACTTTAGCTTACTGCTTGGAGTGTCTTAGTGAACACCAAGGTCACAATGAAATCCTAGCTTGTCACCAAGACTCATCAACTTTCTCATCTAAAACATAGTCCATCATTGAAATACATTCCTCCGACAAACTGCTCGAACTGTCTCACCGAACACTTGTGTCACACCGAAAATAACTCTTTGCCTAGACCACTCTAATGTTGTATCAATACCAACTCCATCAGCAGGAAATCATGACTTCAACTTACTGCTTGGAAAGACTTACCAAAACCCAAAGTTACTCTGAAATCCACTCTTTTGCTAAGACCAACAAAAACTATGCTCAAATAGTCCTATTGCCAAGAGATGTGACTTCAACTATCAAATTGAAACATCTTGCCAAAATCACATGTTACACCGAACAATTCCATATGTCATCGACATCAAACACTTGATACAATAACAAGAGACTTTTTTCAACTAGACCAACCAATTGCTATATCGAAATAGTCACTTTCGCCAAGACTGCTTCAATGTCACACCTAACTACTCACTACAGAAACTAAATGCCATTTGATCGAGATTTCAACTAGTAAGTTTGAGACACCAATTCTCAACAAATCAATGGTCCTATCTAGAATGAATATGTTTGTGCATTAAATAATCAATGGTGGGAAGACCTACAACGTTAATAATACTTGTGTAATCAATGGAAGTAAGCATTCAAAACGACAAGGTTATAAAATAAATCAATCAAAACTCCTTGTTGCACATATGCAAATTGATTCCATTATTCTTCTCTTCCTTGAGTGATGCTGGCTCTCAGATATTGCGTTGCTAACCTGCAAAATGGCACAAAGATTCGTAGTTTGTGATTGTTGAAAATGGAGAATTGATGTTGAATTTATAGATTTTTGGAGAAGATTTGTTGAGAGGTGGGACTCAAGTGAGCTCACATGCTAATTTATAGTTGAAATGAATTGATTCGAAGATGGAATTGAATTGATTGAATTATTAATTTAATAGATTGAATGGATGATTGATTAGTTAGGAGATTTAACCAGGGAGATAACTAATCTGATTGGATGTTGGAAAAAGCTAATTGAGGGTTAGAAATTGAGATTGAAGAGATAATTGAATTGATTAATCAGTTCTAATTTTAGCATGTGTTGTAGGATTTTTAATTTGAAATTCAATTTGATTTTCATGTAAGTTGAACTTGATTTAGAAATTCAATTTGATTTGCATTTAGATTTTCAAAATCATGAATTTGAAATGCACATTTAGTGAAATTAAATGAAATTGGAATTTGGAGAAATTCAAATTTAAATTTGAATTTGAATAAATTAGCTAATTAAATAATTTAAAAAAAATATTTAACTATTAGAAATTAAATTTAATCAAATAATAAAGATTATTAAATTAAGGGTTTAAATCGTAATTAATTAAATATTTAATATTTAATTAACATTATATGTTAGAAATTTATCTGTAATTCTGATCCAAATGGATCTGGGCAAGACCAGAGGTTTTCTTCCCTCCATTCTTTCCTACCGGTACCCACACCGAATGGAGATGTAAAAGTATTTTAATTAATAAAAGCACTTTGGCTAAGGCCTTTTATGGATCAAAAAAAATAAAAATATTTAATTAACATTAGGAAAGGGTTAAATGATTAATTGATAAAGATAGAATTGAATAATTAGTATATGAGAGGTGATGAGTTTAGAGGAATAATAATTAGCTTAATTAAATAATCAAAGAATAATTTAATTAATAAGATGAGTAACTAGCATGTTAGTCATGAGACATTTTTAGGTGTCAACATTTTCCCCTCTAAAAGACAATGTAAGAAAGACGTCGTTCCAAAGAAAACAAAAAAAATTCTACCCCAGTATGCCCCATTATATCAAGAGATGGAGGAGATGGAGGTAGGATGCCCCTCGAGAGATTGTTTTTGCATTAAAGACATGAATGATCTCTCAAAAGAAGAAGACTGTTAGATGAAAGATAGTGAACAGTTAGGTTGATGACATGAATGGGTTTGATTAGATAGAAGAGATGGTTGCAGTGATTTGTAGATTGATTGAGTGATCAGATTGATTAGATTGATCAGATTTATTAGATGAAGATCAAGTCTAGTTTTAGGAAGGACACATCCTATATAAGACAAAGATGATCAAAACATCTAGTTTTACGAAGGATACATCCTGTATAAGATGAAGATAGATGATTGGGTCTGGTTTCAGGAAGGACACATCCTGTATAAGACATGTGATAGATGAAAATTGATGAAATGAAGAATGATTAGGAAATAGAGATGATTGATTGATAAAATAGTTCATGTGAGGAAATGATTTGAGCTGGAATTAGGAGAAATTAAGAGATGAATTAAAGATTGGAAAAGGTATAACCACTACTTCTTGTGACTTTATTTTTTAGCGCAACATTTTCATCATTGATCCTTATTATGTTTTAATGGAGCTTTGTACACTAGGGTATAAGGAACCAAAGTGTGAATGATATCCCATTGCAATAAAAAAACACATTGCAAACAAGGAGTGAACCCCTCCATTTTGGGTGTAGCACTAAGGGTCAAGGTATGTGTGATATTCACAAGAATAACTATCCTTGACATTTTGCATAAGATATTTGTCGAATAAATGCATCAAAACAACACCCCAGGCACCATTGCCCTAGAACTTCATAGGTTTACACCACAAACAACAAACAAACAAAAAAGATCATGCCCATCCTGGCTCCTCTAGTCACTTATGGACATCCTTGAGTAGCATAAGAACATGACTTGTGGCAAATTGATAAAAATAAAGACTAACTAGGACAAAATCTAGTTGCATAAGAACATGGCTTGTTCGAAGGATGACTTTCCTTTACCAAGAATCAACACTGGATTGCTGATTTAATTCCAGGACATGCAATGCTATCCCTCAAGGAAGGTTTTTTCGGATACAACCAAATCAAGATAGCTCCAGAAGATCAGGATAAAAATGCATTCACATGTCTATGGGGTACTTACTGCTAGAACGTCATGCCTTTTGGCTTGAAAAATATTGTTGCAATTGTTGGCATATGATGAACCAACATGTTGATATGATGATAATGCATGTTGTCATTGATGTCAATAAGTGTAAGTGAACCGGTATGCAGATTGAAAGAATTTGGTGAACCAACCAGTATGAAGAAATGCAGTGAACCGGTGTCAGAGTTTCACTAAGTGTGACTACCGATTGGTAGTCTCATCTCTAGGGTTTCCGGTTTGGCAATCCAGCTTGTGCGATGCAACCGATGACATTCTGTGATGAGTTAGCTAAGAGATGAGGATGAGATCAAGGTGTTGCGTCTACCTTGTGCACGTGAAGGATTTCCTTGAGGATCTTGCATGAGAAGATCGACTGCATTAAAAGTCTACCTCAGGAATGAACATTCTTCTTGGTGGTATGAGAAGAAAGCATGATGAGTTACTGATTCCCATTTGCGGTGAAGAATGAACGATGCAGATTGTCTTGTGATCTGTTTGAAATTGTATTGCTTAATGCAAAGTGTTTGGACAGTCAGGATTGGACTGCTTGCATTGTAAACCTAAGATGCTTAGGGTTTAGGGTTTATGCTACCGACCTAATTATTGTCTATAAGTTTGATGATGTTTGTTATTGTAAGTTGTTGACAAATGTTGTGTGTGTATCTGAGTGATGAGATACTTGCCAGACTAGTAAGAGAAAATTGTAGAGTGTGATTGTAGAAGTAGAGGAACTGAAAAGGATCTACCTTGGCATGTAGTGTTGTTATCAGATCAGAGTTTTTACCTATTGTCTTCTAACCATTTCAATAGTTGGAAAATCCCTTTATCGGGTAGCTTTAACATGCTTACTATAAATCCTCTAACCAGGTGATTCAAGTTTATTGAGTTCTTCAAATCCTCTAGCAAGGTAACCGTTACCAGGGTTTCAACCATTAACAGGGCATATAGCCATCCCTTAACCGGGTGATCTTTAATAGGATCGGTTCCTAGCAGAACCTTATTGTAAAGTCTTTAATTGGACTAGGCTCCTAATACAGCGAGCTTCAAAAGAGTTCAAAAACAAGCTCGTGGGTATTCATCCCCACCGTGGTTTTTTCCATTTGGGTTTCCACGTGAAAAATCTGTGCGTTATGTGTTGTGCATTTTTCATGTGATTCTTTGTTTGAGTAATTATGCATGCAGAGCTAATGGTTATGGTATTGGTGACACACCACATGCATATGTTTATTGGTGAAGTTGTTATAGAGTATTAAATGTATTTGATGTGTTCAGACTTATTAGTTTATGTTGTCTGAAGTCTTACTGTGTTTAACTGATATTGCCATGGTTAAGTTCAGTAATGAAGACAACCAGTTGGTATTGCTTTAACTTGATAAATTGTTGAGAAATTTTTTGTTTGTACTAATTCAACCCCCCTCTCAGTACCAGTTAGGGTATCTGTTGTTCATCATTATTCATCAGCAACCTATCAGAGGGCAATGAAAACAATCTCCCATGACATGATGCATACTTTTATGGAAGATTATGTGGATGATTTGGTAGCTAAATCATTCACAAGAGCGAAACACCTAGACATCCTGCATAAAATCTTTCAAAGACTAGAACAATTCAATGTCAGATTGAACCCTAAGAAGTGTTTCTTTGACATAACATCCAGAATTTTTTTGGGATACATAGTCTCAGAGAAAGGCATCAAGATGGACCCCACAAAGGTTCAAGCCATCATGGAGATGCCACCTCCTAAAACATTATCCAACTACGATCTCTTCAAGTTAGGCTATAATCCATCAAATGATTCATTGCTCAATTAGCCAATAAATGTCTCCCATTCAACCATTTGCTTCATAAGAATGTACCTTTCAGATGGGAAGACAAAAGTGTAGAATAATTCTACCAACTCAAACAATATCTGATGAATCCACCAGTTTTGGTAACACCAATAGTGAGAAAGCTACTCATCCTCTATATATCAGCAATCGAAGTGTCACTAGGGGCACTGCTAGCACAAGAAGATCCAACAGGCAAAGAAATGGCTATCTATTACATTAATAGGACTTTGAATGGATATGAACTCAAATATACATTCATTGAAAAGGCTTGTTTAGAAGTAGTGTTCGCTTCTCAAAATTTTCACCACTACATGCTAGCCCACATGATCAAATTGGTAGCAAAGATCGACCCACTAAAATATCTACTCAGTAAAACTACTCTCATAGGAAGGTTAGCAAAATGGGTTATGATCCTAAGTGATTTCAACATTCAATACATAGATCAACAGGCCATCAAAGGACAAGCAATTGTAGATCAACTGGCAGAAGCACCACTCCCAGACCAACACCCACTACAGGTGGAGTTTTCAGATACAAATGTGCTCACTATCACACCCAAGCAATGGACCCTATACTTTGATGGATCCTATACACAACATGGATTAGGTGTTGGCATCCTGTTCGTCACTCCATAAGGATACACAATGATGTGATCCTACTGGTTGATGTTCCCCTACACCAATAATATTGTTGAGTACGAAGCCCTGGTGACTGGTATCAAAATAGTCGCAGAATGGAGAATCACAGGATTGAAAGTCTATGGAGACTCTCAATTAGTTATCAATCAGATCAATGATAACTATCAGATAAAGGATGATAAGCTAATTCCTTACAAACACATGGTGGATGATTTTAAAAAGTACTTTATACACATTACATTTGAGAAGATTCCAAGGCTAGACAACAAAGTTGTTGATGCAATGGCCACCATTGCCTCGCTCCTACAGATTCTAGATAAACAGAATCATTATAAATTCTTGGTGGAGCAATTGTTTTCCCCAACCTATGACAATTTAGGATCCCAAGTCATCAGTGCCCTAAATGATTCTGATTCCCCCTTATACGAGAAGATCTATGCCTATCTCAAAGACAATACCCTCCCACCAGACCTATCTCATAACCAAAAACAAATCTTTATACGAAAAGTTGCCCCCTATACCTTAACCACTGACACACTTTATCGTCGAGGTCTTGATGGTACTCTTCTTTGATGCCTCAATCGTAATAAATCTGACTCTGCCTTACATGAGCTTCATGAAGGTATTTGTGGCACACATTCAAGTGGTCCTACCTTTGCCAAGAAACTTCTAAGGATGGGATATTATTGGCCGGAAATGGAGAAAGAGTCCTATCAGTTTGCTAGGAAATGTCGTAAATGCCAAATTCATGGCAATCTCATACATGTACCAGCATAGGAATCACAACCATTCACCACATCATGGCCTTTCTATTAGTGGGGACTTGACCTAGTAGGAAAGATTCATCCTTCCTCATCAAATGGATACAAGTTTATCATCACAACCACTAAGTACTTCACAAAGTGGATTGAGGCAGTCCCATTTACTACAGTTACCGACAAGCAGATATCATCCTTCATCTTGAACTAACTCATATGTCAGTATGGCATCCCTAGTTCTATTATCACAAATAATGGACAACCTTTCAAGAATCAGGATGTACAAGAGCTTTGTGAGTGATTCCATATCCAACATCATTTTCAACACCATATTATCCACAAGGGAATGGCCAAGCAGAGGCCTCAAACAAGAAAATCTTCAAAATCCTCAAAAAGACAGTGAATGATGTTGATAAAGATTGACATGCCCATCTCAATCCTACACTTTGGGCCTATAGAATGAGTATTCGCACACCTACAGGAGCTACACCATACTCATTGGTTTATGGATCAGAGGCTATCCTACCTATTGAGGTAGAGATTTCGTCACTCCAGGTATCTTTGAAAGGCCTCATTCCAGATGAGGAATATCGAGTCAACAAGTTGCAAGATTTAGACCTAATTGATGAATGTTATCAACGTGCCTTTGATTATCTCAAGGCATATCCATAAAGAATGTGCAGAAGCTATAATTACAAGGTCATCCCAAGGGCTTTCAAAATTGGTGATCTTGTCCTAGAGGAAAATCCCCAAAATTAGCAAGATCGAGAAAAGAAAGGGAAATTTGAACCCAACTGATTGGGACCATTTGTCATCATATTAGCCTACAGATCAGGAGCATATCAATTATCATCTTCAGAAGGGGACATTCTCGACGAACCAACCAACAACATCCATATGAAGAAATTCTACACTTGAGTCGTCCAATGCACAGATCAAGCAAAAAAGCAAAAAAATAAATTAAAAAATATCAAAAATAGTCACTCGGGTGAAAACCTAGCAAACAGACGCTCTGTGACACAAAAAAATGAAAAAACAAATAAAAAAAGTGCAATAAAAACAAGTGGTGAAAACTTGGCAATAGGTGCCACTTGTGAGAGAGCAACTCCTCTATCTATCAATACTCGCATCATATCTTTGATCCATCTGATCTGAGCCAATAGCCATCATGGAACACTTATACATGCAACATCATCCCGGACATACTTAGCATAGTCATCGTTCTTGATTATCTGAATCAGTGGTCCAACTCATATCCCACCATGGCTTGGTAATCAGTGTAAATATCCATATTGAAGTAGTATCAACAACAAGGGGCAAAATCCTGACCTTGTTGGGGGTATTTCACCTTGAGGGTTTTCAACATTAGACCAAACACGTAGCAAGACAATAAAGATCATAACAACAAACAGTGACCACAACAATGCAAGAAGGCTAGACATCATAGACTTGAACTGATTTCAACTAGACAAAAGGTCTATTTGCCAAATATTTTATTTTGACAAGAATACATTTCAGACAACATGCATTTTTTTACTTATGGTTATTGATCTTTTTGTTTATCATATCTCCCAAGAGACTCAAGGATGTCTCAAAGACTAGAGAAGCAAGGGAGGAATATGATGTTTTCTTTGTCTATTGTTTGGGAGTCGAGCCTTCTACAATACAAATTTGTCTTACAACATGATCAAGTAGCATATAATTGAAGACATTTCGGATTTGTATTGGACTAAGGTCAATTGTTGTCTATTTTACGTAAGTAACACTCAGGTCATCTTGGTTCAATTATACCTCGACGCTTGTGTCATCTTGCAATATCAAAAACATGTGTTATACATAGGTCATCATGGTTCAAATATATCATGATGCTTGTATTAACTTTCAACATATCAAAGGCTCAATGATGATAAAAAGGAACCACTACAAATTTGAACGAAGGATGACTATCTTAGAGGGTACACTTCATATCATTATCATATCATTTTAAAATGCATTTACTTGCATTATCATATCATTTTAAAGTGCATTTTCTTGCATTATCATATCATTTAAAGTGAATTTAGTTGCATTATCATATCATTTAAAGTGTATTAAGTTGCATTATTAGATCATTTAAAGCATTCAAAAGCATGTTAAAGAGCATCATCATATCAACAACATATTTGTATTTCACTATACATACCATTTGCACATGCACATCATCATCATTGCATATTAGTTACACATCATCATACATAAGCGCATTAAATCATCTTGTTTCTCCCCCGGATGCACCAACATCAACACATCTAAATCTGCCTACAACATGATATCAACAAAATGTCAATTATCTATCAATCAATCAAATCAATCAATCAATTATTCTATCCACTCAATGAGAGCTTAATCAATCTCTTTGAGCACCTATCAGTGGCGAAAGTCACACTATCATTCAAGAGTTTCAATCATAAACTCTTATCAATCAGGAGGGATCATCTTAGCCTATCCTATTAGTGAAATAAGTCATGCTATCATTCATGAGTTTCGATCATAAACTCTTATCACATCTATCCTATCAGGGGAAAATCCATACAATCATCAAACTTGGAGTTAAATCAATAACTCTTATTAATTGGAAGGTTCATCAAAACTATCCTATCAGGGGCAAAGCCATATAAAATTCAAAACCTGTAGTTAAATCAATATTCAAGTTGGTGGTCAAACAAACCTATCCTATCAGTAATGTGATCATGATCATTTATCTTTGTTTTATACAGGATGTATCCTTCTTGAAACCAGACATGATCACCTATCTTTTTCTTATACAGGATGTATCCTTCCTGAAACTAGACACGATCATCTATCTTTGTCTTATAATGGATGTATCCTTCCTGAAACCAGACACAATCATCTACCTTTGTCTTATATAGGATGTATCCTTCCTGAAATTAGATGTTTTGAACTATCTTTGTCTTATACAGGATGTATCTTTCTTGAAACCAGATGAAATCATCTATCTTTGTCTTACACAGGATGTATCCTTCCTAAATCTAGACTTGAACTCAATCCACTCAATCCAATCAATTTTATCAATCATCTAACTGAGCAAACGCATCAACGCACTCAAGAAATTGATATTTTCTTAGGAGATCATATCAAGTTAATCAGCAACATCAAGTATTTAATCGGGAAATGAATCGATTGTCCAAATCCCAAAAATTCATAACTCCTCGATTTATCTCCCGAGGGGGAATCATCATCGCATCATTATCATATCAAATCCAACAATCAATATCAATATCTAAATCAATATTCGGGGCATTATATCAAAAATTTTGCAAGATAACACCATATCAAAAAATTTGGCAACATATCGGGCGATTTTTCTTTGAATCAACGTGTGCACACACATGACTTCAAAGAGGGACAAAATGTAGACACCTATTTTTGTCCACCTAATTAAATGAATTTTATATTTGTTTAATTACCATTCATCCAACTATTAATTAAATTCACATTTAATTAATCTTTCATCCCTTTTCAACTATTAATTAAATTAATATTTAATTAATTCATCCCAACCCTCTTCTCCTATTAATTAAATAAATTATTCAATTTATTTGATTTAATTCACTCAACCAAATTCAAACCATTAATTAAATAAATAAATCATATTTGTTTAATTAAATCTTCTCTCACATTTAAATAAATTATTTATTTAAATCACCTTTATCGTCCACCCACTAACATTTTCCTACAAATACAAGTTGCACCACTATTTTAAATAAATAAATTATTTATTTAAAATCTTATTTATCCTCACCCACTTGATACCTTTAATGGTTTCCCTTAAAGTCTTCAAACTTAATGGCTTCCCTTAAAATCTTCAAACCTTTAATGGCTTCTTTCTAGAGTCTTCTTAACCTTTTAATGGTTTCCTTCAAAGTCTTCAAGCATTTAATGCTTTATCCCCCTTTTTCTCATTTAAATAAATTAAGATTTATTTAAATAAAATCTAAAATTCACATTCACGTTTAAATAAATTAATATTTATTTAAATATCTATCCAAATGCAAATTACACCATTTAATTGAAATAAATGATTTTATTTTAATTGAAAATCCACAAATTCCTCCCACTTGCATGCCTAAACCCCTTCTAGATTCTTCTAATTACTTCCAATTTAGCCTAATCCTATCCTAATCATTGTCACATTCCTAAATAAAAGGAAGTCACTTCTCAAAAATATCCAAATTCTTCAATAATCATTAAAGGCTTTATGTCTTCAAATGGTTAACCTCTAAAGTCTTCCAAACCATTAAAGGCTCTTACATAACCATTTATGGTTAACTCACCTTTGACTTTTGGTTAGAGACTTTCCTCTAACTTGACCATCCTTTTAACTCATGAGTCTCTTCAAAGAATTTATTTCTTTGACTAAGGTAACCATTTAACCCTTGCACATACATTTATCACTTGGATAAAAGGAATATTCATTAACCTAACCTAGCCCCCTAGTGTAACCATCATATCCCCTCAAGCATTTAATGCTCCTTATCTCTCCTCTCAAGCCTCCTCATGGTGACACTTGTCAACATGGGATTGGGTTGAAAGTGTCACATGGATTGAAGATCATTCAATCCTAACCCTTGTTAAGATTACTCATTCTTAACCATCCAACTCCCCATTTCTTCTATAAATAGATCTCATTTCCTTCATTATCATCATCCCATGTTTTTGCATCCAGGTCATGCTATTTTATTGTGTGCAGGTTATCAAGGAGTCTCATTTGCCTCTTTTTTCAAGCTTAAGCATTTAGGACCATTCTAGTATTAGAATTATCATGTTAGCATAGCATATCATGCTAGCATAGCATGTTAGCATAGTATAATATCATTATCATATCATATTAGTTTCTTTAAATCATAATAGTATTATCATAGAATTATCATGTTAGGATAGCATATCATACTAGCATAATCTTCATTTTAATCTCATCATCTTGCACCATATCATATCTTTTAATAACCATATCATGATAATATCTTAGTTTCACTTGCATTTAGATCTTTTATCATATATTCCTCATTGTTTGGGTATTCATCCTAGAGATCAAGTGCTCTTCTAGGCCGAGAGCCACCTTGATTTGAAGGATCCTTGGAGATAGAGAACAATGAGATGTGCTTAGAACTTTTCTTTCATTTACTTATGTTTTATGTTTCATTAATCTCTAACATAATGTTTCATTGGTGTGCTTGAGTTGTTTGTGTCTTGTTTTGCAGATTCCACACTTTTTAGGTATACATTTTTGGCGCCTACCGTGGGGCAAACCACAAATTTCTAACAAATTTTCTACAGGTTCACACCCAGATATTCCAATGCACATATGGACCTTTCTAATCTAATCTATCTTACTTTCTCTTAGCACATGAAATCATCAGAATAACGCATACCTGCTCCACAATAGCGCTTTTGTAACATGAAGAGAGCTAATTTTTGTAACACAACTTGCAAATTTTAGGCTTGTAAGCCCACAATATTGACTAACTTTTCAAAGGGGTTTTGTAAGTACTAATGTTTGTTGTAGGTCCAAAGGAGTTAGATTAGATTTTTTATCCAAGTTTTCATTTTACAAAGGATAAAAAGAACTCACTTCTTTTTCTTGCAAAAGTAAAAAGAACAATCAATCCTTATTATTGCAAATTAAAAAGAACAAGCCATCCCTTTGTTTTATCAAGTGATTTACTTTTGTTGACCATGAGATTTTCTTTTGTTGACCAGAATTTATTACAAGTTCAAAAACAAATTTCTATGTGGGATTAAAAAGAATACCATGCTTGTTAAATAGAGGATAGAAATTCATTGCTTTGGAAGGATAAAAATAACGCTTGGATTTTGTGTATCAAAAGTGGTAGGCATATGCTCTCCCCTTAATTGGGTGATAAAAAATCCAAACCCACTCTTTTATGCTTTCTTTTACTTCAAGCATTTTACATCCTTTGGAGGGCCTACCTTCCCAAAGCCTTGAGGGGACTAGTGAGAAGGGTACAACCCAAGTGAGTACGACTAAAGCCAAGTAATCTAACTCACTATTATCAAATCGCCTTTTGAGATGAAAATTTCGGGGAATGGGGCATATTTGAGTTATCTCATATCGAGAACTTTGTAGGGCCTTGAGGTCTCAATCACGCTTGCGTGACTGCATCTTGTTAGATACTTTGTTGGGCTATAGGCCTCAATCACGCTTGCATGACTTCAAAGGATATATTCGAATGAAATCCTTATTACAAACCATAGAAATAAAAACTTGGAACCAAGTCAGTTGCCAAACATTGAAAATATTATAGTGCAAGGGTGGGGAAGAATCCACCCCAAGATTACTCACCATATATCTCCCAAGATAACTACCCAATTTTGAAGCAATTCACTTTGGGTTAATTTCTAGAAAAAGGCAAAAAAAAAATGGGCACCCTTTAGGAGGTGACAAGGTTGTTTGAGCTGATGGAGTATCAAGACTAGTGGGCTATGATATTATTGATGAACCATGAATAAATTATCTATATGATGTGTCTTTTATTGTAAATCAAACCAGTGATAACATCAAGGATTTGAAAACATCCTCACAAGAACATACACTCAATGTTAGCATAAGGATAGCCATTGTTTTCGTGTGTGCTATGTCTTCTTGTCATGAAAATTGAAACATCTTGCAAGTTATAAATCAACCAATACAAAAATCAGTTTAAAAAACAAAGAGCAAAGAGAAACCTTAGAGAGAAAAGAATTTCCAAATTTAACTAAGCATCCTTGGAGGGGGTATCAAGTCTTCAACTATCTTAAAAGATAAGATTTCATCCAACAAGATTAAGGAGTACCAAATAGAGTGATCAAAGGTTCCATCATCCAACAAATCTTATCAAAACAACACTAAGTCAGGTTCTCAAGTTGCCAAATTATTTTTTTTCATCATGAAACTTGACTCATATCATTTGACAAACTTTGTCATGGGGGCAAATCAAACTAAACCTCTACTTGACAAGTAAGCTTGAGTATCCAAAACAAAGTATCCATATCAACCATCAACCATCAACATCAACATTGATCATTTTGTATGACCGCTCCCCGTATTTTGAGAAGAAGAAGTCTTCATCAAAAGACTAAGTTGAAGAAGAGACAACATAGTTCTAAGGCACTTATCAAGAGGAGTAAATTTATCTACATCAACAATCAACTCTTTAAATCACATCATGTTTTCTTGTGTCATATGCAATTATATCTCCAAGTAAAATCTAACGAGTTTGACAAGGAACCTTTGAAAAGTAGAGCTTACATTCAGAAAGAAGAATTCAATCAACGCTTTAACAATGGGGGAAGGATTAATCCCTCTTTGTTTCCAAGAAACTACATCACTTACAATGAAGATCGGCCTGAACCACCAACCCCACCAAGAACCCCGTTAGAATAAGAGGAATTCGCTACTATAGAAATCTATTGATGCTCATTGTCACTCAATCTTAGAAAAACAAAGGAAAGGATTCACAACCAAAATCAATTTCAAGTCAAATGGGGTCCAATCCTTTTAATACAAACATGGAAGAAGAAGAGATCACCAAGGAGCTTTTCCAACAATGTCAAGAGAATGTCACTTTCCAAAAACTCATGGAAAGGCTTATAGACACAGATAAACAAAATAATCTCCTCATGTTAACTAGTAAAGAAGTCAGGATTCCTGAAGATTTTGACATAGGAAGTTTAAGGAATACTGATGAAAGAATCTCACGCACAAGGGAAAGGACCTACACATTCACTCAGAATCAAGAACATTTGAGAGGAGAGGACATGCATGATCAATACAACACCCACAACTGAGATGATACCCACAATTATGACAATATTAGTGAACAAGGAGATGCTTGTCATCGAAGGTCCAATGAAGAAAATGTTCCCTTAGCTAACATTATGGAACAACTTCAAGCACTCCAATGACAAATGCAAGATATGCAACAAGGGTCTACAATGAGGTATTCTTTCGAGGAGATTTGTCCTTACCCTTTTGATAGGAGGCTAAACATGATACCTTTCCCACCAAATTCAAATATACAAAAGTATGATAAATATGATGGTAAGAGTGATCCCTGTGATCATGTCAGGGAATTATGTACTATGAGCTTGGAGTTTTCTCATAATGATACATACATGATGAGGCTATTCCCAAGAAGTTTGGGAGGGAAAACAATGGAGTGGTTGTCAAAACTCATACCTCCCATCAGATCATTCGATGAGTTAGTGATTAAATTCATTACACAATACTCCTACAATATCCAACATGAGATCACTATGCTTGACATATTCAACATGAAACAAAAGAACAATGAAACATTCATGGTGTTCTTACAATGATGGAGACGTATGTCTCAAGGTACCCACGCGATGTACCTGAAAAGGAAAAGATGGAGATCTCAATAGGCAATTTGAATAGTGAAATGAGTTATCAACTCAAACTACAATGTCTACCTACTTTTACAAAGCTGATCGAAAATGGCATCCAAGGAGAGGAAGCCTCCATCAAGAAAGGGACCTTAAAGTTATCCAAGCAAGGTTTTGGTTTGTCAAGCAATAACCCTATAGAAATCAATATAATAACAACAACTCAGACAAGTCCGAATTTTGGACTAGAAACAAAAATGTTGTTAACGATGGGGTAGTTGATGCCAATAATGTAAAGTCTAAACAACCAATGCTCTTTTTTCAGGTAACACACCATCCAACAATGATCAACAAAGTGCCAATCGAAGCACTAACAATTATCAATGTAGTACCAACCAAGGAGCATCAATGTTAAACAATAACAACAACAGTAACCAAGAAAACAACAACTACTGAGCTAATAATAACAACAATCGGGGGTACAACAATAACCAAGGGGGCAACGCTAACAGTCCACCTCCACATCAAAGAACATATACACCATTAGGACAAACCCTAGCATCTGCATTTTGAGAACTATTGGCAAACAAGATCATCACATTTCCAGTCACAAGCAAATTTGAACCCCAAGTCAAACCACCATGGTGGAATGACATACTATTATGATTATCATCGAAACAAGGGGCATAGAACAAATGATTGGACGAGGTTGAAAAACCCGATTCAAGATATGATTGACAAAGGAAACATAACGATCGATGGACATAAAACCAGTGGTGATCATGAGGCTTTAAAAAATAATCTTCCTAATTATGACAAGGGAGGAGCATCAACATCAAACAATAACAAAGGAGCCCGCATCAATCACATATACGAAAACACCATAAATCACATATCGGTATGTGACACTCAAGTAAATGTCATAAAGATCAAAGATAAACAAGAACATGTGTCGGTAAATGTGACAATGAGGGATCATAAATATGTCTTGATGGGAAGCACATCAATAGCAACAACTATTCCCAAGACTCAATATAACTTGTTTGGCCAACTACAGAGGACACCCACCCAATTATCAATACTCGAGTTGCTTAAACTCTCACCAAAGCATAAAGATATCTTGAATCAAGCTCTTGTCGAAACAACAGTTCCAAACAATCTGGATGTTAATCAGTTCCAAGCCATGGTGGGACATATGAAAGTGCCACATAACTTATCCTTCTCAGAACATGATGACGTCTCCTTGAGTCATCCACACAATACCTCTCTCCACATAGAAGTTATTACGAAAGGACCCAACCAATTAGGTTTGAATTTTCCTAGTTGTTTTTGCTCTACTAGATTTATTTAGTTTTCTTTAAGAACTAGATCTCCTACCTCAAAGTTTATTGGTCTTACTCTCTTATTATAGGTCATTTTCAGTCTATTTTGGTAGCCTTGCAAGTGATTCAATGTAATCTGTCGCTTTTCATCCAACATTTCTAGCTCTTATAATCTTGCAACTTTGTAGTCTTCCTCTAATATGATATGCTTTAAAGAAATTCTAAGAGATGGTAATTCTACCTCAATAGGTAAAATTGATTCATAACCATAGACCAAAGAGTATGGTATCACGCCTATAGATGTGTGCACACCTGTTTCATAAGCATATAGTGTGGGATTTAACTTGAGGTGCCAGTCCCTTCCTACTTCATTACCAACTTTATTGAAGATCTTCAATTTTATTTTATCAGTTAACTCTTATTTAACAATACTTTGTGGGTAATAGGGAGTTGTAAATCATTGCTCTATCTGAAATTGGTCACAAAGTTCATGCACCTCTTGATTCTTAAATGGGCTCTTGTTATCAGTGACTATACACATTGGGGCTCCATATCGGCAGATAATATATTTGAGCATGAATTTCGCTATCTGCTTACTAGTGGTGTAAGTGACAGGGATTGCCTCAACCCACTCGGTAAAATGTTTGATAGCTATTAAGATGTACTTGTGTCCATTAGAAGAGGCAGGGTTGATTTTCCCTACAAGATCCAATTCCCATTGTGAGAATGTCCATGGTGATGTAATTGGCTGGACATCTTGAGCAGGTGCATGAATCAGATCCCCATGTATCCAACATTGTCAGTATTTCTATACATATTTGTAAGCGTCTTTCTCCATGGTTGGCCAATAATATCTGATCCTTCACAATTTATTTGCTAACACGAGGCCACTAGAGTGAGAACCACATATCCCATCATGCACCTCTTTTAAGGATAATTGCACTTGTTCAAAATTCAAACATCAAAGAAGGGTTCCATCTAAGATCTTTCTGTACAAATTTTCAGCAATGATTGCATGTCTGGATGCCTGACGTATGAGAGTTTTTCATTGATTTCTTGAAAGATCAGGAGACATGTATTGATCATGTAAGTACGCATATACTTCATTGTACCATGGGGATTCAAAACCCACGATCTCACACACATATTTAGGAGATGCAAGCTCCTATGCTGGTACAATCAATTGTTCCACTATGAACTCAAACTAAGTTTTATTATTTGGCATATCTAGAAGAGAACCTATAGTTGGCATTGCATCCTTTGCTTTGTTTTGTAACCTTGGTATTTTTCAAAGGTTATGAGACTGAAGTATTGCTTGAATTCTTCAACATTTGTTTATAGGGCATCAATTTATCATCCCTCATGTTATAATCATCATTGACCTAATTGAAAATTAGTTGGGGATCTCCATAAACTTGTAGCTTTGTTATCTTCTACTGTATGGTGGTGTGAAGTCCTATGATGATGACTTCATTATTAGCTATGTTATTTGTGCATGGGAAGTTGATTCTAAATGATTTTGTAATTCAATCACCCCGAGATATGATGAAGAGAATTCTAGCACCTGCTCCATGGTTAGTGTAGGAACCATCAAAGTATAATTTAAGTGTGAACACAAACTCGTCAGGACAGTTGCCAATAAAGGGTGACTATCATGTATGGGAGCTTCCGCCAACTGATCTGCTATGATTTGACCTTTGATCGCATTTCTATCTGCATACTCTATATCAAACTCACTCAAGATCATGACCCACTGGACAATCTTCCAGTTAGTGTAGCTCTACTCAAAAGGTACTTAAGAGGATCAAAGTGTGCAATGAGTTGAAAAATATGACTAAGAATGCAGTGTCTAATCTTTTGAGATGCAAAGATCATTGCCAAACATGCTCTCTCTATGGGAGTGTAGTTGATTTCATACACAATAAGTTCTCTACTAATGTAGTAGATATCTCTTTCCTTCCCTCAGTCATCATGTTGTGCCAAGAGATCTCCTAATGATGAATTTTTTGTTGAGATATATAATAGCAAAGGTTTGCTTGATATTGGTGGAACTAGAATTGGTAGTGTCAAAATATAATCCTTCAATGCTCAGAATGATTCTAGGCATTGTTTTGTCCATCTAAAGGTTACTCCTTTCTTTAATAGGTGTTGAAATAGGTGGCATTTGTCAGCTAGCTATGCAATGAACCATCTTATGGATTGCAATATTCCTTGTAAGGCCCTCAATTGTTTGAGTGCGGATGGTGGTGGCATTTCAAGAATGGCCTTTACTTTTGTAGGATCCACCTTAATTCCTCTATTGTAAAAAATGAAACCTGAGAGTTTGTCGAGTGTAACACCAAACACACACTTCTTTGGATTTCATCCTAACTTTGTATTGTTCTAGTATGTCAAATATCTTGGCAAGAATGTCTAGACAGTCTTCTCTGGTTGCAGATTTCACTAAAAAATCATCAACACAATCCTCCATGATATTATGTATCATGTAATGGAACAATGTTGTCATAGCCCTTTTATAAGTGGCTCCAATGTTCTTTAGACCAAACAACATCATGTTCCAAAAATATGTCCCCCATGGACAAGTTAATGTTGTTTTGTGTTGATCTTCTGGTGCAATTTTGATTTGGTTATAGATAGAGAAACCATCCATAAGTGACAAAATTTTATTTCCCACAATTAAGTCTACAATCATGTCTATGTTGGGGAGTGGGAAGTCATCCTTAGGACAAGCCTTATTCAAATCCCTGAAATCTGTGTAGATTCTTATGCCCCCAATGGGTTTAGTCACTAGTACCAAGTTTGATATCCATTTTACATAATCTATGGGCCTTATGAAGCCCACATCTAACAACTTCTATAACTCCACCTTTACTAGTAAAACAATTTATGGATGCATCTTACGGAGTTTTTGCTTATACGGCTTTATCCCTGCCAGCAGTGGTAAATGATGTAGTAATAGTTCTAGATCCAATCCTAGCATATCAACATATGACCAAGCAAATTTTATTGGTCTTTGTTTGAAGAAATGGATGAATTTTTCTTTCTCTTAAGGATTCAAAGATTCAACCGAGTGTATTTTGTGCACAACTTCACCTTCTCCTATATTGACTTCCTCTGGCTTTTCAATAAGGAATGTTGAACTTTCTTGGTTAAGGGTAAGATCATCTAGCCCGATCTTACCAAAGTCTATTTCATCAAAGTCTTCTGGATTAGATGAGGAGATTACTTCTCCAAAATATGTTGTTTTATCTAGGTCTTTTTCAAAATCCTATTTATGATCATCATAGGGGAACCCATCTCTTACACCCAATAAATCTGCTATAGCTTCATCATTTTCAAGCCAATCTAGATGCATTTTTTCCTGTTGCCCCCAATCTATCAAGTGTGGATATATAAGGCACAAATCCATACTATCTTTAGTGTGTGGTGTTGTGGAAATCATGCATACATGGTTGTCATAAATGTATTTTATTGAATTTGGATCCGGTTCTTTATCTTCATATGCAATGCAATCATCAACAGGTGGTTGATGGTTATAATCTCAATCTATTGTATATGTGCAATAGATATGAAGAGATAGGAATTTATAATCATGATAATTATTTATTGTTTCCACATATATGTATACATCTGGCCCTTTGTCATACGGTTCATCAATTTTCTCAATAGGAGAAAGAGGAATTTCTATAGTGTTTATGATGAGTGGAATATTCCCATAACTTGTTGATCCTATTTTTGTTACTGAGCCATTATTTATTCCTTGGAGGATAGATTTTGGTCTTGTAATAATGGTATCACTAGCTGGTGCTATATTGGTTTCCATTGAATGACTTAGAGTGGATGATAATGCAAACCGAATACTGGATTCATTTACCTGTTTTATTCTTGTTTTTGTTACCACATTGGTTTGTGACGATGGTGCACATACAATCATTGACAAGTTGCTTTGTGTGGAAGAATATGGTGGGTAATTTCATTGGTAGATTGCTATGTTGTTGGAGTTGGCAGGTTTAGTATTACTGGGGTATCTGGTCGATTTGTAGATCTCCTTGTTGTGGTGTTGTATCCTAAACCTTGATTTTTTGGGTTCTCAAACGGTAGTATGGGTTCCATAATTCCTTGAGCATGTGTCCCCAATCCTATTTTATCATTTTAACCATGTTTCTGTAACATATTGAAGCCATTTCTATATTGATCTAAAGGGAGTTTTATCAAATGATAGTCTTCTTCATCTTTGTATAACCATTTTTTCACATCCCCATCTAATGATTCTTCTTGTAAGTCTCCCCACTAGATGAATGAACAAGAGTTTGAATATCTAACTATTTTTATCCCTTTGTCTCATCCATTGGATTAGATAGAGGCCTCCCATAATATCTTGGGGAGAGAGATAGCTTCCCAACAAATGGTTTGTCTAAAATGGAGTATTTGCCACACCCCTCTTCTTTGATTTGCAAAGATAGTGTCATAGGTGTGTGAGGTGCACATGTCTGTGTATCTTTTGTTGTCAATGATTCCAACTGTGATGTGATCAAAGCTGCTTGATTGATGGGAACTTTATTATCAACACTTTCCCTTAAATAATTATAATGTTGGAAAGGTTCTGGGTCACCTTGTACCATTATCTCGATCCTATTAATTGGAAACTTAACACATTGATGAAATGTTGATGGTACGACTTGCATGGCATGTCTCCATGGGTGACCCAGTAACATTTTATATCCTAGTTATTTATCCAACACTTGGAAAGTGACCTATATAATATAGGCCCTACTTGCATTAGAAAAGTAACCACACCTTTTGAGGAGTGCTCCTCATCATCGTATGCTTTTATATTTATGATTTTTGTTGGATCAATGTGAAGCTAAGAATAGCCCAATGCTTTAATCAACTTGAGGGTACATATGTTAAGACCAACTCCACCATCTATTAATACCCTTCTGACTTTATTCTTGTCTACAAAAGCCTCTAGATGCAAACAATCATTATGACTAAGCCTATCTGTCGGGACATCTATCTCTCTGAATGCAACATGACGAGCTGCAGCTAAATTTCCACCCATAGCTTGGAATTTGTTCTCATTAATGTCTCTAGAAATGAATGAGTCTTGAAGTGCCTTATCTAGGATTGCTCTAAATATGGAGCAATTCGAAGAGTGATATTTGAGCCGACGTTTTCTTTAACTGATCCACAACATTGTAGTTGCTTCTTGGCGAAGGTGGATTTTAAGGCACTCCTTGCAATGTGACCTTTTATTGGCAAGTAAAAACTGCATAATCTTTGTTTGTAGGGTTGATGGTGATTGTATCTACTACTACATCTCCTACACTGAGAGTGTTGATTATGTAATCATAGGACACCTCGCTGTAGTTTACAATATTGTTTTGTGTTCCAAAACTAGAAGCTTTACCTTTATTATGCTTGATAAAGGGATCCTTGAAGATAGTGTGATCTGTATTGGTAGATCCCTTATTAGTGTCAACAATGATGTCACCTTGGTCTATGAGATCCTAAATCAAATTATTAAGTTTAAAACAACTAGATGTCTTATGGCCTTTTGTGCGATGATAATCGCAAAAGTCATTATCATTCCACCAAGTTGGTTTGAAGGGACCTGGTTCATATGACCTAATTTTTAGCAAAGTGATTACATTGGTTTGTATCAGTTTCTTAAGTGCCGACTCAATCGGTTCACCAAGTGGTGTGTAATTTATTCTTGGTGTGTTAACCCTTGGAGGTCTTGCATTAGTGGAATGTAATGTACTTGCATTCATTGAAGTCGTATTAGTCTCTTGAAATTGATTTCTATTTGGAAAAGATGATTGAACTGGTCCTTGTAATCATAGTATTGGTTGAGCTTTATTTACTACACAAGCATCCACAACCCCATCATTGGTCACATTTTTACTTTTCGACCAAAATTTTGGTTTGTCATTATTCACATTTTTGGCTGAACCACCATACTTCATAATCACTTGCTCTATAAGTTCCTTCTCACACTTTTGGGCTTTCTCAATAATTTTCTTAAATTTTGAAAGACACTACATCTGTATCAAATACTTGATTTGAGGGATTAAGTTTTCCGTGAAAATATCCACTTGTTCAATCTCTAGAATGTGACTCAGGCATCTGATGTAAAGACATCTCCACCATTGTAGTTTTGACATAAATGTTTTGTTTTATTTTTGTCATGCAACACATAGATCCATTAAAGTCACTTGGGCATCAATGTTATGTGGGAAATTTTCTATAAATTGTTCAACTAATTCTCCCCATGATGCAATTTTTGGTGGAAGGTGTGAGAACCATTCCAAGGCAGAACCTCCAAGACTTTTGGGTAATAACCCTATCAAGTATGTATCCTCATAGGAAACCTCAATGCAAGCAGTGAAAATTTCTCTGATATAATCCCTGGGATTGCCTTTCCTTTGTATCTGTCAAATTTAGGAGTTTCAAAATGAGGAGGAAAAGATGGCATGTATAGTGCCCGATCAAAAGGATATGGTCGCAAATCTTGTATTGTATAACTTTTCTTGTCATTTCCCACTTGGATGTTTGTCATTTCTTGTTGAAGGTTTTCTAGTTGTTGAGAAAGAATCTATGTTTGATTTAGAGGTGTATTTGGTACGTACATGTTGCCAACAAATGGATTAGTGTTGGTATATATTGGAAGTTGTTGAAATATCGAGTAATTGTAACTTTGCATTCTTTGATTCCCACTAGGTGGAGTAAAATAAGAAAATTGTGTGCTAACATTTGGTTGAGTTGCACCAAATGAGCTAGTGGGACTTGGATTCACATTTTGATGACTATATGTTGATCCAATTGAAAGAGAAACCGAAGGTTGAGTTGTACTTGTTGGATTTGCCATTAGAGATGCTTGTGTTTGACTCTGCGTATAAGCACTTGATACAATTGGTGTAGTTGGGTAGTGACATTGGCATGTGTTTGAGTAGTAATGTTTAGTGTGATGATGCCATGCCAGAATGTGAGATTTTGGTTAAAACTATTGTTGCTTGTGTTGATGAGACCAATGCATTTTGAGCAGTGTTTTGCATTGAGCTCAAAGTCGTCACTTGCATTTGTGAAGTCATTAGTGTCTGATTAACACTTTGATTCAAAGTTACCCCTGGTGGCAAGATTGTTGTAATCTCAAAATATGGGGGTAACTTAGCTCCATTTTGTATTAATAGGGAAAGATACCTATCCCTGTCATGATTGAAAAGAGCATTGAGAACCATGAGGACTTATGAATCTTGCTGGGCGGCCTTGAGTTCTTTGTGTGTCAAGTTGTATCGTATTTATTCCATTGAAGGCATGTTGTTCAAGTTTACATTCTAGTTAGGTTGACTATTTGACACATCCATGTTCCAAGTAGGATTAAACAATGGGTCACTATTTGGATCCAGCTTATTTTTAGCCTTTTGAGATCGTGTTATGGGCATTAAGGAATCCTAAGATGACTCTAAGACTTATGACCAAATATGATGCTCCTAGGATGTAGATAGGGGGACTTGACACTGATAGAGTACAATGAATGCAAACTACACTAACACCCTATTGCACACAGGGACATTGTTGAGAATGTCATTGACGAGCTTGTTGAGGACATTGTTGATGTTGTAGTGTAAGTCTTTCAAATGCTTGTTGATTACGTTCTTGTTCAACTGCTCTTTCAATTCTTTGAGCTCTCCTAAATTTGACGTTTATTTCAAACTCAACCCCCATATACTAAGGAGAAATTGTTCTTGATTCCCAAGAAAGGTTATCCAAGCCATCAATGATTTCTTGTTGACGTCATTATTTAGGACTAGATTGGGTTGCTCAAATGGGAATAAACCATCACCTAGTAAACCCATTTTGACACATTCTATGACTCCTAATATGAATATGCAGCTGGTGGGGGACTGTGAGTGACGTAAATGAAGACTATGCAAGGGCTAAATGCAACTTTGGTGAGCTTAGACTTGATTATGAGTGCAAGATGAGGACTGTGCAAGGACTTATGCAAAGACTATGCAATATGAGGACTATGCAAGGATGTATGCAATATGAGGACGTAAATGAGGACTATGTAAGGACTTATGTAAGGACTTATCTAAAGACTTGTGTAAGGACAACACAATATAAATACTATGAGGACTATGCAAGGACTTACGTAAAGACTTGTGGGATATGATGACTATGTGAGTACTAATGACTCTAGGCAAACCTATGATTGCAAAAGATAAGATGTTTTTTCTTTTTTTGTATTGAGGACCTTGTTTGTAATGTTGTTGTTTGATCAAATTATTGAGGTGACTTTGTTTGAGTAACAAATTTTCTGATTTTGAGAACATAGTTTACAAATGAGTATGGCCAAATGAATTTTAATCTGAAACACTCTAAGAATCAAAGTTACGCAAGGAAAAGGACCTAGATTATCCCAAGATCAATACTGACTCTTAATGGTTCAAAACATGAGTGATACACATAACATCACAACAAACACATTCCTAAGATAGAAAGAGGAAACCATTTAATGAGGCCCCTACAATAAAATACCGAAACAAAATGGGGAGATAGAGAATCTGGCAGCACTAGATCCACTTGACGACACACTTCTCAGGCATGCCAATTTCTCTTAACCCAAATTTCCAAAGATCTTATCACTAGGGATTTTCTATCTCATTAAGCAAGGTACATGAGGGGTATCTTCAAGGTACGATCCGCACACCTCAAACCATCAAATGTAATATTTCTGGATACTAAATTGGTTCATAGTGGGGGAACTTTCAGGTTAAATCAAGTGGTTATACATGTTGTGGATAGCTCATTTAAGAGATATCCCACCCTGTAGAACATAGGTTTTTACGCATCTGGTACACAAGCCCTAGAGGATTTTGACATTCGTCAAGACCACAAAGGTATTTGTATGTCGATACTAAGGCAAACCATCAATATAACATAGCAGCACTAGTTGATTTATGGTTTTCACTAAAATCATGAATATTTATATAGTGGACCGAAAGAGAGTACCGCTCCCTTCTAGAACCAGTAGGGTCCCAAAAGGCAAGCTCTATTTCTAAAAAAATAAAATTTTGAGTGTCGTTAATACTTTTCTCTTGCACATAGGTCCACGAAAGCCAAGGGAGAGGATAGTGTGTGTTAACAGTAGGACCACTCCAAACAAAAAGCAAGTGCTCAAAAGTTCTTTCCCTTAAGATATTGCAATGTGTGAGATAATCTAATCATAAGACAAATACACGTCTACTTTAAGCCCAAAATTGAAGTTTGATATTCGCATGTGCATGTCCATTTTAAGCACTAAATCAAATTGTGAGGTTTGCATGCACGTTAATTTTAAGCACCAAAATCTAAATATGAGATACATGCATGTCCATTTTAAGCACCAAATTCCAAGTGTGAACTAAAATCTAAGAGATCCAACAATCACACATGTTAGTAGTTTCACAAAAATCTTGGACCGATCGAGCCATCTTTGTTTTCCTCGCCACACATTGTAGACAAAATATCAGTAACACCAGAAAACGAGAACAAAAATGAAAAACTAGATGTTATTTTTTAGGATCCCATAATTACAGAGAGGGGGGGGGGTGAATCAGTAATTACAATATACTTTAAAAATGTAACAATCAGCAAAAACTTCTTTTAAAACAACTCATAAACAATACCGGTAATAACTGAAATCATACTGTTGATCAGATTTATCAAATTGTTCTTTTAAGTGTTCATCAACATGCATGTAATAGAAAGATATCAACTCAACACATAAGAAATCAATCAACACATAAACACAAGGATTTTCACGTGGAAACCCAAATGGGAAAAACCACAGTGGGAATTGGTACCCACAAGATTTTTGCACTCTTTTGGAATGTGCCATATTAGGAGCCTAGCCTGGTTATGAGCTTACAATTATGCTCGGTTAGGAGTCCCTCGCTTAAGGGATTTACCTTAGCCTTGTTAGGAACTTTACTCTATTAGGAGTAACCTTATGAAAGGATTTAGAACCCAAGCTAATGAGTCACCCAGTGAAGGGATTTATACAATCAAGACTGTTAGGACCTACCCGGTTAAGGGATTTTGAGTCTGCTATAACTGTTAGGGAACAATAAATGTATGATCTAAAAATAGAACTCTCAGCTTGCTTGTATAGATCCTTTTCTTCTCCAATCTGCTTCTCTCTTGCAGACACACACACTAGCTCGGCCACACACTCTTCTTTTGATCACGGACATATTAAATCATCACAAACTTACCCTAAATAGACTTTACAACTTAGTCGATTACAAAAACCTAATCTCATACTAAGATTTACATCATAGATCATCATAGATCTTTACAAACCATTACAGATCATCATATGGATCATTACAACAAATTACAAATCAATTATAGCCGTTGAATGATCATAAATCATCGCCGCACTTTGATCTGATAAGCAATCAAGCCCTTAAAACATTATTCTATGTTCTTCATTGTTTCCCAAGAGATTCCATCTGTAATCGCATCAAAACAACATTTTAACACCTCACGCAGATTCATCCACGTCATCCCACAGAACTCAAAATCATTACCGATTATAAGATTTGAATACTGATTCTTAAACCCTATGAAAACCCTACAGGAAATACATCAGTCAATCACAAACATGACTTCCGATAGCCAAAACATGATGCGGTTCCAGTCATAACCTCATTACAATTTTACAAACACATATTCCAAACCACAACACCAAATTCCTCATCAATCTCTAGATCCAATTACTTAAGCATAACACAGTTTTACATTTACCAGTTAAAGTCCTATTAGCTAGTTAACTATCAAATCCATTCCATAGCTTTCCAGTCAATCATAGATGACTTAGATAACATGATAGAACAATGTAACCATATTTACCATCAATGACAACACAAAATGATCATCAAGTCATCAAAAAACATCTCAATTATATCATCGCCAACAGTCCTTATACCGGTTCATCAATATTATCGATAGTTATGCCAATATCCATTCACATTATTAGTTATACCAATATGCCAACACTAGAAACAAAAAACCTCCTATTTTACCAAATGAATGTGAAATACTACTTAAATGAATGCGACATGATGACTAAACTAATGCTAAATTCTCGCAAAACGCAAGCACAATTATGTTAGAATGAATGAGATATGATGCAAAGACTAATGTAAATAGAAAGCAGTATAACAAATGAAAACTAAGAAAACTTGTAAAAATTGAGAATCAAATCAGAATTATTAGAAAACAAAGATTTAGAATCTCAAATTTGTCCCCTGTATTGTCTTGTATCTTCGAATGTAGCCTAGGAAAATTTTGCGATAGTGATAAAAGACAACTTGGCAATTTCGTTTTGCTTCTATCAACTCTGCTTTCAAGGCTCTCTGGAAATTCTTTTGTTGTCTTCTTTGTTCCGCCTTCCTTTTGGATCTTGAAATTTTGAAAAATCACTTTGGATACCATAAGATTAAATGTATGTTAAGCAACATATGAAAGTAATTTTCAAAAACTCCAAAATTGTAACAATAAATGTAGAATTAGGCAGAAAACAGATTAACAAAAACAAATGACAAAACGAATTGATTGCAAGTCTAGCCTAAATGATTGCGAAATGGAAGAAAAGATAAATGCGACACTATGGATGGATGAATGTGAATTTCTGAATAGACGAATGCAAATTTTTTAATAGACGAATGCAAAATGTTGTATGGATGAATGCGAAAAGGTGTATGGACGAATGCAAAATTATTAAAAGTGCCTGTGAAAATTCGTATAGAAACCTGCAAAACCTGCAAAAAATCCGTACAAAAACTTGCAAACCTGCAAAAACATAGAAAAACACATGAAAAATCAGTAGTTGTAGGTTCAAGTCAGGTTCACCAGATGTTTATCATTAAAATTCACCATAGCGAACTAGAATAATAGGAAATTGTGAATCCTATCTAGTTAATGAATTCTAATAAATATCAATGAAAGTAAGAATTCAAAACAATGAGGTTATAAAATAAATCAATCAAAACCCCCTGTTGCATAGATGCAAATCACTTCCATTGTTCTTCTCTTCTTTGAGTGATGTTGGCTCTCAAATATTGCACTACTAAACTGCAAAATGACACAAAGATTCAAAGTTCGTGATTGTTGAAAATGGAGAATTGATGTTGAATTTATAGATTTTTGGAGAAGATTGGTATAGAGGTGAGACTCAAGTGAGCTCACATGTTGATTGATAGTTGAATCAAATTGATTGGGAGCTGAAACTAAATTGATTTAATTGTTAAGTGAATAGATTGATTAAATGATTCATTAGTTTACAAAGTTAACTAGGGAGATAACTAATCTGACTGCATGTTGGAAAAAGATGACTGGGAGTTAGAAATGGAGATTGAAGAGATAATTGAATTGGTTAATCAGTTATAATTTTAGAATGTGTTGAAGGATTTTTAATTTGAAATTCAATTTGATTTGCATTTAGATTTTCAAAATCATGAAATTGAAATGCACATTTAGTGAAATTAGATGAAATTGAAATTTGAGGAAATTCAAATTTGAATTTGAAGAATATTGAAATTAGACGAAACTAGAATTTGGGGATTTGGATTTGGATTTGAATTAGAATAAATTAGCTAACTAAATCAACAAAGAAATTATTTAACTATTATAAATTTAATTTAATTTAATAATAAAGATTATTCAATTAAGGGTTTAAATCATAATCAATTAAATAATAAATATTTAATTAACATTATGAAAGGGTTACTGATTAATTGATAAAGATAGAATTGAATAATTTTTTTTATTACAAAAAAAAGCAGGTTTTCAAGGGACCTAAAGCCCTTTACATCAAGATTACATAAGATAGATCAATTAAAGCCCTTTAATAACAAAACCAACAGACCAAACCCCATAGGGATGCAAGACAACAGAAACAAACAGCCCGCTAAGACCGCAAAAAACCAGCAAACTACCAACACATACCCAACAATAGAAACAAAAAATTGACCCAATTTTTTAAGATTCTCCATAACATCAACACTAAGTTGATGCACCTTCTTGGTAGCATTCTTCAATTTCAAGATGTCCTAGGGAACTTAAGTGACTTTCTTCTTCAGGCTAGGCCAAGTACGCTTACCTGGACGACCCGAATCTTCCGCGCCAACAACCATATCCTTGTCCACATCCACCATAGTCCTTTCCATATGATATTTCTCCAACTTGCTAACCATGGTAGACATAGTTTTAACAGAAACCTTGACAATTTTCTAACTAATTTCCATTATACCTCGAAGGGTAGCCTCACATTTGGCTATTCTAGCCTCCATGTCCATAATTTTTTTATTAGAAATCTCCTTCACTCTTTGGGTGGCTTCCATGTTTTTTCAATACAACTTCATTACTGGTTACTATTGACATCAATGACAACACTATACTTCATCAATGCAATCTTCATGCATGCCAACAATCTCCCCCTTTGGCATTGATGGCAATACAACTATCAATACCCTTGATTGTGATGATTGAGAGTAAAACATATACACATGTATAGGAATCTTGGATTTTTCCATATACTTTCCTTCAACTGTATCTCCATGTATTTAGCTGGTAACTAGCTATCCAATCATATACAGTTCTTATCCCCCTTTGAAAACAATGCCAAAGTGAAGGTTAACCATTCCATGCTTCATCAATTTGCAACACAATTTACAAACAACTCATCAACCTTAAATACAAATACAATAGGTCAGTAACACAACACAAAACATAATATGGAACAACTGGAGCTGGAAGCTACCGAGTTGCTTCAGAACTTTACCTAGCCATGGCTCTGTCTCTGTCAATCCTGTTTGTTGTTTGTTATCTCTGTATTGCTGGCCTTTTTTGTTGGTTAGTTGTCCTTTTCTTCTTTGTTGTATTTTTCTTTTTTTAGCATTTTAATGGATATCTTACGATCTTTTGTTTGTAATTGGTTTTAGGGGCCCATCAAAACCTATTTTTACTTATTCAAAAATACAACACAAAACCTACAAATCTCATAGAGATTACAAACATATCAGTTCAAACATAATCATTAGATTACATAGTAATCACCTACACATTATTCTAGACAACATCAACCGCTTATGGATCACCACACATTGGATCCTGTAACTCATCATGCATTTTTCACTTCATGTTATGCATTTGATCAGTCCCAAGATAAATGGTTATCTTCATGCGCCAAAACCACTTTGAAACTCATCACGTGCATCATGCATACATGACATATTCATCTTTGATCATCATTCGATCATAGATCAACACAACCGATTCACCAAGCTCCATCGGTTAGGGTTAGGGTTATCAACTAGTTAGGGTTACCGGTTGATCACTTTCCTTCAATAACAATACCAATATTGGTTTCCTTCATTGCTTTACTACCGGTTGCATTATTTTATCACTACCGGTTGCAATACAACTTCATTATCGGTTACTATTGACATCAATAACAACACTATACTTCATCAACACAATCTTCATGCAATTCCAACAAATTCTAGCCTCCATGTCCACAATTTTTTTATTAGAAATCTCCTTCACTCTTTGGGTGGCTTCCATGTTTTTAGCCAAATAATTAGTCATGACTTGTTTTTTGCTTTCTATCTAAACAACACTCGTCGAAGCCCCCTCAACCATCTCCTTACTAGTACCAACAGGATGAGCACAAATAGCAGCATGCCACATATCTCCAGCACTCACATTAGCCTGCATAAATTCCATCTTGGAAGATATGGACCACTACTTGAGATTAATGTACTTAATCTCATAAAACACCCACCTAAAAAGACAGAAAACCTCCAAAGGGTTGTTCTTAGAAATGTTAAGAACATCAAACAAGATCTCCTGTTTGGGATGAAAACCCATGGAGTAAAATTTGTCGATTCCTAGGAATTATGTTCAGAGACATGGGAGGAAGAGGACGCCTCAACATTGTGAGTTTGGTCTAGGGAATCCTGATCATCAAAGATGTCTGAAACCTTCAAAGTGGCCTTTCGAGGTTTACCCTTAGGTCATTTGCTCCAACCCTCTCCACCAACATCAGGGGACCCCTTACTAAAACCCGAAGCAACCATCTTAAGCCCATTTTTAGCCTTTTTGTTGGTGTGAGGGATGAAATCCCCATCATTACTGTCAGTCTCCCAACCTTCTAAATATGAGTCCTCACTATCGTTAATCTCTTCAACAATAATTTAACTAATAAGATGAGTAACTAGCATGTTAGTCATGAGACATTTTTAGGTGTCTACAGTTGCACCCTTCAATCTTATTGAACACTAAGAGGATGGACAACCTTAAAAAACTAATGGAAAATCAGACCAACCTAAAGAACACAGGCATCCATCAAAAGAGATAGTGATCACTTATCGATTCAAAAAGACTCAATAGTAAAGATAAAGCAATTCATGTCTTCAATGGACAATCAAGACATAGTAGTAGCTCTTTCAAAAGCAATCATGGAAAGGGCTATAAAAACCCTAGGTCAAAGGGTTAGAGTATGGTGTAAAATGAATAAGTAGAGATGAACAATCTCAGTCAAGATACGGAGTCTGAAACTATGACAAAGTTTTAGAGACAAGCTACATTTATTTTAAGATAGTGAATAATGATTATAGAAGGACAACTTAATGATGATCAAAAGACATTAACAATCCTATGAACAGAGAGATCTTGATACAAGCACTAGAACCCAAAGCTAAAGATTTTCAATAGTGCTAGAATTGCTCCAAAATATTGACATCATGAGAAGGTCTAGAGTATAATCAAATGCCAAGAACTCAAGATAAACAATGAAGTCATACTTAAATAGAGCAAAGATAAATGAATAGTGAAAGCTACCCTGTGAAGTTTGAACATCAGTACTCTTGAGTTTTCTATTGAAAAAAAATGAAGAGATTAAATTCCATGCCTCACAAAGTCCAAATAAGGTCTCAACATTAGTTCAAAACCACTTTCAATATGCAAACAAGCCTTTTGTTCATGCAACCATTCAAAATAATATTCCAACAAGTTTTTCAAGTAGTTCATAATCAGTTTAAAGACCTGCAAAAGATGAAACTTTTAGTTTGAGCCTAAAAAAGAGGATTTTTTAAGCAATTTGCAGTAGTAAAAGTGTAGTTCAAGGCCCCTCATGGGTTAGTTTAAAAGTGAATTACTAGCAGTTCCACCTCTCTTTTTCATGACTTCTCAAATTTGACCCAAAAAAAAACCATCATGCAGGTTGAAGCATAATCTAAGATAGAAACAACCAGTTCAAGCTCAGTTCAAAGAGGCACAACAACTCATATTCAAACTCTTTCAAGACATCTCCTATAAGTCTTCCCTCTCCTTCTTTTCTCAAGAGTTCTTTCCTTTCTGCATACACATAACATAAAAAGTATTGTAACTCATTTTTTATTTTCAGATTCAAGCATTATAACAACAATATATTCCTTTCAAAGCAATAAAAGATAACATATTTCCTTCTCAATACATCTTGTTTTTCTCATTGTCAGATGGATGATTTGATGAAATATTGTGATTTATCCTTTGTTTTGTCTCATTTACGGTTTGTGAAAAAAGACAATTCACACTAAGTTCAGGTTATATGTTGTGTTTATTAGGTCTTGAATCAATTATAGTTGTGAAAAACATAATTTTTTTCCTTCAAACAAAATTGAGACTTAAAATCCTCATGTGAAATATTTATGCACTACATGATCTACATTGAGTTGTGAACCAAATTTGAGATCTTTTGAAGTTGATTGTGAATCAAAATAAGTTAATTTAAATCAATTTTATGTGCATCATCTCCTGGTAGCAATAGAGTTTTACTTTCAAGCTAGATTTCTATCCTTTATCCTAAATAATAAATAGTTTTAGGAGTTCCATTAGGAGAACTGGCTCACTTTGGAGATTCACCTTCATTACAAGCAACCCACAGGCTCGAAGGTGTTTCCATATTTCATAGGATTGCTAAGCTCCTACCTTAGCATCAATGTGCAATCCTTCCTGACAACGACTACCTTTGTACAATTTTGGAAGAAAATGCCATTCATCTCCTCCTAAGTTGTCTATATGTTGAGACATGTTGGAAGTACTTGATGGACAAATTCAGCTTCCAATGCCCCCTTCCACAAAATTTGAAGGATCAGTTTGAAATGTGGCCTAATAAGATCAGGAAAGGTATTTTTGATAGCTTATGATAAATCATTCCATCTTCTATCATATGGGAACTATGGAAAGAACAAAATTGAAGAGTATTTTTAAATAAATCCATGTCAAGAGAATGTCTGATTGGAAAAATGGAAATGACAATTGTCAAAACGACCAACAATGCGACCAAAAATAAGTCATTAAAACAAAGAGTTTTCTCAAATTGGGATGATGGGATGATGAAGGTTTTCTAAGGATTGAAAGTACCCCCCTTATTGGGGGATAACAATACCAAGAAATCAATAAACCCTTGCAATAATGTTAATTGGGAAACACCTGAGCATGGCTGGATTAACGTCAATTTTGATGGGGCCTCACGGGGCAACCCTAGGTCTAGCAGAATAGGCTGTGTTGTAAGAGATTCTACTAGAAAAATATTTTAGCTAAGAGATCCAAACATATTGAGAAGACCATGAAAAATGTAGCATAATTTAGAGTGGCTTTAATGGGATTGAAGTTGGGCAAGGAAGTTGGCACTGAGAAGATACACCTCGAAGGGGACTCCTTGATTACTATTAATGTAATTTGACAAAATCATACACTAAATTAGAAACTGGGAAAGTGGATAGAACCAATCAAGTGATTAATAGATAGCCTGCAAGAGTTCAAAATCAACCATATTTACAAGCAAGGCAATGGTATTGTTGATAGCCTTGCCAAGATGGTTGCTGAGGTGGAAGGATGAGTTGTGATAAGGATAAAAGTATGGGAGGTGGTGACATAGTTCAATTGAGAATGGGTGACAAGATGTGTCACCCTCACACTCTCCATATCAATCAATTTAATGATGATAGCAAAGACATGTGAGATAGTGGAGATCACTTTAGAATTATGACATGAGATCAAGAGGGTGTCGATGGTGAAGGCATGATGGTTGATAAGGTGGAGACAGGTGTAGACCCCATCATTCAAATATGTGGTGATCACTGGCATGTGTGGGAGCACTTTGATTGCACAATATTAGCAGCATAGGAGGTTGGGGAATTAGGTTTAATGATCCATTTCCCATAGAAAAGGATGAAGCATTTAGGAGGTTATATTTTATGTGATCTAAAGGATGACAACTTTTGGGGAAGTTTATCTATTATGATGAATATGGGTGGAAATTTTATATATATAACCTTTATGATGTGGGTGACACATAAGTTTTGCATGCTCTCTTTCCCTCAAACATTGCCTATGATGGACATGCCTTTGATGTTGAAGTCGACTAAATGCCAAATGGATTTTCTCGGGGAGATCATAGATAAAAGGTTGGTGGTTGTGCTCAAATCTAGGCACCCATTGATTCTACATGCAATTAAGACCATCCTAGGTCAAGAGTTCTTGATGGCTTATCATCGATATAGGGTTAATACCAATATTTGTTGAATGTTTATGTCTTTAGCTCTACATTTGGGTGTTTCAAAAGCTATGGTGAAGAACCTTTGTCAAATTATGTTCAAGCATGTTTTCTTGGGGGAGATTGATGCGATCCTTGACAATGTTGGGCGTGGTATTCTTGTGCTTCTTCCACAATACTACTATCTAAAAAAGGATGAGGGTCATATCCAAAAAAAATCATTCATTCGAACCCTTGAACCAAAAATTTTGGAGGCCAAATGGGGGATATGCCAAGGATCATCCTCTTCCTACAATTCTTGAATCGAACAGTGGAGTGCCCAATGGAGGAGTGGTTGATGGAATACATGAGGGAAGAAGGGATCATTGATAAAGATGAGGAGGATGATGGTCTGGTAGTGGTGATTGAGCTCATGGAGGATGGGGAAGAGTGGGTTGAGAAAGACTACAAAGACATGGATGAGATTGCCAAAAGTCCAACTCATCATGCCTATGGAGCGAAATGTCCAATGATTGCTTATGCTTTTGCAGTGGAGAGATCCAAAAGGGAGGAAGTTGATCAAGAGGAGGATCCTTAATAGTATAATTATACAGTCATTAGTATATAGCTGTAATTATACCATATTTTGGTATTATAGTGATTATTCTTTTTTGGGTTTGTTGGTATATGGCTAGTGCTTCTTAATTTAGTCCTAACTGTTATAGGATCCCTTTGGGTAGTTTTTGAGGTTGTTTCAAGAGGCTCTTGCTCCATTTTGTTTACAGTGGCAGAAGAACTATGGTAGTGTATGCTCAAACTGCTAAACTTTGCACTGAGAATTTTGATATTAATATAAAGGGTGTTGGCCCTACCCAGCTATTAACTTAGCAAAAAAATATTATTAATAAATATTAATCATAATATTATATGAGGAAGAGGACATGCAAGTATAGGAGGTATCACTGGATGAGATAGAGGTAACAACAACAATGCTAAAGGAAAACGTAGTAGCAACATTGCAAGAAGTAATCAAAATCATAATAAATTACAAGTTAAATATTATTACAATAAATTTCTTGGTCACTTGAACATGATTGCTATACAAAACATAAGTAAAATTTGTGCAATTGTCTTTAATAAATAATAAAATAATCTACATGATTTTTTAATGCAATAGCATATAAGATATATTTAAAAATGCATGACTTGTGGTTAATCGTGCAATAATCAAATGATGGGTAGTAAAAATATCTTTATATAGGTGGATGAATATATCAAAATACAAGTATGGCTTGGATATAATAAGGAAATTGAGTTTATGGTTAAAGGTGCCATTGCAATCAAAACAAAACAAGGTCAGACAAATTTTACTCATGATATTTTATGTCCCTAGATTACCTCATAATTTGCTAACCATAGGATAACTTATAAGAGTTGATATTTTTTAATTTTTGAAATCAATTAATTTTGATAAAATGATAGCAATTAGATTGTAGAAAACGTTAGTATGTGTAATGTCACCAAAATGTAATGGTGGGTGAAAAATGTTTGAATGAGAGATCAAGAGGAAAACTACCCTTTCCCTCCAAGGAAAGATGAGAGTTTCACTACGGATTTCCCTTCAAACACTTTTCACCTATTACAATGGAAGAGGAGAGGAAAATTCACTGGATTAAACCTCCAAAGAAGAAGATAAAATTCTGAATAAAATGGGAATGATAAGTTGATCCCCTCTTCCTATTTGAAATGGAAAGGAATTGATTGAATTATGTAGTGCAAAAGTGACAAAGAACTGATTATAACTTGAGATCAAATTGTGGGATGAAGTTGTGCACCTGGATTTGTTAGTAATATGTCAAGATGAAGCTTCCTTGTGAATTTGAGGAAAATTTGCACAAACCGTGGTGAGAATGTACACGGTCCTCCGAAAAATCTGCGAAACGAAAAGGGTTTTTCTGCCTCTGCAAATGGCGTCCAAATCCAAAAGTATAGCTGTGCACTTGCAACCTACACACAAAGAGAGAGGAAAAGGGTTGGGATTGGGGGTTTTCCTTTAGGTCAAACCCCAATTTTGGAATTACCCAAAAGAAAGTACTTGCAAGTAAATTTAAATGAAAGACTGAAATGTAAATCACCTCATGGGAGGTTGTGATAGCAAAGTTGATATAAATGCTTGCGTGGAATTGAATGTTGGAATCAATCTCCTCTTCAATGGTTGAATCCTTTACTTGAATGCAACACCTAACCTTGAAGGGAGACTTGAGAATGCTCAATGCTGGAAAAGAATGCTTGAATTCTCTTGAATGCTTGATCGCAATTTTTTTACCTTATTTAACTTATCCAAATTGACCAACTTACCCAAATGAGAGGGAAAATGCAACTTAAATACATGTCAATTAGGGTTAATGAAACTAATTTTCATCATAGGCCAACATCGGGGATGTTTTCCCACTCACTGCATAGCCTATAATGCAAGCTCAGGAAAGAGTTCTGCCCCAAAATAGGGCAGGGATAGAGGCACTACACCCCTATCTTGGGAGGACCAGGGTGCCATGCCCCTATCCTAGAGGGGACAAGGGCACCACGCCCATGTCCTAGAGGGGACAGGGGTGCCATGCCCCTGTCCTGCCCCTTTCTCTAGGGCAGAGTGTAGACAAGGTGGTGCGAAGGCCAAGGGAGAAGTAGATTCTGAGGGTTCAGTAGTCTCTGGTCTCTGATCAAGCTAAGCGATTCGATTTCGTGTGCGTGAGGACCCTAATGTGGTCAAAAATTGCAAGGGTCACAATTTTATGACACTACATTTAACCCCCACTTTAGCGGGAGTATAAGCGTATGCCAATACTGTCGATATACAAGGAAACAAGATTGAAAGACTTTTACCACGTCAAGGAGGCAAGATGTGCCAAGCCCCCAATGGACTTAGGATCTTAGGACATCGATTGAAAAATTAAAAGGAAATATCAAGAAGGGGAGAACCATGACTGGAAGTAGCAAAGTTCCCCTCACTATGAGTCATGAAAGCCAGGATAGCAAAGATTACAAAGCAAAACAAAGTTCACTAAGTAATTTTAAGTATCCAGAATGAAAATATGAGCAGAGTGTATGCCCCCACATTAAAGCGATCGTGCACGCCTTATCGGGAGCGATTTATTTAAGGTAGTATACACCCAAGAGAGAGAGAAGAGATGAAGCACGTTATCACAAGGATTTAGCCCCCAATCAAGGAATAAACCCAAGGATAATGAACACAAAACACGAGGTAGTTTTGCTTTCCTCAATGTCAGTATGTTGTATGATAACTCATGTATATTATGTATGTATATGTGCATATAATAATCACCATTCCCCAAAGAAGGACACTACCTTATAAGAAAGGGAAGATAGCATGTATTTTGAGTCAACGTGAAAGAGACCAAGAAAATATCTCAATGCTTTGCATCATGCCCAAGTAGACATTAAGGGAAAAATAGAAGAACGCGGATACACATAGAAGAATAGTCACAAAAGAGCAAGAAAGGAGAGAGAGAGAGAGAGAGAGAAGATCTACAGTGCTAATATTGCTAATCTAGCATGACATCCGCCTCTCGATCTTGCTGATCACTATTTCGGGAAGGCGAGCAACATGCCAGAGGAGCGACATTGAGCATAGTAGGTGGAGGTATCACAAGATCTAAACAAGGACTATGTGCATGTTTTAAGTCACTTTGTTTGATTCTAGGAGCTAGGATTAGGGTATGTGAAAATTAAGTTGATAAATGCTTGTCCACATCAACATATTCATACTCACTATCAGAAGCATTAGGAGTTGTATTGCCATCATGAATAACATTTTCACCCATTTCTTCATAAAAGTTTAGTGAAAGAGGAGCAAGAACATGAATAGGAGTAAAACCATCACATGTTTTGTGCAACTTATGATTTGGAGATGTAGGTTGAACACCTTGCCTTGGAGAAAAGGGGATCATGTCAACTGTCGGAGTCTGAGGAGATTGAGTATTTTGAAGGATAGCTTCACAAGCTCGAACACGGCGTCTTTGTCAGCGTTCTCTCACATAATTATTTTGTTGAGTCTTAATGGAAGGCTGAGAAGGAGGAGGAACACTTGAAAAAGTAGGAATGTTTCTCTCCTTGATAGTTGAAGTTTTAGGTCGAGATCATTTAGGTTGAATAAGAGGAGAAGCAAGCCTCTTCTCTCGATAAGAGGAAGGAGGTGGAATTGCACTATACAAAGTAAGAATATTAGGTGTAGGAAGGAAACTAAGTCCATCATGAGGAGGAGGTATCGGTCTAACCTTAGGAAGTGTTTGCCTCATCAATAGGAACAATAACCAGAGTTAAAATCTCAACCCAAAGATTGGACATTCACTCTGTGAAGTTATTATCTCTACAACTGAAGTTCATTTATTTTTCAACCCAAGGACATATTACTTGAAATGGGTCTGCACTATATATACACTAAGTTCCTGCAATAGCTATTTTGCATTACTGCAACAACTAAATCTATTTGAAATAAAAAATCAAGAATCATAACAACTGAATGGCTATAGGAAAGCTTCGCATTAACAAAAAATTCTAATTAAAGAACTGTTAACTAAGTTCATAGCTGACAAACAGGAATTACTCTATTTGTTTTGGCTGCAGGAACAATCATAGGATTTGTTTCTAGTGGCTGTAGGAACAGTCCATCGCTAGAACATCTACTGCAGCAAAAAGGAAAATTGAACCTAATGAATGCATAGGAATACTCACCGAGTGGGCCCCCTTCGATGAGTGTGTCTAGACTTTGAAGATAACTCTATATACTTAGAATAGCATCATTTTTATTCATTGTTTTTCAAAGGTTGATACACCACATGAAATGAAAGAAAATGATTTTAATTATAAAATTACTATGCAACTTTGTTTCTAATCCCCTGTCTCTAACATTTGAGAAGAGGCATGAAAAAAACTTTTTTTTTGTTAATTTTTTTTTTTCTCCTAGTCTGCTAACAATTTTTTTTTTACTTTTTTTATTTTGCTAAATATTTTTTTATTCATCAAGATTATATTTTTTCAGTTTTTAGTTTTTGAGAACCTACAAATTAAGCTTGACGGTCGTATAGTCATCAAGTTAATTTTTTTTTGCAATTTTTAAAATTTTACTAAAATAGGCTAAATTATATATGAAAATTCATTTCCTAGCCAACCTCAATCCAACCATGAGGTTTTTTTTGTCTCAATAGGTCATCTACAATATTTCCCCAACAAAACTCTCATATGAATGCAAAACCAAGAAACCCATTCAACCCATCATTTTTCTAACCCCAAATATACCACTAACCCATCACAACTGAAAACCTAAAACCCTCGTATCTGTAATAAACAACTTGAAAAATCCTCATATCTTGCCATGTATTTCATTATATCATGCATCATGTTTCAAATACTAGGGTTATAACACCAAAACTATGCCTTTGATACCACTTGAAAGGAAACTTGCAGCCATACATATGACAATTTCCACATTACCCAATTGAGAAATCAAACAAATAAATATTTAAATCCACATGCAAAGAATAGACAACATACACATCAAAGAGTGATACTAGATATGCCTTGGTAAAACCATCATGAAGGAAAAAACTAGCCTCTAAAAGCATCTATCATCCATGTATTACTAGTAATACATTACAATACATCATGAAAGCCTTTGAAATCCTAATCATCAACCATCACTCCACGTGGACAAGCATGTAACCACGCATCCCATGCCTTGCTTCGAACCTCCACATATGTTAATCTAAATAACCCAAACAACTACCCTTGTGGTTGCTTTTATAGACACAAGCTCCCACAAAACCACCAAGTGGTATTACATCAAAACCATGTGCTAAAACCATGGGCTACCTACCCCATTGACCCCACATATAATATTGGGTACTTTATTAATTTACTTTCCCTAATATTAAATAATTACAATAAATATAATATATAATGTTACAACACAACTCATCAAGTGGCCCCAAGAATATTCCAAGAGAATATCTACATGTTACACATCCATGTGCAGCTCACATAATAAAGTAAAATATTACAATTATACATTATAATACAAGGTGTATAACACCTATTTTTTCAATAGGTTAAGAGTTAAGGTTAGGGTTAGGATAGGCATTTATTATCAAAGTTAGGATTAGTATTAAGGTTAGGGTCAATGATAGTGTAAATTTAGGGGTAGAGTATGATTAGGGTTATGATTCAATTAGAATAAGGGTTTAATTAGTGTTAAGGTTAGTATTAGGGATATGTTAGGGTTAATGTTAGGATTATTCGGATTGCAGTTCAATTAGGATTAGGGTTAGTATTATGGTTTAGTTTTAATTATAATGTAATTAGATTTTAATTAGGATTAGGATTAGTGTTAGTGTTAAATTAGGTTAAGGTGAAATTAGGGTTAGGGATAGGGGTAGGGTTCAATTAGGATTAAGCTACATTTAAGGTTAGGGTTTAAACAAGTTTTAATAAGAGTTGATTTAGGATTAATTAGGATTAAGCTACATTTAAGGTTAGCGTTCTAAGATAAAGCTTGGGGTTAGGTTTCAAGTAGTGTTTGATGATATGATGAATCAATAATGATCCGATCAACTACTGAGAGGGGGGGGGGTGAATCAGTAGATAGAAATAAGATAAAATTTCACCAAACTTAATCCCAGCTCATAAACAACTTCTTAGACTACCGGTTTAGATACTGTACCATAAACTGTAACTGCATTGTTAAGTTTACCAATTGACTAAAATATCAAGATAACAGTGTAATCATATTTTTAACTCAGATAACTTTTATCCAAAACATCAAAACACTTTACTAACATTAGTAATAGCTCATATCAGATCACTTTCGGTCATCTAAACACGTCTTAGTGGTTTTACTAGTTAAACATATTAACCATATCAAAACATACACAAAATCATTCACCACTTGACACAATGATTTTTTATGTGGAAACCCAAACGGGAAAAACCACGATGGGGATGAATACCCACAAGTATTTTGAACTCTTCTAAAGTTCACCCTATTAGGAGCCAACCCTTTTTAGAAGCTTTACAAAAATGTCTTGTTAAGAATAGATTCGGTTAAGGACCACCCGATTAAGGGATTGACTACAATACCCTGTTAAGAGAAATTCCCTGTTAGCAGTAACCTTGGTAGAGGATTTGAAATCCAAGCTAATGGATCACCTGGTTAGAGGATTTAGATAGCACGAAGCCTATTAAAGCTTACTCGGGTAGGGGATTTAACTATTGTAATTGTTAGAGAACAATAGGGTTTTGTTGATCTGGTAATAGCACTGCTCTGCTTGATCAAATCCTTGTAAGCTCCTATCTACCTTCAAATTTTTTTGTAGATACTCCTTCTGGTTTGCCAACAATCATACTACCACACATAACCAAAATTGCCAACACTATTACAAATCAACTCATTGACCTTATAAGAAAATACAATAGGTCAATAACACATCACAAAACCTAAAATCTCATAGAGATTACAAACATATCAGTTCAAACATGACTATTGGATTACATAGTAATCATCTACACATTATTCTAGACAACCTCGACCACTCGTGGAACACCACCATCGAATCTTGTAACTCATCATGTGGTTTCTACTTCAGGCTATGCACTTTCTCATTCCCAAGATAGATAGTTATCTTCACGTGCTAAAATCACTTTGAAACTCATCACGTGCAACATGCATACGTGGTATAATCATCTTCGATCACCATTTGATCATAGATCATCATAATCGATTCTCCAAGCTCCATCGGTTAGGTTTCGACATATCAACAGATTAGGGTTACCGGTTGATCTCTTTACTTCAAATACCAATACCGGTTCCCAACACTGCATTACAATCGGTTGCATTACCGCATCACTATCAATTGTAATACAACTCCATTACTGATTACTATTGATATCAATGACAAAACTATACTTCATTAATGCAATCTTCATGTAATGCCAACAATCTCCCCCTTTGGCATTGATGGCAATACAAATATCAATACCACCTGATTGTGATGATTGAGAGTAATACACATACACATGTATAGGAATCATGGTTTAAATTTTTCCATGTAATCTCCTTCAACTGTATCTTCATGTCTTCAGTTGGTAACTGGCTACAGTTCTTCTCCTCTTTCAACGATTTAGTTCTTCTCCCCCTTTGACAATAATGCCAAAGTGAAAGTAAAACATACAGTGTCATACTTCACTATTCTGCAACTAGTTTCTCCCCCTGTGGAGTAGCTCTACTCAACACCAATCCTTCAAGATTTCCAATAAGCTCTGGGACTGATGTCTTCCTTATCTTCTCAATGAACTTCATGTAGGGGTACAACCCCTAGCTTACTTCTAAGAACTCAAATGTTGCCTTAGGTAGAGGTTTAGTAAAGATATCTACAAGCTGTTGTTTAGAAGAAACATGCTCCAGTGACACATCTTTACTTTGCACTTTCTCTCTCAAGATATGATACTTCAACTCAATATGCTTGGTTCTTGCATGCAACACCGGGTTCTTTGAAATATTTATTGCACTGGTGTTATCACATAAAATCTTTACCAGTTCTGAGATCTTCAACTTAAAACCTTCCAGAATGTGTTCCATCCAGATTGCCTGAGTGCAATTCATGTTTGTTGCAACATATTCAGCTTCAACTATTGATTGTGATATGCAACTTTGCTTCTTATTGCTCCAAGATACTAGCCTTCCTCCAAGAAAGAAAGCTCCTCCAGTTATACTCTTCCTATCATCAACATTTCCTGCCCATTCTGCATCTGTATAGACTTTCAAATCAAAGTTACCTGTATATGGATACCATAATCCATAATCAATTGTACATTCAAATATCTAAATATCCTTTTAGTTGCTACCATGTGTGTCTCCTTAGGAATTTTCTGAAATCTGGCAACTAATCCAACTGCATGAGCAATATCTGGTATGTTGTGAACAACATAATGTAGTCTCCCTATCATTGACTTGTACTCCTTTTCATCAACTAATGCAGAATCATCCTCCTTAGACAGTTTACAACCTGTAACCATTGGTGTCCCAACTGGTTTACAGTCTTCCATTCCAAAAGTCTTCAATACCTCTTACACATATTTGGATTGTGTGATAAAAATACCATTCTTCATCTGTTGAATTTGCAAACCTATAAAGAATTTTATCTCTCATACCAGAGACATTTCAAATTCACTTTTCATCTCATTAGCAAAGTCATCACACATGTCATCATTGCCTCCAAAAATGATATCATCCACAAATACCTCACTAACCAGTATCTTATCTCCTTCAGTCTTGAGATATATATTGTTGTCTTCACTGGTTCTTTGAAAACCTATCTTCATCAAGTGAGAATATAGTCTTTCATACCATGCCCTTTGTGCTTGCTTCAAACCATATAATGCATTGTGTAGCTTGCACAACCATCTAGTTGTTCAATGTATACTTCCTCTTCAAATATTCCATTTAGAAATGTTGACTTCACATCCATCTGATATACTTTGAATCCTCTATATGTAGAAAATGTAAGTAGAGTCCTAACACCTTCCAATCTTGCAATTGGTGCAAATGTCTCACCATAGTCTTCACCTTCTTCTTGTCCATAACCTTTGCATACCAGTCTAGCTTTATTTCTGACTACTACTCCATCTTCATTTAGTTTATTCCTAAAAACCCATTTTGTACCTATTACATTTTTGTTCACTGGTCTAGGTACAAGTGTCCAAGTATCGTTCTTCTCAATTTGGTCAAGTTCTTCTTCCATAGCTTTGATTGAGTGATCATCTCCAAAAGCTTCCTTTGTTGTTCTAGGCTCAATAGTGGAGATCATACAAGAATTCTCTCTTATTCTTCTTCTAGTTAACACACCAGCATCTTTATCTCCAATAATCTGATCAAGATTATGATTGAGTCTAACATACCTTGGAATAGAATGATCATGGTCTTCAGGTTCTTCTTCCTTTTCACTTTCTTCATCCTCTGCAGAATCTACCTGTTCCGATTGAACTGGTGCTGCAATATTCATTTCATCAACTTCTGGTTTCACCAGTTCCGGTTCCAAAATTAGAATGTAAGGTTCATCTTCCTCCTTCTCCTTACTGATTTCTCCCAAGTCCTTAGGAAACTCATTGACTTGGATATTAGCACTTTCAATGATCTTATTTGTCTGGTTGTTGTAACATTTGTAGGCTTTACTCTTGGTGGAGTAACCAAGAAATGTGCCTTCATCACTCTTAGCATCAAACTTACCAACGTAGTAACCTCTCTTGATAAAACATTTACTGCTAAAAATCTTAAAGTAACTAACATTAGGCAATCTACCATACCAGTATTCATAAGGATTTTTATCCTTAGCTCTTTTAACTAGTATCTGATTCATAGTGTAGACAGTTGTGCTGATAAATTCTCTCCAGAATGTCTTAGGTACACCTCCTTGTATTAGCATAGTCCTAGCAACTTCAACAACTAACCGGTTGTTCATCTCTGCAATACCATTCTGTTGTGGTGTCCTCGGTGCAGAAGGTTGCCTCTTAATCCCATTGTCTTCACAGTATCTAGTGAATTCCTCTGAAGTAAACTCACCACCTTGATCAATCCTTGAGAACTTAAGTTTTCTTCCACTTTCTTTTTCAACTAAGGCTCTGAATGCCTTAAAATTGCTAAAGGCTTTTGTTTTGTCCTCCAAGAATGTGACCCACATCATTCTTGAGAAATCATCAGTGAAGATCATAAAATGCCGATCACCTTGAATACTCCTAGTCCTTATTGGTCCATAGAGGTCTATATGAACCAAATCTAGCAAATGCTTTGCTGAGAAAGATTTGCCTTTGAAATTTGAGGATGTCATCTTTCCTAACTAACATTCCTTACATAGAGCATTAACCAGTTTGTCCAACTGTGGCAAACCTCTTACCGATTTGGTCTTACTGACTTTTACAATGTTATCAAAACTTACATGACAAAATATTTGATGCCAAAGCCAACTATCATCTACTTTTGCAATTAAGCAGCTATTGACTTTAGAATTTAGGTGAAACAAGTTACCTTTTGTCTTCTTACCAGTTGCAATCAATTCACCTTTGCTTCCATAGATTTTGCACATCCCATTCTTGAATTCCAGTGGATAACCTTTGTCATTAAGTTGAGCAACACTCAAAAGATTATGTTTCAATCCTTCAACCCAGTAAACATCATCTGCATTGCTCTTTCCATTCAAAGAGATGGTTCCTTTTCCTTTTACCATACATGGTGAATCATTTCCAAATCTCACAATACCTCCATCAAATTCCTACAAAGTAAGAAACTTACTCTAGTCACCAGTCGTGTGGTGTGAACAACTACTATCTACAATCCAATCATCATAACTATCCATGCGAGAGACTAATGCCTTCTAATCTAATGTCTCTTCTTTAATAGCAACAAATATAATATCCTCATTTGCATCTTCTTCAGACATGATCTGTAATTCCTCCATCTACTGCAATGAGGCGATCTCTTTTACTTTTGCCTTTTTACTTCTTATACTTCTCACGTTTTTGCTCATTATCCCCATTAGGATAGTTATCTAGAATATGTCCAATCTGGTTACATGCAAAACACTTCAATGGTAATTTACCTCTATACTTACCGGTACCTCTGGGTAACCACTTGGCCAACAATGCTTCAAGCTCAATCAGATTGTCTTCATCATCAACCTCTCTACTAGATCTGGACTCATGACTATAACTAGCTTCTCTATTTTTCCTTATTGGTGGGTTAGAAACTGAAGTTCTAAATACAGATTCAAATTTCTTAACACTTCCATCATAACCATTTAATTCAAATGCAGTTAATTTACCAATGATGGATTCCACATTTACCTTTGATTTATCAATAGACTTGAGTTCCTGAATGGCTACAACTCAGATAGTGTAGACCGATAGAAGGGTTCTCAACACCTTTCTAACCACTGTGGTATCCTCCACTATACCACCAACACTTTTGATCTCACCGACTATCTCCTTGATCCTCTAAACATATTGTTGAATGTTCTCACCTTCAGCCATCCGCATGTCATCAAATTTACCTCTCAGACTTTCTTCTTTGACAATCTTCACATGATCATCACCGCTATAGATATCCTCAAGTTTCTTCCACACTTCAAAATCAGTCTCCAAACCATGGACATCAACATACTCTGAATCAGACAAGGAACTAATAATGGCCTCTAATGCTTGATTATTCTCTTGCTGCTCCTTTTTTTGATCATCTGACAAAATCCCACTAGGCAAGTTATATTTAGTAACAACATGTTCCCAATATTTTCTTCCTAGACTTTTGATATAGATCTTCATCCTGTCATTCCAGATTCTATAGTTTTCCCTATTGAATTTTGGACCTTCTTTCTTCATCATGTTCTTCTAGATCTTTACCTCAAGTTGTTAGGCTTAAACATAAGAGGACCTGAAATGCTCTAATACGAATTGATGATATGATGAATCAATAATGATTCGGTTAAATACTAAGAGGGGGGGTGAATCATTAGATAGAATACAAGATAAACTTTCACCAAACTTAATCCCAACTCATAAACAACTTCTTAGACTAACGGGTTCAGATATTGTACCATAAACTGCAACTACACTGTTAAGTTTACTGGTTGACTAAAATATTAATATAACAGTGTAATAAGATCTGTAAATTAGATACCTTTTATCCAAAACATCAAAACACTTTACTAACATTAGTAATAGCTCATATCAGATCACTTCTGGTCATCTAAACATGTCTTAGTGGTTTTACCAGTTAAACATATTAACCATATCAAAACATACACAAAATCATTCACCACTTCACACAACGATTTTTGACGTGGAAACCCAAATGTGAAAAACTACGATGGGGATGAATACCCACAAGTATTATGAACTCTTCTGAAGTTCACCCTGTTAGGAGCCAAGCCTTGTTAGAAGCTTTACAAAAATGTCCTGTTAAGAACATATCCGGTTAAGGACCACCTGGTTAAGGGATTGGCTACAATACCCTATTAGGAGTAACCTCGGTAGAGGATTTGAAATCCAAGCTAATGAATCACCTGGTTAGAGGATTTAGATAGCACCAAGTCTGTTAAATATTACCCAGTTAGGGGATTTAACTGTTGTAATTGTTAGAGAACAATAGGGTTTTTCTGATCCAGTAATAGCACTACTCTGCTTGATCAGATCCTTCTAAGCTCCTTTCTGCCTTCAAAACATTCTACAGATACTCCTTCTAGTTTGGCAACAATCAAACTACCACACATAACCAAAATTTCTAACACTATTACAAATCAACTCATCGACCTTATAAGCAAATATAATAGGTCGGTAACACATCACAAAACCTAAGATCTCATAGAGATTACAAACATATCGGTTCAAACATGATCGTTGGATTACATAGTAATCATCTACACATTGTTATAGACAACCTCGACCGCTCTTGGAATACCACCATTGAATCCTATAACTCATCACACGGTTTCCAATTCATGCTATGCACTTGCTCATTCTCAAGATAAACAGTCATCTTCATGCGCTAAAATCACTTTGAAACTCATCGCGTGCAACATGCATACATGGCATAATCATCTTCGATCACCATTCAATCATAGATCATCATAACTGATTCTCTAAGGTCCATCGGTCAGGGTTTGACATATCAACAGGTTAGGGTTACCGATTTATCTCTTTGCTTCAAATACCAATATCGGTTTCCAACACTGCGTTACTACCGGTTGCATTACTGCATCACTACCAATTGTAATACAACTCCATTATCGGTTACTATTGACATCAATGACAAAACTATACTTCATTAATGCAATCTTCATGAAATGCCAACAATTAGGGTTAGGGTTGTTGGGTGTACAAATAATGAGAGGGGGTGAATCAATGTTTTAATATCTTTTAACTTAAACCATCACATTCACAATATCATCAAAACATTATCAAATACTATACAAGAAATGAACATGTTCATACAAAAGAACATGGAATTTGTGCTGAAACCCAAAAGGAAAAAATGATAGTGAGAATAACTACTTGGATCTATTGCCCAAATCCAACCTCACAAAAATAATATAGAACTTACAATAATTTTATATGAACAAACCTATAGGAATTTTAACCCCAGAAGGAGACTCCAATGCCCTTTTACAAGGTGATTTGTAGGAACCAACCTACAAGAGACTTAAATCCCATAAACCTACAGGAGATACCAATACCTTAAAATAATTTACAGGCACAAAGCCATAGGAGAATTCAATCCCTTCAAACTGGGCTTCAACATAGCCACTGAGCACCAAATCAGATCAAGAAGCACCAATCTCAATTACACAAAGTGTAATATAGAAATTACCAATGGATTTATCATGTGGATCTTCACAAATTCATACATATATACAATTTGATCCTTAACCAAATGGCAAATGATTCACAACATTATCCACTTCTCAACACTTCTATTCTACAATTGAGGATGAAATAATATGCTCATACAAACGCATACATACTTATACTATAACAATCTAGACATGATATTGCATTTTTGATAATAAAAAAAACACGCACACACAAATAGACTTCACCCATTCTCTACCTTTCTTGATAATTAGGAATGTATATTCATTTCATTATATTATTTTTATCTCTATGCTAGCTTAGAATTAATTAAAGTCATCCACAACTTGTTATGTTTGCCAATGATTAATTCTTCACATGCTTCCTCTATATAGTACATGTTTCTTTCTATAGGTGCAAGCTCGCAAACATGTTTTATAATTACCCATGAACACAATCTTCACTATGTTAGTTCTAGATGCTTTTCATCTAACTCAAAACTTTTGAAACTTTAAACAACCATATTTCCTAGAAATAACTCAATTTATAACCAAACCATAAGTAGAGATAATGAGTAGTGGTTGAATGTGGTACCCAAAATGACAATGCAACCAAGTAAAAATATCACCTTTGAGTAGCAAAATTTAGAATACTATAGACTCTTCTATGCTTTAACAATCCTGGTAGACATTTGGGAACTACTGAATCCAATACACTACTCAATAATTTGTAAAAATCTTCACAAAGTACCTTCTACCAAAATTTTGTAGCATTAGTTTGTATAACTATGTCTATGGATCATCTAGAACATAGTAACAACATCTGCAATAGTGACATTCCAACTAGACATCAATGACATCATTTTTTACTTTGACGTCCTTCCCTGATAGTATGTTATAGCTTTCCTTGACATTAATGATAATAGTTTTAACAAACTCCTCATTTTTCATTGATGTAAACCACTCAAATTTATTTCACATTAGCTTATTGATGGCAACCTTAACTTTCCATAGTAAGAACAAAGTGTTCCCATTATTAGTATCAAGAAACTTCTTTCCCCTAAACGTTCACTCTCCCTTTGTGGGATATCTCTATAGAGCACGGTTCTTTACCTTGTACTATATCTCCCTATGATATATTGTGGTATTCCCCCCCCTTTAAAATCAATAGCAAATGGACACATAAGATCTCCCCCTTTGATATACAATTCATTCATATATTTTGATCATATCTTACCACATCTTACCACAAGACATTTGTTCCATTCAAAATAAGGAATCAAGACTTAAAAGATACTCTTTTACATCAAATCTAAATATAAAGATGTGACCAGTTTCTTCAACTATAGAATTTCAAGGACGTAAGAATAATGCTTTAATTTACTCCCCCTAAACCTGTACTTCTTATTTTAAAACTTAGAATTAAGAGGAGGGAGATATCACTCCAAACTTCTAGTTGATATATTCAAATATTTTTACTTTTAGTAACTTCTTTACTAATGCAATCTAATCCATTTGAATAATTCTGTTCTTCATCTAATGCTAACTCCTACTGTAGTGCATCATCAACTTTTACATTAGTACTTTCAACAATTTTCTTTAATCTTTTATTGTAACATCTATATGCATTACTCCTTGTTGAATAACCAAGAGATATACCTTCATCAAATCTCGACTCAAACTTGATCAAATTATAGATTCATCTCTTTTGATGCAATCTTTATGTCTAAATATTTTGAATATTTAACTTATTCTAGTAAGCCTTTTCATAGTTCATGCAGTGCCTTAGTGTTATTCACTCTCATTTGTCCATTGTTTAGAATATAGACTATAGCATGGACAAATTATCTCTAGTATATATCATGCAACTTATCTCAATTTAACATTGTCCTTGTCATCTCCTAGATTTCTTTGTTCATTCTTCAACCACTGCATTTTGCTAAGGAGTCCTTGCAGCAAGATACTATCTACTAATTCCATGATCCTCGTAAAATTCTTCAAAATCATTACAAGAAAACTCACTCCCTCTATAAAACCTAAGGCATTTGATTATGAAACCAATTTAATTTTCTACAAAGATTTAAATATCATAAACTTCTCAACTACTTTAGATTTTTCTTTCAAAAAGTTGACATACTAAAAAATCATCAATGAGTAACATAAAGCAACTTTCACCTTGTAGTCCATTTGTGCCTTAGTGTTATTCACTCTCATTTGTCCATTGTTTAGAATATAGACTATAGTATGGACAAATTATCTTCAGTATATATCATGCAACTTAGCTCAATTTAACATTGTCCTTGTCATCTCCTAGATTGTTTTGTTCATTCTTCAACCACTGCATTTTTCTAAGGAGTCCTTGTAGCAAGGTACTATCTCCTAATTTCATGATCCTCATAAAATTATTCAAACTCATTAAAAGAAATCTCACTGCCTCTATCAAACCCCAGGCATTTTATTGTGAAACCAATCTAATTTTCTACCAAGCTTTAAATATCTTAAACTTCTCAACTACTTTAGATTTTTCTTTCAAAAAGTTGGCATCCTAGAAAAACATCAATGAGTAACATAAATCACCTTTCCCCTTGTAGTATATTTGTCTTCATTAGTTTGCATAGGGCTATATGAACCAACTTCAAGGGCTTTGTAGTACAATACTCATTTTCTTGAATCTAGTTCTTGTCTATTTTACTTCTTGACTGTTGGCTGAATATATTGTAATCAACTAACTTATTACAAAATAGTCAGCCACAATTGTAGTGAGATTGTATCTCTCCTCACAAAGGGGAGGTTGTCTTCTTATTGCTAGCTTAAACAACTAGTATCTAAACTAAAACTATGTACACTAAGTTATTAATTGGGTGTTACATTCATCATATTCTCTTTTCTCAGAATAGATATTTTTCCTTTTACAATAATTCCTAAATTACAAACTTGTGACAATTACAATATTTATATTACCACAAGATACTAATTGGAGCAATAATAGCTTATATATAATCAAGTTATGTGAAATAATAACTAAATATATACCAACAAAATTTTAATAACAAATAAACTCACACAAGCTCAAAGTCTTATGTTGCTTCTCCAAGCTAATCAAAAGAACAAGATTATGATATACGAGTATCTCAAAGTCTCTCACATACACCACAATTTAATTACTCTAAGTAGATAATTTAATACAACACAAACTCTCCAAATTATTATCAAATCACACATAACAAGAACTCCAAATATAATAATGTAGCACAAAGTCTACAAAACTAGATTTGAACACCACTTAAACAAATCTGCAACTTCAAAACAAGGATGTTAAATGCAACTTCAAAACACAAAATCTGCAACAAGGATGTTAAATGCAAAAGGGACAAGGGTCCCATCGGGCGTGCCAAAATGTATACGGTGAAAATGGATAACAACAATAATGAAAGGCTAAATGAATTCAACCACAAAACCCTAGCCTAACAACAACAAAGATCCACCATAACATATGAAGATTACCTAAGACAATGCAAATCAAATGAAATCACAAAGATTATACCATCACATGTCCAATAGGGTTTGGATCTCCATTCTTCCTATCTCCATTGATATTTCTTGATATATTTGCTCTCAGATTTTATGTGCACAAGAGCTCAACAAAGAACGGAAATGTGGTTGCAAGTAGGATTGCATATGAAAGTGCAAAGCATAGTGTAGTCAATTGATCAAGTAGTCAGTTAGTTAGAATGCATAGTGAGGGTTTGATAATGAAGGAAGCATCTCCTTATATAGATTACACCATATGAAATGGAGGGATAAGATTGAGAGGTGTAAAAAGAGGTCGGCTATGATTAGAGGGTAGGTAAAGAAAATAATAAAATAATGAAAGGGTAGGTAGTGTATGAATTAAGAGATGAATGACATATGTCATAAGTAGAAAAGGTTAATGAATTAATTAAATAAATAAAGATTTATTTAGTTAATAGAAGAAGTGGGATCAATTAAATAAATAAGATATTTATTTAATTTAGGAAAAGGATAATTTAAATAAATAAATGTATTTATTTAAATGAAAAATAAGGCTAGAAGAGGATATATGAATTAATTAAATAAATAAAGATTTATTTAATTAATAGAAGAATTAGGCTAAAATAATTAAATAAATAAAAATATTTATTTAATTAGACTGGACAATTTTAGGTGTCTACATTTTGCCCCTCTTTGAGACAATGCAGCTTGTCGCGTTGTTTCAAAGAAGATAAGATGAACTGATACAAAGTTGCCCCAAGATGGGAATGATATGCCCCCTCAAGAGATTGGATGAAAATGTCTGAAAAGATCATAGACAATCTCTCGATAAGAAAGAAAGGCTAGAAATGGCTGACCAGATAGGATAGAGTGACAGAGTCACGGGATAATGAAGACTAACTCGGGAGACGAGGGCTAAGGCTAGGGCGAGGGCAGTCTATAAAATAGAGCATGAGGGGAATACATCCTCATTGTCATCCACAAATCCAAGAGATCAGAGTGCAGAGAGAAAATAGAGTAGCAACAGTCAATAGTGATGGCATTGGTTCACAGATTCGATCGCGTTCGCCGATTTCAGAGGCCAACAGATGTAGGAGAGTTGGTAAGTACCTCAAAACCTCCTTGTACTTTGTCGCATTAATTGTTGTCATTAATGCATGCTAGGTAGTGCAATAAATGTGCTTTAAGATATGTCAAAAATGTCAAAAACAAGTAGGCACATTTGCATTGGTGTCAGGCGCGTCTATGCTGGCTAGGCACATCTGTGTTTGTGCTAGGCACGTCTATGTCGGAAAAAGTGTTTGTGTCCAATGTGAGAGCGTCTGCATTGTTTAGACACATTTGTGAAATGTGGGCATGTTTGTGCAAGATAGGCACGTCTGTGCAGAGCAAGCGCGTTTGTGCAGTCTGTAAGCGCGTTTATGTTAAAATGTGCATTTATGTCTTCTAGGGCAAATCGGCAGTTCTGTGACGAACATACATTGTCGATTAGATAAACTGTTGAGAGGATACACTCAAGCAAGTCCTCTAGGGAAGACTAGAATAGCAGATAGGGCTAGGTTTGACAATTTTGTGATAGAACATATGTTGCCAATTAGGAAACTACTCAAGAGGATACACTCAAGCAGAGGCCCTAGGATAGGATAGATCAAGGCACTTTGTGATGAACAGTGAGTACCAAGACATAGTACTTTGTGATGAACAGGGAGTACCAATAGGAGCAACACTTTGTGATGAATAGGGATTGCAAATATGAGCAACACTTTGTGATGAACAGGGAGTACCACTAGGATAGATAGCAACACTTTGTGTTGAATAGTGAGTGTCACTGGGATAGATAACAACACTTTGTGATGAACAATGAGTGTCACTAGGATAGAAGCAACACTTTGTGATGAACAATGAGTGTCACTTTGACTGACATGATTGCTTTGCTTGACTGCAGGAGTATTTGCCTATGCTAGAGTCACGAGAGAGATTCCCGTCGACACTGAGATTACAACCAAAGCTAACATTCAAGGATCGAGCTGCTATTGAGGCTATGGGTCTGAGATACATTTTGTATGTGCCTGAGTTTCGGGTGAACATGGGGCTGCTGACTGCACTGGCAGAGAGATGGTACTCAGAGACTTATAGTTTTCATTTGTCGATGGGTGAGATGACAGTCACCTTAGAGGATGTATACAGGATTCTATGGATACCGATCAATGGGGAGCTGATACCCTATGATCGAGATGGAGATAGGGAGGCCCTGAGACAAGTGTTTCAAGATCCCAGACTAGAGATGAGAGCTCGACACGTGGCATGGGATACCATGACAGCGACAGGACTGACACTACTAGCAGTGCTAGGAGGAGTGATCAGTGGGTTCCTGTGTCCAAATAGGGTGACATGAGGGTTGGTTGTGGGCTAGGGGAACACCTTGGAGACACTAGTTACACAGCAAACCAGATATGCCTGGGGACCGTGTGTGCTGGCACACTTGTACTATGAGCTACATCAGTTTGTGTATCATGGATCCATAGGATTGGGTTACGGAGTTACATTGCTACAGGTGTGGGCATATGAGCACCTGTCGGTTACCTGACCGATACATTTTAGGGGCAGGGGTCATGGACGCAACTTTGTTCATTTGTATGATATGATTACATCACAGCCATGGATTGGCAGATTGGAGCATTGGCGTTGAGTCCTTGATGAGATCAACACTATGATATGGAGGTCATACCGTGAGTGTGAGCAGTGGGAGGAGGACACAGTGGATCTACCTTATACCTTTTGGAGTAGATATCTGATTGGGCGGATGCCCTATGTATTGGAGAGATAGCTGGTTGACAGGGTATGCAGGCAGTTTGGCCGTATTCAACGGATGCCATGGGGTTCTGGGATGTATGCTCGGACAGTCAGGGATCAGGTACACTTTGGGCCATTGTTATCGTATGATCAGGCCATGATGCAGCTAGTAGAGATGGTGTCGATGCCATGGGATATCTAGCCAGAGATTGAGGATGCAGGCATGGATGCAGAGTACATAGCATATTGGGCTGAGCATCCCTTTCCATGACTGACAGACCCAAGGGAGCCTCTAGATGGAGATGGTGGGGGGAGAGGTCGACGAAGGAGATGGGGTGTAGTTGGAGAGAGGAGGGTGGCTCCATAGAGAGAGGGTGGGGAGGGGAGACAGGCTCAAGTGGTGAGGGGTCACGGTGGATTGCCACTATAGGTGCCAGCAGCACAGGGTCCTAGACAGGTGCAGGGACAGGGGCAGAGGCACAGGTACAGGGGGAGCCACAAGCAGAGGCACAGGGGGCCGAGGAGGAGGAGGATGAGCTACTGGAGCTGAGGGAGATCTACCAGGGATAGGCAGATGAGATCCAGGACCTGGAGAGGGAGACAACTAGGCTCAGGAGGCGACTAAGGGAGACAGAGCATGAGCAGGATCAGGCTATCTAGCGCTATATTGAGGCTGAGACAGTGCTGAGGGCTGGGAGGTAGGCAAAAGAGGACACAGGAGCTGGATATGCCTATGTTCTATGGGTAGGGGAGGAGATAGGTTACTGGTGAGACCTATATTATAGGGCAGTACCACCAGAGCAGCGGGCGAGGAGCTTTCATAGACCATCGCGGACAGCGAGGACTATGGGAGGGAGTCAGAGGAGACAGGCATCCAACGACGGGGTTATGGGTCCTCCACCACCACCAGATAGAGGGGATAGGAGAGATGATCCTGGGGCGGGTCCTTCTAGGGCTCAAACTCCGTCAAGGCTAGGCGGTTCCGAGGGAGGGAGTTCATCATAGCAATAGAGGGCTCCCTATGTATCAGTTTTGTACTATTTTGTATGATGATATAGACACCTTCGGGAGATTTTGTAGCCATATGTATTTTGACATCATTGTATTATGACACTTTTGATTATATATATGAGATGATTCATCTTTGCGGCAGCTATATGCATGTGTACCTATGTGATGAGATGTTTTATGATGTATGTTTCTATGTGATGGTTATGATATGGATGCAAATATGTACATAATGAAATGCAATATTTTTATTTTTTTTATGTTTTTATATGTTATGCCAATGCAAATGTAAATGTATGAAATGCAAATGAATATGATAATGCAAATGATTATTTACATGATGAAAGTGTAAAATGTGCTAATATGTGTTGTGTGCAGGATGTGATGCAATTGTGATACCTATATGTATGTATGAAATGCTTAATATGTGGTAATACAGGTGCAACTACATGAAATGCAAATATTTTTGGTGTGTCATTATACTCAGTCATGTGGTAGCAGGCTACACGGACTCGAGAAGGACGATGGAAGTAAATCAAGAAAGGGGGATGGAAGATAGAAGATATAAAAGTGAAAGAGCTTCTTGTGCGTTATCATCATTGAGCTTTATTATGGCAAGATAGGTTATTGCAATCGAGGCATATGTTCGACCCAGAAAGTCATTGTACCTGTTTGCATGGAGATAAGACAGTCACAAACAAGGAATGCCCTAGTTCACACTAGACTCACAGTGTCCTCATATCCTTGGACAAGTCATAGCATTACTAAGAGGTAATCCACAGACAGCAAAAGAAAAATAGGTGATGATACCCCATCCTCACCTTTCTAGTCAAAGACATCCTAGAGATAAAAATCTCTAGTCAGAGACACCCTGGAAAAGCTAAAAGACATGTCACCAAAAAGATAAAATCAAAAGAAAACCAAGACTCGACACCAACATCCATTGTAGTCCTCAAATTTAGTGTCTCTTGTCACTTGTATAAGTCTTATTTGATTGTGGTCACAATGTTTACTTTCACAAAAAGGATAGATCGCACTGAACCATAATGTTGTCTGAATCTATTGAAAGATTTGATTTGTTGAAGCCCATTGTTGCTGTTGTGTCTCATCTAAAACTAGTTGAATCCATGAAACTGATATTTTATTATGGAGAAGATGAAACTTTATTGCGGATTGGCAATGCAAATGTTGCTTTATTGCGGATTGTGCGCGGATAGACTGAAGAAAATTTGGAAGAAACTATACTCCTCGAAACGTGTGATGTTCTTAGTTCCACACCCATCACTAGACATAGGATTAGCCTTAGCCACAGATAGGAGCTGATTTATTATGAATGGAAAAAGGTGAAAGGAGGGATTATTATGAATGGCTAACCAATCTTAGGTAGATCAATAACAAGCCATGATGAGAATGTGTAAAGTTTAGTATGGATGAAGAGGTTGTGAGTGTGTGCAAAGTGAAGGATGAAATGGAATCTTGAAGGAGAGAGGAGAAATGTCTCTACGCATGGCGCCGGTGACCCAGTTTTCACCATGGTACTTTCCCAGGGTGCCACCAAAGTGGTTTTCACCATTGGACGAAATGTTTTTCTTTACTTTTTTGATTTTTTTTTTTTTTTTGTATTTTGGAATTTTTAGATTTTTTTGTATTTTTAAAAACTGGGATACTCTGGAGAGCTAAGTGTAAAACCTGTGAAGGTGCATGCTGTTGATAGGATCCTCCAAGGATTCACCCTCTGTGGTTGAGAGTTGATATGCACCAGATCCATATGCTGCTGTGATGATGTAAGGAACAAGCCAATTTGGTTCAAATTTGCCCTTCTTCTCTATGTCTTGCTGATTTTTAGGATTTTCTCTGAGAACCAAGTCACCTACCTCAAATGTGCGAGGCTTGACTTTATGATTGTAACTACGATTTTCTTTGACTGAATGATGTGTAGTTCGAGCGACTGTCTTCCTTGATAAAGGAACTAAAATAGAATTACTAGTGTGTGAACTATGTAGGCCCATATGTGTGTCACCTAAAGAAGCTTGGGCATCTTTAACAACAAAGTCCCTCGAGGAAGTTCCATTAAAGGTCCATGATGTATCGTCAAAAGGGAATGGATGTGTAGAACAAATGGATGAGTGATGAAGGCTTATGATTGCGAAAAGAAGTGAAAGTAGGATAGCATGATGTAGACTTAGGATCAACAAGTATGCTTTTTGACTTAAAATTGTATAACTTTTGCCCCCAGTTATTTTGGTATTAGGGGAGATCATCTCTTGCTCTTTTTGCTTCATAGGATTTTTATCCTTGACTTTGATTTTTGGAGAGTCCAGTAGCTTTTGATTTTGATTTGGACTAAAGGACTTTCCTTTATTTTTGACTTATAGATTTTTCTTTTCATAGCTTGATTTTTGATCCCCAATTAGTAAGGGCTTTTGTAATTCTTGTTGATCCAAGTCTGGGAGAGAAGTGGAAATGGAATGAGTGGATGAAATGGTAGAGTTATGTGAGTTCTCAAGAGGGATGGCGATACACTCAATAGATTCTTCATTGGAACCACTCTTAGGACTATTGATATCAAGAGTTGCTTGCACCACTAGAGGAGATTTGCATTCAAACTTAGTAGCCACAACACTAGGTGGTTCACACCCAATTCCTTGCAAATTGTTTATAGATTATTCCTATAGATTGAAGACCTTAGGAGATAGTGGGAGTTGATCAACATGAAAGATATACTCACCACATCCCAGGTCTTTAACCTTGAATTTTTATTTGAGCTCTGTTTGTTTTGATGTAGAAGCTTTCAAGGATTCTAGATCCACATATGTTGATGAAGGAATAGCTTGTCAATTGACTGGGATTGTTATTTCTGATCTAGGTCGCAGAATGTTGCAATATATGAATGGATTGGGGTCACCATTAATTGTTTTTTCAACTTCGTTGTGAGGAAACTTAATGCATTGGTGATATGTAGATGGGACTGCCCTCCTCTCATGAATCCAAGGATGTCCTAGTAATATATTGTATGTGAGATCCAGGTCTAGGACTTGACAAACCACATTCTTTGTAGTTGGCCCAACTCTAAGAGGCAAGGTAACTGTGCCTTTGGATGAATGCTCTTCATCATCATATGCCTTGATGGTAATTTTGTTTGTAGAATTCACAGCTTTATCAGAATATCCCAATTGTCTAATAGTGCTCAATGTACAAATGTTCAGACCTGCTCCTCCATCTATCAGGACTCGTTTTATTTGATGTTTGTGTAGGAAGGCTTCAATGTGTAACGATGCATTATGTGGCTGACTTACAAAGACGTCATCAGCTTCTATGAATGTAAGGCAGTGTGGAATGGAAAGGTATCCCACCATGGCTTGAAACTGGTCCACGTTCAGATTAGTAGGGACAACAATGTCTCTCAAGATTTTGTCAAGAATAGCTTTATGTGCGGGGGATATGCGTAAGAGCTCAAGGATGGAGATGAGCGCGGGTGTCTTCCCTAACCATTCTACAAGGTCATACTCAGGCTTGGTTGATGAGGAAGCGGTGTTTTTAGTTGGAGCACCTTGCAAAGTGAATTTACCTCGACGAGTTGTGACATTACATTTAGAGGTAGGTTCGGAAGAAGATCCAATGCCTTTTAGGACAATTTTGGGTCTTTGGGTAGAATTCTCAGGTGTTTTATCCTTGATGATTATGGTAGAGACGTAATTATCCATTGAAATGTGATTGATAGTTGAATCATAGTTATAAGATGCTCTGGTATAGTTGGTTTGGTCATCTGTGGCTGCAGCTTTTCCCTTGTCATGTTTTGGGAATGGTTCCTTAAACATCTCATGTTCTTGATTGGATGAGTGTCCCTCGATCTCAATGTCACCTCTATCAATGAGATCTTGTATGATGTTCTTTATTCGATGATAATTTCCTATTTTATGCCCCTTGCTCTTATGAAATTCACAATATTCATCATCATTCCACCAATTTGGTTTGACCTTTGGCTCATATGGAGGAAAATCTGGAATTGTAATTACTTTGTTTGCCACTAGCTTCTTGAAAACTGACTCAAGTGGTTCTCCCAATGGGGTGTACTTCCTTCATGATCTAGAAGTTGTTTAAGTATTCACTTGATTGTTTGTAGAGCTTGATCCCGAAAAAATGATTTTGGGTCACACTGTATTGGCATCAACAACACCAGCATTGACTGTGTTCCTATTTTTGTTCCAAAATCTTGGCTTATCTTTTCCTTTAAAGTCATCTTTGTTTTCTTTAAATATCTTAATGACTCCTTGCTCAATTAGGACCTTTTCTGTCGCTAAGCCTTTTTCAATGACATCCTTGAAGGTGGACAAACAAGCTTTTCTCAAGTCATAACCAATGTCTTTGTTAACATTTTGAGTGAACATTTCTACCATTTGTTTTTGTGGAATTTCACAAGAGCATCTGCTGGCTAGATTTCTCCATCTTTGTAAAAATGATGAAAAAGATTCTCCTTCCCTTTGCTTGGTGTTGCACAAAGTAGTGACTGATATGTCTGTCTCTATGTTGTAGGAGAAATGTTGGATAAATGCCTCTGCTAAATCACCCCATGATTTAATTCCAGGTGAGAGTTGGGAGAACCATTGCATAGCTTGATCGCCTAAACTCTATGGGAATAATCTCATCAAATATGTCTCTTCTGCTGCTACCTCAATGCAAGCTGTGAAAAATTGTCTTATGTGTGCCTTAGGATCCCCTTTTCCTCTATACTTATCAAACTTAGGTGTCACAAAATGTGTAGGAAAAGGAGGCATTGGAATGCTCTTGTCAAATGGATAAGGACATATGTCTCTCATTGTGTAAGTTGGCTTCGGTGTATTTATGTCCTCCATTTTCTTTTCTAAGTCCCTGATTTGTTGCTCCAAGTTGTTCTTCAGTGGAGATTGACTTCTTGGACCATACCCCATGCCTGAACCATCGGGTGGAGGAGGAGCATGTTGCATATATGGATGATATTGATCATACACATGTTCATATGGAGGAGGTCTATAATGATGCTGCGTATATGGACCACTTAGTATAGAGTCATGGTGAGGAATGGAATATCTACTTTGTCCATGTATACCATACTCTACAGGCATGTCATGTTCTAATGTGTTGCCCCCAAATTTGACGCAGGGTTTCCTTGTGTCCAAATTTTGAGCATGCCTTTGAATATCCAATTGCTTTGGTGGTTGATCCTTAGCATTGGTATGTGATTGAGCATATTTTTCTGCATAAGACTTCCATAATGGTCTACGAAGGTGAGTATCATATGCTTGACCATGTGTGTAAGGGACCTCTGGTTTTTGAAACAAAGATGATGATGATTTAGGCACCATATGTGGTCCTCTATTGCCTCCACTATTAGGCCTCCTTTGATCTATGTTGGAGTGAGTTTGTTGCAACGGTCGATTTTCCATTATTTGAGACATGTCAAAATCATGAGGGATCTTGGCTCCACTTTGTGCCATCACTTGTAGAAAGTATTGTCTATCTCTCCTCATTATTTCCTCAACCAATCGATTGAAATGGGGATTCATAATGGTGTCTTCCACTTCTGCTGAATGTACGAAGAAGTTGTCCATATTGTCATTGTGTGTATCATTGTTGTTTGTAGTGTCCATGTTCCCAACATTTGGAATGTTTCTATAGGCATCCATGTCAGGTAATGTAGTATGATCTGAATTGAAAAAGATATAATTGTCATATTCATAGGAACTCATTTTTGCGGACTCTTGAGCCTCTTTAACTTCTCTCCTAGATTTTTGGAAATGGGTTTCAACCATGAACTAGGTATTGATCAAGATGTGTGAGACTAGATGAAAATGGAAAAGAGTATGGAAGACCAAGAGTTGAATGGAATGTAAATGAATCTGAGGTGTACTTGCAATGTCCAAAGTGTAAGACCAAGTATGTATGTAGTAGAGTAGGTGTGACTTCCAAAGAGATGATAGTTTCTCTTGATGAGGTAAGTTGACCTTGACTCTAAGTAAGACCAAATGAGACCCAAAGGTGATAGACCTTGATGAGGGACCACTTAGCAAAGTGTTGTTGTATGTAGTGTGTTGACAAAGTATGATGAGGACAAGCAAGTGACCTTTTGACTCAAGTTTAGACAAATGTGAATGTAATGTACGGTGTAAAGAAATAATGGATTTTGTGAGACCCAAAGACAGGTTGAATGCTAGATGAAAACCTGAAGGGATAACCTAGGAAGCTCAATAAGTCCAAAACTGACTGTTCTTGTTTCCTGAATTATGAAAGTTTTCAATCCTAAACACAGACGTGCCTGTATACTTAATAGACGCACTTAAATGACATAAATGTGGTTCTTATAGACACAGACACATTTCTGAGATGTTGTAAATGCAAAGTTGCTCAAAAACATAGACGCAGTTATATGACACAAACGTGGTTCTGTTAGACATAGACGCGTTTCTGCAAAATTTGTGCAATTTTTCCAATCTGTGAAGTTGCTTGTTGTGATCAAATCTGAATGTTTGACTATTTTTCATGACAAGAGGACAAAATGTTGTTGAAGACTCAATGTTTGCAAGTGTTTAGACTCTCAACATGACTCAAAGACAAGTGTGTTGTTTGATGTAAAATTGTTTTGCATACACTTGAAGACACAAAAGACACAATGTTTTGTTGTTTGGTCTTGAATGTTTAAATGTTCAAAATAAGTCAAGCACAATTCTTATGGTTGGCCAAAACAATAGTTGTTGATCCCACATGGAGTTTCCCCTGAGGCTACGCTATTTAGAGCAGATACTTAGATGCTTCACCCCACTGGCTCCACCCTCAGCACTCACTTCTCGGGGCAGCCAAGCATCAGTCCCCACGAAAACTCCTCGTGGTGAACTTTATATCTCTACTAAGAACTGTATGTGTGTGGGCCGCTACCAGAGGTCCGACCTCCTGCCTCAACAACTAGAAGGATTTTGGCTTCTAAAACAAAAAGGTGCTAGTAAGGACATCCGCTCGTGTGGCCATACATGTGGCACTTTCAGCTCTGTAAATACAGAAGGCTCCCAACTAGTAGGGGTTACGCCCTACAAATGATCAAATAAATTTGATCAAATGGGTTTATGGGGAGACATAGTGTCAGTATGAACTAATCAGCACACATTATCCATAGTTTTCACCATGGATACAGTTATTTATAGTGGTTTGGAAGAAGATGGTTTTTCTTTTGCTACCACTTGGGTCGTTCTCTCCTCACTAGTAGTCCTAATGACCACACGGGGAGATAGGCCCTCTAAAGATTAAACAAAAAGAGCCTATTGCTCAAGACACAAAAGATAATGGTTCAATTTTAGTGCACCAATTGAAGTGTTTGATAATCTATGAAAACAAGGCACACAATAAAATCAAAAAGAAAATCCTTGTCAAGGTCCTGCAACAAAGATTTGTTAGTAGTTTGGATTGTTTCAAATGATCACCCCTTCCTGCAAGAACACAAGTTAGGTAAATTTTACACCCAAAGACTTTGTGAAAATAGGGGCCTTCAACAAAACAATTTTGCTTTCAAGACAAGTTGCACCAATTCTGTTAGCTAGATCTGAAAATGTTAGCTCAAAATAAACCAGATCTAAAAATCTGAATGACTAAAAACTGAATCAATGAAACCCAAAATGAAACAAGTGCACACAGATGCAGTTATCAGAAACACAAATGCAGCTTCTGGACGCAAACGTGCTTAGATGAGACACAGATGTGGCTCCAGAATGCAGACGCGACTTCTGGACACAGACGTGCCTGAAAAATCCACAAACGCGACTAGGGGACACAGACGCGATTTCTGGAATCTGCAAAAAAATGAAATACTATCGAGGATGCATATGCGAACCCAGATGTCTCAGATGTGGCAGAAAACCAAAAACATGATCCGAAAGTACGCAGACGTGAAAATATCAAAATGTTGTCGAAAATGTCAGATCTGCAACTTCAAAACACAAAATCTGCAACAAGGATGTTAAATGCAAAAGGGACAAGGGTCCCATCGAGCATGCCAAAATGTATACGGTGAAAATGGATAACAACAATAATGAAAGGCTAAATGAATTCAACCACAAAACCCTAGCCTAACAACAACAAAGATCCACCATAACATATGAAGATTACCTAAGACAATGCAAATCAAATGAAATCACAAAGATTATACCATCACATGTCCAATAGGGTTTGGATCTCCATTCTTCCTATCTCCATTGATCTTGCTTGATATATTTGCTCTCAGATTTTATGTGCACAAGAGCTCAACAAAGAACGGAAATGTGGTTGCAAGTAGGATCGCATATGAAAGTGCAAAGCGTAGTGTAGTCAATTGATCAAGTAGTCAGTTAGTTAGAATGCATAGTGAGGGTTTGATAATGAAGGAAGCATCTCCTTATATAGAAGACACCATATGAAATGGAGGGATAAGATTGAGAGGTGTAAAAAGAGGTCGGCTATGATTAGAGGGTAGGTAAAGAAAATAATAAAATAATGAAAGGGTAGGTAGTGTATGAATTAAGAGATGAATGACATGTGTCATAAGTAGAAAAGGTTAATGAAATAATTAAATAAATAAAGTTTTATTTAGTTAATAGAAGAAGTGGGATCAATTAAATAAATAAGATATTTATTTAATTTAGGAAAAGGATAATTTAAATAAATAAATGTATTTATTTAAATGAAAAATAAGGCTAGAAGAGGATAAATGAATTAATTAAACAAATAAAGATTTATTTAATTAATAGAAGAATTAGGCTAAAATAATTAAATAAATAAAAATATTTATTTAATTAGACTGGACAATTTTACGTGTCTACAAGATGTATTTTAGGTTTTAAAGTTAGAAATACATAAAAAACTAACAATGAGATGTATTTGGGGTTTTGAAACCCAAAATACATAAATGCACAAAGAAAAAGGGTGTAGTTGCTCAGAAATTCTCCAACACTGCATGAGGGAAAAAATGACTAGCTCCAAAAATAGACTTTGACAAATTTCCAAAAAGACAAATAAGAGATCCAATCGAAATAATTTTTCAAGGAATCAAACTATGCAGGAAGAAATTAGGAATTTCCTTGATATGCATTCTTAGAGGATGTGGGCTACAAAATAGACAAGTTTCATAGGGGTTATCCAATGATTTGAGTAAGCTAAAATTGACTATTACAATTGTCTCTAACTGGGGAGCTTTCTTCAATTATTCTCTAAAATTATTGAAGGGAGAATAATCCTCAAAACTTTAATTGCCTTTATCCATCCTTTGGGCTATAAAGTCAAGTGAAAAAACACAAAAAAGGACAAAAAGGACACAAAACTATGAAATTATGAACAAAGTTTTCAGCCTAACTTAGACTAAACAACAATAGAACCTTCACAAATGAAACCACTAACTTCCTAATTGTTAGGTGAATATTTTGTAATAAACTGACTAATTACAAAATAGTTGATTCAACTACAGTTATAGTGAAATTGTATCTCTCGTCACAAAGGGGAGGTTGCCTTATTATTGCTAAATTAAAAAAACTAGTATCTAAACTAAAATTATGTACACTAAACTACTCATTGGGTGTTGCATTCATCATATTCTCTTTTTTTAGAATAGATGTTCTTCCTTGTATAATAATTCTTAAATCACAAACTCATGATGATTACAACATGTATATTACCACAAGATACTAACTGGAGAAATAATAGCCAATATATAATCAAGTTATGCGAAAGAATAATTGAAGATGTACCTATTAGTAAGATGAGAGAGGGGGGGGGGGGGGGGGGGGGGGTGAATCATATAAACTCACAATTCAATATATTCATTAGATTCAACCTCGATAGACTTTACTTCAATATGCAACCTAGACTGTAAATCATTCAAACTCATAAACTGATAACCTTAAAACATCACAACACATTTAACACCAGATTTAACGTGGAAACCCAAATAGGGAAAAACCACTGTGGGATTTCGGACCCACTAAGAAATATACCCTTCTAGAGTGTGCTCGGTTAAAAGAAAATCCTATTAAGGATTACATACACATTGCTAGATGTGACCCAGTTAAGGGATTTCCCTCAGATATGTTAGAATCTTCACTTTGTTAGAAGTGACCTTGTCAAAGGATTTCAAACACTCATTCAAAATGTTACCTTGCTAGAGGATTTACAAATAAGACTGTTAGGTCCACTCAGTTAAGAGATTTCCTATTAGAATAAATAACAGCAATAAAATATATCTGCAACTTCACATCTGAAATGCTAAAGCAGATTCTATGTGCTCAATGTACTTGAGATAATCTTGTCATAAGACTTATCTTTCTCCTTGCTAGGCTTCTCAATCTGTTCTTCAATTAGATCTTCAATCTTCTATACTCGGTAATCACCTATGTAGCATCACTGTGCTTCCAATTTGCCTGCATTCATTGTTCATCAACAATTCCTTATTTATAAACAATTCCTAACCGCTTAATCTCCTTGATCACATTTCCCATGATCAATCTTAGCCATCAGATCATTATACTTGAGTAGGTTCATTGAATCCTTCGATCTGAAAAATATTTTATCACGCCTTGGAACTTGTATTCCTTCCTTGGTACTTGTGCTAGGTTATGACCGTTTAATCTACGTTGTCGATCCGACTCTTGTATTTTCATTGACATAGATCCTCAACAAACTTCTTGCATGACATACCAATCATTTATACATCTCCAGCTCATTGGCATCCTTCATTTAATGCTCTTATTTCATCCAATGCATTCTGTTACTGCTCAGTTGTTACTCGGTTAATACTGAATTTTTACTCTGTAGACATTTTGCCTTCATTAACTGATATCGATAACCTTAGTGTTTACCGACTAGCTCCTTGCTCAGTAACATAGAACAGTATCAAACCTTTATTCATCTACTGAATGAAATCTTTTCTCCTTCTTGTTCAGTCTTTGAATACAAATATATAGGATATCAAAATAATCAAAACAACAAAATCTCATCACTGTCTAACTTGGTAATAGTTGCCCATTTGAATAACTTATTATTCCCCTTCATTTTCACATTCATTATGTGTCACTTATCGACATCTTTATACTCATCAAAACATACTTCTTAAGATATGGCAACATCATACTGACTTAGAAAATCAATTTCTTGACATCAATGATAAAATAATATTATTAAGACAGTAATTATCCTTTATCAGTTATATCAATAATCTCCAACAACCTTCTCAATATCCTTATACCAACAAACTTATTGAAATGCCAACAATCTCCCCCTTTGGCATTGATGGCAATACCAACTTGATTTATTCCAAGTGATTCGGATTCAGATTGCTGTTAATCTTCTCCTATTATCCTTGATTTCTCTTGAAATTCTCTCCCCCAGTCATTAGTCTTCTCCTATCTTCTCCTATTAGTCTTCTCCCCCTTTGACAAAAATGCCAAAAAGTAAAACTAATTCATGATTTCTTCCCTTGTGAAGTAATTTCCTTGCAGTTAAAACATATACAAATGTATCATCTCAGTCTCGGTCAAAGAATCTTGTCTTCAATCACTATTTCCTACACAACTTTAGGCGACCTCCTAAAGTGTGTAAATAAGCATCAACTCATTAATAGTATTCTGTAGAGTCATAGAATTGATGCTTTCACCGAACTTTGTCAGTGAGTAGAAGATAGGGGTAGGACCCTTAACTTTCTTCTGAGATACTCAAAAGTGTCCCTTGGCAGTGGCTTTGTGAAGATGTCTGCTATTTGTTCCTTTGAACTAATATAATCCAGCACAACTTTCTTTTCTTGAACTTCTTCTTTGAGATAATGATATTTTATAGAGATATGCTTTGTCTTAGAGTGCATTACCAGATTCTTTGAAATATTAATGGCACTAGTATTATCACAGAATATAGTTACTGGCTCGGTAACTTTCTCATTGATACCTTCCAACAGTTGTTTGATCCATGCTATATTGGTGCAATTCAACGCTGCAGCAACATATTTAGCTTTAGTTGTTGACTGTGAAATGCATCCTTATTTCTTGCTAAGCCAACTCACTAGTCTTTCTCCCAAAAAGAAAGCTCCATCGCTTGTGCTTTTCCTATCATCAATGTTTCCTGCCCAATCAGCATTAGTATAGACTTTTAGGTAAAAATCATTCCTCTTTTGATATACTAAACCATAATCTTCAGTGCCTCAAGTATCTGAAAATTCTCTTGATTGTTGTCATATGGGTTTATTTGGGATCTGCAGAAAATCTCGCAACTATACCTACTGCATGTGCTATATCAGGCCTGTTGTGAACCACATATTGCAACTTTCCATTCATAGATCGGTAAAGTGTCTCATCAACAGATGCAGATTCATCATTTTTTGATACTTTACAATTAGTAGTCATAGGAATACTTACAGGTTTAGAATCCTCCATTCCAAATTTCTTCAAGATTTCCTTTATGTACTTGGATTGAGTAATGAAGATCTCATTTTTCATTTGCAGTATCTGTAAACCTATAAAATACTTTATTTCACCGATTAATGACATCTCAAATTCTTTGCACATTTCATTTCCAAAGTTCTTGCATAAAGAGCCATTTCCACAAAAGATAATATCATCAACAAATATGGTTGAAATCAGTATTCCATTTTCTTCATCGTTCTTCATATACATGTTGTTGTTTTCACTTGTCCTCATAAAACCAATCTTGATTAGATAAGAGTGCAATCTTTCATACCATACTCTAGGTGCTTGCTTTAGGCCATATAATGCTTTGTTCAACTTAAATACTTGATCTTTATTCTTCTCTTCAACAAATCCTTCAGGTTGTTCAATATAAACTTCTTCTTCTAGTATACCATTCAAAAATGCAGATTTAACATCCATTTAATATACCTTGAAATTTTTGTAAGCAGCATATGCCAACAATGTTCTTACTCCCTCAAGTCTTGCCATAGGTGCAAAAGTCTCACCATAGTCTATTCCTTCTTCTTGAGCATAACCTTTACAGACTAGCCTTGCTTTATTCCGAATGACCTCATCTTTTTTATTTAGCTTGTTTATGAAAATCCACTTTGTATCGATTACATTTTTCTCTTTTGGTCTTGGGACCAGTGTCCATGTTTCATTTTTCTTGATTTGTTCAATCTCTTCTGTCATAGCATTTACCCAATCTTCATTGCTAAATGCCTCTTTTACTATCCTCGGTTCAAATTCAGATATCAGACATGTGTTTTATCTCAGTTTGTTCCTTGTCATCACTGGATCATCCTTATCTCCTATAATCTGACTTGATGCATGATTCCTTCTAACATATTTGGCTAATATAGGCTCGGTAGGCTCTGTATGATCGTCTTCATCACTCGGTAACTGGGTATTTTCTTCATTTTCTTCATCAACTTTCTCGGTAGGACTTCTCGGTTGAACATATACAAACTCTTCATAATCTTCTAGTTCTTTGGAATTTTCTTCATCATTTCTTTCTATAAATTCATCAATTTTCACATTTGCACTTTCCACTATTTTGTTAGATGATTTGATCAGACATTTAAATGCTTTACTTCTAGAAGAATAACCAAGAAATGTTCCTTCTTCGCTTTTCTGATCAAACTTTCCATTTCTGTCATCTTTGTGACAATAACATCTACTCCTAAATATTTTAAAATAACTTACATTAGGTTTCCTGTCATACTAGATTTCATACGGTGTCTTCAAAGTTCCCTTCTTCAGTTGTACACGGTTCAAGGTGTATACTGCAGTGCTTATTGCTTCTCTCCAAAATGTTTGAGGTACCCTCTTTTCTATCATCGGGGTTCTGACACAATCTACAATAGATCTGTTTCTTCTTTCAGCTATCCCATTTTGCTGTGGAGTTCTCGGTGCAGACACTTGTCTCTTTATACCATGATCATTGAAAAATAAGTTAAATTCATCAGAAATGAACTCTCCTCCTCTTTCAGATCTTAGACATTTCAGCTGTCTTCCTGTTTCATTTTCAACTCTTGCCTTATACCATTTGAACATTTGAAAGGATTCTGATTTTTCTTTTAAAAACATAACTGACATCATCCTTGAGTAATCGTCCACAAATAATATGAAGTATTTATCACCATAATAACTTTGAACTTTCATAGGACCACAAAGATCAGTGTGTACAAGATCTAGAATTCCTTTAGAAGTGTGGGACTTACGTGTAAAACTTGATCTTATCATCTTACCCATCTGGCATCCTCGACACATTGCATTGTCAGGTTTTTCCAAGCTCAGTAGACCTCTTACTCGGTGCTTCATACTTATTTTGATCAGATTATCAAAATTTACATGACAAAACCTTTTATGCCATAACCAAGTATCTTCTATTTTTGCATATAGACAATTGTTTCAAGTTGAGTCAAGATGAAATGTATTACCTCTTGTTTGAGTCCGGTAGCAGCCAACTTTCCATGTTTGTCATGAACTTTGACAATTTCTTTCTGAAATTCTATTCGGTATCTTGTATTGTTTAGCTATGCTACACTCAACAAATTGCATTTCATACCTTCAACCCAATATACATCATCACATTTAGCATTGTCAAGAAGTGTAATAGAACCTTTACCTTTCACTAGACATAGTGCATCATTACCAAATCTTACATAACCTCCATCATAGTCTTCTAATTTAACAACCTTGTGTTTATCACTTGTCATGTGATGTGAGCATCCACTATCTATGATCCAAGAATCATTATTATTTATGTGAGATATTAAGGCTTTTTCTTCATACCTTTCTTCATCTGATCCATCTTTGATAGCCACATTAACAACTTCCTCTATCTCAGTCTCATCAGATTTATCATCGTTGGATTCCTTGTTAGCCATGTCTTTCTATCTCTCCTTTTGAAGTCTCGATGCCCTCTATAATGATTGTCTTTTTGTCTGTCATCTCAGTATTCCCTCTTTTCACTAGATCCTTTGTCAGGGCAGTTAGAAGCCATATGTCCATTTTATCACAGTTAAAACATTTCAAAGGTAACTTTCCTTTATACTTACCTTTACCTCTCGGTAACCTTCTGGCTAATAATGCTTCAAACTCTTCTTGCTTTTTGATTTCCTCATATAGTTTATGTACTTCTTCCATGTTTTTGCAAAATCTTTCACTTGCTCCACTGTGATTTCTTTCAGTATACTTATACATTCTATCATTGTAATCATCAAATTCACCAAGATGAAAATAACTGAATGCTGATTCAACTTTATTTACCGAAGACCCACTGTTATCAAAATTGCTTAACTCAAATGCATGTAGCTAACCGATAGTAGCATCCAAGGAGACTGGCATGTTTGGTACAAACCTTAATTCATTAATTATAGAGACTCGAATGGCATAAGTAGGTAGAAGTGTTCTTAGCAACTTACTTGTTACATCCTTTTCTTCAATAGTTCCTCCTGCTCCTTTGATTTGATTGATAGTTTCCTTTAACCTTGTACTGCATTGGATAATGTTCTCACCTTCATTCATTCTCATGGATTCAAGTTGACCTCTTAGACTGTCTACTTTTGCTCTCTGAACATGTTCATCACCACCATACACAGATATGAGCTTATTCCACATTGCTTTGGCATCATTACAACCTTCTAGATCATTAAACTCTGAGTTAGTCAATGTTGATGTTATTTCAATCATTGCTTGAATATGTTCCTGCTTTGCCTTTATCTCTTCCATTGTCATCAGGTAGGTGCTCGGTGCAGTGTAATCATTCTCCAGATAATATGTTGCATATTCTCCAATTCCTGATAAGTGTAGCTTCATCCTTTTCTACCATGTGGAGAAACTTGACTTGTTCAGCTTTGGGGCATCCCTCTTATACATCTTCGGATCTTGCCTCAAGTTCCTTTAAAATTTTCTTTCGGAGTCCAAATCTCTGATACCAATTGTTAGTAAGATGAGAGGCGGGGGGTGTGAATCATATAAACTCACAATTCAATATATTCATTAGATTCAACCTCGGTAGCCTTTACTTTAATATGCAACCTAGACTGTAAATCATTCAAACTCATAAACTGATAACCTTAAAACATCACAACACATTTAACACCAGATTTAACGTGGAAACCCAAATAGGGAAAAACCACTGTGGGATTTTGGACCTACTAAGAAATATACCCTTCTAGAGTATGCTCGGTTAAAAGAAAATCCTATTAAAGATTACATACACAGTGCTAGATGTGACCCGGTTAATGGATTTCCCTCAGATCTGTTAGAATCTTCACTTTGTTAGAAGTGACCTTGTCAAAGGATTTCAAACACTCATTCAGAATGTTACCTTGCTAGAGGATTTACAAATAAGACTATTAGGTCCACTCGGTTAAGAGATTTCCTATCACTTACAGAATAAATAACAGTAATAAAATATATCTGCAACTTCACATCTGAAATGCTAAAGTAGATTCTATGTGCTCAATGTACTTGAGACAATCTTGTCATAAGACTTATCTTTCTCCTTGCTAGGCTTCTCAATCTGTTCTTCAATCTTCTGTGCTCGGTAATCACCTCTGTAGCATCACTGTGCTTCCAGTTTGCCTGCATTCATTGTTCATCAACAATTCCTTATTTATAAACAATTCCTAACCGCTTAATCTCCTTGATCACATTTCTCATGATCAATCTTAGCCATCAGATCATCATACTTGACTAGGTTCATTGAATCCTTCGATCTGAAAAATGTTTTATCACACCTTGGAACTTGTATTCCTTCCTTGGTACTTGTGCTAGGTTATGACCGTTTAATCTACGTTGTAGATCTGACTCTTGTATTTTCATTGATGTAGATCCTGAACAAACTTCTTGCATGACATACCAATCATTTATACATCTCCAACTCATTGGCATCCTTCATTTAATAATGCTCTTATTTCATCCAATGTGTTCTGTTACTACTCGGTTGTTAGTCGGTTAATACTAAACTTTTACTCGGCAGACATTCTGCCTTCATTAACCGATATCGATAACCTTAGTGTTTACCAACTAGCTCCTTGCTCGGTAACATAGAATAGTATCAAACCTTTATTCATCTACTAAATGAAATCTTTTCTCCTTCTAGTTCAGTCTTTGAATACACATATATAGGATATCAAAACAATCAAAACAACAAATCTCATCACTATCTAACTTGGTAATAGTTGCCCATTTGAATAACTTATTATTCCCCTTCATTTTCACATTCATTCTGTGTCACTTAATGACATCTTTATACTTATCAAAACATACTTCTTAAGATATGGCAACATCATACTCCCTGAAAGTGGTGAATAATCAGGGATTCTTCTTAAAGTTAGACATGGCTAAAGCTTTTGATAGAGTGAACTGATAGTTTCTCCTTAGGATCATGAAAGTGTTTGGTTTTGGTGAAAAAGTTATTCAGCTCTGCTCTCAACTTATGGAAACTTCCTCCTCTATTGTTATTGTCAATGGCTCCTTGTCCAGTTTCTTCAAAAGCCCTAGAGGTCTTAGACAGGGGGACCCCATATCCCCTATTCTGTTCACTATTCTTGCTGAATGCCTGGGAAGATTCATCCTTAAAAATGTGGAAGATGACAATCTTAAGGGCCCGAAACCTTCTTCTTCCAATGTTGTCTTCTCTCATGAACAATTCATTGATGACTCTATCACCATGGGGGAAGCCACCATCATGGAAGCTAAAAATATGAAGATTATTCTGAACACCTATGAATCAGCCTCTGGCACAAAAATCAACTGGGATAAAAGCTCTCTATTTTTCATCAATACCCTGGTTCAAAGGCAAATAAGGATTGGCAGGATTCTTGGTTGCAACATCTCTGAGTTTCCCTCTACCTATTTGGGGCTTCCTCTGTGTCTCAAGCCTAAGGATTCCTTCTGGAACAAGCTAATTGACAGAATCAACTTGAAACTTGCTGGCTGGAAAGGGGTTGTCCTAAGTCAAGCAGGAAAAATCTCTCTACTCAAAGCCACTCTCCAAAATCTTCCTGTGTATGCTCTTAGCTTGTTCAAAATCCCCTCAAAGTTTGTAGAAGCCATTGAAAAAATCCAAAAAAAGTTCCTTTGGTCGGGAGTGGAAGCTAAAAATAGAATTCCCCTTATTGTCTGGAATAAAATTTGCTCCCCTAAGGCCTTTGGTGGGCCGGTCTTAAGGAACATTGGTTCTATGAATAAAGCTTTATCAGCCAAACACATATGGAGATTCAAAGGGGAGGAAAGAAAATGGAACTCTATCTGGAAAAACAAATATCTCTATATGCAACCTTCTAAGGAAGAATTATTTGACAACTCTTTTAATGTTGAAGGATCTGCCATATGGAATGATGTGCAATCAGCTAAAAGCTAGGTTGTTGCTGGTAGAACTTGGAACCTTGGAGATGGGAGGAGAATAAGATTTTGGGAAGATAGATGGATCCTGGATAAACCTCTGGAGGAAATCCCAATCCTTAAAGATTGGAAAGACCGATTCAAAAGCAAGTATGGAGAAATGGGAAATGGATTGACTTTAGTCAATAGTGTCTGGGACTCAAGTTCCTTCAAATAGCTCTCTCTGCCAAAATCCTTAGAGACAACAAAGATGACAGATTGATATGGAGGGAAACTCTGGATGGGAAATACTTTGTTTCCTCTTTTGTGGCTATTCACAATGTCCTGGTGGAAGAAATTCCCATCTGGGCTAAAGTCTGGAACAAGAAGTTAGTTCCTAAGGTCAATATCTTCTTCTAGATTTTCATCCAAAATAAGGTATTAACCCTCAACAATCTTCACAAAAGAGGTATTATTTTTCCTAACAGGTGTTCTCTTTGCTGCAAGGAAGAAGAGACAACTTGCCATATTCTCAATCAATGTACTTTTAGCCAGGATATCTGGAAAATCATCCTTTCCAGCTGGAACCTGAGTTGGGTCTTCCCGAACTCTCTTGGTGACACCTAGCTTCAATGGCATTGCCCTAATTCTAATCCTAAAATTGTGGAGACCTAGAAACTTACTCTGTCGATTGTTATCTGGAATATCTGTAAAGAATGCAACAACAGGATTTTTAGGGATAAAAGGGCTTTTCCTGAAGTGGTTGCAGATAAAATCTTTAGGAGTATCTTTGAAAGCCTCTACTACATTGATCAGGGACCTGCTACTAAAGATGATTTTAAAGACAGGTGGAACCTTTCTACCACTACTACTAGCAAGGAGACTAGAAGAGAAGGTCTAGTTTGGTGTTTTCCCTCACAAGGATGGATTAAGGCTAACTTTGATGGGGCCTCTAAAGGGAATTTGGGTAAAGCTGGATATGGGTACATTGTCAGGAATTTTGCTGGAAGTTATCTTAAGGCAGTGGCTGGTCCTCTGGGGAATAAAACTAGCCATTTTGCTGAAGCCTCTGCAGCCTTGAATACCTTAATTATAGCCAAAAACCTAAATTATGATAAAATATGGCTTGAGGGAGATTCACTCAATATCATAAAGTGCCTAAAGGGGGATTCAGAGCCTTCCTGGTCTATTGGAAATATCATCATGAAAGCTAGGGAGATCATTGCCAGTTTCAAAGAAATCATTATTCAACATGCCTTCAGAGAGCAAAACAGCGTGGCGGATTGCTTAGCGAATACTAGAGTTAACTCTGACTCCCAAATGATTTGGCATGCAGAGGATCTCAATTTAAATATCAAAGAGTTCATTAGAAAGGACCGTTATATGGGGAGAGAAGGACAATTTAATCATGACAAGTAAAAAGCATCATTTATGCCTTGCTGGAAAGGCCATCATTACTTGGTGTTGTGACGGATCTTCTATTATCTCTAATAAAGTGCCGCACGCTTTGTGGGTTACCCAGTTTGAAAACTTGAGCAACATTGGAAAAGAAGGTGATAACTTGCAAAGAAACAGAGCAGACAACCCGTATCCGAAGATGGGAGGAGACCTAAGGCGGGAAGAACCAGACAATACGTCGACCTGGAAAGCGATGCCAAAAGTCTGGGTGAAATTGGAGAAGGGCTCTCTTACCAGCTTCATGGAGAAACTTGAGGACTATGACAAAGGTAGGGTTAACTTAGTCGTTTCCAAGATTTCCAAAAACTGGTCTAATGGCTCTTTTAAACTTTATGGAGTTAAGTTTAAGGTGGACACTGGGCTCATTTCCACTGTGACCGGAATGCCCCACTCTGGGCTTAATTTCTTTCGAGACCTTAAGGTCTCTAACAACGCGGTTAACCTGTTCCTGCAAAAAGAGAAAGAGAGAGCTAAAATTGGCAAGGCTACTGGGGGCTACTACGAAGCTGCAAACATCAAGAAGTTGTGGTGCTGGGTTCTAAACGCAATTATGGAGTACATCACGGTTGAAGGTCATTTTTCTAGGGCCCACACCTACCACTTCGTGCTCTTAAACCATTTCAGACATGAAAAAAAGGAGTCCCTACCCTACTACCTCTCCAGGTCCCTCTCCAAGTCCCTTAACAAACACAGGACTAACCCTTCCAGTCCGATTCTCCACTGCGGGCTTCTGCTGCTCATCTATGAGCATTGAAAAACCCTCACCTTGCTGGAGAATAAGAGGATTTCCGCCTCTCCGGGCAAGAGAAAGATGGAAGAGGGAGAAACTAGCAAGGAGAAGGCATCCTCCAACAAAAAAAGGAAAAGCGTCCCTAGGTTGGAAACAGAGGACATTGTTAAGGAAAGCAGCAGAATGGAGACGGATGACTCCAACGGTGAAGATAGCTAGAAAGACGAGGAGCTGGGTAACAAGGAAGAAAGCGGCAATAATGAGCCTGGTCAAGAAAGCCCTACCCTCAACGAACACCTTGGTAAGGACAACAGCCATCTGATGGAAGAAGCAAAACCCAAGGATAACGAGGAAACCAGAGTGAATTCTGAGAAGGAAATGAACAAAGACTCTGAGAAGAACCTGACTGAGGATAGGGAGAGCAAGGACAAGGAAAGTGCTAGTAAAGGGCTTATCCTGGATAACCTCAAGAAGCTCTCTGAGGCTAGAATGGATTTTGATAGATGGACCTACGAGACCCTGAAAAACCTGGATAAGAAAGGGATTAAAATGGATGAAAAGAGGGAGGATGAAAACATAGAGCAGATTAATTGGAAGCAAGAAATGGAGAATAAGGTAAAATCGCTGGAAGAGGGAAAAGAAGCGATGAAAAATCTAATGGGAGTTATCCCAAGTATCCTCTCTGCTGTCATTAAAAACCTGGAGGACATCACCAAGGTCGTTGATCACACCTGCACTCCTAAACTGGTCGTAGATCTTGACCTAGAGGAAGAGACCATCCAGACCGGAAGCGGTGATGCTAATCCAGTGGGCGGTACTGCGAAGAGAACCAGGGCCAGTATCAAGAAAGTTGTGGCTGCTTCAGCAAAGGATCTCCCTAACTTCAAAGACAACATCAAAGAGTTGTATGATATTAGCAACACCCTGGCTAAAGCCCTAGAAAAAAATTGAATGATGGAAGGCCTACTAGCTTTTTGGGAATTTTTTGGGCTCTCTTTGGTTTTTCGTTGGTTTTTTGTGGTTTTTGTTCTTTTCTATTTCTCATAGCTTTGCTGTTTAAGTTCTACTTGTAAAGGGTTTCGGGGCCCCTTCAAAACCTGCTTTTTCCTTAATCAAAAACATCATACTGAATCAGAAAATCAATTTCTTAACATCAATGACAAAATAATATTATTAAGACAGTAATTATCCTTTATCAGTTACATCAATAATCTCCAACAAACTTCTCAATATCCTTATACCAACAAACTTATTGAAATACCAACAGTACCAGCAAAATCTAAATAACAAAGAAACCCACACAAGCTCAAAGTCTTTTGTTGTTTCTCCAAGTTGATCAAAGGAAAAAGATTATGATGTATGAGTATCTCAAAGTCTTTCACATACACATCAATTTAATTACTCTAAGTAGATAATAGATTACAACACAAAGTCTCCAAACTATTATCAAATCATATATAACAAGAACTCCAAATATAATAATGTAGCACAAAGTCTACAAAACTAGATTGGATCACCTCTTAAATGAATGGCTTCTCCACACTACACAATTCAATCACTTCAAGATAATAAAATAACAAGGATATAAAAACAATCTCACCACATAGCACACTGAATCCAAAATAAAGATTGGATGCCAATTTGCTTCTTTATTGATTCAATCTTGATTTTCACTTTAAACACAAAGTCTTAAAATGCTTCTCCAAATTGGTAGAGTTTTGATGCATAGGCTAAACTATAATATTTACAATGGAACTCCCTCCTTTATATAGACCTAAAAAACCTTGAGCAAAAATAGGAAACCTACAACTAATTTGACTTTTTCAACAACAAAGTTCTATTTGACTTAGGACTTGTGTTCTTTTTACATATATTTACATTTTTACAAAATACATGTAAATTATCTTTTTCAAATTACAGAAAGCATAAAAAATAAACTAAGTGTTTGGAGACACATCTTCATCAAAAAATTTCTTCAATAATTCTTCATATTTTAGAATCATTAGTTTTTGGGGTATGGCTAGAAATAGGTCAAACTCATGTGATGGAATCTTCTATGTTGATGCAACCCTTCTTCAAGAATTTAGAAATGTCCACATGACCAAATACTGTATCTCTAATGTTGTTGATATTGGATGACATAGAGGTCATTGTTCTATTGTTTGTACTTCACATTCTTCTTGCTTGAAGAAAGATCTGATATCTCAAAAGAAGCTAAAACATTGAATTTGAGAATTTTCTAGTGTTAGAAAGATTTGTGGTAACTATGTAGATGAGGAAAAATTTAACTATTCTACATATTTGAGTGTTGGTGTAGGTTGGACAAAATTCCTCGATGTGCATGAAATATCCTTCATTATAGTGCACTGACAGATAAAATATCTAATTTAAAATAGGGTAGATCACTTTTTGTAATTCAAAGAAAATTCTCTGAAATGCATCAAGGGAATGATAGTGTAGTTCAATTTTTAGAACCCAAACTACACAAATGGAGAAGGATTGGTGTCATTCAGGTTTCAAAACCCGAACTACACTTGTAATGCAAAGAGGATGTAGTGCGGAGAAATTTTTTTGACACTACACTTGTAAGAAAAAAGTAAGTGTAATTTAGGTTTTAAAACCTGAACTACATGGTGCAAGAAGGACAAGTGGTGTCAAAGATGCATTTTCGGTTTTAAAACTCAAAATGCATGATAGTGGGTGAAGGAATGTGAATTTCGGGTTTTAAAAGCCAAAATACATAAGAAACTAACAATGAGATGTATTTTGGGTTTTCAAACCCGAAATATATAGAATACTGACAATGAGATTTATAATAAATCGGCTATTTCAAGATTGGATTGTGTGTAAATTTTTGCATCAACATTTTAGATCACGCTTTGTGATCCATCATTAGGATGATAATAACTAAAGAGCATGTAGAGATGAAAATGTCTATTAATGAGTTGTATTTTAGGTTTTAAAACCTTAAATACATAAATGGACAAAGAAAAAGGGTGTAGTTGCTAAAAAAATCTCTAACACTGCATGAGGGAAAAAATGAGAAACTCCAAAAATATACTTTGACAAATTTCCAAAAAGACAAATAAGAGATCCAATCAAAATATGTTTTTGAGGTATCGGGGTACGCGGAGAGAAATTAGGAATTGCCTTGATATGTGTGCTTAGAGGATGTGAACTAAAAAATTGACAAGTTTCGTACGAGTTATCCCATGATTTGAGCAAGCTAAAATTGAGGATAACATTGGCATTCCTTGAAGAGAGTGCTTGAGGGTTTTGTAACTTTGGGCATGTCTTTCACCTATTGTTTAGAACTAATCTTCACAAGATTATAAAATTATTCTTCTATGTCATAACTAGATTTCATCTATTTGTCCCAAGATACATTTCCTTCCTTTGATCTCTCTAAGGTTATACACATCATTTTTTGTTGCACTTCCTTTTGTAACAACCTTTCCAGTGCATGATTCTCTAATATTAAATTCATGCACATTGAATAGGAGATTGTACCCTTTGTCACACATCTAACTTACACTCAGTAAGTTATGATTTCGACCTCCAACATAAAAAAACATCATCTGTTTTAGCTTTCCCATTATCAAGACTTAGAGTGCCTTTTCTTGATATCTTAGAAACAAAATTGTCACCAAGCCGTATTGGTCTGCCATTCCACCTGTTTAGACTAATAAAATTTCTTTTGTCACCTATCGTGTGGCTAAAACATCCACTATAAATGATCCATGAATTTTTTTCACTCTATGCATGAAAAGCAATCTATTTAATCATTGATTTTTTTATTTCTAATCTTTTTGCTTCATTTTACACACATTCTTAGATTCTTTCTTTTGATCAACATAGATTCCTACTTTCTTTTCTTGCTTATGAGAATTCATAAATACACTTCTACAAATTATTGTCATATGTCCAAAATTATTGCACTTATAATATATGACATTGAAATCAGATAGAGGAGCAAACAAATTTTTGCTTACATAATTACTCCTTGCAAGGAACCTTCTACAATATATTGCCTTATGACTAAATTTATTGCAAGTAAAAAAATAACCAAAAAAGGAATAATTATACCTGGTATTGTAAGTTTGTCTTTCCAGATTTGATCTTCTGAATCTCCTCTTCTACTTGCTAACTTGATTGAATGCATCTTCTTCATTCTCGAGTTCTTCAAACTCCTTAGGTTGATCCACATTGAACTTCCTAAGGAATTGTCAATAGATTGCTTTGTAATTGATTTCTTTGCATGGTCAATATTCTTTATATTCTGACCTTCTTCAAATCCAAGACCAATCTTGATGAAAAGTGATATTTGACTATTTATATCTCATCTATAATTTCAATGCTCTTTTCAAACTTCAAACTTTTACCAAGTTGTCAATTTTATTTTTCCAAATCCTTTCTCAAGAATACAATTTATGCTTTAAGACTTTCACACTCCTTTTCTTTTACCTTCAAGTTGGCTAACATAACTTCTTCTATCTACTTCGCTTCTTCAATATGAAATTTTAGGTCTATGATCAAATCGTCAGATTCTTTAAGCTTCGATTTGGTTTTGATTGTTGTCTTCAAATCATCTAAAGCACACCTGATTTCATCTTCTATATCAACTTCAAATTCTTATTCTTCATCTCCATAGTTCATATTTTCTACATCATCATCTAGGATCTTCGTTGCCATGAATAAAGCTTTTTTGCTTTCACTCCTAGAAGTGCAATGATTACATTCATGAAACAAATTATTGTCCTCTTTATAATAGAGGCTCTTCTTATACTTATGTTAGGGTTAGGAATAGGATTTAATTAGGATTAAGGTAGCATTATGGTTAAGCTTTAATTGTAATTTAATTATATTTTAATTAACGTTAGGGTTAGTGATAGTGTTAAATTAGGTTAGGGTGTAGTTAGGGTTAGGATTTAATTATGTTGGGTATAACTAAGATTAGGATTAGGGTTTAAATAAGGTTTAGTTAGAATTGAATTATGATTTAATTAGGATCAAGGTTCAATTAAGATTAGGGTTCTAATATAAATCTTGGGGTTAGGTTTTAATTAGTATTTGGGTTAGGGTTGTTGGGAACACAAATACTAAGTGGGGTTTTTTTGTTGAAGTGAATTAGGATTTCACCAATTAAGATAATAAAAGACTAATCTCACCAAAACAACCAATAAATTAAAAAGGGGGGGGGGGGGGTAAATTTAATAGATTTAGACACAATTCAACTAAAGAAAAGGGTTGAAATACCAATTAAATTTACTTGTAGGCTATCTCCCCCTTTTAGAGTTGAAATCTAATTTAAATTATAAATTTTAGGGTAAAGAAATTGATAATTGAAGAAAATTATTTTTAGCAGAGTGCTACAGATATTAGATAGATTCATAAACAAAGATGTGAGAAGAAGAATAAGGTCAGAACCTATTGTTGAAAATTCGGGCTAAATTGTTGGGACCAAGGTGGTAAATCGCCCTAGTCCTATAACTTCTAGATAGGCAAGTGGGATATTTTTTCAAAATTAGGAAGATGCACAGGATCCAATGTGGAAAGATCGAGAAAAATGATCAGAACCAAGGTGATAGGTTGCCCTAGTCCTCTGCTTTTCACTCTTGTAAAAGTTGAACATGTTTGTAATCGTCTATTCTATCATAATCTTCAATCACAACTCCTAAATCAATTTCCTTAATGAATCTTCCATGAATCCTCACACAAGGGTTTAAGATGTCATGTAGAATGTCTTCATTTAAGTTTGATCATGGATGCCATCTTAAATGCTTGAACTTGACTAAACCTCTCCTTCAATGCTTGATTGCTTTCTCACTTGAATTTAACTTGCTAGAGTGTAATTGAGAGAGAGATCCCAATTAGACATCGACATCATCCACTTCAAATATAGGGGGTAGGCCTCCTTTTATACTTAACCTTCTAAAAATTATTTAAATTTTTTAAGCAAGCTGACACGGGATCTGAAGTCCTGCTCACTTGATGTGACCATTGTTGGGACCTATGATGGTGAAAAATGGGATTGGGTAGTTAGGACCTAACCCCACTTTCAACAATACATTGGAATACGAAAGAGCCTAAGGAGATGATTCGCTTTCACTACTTATTATGAAAGAGAGTCAAGGAAGATCTTTAGGGTTTCTATCCCTTTGTTGCAATGAGAAGAAGTGTGCAAAATATGCAATAATGATAAACTAAGCTAGGGAGATGAATGAAATCAATAACCTTAACTGCAATAACAAAAATATACATAATTGAAACTGAGATATAGAGTGTAGAGTTGGAAAGAGGATTCAAATGTGTACCTGTCACTGAAAATTAGGGCTAAATGAGTTGGACTAGGGTGCTACGCCATGGTCCCTGTCACTGTGTTAAGTTTCAAGTTTGAAATCTACATATTTGAGATCCTGCATTGCCGAACTGCCACAAGAATCAGGAAAACACAGAGGACCAGGGCACCATGCCTTGGTCCTTGAAGACTAAAGATTATTTCTACCTTTGAATCTACACCTATGTGCTTTGTTGGTTATGAAGATTGTGCGTCCGTCGGATTTATGTACCTTCACCTACAACTTGGAAAATAGTGTTTTGGATGGCTATATAGGGCTTTGCCTTAGTCAAACCCCTTGTTTTGATGATTTCCACCCCCACAAATAGCCAATGTAAATTTGAAATGTGTGTGTGCTAGAGATCTACCCTACGCTTGGAGAGTAAACCCTAAATGAATGTAAATACTTCAAATCATAAATGCAATTTAATGGATCTAAAGCATAAATGTAAATATGAAAACAAGTATTATGAAACTCACATAGAGACATGAAAATAACATGAAACCATGCCCAACCCTAAGGGAAAGGTACAAGCCAATCAACAGTCAGTGATCTCCTATTATTCTTCAATATCCCCAAAGCTTCAATTGATGATAAAAATAGTTGATGAATACTTGATAGAATTATTGATTTGTTTATTGAAGACTCCCCATAACCTGCACTTTCACTTCATAAGAGGCTCCTTCAAATTTTCTTGTAGATGGATCCCTCAAATGAGGAAAGGAAAGGCTATATATATGAAACCCTAGAATTTTTTTTTGATCATAAGCTGACCTAGAAATGATATTTTTTCACACCAAGTCAGATTCAAATATTATAATACTACCAAAACATCATCCTAAAATTTGGGGAGAAAAAGTAGGGACCGATGTGATTCACATCGATCCGACCAATTTTTTTCCAAATTTTTAGGGATGCAAGGTATTGTGTTTATAAGGTGATTCCCAGGAGGATGCGATAATTTAAGATGTTTGATATGTGAAATCGAGCCTTGAAGGTCGAAATAGGACATAATTAGGGCTTTTGATGAATTGATTAATTGAAAGAGTAAAATAAAAAGGGGCACACTTAGAGTAAAGGGCCCAATTTTATGATGTGTGGAGAGATAAAAAAGGAATTTAGATTTAATTTAATTAATTAATTAAATGCTTAAAGGGAAATTAAAATGCAAGATGCAACACACTAAGGAGGGTGCTAACCTAAGTGTGTAATTGTACCACCCAATTAAGGGTGTACAATTTACAATGCTACAAGACCAAATTTGGGTTCTGATTAGGAGGACCAGGGAGATATGGTGTCCTAGCGCCCAGGTCTTGAGCTAGGACCATGGTGTCCTAGCGTCATGGTCCTAGTAATCAGGACATATTTGGATAGGAGATAGAAGAGGAACTGAAAAATGCAAATTTATGGAAGATGTGAGTAGAAGCAAAGAAGACATTGTGCACTAAGAGATAGAATGACAAGGTGAGGTCTAGATGAGGACGAAACTGTATGTGGATACAATTTGTGACGCTACAAGGGTGAATCAGTATTTTCATATTTTTCTAACTTAATCCACCACATTTACAATAGCATCAAAACATTATCAAAGACTATGCAATAAATAAACATATTCACACAAGAGAACACCAAATTTACATGAAAACTCTAAAGGGAAAAACAACAATGAGAATAGTTAGTTGGATCTACTGCCCAAATCTAGCCTCATAGAAATAATATAGAACTTACAATGATTTTTTAGGCACCAACTCACATGAATTGCAACCCTAAATGTGACTCCAATCCCCTCACAATTTTATTTGTAGGCACCAACCTATACAAGATTTAATTACCTTAAACCAATTTGCAAGCTCCAACCTATGGGAGATACCAATCCCCTAAAATAATTTGCAAGCACCAAGCCACGAGAGATTTCAATCCCATCAAATTGAGCTTCAACATGCAACAACTGAGCAACAACTCAAATTAAGAGGCACCAATGCTAATTACACAAAAAATAATATAAAAATTAAATGAATTTGTTATGTAGATCTTCACAACTTCATTTTGCATATATATAATTTGATTTGAATCAATTAGTGAATACTTCACAACATTTATCCACTTCTCAACACTTTTGTTCTACAACTAAGAATGAAATAATATGCTCATATAGACACAGACACTCATACTATAATAATGCAAACAAGATATTGCTTTTTGTGCTACACACACACTTCACCCAATCTCCATCTTGCATGAACAATTAACAATATATATCCATTTTATTATATTATTTTTATCTATGTGTCTTCTTAGAACCGATTAACAATATATACAATTGACTAGGTTAATCCTTCACACACTTCTTCCAACTAGGCCATGTTTCCTTATATAGGTGCAAACTCTCATACATATTTTATAGTACCCACTAAACATATCCTTCACTTTGTCACTTCTAGATGTTTCTCCAACAACTCAAATCTTCTAAAAGTTGAAACAATCATACTTTCTGATTAGCTCATCCTATATACCAAATTGTAAGTAGAGATAATGAACAACAATAAAATGCAGTATCCAAAACTATGATAGTGCATTAGGTAAAAAAACCATCTTTAAGTAACAAACCTCATAATACTAGCACAAATTGTTCCATGCTTCAAACACATTAATAGATTTCCATGAACGATTGCATCTGGTACACCACTCAACACTTTGTAGGAATAATAAATATAAAATATTCATAGAGCACCTTCTACATAATTTCTCTAGCATTAGCTCACATAATCTATTCGCGGATCATTTACAATATCAAATATCAACAAATTCAACTCTTGACAATAGTAACAACATATGCAACTATGGCATTATAGCAAGACATTAATGCCAACATCTTATTGCTTTGACATCCTTCCTTGAGAGTATGTTATATATATTTCCTTGGCATCAATGACAATATTTCCAACAAGGGTTAGGGTTAATGTTCTAAGATAAAGATTGGGGTATAGTTAGGCTTAAGGTTTTAGTACATGTAGGGTTTAATTAAGGTTATGACTCAATTAATAATAGGCTTCAATTAAGATTTAATCAGGGTTACAATTTAATCAAGGTTAGGGTTATGGTTAGGATTCTAAGATAATGCTTGGGGTATGGTTGTGATTTAATTTAAGGGTAGGGTTAGGTTAGGGCTCAATTCGATCAAGGTTAGGGTTCAATTAGGTTTAGAGTTTAATTAGTATTAGGGTTAGGGTAGAATTAAGGTTATGGTTCAATTAAGGTTTAATTGGGATTGAGCTAGGGGTATACTTCAATTGGGATTAGGGATTGATTAGGCTATCGATTCAATTAGGATTACAGATTAATTAGGATTTAAATTCAAATAGGATTAGGGTTTAATTAGGGTTAGGGTTATTCTCTTGACTTGACTATCTTCTATGAAGAAGGAACCTTATGAACCTATGAGATATTTTGTAGCGAAGTTCAACAAGTTGAAGAATAAAATTCCTACTACATCTCAGCCAACTCCAGAAAATCTTAAATTATTCTTTGTGAATGCATAGCTACCAGAAGTCAACTTCTTGTTAAGAAGAACACCTCTTGCTAATTTGACAATGGCGCAAACTCAAGCAGTAGAAATTAAGGATCATTTGATTCTTGCTTGTAAAATAAAGAAGGATCCCAACAAAACTAAAGTAAGTTTTTATGTTCCAAAAACTTCTAATTCTCCTTCTTCAAATGCCACTGATCCTATGTTACAAAGGCTAGCAAATGAACTGCTTGCCTTGAAGGAACAAATTTCACAGACATCCTACCCTGTTTTATACAAAGATGTTCCATGGAGAACATACCCCATTAATGCTAGCAACTATGTTGCAAAGAACCAAGCTAAATTACCTCCTCCTCTTGAGAGGTTGGCCCTTGAAGCTCCACCTTCTAATTCAGCAGTGGGATATTTTGAAGCAGAACAATGTGATTTTGTATCTTTTGAGGAAGGTGTTTCTTCTCTTTTCCAAGAGCATTGAGAAGAATTTGTTGGCGACTCTACAATTGGTTACATGCATTTTGAAGAATCTCCTGAGATGGTTGATGCTAGTATAAATGAAGTTCTCACTTGTTTTCATAATCAACCTGATCATTCCAAAAATGATGAGGCAAAGAAGAATGATACTCCTCAATCGCCTATTACAATTTCAAAGAGGGGAATTCCTCTTCCCATGTTTCCTAAAAGTACTCTGAGTGATAACCAAGTAAGTACTCCTACCCAACTTCACATTATTTCAAATGCATCAAAGACTAGTGTCAATAATCCCAAATCCCATGATAAACCTTTACCTACTTTCTTAAGTGCACATCAACCATTTTCTATAATTGATCATGCAAAAAAGACCAAGATCCAAGTTTCTGAGGTTGAATATCTACAGTCTAATCCTAAGAAATTTGATAGATTGGTCAAATTGTAAAGGATAGAGATTTTCAACCTACTATAAGTTCTTCCCAAAATAATATTTTGTTATCTTAACCTAATAACCTTGTCACCATTCCTTCATCTATTCCAAGGAAAATAGATCCTTTCTATATTTCCTTGTTAATAAATGGTTCCAAGTTGAGTAATTGTGTTATTGATTCCAGAGCCTCAGATAATGTCAAGCCTCTCAAGGTAGCTAATGCACTTGGTTTGACATTGACCAAAACCTTTGGTCACTATTATTCCATGGAGAATAAGCAAGTGCCTCTTTTGGGGCAAATCAAGGATGCACAATTTGCATTCGCGTCCTTCCCTAAAAAGAAAATCAAAATGACAGTTCTTGTTGTTGACATTCTTGCTTCATATGGTATGTTGCTAGGACACAAATTTTGTAATGATGTAGGTGATGAGATACATATGGATATGACTCAAGCTAAAATTCTAGTTAAGGGAATCATGTAGAAGCTCCTTCCTAAAAGAGAAACCAAGTATACTATAGTGAAATCGGATGATCCTCATGCACAAATTATGTTTGAATCAGTAGGTATGGGAAACTATTATCTACATGTTGATGAAGTTTCTAAGTTTGTTAAAAATTGGGTAGAAGTCTAAGAATCTGAGGCATCTGAATCTTCCAATAATGATGATAGTGAAGAGTCAATTTCTTCGCATATATCAAATTTAGATAGGTTTGTTGATGCATTAGAGGATAAAGAATTGGTTACAGGTTCTTCCAAGTCCTTTGACATGATTGATAAGGGTGAGAGTTCTTCAAGTCAAGGTGAAATTCCTTTCCCTTGTGATGAATATGTATCCATGAATCCAATTAATGATACTTCCAATGATGTATGGAATTTGGAATTTGATGGCAGTTGTGCCTCAATTGGTTCTGATGCAAGTATAGTTCTCATTTCTCCTCAAAGAGAGGTTTTCCCTTATTCCTTCAAGTTACAATTTTCTAATAGTAATAACACGGCTCAATATGAGTCATTGTTGTTGGGTATTGAGGTTGCACACAAGAGAGGAATTAAAAATATTCGTGCACAGGGTGATGCCAAGCTAATGTTGTGCCAAGTGAGAAATCTATATCAAACAAGAAATGATAGGCTTAAGCATTATCATAATCTTGTTTGGGATAACATTGAAGGATTTGATGCTTTCAATATTTCTGACATGGTTCCAAGAGATTTCAATGATAGGGCAGATTCCCTTGTCGCCTATGTCACTCTTTTGATTCCACATAAAGATTTCAACCAAGAAAGGTATACTATTGAATTGGTTTCAAGGCCAAGTATTCCAGACAATTGGGATCATTGGCAAATCTTTAATGATGATAAACATATCATCAATTTCCTAGAAGTTAAAGAAGATTTCAATAATATTTACTTTGAGGGTAACAATTGTATGCGGTAAAATGAGGTGACGAAAATGAACAAATCGGATTCAAAAGACCCACACACCAATGAGACTCTTGGTGCAAGTATATGAACTAATTCAACCAGTTCAACTTCCCAAGGGGTGTCTCATTGTTCTCTATCTCACAAGATCCCTAAAGTCAATGTTTTGCTCTCAGATCATTGAGCAAAGTGACTTAGGAATGACAACTCCAAGAACGAGTGATGTTTGATTTATATGCATGAATGAATTCTAAGATGTATGATATGGAAACTATGATGATTAATCTAGTATTAAGTTGATGATATGACAAAGGATTAGCAAATTTATCCTAACATGATATACTAGTCTAGCATGGGTATTCTATGATATATAAAAATGCTTCTAAATGCTATTATGATGATTTTAACAAAGAGAGGATAAAATGTTTAGTAATTTAGACTATAATTTAGATGCATGAAACTTGGATGATTTTGAAAATGAGGAATGAGAGCTCTATTTATAGGGAAAATAGGACAATGGATGGTTAACATTGAATAATCTTAACAAGGGCTAGGATTGAAATTTAATCAATCCGTGTTCACAATTCTCACCAATGAAATGGTGACAATTGTCAACAAAGGGTTGTTTGAGAGGAGATGTAAGAAGCATTTAAATACTTGAGAAGACATGAAGGTTACCCTAGTAGGTAAGGGTTAAGGTTAGGTTATTGTTATCCAATGGATAAAGCTTTTACCCAAGGGGTAAACTCTTGTGCAAGGGTTAATAGGATAACCAAGGTTAAAGCCATGAATTCTTGATGAGACCCTTGGGTTAGATGAGGGTTAAGTTAGAGAGAAAGTCTCTAACCATGCAAGAAGGTTGAGTTAACCATTAATGGTTAGGAAGACTTTAAGGGTTAACTTGTTGAAGACATAAAGCCTTTAATGCATTTCAAAGACTTTAGAGGCTTTGAGAATTGACTTCTCTTTGCTTAGGAATGTGAGAATAATTAGGAGATGAATTAGGCTAAATTGGAAGTGATTAGAAGAATATAGAAGGGGTTTAGGAGGCAAGTGGGAGATGTAGGAAAATGCAAGTGGATGGAAAAAAATAATTTTAATTAAAATAAAATTACTTTATTTCAACTAAAATAGATGCAACTTGCATAAATACAAGTGGGGGGGTTTAATAAATAAATTAGATTTATTTATTTGCAAGGATCAATTTAATTAAATGTAAATTAAATTAAAAAGGGAGAAAGGGGAATTAATTAAATAAAGTGATTTATTTAATTAAAAGCTAGAAAATGTTTAGGTGAATTTAATTAAATAAATTGAGTAATTCATTTAATCAAATAGATGAAAATGAAGAAATTAATTAAATAGGATTTAATTAATAGGGGGAATGGGGTTAAAATAAATATTAAATATTTATTTAGGAAAGTGGCTAGATTTATACGTCTACAACATTTGTTCTTCTTTAGATTCATTTTCTGATAGGAATCTAAGCAAGATGAATAAATCTTATAGTTGAAAGGTAATAAAATTTCCAAAGAACTCATTTCCCTTGAAAAGTTGTTTGATAAACATGATCGTTATATTAAAAGATAACAGGTGAGTCCAGATTTAGCTATGGGATATAAAAAATATAAAATTGGGTCAAAAGATGATCCAAAATTTATTAATATTGACAATAGTTGTACTCCACAAGAGAGGGATCAGTTCATCCAATTGTTACACCAATGCAGTGATGTGTTGGCTTATTTATATGATGATCTTAAATCTTTCCAACCAAAGGAGTTAAAGAATGATATCCCACTCAAAGTCAATGCGACTCCTTTTAGGAAAAAGCAACGAGAATACAACCTAAATATTTCAGGTACCCTTCCTTGTGAGATACAGAAGATGATAAATGCTTGAATTATTTTCCCCATTCATCATTCAACATGGATTGCCAACATAGTTCTTATACATAATAAGAATAGAGAGATTCACATATGTGTGGATTTCAAGAAATTGAATCAATTGCCCTTAAAAGATAATTATCCTCTACTAGTTATGGATCAAGTTTTACAGACAGTCACTGGTTCTCAGATGATGTCCATGATGGTTTTTCTAGTTACAAACAAATTGAAGTAAGTGAAGTTGACCAACACAAGACTACCTTTACTACTCCATGGGAAACTTTTGCATATCGCAGAATGCCTTTTGAGTTGATAAACGTTGATGCCACTTTTCAAAGAGCCATGGATTTAGCTTTGCGTAGAATTATTGGTAAGTTTATTGTTGTTTATCTTGATTATCTCATGGTCTTTTCTAAGGATTATGAAAATCATATTTATCATCTTCAAGAAGTGCTCAACAAATGTCGTAAGCATCGCATTTTACTTAATCCCAAAAAGTCAGTTTTTGGGGTGACAAAAGGGAAGCTCTTGGGTCACATTTCATATAAAGAGGGGATTCAGATCAATCATGAAAGGGTTAAGTCTACCCAGATTTTAGCTCTACCCACTAGTAAAATAATTGTTCATTCTTTCTTCAGGAAGGTAAATTATCTTCAAAGGTTCATTCCAGATTTTGCTGAAAACACTCGTCATATCATTGATATGATGAAAGGTAAAGTTGTTTTCTGATGGAATGTTGAAGAGAAAGATGCTTTCAATGACATTAAGGAAGCTATTGCTCATGCTCTAGTTATGGCTTGTCCAAATTATACTAAAGATTTTATTATGTACAGTTATGCTTCAGAGCATACCATGTCTGCTATCTTAATGCAGAAGAATTATAAGGGGATTGAATCTCCTATAGAATTAATGACTTTTCTTTTGAAGCCTCATGAGTTGAAATACTCCCAGATGGAAAAGCATGCTTATGTTATGGTCAAAGAAGTTAATTAGTTCAGGTTCTACATTCTAAATTCTCATATGCTTGTTTTGATTCCTGATACAACATTCAAATCAATTCTTACTTAGCAAGTATTTGGTACCAAGAGAGGCAATTATATTGCCAAAATTCAAGAGTATAATATTGAGATCAAACCTACGAAGCTCATTTGCAAAAAAGGTTTGTGTCAACTAATGACTGAAAATGATTCATCTCATACAAGTAAGGAATCTGATGAAATTCCATAAAGTTTTCCTACTATGTTGTTTGTCAACACTATAGAGGAGTGGTATTATAATATCACTCACTTTCTCACATATGGAGAATGTCCTTCCTATTTGAGTTACAAAGAAAAGAGAAACATCAAGCTCAAAGATGCAAACTTTGTCATTTGGGACAATTGTTTGTATAAAAAGAATATTGATGGCATTTTCTTGAGGTGTGTTGATAAATCACAACAAGCAAAGTTGTTGGAATATTTCCATAACTTAGCTTGTGGTGGACATTTCTCTGCACCCATGATATCTCATAATATTTTAAGGGCTGGATACTATTGGCCTACACTTTTCCAAGATGCATACAAATGGGTATGCAAATGTAATCTTTGCCAACAGTTTGTTGGGAAGCAACAGATAGTAGCTCTCCCTCGCAAGCCAGTGTTGATTGATGAACCTTTCAAGCAATGGGGTATCGATTCCATTGATGTTATTAACCCATCTTCCAATGTGGGACATACTTATGTTCTCATAGGTATAGATTAGTTAACTAAGTGGGTTGAAGTTATTCTAGTGAGACATGCTGCTTAAGAAATAGTATGTTGGTTCTTGAAAGAAAACATAATCTGTAGATTTGGTGTTCCCAATAAGATTGTGGTGGACAATGCAGCCACAGTTTACTCATATGAAGTAACTAATTTTTTTTTTTCAGTATGGAATTACTCTTGCATATTCATTTGATTATTATCCTCAAGGTAATGGTCAGGTGGAATCCAGTAACAAGAACTTGGTGAATATCATCAAGAATCATCAAGAAACTTGTTGATGATAATCAATGATTCTGGCACAAGGCTTTGTTTGATGCTTTGTGGGCCGATCATATTACTCCAAAGAAGTCTATTGGTATGCCTCCTTTTCAGTTACTATATGGTCTCAATGTTAAGATTACTATTACTTTAGAGTTGCCCGCTTTGAAGTTGGCAAGAGTCATTGAAGATGAGACTTATTCAAATGCTATGGATGAAATAATCATCTTCCTTACTCAGTTGGCGAAGAAATGAGAACAGGTTGTTGATAATATTATAGAACATCAAAAGTGAGTTAAACTCTCTTTGATAGGAAAACCAGACAAAGGGATTTCAAGGTTCTTGATCTCATACTTCTCTAGGATAAGAGATGTGAGTTGAAAGGAATGAATGGAAAATTTGATTCTTTTTGGACTAGTCCTTCTACAATTTATCAAGTGTGTGGAAAATCCAGTTATCTTCTAGCATATCAAGATGGTACTCCATTTGTATTACCTCATAGTGGACAACATCTCAAATTGTTCACTAAGTGAAGTCTCAAAGCTATTGTAAATCCTTGTACATTGGTCTTTTATTTTTTCTTTTCTTTCCATTGTTTTGTATTTTTAGTCACTTCACTTTGTGGCCCAATGGATCAAAGGAAGGCACTTAGATATTTGAGGTTCTACATCTTCCAATTATCCTTGTGAATAATTAAAAGATGTTCCCCAGTCATAGCCATTTGTTATCCTTATTTTTGTTTTAAAGTAAAAACAAGGTAACCCCCTACGATTTTTTCTCAAAATGTCTTCTTCTCTCTAATTTTTAGTTTTTGAGGCATTTTTGTCACCTCACTCATCTTTGAATACTTAGTATTCAATCTTGAAAATCTCACCTTTTTAGTTAAAATTTGAATTTTAACTTAAAATGATGATTTTTTTTTGGTTCCGGTGTGAAATCAGGTTTAAAATCCGACTTTGCACCACTTTGAGTCCTCAAGTGCAAAATCAGGTTCTAAACTTGAAATTGCACCTTGTAGTCCTTTTTAAATGTAATTAAGACTTGCAAGTCCAATTTACACCTCTTAGGGCATGTTGGTGCAAATCAAACTTGCAAGTCCAAACTACACCATTATGAGTCACTTATTTGCAATTAATGTTTTAAAAGTTTGATTATTTTTGGGTTTCTTTCTTCCCTTTGTTATCGATTTGAGTCTTTATTTCTTTTCATTTTTATGGGGTGATTCATAAGGCGCCAAAGCTATTTTTTCTTGAGATCGGATTCATCTTCCCGTGGTTTGTATATTTGGCCTTACCCTCATAATTTTCATTCAATGAATCTTTGATTTGTCACTATCGGATTTGAACATGAACAATATACATAAAAGTTTTTACTTTGATGCATATTGTTTATGTTCAAACTTGTGTTATCATTTTTAATCGATTCGATTTTATAAACCCTAGCATGGGGTGTGAGTTGGGGTTGAAAACCCGGCACACACTGAAGCCTTAGCTTTGATGTGTGTCATGCTCTCACTCAAACCACATTATTGTTTCATCTTATAAGTTTTTTATGCCTTCTAAAACATTGTATGATGGGGTTGTGACCCCACCATGCACCATAGTTTGTTCTCTGCAATGTGCATGTCAGTGCTACAACCCCATCATACACATTGTCCTTGTTTCCCTAGGTGTAAGGCAAGATGTTAACCCCACCATGCACTAGAGCATTTCTCCTTGTTGCACGTCGAGGCCACCATCCTGACTTACACCTCACACTATTTTTTCTAAGTGTTGTCTCGAGTGCTAGTTGGAGTTGTATCTCCTACTCGCACCAAAACAATCTTTTCAAGTGCAAGTTGAGGATGCAACCCCAACTAGCGCTTTGTGTAGTTTAGTTCAATATATGGTGTATACAGGGTTTATATCTCCAATATGCACCTTGCTATTGTTGACCTTCCCAAGTGTATATCAGGGATATAAGTCAGATATACATTGTATTTTGGTATTTGACTTTACCATCAGTGCAATTCAAACTTATAAGTATGATATGCACTGCTTATTTTTTTCACTAATATTAAGTTCCAATCGATCTTATAAGTCTGATTTTCACTTGTTACACACACTTCCGAATTGGGGATATTTAACCAATTTGTGATCGATTGGAGGTTTTTGTTCTACCAAAATGGGATTCTTATATCCATGTAAGGAGGCTAATTGACTCAAATATGGTGATGATGTTTTTCAATATTGCAATGCAATTATTTTTAAATGACAGATCCATCACCAAGAAAAATAACAATGAAGTTCAAAAAGCAAGAGCTTCATCCATTTTTTCCTCCTTCTTTCATATCAACCAATATTGACAAAATAAGAGATAGCAAAATTGGGCATGTAGATCTAGAGGAATTTTTGAAAAGATTCAGAGAGTTGTCAGTGTCCTACAAAATGGAGCCCACCATCAACAGTGGAATTAATTTGGTTGTATCCTTTCCCATGTCAACACAAAGCCCTGAATTTGTGTTAACCCTAGCTAACAGTTATGATCCTACAACTAGATCATTGAAGGATGCAGAAGGGAAAAAGACTCTCATCAATCTTGATGATGACTTCTTTGATACAATTTTCAAGCCCCCGCATATAGATCAATATGCTAACATTGATATGCAATCGACAGTGACTTATTATGACAATAATCGAGATAAGTGCTAGAGAAACATTAATGAGACCTGGTTAAAGACTCCTGGGCCTACAATTGCAAGGTGTCTTGAAACTCTTCCTCGAAGTGATTTCATTGAGGAGGTTAGTGATCTGATTACTCTTCTAAGTAGATTAAAAGGGCTCCCAACTTCTAATACATATCACAAATAGATGTATCAATGCATTCACATCATTAGGCAAAACAAGAAGTAGATCTACTAGGGAAAGCAAATTTTAGATGCATTGTGCAAACAATTGAATAATGTGCCCACCCCCTTGAAGTTATACATGACTTGATATCTTGTATATGCAACCACCTCAATGATGCTTTTTCCAGGATTATCTACCACAGGCGACAAGAGTCAAATTCCTATTTATCAATACTTCACTCAGTTGACTCTCAAGGAGAGTTTGCATCATTTCAGGAGAGTCAATGATGCTCTCTTCACCCATTATATGTGTATGTTTGATAAGGATCTTAAAAAGAAGAGAGTGGCAAATGAGGCCTGGAATGTGGTAAATAAATATGGTTGTATCTTTGTAAAGTTTCCTACATTCACATATGTTAGGATCGGATGCTTTGATAGAGAACCTTTCATGCTTCCAAGGTATCCATCAGACAAAATCATTCTCATGGAAATGGCTCGTCAAATGATATCAATGCATGAGCGTCAATCTGGAGCTCATAAGATGGGTCTCAAGTTCTCCTTTACCATTGAGAGATATCCTATAAATTCTATCTACAAGGCCCAAGCTATGGAGGAGGAAATGAAGAGAGTGAAAATGAAATTCTTCAAGGCCATAAAGCATTTTGACTACATGGGCATGTAGATTAAAATCAAGAAATATTACACTCATGTCCACTAGATTGAAGATGTTTGGATTGATTGTCAAACTGAAGAAGACATCAAGAGGCTTGATTACTATCATCTAACAGTAGAGAAAATTGAAAATTTTGATCTTGCTAATATTCCTGAGGATCTTGAGGATGATGGAGATATCTTGGAACCTCTGTATGAAAAGAATAAAGTTGTCGAATCACCTTTGCCTCTTATCTAGTGGTCCCAAAAGGAAAATACTTCAATAAGGACTAGGTTCCAAAATAACTTTGTTAATACCAATGTTTGGTTAACTCAGCAAGGTATTTAGCTTAAGCATTTTCAAACTAGATCCGAAGACGATACTGCAGGGCTTGTGGGAAAGACTTTTGAGATGAAAATCAAGAATAGACAGGACTCAACAATTCCAAAGGGTCCAAAGTTCAAATTCATAGTTGGGAAGAGCAAGAGTCAAGGTGAGTCTTCTGCTCAAGAGACTTAAGCTCGTGATGGGGATGATGAAGAATTTCTTGAAGAAGATAATGAGAGTGAACAAGAAGAAGAAGATGAACCTGAAAAGGAATAAGAAAAAGAAGAAGGAGAATTTGATGAGGAGTGATTATTTGAAATCCCAAGTACTTCTCAGTCTCAAGAGACACATGAGGGTGTTCCTCCTACATCATGTGATATTATAGGTATTGCTTTGGTTATAGTTCCTGACATTGTTCCTTTGGATTGCACCATTTTACTTTCATCTCAAGCTCTTGAAATCCATGTTATTTCTTTCACAACTACTAGTGAGTCTACTCTTGACATAGCTCATGACAACCTTGATAGTGTTTTTCTTCCTAACATGTCAGAGGTTACTTCTTCCATGTTGGAATATTTTGATAAGTTTATGTTAGAAAATTGAGTTCTCCCTAGGGTTTCTATTGCTCAAAATCCACCCACCATTGTTACCTTCACTTCTCCCATTGTTAATGCAAGTATTCAGTCTCAAGAATTGGCATCACAAGTGCTAACTGCAAGAGTGGAGGATGGTACATTTCTGCCACCTTGGCTAATGACCAACACTCCCAAGAGGAAGAAACAAGCCATTTCTCCATATGAATTTGACTTTAATCAGTTGATTTCTACTAATACCAAAGGTACCAAGAAGGCCAAGACACTATCCAGGGTAAAGGTAGATAAATCAAAGAACAAGTATGTTGAAATGGTAATTCCTCCTTCGAACACAGATTTGGATAAAGTGCAACCCTTTGACTATGTTATCAATAGAATTAACCTTGGCAAACAAACACATGAAGGTACAGTGGAGGATGGCCAAACATCTTTCCAGCATCTTGTGACAATGTTTAATGAAGAAGAGGTCAAGAAAGACAAGTTGAAGAAATAGGTAGATCAACTAACATAAGTTTTGATAAAGATAACTAAATAATCAAAGGTAGTGTAGTTTCCACCCTTGATTTGATTTGAATTGACTTTTATTTCATACATGATAGACTTATCTAGACTCCTTATGATGTTTTGGATCATGATTATATATGTGTTTTAGATACTCATTATGATGCTAGACATTATTTGGACATATGTTATTATGATGGTTTATATGGATGATGATGCTTTCATTATTGATTATGTGATTTGATGGATATATGTGTTTGATGGATCATATATATGTGTTGATGGATTTTATATGCATTACTATGTTGATGGATTATTGATGATGTATATTGATCATGGATTTGATATTGTTACGATTACACTAACCCTATTTCATGATTATATATGATGAGATGTTTATGCGATGTGTTTTATTGTATGATTGTCTTCGTGAGAGGAACGATGTCACATCACTCATTGCGAGTGGGATGTGTCATTGTGATTCCCTATCACTTGCCTATTATGAAATATATATGTTGTATCGTTGCTTTGTGATTGCAGGATTTGCAGGTACCAGACACTGACTCCACTTGGCTCCACAGGTCTGAGCGTGTCTTTAAATCCCAATGGCATGTGGTTTAGAGATGGCATGAGTTCCCTTCACATACTATAGGTCTAATTTGTTCACCTTGAGTCATCAACGTCTTGGTGTAATTCGCCATGTCAGTTAGTGAGTTGTGGCTTGGTGAGTATGCTAGTTATTGTTGATTTATTTAATTAATTGATGCGTGATTTTATATGGAGCTTGATTGATTAATTTAATGGTTGGTTTAATATAGTTTTATTTGAGTAATTAATTATGTGTGATTTAATGTTCTTTCAATTATTATTGATTTATTGGCATTTTGATTATTTGGAATTTATTATTTATTTATCGTTAATTTGGAATTTATTGTTTAAATTGTTATTTATTTATTTATTGTTGAATAATAGTTTATTTTATATTTATTGTGTACTTTATATTTATTGTTACTTAGTTATTTATTATTTATTAATGTTTTGAGGTTTAATATTGAATAATATTTTAGTAAGGATATTTAATTATTTTATAGTCTTGGTTATTTATTAGTTACCCATTTGATTTATTTTATTATAGCCTATGGTTATTTGTATAGTTTTTTGCGGGGGGATAGAAAAGTATTTTATCTTATCTCTTTTTACATTCCCACTTATATTAGTACATATGCTTTTTATATTATCCCTACCTACCCTCTACTCTCATTGGTTGATTTTGAGGCTAAGGTTTTGGTTTGGTTTTTCTTTTATTCAACAGTCTGAGCTTGTTGTCAGATTACCATTCTTGAGGCTTTTTTTGTAACCTTTGGATTTTGGAACTTGGTTTTGGTATTGGAGTTTCGCTGGATTTTGTGGGCACTTCTTCAACCTTCTTCCATCACTTCTATTTGCAAGTTGGAGGTCTTTTCTTGTTTGTATTATTTTTATTTTTCTTGTGTATATGTCGTGTTTGTTGAAATGGTTGAATGTGATTATTTTGGCGAGAAACTGTTTATTGTATAGTTTGGACTATAGTTATGGGGAAATACTTATGTGCATAAAATATACTATAAGGTTAAACTATAGGATTGGGGAAAAATACGTCATTCTTATTGGTTGGGTTTGGTTTTGTCGTGAATGCACGGCTCTGCAATTTCGATATTTGATTTGTGAGGAATTTGTGTCTTTCTCTCTGTGAATGTTGTCGTTTTGGGCTTTCAATGAAGGATTTATTTGTTTGGTAGAGATTTTGGGAGTATTGTATCAAATTGGGAGATTTTTCGTTTGACATTGCCATGAAGAAAGCTTGGAGAAATTTATTTGTTGTTTTCTTGTCTTTGTTTGATTAAATTGATTTCTAAGTTCTCCTTGAGTGTTGCATTGATGGGAGAATGTGTATTAGTTTTCAGATTGAGATCTCTGTAAATGGTTTTTTGCGTAAGTTGGGATGGAAAAAATGTGTTTGAAATTCATTTTCTCCTTCGTGTATTTACGGATTTGACTTTCATTTGTTGCTTTCATTTTTTCTTGACTGGGTGTCATTTAATCCTTTGGTTTCAGGACTCGACTATTTTTATCTTATTTTAAATTTGGATCCGAAACTTAGCCATTTTCCATCATTTTTGCAGTCTATGTCAAATGCACTAATTCATTTATCATATGCACTACTTTATTTATCAAATGCGCTATGTAATTTATCCTATGTGCTAAACATTTGATCAAAAGCGCTAGATGTTTAATCATATGTGCTAGATTGTCGATCATATGTGCCTTTCTGTTTAGTGTATTTGCTAAAACAGTAATCAAAAGCGCTAGATGTTTAATCATATACGCTAGACTGTCGATCATATGTGCCTTTCTGTTTAGTGTATTCGCTAAAACAGTAATCAAAAGTGCTTCAGAACTGATCAAAAGCACTTCAGTAATGATCAAATGCGCTATTTTGTTAATCAGATGCACTAATCTGTGGTTTAAGAGTATTTTGTCAGTTTGAAGATTGGTTTCGGCTCTCTCTGAGTTTGATTTTTGTACCAGAGGCATTTTGGATGTTTGATTATGTTTTTCGGGTTGTGTATTTGTCAGATTGATGATTCTTTTTATGGATTCCACTTCTATATATTGTTGTGCTTCGCTTTTATTATTTTGTGCCTCTATCATGTTGAGAAGTCGTGATAGAGAGGATTGGTTTATTTTTCTTGATCAAAAAGTTGATGAGCCTTATTGTTGGTACTTATATCATTTGTTGAGCAAATTTGATTGCCTTATTATGGCTTTGATAAGATATCTTGTTATGAGGCTCCTTGATGTTATTTGACATTATGATTATTGGATGTCCATGTATGTGTATGGCTACATGATGTTGATTATGTTTTCATATTTACTTGATGATTATGAGCCTCTTGTTGTATTTATGTTTGGAAACATGTTAGGGGGAATGGGCTTCCTTGTGATGATTAGGGTCATTGGAGATAGGTTTGCATGAGCTTCCTTGTAAGGATGCATGAAGTCTAGATTGCCAGAGCACATTGGGAGTTTTCCATGATTGTAAACAAGTGATAACATTAATGATGAATTAATGGGATGGGTAATTAGATTCATTAATCAAGATAATTAATAGTTGAGCCCCATGACTTGATCCTAGGAAGGATGTTTTAGGATAATATTGGGAAGGCCATTGCGATGGAAAGTCAATCTCCCTTGGTCTCTCATAGGTTGAGATGGCTCCACATGTCCATCAGGCTTGTGCCTTATGTATAGTATTTGTTATAGGATGGCATGTGATGACACTCCATTCCTACATGTGTCCCCTTATGATTTATAGTTATGCCTTTTTGGATTACATTTATATCTTGTTGACTTGTACGCCTCTGGGAGTTTCTTCTTATGATTGCTTGTGGTTGGTCCTTGCTTGAGAGTTCTTGTATGGTTTAGTCTCCTTGGTTGTTAGGTGCCAACTTAGGTCTAGAGTGTGTGTTGGGACCTTGTGTCATCTCCTAGCACGGGAGGTGGTTCCATTGGTTCCACATGGTCGGGTGGTTGGTGGTTTTCAACCATTGGGATATTCTCTTGGATTCTTCATGCGGGGATGTGGATTCCTCTCTTGTAGCAGCTTATGGATGTTTCTTGTAGCAAATTTATGTATTGGATATCTTGGATTCATGTAATGTATTATCATGTAAAGTTGTAGATGTATTAGAAAGAGCCATGCTCATGATGTATATTCATATGGTTGTAAATGTAGTTGTATTATAGTTCATATCTTAAGATTATAATTTGATTTATAATTATGAGACTATGAGATATATGGTGATGTTCTTGTATAATGAATGTAAAAGACTTTCATGTACTTGGATGTTGTAATAGAATTATACTAGAAATAGAATGGATCCATGCTATTATTGTATTAGTTTAGATTACATGGATATCACTTAGGAGGTAGATCAATGTGTAAAAGAACCTTAAGTAAATGGAATGAATAAAGTAGGAATTATGGTTATTTAATGAGATCATGTAAATAGATATTGGTTAAGGGTTAAAACACATTTGGATTTGGATCATAAAATGAACTTAAGGAAGGGGATTAGTTTTGCATTGAAAGAAGTAGATATGTCATGTTAGCTAAATGGTAGAATACTATGCATAACATATTGAGTAAATAATCTAGTAGGTTGCATATCTCATGAAAGGAAATGAATATGATGCATTAGATTCAAGATTGATTAATAATAGATGAGTTGATCATGTGAGTAAAATTTCATTATGGTAGTGAATAAGTAATGATGTTAAAGTACCCTAGGGAGAAGTTAATGATGTTATGTTCTCCCGCTTGCGTATTTGGTTAATGAACTTGTGTGAATGGTTTATGTTCTTTATGCTTAAAAGATAATGAATGTTAATTCATTGTATACGTAATATGATGTGTAGCATTAGATGTTAAATTTTTTTTTTATCTCTTTTATTATGTTTAGATGCTTAGTTTTCTCTAGGGTATTTTGGCGGGCATTACAAGTAGTTGAGCCCGACAATTCTTCAATGGATGAACAAATCATTAAACAAGATAAATAGGTCAATTCTCATGGGAGAACAATTGGTGAATGGATGGATAGGTTGTTGAGCCAAGGAACTCATTTCTTATTTTTAGTTGTCATTCTAATGAACAATCTAGAGGAGGTAAAGACTGAGATTGATAAAGCTTTGAATTTATTTTTAGATGAATTGGAGGCATATGAGAAGGACTTCAACTCTTGGTTGAAGATAGAAGACTTCCAATTGGATGTCCTAGTTGACAATGGAGTACTTCCTTCAAGAAATATGTATATTGAATAGAGGGAGATACTAGAACATCAAATGAATGTTCTAGAGGCACTTGTCAAAGATTTGAGAAAAGCTCAGAAGGAGTGCAATGACAAGGGAAAAGACATCATTGAGAAGATATTGGCACTTCCTTGCACTTTCCTTGATGATAATCATAGAACTCTTCACAAAGATGCCATCATCAAAGAATTCAGTCTACTTGTTAGTGAAGAAGTTGACAAACAGTGTTCTCATTATCTTCAATTGATAAGCTAATAGATATCCAAGTTAATCTGGATGGTCTAGCCTCTCTTTTAAAAAAGAACAAGAAATGTTTGATAAGTCTTAGAGACTCTATTACTCGAGTCAAGGTTATCACGAGTCACACCAAAGGACCTGATAAATAACATATTAAAGAAGTTCTACAGAAGTTCAAGGTTTTTATGAAGCATGATCAAAATGGAGGGTCTGATGACACTTAACATTTTCTATATTTTAAAATTTGTAGATGCATTTTTGTAATAAGACTTTGACACCTTAAGTGTCATTTTGTATTTAATTTTTTGCACCTAGAGTGTGCATGAGTTCTAAGTCAAATAGAACTCTTGTTTGATTTAGTCATAGTTTTTCCTAGATTTTCTCAATGCACCTCACTTATTTATATTGAGGTTGATTATTGTAATGATCTATCTTTAATCTATATGCAACAAAACTCTGCTGAAGTAAAGAGCAAAAGTGAAACTTTGTGTTCCTATTGTTATTTTTCAAGCTTATTCAAATAAGAAGATACCTTTGGCAATCAAAATTTGTGCTGCCTTTATTGTGTTCTTGGTAAGAGTATTCTTATTGAATCTTATTTTGCTTGAGTAAAGGATTTGTGGAAAAATATTGTTAAAGAGTAGAATAAGTGTTGGCTTGTGAACTTTGTGTCATATTTAAGCTCTTGTTAATATAATTAGGAATTGGTGAATGTGATATCATTTTGAAGACTTTAAGCTTCATATTGGTACTTTCAAGATTAAAATTAGCTAAATTATAGTTAGATAGCATTTCAAAGACTTTGTGCTTTGTTTTGTCATCTTTGTAAGAAGATTGTGATTTGAAGACTTTGACCTCCTTTTCATTATTTTCAAAAAAATATTATCAAAAGTTTTAATAAGGAATCAAGCTAAAGAGTTTGTGCTTTACTTTGATTTTCTTTGTTAACACTTTGGGTTACAGAAGTTATTTGAAGAAAGGTTGAAAGGACATCAGTGATTTTAAGACTTTGAGCTTAAACACTCTTTCCCGTCCTGGAGAAGCAAATAGATGACTTTAGGCCTTTATAGAAACTGTGCTTCTTTACTTATCTGTATTATGATCATTCATAAATTTTGAGTTAATTTGTAATATTGAAATTGTACGGATTGTTGTTTCTCTATATTGTAAATTCTTTCCCGAAGAAAGAGGAGAGAATAACATCTATTCTGAAAAAGAGGATAGGATGATGAACTACCCAAGTTTAGATTAGAAATCGAAAGTTGTATCTTGTTCTAGAAAGGTAGAGTAGTAAGTTAAAGGGGAAGTCTTCCCTTAAAAATTAGGAGAAATTCAATCTCAGACATTGTGACTGAAACCACAATTTTGTAAACTTATCTAGTTTGCAAAATTTTCAACCAACAAGTCAAATTAGGGTTAAGGTTAGTATTAGGGTTAAGTTATGGTAAAGTTGGAGTTAGGCTTGTTAGGAGTACAGTTCAACTAGGTTTGGGATTAGGATTACAATTAGTATTAGGGTTTTAATAAATTTTAATTAGGGTTAGGTTCAATTAATGTTACAATTCAATTAGGGTAACAATTATGACTCAATCAAGGTTATAATTAATATCAGGGTTACAATTAATGATATATTTTTATGATAAACTAGAGCTTAGGGTAATGGTTAGGGTTTAATAGAAAACTAAAGTTAGGGGTAGGGTTAGCATGTAGGGTAAAGCTTGGAGCTATAATTAGGCTTAAAATTATAGTTCAATTAAGATTTAATTAAGGTTAAAGTTTAATTAGAGTTAAGATTATAATTATGAATCAATTGGGAATAGGATTTAATTAGGTTTAGTGTTAGGGTTAGGGTTAGTTTTAACATTCAAATAGTGTTAGAGTTAGAGTTAAGGTTCAATTAGGGTTAGGGTTAAGGATGAGGTTTTACGATAAAGCTTATAGTGTTAAAATTAATGTTAGGGTTAGGATTGTGATAATTTTTAGGTTTAGGGTTCAACTAGAGTTAAGGTATATTAAAGATTAGGATTAGGGTTAGGGTTTTAAGGTAAACCTTGGGGTTAGGGTTAAAGCTACATTAGGGTTAGGGTAAGAATTCTATGATATTGCTTGGGTTACAATTACAGTTATGGTTATGGTTGGATAGATTTTAATTAGGATTAGCTTTTAATTAGGATTAACTTTTAATTAGAGTTAGAGTTAGGGTTATAGTTCAATTAGGGTTAGGGTTCAAGTATGATAAGGGTTAGTGTTTGTTTTAGTATTAGGGTTAGGGTTTAATTAGGGTTAAGGTTCAATTAAAATGACGGTTAAGGATAAATATTATGGTTATGATTAAGGTTAGAGTCAAGGTTTAAGATAAGTGTTAGGGTTAGGGTTCAATTAGGATTAGGGTTATTGATATGATCCAACTAGGGTTAGGGTTCAAATGGTGTTAAATTAGGGTTGAACTAGGATTCAATTAGGGATAGGGTTCAATTGGGTTTAGGGTTCAATTGGGTTTAGGGTTCAGTTAGGGTTATGGTTCTTATATAAATATTGGGGTTAAGGTTAGGGTTAACTTAGTATTAAGGTTAGTAATGTTAGGGTTAGGGTCAACTATTTAGGATAAATCTTGAGGTTATAGTTAGGCTTAGGATTATGCTTTGATTAGGGTTTAATTAGGGTTAGTGTTAATGTTATATTTTGATTAGGAATAAGGTTAAATTAGTGTTTAATTAGAGTTTAATTAATATGTTGTAAGTTTTGATTATGGTTTCTACTAGCACAAATATCTCTAATAATGTCACAAATTTTAATTATAACTCTAACCCTATTTCTAACCATAATCCTAACACTAAACTAAACATAACTCTAACACTAATTGTAACTCTAACCCCAACTCTTAAACTAGCACTTATTTTAACTCTAATCCTATCCCCAACCTTAAAACTGACACTATTTCTAACCCCAACACTAACTCTAAATCAATCTATAACCCCAACCCTAACCCTAACCTTAATTCTTAAAGTAAAATTAAATTTAGGGGCATGTGCAAGATCAAAGGGTTCCAAAAAGTGGCAATGTGAAAAAAAATGTGTGTTTCCTTTGCCCAAAAACACGAAAAAATCGCTTTGAGTTTTTACTTAGGCTGGGGAAAAGTACATGTTACCATGGTAAAACCCAAACCTAAATGGATATCTATTAGTCTCGTACACCATTCTATAAAAAATAAAAAATAAAAATATTAATAATATTAAATATTATATATTATATATTATAATATTATAATATATTATATATTATCAGATATAATAAAATAATATATTATATATATTGAATATGCTCATTACCTTTTGAATATAGGAGTGAGAATGCCGAATAATCACAAAGATAAAACCAAAAACCCTAGCAATGTGAAATTGGTAGAAAACAATAATGTTCAACCTGGGAATGAGGAGATAGAAAATACATAAGACCTGCACTATATTGATGTCTCAAATGAAATTAAGATAGTGTTGGGTGAAAATTTTGTAAACTGATGAAGATTCACAAAATGTGTGTTTCACAACACCATAAGAAAATATATCTCTTAGAAGGCAAGATATAATTCCTCCTAATTACTATTAGGAATTGAGAAGGACAACTAAGAGGAGGGGGTGAATCAGTTGTCAATAAATTATAACCCAAAACCAATTATTCCAACTTAAAACTTAGTGCCAGTAAAATAGATTAACAATTATATTAATACCAGTACAACTTAATGCATGAAACAGAAAGAGAAACAACATCCACAACACATGACACAAAGATTTTGATGTGGAAATCCTGTAAGGGGAAAAACCATGGTGGGAAACCTTACCTACAATCAGATGATACCACTGCAGATAGTAAGTGAATACAATAAGGGGTCTGCACATGCATAAAGGCCAACCACCGAGAGCTCACTTCTCAATCATAAAATAGGAGTCCCATTGACTACAATTGGATGGTTAAATCCAATAACAATGTACTTCTTCAGTATAACATCTACAATGTTGGATTCAGTACTGGTTTAAGCTCTGACCATGAGTGCCATACACCTTCAACCTTCAGATAATATATGCATGATTTGCACGAGGATCTTCTTATTTTCACTCTTTACAATAATCTTCAATATTCACACACACTCACTCATTCATACACTCATACATCTTACAATTATTTATACAAAACCTAAGACCTCGTGATTAGGTCGGCTCCCTAAAGATATTACATTTACAAAATAAGTCTTGATGCAATACAATATGTCGGCCTTGATACATTTACATATTATCCAATCAATAAACCATTTCCAAAATGTGTCGTGCTGATCTGGAACATGATATCTCATACCGATCCATAACCTGGACATATCTGTCGGTTAAGGCAAATATGTGAACCCGATTAGTCCAATAAGAAAAACACCAAATGTAAACATCCAATCCATGTCTTCAACATAACCAAATGACCTCCAGATGATAACAAGTCATCATCAACTTCCTGAGCTGCCAGTGAAACATATATCGGTGATTGTGCATAAGCCAATATCCATACTGGGACCACAATGTGTCGGTTCAACAACAAACCAATATAACCAGAGTGCCAAATCAACAATGTAGACATCCAGAAAGATAAGTGTTAACATCAATGACAAAACCAATGCAACACGTGATGAAGTCATCCATAATACTAACAATTACAAGGGAAGGTTCCCCCTTGCTACTGCAACTATTTTCTATTTTTCCTACCTACTAACTTTACACTAATCCAGGGTACAATAACAACTTGGTTCTCTTCTTTCAAAACTAGTTATATCCAATTCTCTTTTAATAATAGACTTTCCCTTAACTTAAATAACTTTTAAAATTTGCAGTAATATTATACTAACTAATTTGGAAAGTAAAGTGTTTGTGAAAGAACAAAGTCTTATGTTACTTCCCTTTTTTGAAAATGACCTAGGGATGAGAATTTGCACACTTAAGAGCTCAAATATTCTTTCTATGCACTAAGATTCCTATCAACCATTGTAACCCAGATATATTGTCAGCTCAAAGACTCACAAATATAATAAAAGATATTCTACTCTAGCCAGATAGTCTATATAGCACAAAGACTCTACTTTCTATCCTTCAAATACAAATTTTGGAGATGACTTATATAATCTCAAAGACTTAAAGAAATTTCTTCTTAGCTAATTCTGAATTTCTAAATTTTCAAAGTAACTCAAAGATTACTTGTAAACACTCAAAAAAATTGCAATATTCAACACTAATAACTATAACCAACTTTAATCATTCAAGAACATATGATACCAATGACATAAGAACATTCATACCACATAAAATATTGAACTCAAAACAAATTTTGAATGCCAAGCTCCTCTTTCTTGATTAAATTGCAAATTTACAAAATGAACACCAAGTCTCAATTTGCTCTTCACTTTGGCAGAGTTTTGTTGTATAAACAAAAATGGAAAAAAGATCCTTATTACAATAATAACCCGCATATATATAGAAGAGGGGTACAACATAAAAATGGTAAATTATAACTAATTCTAAGACTAAGTCAAAAGTAGAGTTCAAATTGACTTAGGACTTGTGCATTCAACAGGTGCACAAGAGAAAATATAAAAAGACACCTGAAGTGTCAATGGATAAAATGAAAAATCCAATGGAAAAAAATGAAAACTAAATCTCGCTTCTGGAAATCCTCGAACTTTTGAAAAGCATTCTTTATTTGAATTTTATCAAGTCCCTGGGTATTACTTGTGATGACTTTGACCTTGGTGATGGAATCTTCCAAGTCGGTGCAACACTTCTTCTGCTTCCTCAAAATAGTATCCAAAAAATCCAAAACAAACTAGAGATCAACCAATTTATCAATTGAGGATAAAGAGAAATCCTCCCTATCAACCTCAGTAGTCACGAGCAAGATGAATTCTTTGATTATTACATTTGCTTCAAGTACCTTCTCATTTTCATCAAGAAATGCACATGGAATCTCAGAGATTTTTGTTGCAATCTCTTTCTTCTTATCCACACATTCTTTTAGGGCCTTCCTCATATCCTTGACTAGGCGCTCAATAATATTCATTCGGTGTTCCAAGGCATCTCGTTGCTGAATGTACATGCACCATGAAGGAATGACACCATTTTTGCATGAGGTCATCAGGATCATAATCTTCAAACTTCAACCAGGCTTCAAAAATCATTTTCTTGTCTTTCAAGCTCTTGGGAGAAGACCTCTATGGTGCTACCTAATTTTGTATTCATTGCATCAATATTGTTGACAATAGTGTAAGCTAAACTTATGATTTGTGTGCCTTGACTCAGCATTTGATCCATCCATTCTCGTACAACTCTTTTTCATGATGTTGCTTGCTCAGCCCTTTTAACAACCTATTCATCCAAGGATGAAGCTACTGGTTCTACAACTTCTAAAGACTTAGTCACTTTAATAATAATTGAGGTGAGTTGCTCAATTCGTGCTTTGAGTTGATCTTTCTTGACCTTATCTTCATCATACCTTGGAACAAGAGCTTCCAAAGCTAATATGGCATCACCTAAAGCAGAATCATGAGTTTGTTTTCCCAACTCAATCCTTTCAATGCCATAGTCTGAATCCTAGACTTGACCAATAACTACATCTAGAGGAGGAACAACAACCTCCGCATACGTGTTCCTATTCTTGTCAACCTTGACCCTTGACAAAGTTTTAGCTTTCTTAATAGTCTTGGGTTTGATAGGAACAAATTGGCTGAAATTAAAATCTTCAGGAGAGACAACCTGCTTCTTTCTCTTTGGCGCATTAGACATCAACCAAGGTGGTAAAGTCAACTCATCATTCTCACTTGCTATCACATCTTGAGAGGGATTGATAGAATCTTGAATGGTGGTGGTTACTATAGGAGAGGTCATGGTAATGACATGGGGAGGATTCTCAAGGGATGATTCATTGGATCTAGGGACTACTTCATTCATGAATTTATCAAAATCATCCATCATGGTTACAGACACTTCAGACAATGAGGAAAAATTAGAAAATACATTCTCGATATTGTCATGGGGTGTGTCTAAAGCAAACTCACTAGTACTAGTGGAAGATACATGGATAACACTTGAAGGGGAAATCCATGTGACCACTAGAGGCTCAGGCTCAGAAGTAGAAACATGAACTTGTAACACAGATGAAGGAGAAGATACCTGAAGTAAGGATTCATCTGCTTGTGGCATTTCTTCTTCATCAAATTCATTTTGTTCTTGATCACCTTCTTGTCCAAAAATTAACTCTTCATTAGGATGGCTCACCCTCCTCTTGTTCATTTGGTACTTCTAACTCTAATATCTCCTAAAAATTAGAACTTGAGGCTTCTCCTTGAGCTTTTGCTTTCTTAGACCCAACCATGAACTTCAACTTAGGATCCTTTGCTGGAGTGGCAAGGTCCTGCTTGTTCTTAGTTATGATCTCTAATCTTCTTCCCATTGGCCCAACAGTGTCATCATTAGAAGAGAAAAGTTTCATGGGAACACCATGCAAAGATAACCAAATATTGGTATTCATAAGAATACTTTGAATTCATTCCCTGATGTAAGTACATTCCTTTTGCAACCATTGAATGGGAGAAAAGGGAGTAGAAGAAACCTTGTTCTTCTCATACATAGGATCCAAGATATCACCGTCTTCCTCCATATCATCAGGAACATCAGCAAGGCCAAAGTTTTCAATCTGTTCAATAGTCAGCCGACAATAGTCAAGTTTCCTTACATCATGTTCAAACCTACAATCAGCCCAAACATCTTCAATTCGATGCACATGTACATGTGCCTTCTTCAGCTTATTTCTCATTCCTCTATAGTCGAAGTCCTTCCTAGCCTTAAAGAACCTCATGGTGACTCTTCTCATCTCCTCTTTCATCGCCCTAGCTTTGAAGATGGAGTTGATAGAATACCTACCAATGGAAAGAGAGAACTTCAAACTTGTTTTATGAGAACCTGACTGGGCCTCATCCATTGCATTCATCTGACGAGCTAGCTCCATCAATACAATCTTATCAAAGGGGTACCTAGGGAGCATGAAAGGCTCACCATTGAAACAACCAACCCTGATATATGTGAAGGTTGGAAATTGAAGAAACATGCATCCATATTGGTTCACCATATCCCAAGTATGATCAAACACTCTTTTGTTATACAAGTTATTATCCAACAAAACCATGCAATAACCAAAGAACGCATTATTTACTCTTCGTAAATGATTATTCACTTTCCAGAAATGATTATTTACTCTTCGGAAATGATTGTGGTGTGTGATGGGTTGGTGACCCCAAAACACACTATCCTTATCTTCCTTGCCATGTTTATTCACCATTGTGTTGGGCGGGGTTGTAGGTTCGCCCCACACCACATGGTGGTGTGGAATGGGTTGATGACCCTGACCACCACTGTTTCCTTGTGTTTATTGTATTTTACCCTCTTCAATGTTGAGTAGGGTCGTAGGCCCAGCCCACACCACATAGTGGTGTGTGGTGAGTCGACGACCCCGACCACCACCATTCTCCTTTATATCAATGCACAGAGTAAACCGTTTTTGGTGTTCGATGGGGGTTCAAACCCAACATACACCATATTGGGTGTTTGGCAAGGTTGAAGCCCCATCGACCACCTTGTGCTTTCCTTTGTTTCTCTAAGTGCTAAGTGGGTTGGTGACCCCGCATGACACTTGGTTTATTATTTTCACTTTGTATTAAGTGTAATTCGGATCCATAAACCCAAATTAAACCTAATTCTTGTTTTTCCAAAGTGTAATTCGGGTTTATGGACCCAAATTACACCTTGTGTGCGGGGAAATGTGGTGTCAAAAATGACTAACTCAAATCTAGACTATCCACACACCAATGAGACTCTTGGTGCAAGTATATGAACTGATTCAATCAATTTGACTTCCCAAGGGGTATCCAATTGTTCTCTATCTCACAGGATCCCTAAAGTCAATGTTTTGCTCTTAGATCACTGAGCAAAGTGACTTAGGAATGACAACTCCAAGAACAAGTGATGTTTGATTTATATGCATGAATGCATTCTAAGATGTATGATATTGAAACTATGATGATTAAGCTAGAATAAAGATGCTGATAAGATTAGCAAATTATCCTAGCAATGATATACTAGTCTAACATGAATAATCTAAGATATATTAAAATGCTTCTAAATGCTATTATGATGATTTAACAAAGAGGGACTAAATGTTTATTAATTTAGACTATAATGTAGATACATGAAAACTTGGAGATTATGAAAATGAGGAATGGGAGCTCTATTTATAGGGAAAATAGGTCAATGGATGGTCAAAATTGGATAATCTTAACAAGGGCCAGGATTGAAAGTTAATCAATCCATGCTTACAATTCTCACCAATGAAATAGTGACAATTGTCAACAAGAGGTTGCTCGAGAGGAGATGTAAGAAGCATTAAATGCTTGAGAAGACAAGAAGGTTACCTTAGGAGGTAAGGGTTAAGGTTAGGTTAGGGTTATCCAATGGATAAAGCTTTTACTCAAGGGGTAAACTTTTGTGCAAGGGTTAAAGGGATAACCAAGGTTAAAGCCATGAATTCTTGATGAGACCCTTGGGTTAGATGAGGGTTAAGTTAGAGAGAAAGAACCTAACCAAAGGTCAAAGATAGTTAACCATAAATGGTTATGTAAGAGCCTTTAATGGTTTGGAAGACTTTTTAGAGGTTAACCATTTGAAGACACAAAGCCTTTAATAGTTATTGAAGACTTTGGAGTCTTTGAGAAGTGACTTCTCTTTGCTTAGGAATGTGACAATAATTAGGAGATAAATTAGACTAAATTCGAAGGGATTAGAAGAATCTAGAAGGGATTTAGGAGGCAAGTGGGATATGTAGGAAAATGCAAGTGGATGGAGAAGGATTTTAATTAAAATAAAATTGCTTTATTTTAACAAAATAGATGCAACTTGCATAAATACAAGTGGGGGGACTCAATAAATAATTAGATTTATTTATTTGCAAGGATTAATTTAATTAAATGTAACTTTAATTAAAAAGGGAGAAAGGGGAATTAATTAAATAAAGTGATTTTTTAATTAAAGGTTAGAAAAGGTTTAGGTGAACTTAATTAAATAAATTGAGTAATTTATTTAATCAAATAGATGAATGTGAAGAAATCAATTAAATATGATTTAATTAATAGGGGGAGTGGGGTTAAAATAAATATTAAATATTTATTTAGGAAAGTGGTCATATTTATACGTCTACACACCTTTACTCACACTTTTTCTTAAGTAAATTTTTAAGATTATAATCTTGAAATTTCACTTATCACACACGAAAATTTATTTATTTCTGGCTTTATCCTTTACACTTGTATTGATTGGGTCAAAGTGATTTACGACTGCCATTACGAACTCATGGTCGTAAGCAGACATTGGAAAAGTAGCAACCAAATGAATTCCATTGTTAATAATAGCTTCCATGTCACGATATGAATATGGTTTCTCAATTATTTTAAGAAACTTAGCTAAGTCAACATGACCTATCTCTATATCTCTCATGTGATCAAGATTCAAAATCCCTTTGAGAGATTTGCAAAGTTGGGTGTTTTTCTTTTATATTGAAGAGAGTTCACCAAAAATATACATACTAAATGTTTTTTCAGTTTATAAGTACTTAGATCCATATCATAATTCTAGGAATACCATTACCAGCTAATCAAAGTATCAATGAATGTTTACAACACTACCAACAATTCAAAATAACTACGAGAATTTACGACATACTCAAAATTTATAGTTTCAACTATGAAAAAGAGAGATATATTTGCATTTTAAGTATCTCGTGGACCGATGATGTTGTAGTTTCATTCTTCCTTATCACATTCAAATGCCCCAAGTGGGGGATCAATCTTTGGGTCATTAATTTGGTACCATCTAGCAATAGTGTTTTCCTTGGGTGCCTTGTTAATAGCATCAATCTATTCTTGTGTTATTTTCTTATCTTTGAGGAATTGTCTTAACATCTCATGTTCCTCCCGGTCTAGCATCTCTTTATATCTTTAAAAAAAATGCACAAAAACAATGGTTAATTTATATATTTGCATGACTCCTTCACATAGAAAGATCATGAATCTTGCTTTGAAACCTCCAACACCACTAAGACCTACATCATGATCATTAGATAAGTGAGCTTACATTTAAACTCAGTAAGATTCCTCTTCCTACCCTGAAACACTTCTTCATTTCTCCTTTTCCAAAGAAACCACAAAATTTCACATGAAAAGATAGACCAAAACTTATTAAGGTTAAGGTCATATCCACACAACCAGCCATAATTTCAATCCAAGAAAAGCCAACATCATGGTTCCAAGTAACCGACCTGTCAGAAAACATAGAGGTCACAAGGAAATAGCAAAATGACATTTAAAAAATAGGTGTTCCATAGTTTCAATTTTATCACAAATAGGGCAAAGGTGGGGGGACAGACCATATGAGTTAAGAACATTACCAACAATGATCTTTTTCAGTAGGGTAAGCCATCTAAAGCAAGTTTTATTTGGCTCGGTAGGACTGTGCCATAAATAATTAAGGATTGTTGGCCACCTAAAGTTTGACCAATCAATATTCCAGCACTTATTCATCCATCCAAAGGTGTTATGGTTTTTCTTCATCATTTCGTATATATTCTTGATTGAAATATCTATTAGTTTGGTCCCATCATCTCATTTCACCTACTCCAAAAAATCCTTAGAACAAAGCATTCTACCAGGGAAGTAGGAACCAATAGCCTTAAGGATTAGAGAATAAGTTTTCTTGTAAATGGTGGGGATCTCATATTTCCTTACCAATTCCTCCCAAACCCCAATCCTCTTCTCAACTAATAAGTCACCAATGGTAGTGATGCCCAAAGCATTCCAAGCCTTTGCAGAGTAACTTTGGGTAAGAGCCAGTGGCTTTATCATTCAGCTGTATACCCCACCATATTGATTTTTCAAGCATTTAACAAGTAGGAGGCCCTTCAACCTCCTCCCTAGAGGGTATTAGAGTCCTAACCAAAGTCCAAGCCTTCCACAAGGAGGAGAATACCATCAAGCCAAAGTGTTTAATTGCAAAATCACCCAATTTTATATCAATCAATTTCAGAGAGGGTCATGATCTCCCTCTTTTTGGTTTAGACAGGAGAAGATTGTTCCTTAAGAGCACTTTCCAAGGCTTATCTCCTCTAAGGGATTTGAACATCCATTTTGAGGCCAGGGCAACACCATGTGTTTTGAGGTCCCATAGCCCAAATCCGCCATACTTTATAGGGGTACAACACCATTCCCAAATAACATAGTGCCTATTTTTACCCCCCTTGCCATATGACCTTATAAATTCTATGAGAATCCATTCTAAATTGTTCGTTTGGTAGTTAACAAATAGACAAGTAGAGAAATAATAGATAGCATGCGAAGAAAGAACTTTTTGAACAACTTGGACTCTCCCTGCCAAGGAAAGAAGATGAGTTTGCCACTTAATGTATTTTTTTCCACCTTAGCATAAATCCATTCCCACATATCTTTAGTAGAATGTGAGATTGCAAAGGGAATCCCTAAGTATTTTACTATTTTTGAAGGCCCCACCTAGAGCCACCCCTTATTATTGAGCCAAATAAGGGTGGCCTCTATCCACCCCCATAAACATGGATTTACATGAAGCAATCTTAGAGCCAGAGGCATCACAGAAGAATTGAATTCTATCAAGTGCATTATCAAAATTTCTCTCAAAGAGTTCTACAAATAAAGTAGTGTCATTAGTAAATTGTGCATTTAGGAGAGGTCTCTTATTTGGTAGCCAGATTCCCTTCACCGGAGGACCCAAATCACTTGGTATAAGAATGTAATATAAAGCATTAGCTACAATAAAAAAGAGAGTGGGGGTAATGGGGCATCCCTTCCTGATTGATCCTTGAAGTTCAATGGGCCCAAATAATTCCCCATTTATATCTATCACCATGGATGAATCCTGAAAGAAAATACTTACCCATCTACATAAATTTGGAGGAAATCCAAAAGCCTTAAGCATGCCCAAGACAAAGGACCACTCTATTTTATCATACACCTTTTCAAGGTCCAAGAGGACCATTGCCACATTTTGTCCATCCTCCTTAGCCCAATGCATAGCTTCCCAACTTGTGATCAAGTTCTCCAAAATATATCTTCCTTTAATGAATCTAGTCTGAGTGATTGAAATTATCCTACCTAGGATGTCTTTAAGTCTTCTTGCCAGTGTTTTGACAAGAATTTTATATGATAAATTCCGCAAGGTGATAGGCCTCCAATTCTTAACCATCTTTCTATCACCATCCTTGGGGATCAACTTGATTACCCCTTTATTGATATTCTTTCCCAGAGTACCCAACTCAAATGCAACATTGTAGAGCTCCAGTAACTCCAAGCTAATCCAATCCATGTTTTCCTTATAGAACTCTACAAATAACCCATCTAATCCAAATGCTTTCCCCTTAGCTAGGGATTTCATAGTCTTATCAATTTCTTTTATAGTTATTGGTCTGCCTAATTCTTTAGCATCATCTCTAGAGACTTTCTTTGGTGCCATATTTAGGCATTCATCTAGGGCCCTATTGTTATTGTTGCTCTACTCAAAAGTGAAGAAATCTTTAGAAAAAATCTTTAAATGTCTTCATCACCATCTTTGTATCCTTCATACTAACCCCATTGGCTAGGACTTCCTCAATAAAATCTCTTTTTGTTTTACTCTTTATCAACTTGAAGATGTAATTACTACCTTTATCTCCCTCCCTAAGCCAATTCATTCTATCCCTTACCTTTTGCCCTTGGAATTTGTAGTTCTGAATTTCCCTAAGCTCATACTTGGTTTTAACTATTTTGGCCTTCAAATCCTCATTGTAGCCCACATCCTAAAGAGCTCTCTCTACTTCATTCAAACTAATCTGTAAAGCCTCCTCTATCTTATTTATGTCAAGAGCCTTTTTTCTTCCCTATAAATTGAAACTTTTTCCTCCAGGTTTGTACTAATGCATCCCATTTATTCAATGCATTTAGCTCTTTATTACAAAACTTTGAGAGGCAAGTCACTATTTAATAACATCTAGAGAATCTTTGTCCTTTAATAGAGACACATTAAGCTTATAGAATCCTTTATTGTTATTCCCCTGCCACATTGTGGGGGAAATATTCAAGATAATTGAAGCAGATATGGGAGAGTGATCAAAATAGATACTAGTGTGACCATAGCAGGGTTATGTTTACCATCATGATTGAATGTAAAGACAGATGGGTCTGCATAAATCGTATCAAGTCTACAATATATCCTTTATCTCCCAACCTGATTATTACACCACATGTACCATATAGAAGAGGATTGCCTCTTTTTATTTGCTAAGGGATCAAACATATTCAAATATCTTTTAACCTTGGTCCAAAAGAATTGTTCATTGCCTTTCCAGCATACATCTCTACCACCCACCTTATCCTCCTTATTCTCTACCATGTTAAAGTCCCCCATAATGATCCAGTACGCTTTGGGAAGGGATGTAGCAAGCCAGTTCCATATAGCTACTCTATCTCTATAGTCATTGGGTGCATAGACAAAATATATACCAATGGTTTCGTGTTGATACTTAAGCATGACCTAGTAGGCTCTATTAGAAGGAGAACAAATTGACTGATAGGTTTGATCAGCCCGTCTAGGGCTAAGAAGGATAGTAGTGCCTCCTTTCCCTTTATCATGTTTAGTAATGATGCATTTGGCCCGATGCCATATAAATCTCATAGTGTTGATAGCTTGGTAGCCAACAATTTTGATTTCTTGAAGATAGACTACATCAATATCACCTAATTTCCTGCACCAATCTCTAACCACATATTTTCTATCCCCCATTTCAAGACCCCTAACATTCTATCTTGCAAGATTCATTGTGATATTAGGGTTTGAGGTGAAGGTTCTTCTAATTTTTATACAACCTGTTAAAGCACTCAAGGATATCTCCTCCCTTTTTTCCTTGTTTCTTTTCATTGGACATAGATTTCCTATCCATCAATTTGCACTTTTTCTTTTCTCCTTTTCTCACCACATCTCAAATTGTTCAATATAGACCTGAAATTCCGTTTCAATTATTTCCACTTTTGGGTTACTTAGGACAATTTCTTTTCCAGATGCTTCATCCCTATGTTGCAAGATGGACTTAATGTCAGGGTGGTGTTCTACACCTTGAGGAGCACTCTGATAAGATTTTCTAAATTCCTCAGCTTTGGCCTGAATGGTTTCCACGGCCAATTGTTGAGCATCTTTCCTCTGGCCACAATCATTAGCATGGCGACCTATTGGTTGGGGAAAAGATCGAGTTTCACCTTCTATTTCTCCATTACTAGAAGGAATAACCTCCAACTCTTCCTCAAACAAAGGATTAAGGAGGGAAATTCTATGTTCTTTTTTGTTATGATCTTCCCCCTACCATCACCAGAGGGCGTATCTCTGTCCTAAAGGCTATCACTCCCTACAGAGGGACAATTACTAGCTAAACTATTAAGGTGTTCAAAGTCCACAATATTATTTTGACCTCCAAATATAAGAGGGGCTAGAAGCAACTTCCTAATTTTTATTGTCGATTTTTCCCACTTTAAAGGCCCCTTTCTGGTTATTCTTCAAGATTGGGCAGTCTTTTCTAGTGTGGTCATTTTTTTTACAAAGGAAGAAAGCATTTAAGTTCCCAAGTAGTTCCATTTCCTATTGAATTATCTCATTTTCTACAGTCAAAGCAATTTTATCATAGATAATAGAGCCCGGGTCGAGGGCAATTAGGACCCTAGCATTCAAGTGTAGTAGGGTGACCTGAGATTCCTCAATTTGTAGAACATAACCAAGAGGTTTTAACAATTGAGGCAAACAAACACCAGTATTATATAGCTACATTCTTAATTTCTAATCAATTAGGGGTAGACCGAGAAATAACTTGGTCCAAATTCCCTTTAGGAGACCAAGTGAAGTCCCCAAATAATGATTTCCCATTGTTCTGAGAACATTTGTTTAACACTCATTCTTGCATATTATGATTCTTGAGCATTATGACAAACAAACCTTTTTGCATCATATGACAAAAGTTGATGTTGATACCCAAGATTTTTTACCCCAAACATTAGCTATCAATTCATCAAAGAATATTCTTGAGGGCAGAGTATTCAAATCCATACAAACAAACAAAAAGAGCAACATTAATGAGATGGGATTGCTCCTTTTTAATAGCTTTTAACATATCCTCATTCAGATTCAAAGAAAGAGTTGTAGACCTCAAGAGAGGAGTCTTACTTTTCTCTCTATATCTGACATCTCTAGTTTGGATGATCTCTCCATTTCTATTTCCGCCTCTTTCCTCCAATATTCCTCTAGGATCTATTCATAGGTTGCTAGGATTCTTCCATTAAAGTTGGCAGATGGCAGACACACAATTATCCCCTCTTCTATTGATAACACTGATTTGTAGGATGTGAGATTCTGCGAGAAGCAAGAACCAAGCCAAGATCTAATGTCGGTCGTAGATCACACGCAACTCCTCACGCAACAGATGATCAAAGATCAAAATAGTTGATTGAAGATAATTTCGATATGAGAGAGAAATAGAGACAAAGAAGAGAATTTGGAGAAGACTCTCACCGAGCTATCACTTCACTTACTTAACTAGTGAAGGTGAGAGTATAATACTTATTATATAAAAAAATATAAGCATATACATCCAAGGGGTGCATTAACTCCTATTCCCCATAAAAAGTGGGAGGTTTTACCTTCTTGGTAAATGCCAAAACATGTGGCATAACCTCCTTACATGAAGACAAAAAAGGAGTTGAGAAAGTTGGCACATAAGGCCAAAAGAGGGTGTGAAACCAAACTACCCCATAACCCACTTAGGAAATGATAAAATAGTGGTTATGAGAGGTGGTACAACAAGCCAAAAGAGGGTGTGTAACTCAACTACCCATGTGAGGTGGAGAGTTACACATGTAGCTGAAGTATTTCACCACGTGTCCTCATATAAACCACTCCTATTAACCTAAGCAAGCTTAAATAATATATGTGTAGGAAAAATAAATACCCCCTAACATAAGGAAAATAAAACACCTACACTAACACCCCCCCTTAAGCGTAGCTTAGGTGGGTGAAAATATGGGTCCCGGTAAATGCAACCATGTTAGGTACCCATGTACATAGATAGCCCCCCCCAAAGAAGAAGCCCCCCATAAGAGGAATAGCCCCCCCTAAATAAGGAGAGAAAGAAAGGAGGACTAAGAAGTCCCTCCTGAAGTAGACACCTGTCGTATCCCAAGCAGTGATCGCAAATGAAGGAACTTGCTTTCGGTGAAGGGTTTGGTGAAGATGTCCGCAGTTTGCTCCATTGTAGAACAATACTTAAGATCAATGATGCCTTCCTGAAAGAGCTCTCGAATATAGTGCATATGTATCTCAATGTGTTTCATCCTCTGGTGATGAACTGGATTTCTTGAGATCTGTATAGCACTTTGATTATCACAAAAGATGATAGTAGGCTTCCTAACCGGAATACCAAACTTACTGAGAATATTCTGAAGCCAAATAGCCTCAGTGGTGGCATTAACTGCCCCTCGATACTCAGCCTCTGTTGATGAAAGAGCAATTGCAGACTGCTTCTTACTCAACCAACAAACTGGACCAGAACCAAGTGAGAAGCAATACCCTAAAGTGGACTTGCGATCCTGAGAATCACCTGCCCAATCTGAATCCGTATATCCCACCAAGTCAATATCCATGCCTGTTGCATACTGAATTCCATAATTGTGAGTACCCTAAATGTAGTGGAGAATCCACTTAGCTTCTTTCCAATGCAACTCATGTGGCTCCTACATGAATCTAGAGACCATGCCCACTGCATATGAAATGTCAGGTCTTGTATGAGTCAAGTAGATGAGGCTCCCAACAATTTGTCGATATAAAGTGCTATCAACCAAGGGTGAAGAGCACTTAGCCTCAAGTTTGACCCTAGACAAAAATGGAGTAGCTGCAGGCTTACAGTCAGCCATGCGAAATCTAGAGAGCATATCGAGTGCATACTTGGGTTGTCCAAGGAAGATGCCTGAAGAAGATTGAGTAATCTCAATTCCCAAGAAGTAATGTAGAAGACCCAAGTCTGACATCAGAAATCTATCATGTAGAGCATTTTTCACTACCTTGATGGTGGATGACTGACTCCCTCTGATCAACAAGTCATCAGCATAGAGAACTAGAAATGTGAGAGTATCATCCTGGTGCAGAATGTAGATGTTCGGATCAGAATGGCATCGAGTAAAACCAATTGTAAGAAGGAAGGAGTCCATCTTGGCATACCAAGCTCGAGGAGCTTGTTTGAGGCCATAGAGAGACTTTCGAAGTCAACACACAAGTGAAGGATCTTGAACAAACCCTTGTGGCTGCTCCATGTAGATTTCCTCCTGAAGGTCACCATGAAGAAATGCACTCTTGACATCCATCTGATGAACTTCCCAATGATGGGTTGCAGCAATAGCAAGGACAAGCCAGATGGAATTCATCTTAGCAACTGGAGCAAAAGTCTCAGAGTAATCAACCCCTGGAACATGGGAAAAGCCTTTTGCTACCAAGCGAGCCTTATACTTATCAACTGACCCATCTGTTGCAAATTTTGTTCGATAGATCCACTTGCATCGAACGAGTTTCCTTCCCTTAGGAAGAGGAACTAAATCCCATGTGTGATTCCTTTCCAAGGAATTAAACTCTTCTTGCATTGCAGCATCCCATTCGGGAACACCTGTAGCTTCTCGAAAAGAATGTGGATCAGAAGCTGAAGCAATGAAGAGATGTGGAGCTTGCTGAAATTGTGACCTAGTTCTTCTAGTATCTGATGGATCACCAAGCCAATCTCTTGCTGACTCAAAAGTTTGTCAAGCCCAAAGAGGCACTGAAGCTGGAGAGTCTGGGGGAGAATCATCAACCTCTGAAGGATGACTATGAGAAGAATGTGAATCCTCACCATCACTGTCACCATCTGAAGTAGAGGAAGAAGACTCCTCAATAGGATTAGGAGGATTAAGATCCTCAGAAGAACTGTCATCATCATGCAATGTCTCCAATGTGATAGTGGATGGAGAAGTGGTATGAGAAGAAATAGAAGAACTCTCCTCAAAACAAACACTCCTTTCAATGAACAACTCATGTGTAGAGGGATGGAGAAGTCTACACCCTTTGACATCATCTGGATACCCAACAAATATGCAAGGCTTACTCTGCGGATCCAAAGCCTTGCGTTTCTCTGCTGGAATGTGGGCCCATGCAAAAGAACCAAACACTCTGAAATGCTTAACTATAGGTTTTCGACCGGTCCAAGCTTGAAAAGGAGTTACCCCCTTCACAGCTTTATGAGGAACTCAGTTCTGGATGAAACATACACAATTGATGGCCTCTGCCCAATACTGAGGTGCCAAAGACTTGGAGTGAATCATACAATTTGCCATCTCCTTCAAGGACCTATTCTTCCGTTCTGCGACACCATTTTGTTGAGGCCTGTATGGAACTGTGTGCTGCATGTTGATACCTTCTTAAGCACAAAATTGTTCAAACTGATTATTAACATATTCACCCCCATTATCTGTACGCAGAATCTTGATGAACTTCCTAGATTGTTTCTCTACAAAAGCTTTGAAATCTAGAAAATTCTCAAATACCTTAGACTTTTGTTTGAGAAAGTAAACCCATGTAAATCTAGAAAAGTCATCAATAAATGTTAAGACATATCTAGCCCTGCTGAAAGATAGTTGTGGAAATGGTCCTGCCAAGTCACTATGTACCAACTCCAATAGTTGTGGAGCTCTCCATGCTTTGCCTTTATCATACTTCTCCTCAGGATGCTTACCAAGAATACATCCTTGGCAAACTCCATCAGAAAATCAAATAGAAGGCAACCCTGAAACCATGTCTTGTTTACTAAGTTGTTGCAAGTAACGATAGTTCAAGTGGCCAAATCGTTGATGCCACAAACAACTAATCTCATCTGCAAGAGTGAGTAAAACTATCGAAGGAGAGTCAGGAACAAAGTGAGAAAACTGATATAATCTGGATTGATGATCTGCTTTTCCCATAGCAATAGTAGACCCATTATGCATTTCACTGATTACCACTGTATCTGGTGTGAACTCAACTCACTTGCTAGAACCAATGTGAGTGATCTGATAAACAAATAGGAGATTAGTTGATAAAGATGGAACACAAAGGACATCCTTAAATGTTCTTTCACCCACATCAATAGACCCTCTCCCATGCACTTCAACAGGAGTGTCATCACCCATTAGTATGGAAGGCATAGAACATGGCTCTAAAGAGGTGAAATCATCTTTTGAAGAAGCCATGTGGTGCGAAGCACCTGAGTCAATTATCCAAGAATCGGGTTGTGAAGCAACAACAACTAGGGCCTTACCCTTTCCTTTCCCTTTACTCTTATATGTATCCTTAGAAGATCCTTCTGATGAACTCTGTTTGACTGAATCAGGCACCTTGATATTATTCTTTTCAAGAAGATTTGAAAGGTGATCAATTTGTTTCTTTAAAAACTTATGTTCATCATGACTAGGCCTCTTACAATAAGAACACTTGACCTTCTCCTTCTTAGGTTGTTCACCTCTTGATGAAGAGGTCTGATTATCTACTTTTGAAGTAGCAGATTTCTGATCTTTTTTCTTCTCTCCTTGGTTCTTTTGTTTCTTATCTTGCTTACTAAACCCTTTTTGTTCTTTTGTGCCTTGATTTACAACCAAGGCATGTGACTTAGAGGGTTTTATTGTACCCATTTGAACCAATTTGTCTTGCTCCCTAGTGAGTTCTGCAGCAAATTCATCCAGAGAAGGCATTTTGAATGTGGTACCTAGGGCACATTTTGTAACATAGAATATAGAAACAAACGTTGAATAGTTAGGACCAAGCTTAGAAAGAATACTCAAGATCAGTTGCTTATCATCTTTCTTAGTTCCACACCATTCCAACGACAATCTTACATACTTAAGTTTAGTGAAGAAGTCTTGTATAGTATCAAAATTGGTTGGATTCAAACCTATGAGTTCATTCTCTAACTGATGACCTCTTAGCTCATCCTGCTTACCAAAGAGGTTTTCCAAAGTGGTCCACACTGCATTTGGTGTAGTGACAGATTCAATGTGAAAAAGAAGGTCTAGAGAGACTGACATACATAGAGTACCAAAAGATTCATCACATTTATTAAACCATTTAATCTTTTATGCAGTATCTTGAGGTTCAATTTCAAGTCCCATAGTAACACGATGATATCCATGTCTTTTCAAATATATTATCATCTTAGATTTCCATTCAAAATAATTATATGGTGTTAAAAGTGGAACTATAGATGCATCCATGATAGTAGAAAAGAAGATTGCAAAGAATCTAGAAAAGTGCAAGAAAGAAGGCACAAGAGACACCCCCCCTTTTCACTAGTCTCAGAAATCACCCCCCCCCCCCCCAAAAAAAAAATATTACAAGGTTGGCACTTTATAATTAGTGCATTTACAAGGTTTTTTATCAGATTACAATTCTTTCAAGAAACCAATAGAGATTTTAAATACAAATAATTCGAGACAAGATCTGAAACAAATTAGCCTTATAACTACTTAATTTATCTCAATACCTTTCCAACAACTATTAGTTTTTGAAAAACAGAGTTGTGAGGAAAAAGATATGACTAGTTGAAGAGAAAAAAGAAGCAGCTGATACAACCTTTAATATCTAATAGAAAAAGGCAAAAAATTTCAATTAGACCTATAATAATGGAGAGTGCTCATTTATAGCTTTCCGTCAAGTATTTGTTTGCAAAAATCTGACACTCGAGGCAAAAGTTGTGCAACTTTTAAGAAATGTTGTTGAATTTCCCTGATAGAAAAACGGCTTAGGCCCTATTCAAGCTCGATTTCTGCAAAATTTATTAATTTTCTGGAAATACCATCCAAAAACCAGAAGTTTTTCAATGCTGGGAAGAAAACCCAAAAATAGTTTTTTCTGAAAGTGAACAAAAGTTGGAACACTAAAGCCGAAATGAAAACAGCTCCAGTAAAAAAAATTTACTCTAATTTTTTACTATGTCCTCCAAACTCTGATTTTGGTGAAGTAAAAGTCACTTTTGACTTTGTCAAGCCTTATGGACACTCTGGAAATTCTTATTAAGCTTCCAATATTACCACAAAGCTACAATCACCCAGATCTTACAAAAACACATACATGTAAACCAGATTTAACTAGAAGCTATTTTCCTTTAAACTGTTCTAATTCTCCAGATCACACGAGAATGCAGGAGAAGAGCATACTTAGTTTTTAAGGAAAATATTAGCTATATAAAAGTCTCAAATCCCTCAAATAAATTAAAAAAAACAATGAGCTATACCAGACAATAAGCTCTGATACCATGTGAGATTCTGCGAGAAGCGAGAACCGAGCCAAGATCTGATGTCAGTCGTAGATCACATGCAACTCCTCATGCAATAGATGATCAAAGATCAAAATAGCTGAATGAAGATAATTTCGATATGAGAGAGAAATAGAGACAAAGAAGAGAATTTGGAGAAGACTCTCACCGAGCTATCACTTCACTTACTTAACTAGTGAAGGTGAGAGTATAGTGCTTATTATATAAAAAAATATAAGCATATACATCCAAGGGGTGCATTAACTCCTATTCCCCATAAAAAGTGGGAGGTTTTACCTTCTTGGCAAATGCCAAAACATGTGGCATAACCTCCTTACATGAAGACAAAAAAGGAGTTGAGAAAGTTGGCACATAAGGCCAAAAGAGGTTGTGAAACCCAACTACCCCATAACCCACTTAGGAAATGACAAAATAGTGGTTATGAGAGGTGGCACAACAAGCTAAAAGAGGGTGTGTAACTCAAATACCCATGTGAGGTGGAGAGTTACACATGTAGCTGAAGTATTTCACCACGTGTCCTCATATAAACCACTCCTATTAACCTAAGAAAGCTTAAATAATATATGTGTAAGAAAAATAAATACCCCCTAACATAAGGAAAATAAAAAACCTACAATAACATAGGATAGTTTATAAATATCTTTATCCACTTTATTATTAACCTCTTTATTCCCAACATTCTCTACATTAATATCAGTACCGCCATGAGCCTCATTAATGTCACCCATCACATTGGATTGTGCAGACCAAAGGCAAGTGCAGGGAAATTAATTATCAGACTTAGGTCAAATAACAAAGGCAATAACTCAAAGGGTTTAAGGGGATAATCAAAATATAAGCAAAAAAGACACACGTGTGAGATGACACCAATAACACAGAAAACCAAGAATAAACAATCAAATAGGGCACAAAACTGCTAAATAGAACAAGGAGACTAAAAAGCGCTAGGGCAGCATGAGACATCCAGAGTTGTAGGTACGATCTTCGAGGAGGTTGAGTTGGCCATTCAAATTCCTTAGAGTGCACCCATATGGTGCACATTAAATTAAGAATTGCTCTACATATAAGTCAAAAAGTTGGGTGTTTTCACAAAATTGTTTGTAAAAAATTGTTTGGCTACATTCCAAGAAATGTTTAGGATGTGCTCTTTGGTCTTTCTTACCATTTCTCAACTTTAAATCATCCTTCACATTGGGTTATACTCTTGAATTAGAGTGCCAAAATTGTTGAATTACATCCTTTACGTTCTCGGTTAACTTCTTGTCAACATGTGAAAGCCTCCCACTAAAAGCCCATGTATCATTTGAAGAGGACTATTTGGTCTTGTTCTTCTTTTGAGTGCTTTAAACAATATTTTATGATTTAGGTTCATATCAATACAAGTTGGTCTCAATAAATGAGCCTTCCTCAAATGATGGCTTACTAGTGAGGTTGTGATTACTCTTCGGGTAGCTCTCTTATCTTTTACCTTACTAGTCTTTCCAATAGAATAGAGCACATTGAAAAGATTTTTTACAATAATAGAATTTTTTCAAATTTTTTATTCACACGAATCTTCAACTTATCTAGCAAAGGTCTCATATTTCATTTCTTTAGCAATTGCACAAAAAGTTGACATTGTTTAGTCATCGTATTATTGCTAAAGTGTTCATCAAACAATTTTGTATCCCACAATCAAATGTTTCAAGATTAACTCTTTCCTTCAAGATTTTTAATTATATTCTCATCAATTTCAACTAACCATTTTGGGGTTCTTGAATGTGTTCGATTTTCAATTTCTCTTTCTTCCACATGAATATCTTCTCTTCTCATGTAATTTGGTGATACATAGCTTTGAACATTTTCCTTTTCATTATCAATATTTTCATTAACAATTTTAACATTTTCAATTTCAATATCAACACTTCCTATCAATCTCAACATTTTCATTTTCAATATCAACATTTTCATTAACAATTTCAAAAATTTCATTAACAATTTCAATATTTTCATTTTCAATTTCAACATTTTCATTAACAATTTCAATATTATCATTTTCAATATCAACATTTCCAAAACCAACTTCAACATTTTCATTTTCAATTTGAATATCATGCTCCACATTTTCAAATTCAATTTCCTCTTCACTTGAAATAACATTTACAGGTAAGGAAGAAGATTGAGTACCTTGATGAATATTTGATATACTTTGTCTTTTCTTCGTATTTTTTTCTCTATAAGCTTCAATTTCTTCTATTGTAGGTTTTATCTGGCCTTTTCATTTCCAGAGACTACTGCCCCCCATTACACTTGCCAAAAAGATACCAAAAATGATTGTAAGCTTGATTTTTGTGTAGACAATTGCTCTGGAAGGTGAATTTTGTCTGATACAAATAGAAATCATGAGTTTTCCGATATAGAATCAAATGTGGGGACCGTTGAAATGATCAAACAGTCAATTTGACTCTTTTTTATATGGAGAAGCAAATGGACATCCATTACTACATGATTGCACAAGATTCCTTTACTGCCAGTTGGTACCGGCTTGCTAGGGAGCTTCATCATGAGGGACGAGAGCTTATGGGCATCCGGGAATCTTATGCTTCATTTGGTTGGGCAGATAAAATGCCTGGGTCATATGTCCATCATCCGGTTTGCGAGAGGAGGTTATCTAGGTCAAACGGAGGTGACACGTCCAGAGACAAAGAAAATCAGAGATTTTAGATAATTTTTCTGAAATTATCACGACGTATATTTTATCTTATTGTAAAAGACCAGAATGGACACATGTAAAAGTTATGTAAAAGACCTATAAGGTCCATGATATAATGTGACAGAAAGTCATCATGCAATGTAACTAACAAAAGAAAGAAGAAAAAAGGCTACTAACATACTAACCCACTAACATGCATGATTTACTTTTCGTAGATTAATTTTTCTTTCTGCATGCGTGCATGTTTGCATTTAATTTTCAGTTAGTTGGTTTAATTATGCATTTTGCATGTTAATTAATTCGTAATGACTCATGCACATGATTTATTTCTACGCATGCGTGCACAGAGATCGAAATCACTGATAATTAAGGTTTATGCATGTTACTTAATTGTCATGTACATTTACTTCATTTTTGCTACGTTGCATTTAGATGCATGTTAATCACGATCCACATGTTAAGTTCCACATGTTAGACATGAATTGCATGAATGTTAAGTTCATTTATTAATTGCATGTCAGATCAATTTGTCATTTAGCTTAAAGCTATCCCTTAAAAATTTATAATTCTTAAATGATTAACTTTTGTCTTTGAATGTTAAATATCAAAATGATCTTTACATGAGGTAAGAATTTTTTTTTTTTGAAAGAGCTAAAAATAGTGCAAGTGTGTATAAGGACATGCCAGGAATATTGGTGATAAATACCGAACAATTTGGCCAACTTATCAAACTACTTAGGTATGGTAAGCACAGGTATGTATGTGCATTAATGTGATTTTTTTAAAAAAAATCATGCAAATTTATCTACTTTCTTAAGCATTGGGTCAAGAAATTATTATTTGGATAAGGAGTAATGTTTTGAGGAATATTTTATTTCATTTTGATTATGGACTAATATTTTTCGTGTTGATCCTATGAGTGTGATAGATGAGACAACACATCAAAAGGAAGAGAACATTGTTGGAGAAGAGCTAGCCTAGCTTTATGAAACTGAATGAGAGTAATGGAATTCATAGACACACACTTGGGATTTGTCTTTAAAAAAAATTCTTTGATGGATGTGCGTTTTTGCATGTATGAATGTGCATGTTTGCATTATCTTATGTGTTTGCAAAAGTGAAAGATCATTTTTAGCTAATGATGTTGATGTGGATCTTGTTTTTGATATGAAGATTAATTTTGATGAATGCATCGGGACGATGCATGTTTTTAGGGGGGAAGTATGTCACAACCCTTATTTTTCCATTATTTTGTTATATTTAAATAAATTGAAAATATAAGCATCTATATATTTTGTTATATGATTCTTCTTTAAAATAAATAAATAAATTTACTATGACTTGTTAGGAAAATAAAATGAGTATATTAAGTACTTGTTTATAACGTGCACGTTGCAAAAGAAGATGTTGGAAAAAAATGAATAAATAAATAAAATGTTTCTTTTATTATTTTCTCATAATTATCTAAATAAATCACTTTAGAAAATAAATTATATTTATTTGTAATGTAATTATTTTTCCTGAAAAAAAATATAAAATAAAATTATATATTGTTTTAATATATGTATTTTAAACTAAATAATATATATATAATTTTATATTAATAATTACATATATTTTAAATAGAACAAAATTAAAATAAATAAGCTTATATATAATGCATGTTTCTTTTAATAAAAGAAAAAGTAGCTTTATTAATTGTATGCATGTTTTAAATAAAACAAAACCAAAATTTAATAATATTGAAATAAGAGAAAATTTCTTTTTAAGAGAAAGAAATTATAAAAATTAAAGCAAATTTCTTATAATAATCAATGCATGCTTAGTTTTTTTTGATAAAAAAAACTAAAGTAGAGGATTTAAGTTTCTTTTATAAAGATTTAGTGCTTTCTCTTAAAAGATCAAGGGTATTTGTATTTTATTCGTGTAGGTTACGAGTAGAGAATAACGTAGGTTGAGTAATTAATTTGTTGACAAGGACCCTAAATCCTATTTTGATTCATATGAATATTACCATTTAGTATTTACTTTGAAGAATTAAGTATGCATTTAGCCTTTGGAACTGGCTTAAGTAAGCATATTTTGGCCATAGGAGGAAATGGGTAAATGAATAATTTTTGTGTATATATTCATTAACATAGACTAGCAAAATTATCTTAGTATATAAGTTTCCACTATAATAACATATTTTTTCGTAGACAATATTATTTTGGATTATGATTGACTTTTTGTAAACAATTGGTAAGATAAAAATCCATTAAAAACTCTTGAATTGATGACATGGATATCATTTAGATTAGTGGTGAGGTGTGTTCTTTTCAATTCTTGATAAAAAGTCAAGTATAAGTTGAGGCGCTTATATGTTCTTGTATACACTTGTAAGCTTTGTGTGTATTTGTATGCCGCATGTACATATTTGTATGTTATTAATGCCTATGTAGTTTCTATATGTTTATGTATGCTATATGCATTTTTGTATTTCTTAATGTTGAGATAAAATCATGTTATGTGTACCTCGTGGATCAATTGTGATTGAGATAAGACTCTGATTTTGTATTATTTTTAGATAGTCAAGCAAGGAGTGTTGCTTCTATCTTCCTATATTTTATATGCATCTTGTGTGTTTTGGGTTCATGCTTCAGCATTAGATGTATGCATGTCACACCACACAATATTCAATTACTCTTATTAGTATCACATTGCTAGTTTACCTCGTGCTGGGCAAGGTATCTTTCATGTCATGAAAGATTCCGAGGAATTGTAATTACTTCATGGTAGGGTGGAAACGCGCTTCGACAATGTTCTCACCCATGATGTGCTCGATGGAGAGATGTGTTGGGAGTTCCTCTTAGGGTGGTTTTCATATTTGTACATTATGTATTCACTGTATTTGACCTTGTGGTTTAGTGTAAAGGTATATGTTTCCTTATGTTTATCTTCTTGTCAGCTTATGTTATTTAACTTTATATGTTGAAATGTAATTTCTTGTCTCTAACCTTGTGTGTTTGAACACGTGGCAATAATTTATTCTTGATTATGTGTATTTTGTGAATTCTCTTATTTTAAAATTATGGCGGTCCTTACATGGTGCCCTTCGTGTTGTCTTTGTTACCGAAATTGATTAATAACAGATATTTGTTACTAACGGATATCCATTTTTTTGACAAAAAATCTGCAGCCTTGGGATTTCCCTCAAGATTGCTTTGGGATTTGGCTTGGAGGTGCAAAACCTGGAAAGTCAACACAAAAAACGTGTTTTCAAGTTTTCCTTGGTTTTCTTGATTTTGCCCATGTGTCTGACGACTTTTTTTTAACCCAAAATTGATGAAATGAAAAGATATTTTTAAGGAAATTATCAGCTTTCTACTAATATAGTTTTTTCCTTATTTTAAATTTAATAAATAATTATTATTGATTTTTTACATACATTATGTCTAAAGTCTTGATTGATAGACTGACTGAAAAACATTTATAACTTTAACATGGTTAAACATTTTTCAAATCCAAAAAATGTTACACATTTTGTGCTTTGTCTACTATGGGAATTAAAAAAAATGAATTTCATAAATTTTTGACCAAGTTATGGTCTGTAGACAAACACATTTTTTTATTTTCTAATAAAAAGTTCATTATTAATTATTTACTTGCCAAAAAATTACAAAAAAAAATGAGGCAAGTTTTGACATATGTCCTTTACTTATATTAAAAATTTCAAAAAAAAATGTTATGTTTTGACTGTACTTATGTTCCATAGACATATACGCGCTTTTTATTTTTTCCTTGAAATTTTAGTACTACTACATTGAAATTTCATTTTATCACTAAATAGATTTAATTTTTTTCGAAAAACAACTAATACAGGTTGGAAACTAGATTCAATTTGTTACAAATTTTGTTCTTACATATTTTTCAAATTATGAACTAATAACCTGCTCAAATTTTTATGCCAAGTTGCCTAACTTTTATTTTTTGAAATTTCATTACCACTTAAGGGTCTAGTTTGGACCCCCATGATTCTACACACACTCTTAATTGTAATCATAACCCTATCTATAATCCTAACTATAAACTTAACCATAACCCTAACCCTACCCTGACCCTAATTCTTAAACTAAGACCAAAGTTAATTATCACCTTAACCCTAAATCTATTTCTCATTCTAAATGTAACCCTAAACTAAACCTAAATCGAACACTAATTATAACTCCAACGTTGACCCTAACCCTAACCCCAACACTACAAATAACACTAATTATAAAGTTCAAATTCTACTCCTAACCCTAACCTTGATACTACCACTATTTCTAACAAAACTTTAACTCTAAATGTATTTGTAACCTAATCCTAATTCTCAAACTAACACTAATTCTTATTATAATCCTAACTTTAAATGTAACGTTAAACTTAAACCTAAATCCAACATTAATAATAACTTTAACCCTAACTCTAACCCCAAACCTTAAAATAACACTAAATATAATTGTATCTCTAACCAACCCTAAAACTAACACTAATTCTAACTCCAACTCTAACTCTAACTCTAGCTCTAACTCTAACCCTAACCCTAACACTCACAATAATTATAACCCCAACCCTAATTCTATCCCTAACCATAACACTATTTCTTATCTTATACTTATAATGTGAACTCATTTAATATCTTACATAATGCATTAAGGATGCTACTACATATATACATTTAATAACCTATATAAAATACATCAACATATTTCCTTCTCGGAACACTTATTCCACTCATGTATGTTGAATTGATTTTAACAATAGGTACTTCAAGAAGGATATCTCTTAATCCATTTTATATAGATTATTAAAGATATATATGCTAGTAAGTATGGTTGGGTTGAATATCTAGTGAATGATTAGAAAATTTACAAATTTAGTATACCTTAATTTTAAAATAATATTCGGCAAAATTATTATATGCCATTATGGACAGTTATGTAAATCAATATGAAAATTATTACTATTATATCATCAATTCTTAAAGAGAAATCAATTTTAGTCGAATATGGGTTACAAAAGTAATTAATGCATGTACATAATGAACTTCATATAGACACCTATACGTACACATGTTTAGTTTACAGACATTTATTTAGTGTGGAATTGAGGAAGTTAAAACAATAGTCAAATATAAATTTTATTCTTAGTTGAGCCTTAAAAAAAGACTTAAATTAAAAAAGTCAAAATGTCTTTGGTCTTGAAAAAGATAAAGAGGATGGATTATTCTCAAGTTATGAATTCTCTTTTGATTTTAGTTTTTCATTACTCAACTTTACTAATTTTTTGTGTGAATTGAGTATTTTTATATTGATTGTGTTTAGTCAAATTGAGACAGGAGTAGTGGACAAATGACCCACAATTTCATTTAAGGAACAAAATATGTTGGTTAAATTAATGCATAAGTTGTTTGCATTATCAGTCCACAATACTTGATAGGTTGCAATGATAACTAAATGTTATACTTACCAATAAAACATCTAGGGCTGCATGATATATTATAAACATGAGAGTTGATACCTCACACTCAATTCTTGATTGACATGACCTATGTTTGTATATCTCTTTATTTTCCACTCTCATGAAGGGTAAGGCCACTTTGAGTCACAATGTGTGTGGGGGACCACTAGTTTATGGATGAAGATAAAACACTCAAATGATACTCCCTCCATGCAAGAACTCAATACACCATATACTTGTCACTCTGAGACACAATCTATATTGAGACAATGGTCTTTTTATTTGTACATTGATTATTGCATACTTTTCTTGTATGTGAATGACAAATTGGTTGTCTTTTTGTAAGAACAAAAATGTGCGAATATTTATATGTTAGTATACATGTAGTTGATATGAAAAAATATAAAAATAAATAAAAATAAAAATAACCCTAATGGGAAATTGAAATGAATCTCGAAAAGTTATTATTAAAGATGTAATTTATTTGGATGCTTTCAGTTTTTATAAAAATGTTTTTCAATATATTTATATTGCTTTATTGGAATGATGCACTCTTGTTATATATTAAGGATTAAAAAGTAGTGTATAATTGACTTTTATGATATGAACTTAAGGTTCGTTACACTAATCAGCCATATGTACATTTGAATGCTTGCTAATAGTCATGATACAAAAGTTGACGCTAATATCACGTAGTTGACCAATGATACAAAACTAGTTAAAAAGTTGTCACTAATATCACGTAGTTGACCAATGCCAAGAGCTACTACCATATCTTACGAGTTAGCTAATTATCATCAGTAGTATGAAGGCGAATGATGCTAGGTATTACCCATATTATGAAGGGTTTAGTCAATAGTACCACTAAGGCCAGCTAGTGTTATATGTCCAATACTACCCTTTTTCTAGGTGAGTATACTTGTTACCAAATGGCCTTGGGGTGATAGATGTCGAAATCCACCAACTTGGAGAGGTTCATCATTTTATGAAAATCTTAATTTCATCTTTGTATGACCATTTTTGGATTGAGGATGGACCTTCGATGTAGTTTGAGATGCATCATACTCCTCTTCTTGGTTATCTGTTTGGCTTGCATGACCCTTTTGGATTGAGGATGAACCCTTGATGTAGTATGAGATGCACCACATTCTTCTTCCTAGTCATCTCCTCGTTTCACCTTCTTCTCTATGCCTTTGACCTTGACACGTTCACTCCAAGATTATTTTTTTGGATAACTTGCTAAGTCCACTTTTTTGGGCTTGACGAGGCAATACTCCACATGATTGGGTTTGTTGTACTATTGGGTTGAGAACATGAACTCAAACGACTAGTTGCTATGTGTGCCAATTCAATCTCTTTCACTACTCTAAGTACTTTTAATTTATGGACATTGTATCTTGATATTTGCTTATTTGTTATTTCTACAAATTGGCTAATGGTATGTGTTTCTATTTGCTACCAATTTAAATCAATGAACAAATGATTTTTGTTTATCGATAAAATTCATCATTGCTTGATTAGAATTAAAGGGAAATCACAAATACAAACCAATGAAATAATGCAAACAAAGCAATAGGGTTTATAATATTCAATAAAAAACTCCATATTCCATGATCGCATGTAGCTTCCATTTTTCTTATGCTTCTTGTGGTATGATGGCTCTCAGATTGCGCTACTAACCTACAAGTGACACAATATTTTGAAGTTCGTGATTGTTGAAAATGATGAATTGATGCTGAATTTATAGATTTTTTGAGAGGATTGAATAAGAGGTGGAACTCAAGTGAGCTCACATGTTGATTGATAGTTGAACTACTGATTTGGAGGTAGAATAGAATAGATTGAATAAATAAAAGAGTTAACTGATTAATGACAAAGAAAGCTTTGTTTAGAAAAAGCTAATTGGAAGATAAAAATAATGATTGGAGGAGAATTGAAGAATGATGCAATTAATCAATTAATTGAATTGTTAACTGGAGATGACTAATTGAAAGCTTTTTGGAAAAAAAACAAATTAGAAGATAGAAACAAATGACTAGAGATAATTGATTTAATTAATCAATTAATTGAATTGATTAATTTAGCATGTGCTATAGGATATTTTATTCAAAATTTAATTCCATCTTGCATGCTTTTGAACTTGATTTAGATTTTCAATTTGATTTTTGAATGTTAATCGAATTTTGATTTTATTTAAATTCAACTTGATCTTTGAATTCATGCAAACCTATTTTAGGAATTCAATTTGATGTTTGAAATCATGAAATTGAAATGCACATGTAGCAAAATTAGAAGAATATGAATTAGAATTAGAATTAGAATTAGAAGAATCAATGAGTTTAGAATTTGAGGATTTTGAATTTGAATTAGAATTAGAAGAATAAATTAGTTAATTAAATAATTTAAAGAAAGTATTTAATTATTTAGAAATTGAATTTAATTAAATAATAAAGATTATTCAATCAAAGGAATTAAAATCGCAATTAATTAAATAATAAATATTTAAATAATATATAGAAAAGGGTTAAATGATTAATTGATCAGAAATAGAAATTGAAATGGAATAATTAGTAATATGATGAAGAATTGTGAATTTAGAAGAATAAGATTAATTAAATAATTATTTAATCGATTAGAAGAATAATTAGTACATGATCAATGAGACGTTTTTAGGTGTCTACATTTGCCCCTCTTTGAGACAATGTCGAAAGGACGTTGCTTCAAAGAAAATGAAAAATTTTCTACCCCGGTATGCCTCAACGATACTTAGGGTGTAAATATGCCCCCTCGAAAAAAGTGGTTGAAAAATTCTAAAATTGAGACCATTTTTTCGATACCATGGTAATGAGTAATTGTGCCAAGTTTCGCATGATTTCAAATCCATTTGACTGGCCTACAAGTGAGTTAAAGTTCAGGGGGACCACGGTCGTCAAAATGAGAAAAACCCTAATTTTGAGCTATAAATAGTGATTTGGACCTTTCATTTGCTCATTTGCATTCTTTTGAGTTCATAGATATCTTTGAGTTTTCAGAGCTTTCTTGCGAGTGTTTGATCATCATGGTTGGCATTAGAGCACATCTGCATTTGTCTGAGTGAGTGCGTTCATATCAGAGACCACCTGGGATGGGAGGCATGACAAGTTTCCAAAATTTTGGTCAATTTTTGCCTATTTTTTGTCAATTTTTCAAAAAAAATTGAGAGCTCAAAACCTTAATGTTTGCACATACATCTATCGATTTTTGCGCATACGTACTAAATGTTACTCAAATTAGTATTAATTGTTTCGCATTCGTGCATCTCTTTCACATTAGTCTTTATGTTTGCGCAATTGACTAGCTTTTTGTGCATGCATGTATATGTTTGTACAAGGGTCTTAAATATTGTACAAGACTTCTAAATGTTGCGCATTAGCATCAAATATTGTGCATTAGAATTTATTGTTGCACAAGTGTTTAAAAAGTAATGATTTTGTCATGTGAGGTATGATATTTGACATTTGCATTATATTTTGTTCGCAAGAGAATTATGGCGTACTCAAATGCAGATAGAGACCCAGTGGTCTCAATCTTCGGGGTCAGTTACTTGTTGAGGATATTTCTCTTATCATACATCTTAGTTTATATCATGTTCTTCATATGCCTGAGATTATGACCAATAGGGCCTTGATCAGTGTGTTAGTTGAGTAGTGGCATTCTGTGACTTGTACATTTCATCTTCCTACTGGTGAGGCGTCCATCATATTAGAGGATGGTTGGCATATTCTTCATATTCCCATTCATGGAGAGAGAGTCATCTATAATCACGATGATGGTTTTGCAGGACTGTGTGACTTATTTGAGTGTGAGGAGCGGGACTTGCAGATTGGTGGTCACTATGATATACCATGGGCTTGTCTGGAATGTGATGATCTAATAGTAGTTCTATGCAATATTGTAGCAAGTCCACTCATTTCTGATAGGAGAGGTCATAGATTTCCTGTTGGATGGGGTAGAGTTATTCATGATATGATTATCCATCGATGTGTGTAAGCTTGGGGTCCTTGTATTTTAGCCATGGTTTACTATCAGATGCATAGTGTTGTGTATTTGAGATACAAATCTATTAGTTGCAGCGTGACACTGCTCCAGGTCTGGGCTTGGGAGCATATTTCTATCTCTAGGCCAGTGATTCATGTTGATTTGCATCTTGAGGAGCCATTCACTTTCAAGATATACACCTGAGATTAGGCGTAGGGGCTCGAGTAACACTTTTTATTAGCGACATCAGATTGACATCTTCCAACACTTTATCTGTAGACCTTACTTGGATTTCCCTAGTTGGGCGGATGATGATCAACATTTACCATTCTGCAGGCAACAAAGATTCCTCATAGGCGGGATTGTGGAGACACAGAGGATTATTGAGATGTACTTGTCAAGACGTGTGCTTAGGTAATTTGGGGAGGTACAAGGAGTACCTTTTGTTATAGCTTATTTATCTTGGGTTACTTGAGAGGTATTTGATTGGGGAGCATGTATACAACCACATGTGGTTGTTGTAGAGTTTGATGCGCTTTGGGCATTACAATGGGGTTGGAGAGATGGTGTTGCAGATTCAGGCACGACACCACAGTATGACACATGGTGGGCCAAACACAGGCCTATTCCACTTACTGATCCTACACTTTCTATTACACCTCAGTAGATACATCATCAGAGATAGCGGACGGGGGACGATTGGGAGGAGGGAGAGGAAGACGAGGGAGATGACAAAGGGGATGAGGTTGGCAGAGGAGATGAGGAGGGAGATGGAGACAAGGACATAGACATCGGTGGAAACACCAAGTCTAGTAGCAGTGAGGATGATGATGATTCGACTTCATGATCATCGAGCAACGATGATGGTGATGACAGTGACATGCCAAAGTTGGAGGATGTTCCCGCTGCAGAGGGAGGCAAGGATAGAGGATGAGGTAGGGATGGAGATGATGATGATCTATAGGTATTGAGAGCACAGATTTATAGTCTAGAGAATGCCTTAGCCATAGAGTGGCAAAGGCGCGAGAGTGATTGTGATGCCTATCAGAGGGGTTATGCAACCTTAGCCATAGAGAGGTATCAAATTGTTAGTGAGAGGGATCATTTCTAGAGAGAGCGAGATGATGCAGTCAGGAGGGCTCAGTTGGCACATGATACCTATGATCAATATAGGGCATCTAATATAGGTATACTGACACATGATGATCACCTTATTCATTTATTTGAGGAGTGTATGTATTAGCACCGAGAGTACGAGAGAGTCGTCCTAGAGGGAGAGCGAGTTTCGAGCTACAATGCTTATATATCTGGCAAGAGATCTAGTAGATCTAACTCTCAAGGTATGAGTAGTGCAGGTGTCATTGGGACATCCTGGGGCATCATTGGGACATCCTGGGGCAGGATCCACTCAGGGATAAAGGCAATGTCGGTTGAGACACTTTGTATCATGTTATTATTAGCAGCAAAGAGGAGGAAAACTAAGAGTGGGGGGTGAATTAGTTTTCACCGGATCACCAAACTTAACTACAAAATAGATGTGATAAACTGTAGCAGTAGTAAAGATAAGCAAATTGATAACACAACACACAACACCAAGATTTTGATGTGGAAAACCTGGTTAAGGGAAAAACCACGGTGGGAACTTATCCATAGTAAGATTAATCTCTATAGTAGTATATGAAATATTACAATGGCTAATGCACATGCATTCAGGCACACTGCCAAAAGCTCACTGCTCAAAATATAATGACCTAGAAGGACAACCCTCAAGGAAGTCTCACTAACTTACAACAAGATTCAGACTACAATCCAGAAGAAATGAACTGAAAGAATAACATCTCCAAACGCTTGATTAGGGTTCCGGTTAAGCACAGTTGTTTGCTCTGCAACACCAATCTCTCCTCAATCATAACATCGAAGGATAAATAACTTTTTCACACATAAAACACTCTTTGAAAATGTAGACACAACATAGACACCTAAATTACATGAATATGTCACCTATTTATATAATTCATCAACCTTGACAACAAGGTCAGCTAAACCCTCAACCCTAAATTACAAAATTACATCACATGATACAAAGATCGATCACCAAATCAATATAATGATATACATGACATAATATGGACCTAATTCAAATTCCCAAATGCTTAACACCACCGAAAATCACGTCAAGATCAATTGCAACACGCTACACCACAAGGAAAACTGCATAACACAAAAATCATCACCGATTCAACGAAACCACCAAAAAAAACCGCACAACAATCAATGCGGATCGACAAAACAAATAGGAAATAATCAAGAAACATTAGCAAGCACGTTAGAATCATTAGCAATAGTTGCACCAATACCACTTATCAAATCTTCATCGATCAACATCTGAAACTCAGGAATACTCAAACAACAACAATTGTCATGAAGAAAGATAACTTGCGGAGCACCAAATCATGAACCATTTGAAATGAAGATACACAAGACCATCCTAAAATCTCAACACAAGATCTGATCACACTGGAATATACTGGAGGAAATACTGAACTCTGCAAAACAGTGATCAACAAAACAAAACTGCAAAACTGGATCATAAGATCTTCCCAATCTGCAAACACCAGAGCAAATTACAAGAATATGTTGACATCAATGACAACAACATATCCTAGCAATAGAAATGACCATCAATATCCAACAATTATATGAGCCTTTGGGCATTTCTTATGATTGTATTATGGCACATTATCATTTTTTAGTTATATATATGATATGCAGTCTTAGCGGCAATCTATTATGCTTTGTGTTATTTACATGATGTATGATTCTATGTGGTTTATGTGATGCATGTCTGGATGGTTTTGAATTGTATGGTTAATGCAATGATTTGTATGGTTATGAATGCACTTGCATCTATTAAGACAGTAAGTCTATATGAAAAAATGCATCTAAATGAACTATATGTTAATGATTATATTGATGCAAATTAAACGACTAAATGACTAAATGAATGCAAAATCAACTATATGTTAATGCAATTTAAATTATTAAATGAATGAATAATGAATGACTATGTGAATGCAATATATTTTTGTTTGAAATATGCCATAATATTACTTTACCCCTTTTGACTCAAATATCCTTTGAAGAAATGTTAATAGGATGAAAGAGAGGAAAGATTGATGAAAGAATAATGTTAGATGACACGATAGAAAGTGATGCAGAAAAAGATAATTGAAGAAAGAATTAACGAGGAAAGAATCAACAAACTTAGAAATAAGCAAATGAGATGAAATGAGAATGATTTATTCACAAACACGTGTCTGTATTCATAGTGCAATATATTCATCATTGAGCCTTATTACATAACAATGGAGCTTTACACATCATGGTATAAAGAACCAAGATGTAAAGATATCTCATTGAAGAAACAAACACGTAGCAGACAAGGAGTGAACCCTCCATTCTGGGAATAATGTTAGGAGTCGAGGTATGTGTGGCATTCAGAATATGAAAGCTCTTATCATAGACACCTATAACACCTATCCCAGAACTTCATTGGTTCACACCACAAACAACAATCAAAGAAAAAGATAATGCTCATCATGGTTGCTCTTGTCACTTGTGGACATCGTTGAATAGCATAGGAACATAATCTGTCACCAAATGATAAAAGATAGATACTAACCAGGACAAAATTCGACAACTATACTGATATGTGCCTTTGTTCTTGATTGCTTGATGTGATGGTTGATAATGTCTGATCTTAGAAAATGTGGACCCCATTTAAGACTGGCCTGTATGATTTCGAGTTTATCCATTTCTATTAAAGACAAGATAATGATCACTTGATACGATCCATAAGATAGTTTGGTTGCAGATGTTGCTTAGATAGTTGTATCCTTTGTTAACTTCATGTGAAGTGTTTGCTGGATATCTTCTAGTGTATTTGTTTCTTGCGAGACATTTTATTGTAAATTTTTTGATTGATTTTTTATTTTTATTTATTTTCCAAGAGCTTTTTCGATGTTTTTTGGATTTTGTGGATTGATATTTGAAAGTTTTTGATTGATTTTTTTCAAGATCGTATTTGAATGTATTTGGTATTTTTGTGTTTTTTTGGATGTTTTTGATTGATTTTTTCAGGACTTTATCTAATTTTTATTTTTTTTGGATTTTTTTCAACTATGCCCCTAGTATGCAGACCTGTTATGATATAATAATCTACAGAATTGCGCATGGAGATAATGAAATTTTCTAGCATGACTTATGCTAATGCAATTTGTATGATGAAGATGCATTTCCTATTCAAACAAGGATGATTGAGTTTGTTTAGCATTTTGTAATACATCAATTGAATTGGAGGTGCAAAAAATTTCATAGATAAGTGGGCAATCAATCCTCAAGATCCCTTATAACATACAAATTAACACACTTAGTGAATAGGATTTACAAATGGAGACGCAAAAAAGTTCCCCATTGATTCTTGAAACTTTGATCTTCTTTTGCTCATGTGTGCGCAAGTGAGTTAATTCCAGCTCTTTTGTTCACAAAAATCTGTGGCATCCTATATGCCTAGCTATGTGGATTATTATAACTTCAAAAGCATCCTGGATAGAGCCTCGCCGCCAACAAGATTTTAGGGCTCCAACAAGGTTATACACCGCAATCTCTCAAATATTGCTCCATTGCCAACAAGCGTCTATAGCCTTGATGGAGTTATTCGCATGTTCCCATAGTCAAGATTTTTTGTTGCACTTGTATGCATGATATTTCAGTTATATATCATTGCTCTTTTGCCTTGAGATGGATATGGGCATAGCATTTTTTTCTTTTTATTTTCTTACCTTGACATGTAAGTAATGAAACCTACTTGGGTATGAAAATTATAGTGGCACTGAAGTAGAATATTAGATTTTTCACTAGTCATATGATTAATTAGGTGTCTAGAATGAATTAGATATTTTTGTTAATGTGTGAGATATAGCAATTGATAGATTTTGGGTTAACAAGGTACAAATAGTGAAATCTCTACCCAACCAAAGGTAAAGCGTCGTCACAAGGTGATGTTGAAAATAAATGACTTCAGGATCTCAAAAACTTCATGTTTGAATATCTAAGAAAGGAGACGACCCTAGCTTCTCTTGAATGCAAACGAATAATAAATTTGCATAGTTGCCTTGTTTTGTTGACATTGCTATATGTAAATGCAAAAAACATTGTGAATGCAATGTATTTGAAAAAAAAACCTCATGTGATGCAAAGTTGTTTTAAGAAAATGATATGCAATGCAAAAAGTATTTAACCTAAACTAACCCAACCCTTAGATGTAGTATCATTTAAGGTGCATGCTTTTCATAGGGTCAGAAAGTGGATCTCCCTCCATGGTAGCCAAGTTATATGCTATGTTTCCTATGACCCTTGTTATGATGAAAGGACCTAGGCAGTTAGGTTCAAACTTCCCTGGCTTTTCACGTCCTGTTAGGTTCCTTTGATTCTCCTTGAGAACTAGATCTCCTACTTCAAAATTCCTTGGCCTTACTCATTTATTGTAACTCCTTTGTAGTCTATTTTGGTATCCTTGCAAGTGATTTAAAGTGGTTAGTCACTTTTCACGAGCATTTCAAGCTCTTGCAATCTTGCGACTCGATAGTCTTCCTCTGATATGATATATTCTAAGGAGACTCTTATAGAAGGTAGTTCTATTTCAATGGGTATAATTGCTTTTGTACCATAGACTAATGAATAAGGTGTTTCTCATGTAGGTGTGCATACCCTTGTTCTATAAGCCCAAAGAGCAGGATTTAACTGGAGATGCCAATCTCATCTTGCATCGGTGACAACTTTCTTTAGGATCCTCAATATCATTTTGTTTGTTGCCTCTGCTTGTCCATTACTTTGTAGATAATATGGCATTGCAAATCTCTATTGGATCTAGAATTGTTCACACAGTTCTCTCATTTCTTGATTCTTAAATGGACATCCATTGTTGGTTACTATACACATTGGAACCTCATACCAATAGATGATGTAGTTAAGCATGAATTTTTCTATTTGCTTACCAGTGGTGTATGTTAGAGGGATTGCCTCAACCCATTTGGTAAAATATTTGGTAGTCATTAAGATGAATTCGTGCCCATTGGATGAAGTGGGATTGACTTTACCAACAAGATCTAACCCCCACTATGAAAATGGTCATGGTGATGCGATAGGTTGGAGATCATGCACTGGTGCATGAATGAGATCCCCATGCACTTGACATTGTCTAAATTTTTGTACATATTTGTAGGCATCCTTTTCCATAGTAGGCCAATAGTACCCAGTTCTTAGTAACTTATTTTCTACTGTAGGGCTACTTGAATGTGCACCGCAAATTCCATCCTATACCTCTTTTAAGGCAAGTTGGGCTTCTTCAAAATTAAGATAGATCGAAGAAATGTTCCATCAAGGCTCTTTCTATACAATGTGTTAGCAATAATGGTATGTCTGGATGCTTGACGAATGAGAGTCTTCTCTTGATTTCTTGACAAATCAGGAGACATATTGATTATGTAATTATGCATATATCTCATTATACCATGGGGATTTAGGACCCACAATTAAACACACATATTCTGATGAAGTCTCATATATTGGTAGCATCACTTGTTCTATAATGAACTCGAACTGAATTTCATTGTTAGGCATGTCTAGGAGAGACCCCACTATAGCCATGGCATCGACTGCCTTGTTCTGCATTCTTGGAATCTGCTCAAAAGTGATGTTGCTGAAATGTTGTTTGCAATCTTCTACCATTTGTTTACAAGGTATCAATTTATCATCCTCTGTGTTATAGTCATCATTGAATTGATTGACAATCAATTATGAATCACCATACACTTGTAGTTCTTTTATCCTCTATTGTATAGCGGTGCGAAGTCTTATGATGAGAGATTTTTATTTAGCTATACTGTTTGTACAGGGAAAATTGATTCTGAATGACTTCGAGATAGAATCATCTTGAGGGGTGATGAAAAGAATCCTGACTCCTACTCCATGATTTGTGTAAGAACCATCGAAGTACAATTTCCAAGTGGTGGATGTTGTCAATGTAAACACAGATTCGTCAGGAAAATCCACTAGTAGCGGGCACTGTCTTGCAAAGGAGATTATGCCAATTGATTTTCTATAATCTGCCCCTTGATTGCCTTTATGTCCATGTATTCTATGTCAAAATCACTTAAAATCATGACCCACTTGGCCAATCATTTGATTAATGTTGCTTTGCTCAACAGATACTTGGGAGGATCAAAGCGTGCTATGAGTTCAACTTTGTGACTCAGCATATAGTGTGTAAGCTTCTGAGATGCAAAGATCATGGCTAGACAGGCTTGTTCTATAGGAGTGTAATTAAACTTGTATCCAATAAGGGTTCTACTTATATAGTAGATTGTTATTTCCTTTTCTTGATCGTCATGTTTTGCCAAAAGGGATCCCAAAGATGAGTTTGTTGCTGATATATACATTAATAAAGGTTTGCCTGAAGTAGGTGGAACTAATACTAGAGTAGTCAAAAGATAATCCTTTAAAGCTTGAAAAGCTCCTTGGCACTAATCTGTCCATTTAAAGGTGAATCCTTTCTTGATTAAATGTTGAAATGGGTGACATTTATTTTCTAGTTGTGTTATGAACCTTCTTATGGACTGTAATCTTCCTTGTAATCCCCTTAACTGCTTGAGTGTTGATGGTGGCTGCATATCAGTGATTGCTTTGACCTTTGTTGGATCTACCTCAATTCCTTTGTTAGAAACAAGAAAATCTAGAAGTTTGTAGGTTGTGACACTGAACACACACTTCTTTGGATTTAATATGACATTATATTGTTCTAATCGATCAAATATCTTAGCAAGGACTTCCAAGTGACCTTCTCTTGTTTTTTATTTAGCTAGTAGATCATCAATGTAATCCTCCATGACATTATGGATCATATCATGGAATAATGTTGTCATGGCTCTTTGATATGTTGCTCCCGCATTCTTAAGACCAAATGACATGACATTCCAACATTATGTTCCCCATGGACAAGTAAACACAGTCTTGTGTTGATCTTTTGGTGCAATTCTGATTTGGTTGTATCCTGAGAGACCATCCATTAGTGAAAGCATTTCATTCCCAATAGTTAGATCAACTATCATGTCTATATTAGGTGATGGGAAATCATCCTTAGGACATGCCTTGTTTAAATCTCAGAAATTTGTGCATATTCTTATGGCCCCAGTGGGTTTAGTCCCATAAACTAGATTAGATATCCACTCTGCATAGTCAATAAATCTAATGATGCCCACATCCAAAAAATTTTGTAGTTCCACCTTTACCAGTAATGCGATTGGTGGATGCATCTTTCTAAGTTTTTGCTTGTATGGTTTGATTCCTGGTAACAATGGTAAGTAATGTAATACCAACTCTGGGTCTAGTCCTGGCATATCTGCATATGACCAAGCGAAATTGATCAGGTGTTGTTTGAATAACTGTATGAACTTTTTATTTCCTCATGATTTAATGACTCAACTAAGTGGATATTGTGTATAACCTCTCCTTCTGCTATATTGATTTCTTCAGTCTTTTCTACAAGCAATGCTGAATTTTCTTGTTGAATAGGGCGATTGTCTAACTTAGCTTTACCCTTGTTATCACTTTCATTCACATCTTTTGACATAGAGGAACTTGCCTCCCCAAAGTATGTTGTTCTATCCAAGTATATAGCAAATCATGCCTTATGATCATTATAGGGAAATCCTTCTCTGACACCAAGAAATTATGCAATAGCTTCATCATTTTCAAACCAGTCTCGACTTGGTGACTCTTCTTGCTCCTAATCAATTAAATGTGAATGGATAAGGGGTAAATCCTTGCTTTCCTCTGCTAGATAATTCTTTGACATCATGCAAACCTGGTTATTCTGAACATATTTTACTAATCTTGGGTGAATTTGTATATCCTTGTAGATAATACCATCATCAATAAGTGGTTGGTTGTCATATGCCATGTCTATTGTTCGTGGGCTACTGTTGTGAAGAGATAGAAATTCATAGTCACACTTTCTATGCATATTCCCATGTCTGACGATGCGACATTTATCTCATCTCCTTCCTCAATGGGTGATAGAGAAGTTTTAGCTATAGTAATGAATAGTGGAATATGTTCCTGACTTGTGGACCCTCTTTTTGTGGTAGAGACTGCTCTTAATCCTAGTATAAGATGTTCTAGTCTTTCTTCATCTAACTCATTTGGTAGAGCTAGGTTTGTTTCCCTTGGTAGAACCCAGGTATTAGACTCATTTGCAGGTGCTAATCCAATTTTTGTTACCACATTTGCATGTGCTAACCCAGTCTCTATTAGCATGTTTGCTTGTGAAGATTTTTTAGGTACCATACTGTTGGATGATACCACGTTAGTTTCTTATAAGAGGCGCTTGATATCTTTACCAACTGATTCCTCAATAGGGCATGTTTTTGGTTTTTCACTTCTATGAGATGAAAGGAGGAAATACCTGCATTGATGAATGACTTTGAGGTACTTTATCCGAGTCTTGTCTAGGCCTATTTAATATGTCAAGTATCTATTGTCTAGCTTTTGTTACCTTTGTGATGCATTTGTATCCCAACCCTTGATTCTTTGGGCTCTCTTGAGGTAAAACAAGTTCTATTCTCCCTTGTTTTCGTGGTCCCAAGCCTGTGGTACCATCATACCCATGTTTCTGTAGCATTTTGAAACCATTGCCATACTGATCTAAGGGTAACTTGGCTATTGTCATGTTCTCTTCTTCTTCTTTATATAACCATTGATTGACATCTCCATTTAAGGATTCTTCCTGTAAGTCTCCCCATCTAATGAATGAGCATGAATCTGAGTACTTGACTATCTATTTTCCTTTATCTTAATTTATTAGAGTAGTCTAAGATTTCCCAAAAGATCTACGAGAAAGAGATAATTGCATGTCATTTGATGTACATGTAATGGAATATTCCCCACATCCAACTTCTTTGATCTGTAAAGAGGATACCGCAGGTGTAGCTTTTTGTGTTTCCTTTAATTACCAATGAGTTCATTTGTGTGGTGAGTGGGGTTGCTTGATTGATAGGTACTTGGTTATCCACACTTGCTTTTAAGTGGTTACAATGTTGAAATGGGTTTGAATCGCTGTGAATGGTGATTTCAATGCCGTTGTATGAAAATTTAAAACATTGGTGGAATGTAGAAGGTACAACTTGCATGGCATGAATCCACGGGTGACCTAATAGTATGTTGTATCCCAACTCTCTATCCAATAATTGAAAGGTAACATTTGTTGTGATAGGTCCTACTTGCACTGGTAGTGTAACCACACCTTTTGAAGGGCGTTCTTCATCATCATATGCCTTGACATTTATTCTCTTTGTGGGATCAATGTGAAGCTCAGAATAGCCCAGTGCCTTGACCAACTTTAGTGTACATATGTTAAGACTAGCTCCCCCATCTATGAGCACTCTTCTGACTTTCTTCTTATTTTTATAAGCCTTGAGATGTAGTGGATCATTGTGCAAAGGCCTATCAATAGGAACATACCGTTATGTGAAAGAAATACAGGTAGAAGCAACCAAATTGCCTACCATGGATTGAAAAGTATTTTTGTCTATGTCCCTGGCAATCACTGAGTCTTGAAGAGCTTTATCTAGGATAGCCCTGTGATTTGGTGATATCCGCAATAACTCAAAAAGGGATATTTGTGTTGGGGTTTTCTTCAGTTGTTCAACCACATTATAGTTTCCTGCTGCTGGAGAATGATTTGATGACAACCCTTGCAAGGTCACTTTTGGTCGGCGCGTGATTACTGCACAATCTTAGTCTCTTGGATTTATTGTGATAGTAGACACTATATTATCTCTTGTGAGGGATTTTACTCCTTCAAGATATGTTGTTCTATCAAGGTTTATTTTATATCTAATTTTATAATCATCATGTGGAATTCAAACACCCATGAAATTTGCTATAACCTCATCATCTTCAAACCATCCTGATATGGTGGTTCTTCCTGCCCCCGGCCTATAAGACAAATATTCTCATCTTTATTGTACCTTGGTGCTTCTGACATCATGCAAACCTGGTTATCACAGTTATCTATCCATTGACTTTGTTCATCATCATTTGTCCCATCATTAAATTTATCTTTTGGGTCAATATTTATTGCATCTCCTGTGTTAATAGCATGAATGGTATAGTCGTATGAGACCTTTGTATAGTTAGCAATGTTGTCTTGTGTTCCTGATGTTGATGCCTTGCCTTTGTCATGTTTGACAAAAGGGTCTTTAAAGATGGTGTGATTTATGTTTGCTGAACCTTTGTTTGTGTCCACTGCGATATCACCTTGGTCTATCAAATCTTGAATTAGGTTCTTCAACTTGTAGCAACTTGCAATCTTATGACCCTTTGTGCGATGGTAATCACATAAATCATTATCATTCCACCAGTTTGGTTCGAAGGGACCTGGTTCATACACTCTAATATCTGGCAAAGTGATCACATTTGTTTCTATCAATTTCTTTAACGCTGATTCAATGGGCTCTCCCAGCAGCGTGTAATTCCTTCTGGGAGCATTCGATCTTGGGAATCTCGTATTTGTAGTTGGTGCAATGTTTGCATTTGTTGACACTGTATTCTTTACTGGATATAGACTTTTATTCTGAAAGGGTGATTGGACTGGTCCTTGCAAAGACACAGCTGGTTGAGTCTTGTTCACTATACGGGCATCCACAACATCATCATTAGTCACATTCTTGTTTCTTGACCAAAACTTAGGTTTATCATTGTTTGTAGAAACTCCATGTTTTATAATACCTTGCTCTATAAGCCCTTTCTCACATTTTAAGGCTTTTTCCGTGATTTGTTTGGATGAGGTCAAACACTGCATTTGTATTGGGTATTTAATCTATGGAATTAAATTCTCTAAAAATATGTCAACTTGTTCAGTTTCTGGAATATGACTTGAGCATCTTTGGTAAAGAGATCTCCATTGTTGTAAAAAGGATGCAAATCTTTCATTTTCCTTTTGTTTTGTAGCGCATAGATCCATTAATGTAATTGGGGTAACAATGTTATGTGAAAAATTTGCAATGAATTGTTCAGCTAGTTCACCCCATGATGTGATCTTTGGTGGAAGGTGTGAAAACCATTCCAAAGTGGAACCTCTGAGACTCTTAGGAAACAACCTCATCAGATAGGTGTCCTCATGTGCAACCTCTATACATGACTTGGTGCAAAGGCACTTGATATTTCTTGTGTGGTTTGAGAAGTTATGGTAGCCTACGTTTGTGTACTCACATTCATAGTTGATGATGATGCACTTGCTTGAGAAATTGTGTTTGACACCAAAGTTGTTTGAGTTGACGATGTTGATGCACTTTGGGAGGAACTTGAAGTCATAGCTTGTGCTTGTGTTATGATTAATATGAAAAGCAGGTTTTAAGGATCTGAAACCTTTAACAGAGGAGCAAAAGATAGATCAACAAAGAACAACAAGTCCAACAATGAAACACCATACAAAAGACTGGTAAGAAGGCCAGTAAACCGAACGGACAACAAAAGAAAGGAACAAAAAACCAAATAAGGATAGCTTGTGCTTGTGTTACATTGGTTACTTGACTGCTATTTTGACTTAAGGTTATTCCCGGTGGTAAGATCGTTGTGACATCAAAATCTTGAGGTAACTTGGCACCATTCTGTGATAACAAAGAAAGATATCTATCTCTGTCATTATTTATAAGAGCATTTAAAATCATGAGGATGTGTGGGTCTTGTTGAGCGGCCTCAATCTCTTCACGTGTCAAGTTTTGTTGTAGCTCTTGTATTGTTGGCATGACATAAGGATTCAACTGTTGATAGTTTTGACTGTTTGATATATCCATGTTCCAAGTAGGGTTAATTGATGGGTCGTTGTTTGGATCAATTTTACCCTTCTATTTTGTGCCCTTGCGATGGGCATTTAAGATTGCTATATGAGGACACTAAGACCTAATTAAAGATGACGACAAACCTAGGATATGAATGCAATACTCTAGACCAAAGAAAAATGATGTATGCAAAACTAGACCTAACTCTCTATTGGGGATTAGGATGTGGAATTTGTTGAGGACTTTGGTGAGGTGTTCGTAATGTAAGTCTCTCAAGTTCTTGTCGAAGGAGTTCTTTCACAATTTCTCTATCAATTCTGCAATCTTATATTCTCAATTTATTTTAAACTTGATTCCTATGTATTGAGGTGTGCTTGTCTTTAATTCCCAAGCCAAGTTATCTAAGCCATCAAGGATTTCTCATTGACCATCGTTTGGCACTAGATCAGGTTTCTCAAAGGGGAGAAAGCCATCACCTTGTAGATCCATTATGACTCATGCTATGACCTTCTAAGATGATTATGCAAATGATGATAGGGTGTGACAAACATATATGGAGCCTAAACAAGGACTTAAAACATAGATTATGACATCACTAGCATGAAGATTTATGCAAAGATTATGAGGAAGCTAATGGGACACAAATGAGGACTTTATAAGGACTATGTAAAACTATGCAAGGACTTGTGCAAAGATTATAACTACGCATATGGGAACTTTATGAGGACGTAGATGAAGACTATGCAAGGACTTATGCAAAGTAAGGATGTAAATGAGGACTATAATGAGGACGATAATGAGGACTATAATGAGGACGATAATGAGGACTTGTGAGGACGATAATGGGGATTATATGCAAATACTTATGTAAAGTAAGGATGTAAATGAGGACTTATACAAAGTAAGGACATAAATGAGGATTATAATGAGGACGATAATGAGGACTATGCAAGGACTTCTGCAAAGTAAGGATGTAAATGAGCACTATAATGAGGATGATAATGAGGACTATGAAAGGACTTATGAAAAGTAAGTATGTAAATGCAGACTCTAATGAGGACGATAATGAGGATATTGAAAGGACTGAAGCAAAACCTAAGGACTCTAGGAAAACCTATGGTCACAAGTATGTAAGATGTCTTTGCTATGAAAATTTTGGACCCTGTTGAATCAGATGTTTCAAGATAGATTTTGTTTCAAGATAGATTTTGTTTTAAGTAACTTTGTTTGAGGGACAAAATATTTTTCCAATTCAGAGAACATTGTCTGAAGATAAGTATAGTTGGATGAATTGTGTTCTGACAAACTTTGAGAATTTAGAGTCACGCAAGGTAGGGCCTAAAATATCCTAGGATCAATACTGACTTGATACCAATTTAACACAACGAAACATACAAAAACATAGAAAAAAATTCCTAGGCTGGATATTGGAAACCATTCCATGAGGCCCTTACAATAAAGTACCAAAACAAGATGAACAACTAGAGAGTCTGGCAGCATTGGCTCCACTCCATGACACACTTGTCGGGTATGCCAGTCTCTCTTACTCTGAAGATCCCGAGATCTTATCACCAAGGGATTTCTATCTCATAATGCAAGGTGCATGAAGGGTATCTATGGGGTATGATCTACACTCCCTGAATCATGAATGTGGGATTTGAGCTACTAAGTTGGTTCTCAGTGTAATTTTGAGGGGTCCTGATCCAACAACGAATTCTTAGAGCAAGCCACTTAAGGCTTTAGTTGAGCTTATCGGTGCAGAGAAGGCCTCCACATATGTTGAATTCACTCAACACTCCAGCTGCCTGACCAATATATTTATATAGCGGCTCGAAAACCTGATTGAGAGTATGTTGGGAGAGATGATATCCCCAACGCATCCCAATTCGAAATACCTTTGTGGGGTGATGAAAGCCCCAGTCAAAGATATCCCTCGACTACTAAAATAAAAAGTGGGTGTCGTTATCACCTTTCTCTCTCTCCCAAGACCCCGAAGGCGAGTGGAAAGGTACTTAATGCAACAATGGGTCCATCCTAGACAAAAAAATTATTTTTTCGATAGATATTGCAATGTGTGATTTAATCTATTAATAAGCCAGATTCACGTCAATTTTAAAGCCCAAAATGAGGTGTGAGATACGCATGTGCTTGTTTATTTTAAACACCAAAATGAAGTGTGAGATCATGCATGTCAATTTTAATCCCAAAATCCAAAAGTGAGTTAACTCTAAAGGATCCTACAATCAAAGTATTAGTAGTCTTAAAATAATATGGGAATGATCAAGTCTCCTTTGTACTTTCACCACACGCTGCAAACATGGAATCAGTAACTAGAAAACCACACCCAAAACAAGAAAATGGAAAGCCCACTATCTACCAAACGAATGCGACACATAACACAAACTAATGTGCAAGCCTATCTGAGTGAATGCACAATCCTAATAGGAGGATTACGTAATTCTGCCAGGACACTTGCACAATTCTGATAGCATGCTTGCGCAATCAGAAAACAAAGAAAATAAATCTAAGAAGGAAAACACATAAAATGACAAAAAGTTAACATAATATTAGAGAATCTAGAATCTCAAGGAGGTTCCTTGTATTGTCTGATATTTGCGTATGTATTTGAGGACAATTTTTCGATAACGATAACATGCAGCTTCATAGTTTTGATCTCTTTCTTGTAATTGGGCCTTTAATGCTCTCTGAAATTATTTATGTTGCTTTCTCCTTTCCGACTCTTCCTCTAGACCCTGAAATCCTAAATATCACCTTTGTAGCCATAAGATGTTATTTATTGAAAACAACATACAAAATAAAATCTTCAGATTTGCAAAGGTGAAACACGGATTTAGACAGAACAAAGGATAGGTATCTAACAAAATAAAACTAAATGAATGTAGATTTAACCTAAACGAATGTGAAACAAAATAACTACGAATGCGAAAGAGGGTTTGGACAAATGCGCAATCGTATCTGCACGATTGCACAATTTTGTTTGAATGATTGCGTGAAACTGTTTATACGAATACGATAATGTGTCTGAATGAATGCACAAAAGTTAGATCCACCTATGAAATCCATACAAAACTTGCAAAATTTTTCAAAACCCATACGATCCTGCAAAAATACAAAAGAAACATAGAGGGTAAATTAGCTGTGATTCACGTTGGGTTCACCAAATGTTTATCGATAAAATTCATCATTGCTTAATTAGAATTAAAGGGAAATCACAAATCCCTATCTAATTAAAGAATTCTAAACAAACCAATCAAATAATGCAAACAAAGCAATAAGGTTTACAATATTCAATCAAAAACTCCCTATTCCATGATCGCATGTAGCTTCCATTGTTCTTCTACTTCTTGTGGTATGACGACTCTCATATTGCATTGCCAACCTGCAAGTGACACACGATTTCAAAGTTCGTGATTGTTGAAAATGGTGAATTGATGCTGAATTTATAGATTTTTGGAGAGGATTGAATAAGAGGTGGAACTCAAGTGAGCTCACATGTTGATTGATAGTTGAACTACTAATGTGGAGGTGGAATATAATAGATTGAATAAATAAATGAGTTAATTGATTGATGACAAAGAAAGCTTTATTTAGAAAAAACTAATTGGAAGACAAAAATGAATGATTGGAGGAGAATTGAAGAATGATGCAATTAATCAATTAATTGAATTGATCAATTAAAATAGATTGAATTTTTAACTGGAGATGATTGATTGAAAACTTTTTGGAAAAAAATAGATTAGAAGATATAAACAAATGATTGGAGAGAATTGATTTAATTAATCAATTAATTGAATTGATTAATTTAGCATGTGCTATAGGATATTTTATTCAAAATTCAATTCCATCTTGCATGCTTTTGAACTTGATTTAGATTTTCAATTTGATTTTTGAATGTTAATTGAATTTTGATTTTATTTAAATTCAACTTGATCTTTGAATTCATGCAAACCTGATTTAGGAATTCAATTTGATTTTTGAAATCATGAAATTGAAATGCACATGTAACAAAATTAGATGAAATTGGAAGAATATGAATTAGAAAAATTAATGAAATTAGACGAAATTAGAATTTGGAGATTTGGATTTTGAATTTGAATTAGAAGAATAAATTAGTTAATTAAATAATTTAAAGAAAGTATTTAATTATTTAGAAATTTAATTTAATTAAATAATAAAGATTATTCAATTAAAGGAATTAAAATCACAATTAGTAAATAAATATTTAATTAATATTTAGAAAAGGGTTAAATGATTAATTGATTAGAAATAGAAATTGAAATGGAATAATTAGTAATATAATGAAGAAATATGAATTTAGAAGAATAAGATTAATTAAATTAATTATATAATTTAAGAATTATTTAATCAATTAGAAGAATAATTAGTACATGGTCAATGAGACAGTTTTAGGTGTCTTCAAATTTTAATGACACCCATGAGACTGATCAATCTAAGGGACCACAAAATAATAACTTTAAATCATCTTCATACTCCTTTTCGATGTTAGATCTTCTGCTATGGATCTTGACGAGGACGTTAGTAGTCTAGTTAGTTTTATCTTCATCAAATAAATGGTGCATGTTGTCAACCTTCAAACTGTTTTCACACTGAGTAAAAAATATCCTCATAAGCCGTGCATTCCATGATAAAGTGTCGTTCCATCTCTACCCGAGCCTCACTGTAGAATATGCAAGTTCTCTCTTCCCAAACTTCCTTGGATATCTTCCACCTTCCGGTCTTACATCTAAAATGATACGATCCTATCTTCAATTGTGCAACTAATAGCCCTACTTTTCCTTTAACAATTGCCCCTAGTTATGTTTTCTCACCATGTTCACAAGTTGGGTTAAACTCTTTGATGTACTATGCTTTTTTTAGTACAACGTGTTTAGTCCACATGACAATCCTAAATTTTATTGTCACAATTTTTTTTATTTCTTCATTGGTATTAGGACATTCATGCAACTTGATGTTCTACTTGCTCTACCACTTTTTGTTTTGTTTCACCCATGCTTTTTTCCTAGTGTCTAGATTCTCCTCAATAGCTATATTGGGCTAGGATTCATTATGCATGTTTTCAAGCTTCTTTAAATAACTTATTAACCAGGTTATCGTAGACACATCTAATTAAAAAGTACCTGCTTCAGCCAAATTTTTTTCATATGAGACTATGGTTTTGATTTTGAGATTGCCTATAATTAGATGCTTCAAAATTCTTTTTAATTATCTTCACCTATAATTTGACATGTTACTTCCACATACTTCACACCCATATAAAATTTTTCTTGCTTTTCTTGTCCCAAAGTTCAATATTTTTTCACCTAGAATATGTATGAAACTTTTCATTCCCTTTTGTCTGTTCAGCCCACAAATCTCCTAACTGAAACTTTTAGTGGAAGTCAATCTTCTTTTACTATTTGTAAGCACAGTGCTATTGCTAGTTATTTCTTCTCAGCACAGGACAACTTCCAATGGTACTAACTAAATTTTCAACATCCACGTCAGAAAGAGTAGTACTGACTGATCAGATCATAATAAGCTTTAAATTCCTAAACTATGACTAGGAATGTGGGTACCTATTAAGCACACAAACTCGTAATTGTTATGCTTCCCTCAAATCCGGGGAAGGGCTACTGATATTTAGCCCTAACACGACCGCCCGCTTTTACTCTCAAGCTTGCGTGTATCTTTGCATTTACCAATACTGCTACTAACACTTCCATGAGCAGAAGCAAAAATGATCAAGCGACAATTTTATAGAGCAGAGCACGCTGATAACAACGATGATGCTTCTGACGACTCTTCATCTTCATCAGATGCTGACATTGATCTTCATCACGAAGAAGAAGAAGAGGAAGATGAAGAAGAAGTAGAAGTACCAGTAGAAGCATCTCCAGGTAACACCTTTCTTCATTTTTTGTTTGGTGATTCCGCAGCTTCTTCAATCAATTTTTAATGTGAGAAGATATTATATGGCATTGGAATTCTGCGGTAAAGATTCATCTGGGTTTTCCTTTGGTGCCACTGACAATGTATTGTGCCGGTTTGTAATGGTTTTGGGCAATATGATTAGGGTTTTGGTTTTCTATATCTATGGACTATGCCTTCATTCACTTTCATTCCCTCAATTTGTAAATTATAAAATTAATCTTTGGAATTTTTTAAGTCTGTCTTCGTCCGAGATTTTGAACCCGTGCTTCGTGTGAGATTCAGATAATGCTTGTAAATTGTTATCGGGCTACAGTTCTGATGTAGGTGTTCCCAGTACAATGTACATAATCCTGTGCTATAAAACAAATCACAAAGGAAATAAATATATACCTCTTCATCATATAATGAGATACGGCACTTCTGGCTGCCCAAGCATTTATTTTTCAACCTCTGAAACAGAAGCCATTTCATCCTTCTCTAAACAATTTTATCATAAGTACATGTTTTTATCCTTTGTTTCATTTCTGTCTCTATCTTCTATCTGAAGTTAAGCTACTTTTCTGAATAGAGCTGCGTTTCCTGCCTTCTAAGGAGTATTTATAACTTTATTAAAGAAAATCCTCCAATTACAGCTTGTAGACGATTTTAAATATGTTCCTGTGTCAAGTTCTGTGCTCAATGAATGTTTTTGAGCGGTTAATTTTTCCGCTTACTTGCTTTACTATTGGAATTCCAATTGTTTCTGCGTCAATCATGTTGTAAGACATGAAGCCAGCTAGAACTTGAATATAGATTCCTCACTGGCTCCTTTGATTGCCCTACCTCCGAGTCACCGATCTTTTATGGCATTGAATGTTTATAGGACGTGCATTGAATCTTTATGAAATCATTCCATGGGATTTGTGCAAGCAGTTTGCAGCCTTATCTAGGCTCCCGATAAGGTTAAAAATGACAATTTTACTAAGATTGCATGGATTTTGGTATCAACGTTTTAACCATTTGACAGTGTTGCGTAGCTTCTTGTTCATCACTGTACAGTAATGTTAAGAACAATATTATCAGATAATTTTGAGTTTGTGATAAATTTGCTCTTATCGAGTCTTTTATTTGTTACACCTGCAGAATCTGGATATCAAAGCGAGGATAGCTCAGATGGTGGTGATGAGTTCAATGGCGCAGAAGGTGCTCTCCATATTTTGCCATTGTCTTAGAGGAAGATTCTTTTAATATCTAGAATCTTAGTTTTTGTTTTAGAAGTTTGTGTGCAGTTTTGTTTCCAAATTAAATTTTATTTGCAGATTGTATGTTTTCTTGTACTAACAAATGTATTCTTGTCTACGGACTAATTATTTTTACCAGACTAATAATTTTTATATCTTTAAACTACAAAAAATTCACACAACCAACATAGGATTGTGCTTTTAGGGCTTGGTGGTATTTGTAGAACACAAAAAATTCAGTACATAAAAGATTTACGTGGAAACCCAATGTGGGAAAACCACGGTGAGAAATGCTGCTAGGATTGACTGTCCTAATGCAGCCTCACAGTTAAAACTCCTATTACAATGTTTAAGGGCACCAACCCTAAGGAGTCACCAAACCCCTCATCAAAACACTTTGAGCACCAACTCAAAACTTCTTAGAGCACCAACTCCAAGTACAACTTAATTACAAGATATTGTTCAATTACTACTTCAAAGATCAAATACTAAACTGAATTATCAAAAGATCTTTGTGTAGAGAGATGTACCAACAACAATGTGTGTCTGTATATTCTGAATGTAACACAAAATGAATAGACAACTATTAAAACAGTTTCTGCCCCACAGAATGGATAGGTAAGTCAGTCTGAAAGCTATCTGTATAAACAAATGCCACACAGAACGATTAAACAAATCTTAAAGCAATCTCCGCTATGCAAAAATAAAGAGGCAGATCTGAAAGCAGTCTCTGTGTATATGAATATCACACAATAAGAATAGGCAAAGCTGTCTCTGTATATTTGAATGTCCTGAAGAACAATGCACTAACAATCAGAGTAATCTGCAAACAGAACCTTGGACAATGCTTGTCATATGTTATGAGTTTTAGTCTGGAAATGAAGTTCAACCAACGCCTCATTTACACATTACATTCTTCCTTGCATATTTCTCTTATTGATTCGTCATACGCTATGTTACTGTCTTCAGTATGTGTCTTGAATATCAGCGATATTCCCAGAACTCTAAGTATTACCCAATCATTCTACACATTCACAAAGTCTTTGTGTATTTTCAGAATTCTCTGTTATTCATACTTTATTTCTCTCATCGAATCTGTATTATACTTCTCAATTCAGCGATCCCCACTTCATTCTCACAGTTCACATCAGATAAAACCACTCACATTTGCTTTATCAGACTTGAATGATAATCTACTCTCTTTCCCAAAATATTGAAGGCGAACTCTTATTAATGATGTCTTCACACGTCCTTACCCAACAACAACTTGTCATCGAAACCTTTTTTCATCTTCAAATAAACCTTGCTCTATCTGTATTGGCAACTAAGAGAGAAGTTTCCCAACCGACTATGAAGTTGGAATTAGTTGGGAAGTTTAAACTGACTTTTACATCTGCCAACAACCGCAACAGTTATACATAACCAAAGTCTTACGTTCTCATCAAATAGGAAGATTATAATGAAATGAGTTTGTTATTATTAACCAAAACACAATCGCCACAAACCAAAAAAAATAGTCACATGAATTCTACAAATAACTTGATTACTTGTAGACACTGCTCGATTATTTAACAGAAGACATTTCGTTTGATTCCTTTGTAAATAATCCCAACGATTCAATTCAAACTTCTTCAATAGGCGATAACTTCTCAATCTTTTCGCACCAGAATGCTTGCTTCCATAAGTCAATCCCTTTGTGCAGATATGTGCAACTGAGAACCCGACTTTGTACGGATGTGTTTCCGATATACAACAGCACCGAATACTCAGAAATGCGATCCTGAAATCAAATCAATAGAATCTTCAGAGAGTTTGTAAGTAACGGATACAATCATTGTGTGTTTCTGAAACCTGTGAATTCATTTGATTAGTCTGCAACCTTTTGGCATTAATGACAAGAATTTTAACAGTATTTGCTTCTCTGAAAGGTCTACCCTAGGTCAAATTTGTATTGTCCTAAGGACCTAAACTCGATTGTTGGTGTGCCATTTTATGCTTGCATCATGCACATAGTTTTAAAATAAAGAAGCACAGATGAACTGACCATACAAATTGCAGCTCGTCATAAGAGATGGCAGTTCTTGCAATGCACACGACTCCTCAGTCACAGTAATATGCAGGTTGCTAGAAGACATGCAAGCAGAAGTAGTGAAGGCATGAAAAATCCTCCCGTCTGTTTCTTGTAGGAGATGAAAATCATGAAGGCATAGCATTAGTTGGAAATTGTGCTTACATGGTGAAAAAGTGCAAGAAATTCAAGGTCACCAAAGACAGAAGAATGCATTGTCCAAATAAAATAATACATATAAGCTGGGGAAAATTTGCCAACGGATTATAATAAGGAAATATTTATCAATTAAATATTAACATTAAACTTTAGGAAAATTATAATTGACTTAAATGTATGTAATTTAAGTAACTGCACACAATTCAAGAGAATAAATCGTATTTCAGTTATTGGCTACAACTTTGAGGGCTTGGGCCCTAGAAAAATAGAAAATAATTATTTTATTTTTTGAATGTACATAAATCTATGGTCAATACCTAGATCAAGCTTGGATATGTTTTGATTTATGTATCCCATGTAAAAGGCTCCCATAAGCTTGTCAGTATGCTGCAAACTTGATGTCACTGTGCAAGCAAATTTATTCAGCTCCAAGATGTCTTGGATTTGTCTTGGGCTTTTATCCATGGAACTCATACACAGTTTGGAATATTTGGATTACCCTTAATCGTGAGATTTGAGCTGCCTTCTTTCACATAAGTATTCTTTAGCTGTGGTAAATGGATTTGTCAGTATGGATAAGCTTGTCAGTATGCTGCAAACTTGATGTCACTGTGCAAGCAAATTTATTCAGCTCCAAGATGTCTTGGATTTGTCTTGGGCCTTGATCCATGGAACTCATACACAGTTTGGAATCTTTGTATTACCCATAATCGTGAGATTTGAGCTGCCTTCTTTCACATAAGTATTCTTTAGCTGTGGTAAATGGATTTGTCAGTATAGATAAGCTTGTCAGTATGCTGCAAACTTGATGTCACTGTGTAAGCAAATTTATTCAGCTCCAAGATGTCTTGGATTTTTCTTGGGCCTTGATCCATGGAACTCATACACAGTTTGGAATCTTTGGATTACCCTTAATCGTGAGATTTGAGCTGCCTTCTTTCACATAAGTATTCTTTAGCTGTGGTAAATGGAACAATTTAGTGCTTTGGTTTTTTGCAAACAGTTTCAAAATTGAGAAACCATTCTTCTTCATGGTTTTGTTTTCTGCAGTGGTTTAGCTAATTGTCATCGAAACTCTTCTGGATGAGCTGCATAGAAGCTATTCAAGCTTTTCTCCAATTACTGAGTGCATAACTCATTCATCTTGAGGGAAGCAATGTTTGGCAAAGAAACACAGACCTTATTAATATTATAAATATACCTTTAAGGGTTAAATTGGCAAAGAGGTAATAGTTGGCTTAAAATAAAAGGCTGGTCAGGTGGTTAGTTAAGGTTAAATTGTTAACAAAATGAAAAATTTGAAAATCATTTTAAGGTCAATCAATTGTATAAAGTGAATATTAAACTGTAGTTTAACTAATAGGGTTAGCAATGTTTTCCAAAAGAATATTGTTTAATATATTATATTAGGTTTTAATGTAATTGATTTTATAGATAGAATTGAAGTGTAGGAAGGGGTTAAGGAGAAGGAATTATTTCGAAGGGAGAATGGGAGTCTAGGAAGAGGTTAAGGAAAATGGAGACCCTTTGAAGCAAAAAAGAAAAAAGAATTTTTAAAGAAAAGTAATACTTAATTAATTGTTGGATAGATTTTTATATATAATATCATAATAGTAGGTGGGATTGATAGGGGCCCCAGCCCATAAAGTTAGCATAAGAGAACAAAACTCAATGAGATACAGGTAAAAAGCCTGCATGAACAGCTTATGCAGGGGTCTAGCAACTGTGAAGCAGAAGGAAACGACTACACAAAGCTATCTAAAGCAAAACATGACCAGACAAAAAGTGTTGGTGTTGGAAATAAGCCACACCTGGACCGACAATGGACTGGTCCAAGAGGGGCCAGTAGCTCAGTGGTAGAGCACTCCAGCAGCGTATGGAAGGTCCTAGGTTTGAGTCCTAGCTGGTCCATGTCTCAACATGGTATCAGAGCCAGGTCCAGGCTAGGAGCCCCAAGCACATGAGAGGTGTGGCTTAAGGGGGGGTGTTGGTGTTGGAAATAAGCCACACCCGGACCAACAATGGACTGTTCCAAGAGGGGCCAGTAGCTCAGTGGTAGAGCACTCCAGCAGCATATGGAAGGTCCTAGGTTTGAGTCCTAGCTGGTCCATGTCTCAACAAAAAGCCATCAAACACCAACCAAACTATGGAAGTTCCAAGACACCCCAGTGCTCAACTCCAACTTCAGTCCCATTCCCATCATCCCCATTACACAACAGCTGTTTGAACCCTCAGCTGCCACAATCACAGTCTTAGTTTTACTTTACAACTCCCAGAATGCTCCCTAAACCCTCAAACTTAATTCCACAAATTATTTCAGACCGTTTGGAGGAACTCTGCAACTAACCAACCAAAATCTGACACAGGGTATAAGCACTGGTTACCTCTAGTGTGCCCTTGTTTTGAGAAACCAACAGAAACTTAACTACAGAATGAATCCTGCCATAAGCTAATAAGGTGTCAGTATCATTCTGACTGCTTGCATTAGTCTTAATCGCTGCTAATTTAGCCCCATCCATGCCAGTACATGTCGTGATCTATGGTCCACACCAGACATGTTCTTCGGTTGCAACCCCTCTAAATCGTCCCATCAGTGTCACATTCTCAGGGAGTGGGAGCAGAAGTTCTGATCATCCCCAAATTTCCTCAGAATGAACCATGTTTGAGTGTTTCACAAAATTCTGCAACAATGGTAGCATGGTACCACAAGGACCTATTATCCATGAGACCTTCTTCACCTAAGATGCTTTTAACTAGATTAAGAAGCATGAGATTCTGACAATGAAAGATTTTCAGCAGATGGTGGTTGGAAAGCTGACTATGTTGGAAGGGGTCTTTGCAACCACTAGCGAGCTTCTTGTGTGCCTAATAGCTAAAAGCCTAAAACTACTACAACACTGCAGACATAGAACATGTCAAATTTTGGTTCACATGGCTTCACAAACAACCTTGGCTTCAAAACAGAAAACACCAAGGAATTCCTCTAAGTAATTTACCTTAGGAAGAGTGAGGGTGGGTCATTTACAACAAACAAAGCTTCACACATGTCAAAATTGTGACACTTTAAATCATTATCAACCCAATCCCCTGGTAAACAAGCCTAATAAAAGCTGATACTCACCTTTAGGGAAGCCAACTAAAGAGGAGTGCATGAGGCATCCAAGAAATGATCACATTCTCTTTAATAGTGAGATCCTCCAAACCATCCCACTCTGCCACCCATGAGCTAAAAAGGGTTGTAAAGGACATTAAGTCAATTCTTTATTAGTGAGAAAATATGCTACCCTGGTACAGTCATGGAAGCAATGGGCAAAGAAGATGGATTCAAAATTCTTACAAATAATAATTGCTTCTTCCAATAATATGCAGAGCTTCAAATTTGGACAATAAGCTTTTTGTAAACCTCTAATTACATTGGTCAAATAACCTTCAACCAGCAAGCTTTGTGATCACAACCTCTCATTCTGTTTCGTTGTTTTGTTTTTTCACCCAAACAAAGGAGCCTCCTTTTACAAAATAACCAAAAGTATAGTTCTTTACGTGTTTCAAGCAGAATATGCTAGCATCTGCCAAGAATGCATATTTATTAGGCAACCTTAAATTTTTACAAGTCTTTAGTATGCGGTTGCACAATTGTTCTGATGTTCAACACAAAGATGAAAAACTCTTACTCAGCAATAACTCTTTTGGCCCAAATATTTTGAAAACTCAGGACTAGGCAAAAAATTGGGAATAAATTGGCAAAAACTTGGCAAATTTATCGAACATTTGAAAATATATAATTCTTAAAATATTCTTGAAAAACACACTTATACATTGAATTTGTAGAACATATTACCGATTTCCATCATATATAAATCAAAGTTTGAGTTAAATGCATATCATATACCAAAAAAAAAGTGCAACCTCTAAATGAATTTGAGTTCAATATGTGTTATAGAGGATTTGCATTCCTTGAATCTCCTTTCTGTAGAATTAAAGTTATCCTCTACTTCACATCTTCCATAAAATAAATACTTTGTTCAATAGTTGGCATTGGCATGTGCACACAAAGCCTTTCAAAATTTCAGCTCATCTCATACACATTGATGAACTTTTTCAGCCTTCACACCATACTTTCAAGAAAATGATTCAAGAAGCATGAGACTTCCACATGAAACTACCATATCATGCAAAAACACCATACTGAAGTTTTCCTCACATATACACCCAAAGGATTCACATTCTTCCCATAGAGATGCCACATCCCTTGAAGGCACCTATTTTTAACTTGTTGTGGATAGGTACATAGTTACACTAAATGGTTTGCAAATGGCAAGGTGCAAGGTTATTTAATCAATTGCATGATAGTATTCAGTAAAAAGAATACCCGACAAATCATTGCTGCAGAGTTATTTGAGTTTTGCTCCCGGTTTTTTGCGATTTTTTCAAAAAACTTGCCCAAGAGTTTTTTACAGATTAAATTGTGGCCATAAATGAATCACGATAAATTGAGAGTTAATGTTTTTTTGCAGAGTTTTTCATTTATAGTTCAACATCTCTTCTGATGTGCTTTCTTGTCTGAAAGTATTTCAATGGTAGGAATTTAATAGCTGTCAAATGTCATAAAGATTTTATTCAAACATTTTGGTATTCCAAGACATGTGGCATTTTAATTGCTTTACAAACTTGAACTTGTACACTGTCTTGGTCACTTTTGCGGCTTGCTTACTTGTTGACTTAATATCAATAACCGTTGGATCTGCTCTGCACTGTTGGGGGATGCATATATGCTTAGTTATTGTGTTTGATGAGCTTTTTGATTAAAACTGGCAATGAAGATTTAGTGTTTTGTGGCCTAAGTGTCAACTAAAAAGTATATGTAATGCTGAAATTAACAGGTCCACTCACCTGATTGTAAACTTTTTAAATCAACAAATGGGTTTTTGAAATTTTCTATGTCTTCAATCGGGGATTCAAACTTATGTCTCTTATAAGATAATGCTAGTAACTATACCAGGCTATAGTTGTGTGATAAAACTTGTTCTTGGGAACAAATTGGCAAACCAAAAGATAAAGTTTTTTTCAAAAATATCATTGTTTAATTGGAAGAAGTTGTTTAGGGTTAGGGTTTTTGGAAAAAAGAATAAAATGTCCAGCTGGCAAAAAGTGTGAATAGGGTTTCCCAAAAAAAAGAAAAAAATGCCAAAAAAAAAGGGTCAAACTCTGTCAAAGTCAGTCAAACTTGTGATTTATCACGATCTGGAAAATTTATTGGTTATTTAGTTGCAGAAAATTGGAAAAAATTTGGCCCCCACATTTTATTTGAAAAATTATAATTTTTTACTGGAAAAAACTGCCAAACAGAATCACAATTTATTGTGATTACTTGGGATTTTATGATGATTGATGCAAATATGTTGTAGCTTATGAATGATTTTGAGGAGTTAATTATTTCAATTGCTTACTTTACTATTGAAAATTTCAATTATTTGTGGGCCAGTTAGTCCCTAGGCTCTAGGCTTTGGCTAGCATCTTGAAGGCTCATCATTGCACTTGATAAATTGAAAATGTGAATGTTATGAAAATTTTAGTCAGATAAGAAAATCTTGATTAATTGGAAATTTTTGTAGCACTGGTTCTAATCCTGTAACTCCTTGATCCTTTCTTTTTTTTTTTGCTATAAAAACTTGGTTTTAAGGGACCAGGAACCACATAACTCCTTGATCTTTGCTGCCCGTAGCAGTTTTTGGTATAATTTTTGAGTACTGTAGGAATGTCCTCTTATTCAGTTTTTTTTTCGTTTATTATGTTTGTAGAATCTGGATACCAGAGTGAAGATGGCTCAGACAGTGGCGAAGAGTTAAATGCTGCAGAAGGTGTGTGCTATGTTTTGCCATCATCTTAGAGAAGCACATTTTTGCCTTTTTTATAGCAGTTTGCTACTGTTGCTCTGTTTTTAATATTCTTATATTATTTGCAGTTTATATGGTTGCTTGTACCTACAACTGTGAACTGTCATTGCTGCTTGATTGTTTTCATTGGAAAAAGGATTCCTTCATTGTCTGATTACAAAAATTAGACATAATCATTAAAGAACTACCTCTAAAGGGCTTTGGTGATATCTGCTTTGCTGGAAGGTTTGATCATTAGCGCGATCTTATTCTCAACACTGCATGTGTAATTCCGATAGAAGGAAGTCTGGAGGACTAGCCATACAACGTGCAACTTATCAATAGATGTACCATTCCTTGTGTTCACCACAACACGCCAAAACCCTAAGTTTCTGGTTTGGATGTAATGGTTTGCTGAATTTTATAACCTTGGTTATGTAGGCTGGGCAGTGCCATACAAGATATATTGAAATTATAAAAAATGGTCACATTTTGCACAAAATATACAAACACAGTTGACAATTTAATGTCAAATGTTAAAGATGAATCAAAACAGGTATTTTGGTGCAACTAAACATAGAAAGTCAATACAAATCATCATGTTGCTCTTGATTGAGAGCATCAATGTTACTAGCTGGTTCATTAGAGCCACAAGAAGTGCTAGTGCCAATCCCAATAGATGCAGTATACATGTCTTATTAGCAGCCTCGTTCCCTTCCTCATTGATTGAGACTAAGGAAAGTTGTGCAACAGAAGCATCCAAGACAGCATGCTCTTGGGCTTCATACCAATTTATGTACGAGCATCTCAGGCCTATAATCAAATCTTGTATCAACCAAAAAAATTTGTTTATCATATTTCTTGTGTTTAGGCATTTTCCAAGAGGTTTTGTCATTTTGCAGTACCACAGTTGCATACTTAATATTGGGGATTTCAAAATAGTCGTTTAAGCATAGTTAGTAGTCATCAAGCTGTATGATACCGCACATGAAATCAATTGTCATCATGGTTTGAACATAATGTCTACCAAGCATTGTGCGCATGCCTATGTGATTTGTTTATATTTGATGCCTTATTGGTTGTTGAATCATGATCTCATGGTGTAACGGAACCTAGTTGGACTGAATGCCAAAATATTTAAATCATATGCCAATCATTAGGTTATCAATTTAATTATTGGGCCTAATAGGGTTCACATAGAAACCACATTGAGTTTTGAGACTCATAATTCAATGCACATCAAAAGAGATTAATTTTATACATTTTCAAGGTGATGCATCCAATTCCAAGGCAAACTGAAGTTGAAAATCATTCAATTTGTGGTTGATCCTTATCACCTAAGTTGCTGGTACGGGTACGGGTACGGGTACGGGTACGTGGGTACGGTACGCTGGTACGGCATTTTTTTTAGGGGGGGCCTGGGTACGTATGGGTACGTCCGTACAAAAAAATGTAAAAATCATAAATATATACATATATACACTCTAATAAGTAGAAACAAAAATTAAATTTAGAATCCCACATATCATCCATATGCTAAACAAAACTTGGAACTATCATATATGATTCATATTGATATAACTATAAGTCTATAACAAAATTACAAACTTTGAATGTTATGATAGATATCGAATTCATTGTTCACTGGCTCAACCGTTCAACAATAAAATGACACAACTAATAATCAGCAATAGCATCATATGGGTCACTAGGAAGATCAAGATCAACATCATCATTGACATTAGATGATGTAGGTAGAGTACTGGAACCACATGCAGCCTCACTGCCACTTGCACTAGCAGCACATTGGCTATCAGACTCCCCAGAAAGTAAAGATTGTGTGGCAGCTGAAAAATCCAAATCAGTTCGCTCTGGATCTACATCCCAAAACTTTGTGCTCCCATCCTTATACTCATTTTGTTTATGAGTAAGAAGGCGCAAGTTTGAATGCACATAAACGAGCTCTTCTGCCTTACTTGCTGCCAGTCGGTTGCGTTTCACTGAGTGGATAAAGGAGTATGTGCTCCAATTTCGCTCAGATGAAGAGGAACTAGCAACCTATTGAATAATTGACACAAAGTGAGAGGGTGACAATTATAAAATAGTAAAAAATCTAAATTTAGAGAGCAATAAAAATTAAGAAACTTACTTGCGATAAAACTTTGATTGCAAGAGTTTGAAGGTTTGGTGATGTATGGCCATTGAGGTACCACCAAGCATGAGAATCCTTTTTATACTTGTCACAGAGAGCGGAAACACTTTGACCATTGGAGGCTACAAAATCAGCAAACTCACTTGTCATTAAATCCTCCATTTCAGAATCTGGGAAGAGTTTAGTAAGTGCTGTCCTACACCCTTCACTGACTTCTGAATCTCTATATGGTGGTACCCTTGATGGCTTAGCAAGCATTTCATCACTATAAAATTTGGGAGTCAATGCAAATGCAAGAAGATGTAGTGGGGTGGTCATTTTGTTCCACCGCTCAACACAAATTGATTGAACCTCTTTGAAGAAAGTTTCTTCGGGATCTTGCTCTTTTGCATTGATGATGGCTTTCATTTTCTCAATCATCGAGTCAATGCCATCATATACCTCTCCCAAACATGGGTGATCCATGTCAGTATAACGGATCATACTCATGATGGGCTCAGTGAAACTCAAAAGATATTCCACTCGATCCCACCAAGTGTCATCTAGGATCATGCGCTTTACATTTGCTGCCCTTTCAGTATTGGATTGCCTCCATAGGGACCAACTTTGACTAATTACCATGCTAGCAAGTGGCTGTCGCACCTTCACAAGTCGCCTCAAGACGATTGTGTTGGATGCAAATCGGGTCTCGGCAACCTATTCAAAAATTAAAAATAAAAATTAGAATACAAAGAAGACATGATAAAAAAAAAAAAATTAAGTAACCATCAAAGTGAAATGTAGATTTTAAAAATTGAAGTGTTTCAATTACCTTTAGCAACTCCAACTGTGAAAATGATCTGAAAATGGCCTGTGACATGTTATGGTTTGTGATGAATATTTGGATCTCTTCAGCCTCAACATAAATTTGTTTGATCCAATCTATTTTCCTGCCTATCTTTTGTAGCATGAGGTTGAGAGAGTGGACAGCACAAGGTGTCCAAAATATGTGTTCAAACCGTGTCTCAATCAACATACCTGCAGCTCTACAATTCTTTGCATTATCCGTTATTACTTGGACAACATTTTGAGGTCCCACATCTTGAATGCATTGTATAAGGATGTTAGCAATAAATTGTGCATCCTTCACCTGTCCTTCACAATCCACAGCTTTCAGAAACATTGCCCCTTTAGGGCACACTGCAATTACATTAATTAATGGCCGATTTTTGGTATCCTTCCATCCATCTGAAATGATGGACACCCCTGTTTGTTTCCATGAATTTCTAATGGGAGCCAATGCATTGTCTATGTTTTTTACCTCCTTTGCTAGTAAGGTGCTACGCACCTTCTCATAACCTGGCCCTATGTACCCTTGTGGAGCCTCATTTACCTTTTTCAACATATCCTGCCAATATGGTGATCGTACCACATTAAATGACAAACCGTTTGCATATAGACATCTTCCAACGGATTGATCTGCAATCTCTCTAGCATCATTCTTAAATGCTCTCTCTAATGGTCCCTTGCTTCTCTTCACAATAACAGGTTCTTCACTAATTGGGTCCAAGAATGGGTGGCTCTCTACCATGATATCAGGAAAATCGCTATAAGATGGAGAAGTAGGGGGCCTCTTTGATTTACTTCCTCTTCTTGTCAACAAAGGATGGTTTGAGGCACGACCAACTCTTGCATCTGCTTCCTCTTGCTCTCTAATATATCCTGCTATTTCTTGAGGTGACATCCCATTTCCATTCTTTCCTAGACATGGTTTGATTCCTTGTTGGGGAATGGCACAAAAATGGGCTTTGACACGACTGTAGGAGCTAGTTTTTTTCGTACTACAGAAGTTGCATATCCATAAAAATGTTCCACCACCTTTTACTTGGTCTATTATTTTGACATATTTCCATAAAGGTGAATTTGGGTCAGTTTTGAAAGTCCGTTGAGGAGTAGAGCTTTGAGGAGTAGAGCTAGTAGTCGTTGCCATTATGATTTCTACAACAAATTAAAAAAAAAATATTAATATTTAATATTAAACAATAGATTATAAATGTTAAATATATAAATAATAAAATTAAATTTAATAATTTATTTAAAATAAAAGTGAAATTATTATAATTATGAAAGTTATTAGGTTTTTAAAAAATATACCTATTATTAAATTATTATTATTTTTAATATTTTAAAAATGAGTAGTTTTTAAAAAAAATTAATTATAAATATTAAAATTTAACAAATTAATAAATTTTAATTATTAAATTAAAATATTTAAAAATATAACAAACTAATATAGTTTTTAAAAAATATACCTATTATTAAATTATTATTATTTTTAATATTTTAAAAATGAGTAGTTTTTAAAAAAAATTATTATAAATATTAAAATTTAACAAACTAATAAATTTTAATTAGCAAACTATTAAAAAAAAAAAAAACTATAATAAATATTAAAATTTAACAAACTAATAAATTTTAATTATTTTTTTAACTATAATAAAATTTAATAAAATATAGCACACTATAATAAAAAAATTAATATCATACCTGATCCCGAAGCCCTCCCGCCGTGGCGCCTCCCGCCGTCGTCGCGCGCCTGCTCTGTGCCTTCGCCCTCCTGCCGTGGCGCCTCCCGCCGTCGTCGCGGGCGTCCTCTGTGCCGTTGCCTCCTGCCGTGGCCCGTGGCGCTTCCTCTGTGTCTGCGTGCCTTCTTTCACCACTGTGCCATCGCGCGTCCTCAAACCCCTGTGCCGTCGCGCGATATGGTTTCAAAATTTCGCGTTTTTTCGGTTTTCACGAGTTTTTATTTTTGCCTTTGCTTTAGGGTTTTAAATGTTAAACGACATATTCGACCCGTGGAAAAACCCCTCGAAATTTGCGAATGATGCGGATTCGTCAAAAAAACCGTATGGAATCGCCACGTCTACACCGGATGCGTCGGGATTCGTGAGTCAAATATCGGATACGTTTCAGGGGGAAAAAATCGGTACCCTGTCCGAATCCACAGGGATTCCGGGGCGAATCCGAATCCGATACGCACCGCATCCGGATTCGTGGGCAAAATGGGAAGTACCGGTAACTTAGCTTATCACATGTTCCTAGGGTGGTGTACTACATTTCACTTAGGCCAATCTTGCAACATCTTTCTTTATACAAGAAAAGGTCCTATATCATTTGAGGACAATTATTTAGCTAGAAATTGGGGAGAACAAAGCAAGTGAAGGAGTAGACAATGGCAGTTGAAGACAAGTTATAGCTGATTATTGAGAGGTTATATTTTGTATCAAAAGGCTGAAGCCAGAATTGTATTGAAGCTCTTGAATCTATGATGTACCTATGTTTGTGAATTAATCCAATCATTTCATTGTGTAAATTTTTTGTTATCTGCTATGCAAATTTGTTAAGTATTATTATTTGTTGCATACTTAGAAGATAGTCTTTAATTGGACTTTCCAACTATGATTGTTTCAGATAGTATTAAAGCCTAGATTTGAATCCTTAAGCAAAGAGAAGGAAAGTGGAAGTATATCGAAGCATAGAATTGAGTCTTGAAAGGAGAAGATTGAATTGAGTCTTCAAGCATTGAGTTGTTGGCTTGAAGATTCCTTGGGAAGTTATAATCTAGCTGTGAATAGATCCTCCTCTTGGAGGTGAGTTGCATCAAATTTGACAAGATGCCTCCACAAAGAATGGGAAGCGGTCAAGGTGTTCCCCATGGTGTAAGCTGAATTGAAGAAATGTTTGATATGATGAGGAATGTCTAGATTTGACTGGATGTTGTTGAAGACCAAAGAAGGTGTCATAACCTTAGAGTTAATAAAATGGAGCAAATGAGCAAGGCAATGGATAAGAAATTGAACAAGGCATGATGGACGAAGAGGATTAAGAGGAAAAGATGTTGAAAATCATCTCTAATATCGGTAAGAGGACTATAATTGGTATTCTTAATTATGATGGTAGTTTGAATCCTAAAGAGTTGTTTGATTGGTTGACTCATTTAGAAGAAAATTGTGAGTATGAGGAAATTTCTGATATTGAGATGGTGAAGTTTGTGAAAACAAAGCATAAAGGTCATGTTGCTATATGGTGGAAGGAAATTCATTTAGGAAGGAATAGAAATTCAAAGTTCAAATTTTGAAAAGTGGGATAGGATGATATATAATTTGAAGTCTAAGTATTGAGCAAATTTATAAGTTGAGAACAAGAGAGCTAACAATCATGAAGTAAAGTGAAGGTGGCAGTTACATGAATAGTTAAGGAAATCCACTTAAGAAGGTACGATTAATATATAAGTTGTACATGAGTTTTGAAAATAAGTAGAATAAGCAAGGAAGAGGTGGTAGATTCTAGAGAGGAAGACATCAACATAGTGGTATAGGAACTCATATCAAAGAAGTAGAAGCAAAAGAAAGGATTGAACGATATCGTGGAGGGAGATTTGAACATTGTCGATGAGGCGGAGGAAGATATGGAAGAGTTGGTGGAAGATTATTAAGAGGAGCTTGTTTTAAATGTGGTGTTGAAGGACATAGAGCATTTGAATGTACATGGTCATAATGAAGATATGACAAAAGATCTAAGAGAACTACAAGAGCCATACATGTTTATAAAGACGTTTCTTCTAATGGAGAACAAGTTTGCTGGAAAAAAGTGGAATCATTATCGATGAAGAGAAATTTGTTGAAACCTATAGTAGATTGGAATGAACCAATTCAAAGGAAAAAAAAATGTTTATAAGTAAATGTATGTTTGGATGTAAGTGTTGCATTTTTATTGATAGTGGTAATAATGATAATTTTGGTTTCAAGTGAGATGGTATGAAAGTTAAATCTGAAAATGGATATAGCATTCAAATCCTTATTATTCTCTTGGTTGCAAAAGGATCATAAGATTTTGGTTAGTGAACGTTGCCTTGTTTAAGGTTGGAGTTTATGATGATGAAGTTTTGTGTGATATCATGCCTATGGATGTTTGTATATTTTTATTGGGTAGATTGTGGTAGTTTGTAGTTTGGTAGGAAAACTACACATGATGGTAGAGAGCATGCTTAGAAGTTGACTAAGGATGGGATGAAACATATATTTTTGTCCTTAAAGGAAGAAGGTGAAAGACTGGATGGGATTACAAAAGTTGTAGGTAAATGGTAAACAATTTTTGAAGGAAGCAAGAGAAGGTTTGTATCACATTTATCTTAAAAGTATTTTGTAGCACATAAAAAAAGTAAAAGGTGAGACATTTAGAAATCAGTAAGTTGTTGGCAAAGATACAATGATATTATTTTAGATAACCTATTAGAAGGGTTTTTTCGGATAGAAGTATGAGTCATAACATGGATCTAGTTCCAAGAGCAAGCCTACCAAACAAAGTTGCTCATAAATTAACCCCAGTTGAAAATGAAGACTTAAACATGCAAGTTGAAGAATTATTGAAGAAAGGATTAAATAGAGAAAGTTTGAGTCCCTATGCTGTACAAACTTTACTAGCAATGAAGAAAGGCAGAGACTACAAAACATGTCCAAATGTGAGCCATTAGCAAGATTACTTTCAAATTATGTATTTCCATTGCCAAGGATGGATGATCTTATTGATTGTTTTAGTGGATTGACATATTTTAGCAAGGTAGAATTGAAGAGTGGGTATCACTAGATTAGAATCTATTAAAATAATATTGTAATATTGATATAATGATCATCATAGTCATTTAGTTAGAAGTATTTAGAAACTTTCGTTTATGTCTTTCATCTTTGTTCTACAAAGTTTCCTTCCATCTTTCATGTTTCTATTCTTGATCGCTTCCATTATGGAAAGATCATCTTGTAATTTTCTATATAAGGAGTATTCCTCTCCTTAATTAATTACAACATAGAATTATCATTTCATGGTATCAGAGCTTAGGTTCTTTTTTGACCCTAAAAAAATTCGTGAGTTTTTAAATTTTTTTCCACAAAAAATCATGGAAGGGTTTTGCATGATTTTTCGTACAAAAATCAGGGAGTTTTATTTTTGTTTCCTACTCTTGATGGCCTCGAGTAAAGTTTTTGAACAGACTAGGGGGTTTTGTATGTTTTTCTCCTCAAAAATTGTTGATGGGTTTTCTAAATTTTTTTCCACAAAAAGTTAGGGAATTTTGCAGGATTTTCTCTTAAAAAACTGTGGTTTCTCTATTCGTTTTTTGCATTTTTTTTCACACAAAAATTGTGTGTTCTTGCTTTATTGGAGGGTTTCATGAATTTTTTCACAAAAAATCATGAAGGGTGTTGCTATTTTTTGGGTGAAAAAAATCATGATGGGTTTTTCGTGCAAGTTTTGAGAAGCTGAGGGAGGGATAGCTTTGTTACCCAACTTCATGTTGGAAGGATTATGGTAAACTTGGTCATATCTAGAAGTTTTGTAGAACCAGGGTGGGTCTCAGTAGTAGGCTCATTTTGCAGAGCGTTTTGAGAAGGGGGCAGCCTTTTATGCATTTGCGACCAACTGATCTGCAAATTATGCCATATCTTCTATAGGGTAGTTAGTAGAATGACCATTAAGGGAGGGTATTAAAATAATATAGTAATATTGATATAATGGTCATCTTAGTCATTTAGTTTAGTAGTATTTAGAAACTTCAATTTATGTCTTTCATCTTTCGTTAGTTCTACGAAGTTTCCTTTTCTCTTTCGTGTTTCTATTCTTGATCGTTTTCGTTATGGAAAGATCTATATAAGGAGTATTCATCTCCTTAATTAATTACAACATTGAATTATGATTTTTGAATCAAAGTAGAAGTTGGGTGGAAAATTGTTTGGAAGGGAACTGTGATGTCCCATTTTGGCAGCTATTAAATTAAATAATTAATATGTCTTTAAGTTATTTGAAGGCAATTAGTATTTAATTAATTATTTAATATAAAGTGACTTTTTAAAGTTTAAAATTTAAATATGATTAAATGTCACTTTATTATTTTAATGCTTATTTATGAAATGGTTACCAATAAATTATTATAAAAGGATGGCCAAAGAAAGAAATGGTATTGAGGAAATTATTTTATTGGAGAACATTGGAGAGTGATAAGTAGGAGATATTTTCCACAGCAAGTCAAATGATGATATTTTCCACAGTTGAATCCTGATAGCAATATCATAACATTGGAGAGCTTTGGCTTTCATAGAATGGGAGGATGAAAACCCTTGCACTTGTAGGGTTGGACAAAAACCCAGTCTGAAACTGGAGGTGTATTTGTGACGGAGTTCACAATCAGGCTTCAACAAGAGTCTTCTTTGGAGACCAATTTCAGTAATTGGTGAAGCTGCAGAGTAAGGATTATCAGAAAACGTCTGATGATGGAAGTATTTTATGGAGTTAAGAATAAATGTTCTTTCGGAGGTATCTATTATTCCCAGAAATAAGGATTTGATTACTAATTTAATATTTCTGAAGGTTAAATTATGATACTGTGTGAATAAATTAATAGTATGGTGAATAAACTATTTGGTCTGAGGTTTCTTGAAGCTACGGCTTTATATGTTCTTGTTCACATTGGCATGGAATTGATTGAGTATTGGCACTATATTTCGAAAGATTAATATTTTTCGGACAGTGGCACTTTATTATAATATCACAGGTTGTATTACTCTTTCTTAAGTTTGGCATAGGGAAATTATATGAGTCTGTTTAATAAATGGCCACTCAGATTATATATGCTGGACGATTAAAGTTTTATGGAATGAGACATTAATATGAGGTGGTTCAAATAAGAGGAGGCAAAACTATTATTCTCATAATGTTTTGCTTTGTTAATGTTTTAACTATACTTATGGAGGCTGATAGCTTTGGACATATTCAAATCACATCATATGTTTCTGTCTGCCTGAGCGCCTGGTGAATGAATAGACTGGCTCTGGCCGATGAATTTATATGCTAATAACGTTGGCAGAATGGATGTTACATTCAGGTGCATTTGCCTTTGAGTATGGTTACAGATTGAAGCTTTAATTCCGTATCTATTGGTGTGGTTTATCTGTGCGTCTTCTGTTCTTCATGACGGAGCTATGTCAGCTTTTCCCTTTTGCATGGCACGAGGTTTTCCTTCAGTGTGTAAAGATTGTCAGTGGCCAGCAATTCATATTACCTATTGAGAGTAACCTGTTCAAAGCATGAGCAGTATTAAGTGTATCCTGGTGTGTGAGCTTCCTTGGAGTCATCGATACCAAAGTTCCCAGACTCAGACTCGCCTCGAACTCGGCAAGGCCAACTCGACTCGTGACTCAGCTATGACTCGGCAATGACTTGACAAAATAAAAAAACCCTTGAAATTAAGAGATTTTTAACGATTTAAAACTTGTTTCATGCACCCTTTATTGAATAAAGCCCAATTATAATGTGTGCTAGCTTGTTATGCCATGAAAAGCATGCTGGTAGAGTATCTACCTGTTTGGGGCTTCTATTTAGTATTTTCTTTAGCCAAATTGAAATTCTGGGAGCACCAACATGAGACATCATGAACATCTTCACTTGGAAACTGTAAGGAGTGCTTGTGTATGGCAGCATTAAATAGTGTGCTTGTTGAACTTAGGTTTTACCTTGGGACTATAGTTGACCTTGGTCTTTCTTGGACATCTTACCTTTTAAGCTATATATATGTTGGATGGAAGGGGGAATTGTGAGGCCAGAAGGGTTTGAAAATATGCTCCTCAGAGACATGTCCCTTGCCAAAAATAACCTTTTGCCCCATGGGGGGATTTTTTGGGATGTGGGGACAAGTAGGAAATATCCCCAACTCACCCCCCTTTTTTCAAAATTTTAAGAAACATACCCGTTGTGAGGTACTCACACATCGCCCCATTGCAAATGAAGACCCCCACTTTTTGCTTTTGAGGGTTAGCTCTTTTAGTTTTGTTGTTGGTCGTTTTAGTGTCTTAGCCTTTGCATTGAAGTGGTTGAGTTTCTCAAAGGTCATCAAGTCAGGTGGATCTCCTCAAGGTGGAGTGAAGGAGGTTAGGTCAGTTGAGTGATTAGGGTTTATTTAGATCATTCCTAGGGTTTTTGTGTACTATCCGGCCACACTTCAAGTTGCTAAATCAAACCTTGGTTGAATGCATAGTGTCCTCCTCCGTCCCGTCCCTTACATCAAGGTCAGAGTGAACTCGCCTTAAAAGTCTGGAATGTCATCCTGATCTTGAAATGGCTTGAAATTTGACTAAGTCTGGAAATTTGAAGGATCCTCCAAAAACTAGATTTTGCATTATAACTCATGGAGGTCTGAAACCACTCTCAAACATCCTAACAATATATATGGAATATAACTTAAAGTATAAGAATATTCCATATATGAATGCTGATGGAACGACTAACTTGTCAAACAACTTCATGTTTTTTTTTGTTTTTTGCAAGTCAAAACATTGACCTGTCGTGGCTGAGTCCTGGAGCTCGGAGTCCGAGCCCTGAGTCAGCAAAACTCGCCGAGCTTGGCTCGACTCGCCAACTTGGCGAACTTGCTTGACTCGCGGCGAGTCTGGGAACTCTGATCGATACCTTCAAAGAGGGTATTCTGATGCATTCTATCCGTATTTTGCCCTGTGCCTGAATTAAATATTGAAGATTCATTGGAACTGTTAAAATGTGAGTGAGGAAGAACTCATCTGAGATCAGTTGTAGTGTTTTCTGGGAAAATTGTGCCTGTGTAAGATTGTGTATCTTTGTACCAGTCAGCATTTTATTATGGTGGAATGTGAGTGTTGAAGCTATATAGATTTCTGTCTTCAATAGTTATTCTTGCCACAGTTTGCTTGCCAACAGATTATTGTATGTGACAGCACTGTCTAAGGTCAGGATCATACATTATATTATCTCTTGCATTTGAGTATATGTAATTATGTATTTTCTGATCTGATTGTTAATGTTAATAATATCAGTATGTTAAGAATACTCTTGTTATCAATCGTTCAATTGGTACTGCAATGTTTATCATAAAGTAGAATGCAATAAATCATTTTAGAGAACATCAGAGAACCACAGCCTGCAATCTGTTCGAAATATAGCGTGAGTATTAATCATTTTTTGGAAAGTGAACAAACTCAAATTCAAGCATGAAAACTGTTCGTCACAATGTCAGAAGACTCAGAACAGTGAACACTAAACTGGGAGAGAGTGCAAAAGATTGTGAGTTGAATTGGATTAAGGCTATTACAGGAACTATTATATAGCTGGTTATTTATGCCATTTGAATTTATCAATGCACTTAGTACTTTTGTTATATATTGAACAAAAGTTTTGAAAACACATTTTGCTAAGTTGTATATTTGGATGACATTTTGATTTTTGCTAAGAGCAAGGAAGAGCACTTGGAGCACATTAGATTAATGTTGCAAAGGTTAAGAAAAAATGTCGATAAATGTGAAGAAATACAATTTCATGAAGGAAGAGTTAGTATATTTAGGTTTTGTTATTCTTTGTCATGTCCCCTCTTTGTTTGTTATATATATCCTAAATGAAGCAATTATTATTATTAATTGATATAATAGTTAACAACGAATGATTATTTGAAATTTATTTATTCATTAAATATTATCATTTAATCAATATTTATTACTAATAATATTTTCGAAATATTCAAAATAAATAAATTTTATATGATAAACATAATTTACATATCAAGACATCAACTCTAGGAACACAATAATTTACTGTCAAGTTCTTAATCATAGCAATCAGATTAAGATGAAGAGTAGCATTAATATAGTGCAGCGATCTGGCAGTCTTTATACAAAGACCATAGTTATCAATAATAAAAGAACAGATTAAGGATTAGTTGTGACAGTGATTAGTAAGGAAAGCACTTGAAAAGGCTGCGACCTTAATGAAGAGGTGTCATTATATTCTAAAAGTGAAAAAGTGCGATTAAGAAATAAAGGCAAGAGATATTAAACTAAAGCCGCAATCGTTATTTCCTAAAACAGTGAATTAGTTAAGCATGAGGGACAAGTTGTCCCATTTCATTGAGAGGCCACCTTTGCATAAAGTCGCATCCTTTATGAAGAGGCATAGGTGGGGTATAAAAGATTAATCATCCTATCACTCAATGGGGAGGAAGATGGTGGAGATCAGATCAGAACTGTTATTAAGTTACAGGCAGTATCCCTTTTTTGGTGGTATGCACAGTGATGTGCCCAATATGATGATTAAGATTTGTAGCCGATAATGATCGTGTGCAGAATTTAATAAAGAAGGACCCCAAATATTAGAAAAACTAGAAATGCGATGAGTCAAGCTTTGTTTTAACTATTGTTATGCAAACCGACAAACCAAGTCCCAAAACCCATACCCAAATTAGTAATGTGATAAGTCAAGCTTTGTTTTAACCATTGTTATGCAAGTGTATGATGGTTTTGATATTTGATATCTCTTCTAATTGAAAATAACAATGAAATCTAAAATTTAGCAGTTGCAACTTGTCAAATAGTACAATGATAATTTTAGGATTGACAAGTGTTCTACATGTTTTTTTCTCATCAGAATCTTGAATTTGCATAACGATCTTGGTAACTTAATTAGCCACATGTTTGTTGACTTTGATTTAGAATATCAGTAATATTTGTTTTGGCAATCATACAATAATTAGATATTGCAATTTGCAGAAATTATATCTCAATGTGGTGAACCATGAAATGTTTCATAATGACGAAACTACAATGATGCTATATTTTTGGATTGGCCAGGTAAATTGACAAGTGAGGATAACGAGGAGTCCAATTCTCTTCAAGAGAAGCTTAAGAAGGCTAGGAACATTGATTTGGTGAAGGATAGGGTTAGCAGAGCTATTGAATCAGCCCAGAGCAAACATTCTAATCAGTGGGCAGAAGCTGTAGATGAGACAGAGAGAGATCGTGATTTGCAGGATTTAGATGACTGTGTCATACAATGTAAATCAGTATTCAGATGCAAGCTTTGCCCAAGAATTATTTGTTTATCTGTGGACTCAATCAACATGCATCTCGGTTCAAAGGTATATGGCTTTTTAATTTGCTGTAGCTTGTCTGTTAATATAGGAGTACAACTTTATTTTGAAGAAATGAGATTTTGTCTCTTGGAGGAATTTTTTTTTCAATCATTTTCCTGGTTTACATCTGAGGTAAAATTAATTGGACTTAAAGATTTTATTTTTTTCAATTGAATGACTCACACAAGTTTCTCTTGGGGTGAAGTTGGCATTAAAGATCACAGTTTGTTTGGAAACTTTTGACTGGCAAAAACTGACCATGATATGTGTTATGTGTGAAGCCCTGGGTGTTGGATTGTTGGGTTTTGTAATTGTTGCATTTATAGTATTTTTTTTCTCTAGTCATATTAGAGTGCAAAAATGTTAGTTCTAACATAATTGTTATTTATGATTCATAATTTTTGGCTAGGAGGTTGAACTTAACATTGTGGAGACCCAAGTTCAAATCCCCAAAGTGACATCTTATGTGGAATCCTAAGTTGTGACTCGTAGTGGAATTCTAAGCCATGACTCTTGGTCTTCCATTTGTTGGTTTCAAGTGTAGTTGTTCGAAAGGAGCAAAGTATTAGTCTATTGTCAATGCTTGAAGGAGTTATGTATTAGTATCATGCTAAGTTGCAAGTTTTGGTATGAGAATGGATATGGGTACACCATTATGACACTTCGGAAATACCATTCAAGAGCGTAAGTAAGATGAGAGACTTGGTACAGAGAAAAGGAGAATCGGTGAAAGAATATGACAAAAGATTCAAAGAGGTATCCCACAAATTGGAGGAACCATTGACATAAAAGCAAAAGGTAGAATTGTTGAACGCACAAGAGTACTGGGCGGGGGGAGAGGGGTGGGTGGTGAATTGGTACTTAATCAATTTCTTAATTTGATCAACAACCATTTATCAAAAGTAACTATCTAACTGCAAGAAGGGAAACACATAAGCACACAACCATAACACTAGATTTATGTGGAAAACCCAACAAGGGAAAAACTAGAGTGAGAAAGTTGGCTACTATCCAAATCCAATCTCACAATAGTATAAACAGGATTGCAGCTTTGTTTTAGGGCTCTAACCCAAGGAAGCAACAACTCTCTAGAATACAATAACTTTGTTCGAGGGCATCAACCGAAGGAAGCAACAACTCCCTAAAGTACAATTTTGGAACAAAAGGAATGACTATAATTGATGGCTTTACTCCACTAATCAGTCAACAATTAGTTGTGAAAAGATGTATAAGAATTATATTTCAAATGAAACTATGGCAAATTAGTAAAATTATAAAGTAGCGAAATTGCAAATACTAAATACAAAGATTTCTTGAATGCTCAATAAAATTTGACAAATGAAATTGTCAATTTGGAGATTTCTATTATATCAAAAATATCATAAAGATGATTACATCATTGCAATGAGTAGCACTGGCATTACAATTACTAGCATGATATCAAAATCCGGTACAAATATCAAAATGTCAAAATGTAGTGAAGAAAGGCCTCTAATCATCTGCAAAATCCTCACCATTGGAACTATTGGACTCCTCACGGTTAAGGTCCCCCAAACTAACACCAACCAGCTTGCATCTGAAGTGGTAACATCCTCATCGACTTGTGATCGCTCCTTTGGCTCTACATCCCATTGTGCCGTTGGACTCTCTTTGTACACAAGTGTCTTGCGGTGAATGAGAGGCAAAGCACTATGTACAGCCACAAGCTTCTCTACTCTCCTAGAGGTAAGTCTGTTCCTCTTAAGAGAGTGGATGAAGCTATATGTAGACTAGTTCCTCTCAACTGGTGAAGAACTAGAAACCTGAGATAGCAAATGAATTGCTAGATTGGTAGTCAAAGATTTTTGATCATGACAATTCCACCACAAAAGAGGGTCCTCCTGTGCCATAGTTGCTATATCCATCTTTGCCGCATCCGAATAACCCCTAAGAGCAAATTTGCATGGACATAGATATAGATACAAATACGGAGACGATATCGGATACAGAGACCCCCAATATGGATACGGCTGGATACGACATTCATAAAAAAACACATACACATATATTTAACACAATTTTCTAAGTTATTAGAGGAGATTTTTCAATTACTTCAAAAGCAATATAGACACATAATTGCTACCAGAATTGTTATAAGTTGATTTAACAGTTTACAATATGCAAAAATAGTTGAGTTGCATTGGAATATAATCTAAAAAAATGGGTTGCTGAAATAGAAAAACATTTCATTTCTCTCTCATTTGGTGTAGGTTTTATTTATACCATTTTTAAAAAAAAGTTGCATGAATGAAGTTTTTTAAAATTAAATTTAAGAAGATTTACATCAAATTTTGAAAAAATCGAATAGAATAGTATTTGGCTCAGTTGGAAATCAAGGTTTTTTGGGCATGCGTGGGTACAGCATTTGACATGTATCCGGGATGTGTCAGATACGTATCCATTTTGGATATGGGGATACACGCGCGTAGGGAGGGACACAGGAGTTTCCAGCTACTCTGCCTAAGAGTGGCAAATTTGGTCCACTCAGTGTGAATTGTGCTGGCATCTCTAGCATAATACATCTTGTCAATGCACCTAAAGAACCTTGCCTTCACCTCATCATCTTGAATCGGTGTAACTCTACCAGGCCTAGCCTTGTACCACTTAGGATTCAAGGCATAAGTAGCCATATGCAAGGGAGTGTTGATCTTGTCCCATCTGCGCTGAATGATTGGCCGAATGTGCTCATTGTAGAATGCTAAAGTGGGGTCCTTCACACGCACAACAACCCTCATCTGGTCAAGCATAGAATCGATGCACTCATACACCTCTCCAAGGGTAGGTGCATCCCCATCCCCATATCTGATGACTTGGAAAATTGGAGCAATGATGGGGACAATATATTTTGCATTAGTCCAAAATACATCACTCTTCACTATCTCCTTCACCCTCCTCCCCTGCTTTGTCTTGGTCTTGGCACACCTATTCCACTCTACTATCATAACCATGAGTTGCAGTGCCTCTTGCAACTCAATCATTCTCTCCAAGAGAATGAAATAGGATGCATATCTAGTCTCAACTAGTTTCAAGAACTCCTTCGAGAAGGTCTTGAAGAGTGCATGTGAAGTGTGTGGTGGTTGCAGATAAACATCCACACATCTCTTGCATCGTTGACCATTCCTCTAATCCAGTCAATCTTCACCATGTCCTTGAGTGCATTGTTCATGGCATGCACACAACACGGAGTCTTACAAATATGTCTATAGGCTGCCTCAATAAGTTTCCCTGCAACTTTGCACACTTGCTGCATCAATCACTACTTGGACCACATTTTATAATAGCCTCCTATGGTTCACTAGAATACACAAACAACCACCTAGCCCTAGATTCACAAAATGTAAAGAAATGAGGATTTGAAGAATTGGCCATTGATGATAATTGCACACGTAAATCATGAAAAGGTCAAGCATATCATGGTAGATCTTGGTGCAGACGTCAATATCATTCTGGCAACCTGGGAGAAATTGGGTAGGCCAAAATTAACAATAACTCTCTTCAATATTAGCCTAGCAAATGGTTTTGGTATGCAAACAATGGGTACATGGAAAAATGTTGAGGTAAATGTGTAGGGTATCAAGCTAACAATTAACTTTGATGTAGTTGCTATGAAAGAGCCCTTCATACATTCTAGGCATCACTAGGACTAAAATGGTTTGTGAATGCAAATGGAGTAGTGGATTCTAGAAAGGAGGAAATTGGAGATGTATGGATTTCAAAGAGTATGCATGATGACTAAGCAAGTAAATAAAGTACCACTGTTTTCTATACACAAGGAAAATATACCGCAAACATAAAAAATTCTCAAAACGCATAATCTTGTTGTGGCCCCCATGTGATCAAAGCAAGTGGACCAAACTTATAAAATATTCCCATACACTACAATATAACAAAGGTTTAACACCTTCACATACCCTACACTTAGAAGATATAACTTGATAGGACCTTCCCATTTAGAATTCCTCAGAACTTTAAAATTTTGTATCATTACTTCCAAAAGAAGTTCATAGTCAGTTACACAATACAGTCTAAGTTCAAACTTCTATTTCCGCGGACTAACATAGCCCCTAAGAACATCAAAAAGGGCATCAACAAAATATATTACTATAAACCTATAGGATAAGATCACTTACATACCCTTGTATAATTGTATTATATATCTATAATAATTGTATTATAATTTTACCCACCAAAACGAGCTGTAGGAAAAAGTAACAAGCAAATAAATGAGGGAAGGTGAGTAAATGGCTACAACATTTAATGTACTATAAATACACAATGAAGCTATCACTAAAATCACTTTGCTCACTTTGCAAACACTAATTATTCTCATGCAATCACACTCTTTAGCTACCAAACCCTAGCAAGTGCAAAACCCAGCTATAAATTCCCTAGCTATACCAAAACAATGGCCGCACTTGTTCTCGTAGATATCTCTAAAAACCTTGCCCCAAATATAAGAAATTCCCATATAAGGTGATGGAAATAGATCCAAATAGAGCATCTTCTAAGTTGCTAGAGATGCCATCTACACAGAAGACATTATGAAATTCATCCATCTGTATTATCAAATATCGATCATACAAAGTTTGAAGCCCTACAGTTTTTTGCAGCCAAGTACACAAAACTACCTCCCACAATACAACCCAATCTAATAGAAGAAGCTAGACATTTGGAAGGAGTTCCTTGATTTCATAAAGGAAGAAGAATGGGTTCAAATCATCCTAAGCTTGATCCACGATGAATATTTGCACCTGGATAAGCCCTATAGAATTGCCAAAGAAGCTATTCAAGTAATGACCAGCTTATATGCACAAGGGGAGGTTTTTCCCAAAAAGGCAATGAAAAACTCGGAGGTAAGACAACTTGTAGGGGCAACATATGATGGCAAGAGTTTTGAGGTGACAAAAATCACAAACCTTGCAGTCAAATACACCACCATGGGCATAGTGTATAAATTCTACTACACTAACAAAGAAGACTCTGCTATTGTGACTTCCATTCATGTGGCATATCAGATGGTGGTTAAGGGAAAAGATATTGATCTTTGCGAGGTGTTGCAGTATGAACTACTCAAGAATATAGAGCACACCATGCAGTCACATTACCAATTTAGGTATGGGGCCCTATTTATCTGCTTAGCATTTTACTTCATGAGTGAATTCTTGGCCCTTGTGGGCAAAATTTGGGATACCACTAGGCTAGTAGCCGCACAAGTACAGAATCATGTTGAACATTTAAAGGATGCCACCTTCTACATGATTGCCTGTTGGGGTTTCTTTAATTCTCTTTAGCAAAAGTTGTAGGAAGGCGGACGCATCTCTTATGATGTGGTCTGCAAATACATCAAGGATATTGTGTTACTGGTAGAAAAAAATTACACCTTGATGGAGGCGGTAGAGTTTCTTGGATCTCCAAGTTGCCATATGAGGTCTTTAAAGCAAATATTGACTCATATGTGGCACCATTATTCAGCCTCCCTAAAGATCCTCAAGCAAAAAAAATCACAACATATTGAGAATACATGGACAATCTGGCTAAGAAGAAATTAGAGGAGCATATGGGTAAGAATTGGGATAAACTAAGATAAAAGTGGGGGCTACCTACGGTTGAACTAGAAGAACAAAGTACAACTACCCCACAGAGATCAAGAAGATTGCAAGTAGGGGCATCCTTGGGGGAATCAACTCAATTCGAAGGCATCACAAGAAAACCAAAGAGGAGACTACTTGCCACCCCACTACAAAAAGAACTTTTAGTAGAAGCATTGGAGGAACTCCTTCAGATGAGTGTGGACAAAAATAAAAAAATAAAGAAACAAAAAGCACACAGGAAGGCTTCCCCTTCAAAAGAAGAAAGCAAAGGAGAATAGGAAATAGAAGAGGAACAACTAGAGGTTCTAATGAATTAAGGCTAGTTATACAATGGGTTATTCAGGAAGGAGGTCATGAAACATACTTTCCAAGTATATGAGTAGATGGGAGCACTTAATTGAGCAATTGCAAAATCAACGCTCATCAAATACATGGTGGCCTCTAATACTACATTGCAAGACCCAATTGACGATTCTCAACCTCACTAGCTATTGCATTAAGTCAAAAGAGGGAACAAGTTGCATAGTAGAAGTGGACCCCTTGACTACCCATCCACAAAAAGAGAAACTAGCACATCTATAGGCTAGAGAACTTTGGTCAAAGCACAAATTGGATAAGTTAATGCTCAAGGAGCTAGGAATAACAAAGCAAATATAGGAAGAAATCAAGAAGGCAATAGAAGAAGCATACAAGGAAATATGTGAGGAAGGAGCAAAATATGAAGAACTGCCATCGTCTTGCACAGATTTAAATCCCTCCATAGAACAATAGGTCCCTTCTCCACATCCCTCTGACAAACCATCCTCCTTTGCGACTTCTCATATGCATTCCATTAAGGACTTCCTGGCAAAACAAAGCAAATCCAACCAGTGGCTACTCCGTAGTTACTTCAACTAATATTGGTTGGCTCCCAAGTTGACCACGCCAATCTCTCTACAAAATTTCAACTAGGAGACATTTTGCAACAAACAACAAGGGAAGGCATCTTGAAGCAACATGTCGACAACATTGAACAATTAGAAGATATTGTTAAGGATATTCATAATAAATGTCCTCAGGTACAAGGGGATCCTTCTCAATCCCTTGCAACACAAATAAAACTCTTGCTGGATGGGGTCCTTTATGAAAATATTGTAATGTTTCTTTAATGGTCATCTTAGTTAGTTTAGGTATTTTCTAATTCTGGCTTTTGTTCACGATTGTTTCATTTAGAAACATCTCTTTTGTAAATCTATGTAAGGAGCCTTCATCTTCTTTGTATAATACATCAATTTACCAAAACATGGTATTAGAGTGGGTTGATGGGATTTCATAAAATTTGGTGAGTTTTTTAAGAAAACTTCGAGCCTCTTCTAATCTGGAATCTTTCCAAAAATTTGTTTAAAATAAAAAAAATCATTGGAGGTCTTTTTTTTGAAATTTTGGAGTTTTCATGGGCATTTTTCTTAGGGCATCTGTTAAAATTGCAAGTTTTTCCACCATCTGTGGGTTCTCTGATTGCGTTTTCTTTGTTCGAGCTCGAACGTAATTTGTTTTGTGCGTTGTTTTAGGGCACACGATGTCCTTTTTTTTTGCACTTGAACTCCATCTGCACGCGTTTTGGATAGAAGCGATGTTGTTTATTGTGGCTGCGACTTCTTCTGTGCGTCTGGTCTTCTTGTGACGGTTTGATGTTGCTTTTGCTTCCTGGCTCTACACGTTTTGTTCGTTGTTTTTTGCTCGCGGACGTCGTCTTCTTCTGTTTGGCGATTTGTTTGCAGCTAGGGTTTGTCATTTCTTTGCGATTTTGGTGACTAAGGGTTTGGCTTTGTTTTTGAGCCAGCTTCGTTGGATTTATCCGGATTTTTTTATTTAGGGTTTGCTCTTATATGCTTTGGTTAGGGTTTTCGTAGTTCGGGAGGGCTCTTTGTTTGTGGGTTTTCTAATTTTTGTCCATAAAATTAGTGTTGATTTTTCTAATGTTTCTCCTTAAAATTTTTGGAAGGGTTTTATTATATTTTCCTCAAAAACGAAGTTTTGTATGCTGATCCGTGTCTCGGATTTTGTGCGAGCTACTTTTGATGTTTCAATGTCTGGGTTTTCACGATTTTTGCTTAGAAATTGTTTATGGGTTTTGTGCAATTTTCTCCTTAAAAAATGTTTATGGGTTTTGATCAATTTTTCCCCTCAAAAAATCGTATTTGAATCGTTTCTGGGTTTTATAATTTTTTTTCCTCAAAAAATTAGTGTTTCGTGGGTGATCTCTACATCACATCACAGGTTTGGCGATTTTTTCCACAAAAGTTGTGGTTTCTTGCAGTTGTTCTGGATCACACCTAGAGTTGCTAGGGCAACGGTCTACACAAGGGTTTGCTGATTTTTCCTCAAAATCATGGTTTCAATTTGAGAAGCTATTTGGGGTATCTCTGGCTACAGGGAGGGATAGTTTTGTTGGACCAATCTTAGTTTGTTTTGGTTTTCTTGGTCATTTGCAGAAGTTTTGCAGAATTAGGGAGGGTCTCAGCAGCAGGCTCATTTTGTAGAGCATTTTGAAGAGAAGGGGGCAGCCTTCTATGCATTTGTGACCAAAAGACTCGTAGAATATGTTTTCTGTAGGGTTGTTCAGATGATGGCCATTCAGTGAGGGTATTAAAATATTGTAATGTTTCTTTAATGGTCATCTTTGTTAGTTTCTAATTATGGCTTATGTTCACGATTGTTTCATATAGAAACATCGTCTTTGTAAATCTATTTAAGGATCCTTCATCTCCTTTGTTTAATACATCAATTTACCATAACATCCTTCAAGATACATAGTCACAAAAAACCAATATGAGACAAAACATTATTGTGGAACCACAAAAGGTCAAAACGGAAGAGAAGAGGAAGAAATATGCAATTGACCACTCAACACCACATACCTGTTTTGTGACCTAATCACACATCACCCCATTCCAAATGGGAACCCCCTACTTTTTAGGCCCTCTCGGTCTTTTGGTCTTCGTTTTTGGGGTCTTTTGTGGCAGTCTCGTTGGTCTCTCTGAGTTTGCAAGTGAGTGGGTTCAATTTGATCAAATTTGCTTTTCGTTTGAGCTAATTTGGCCAAGTGTAGGGCTCGTTTTATCAGTTTTAGGGTTTTTACTTGTTAATTTTAAGCAATCAGGTTATAACAGACTGTAGATAAACAGTAACTGCAATGAAAACACAAGACAAAACACACCAATACCCTGGGAAAACCTCCCTCTTGGAGGTGAAAAACCCAGCCTCAAAATTCAATATGTATTATCTCAAATGTAGGCAATTACAAGGCAATGAACTTATCTCAGATTGCTGTCCAATCAGCAAGGTAGCAGATCAGAATCTTTCTTTACACAACAATGAAGATTGCAGCCCTTATCAACAGCAGATAGCTAAAAGAAGATCAACAATGAATTCTCATACAATGTAGACCAATTCGCATGTTCCAGCCTTCGCATGAGAGTCCTTTCAGATTCGCATGGATATCCTTATAATTCGCTCAAGGAAGACTTTGACCAGATTCGCACAAGAAGAGTCTTCATCAAATTTGCACAATGAACTTGACAAAATTCGCACAGGATAGAGGAGTTCGCTGAGCAGATTGAATTCGTATGAAAAATGATTATTAATGACTTCATTTGATGTTTGTTTTATATCCATCCTTTGGCCCCAATCACCCAAGTCGGCTTGCATTTGATATTAATTTATTTTTGTCTTACATTGCCATTTTATAAATTACATCATTTCCTTTTGCCTTTACATTACATGTGTTTGGGCCCAGCTCTAAACAGTTCGAATTGCATGAGACATAATACATATGAATTTTAATTGTCATTGACAACATTAAAATTCAATAATCAGGTATCCGAGCTAGCTACTATTTCCAACACTACCTTCAGTCCTAGATTTTAGGGGTTTCCTTTTAGGGTTTTCGAAAACTGAATGTTGCATTGGAGTCAGGACCCCCTAAGGATTCGATAGGTGAAATTTGAGCGAATTCTGAGCAACTTTCTATTTAGAAAGCTCCTATTTTTTAGGGATTTCACTACCTCCCAGAATGTCTTCATTTCACCGAAAATCAAACTTAATATTTTTAGTAAGTTTCTATTTATATTAAGTCACCCTGCGTCATGTTTTGGCTCTAACTTTGACATTTTGAAGCACTTTCTATTTCTGGAAAGTTTATTTGTGGCAGGTTCCTTGCAGGAAGACACTAAAGACAAAACATTTATGAAGATTCATCCAAATCCAGAAAGTCAAAAGGAGGCAAGGTTGATAAATTTTCTAAGTCTGGAAATGAATGAAGGATGAAATTCTTTCATCTAGTGGAATCCACACCCAATTGCCAAGTAGGGCGCTAAACTGGAGTCATCATGGAACCTTAAAGATTGCAATTCCTTCACACATGCAAAAATGCGCCCATGCATGAGGAAGGGCGCTAAAATCATTTCATCTTGGAAAATGAACAACACATCAAATTCCCTCTTTAGAGCAAAATAGCGCCTAAGGATTGACAAGGGCGCCAAATAGAAGAGGGCATGGAAAATATGAAAAGAGATAAATTCCTTACCAACATAGAAATGGTGCCTTGGTATGTATTAAGGTGCCAAAATGGAGTTGTTCTAGAAAACCCCAAATTGTGAAATTTCATGACCAAGGGAAAATTCCACCCCAGTCCTAGCAAGGGCGCCAAAGTTAGGTTGTCACGGAGAATGGTATGGATCAAGAATTCCTTGCCTAGGTGTCTTTAGCACCCAATGATGTAGTAAGGCGCCAAACAAAGGCGATGTAGGAAAATGTAAAAAAAAAAGTGAAATCCCTTGCCCAATGAAAAATCCACCCAAGGATGAGTTAGGGTGCTAAAGGAGGGTTATCATGGAAAATCAAAAAGTTGTGAATTCCAAGCCAAGGTGGAAATAGCTCTATCATGGAAAATGAAGAAATTTAAAATTTCCATCTCCAAGGCAATTTGAAGCTCAAGTCAAGCAAGGGGGTGCTAAAATGAAGTTATCAAGGATTCCTTCACAAATTGAATTCCACGCCCAAGTCAAAGAATGAAGAGATTTTTTCCAAGGCAAAGGGGAAGATGAAGGTCAGGAATAGAATGTAAAAGCAGGAAATCCCCTATGTAAAAATTTTGAAAAATCTCATCAGAATTCAATTTTTTTTGCAGATTTGGACTCGTGAGATAATTCTCTCTCCTAGACTCGGGTCCTACATTTTAGGAAAGTTCCTAAAAAATAGGAGATGGTGGAAAAGCGTAGAAAATCTCGTCCAAAGCAAGGAAAGTCGAGCCAAGTGGATGGATAAGGTGAATCTCGAGAGAATCCTCCAAATTTCCCTCCAAAATTAAAAAATGGAAGGTTGACGAGTTGGCAAGGAATATTCCGAATCGAGACACATAACTCAAGTCATTAAGAGAAAATTCCATTTTTGAACTCAACTATGATGGTGGAGCCCGTTTGCATGGTGTATTGGAAGGGAATGTATGACGCGTCATCAAGACAACTGCTTAAATTGACTCTCGCCAACTTAGTAGCATATGGGAAGAATTCATGAGAATTATTCTTAGTTGCACCTCCTCTACAATACTAATTCTTTCAAGCTGGCGAATGACACTTTCACTATGTACCTGACCAGACTTATGCAAAATGAGCTCTACACAAGAGTGTCACCATAGGCTAGGGCATTGGTTTAGAAATTTGGAGCCACGTTCTTGCAGTTTCCAAAGTTCACCTACATCAGGACACAGGGATTCAATTTCCAGCCGTATAAATTGCCTCGGTATCCATCTGACAAATTGATACTGCTAGAACTTATGAGATAGTTGACAGCATATGATCAAATTCAGAAGAAGAAAAAGTTGTCCATTGAATTCCCAGTTGTCCTTGGTGACTATGTAGAAGTGTGCCCGAACTTGGCCGCAACTAAGAAGGCAGCGAAGGAATTGGTGTTCACCACTTGGGGTATTACACCACCAGGTCTCCTTACGACCCATATCGCAAGATCATAAAGGTTGCTGGATTGAAATTTGTACACAAGTTTCACCTAGAAGACTATTGGGCAAGTGCCAAGGATGACCTTGAGGTCAGGAAGAAAATGTTTTCCCAACTGCCCCTCGACACAATTAGGATAGGTGAAGTAATGCAAGTGCCAGATCAAGTGAAGGAGGATTCGAACGTGCAACTTGATTTTGAAAAGGTGAAGGATCAACCCATCTAGCTCCCAGATTGGTCAAAACCAGAAATAGATGATCTGGACATTTTGGCCAGACCGGCTCTGAAATTCATCGAATAGTGGGTAGATCGACATATCAGAAGGTTGAGAGAAGGAAATGTCTGCTTGACTTACTAGTTGATGGGGAATTTGGATTTCTACAGTGAAACTACTAAAGGATCTTCACAGGCGTAGGTAGAGGAAGGAGAAGTTTGACAGAAAGAAGTTGAGCTTGACAAAGGAAAGAGTGCTCCAAAGAGGCCGAGAACAACAAAGAAGAATAAAGCCCAACAGGAAGCCCAACATGAAGAACCACCACAGAAAAGAGCAAGGGTGGAAAGGATGCAATCACTGGTTAGCTCTTCTAGTGTGCAGGAGGTAGAAATCTTTAAGCAAGAAGATCAAGTAAATCTACCTCAAGGCAATGTTCCCTACAACGCTCCAACACAGGATGTTTTTTCAGCATTAGCTCCTCACACAAGCCAAATCAGCGAAGGATGCAAAGACAAGAACTCTCCTCTCATCCCGAAGAGCCACACCAAGATAGTTTCGTAGAAGCTATCCTTGGTGAAATGGAAGAAGTTTCACAAGAGCAAGAACAAATGGAGATTCAAAATCAACCAATTTTCGCTCCTGATTGGCTGAAGGATAGATTGAGGAAGGAACCCGAAGAAGAAATTGATCCAACACGAGAGTTGGAAGAACTCCTAAAGAGGATGGATAAATCAGTAGAGACGAAGGCACCTCAGAATTTCTCCAAGGTTGTGAGAGATGAGTCTAGATCCCAAACTTTGCATATAGCTAAGCCTGCAGCAGATAAGGATAGGAATGAAATCATGCCAAATGACTACGTAATCAGACAAGTTGCTCTAGGGCATGCTTCCACAGGGTAGGTGATAGAAGATTTTGAAGGATCTTCCCTGGCTATGAGAGAGAAGATGCAGAAAATGAAGGCAAAATGTAAAAGGTTGAAAGATGAAAATAGGGCCTTGTGTGAATATATTAGAGGTCTCAAGTGGCCGCCTAGGGAGGCAGATCCATCCTTTATTCCTCCTTCCTCTCTCCTTAAGGAAGTAGTTGATGACACAAAGACAATCAGAGAAATGGCTCGGTGTTCTAGGGAATGGGTGGAAGACGTCTTTACTGCAGCTGGAAAATTCGTTGAAGACTTGGCTAGTCTTCATTCCAGATTTGTTGCCCTTCTGAACAGTTTGGAAGTAGCGGACGGTCTATGGGAGAATGTTCACATCTATCAAGGCCTCACCATTTCACGACTTAGAGCTTTGATGAAGATTCCGAAGCAAACATTGATTGATGGGAAAGTAACACAGGAGAACGGAATCTACGACTTCCCGCAGTGGTTTTGTGTTGTTTGCTCTAGAAAGATTATCTTTGAAAGATTCAACATGGAGTCTTTAGCTTTGAAAGACTCAATCAGAAGGGTGCATGAGGAAATCATCAGCGTGATTGAAGCATTGTTCGCGAAGAAGCTGAATGAGAACGGAGTGACAATGAACTTCTCGAGGAATCAATTGCATGAATTCTTCTTCGTCGGATCATTTTCCAAACAACACTTTGAAAACGTTTCTTCATTTTCCAATACTATGAAGAAAGCACAGGAAATGGTGGTAGAGTGGGAGAACCTTTTCTCCAAGAGCGAAGAGGAAATCACCCTGATGGAGTACCAGATTGAGAGTGCGCCAAGTGTTGCCGTGGGTGAATTGGAAGCCGTCATCTCCAAATTTGTCACATATGCAATTAATGAGTGTGACAATGGTCGTCCATTCTTGGACGAGAATCTTTTGACCGAGTAGTGGTGGCAGGAATATTTTGCCCAAGTGGTGGATCGGTCAATGCATGGCGAACTTAGAAGCATCTTTTGCATGCAACCGCCGTATTTATGATTCTATGATAGATTCCTTCCGCATGTCACCGTCTCATGGAGGAATAATGGGCTTTTATTTCTGCATGGGGAATATTCATTGTATGTTGGGCAAACTTGATGTAAGTGGTGCATTCAATGCACAGATGGATGCCATTTTGGGCAAATTTGAATTAATTGTATATGGGTTTCATGGGCATTAATTGTTGATTCCCACCTTGTTGCATCTTGAGTGGAGTATCTTTTGGGGAAAACCCTAATTAGGGTTTGCATATCCTCTGGATATGGGGCCTATATAAAGGGGTGACCCCCCTCATTTGTAAAGGAGGAGAGATTGTTTTCTGAGATTGTTGCGACAAGATTGTTGAAGTAGCAAACTTAATACATTGTTCAATTTGTTGGTGCGTTCTTGTTCTATTTTAGCAATCTGCATGGTCTTGCTCTCTTCATTAGATTAGATTTTCTTTTAAGTTATTAGATGAACGAGATTTGATAGGATTGCTTCTTGCAAAATCCAAGCTCGTACATTTGGTTTGCAGCTGATTGTTGCCTACTGTGTAAGGTTAGTCTGAGCCTATCCTATGTGCGGACTTAACTTCGATTATCGGGTGTACCTTGTTCGAATTGATGGCATTCATTGGTAGTCTGAAAAAATTATTTCACAATCCTTGAAGAGTGCATTGCCTTCGTGTAGTTGTACTATGCTGGCAAAGCGAAGTGTGGTTTGATTTTGCACAAGTGATTCCGTCTCTTTGTTCTTAGGATTAGATTAGACTTAGCGTAGTTCTCTTAACCCTTCCTCTTTACTTTCCACATATTTTGTCCAAAATCCGAAAAAAAAAGGAACTTTTATTGCAAATCTTTCGCAAAGTTGTCCTTGAACTCGCAAATTCATCAAAATCTTCTTTGAGAATACGTAAGGCCCCTTGGATTACTAGTAAACAGATCTGTCGAATGGGTGATGCCCGTGCATGAAGGAACCTTGGAGTTAGCCGTTTGATCTTATCGCAATCTTAGCATATTGTTTAACTTTGTTCAAGAGGGAGTAAGGTGACCATTGGTAACTTTATTTTGTGTTCGACGTAGTCATAAAAAACATGTCAACAAGTCCCACATCAACACACTAAAGAATACAAAAAGTGACATTAATACATTGTATCATTTTTGTCTCCAATGGCCTATTTTTACAACAAAAATCAAAACACAAGTGGATCAGATTGAGCTTTATAGTCTAAAAGTGGCACAATCCTATGATGCAATGGTAGATATTGATGGTCAAACTAGAGCACAAATGGAAGCCTTGCATGCACAATTCTAGCAACTTCAAGATCAGCGTGGGTAGAAAAGGTATAAAGTTCAACAACTTAGAGAAGTAGCTAGCTTGCGGCTAGCACACATCACCGGCCTTGTTAAGGATGCTTAGAAAGTAACTCAACAAGTTTAGATCACCAATGCCATACCTTAAGATGAGTGCATCCTCACATAGATAAATTTCTAGAATCGGCTCCTTCAACAAGCCAAGGTACATTGGGAGGACACCTTTAGTGAGAGTTGTTTTGAGGACAAGACAAAGTTTTCAAGAGGGTATGATGCTAGTAAGGAATTTGTCAATGACAAAGTAGTGACAAAGATCCCATCTCAAACCATTGCGAAGTGGTTGCAAAGCTCCCAATTGAAAAGGCACTCTTCAAAGAAGTAGTAGATTGTATGGGACACATTCCATTAGGTGCATATATGTATAAGGTAGAATAATGTGTAACAAAGTAAGCAAAGATTTAGAAGCATCATAATATATACACATGTAAAGACACGATATAATAGAAAGGGAAATTGTATTGAACTATATATATGATGAATGAGTATTGACTTCTATATGAATTTGTGAAGTTGGCTATATGTTCATAATGATATGAAGGTTACTTAATTTTTGTTTATATGTTATTCCACTAACCTATCTATTCCGTGTTCCATGTTAACCTATTATCCCTCTCTTACTACTAAGTCCGGGTTACAAATACAACAAATAGAGTATACCTTGGGGCTTAGATCTTTGGTTTGTGACCCCTCCATTTATCTTGCTAACAATGGGAAATGAACTTTGTGAATGATGTCTCATAACATATTCATCATGTAATATCAAGATCGTGAGTAGTAACACCCAAAATAGTGATCTCTATGTCAAAACAAATATTTAATAAATTCATGTAGATGGACTCTCCTTAATTGTGATTCTAATCAATCACATCATCCATGTGGAAATAGGGCTAGTAAGGCAATGTCAAGTAGCCTTTAGTGACATTCACTGGAGATGCTCCAATTGTTGGTCAATCAATTAGTGATTTGAGCTCTACATTAGGATTATTTACTCATGCATGTATTAGTTCCATCTCTCTTGGGGCATTTGGTGGTTTGGAGGCCATTGATGTCATGTGATCAATCATTTTATCTTCATTCGTTTCCATTGTTGGGTGCACAAATACATATTCATTTACTTTATAGTCAAATTCCATATGGATAGAGTTCTATTGGTCAAAATCATTTTCATCTAAATTGGATGTAAGTTGAATAAGAGCATTTTTATCAATTTGAACATCTTTATAAAACTTGCCATGTTCTATTTTGTATTGTAAGTGCGTTGTATACACTCTCTATTGATTGCAAAATTGTAATTTGTTCCACATGATCCTATCTTCAAACATTAATAATTGGTAAATCTTTTATTTGATATTGCAAAATGTTAGCTATTTGTTTTACTTGTGGAAAACTTATGGTATGTCCTTTATGTTGGAACGTGTCCAGCGTCTCCCCTTGGGATTCGTGACATGATTTAATAGCCTCTTGTGAGATCCTTAACTAGGATGGAGTAGTTTCCTAAAGGAGTGCACCTTTTGGGAAAAACGGCCAACTCAACTCCTTACAAGTGGTATTAGAGTCAGATTGTGGGTTCAAATCTCCTCGGGTAATGCTAAGGGGGAGATTGTTGGAACATGTCTCACGTCTCCCTTGGGATTCATGACATGGTTTAATGGCCTCTTATGAGATCCTTAAGTGGGATGGTAGCGGATTCCTAAATAGGTTTGCCTTTTGGGAAAAAATGACCAGCTCAACTCCCTACACTTTATATTTATATTTACCTCTAGTTGTATGTGTGACTTGAAGTATTGGGTTGACATGCACTATCAACACTTCCTCAACTTCTGTTAAGTTTGCAAGTAATGGTGGTTGAGGATTGGGATCCATTTTCTTTAATGTTGAAAATTAGTGTTCATTCTTTTCTTGTTGATATTTATTGCGAATAGGGTTTTCAGGTGCTTGAGAAACCTTTATTGTATTGTAACTTTTTTGACAAATATAATACATGCTTAGTGAAGCAAGTTTATCCAGTCCATGCTGAAATATTATTTGTGAAGTTTCCATATCAATCTCTACATTTGTATAATGATTTAGTGTACTTTGATTTCTTTTATTTTTTGTTGATTGCATTAGTTTTCATCTTCTTGGTTGGGACACTATCTCCTCTTATGCATCATTGTTTTCTGCATTATTTAGATTATAAACATGCATTGTACATTGAACTATATTCTTTGGTGCTTGTAGCACATGATCTATTGTAATAGAATTCATCCCTTTGGTAATAACCTCAACATTAACATGAGATTGACGATGTTTTTTAACTAATTTATTGTTATGTTCTTGTAGTTGTCTTTCTATCTTAGCGAATTGATCTAAATGCATATCTGTTTGTAATCTTCTTCTTCTTCTTCTTCTTCTTTCTCTATCATTTTCATTTCAACGATTTCTTACTCTGTGCATTTGTCATTTTGTTATGCCATGTCTTATAATTTTTGCCATATTTCCGTCCATTTCTCTTCATTTGAAAATTTAACCTTGGGTGAGGCATACCCACAAAATTAGAAGAAAATATATCAATCAACTCGCAACATATTTTAATAATACATAATGGAAAATTAAATGCATAAATAATTGAAAAGTGATTTTTACATAATATTGACTATTAATTAACTATGAATTGGTAGAATATTAGTATATGACATTTATAAAAAAATCAAATTGTATAAATTTTTTGTATATAAACAAAATTCTTTATTTAGAAAACATATTTAAAATATCTATTTTCCCTTCCTAAGTTTTTAATCACACAATTGTCAAATTCACTAGGTTAATGTTAAAAGTACTTTATATTTATGAAAATCACAAAATTTCTAATCACTACTTTATATATCTATATATATTTTATAACTCAAAATTAACTATTAATTATATATATATATATATAGTAAACAATATGAATAAAGTAAAATATTTGTAAAAAATTTATAAAATAAAATATTTCTTGAGTGTATAAAATAAATATTAAATAGTTTTAAAGCACATAAATCAAAATAACTCGAGTAAATATAACTTAGTAAACAATTATTTTTGGCATTGGAGAGTTATCAAACATTTATATTGTATATATATGTTTTTATTACTAATGTTTAGTTTGTAGGCTATTTTATTTTTATTTAGTGTGTGAGCTTTTTATTTGTTTTTGTTAACATGTCCATGCCATTACACTCCACCCCTTGCTGCCATTGTGGTTGTGCCTCTTGGTGTAGCTAACATGGGGGTCTAGGGGTGGCATCACTAGCTGGGTCGAGGGACAATATCCCTTGTGCTCTCCCTGTCGTGGGGTAGAGCCCTCACCACTAAGCCCATATTAAAGCCATTTTTATTAATTTTATCTCTTTTAACCAAGCTCTAAAAGTTCTCCAAACCCTTTAATTTTTAGCATCTTCTTGTATAATTGGCAACATTTAATATGGATACAAAAATTGCTACAATTACATCCATTGTCACAAAATGATCGAGAATTTCAGGTTTCAATCATGTTTTAGGGTTGAGAAATGCTTTTTTTATTTTTAAAAAATGCGGGTTTGACAGTTTATTTGACAATTTTTTTTATTTTTTTGGCCGTGGGTTCTCCCAATTGCAGCTGGGCACAACCTGGATTCAGCCAATGCTCTACCTTACCACCTTAGTTGACATACCCCCATTTCTAGATGATTCCAATAACACTGGTCTCATGTGAATGCTAAGTCTTAATCAAATGCTCATATGAACCATATTTGTAAACTTTTCTCAATATTTTATTTTTTGTTTACAAGGGGAATCGACAACCCATTAACAGGTTCACCTTGGCCTAAATGCCATACACATGAATGCAATTGTCAGGGAAATCCCTATAACCCCCAGGTTGGCAGGTTGGCAGTAGGATGCCCCCAATCCTGGTGGACAGGTGAATGTGAACCTGGGTGGGCAAGCAACCACATACTTAGAGTGGGCAGCCACACCACCCTAGCCAAACCTTGGGGGCTTAACGTTCCCCAATATTGTAAAAAAGGAAAAAAAAACTATAGTTTATATACATTAATCATAGTTCACATATGGACTATCAAATCCAATTAGAAATCTCTGGTTTATGGGCAAAAGTACATTACTGCCAACTAGAACTCAAAAAGTAGTTTTTGAGCTAAAGATCTGACTAAAAAGAACAAGTTTGTTGGAAACTGCTATCAAATAAGGCTACTGTAAATTAAGAAGACTGAATTTTCTGTAAGAAAGACAATGAGTTGATGTAGAAAATTTTGCTTCTCCTGAATGCCGTTCATGCCTGGCATCATTGCCTAAAGAGTTACTATTCCCTGTTTTTACCATCCCAGTTGTAATTACCACTCCCCCTTCAACCTTTGCACCATTTTCAGCAAAGTCGGCATGCATTTCTCTGAAGGTATGTAATCGCATGCTACATTCAGGTCACTTTTTCATCAACTTGTGTAATTATGAACCGAATTCCTAGATGCATTTGGTTGGCCAGGAATAGAACACTTTTACTGTATCTGCTAATTCTCTTTCTATCTTGCACTGATGTTGATGCCTTATAATAGCCTCATTCTGTCTCTAATTGGGGATTCTGGCCATACTATAATTTAGAGAATTGCTGGTAGCCACGAATTCTACAATTGAGCTTGTGGACTGTTATAAAAGAGCAGTGGACTGTAATTGCTAAGTAGCTCTAGGCTCTAGTTATGATACTTTGGAATGTCTGACCGTAATTGAAATAGACAGGGTCTAGACTGCTTCCCAGCATGAGGTTTACATCTTCCTTCGTACAGCCTTGGTATTGTTTGGTTGGAAGTTGATGGAGATATTTAATTCTGTCACAAGCCGATTATTAGATAACTTGTTTTTTGAAGATAATTTTTTTGTGGGGGTTTCTATTGGGGCATGCACCCTTGGAATTCGATACATAACTCCACACAAAGACTGATTACAATCTTTTCTTACAAAAGGGTAACTGCTAACCATTGCTATACAGTAAAGTAGTAAACCAGAAAAAGCAGCATTAACAAGCCTATCAGACAAACCTAAGTGCTCTTAAGAAGTCCACAAATAAAAAGATAAAAAATAAAAAACATTTCAAAAATTCATATTATAGCAGAGACTAAAACACACCAATAATTGCATCAGTATTAGACTATGCCCCAGCACCCCTTGCTTGTTGCTTTAGCTCTATCCTCCTCAGCCACTTCCTTTACTCGCCTTGTTGCTCTTGTGGTCATTCTGCCCTGGTTAACCCCTGCCAGCAAGGGGAAGTGAATTCCAGGGCATGCTTCAGAATGATGATGAGCCTTATGTACTGTGCTGCATCAGATTGGAATAGTAAAACACTACCAACTTCTAATCTGCCATGAGAATGAAACAGATGCAGGGTTGCTGACACCGTACCTATATCACTCCAGTAGGCTCAAACCATCCCCAACTCCCTTCTAATTTCCTCTACCTTCTCCTGCCTTAAACACCTTGCCTACATCACTACAGTAGGCTCAAAGCACCCCCAACTTCCTTTTAATATTCTCTACCTTCGCCTGCCTTACATCCTTTGTTGCTGAGGAGGACACATAAGTTGCACTTTCTGCCTGAACTGCACCCTTTTTCTTTCCCAACCCTACTGCATCTTTTTCCTTTACTGTTTCATCTCCCCAAATTTGTTTGGGAGAAACAATTTTAGCAGCCGTAGCCCTAATTCTACATCTTCAAAAAGCCAGACTGGTGATTGAATCTCTGCATTTGGCCACTTTAGGACTATTTCCTGCTTTCATCCCCTTGCCCCCTAGCACTCCTTTCATGAATCTTAACACCACTTTCGAATTGCATGAGAAGATGATCGCTAGATGTCTGGCCAAGACATTCCTGTATGTCTTAAGCACTTTTCCTTGCCTGCACTGTGCTTACTAGCCGTCCAATATGATGATTAAATTTGGGGGCCTACACAAGCAAACTTGGAAAACTCCCACCAGGTTTCTTTTCAATCCCTACATATTCTCCAAATGATATATCTTCTCAATATATAAACTCGTTGCCACATGTATGCATTTAGAAGTTTTAATACCTTCTGCTACTGTGACCACTACAATGAAATGAGTGCCCTCTTCCATGCCAATCTGCTATGACCACACTGCATATGAAAATTTTCTCTGCAAAGGATATATCATCACACTTGCTTAGAAACTAATGCAGGTGTAATATGATCTTTGCATAAATATGGCCTTTGATGGCATCAATCTAGTGTGTTAGGAGCATTAGATACATAGGAGAATTCTACAACTAAATTTGGGCACAACACTGGCCTGCCACCTTAACCCTGTCAGTTTAATCATGGAGGCACAAAGGCACTGTTCTAAATCCTTTCAAGTTTCAAGAACCAGGAAGGTGACTATTTATCACAGTTATTGGCATTTGATCAATGCTCACATTTGCAGGGTGGTTGGCCTGATTTCAGATGCGTCTTACAATAATGAAAGCTCTGCAATTCAATTTTCTCATTTAAACCTAAGATCTTATTCACATGTCTATTGAGATTACAGTTTGGACGAGACACTTTTATGAAGGCACTGATCACCACCATTGAATCTCTTTCAACTATTTGCTTCTTCTGGATATAGCTGTTCCCAAGCCAGCTAGCAATGCTGCCCACTTTGCTTCCGCATTTGAATTCCAGAGACCTCACTTCCGCCATTGAATTGCTTGGTAGAATTCTAAATGTTCCCAAATTATATGTCCAAATGAGCAAATTGGGCAGGATGAGAAGATAACCCTTTGTTAATTTCTATGATGAAAATATTGCTCTTCATAAATGCAAAGATAGGATCTCACATGTGTGAACTATATGAAAATTGAAATCCCCAAAACCAACTTGGGGTATGGTTTCGAAGCTAATATATTATTTTTTAAATTTTTTAATGAGCTTATTTATTTCCCCATTGAATTGGGAATAAAAAGACCTAAATTTGTTTTTCAATAGTCAATAATGCTCCAACATTGCCCCCGCGGTTCACAGCTTCATTGTTGTCTAGCCTAACATGTTTGAAGGAGAAATCTTCTACAAACAGTATATCTTGAATAACCTCATTGAGTTGTCACGACTGGCATCTTTTTTCAATGTCGGCCTTGATCATTTTGGAAGTTCCTTTTACTTTCAGGGTTTCCTATTTGTTTTCCAAAGCACAATTTGAAGGCCTTTTAGCACTGTCTTAACATGTTGTAATATTTGTAATCTTTAAGGATGCCACCTCACCGTCCATAACTTCATATCCTATGTTTCTTCAAGGGTGTTGGTGGCATGCATGTGCATGTGGCATACAAAATCTTAGCATTACACTCCAAAAACTTATGATTAACACCAAGTAATAACCACCCACCTCATTTGCTGCGCTGTTTCCTGAGTTTTTCAAAAAGTGGTTCTGATTTTTTTATGCATACCTTTTCTTTTTTGGCTTGTTTTAACATTCAGGAGAAGACAAATAAAAGCCTGGGAAATTTGAATTTTTTTAATTTAGGGTTAAGCGTAGGGCATTGTAACTTTTCAAGTTAAAATTTGCGTGAATTAATTTTTGAGTTAGATTTTTAAACACTAAGGAGGGCTTTTCTTAGTTATATGCTAGTGAAGATTTGATATAAAATATTGGGTCACCCATAAATAATGGCGCTTGCCTACTATTTTAGGGCAGTCCAATATTTTATACCAAATCCTCATCAGTGTTTAATTTAACACAAAATTAATCTATTTAAAGTTAAACTTGTTGCAACTTCACTTACCTACTATTTTAGGACCAACTGTACATTTTTTTACATAAACTCTCTTGTTTAGAAGTAAAAAAAATTTAGTTAAAAATATTGTTTTTTTTTTTTCAAATTGTAATTTCATAACGTATTAATTTCATTTCTAATCCTTTTCTATTGTACTTGTATGTTAACCCCCGTTTAGGGCCTCCATTTTTGCTATGTTACACCAAGATTTTGGGATGGGGATTAGAAGGAATGGGGAGATGTGTTTCTGGGGCCATTTTTTTGGGAGGCCATTTTTAAGGGAATGGCTATTGAAAAAATGGGGAACTATTGAAAATATAGGAGGTTTCAAATATTCATATGATAATATTAATAAGCATTCATCATATACATCATTAGAACCTTAAGTTTAGAGCTGAATTGAGAATTCACATAAGTTGACTCATATTAACAAAATTTCATTACTTTCATGTCAATGTGCATTATATTAACCCATATTAATATCTGTCATCTATATATATTAAATTTGACAAATATATATATTTAAAGTTGAATGTGCTCTAACACTTGGAATGGTCAAATGCTCATATATTCAAGTATAACTTTGTATTATTATGTGTCTATGATGTAAAACCTCTCCCGGAGTTTGTATTTAGTCTATGCCACCAGTTCACTTAGAAGAACCCTTGGATCTGTGTACAGTTTGTTCCATCCGGGTTTGTAGTCCAAATCGTGTGGGTGTGGGTAGGGCAAGGGATTCTGGGTTCAGATTTGTCCAGGTGAATCCAGGGCCAAAATCCTGCATCAAAGTGAATCCTCTGGGAACAGCAACCTTTTTCAGTTATACTTGTTTTAAATTTTCTTATCTTGATTTTTGTTTTTGTCATCACATTTAATGAAAAAAAAAACCCTGCACCTCACCACTACAAATGCAATTTCTCTGTTGATGGTTGGTTACTTTGTACAAACAGTGCTGTTACAATTAGGAATCTGAGAAGAATGTGGTGGGAAGGGCATCGTTCCCTGTTTTCTGTTCTGTCTACCTATCCATCCAATGATGGCTAATGAATATGTGTGTTAAAATGATGACTTGTTTGCTGTTCCATCACTTTTATGGCTTGTCTTTTATGGGAAGTCTTGAACCATTATCTGCTGCATTTCTCTGTAAAAAGCAATAGTTTCTGTTTTCATATTAATAAAAACAACACATGCATTACTTTGTAGTACCTTTAAGTGTCCGCTGCGTACGTATTGTTGGTTACATTGATTTACAGGCATTAAAGGTTAATTATATGTAGTGCTTTACATTTAATTATTTATTTAGCCTTTAATTGTCAATGTACATTTATTAAAATTTTCTAAATTAACATAATTTAGCTTTTAAATATATGTTTTTTATTAGGTAAGCAGGGATTTTGAAAGGGTCCTGACCCTTTTAGAGCAAAAAAGTCCAGCAAGACACCTAACAACTGCAGAACAACTACAGAACTACAAGAGACAGGCAACATAAAACCTTACAAAAGTCCAGCCCAAAGTCAGGGTGGTTTGAAGAAGTGTTCCAAAGATTTTTGCTTTACTTCAACACAAGGATCCTTCTCCCTGATAATTCTTTTCTTTGTAATAGGAGGATCCATGTCTAAGCCCAAAACATTATATGAGGTGTCAAAAGAAGAACAAAACTTCAACAAACAATAGGAGATTTACCCCTATTATCATCCTTTTGAAACACCTCAACAGGCGAGACTCAGCTATAGTAGCAAGTGTATTTTCCTTTTTCTTTCAAACAAGTTGGTTTTTTTTCTCCCTTAAGTAGGTAGCAGAAGCATGTCCCACTCTACTAGAAGAACGGAAAATAACAGAAGAGTCTTCAAATTCAATTTGTTGTACCCAAATACCAAATTTAGAAGATAAAGTAATCCGAGAAGGGAGCACTCTGTCCTTTTTGACAAACACACAAAATCGAGCAAACAAGTGTTTATTAAATTTAGTTATCAAATTAGAGACACCAAATTACCCAAAAGAAGTGGCAATGATCTTAAAAAGCATTTCATCCCAAAACTCCAATGCCAACCCAGGCAGACGAATCCAAATTACCCAAAAGAATTGGCAATGATCTTAAAAAGCTTTTCATCCCAAAACTCCAATGCCAACGCAGGCAGACGAATCCAAACAGGGAACTTAAAGATTGAATCATTCAAAGGATTAAAACGAAGGAACCAATTCTGAAGACAAAGGCCATTCATCCCCAAAAACCAAGGGCCTTCATGAAGAATCCTAGAGTAGTCCTCATTTGAGAAGGAAAAGAGAAAAAAATATTCACCGTAGTAGTTACCTTAACCTGTCCTTCGAGATTCCAAATCTAAAGAACCCATCTTCTAACTGTATCGATATCGAGACGATTACCACATAATCTCCCCACAAGTGAGCACCTCAGCCAAGCAAATGATTCCACAAGAAGAGGATCAGGAATATCAATTTCAGTCTTGCCCTTCCTCCCTAACCTCAAAAGAATCTGCAGTACCAGAGCTCCCAACAGCACAAGGTTCCTCTGAGATCCTAGGGTTAAGAACAAGAACAGCTCTGTGGGGAGAAAAAACAACAATCGCTGGAGGCTTTCAAACTCTCAACAAACCTATCATGGTTTGAATCTTGAATCTTTTAAACCTGTAGGGTTTAGGGCAGGAACATCATTCAAAACACTATCAAGAGGTGAAGAATCAATCCCTTGTTTCACAAACTCAGGCTATAAAAAACAGTAGCACTTGTAGAATTTAACTTACCCAGATCTGAAGATAAGGGCAATGAGTGATCCACAATATTATGAACTGAAATAGAGGGCAAAACCACTGAAGAAGGGAGGAGAAACTTTTGCTGCAGACCAAAGAATTGAGCATCCACCTCAGCAACCATGTCCTCAGCTTGCCTTTTCTGCTTCAGACAAGCTTCTAGGAGGATATCCAAGAGGAGCTCATCCTCTTCCATCCAATCCTCCACAGAAACCAAAGTCTTCATCCTCTGCTGCCCACTCAAAAGCATCAAAGTCAGGGGCAACAAAATCTCCCTCACCATCTTCCTCAGCATCCTCCGAATCTGACCCAAATGAGCTCCCAGCCACAGAGGATCTGGAAGCCATAGCTGGTCCATCCTTCACCTTCAACGCTAAACCCTTATCCTCTGTATTCCATTTCTCCCACGCACACCTTTCTCCGTTCCTTTCTCTCCATTCTTGCCAAATCAAAACAATATACAAGTTACTTCCATGAGAATTTTAAGAGTTGTAATGGCTGCCTCAATGGGTTGTTTGACAAAACCCCCAATCCTTATACTGCATCAAACATCACTTGCTGATCACAGAAACAGAAAACATAGAGAACAAGAAACCTGAAGTAAAAAATTTGAAGTCTATGTCCAGGATGATAGCACAAGCCTTTAAATGTATGTTTTTAGTATATAAATATATCAGTATGTGTTTTTATTAACATAGATATTTTTTGTTTGCTTTTGAGGTTGCAGCTATATTTTTGGGGGTATCTAAATTTAACTATATACATACAATCTTATATAATTCATATTGTAATTCACAATTAATATATTATATACATGTTATGAGGTATTCTGAACTTAATTCCTGTTTTCAGGCTGCAAATATGTGTATATTTATGATTTTACTATATTTTTTGTATGGACATACCCAAAATGAACATGAATTTATTTTTTTGCTATACAATTGCATTTTAAACTCAAACTGGTAACTTAGTATTTAGTTATCATATACATTTTAATGACCAATCAGTATGATTTTCTATTATGTGAATCTTTTTTTGGTGCCATTTCTTGAACTAAGTATTTTTTTTACCTTGTTAATTTGTTTTTAAATGGATTTCTTGTTGCACCTGTGTGTATATTCATGGTCTGGTGATGACGGAGGTAACCTTTTGCTTGATTTCTATAGGCAATTGCACTGTGAGCCTCTGGGGGCTGTGTAAAAGGCTGGTCACAATGTTCTTGTCAGAAGGAGCCTTACAATTGGGTATAGCTATGTAATGTCCCCTATTAAGAGACTGCCAATTCCCAAAGAGCAACATACATTACTACTTATTAATTATTATGCTACATTAATTACATATTAAATAAATATGGTTGCTCATAGTACAACTGATATTGTCCTTATTCAAGCTCTAATCTTAATCCCTTCTAAACTTCAACCCTAGATGGGGATTTACTTGTCTAGGGTGCGATGACATCACCTCCAAAATGCAGCCCAGATTTCAGGAACATTAGTCCATTCACCCTTGGGGCTCATAATGCAGCCCAGTTTTCAGGATAATCAGTCCATTCACCCTTGCGGCTCATCTATTTTTGAAATGGATTTACTCTGCCTCTCCCTAACAACACCACGCCTCTCCTTGGGGAAGAATTGGAATTGATTAAGTACTTAGACTGAATATATTGATACCTCATTGTACTATAAATGTATATGAAATTAAGTATGTCTATCATACATATTGTAGTCTATATTAATAATACTATTAAATTCTGCATGAGAACATTATCAGTCTTCGTATATTAAGCATACATATTAAACACATCCCCATGCATACCACCAAGAACAAGGATGTTACTGCTTGTAACTGGATAACAGTTCAGATCTGATCTAATTGATGGTGATGTCCATGGATATTTTTGATTCCTTTCCTTTATATCTCTCAATGTGAGGGAGAGGTCACACCTCTTCATCGTGTATGCCCTTTGGCAAGAGAGACACCCTTTCACCATTAGCACCCTTTGAAAGAGTGCAACTCTTCACTATTTCTGTCCTTTGAAAGGGACACAACCTTTCACAATCAGATCTGCATTTATTTAAATCTGATATGCACTTCTGATTCCCAAGTTATGTCCCTCTCAAATGAGGTTCTCTTCTCTCTTTTATATCTCATGTTTGAGGGAGTCACAACTTTTCATTCCATGTCATTTGACCATTCATTAACTTAATTAAATTTTAATTATATTCTTTTATATTTTAATTTTAATTTAATTTTTATTCTTTTGCATTTTAACTATTTACCATTAAATTCTATTTCAAAGTGGGGACATTACAAGCTAGAATTCACAAATGTAGTTATTCCCTCAGAGTACCAGATAATAAAATTTTAGAATAATATTGAGTATAGGTGTTGAAGGATATTATTTGCCTTTAAGTCCATAACAGTGAATATGAATAGGTGTTATATTTGCACCTATGAGGTCGGATCGTTCTCATCTTTAATTGATCACAACTATCCCACTTGTCTTTTCGTTGGATTTGTGTTTTTGGTAACTGCACTGATGAGCATCCCTTAAGTTGGCAACGGCCTTTGATTATATCACTAGGGGCTCACTTTGTGATTTACCAAGGTGTATAGGTTGGTGTAACATCAGTAGTGGGGTACAGCTGCAGCTATGGTAACATCAGGCCTCTGATACAATATGAGTAATTCTTCAATCAGGCTGCAAATTTAGCGATGCTCTAGCCTAGCTATGATTTCTTTTGAGGAATACTGCATCATGGGTGATATCATCAAACACAATATCAATATGATTTATGATTTATCATGATGTGGAGGTTGTCATAATATCACTAGTGGAACATAATTAGGGCGTCATATAGTTCAGACTGGACTTCTGATGCATCTTGAGTAATTTAGGTGCACCTCAAGTTTAACAATGTCCCACCGCTTAGATATGGCTTCTTGTGAGGAATAGTAGCAATAGCTAGAAACACTACTTAGAGGAGTTTGATTCAGTTAAACAGTTAAATTGAGGAAATTATACTGGAGATCTAGCGAAATGTTATTTGTATCTACAAGTTACAAGGAGTGTGACCTTTCTGTCAATGAAATAATGATTAATGCTAATTAGCCGTTTCATTTTCTTCTTTAGATGGAAATTTGTTTGGTATATAAATTGGAAAATGGTTGAAATTGATATGATGTTTATAGACATCTGCATATCGTAGTTGGTTTTTTCTTGGAATCCCCCTGTACCTCAAGTTCTGAAAATTTATTTTGAAATTGTAAGGTACTATTAATTAGATTCTCTACAAGGTTGTGGGCTTTGATAAATCCTTATGATTAAGGAGGGTTAGTGGCAAAGGTTCCAGCAAGAAAAATATCATCTCTGCTCAATTCAATCTTCATTGTGATGGGATCTAGTGTTGTTAGCATTGTTTCTCTCATAGTTGCAGAAATCTGCAAAAAAATCGTGAGTTATCATGATTATTTGGTGCTTGCCTGGGTACTAATTTTTTCATTTAATAAATCGTGGTTGTTTGATTTCATTTGTTAACTTGTTTTTTGACCTTTTTATTTTGCAATTTTATTAAGATTGTTATTTAATATGACTTTTTTGGGGGAAAAATTTAGTGATTCTGTTTGTAAATTTTTAGAAAAAAATCCTGTGTGATATATGCACCAATTTCTTAATTTTTTTTGCCCTTGTCCTAATTCTAGCTTAATATTTTTTCCATTTGATTTAAAATTTTAAAAACTGCCAATTTATTTCTGGGAAAGATTTTTTGTAACTATGGGCTTTTTCCTATTACAAGCATTTTATATTGATCATCTTGGGGATTGATGACAGGATAGCTTCCCACAAATACATGAAATATATTAGCTGTTTTCTATTATGTTTTGTGGCTAAGAAAGTACTGACAAAGCATTTGTGGCTATATTCATTAAAAATATAATTACTTAGATGATAATTTTCCATTATGCTTATTTTTTCTCTTCCTATAAACTTAAGCTTTCTATGCAACAACATAATCTGAGCAAAAGGATGTAGTTAAGATAAACTTCTTTCCATATTAGTGATTGTTTTACACATCTATGCATAACGTAGTTTGCTTTTTGCTGTGTCAAACATATATTTTTCATTTGCCATTTGTTGTTCTTTTAAGCTTTTTGCCATTTTTTCATTATTTCCTTGGTGCTTGTAGAGGCATGCTCGATCCCAAAAGCTATTTGCTGAAGGAAGGTTGAAGCTTATGCTCAACAGTGATGGAGAGGTAGAAGAGGATGCCGAAACTCATGCAGAAAGGCATGCTAGGGTGGTTGCTTCTGCAGAGGTAAGTTTTTCACTTTTTAACGTAGGTGCATTCTAATGTATCAGCTTTTTCCTCATAGATTCACTTTGCCTGGCTGTTAAAGTATATTGTTCTTCTATATTTTGCAGTCAGCTAAAAACTCAAGGAAAAGAAATAAAGGACGGCAACGTCAGAAGAATCGGAAAAGGAATGTATGACACTTCTACTCTATACAAACCTGCAAATTATTTCTCTTCTTGTTTATACTCATTTATGGTGATGCTCCTGTCTAGAAAACTTCTGATGCTGGGAATGGAAAAGATAAAGCAAAGCACTTATCCAAAGTTTCTAAGAAGAAAACAAATGTTGGGAAGGATGAGCATCATAAAGGCATCTAAATTGCATTTGAATGTGAAAGGTAAGTGCTGCAATTTATAAGCAGTGGAGACTTGGATTTTGAGGCATATAAAATTTATTACTGTTGAAGGCAGAATGAAATCGCAGAAAACCTACAAAAGCAATTCTTGTTGACACGCTGCCATCTTTGCTCAGATGACAAGCAAGGGGATATTGGGGTGGAACTTGTATAGTAAAGAAATTTTTGGGTTTCTTAAAATGAGAGGACAGAAAACTTGCTATGCTACACATGATGCTTTATGTGAAAAAGGGATGTGCCATTAGAGGTCTTGGTTGTAATTTATCAATTGAAGGTCAAAGAACTTTTTATTTATTTTTTAATGAAAATGTTCCATGCACTCGTTTAATACTAGAGGGCACTCCTCCTACCACCTCATTTATACCTGGTTGTATTGGAAGAGTATCGAATCCACTTCTCCAGTCTATTGGCCCTGCCCATTTTTTTTCAGAACTAACAACTATTATTAAATAGTAAATACTATTTTTGGTGCCACTTTGAAGAGCCAAGAGGCACTTCTGCTACCACCTCATTTATGTCTGGTTGTCTTGAAGGAGTACCAAATCCCCCTGTCCATTCTATGGACTGCCTATTTTCATTTTTTCAATCAAACAATTATTATTAAATAGTAAATACTATTTTTTGTGCCACCTTGAAGAGCCGAGTTATAAAACGCAAGCCTCAGGAAGTGGTTGATGAACATTTAAAATAGACAGGTGATTATCATGTCCTTTCCCCTAGTGAAAGGGAGTGATGATGATGTTATTAAACAATCAATTTTACATCTTCACAATCATATTAAAGAAATTTCTTGTCATTTGTCATTGATAATGTTTATTATAATTTTAACAAGAGAGTTTACTCTTAAGGTCATTTGTGTGTCTCTGAGAGAGTTCACATTGCTTTAATGTCATTAGCAACAAATCAAGAACATCAGAATGCGGCACCTATCTCTCACATTCTCACATCACACCACACCTCGCCCCTCGTCCCTCTCTCTCGATCGAGATTATTGAATAAGTAATTTGTATCCCTATCAAAAAATACTTGTTTAGGTCAAATTCTATATGAGATGACTCTTAATGTTGCAATATGTATCATAGGGAAGAGGGATTTGTGAATCAAAGTTGAGAGATGAATGCCAACTTGTGGTTGATGTATAAACATGTTGAACAACTTCCTTGGATCATTTTTATGTATTGATTGTTATAGAACTTATTTTCTTTTAAAACTATTGCTATTAATATAACATGGGTTCACATAATACTTAGTTCTCTTGCACGTGTATTGCATTGGAGGGTTCATCAATTATGAAATATCTAGTGTAAGTCATTTTAGGCAAAGATAAATTAATGATGAAATGTTAGACTAATAGTGATTTGCATTCTTATTGACATTCCAATGGCATTTCTTTAATTTGTCATTGAATAATTGTTATCAATAAGAGTTGCACCATGCTGAACTTAAAGTTCAACAATCTATTGAAACATGGAAACAGTCCTGGGTCTATGGGTTGCCGGAAACTTGGAGTGAATCTTCAGAGAAAGCCAATTCTTCTTGGAACTATCACCTAAACTACTTGCTTGCTGGGAAAAGGGTAGAAAAAATTGCATAAAATGAAACCTACAAGTAGTGATGATGCACTAAATTAGTTTTTAGAACTATACATTTTGTTTTAACACAATTTGTCTCAAAAACAAGATTTCTCTCACACAACTCAAGCTCCACATGTTTATACATCATTGTTTCATAGTAAGGTTAATATTTGAAACTTCATAGAAGTTAAAGAGAGAATTTTCACAACTAAGAAATGGTGAAAGTCGTAACACAAATTTTAACTTGTATAAAACATGCTATTTTGCATGAAGGCACTATAGGAAGAAAGACATTAAAATATTGACATATGAATCACTAGAAAAACATCATTCAACCATGTTGCATGTAAAATACAAAGTAGAGAAGTTAAACACTTGCTTTATTAATTAAAAAGGTGCTTACAAAATCTATACATATTTGAATGAGTTACAATACACAATAGGCAAGAAAGAACATGTTTTAGGTTACAATACAAGCCTATAGAAGCAAGAACCAACTTGAAAATGAAGTCTAAGGTTGAGCTTTAAAGTTGCAACAACTTGTTACAACAAAGGAACATATGCTGAGAAATAAACGACAAGGACATGTGTTACATTGATTTTGCTTGGTCAATCCTCCTTGGGCGTCCAGATTTGCTATTTTTTAGCTTTCAAATCAGCTCCAAAAAGTGTTTTTTATGAAGAAAAGTCCTTCACGACTCTTATCCTATCGATTAGGCTCTTGAAATAGCTCCTAGATGCTTGGGAAAGGCCTTGAAAGTGGTCAAAACCGCCCCTGAAATTTCCTCAACTGTTTGAAGAAGTCTTCAACCTCCTAGATGCTCTCAACCTCTTGAAAAAGTCTTCAAACTGCCTTGCTTAATTTTCTCAATTGTTTGAAGAAGTTTTCAATCTCCTCCTAGATCTACTCAACCACTTGAAAAAGTCTTAAAACTGCCTTGCTTAATTTTCTCAATTGTTTGAAGAAGTTTTCAACCTCTCCTAGATCTCCTCAACCAATTGATCAATTCATCAAATTGTCTTATATTCTCTCCTCAAGTTACCAAATCGCTTTTTACCTCTTCCAAGTGTAGCAACTTCCTTTCATGTTTATAGGACATGTGAGAAAAAAAATCCTTAAATTTTAGGACTCAAAACATGACATACTTAGGACCCTCAAGAAAGCTAGCGAAAATGACAAAAAAAAAACAGAATTAAACCCAGTTTAGCATAAAATACAAAAAAGGGCAACAATAATATTTAAGCTATAAAAGATAAGTTTCTTTTTTCATGTAATTGTGTTAAAAAAAGGGCAACAATAATATTTAAGCTATAAAAGATAAGTTTCTTTTTTCATGTAATTGTGTTACTTGTATATAGAAAACGTCAATAAACGCAAAGGTTGTAATTGGTGTCTTTGTACATATATGTGTGATTATATGTACATATTTGTTTGCACAAACATATATATTAAATGCCACTAACTGATTGGGGTTATTAGTTATGCACTCTATAAGTAATAAAGTCAATGCCATGACAAATGACTTGTACATGTTTCAAGTTGATGCCACTACTAATGTGTATATTTGTTTGGACAAATAGATAAAAAAATCTTGATAATTGATTAGTGTTATAAATTGTTTCACCATTTGTAAGTAATAAAGTTGATGCCATGAAAAGTAGCTTCTACCTGTTTAAAGCAATAAGGAATCAAGCTTATCTTGATTATCTCAATCAACCTATGATGTTTTACTCACACACTGTATCTAAAATATCCATGGATGTTGTAACAGGGTACTGTTCAAAAGTTGCATGTTAACATTTGAACGTGGTTGCTTCTTTTTAAATAGCTATATCTGATATAATTTGTGTTTCCTAATCATCATGTTAGTCATCATTCAGCTTCACATAAATCTTGGAGGCATGAATACTCTTCTTACATTGCATGCATCATTTTTTAGCCAAAGATAAGTTGGGCTTAGGGATTGTAGACTTCGATAAAATTGAGTAAATGTTAGCCTTGATTGACATTGCACAAATCAAAATATGGCCTCAATTTTAAGTGAATAATTTAGACCACTTTCATTACTCTATTTTTAGAAGCTTGCTCATTAAAATTTTTGAATTTGGTTCTTGAGAAGAAACTTTTTCCATACAACCGGACATCATTTTCTTGAAGAAGCCTCCCAAACAATCAACATAACTTTCTTTCCTTAGTATGTGTCAATGAACAAATAGACACATTTGAAGTTAATATTTCTCCACACCTTACACAAGCATTCTTAGTAAAAAAAAAAGAGTCTACTCAAAGATGTAATGTAGGAACTTCCATTCATGCTTGACTATGTAGATGAAGATGTAATTCATTTCTCAAGCATATTAAGATTCAACACAAGTGAACAAGAAATATTTTGCTCAAATTCTACTCACACCATAGTTATTATTTCGCTCAACCATGTAGATGAATGTTGCCTCTCATTCAAATAATATTAAATGCATTGCCCTTGTCAAACTAGTTTAATAGGAGGAAATACCATCTCAACATCATCATACACAAGATATCAATGAAGAGGAGGGGATGATTGATAGTATCTGTGAAATGGTAAGCCATAAAGGCCACATGATTGTATTAGTTACCATAACACCTCAAAATGGGAGGGAAGCATAATAGCAGGGGAGATGGAGTAGAAGTACCTCAAGAATTAAGGTGACTTCATGTTTGTTTAGTGGATAGGGAGGTGGAATTGGATCCAATGTAAGAACAATAGGTGGGGCAAATAGGGGAGTTAGGGATTTAAGAGAGAGAGAGAGAGAGAGAGAGAGAGAGAGAGAGAGAGAGAGAGAGAGAGAGGAGGGGGTAAAGTTAAGGGGGCCCATAATAGTGTGTATAGAGGAGAAACCCAAAATTTATTAGGAGCACTAGATATATGCCCTTCATTTGATTGCCAATTGATAACATTTTGCATAAATTTTTAAAATTGATATTTTAAAAAGTTGTATTCATTTTGCAAGAAATAAATGCTTCTAAAAGATGTTGCTCATAAAGGTTTCCCAATTAAAAAACAAGTGAATTATGTTTCTCATCAAATAAATAAACTATTGTTAATTGTTGGCATATTGATCATGTGGATGAATTAGAAAATGAATATTTTGTAATAAGCAGGTGCACATTTTTTTTAATAAAAATAGGTAAAGTTCATACTTATGAAAAATGTTAGTATGGTCATAGCCCTATATGTGTTAATTTGCAAAGCACCATCAAGAATTTGATTGTAAACTAAATGAGGAAACTAGAGTAAGATGCACATAAGGATTTGATGATTTCGAAACAAGTGAATTAAATACAATATTTTATTTATAATTGACATATTGATTACATCAATGAATTAGAAAATGAAAAAATTGTAATAATTTGGTACACAAAATGAATAAGTAAAAGTTAATATTTATGAAATATACTAGCAAAGGTTAGTATGGTCATACACACTTGATATGCAAAACACCATCAAGAAATATAGATTGTAAGATAAACAAAAAAAACTAGAGTACTACAACTACTTGAAGAAAGACCTTAATGTTGTATGCATTGAAAGAGAAGCATTGATATTAAGGTTACATTTTTTCACATGGATTTAGATGAAATGCAAACAATTATTAAATTACTTGCAAGTATTGGATCTTTTATAAGAATGTGAGTACTTGTGGAGGTGCTCTTTTGACCAATATAAATGCAAAGTTCCCCAATCACAAAATTATGGTAATCTAAAATTTCTTATTGGTATGAATAATATAAGTAACAAAGTCCTAATTGTACACTTCAGAAATGCTTTACTTACATTTGTTTGCTAAGGGACTTGTTTGTGCTTTGCACCTCTTGTAGTGCCTCTCCCTAACCCATCCTTTATGAGAGGATTTGATATACACTTTTAGATTTGTGCTCTGATAGTCTCTTTGACATTAGTGGATTTATTATGATTTATATGGATGAAATTATGTCCTGGACTAATATGTTGATCAAACTTATGTGCAGTGTTCTAGATGCACTCATTATTCATGTAATGATTATATTGCTTGTGAGGTTATGATAGCATCTTGATTATGCTAACCCTATTCTATGATCACGATGATTGATTTGATATTATGGTGTATGTGATTATCTTCTAGTATATTCGTGATTAGAGATGATGTCATATCACTTATTGTGAGCATGATATGACGTTGCGATTCTCTATCTTTTGCATGATCATTTATAATGTATATATGTTGTATATGCATCGTATTGTATTTGGTGGTGGTTGCAAGTTTGCAGGTACCAGACATCGACTCCACCTAGTTCCACAGGTTTGAGTGTGTCCTATCCCAATGGCAAGTTATCGGAGATGGCATGTGTTTCCCTCTCATACTCTAGGCTTAGATGTTCACCTTGTCAATTGTCTTGTGGCACAAGTTGGTGGTTAGAGTCTTGTGTCGATATTTTGACCCTTTGTCAGGTTGCTTGAAGTGATATGGTTGTGTGGTTATTATTTAATTCATAATCGAATTATATGATTTATTAATGTTTATATTAATTTATTATATAGTATGGCTATTTATTTATTTGGTTTATTTAAAGTTTAATTGATATTTAATTATTGTTGAGATTTTATAATTATTTAATTGAGATTAATTTATTGGTTTATTTGATTTATCGCTTGATTATCTAATTATTTATTTAAAGATATTGTTTAATGGTTATTTATTTATTGTTTGTTTTATTGTTGATTTGATTTTATATTTTATTATAAGTTTCTATTTATTAAGGTTTTATTTATTTATTTATTATTGGGATTTGATTTGTTATTATTCCATTTATACATATGCTACTACCTTATTATTATTATTATTATTATTATTATTATTTGCATAATTGGTTATAATATAAAGTTTACCTACCCTCTATTCTGATTGGTTGTTTTATGTGAGGGTAAGTAACTAATATAGTTTTATATTATCTACCTTGCATTCATGCATGGTAGATATAATATATAGTTTTGTGGAATTTTCTGATTGGCTGGTGGATTTCTATAGTTTGAGTTCAATTTTCTATTTAATGGATTTTTTTGTGCGTTGTCAGGGTTGGCATCTCTGTAAGATTTTGGATTAAAGCTTTGGATTTTGATTTAACTTTGGATTGGATTTTTGGAAGTTGAATGGACGATTTTGGATTGGAGTCGCTGGAATTTTGATTGCTTTTCACTAGTTTGATTCTTACCTTGGTTGCGATTTCCAGGTTGGAGTTTCATTTTCTCTCTCTACAATTTATTTTGAAAAGATTGTCTGCATTGTGATTGTTGAAAGTTTGTTGGGTGTAATGGATTTGATGTCTATAGTTTTCATTCTAGCCTTGGGGAAAAAAAATATGAGTATTAGGTAATGTATATGAAATATAGTAAACCTAGAAATGGTGATTTGCCGGGAATGCATATTCTTCATTTTCCCTTATTGAATCTTTTTTTCCTTTATTTTCTTTGTGATCTTGCGTAGTTTCAAAAGGCTCTTGAATTGTTATTGCATTCCTTATATGATTTTTGCATCTCTTCAGGATTCTATGTATATTTGCAAGATTGGAGTGAATGTGGCATTATCGGGAGTTGTTTTCATGAAGTCCCGTGAGTTACATTTTTGTCATTGCATATCCTGTAGTTGGCTTGAGTGTTGTTTGGGAAATAGAATGCCTTTGGATTGTTTCTTTGTATCTCTCTTGGCTTTATTTCATCTCCCCAAGTTGTTGTGTAAGTTTGGTGAAGTTTTGTGCACTTCTGAGTGCAGTTGTAGCTGGAAATTTATGATGAATTCTCTTGGTATGATCATAATATTTCATTTAAGTGTTTCCGTTATGTTATTTCTTCCTTCTGCACCTTCTCAAAGTATCTCTTGGTCAATTTGTGAGTCCTTATGCAATTATGGGCAGTATCAACGCCTTGCCTTTTCCTCTTCATTTTAGCATTCTAAACCCAAAACGCTAATGTTTGGCACCAAAACGCTAAAGGAAGACCCCAAAACGCTATAGTATGTCATGGGAACGCTAACTTGGCTCCCAAATGTGCTAAACTGGGTTCTTGATGCACTGAATTGCTCCAGAGTACAAGTTTTGCTAGTTTTGGTCACTATGATTGCTTTGTCTAATTTTGGGAATTTTCTAGAGGCATTTTGTGATTGCATTGAGTTCCTCATAGGTTTTTATTATGTTATGTGGTTTGTTTTATGTTGGTTTTGTGCTCCGGTAAGAGGAATTGTGCCTTACCGTTGAGGATATTGTCCATATGTTGAATTGCTCCAGCGAGAGGAATAAAACTTTGTTGTTGAGGAATGAATATGAAAGCTCCAGTGGGATGAGTTTGCCTCACTGTTGAGGATTAGAATGTATTTTGGATTATATTTTGATCTCATATTTATGCCTTGGTTCATTGTTGTATTGGTTCGGTGAAGGCTTGTGCTAGTAGTTGGGTATATGAATCATGTTATGCTTCAGTTTGTATTGGTAATGTTGAGACTGTGTTTATGTCTTAGAGAGCCTTCATGATGTTGATGTGACGTTATTTTGTTTATGTTATACCCTAAGGTATTGGTCCATGGTTAGGGAGAGTGGACTCTTGCATGTGTAGGACTGGGCTTGTGAGCAATAGGCTTCTAAGAGGTTCTTAAAGAGGATGCTTAGGGTCTAGACTTGTCATGGGGCCACATGGAGAGTTTTCCTATGTAATTGCAAGTGATAACCTTAATAATTGATTAGTAGGTTTGGGTAATTAGGAATTCACTTAATCAAGATAATGAAATTTGGTTTTTGGTGCCCCACCTCATAGCCCTTGAGTAGAGACTCGGGATGAGTTTGGGAAGACTGTTGGAGTGTCAAACCAATCTCCCTTGATTGGCTCCAAGGTGGAGATGGTTCCACATGTCTATCAAGATTTCGTGTGACCCCTTCTTTATTAGGATAGAATGTGATGAAACTCTTCCCTACATGTGTCCATTATCCTTATGCCTTGATTGTTGATTATGCCTCTGGGAGTTTATTGATTTATGACTAGCCTTGTGATATGATTTGATTCATTGTTCATGATTTCTATCTTGTGGATGTCTTGATGAGTTCCTTTGTTGCTAGGTGTCAGCCTAGGTCTTGAGTGTGAGTTGGAAGTCCATGTCATCTCCTAGCACAGGGGGTGGTTCATATTTGGTTCCACATGGCTGGGTGGTTTGATGCCTTCTTCCATTGGGATGTTCTTCATTGGATGATTGCATGTGTGGACATGGATTTATGTTACCTCATCATGTGGATGGATCTTTGGAGCATAATATTTGTAATTGGAATTGTTATCATGTGTTCTTGTATCTCGAGAAATATATAATAGTAAAGAGAACTATATAAATAGTATCTTGTGAACACATGAATTAGGACTTTTAGTAGGTTGATTTCAGAATGAGATGTATTGGAGGAGATTTTTGTAAAAGGATATTCAATGTGAATGTAATTCTATATTAGAAGGAAATTAAAAGATTGAGTGGTACAAATTGAATTATCTTGTGTATATCTTATGGATACTAGTGGTTATGTTAACGATCTTGTATGCCTTGATTTGAAAGATGTTAATCCTTATTGATAGTTATCTTTGGAATATGGAAATGAATAATTAGTTTTAGATTTGTATGGACGCTATGAATCTCCACTCCGCGGAGCTGATTCCTAGGTGTTGAGATAGTATATTGTATCCCGATGACATTATAAATGTAAGATAGATTATGTATTCTTATGCCATGTTTTCTTATTGTAGCGTCGTAAATTGTACGCACTTGCTAGGGTGGTACAATTTCACACCTAGTTTAGCACCCGCCTTGGCACATTTTGCATTTTGCATTGCATTTCCCCTTTAGCACTTAATTAATTAAATTAATTAGGTCTAAGGTTCTATTTCATCATCTTCCACATCATAAAGTTGGGCCCTTTCATTAAAGTGTGCCCTTTTCATTTTATTCCTCCAATACATCATTTAATCAAAAACCCTAATTAGGTCCTATTTTGAACTTGGGGGCTTGATTTCGGGGGTCAAAACATCTCGAAATCACCTGTAACTTCGGGATTCTCTCTAAAATCATCATATCTGACGACCTTGAAAATTTGGTGAGAAGTTGCCGGGACCATGGCGCCCGGAGTGCACACGGTCCCGGACATTTTTCCTGAAATTTTAGGAGCACGATCCAATCATAAAATAAAGCTTAACCCCAAGAAATTGGTGGGAGATTCAATCTCTAGGTCAGCCAAAAGTTGAAATTAAGACCTAGGGATTCATATATAAGAGCTCTCTTTCTTCATTTGAAAGGATCCGATTTTTTGGTTTCAAGGACCTTCTATGCAGTGAAAGAGCAGATCTTTGAAGACTCCAATAACATTCAACATCCATCCATCAAGCATTCATCAATTTCATTCATCCATTTAGGGCTTTGAAGGCATTGAAGAGCAATAAGAGATCACCGACTGAAGATTGGCTTGTACCCCTCCCTTGGGGTTGGGTATGGTTTTATGTTGTTTTCATGCCTTTGCACAAGCTTCATTACATCCTTTGCACTCATGCTTTAGATCACTTTGCATCTTGATTTAGAGCATTTTACTTTATCATTTACAAGCAATTAGGGTTTACTTTCTAGGTTGCTCTAGTTTGCTTACTTGCATTTTAGGATCTTGCACAGACACAAGGTCTGCACACACACTACTTTTACAATACAACTTAGCTATTCATGGAGGTGGAAATCACCAAAGCGGGGGTTTGACTAAGGCAAAACCCTATATAGCCGCCCACCATAACTTTTCAGATATAAGTGCAGATTTCCGAATTCGAAGGACGCTGCAAGTTGCAGATCCGACGGAAGCGGACCGAGATAGAACTTCACACCAAATTCCAACCCAGAAAGCTAGGATAGGGGCGTGGGGCGCCCTGGTCCTTGTCCATTTCAGTGAATTTTAGCAGTTTCAGAGGTAGCAGCTTCAGTATTTCAGGCTTCCGGCTTCAGCGGCAGATCTTGCAGAATCGAATCCATTCAAGGTACACATTTACATTTCTCCTCTTATCCTTACAATTGTTCATCATTAAATCTCAATTCTACAATCTTGTGCTCAAAGTTACTAGTTCATACTTACACTTTAGGGTTAATAGTTGAACTTGCATCATTCTATCTATCATTTGCAACAAAGGAATAGAAATCCTAATAGGTAGCCCGTGGTTCTCTCTTCCACAAAAAGAAGTAGCCAATTGTGTGATACCTCTAGGCTCTTTCGTATTCCACAAGTGTGTGATTGAAAGTGAGATTAGGGCATGTTTGCTTAGTGTCACTTTTTCCCCCACACATTTTTGGTGAACCCGACGTGAATTCCAATCTTCTCTAATTCTAATTTATGTTTTCAAATTTGAGTGTTTATGCTATTTCAAATTCAAATTTTTATTTACAAGTTTTAATTTCTTGCAAGATTCAAAAAAAAATTTAGAGGAAATTTTTGCTAAAACCCTAATTTTTCAATTCAAAGTTGAACTTGTGGATAGCTTAATTGGGATCAATAATTTCAAATCTGATTTAGGAACTCATTTGAATCATAAATTTCATTTTTCTAAATCTACATTCTAAGTGCTTGCATTGAACATTTCCTTCTATTTTGCATGTGTTATCATTTGAAAGAGGAAAATTGTTGTCATGATGCATTCATTTCATAGATGTGATAATGGGTTAGCTTCCCTTGTTTCAATTTTTCCTTCTCCTAAATAACCTCCCCCCATCTATAACAAAATTTTAGTGCCTAAAAGAGTTGCTACCAATCCCTTTGAGACTCTCCCATGCTCTAAGGATGAAGACTTTAAGAGTGATCTTGACAATTCTCCTAAAATGTGCCCTTCCTATTTAGCTATCCTAGAGGAAGAGAATGATATCATAAACACCTTTCTTAATGTTACTTCACCTTCCCTACGAGATGCCTCTCTAAGTGAAAAGGTATTGATGGACATTGACTTATTTTCTCCTAAAGTTGGTCCTTCCGATGGGGGCATGTTAGTGCAACAAGAGGTTATGAACACTTCTTTCAAAGATCTCCTTCCTAAGCATGAATCTTTGGAGAAATATGTTCATGTTCCTCCTAAAAAATACTCCCTTCATGAGGATCCTTTTGTGCAAGAAGATGACATTATCCCTACATTTCCTAGTGATGGCATTTCCTTTTCCAACAAAGTTCCCACTAGAGATGATGAATTAATGATAAATGCTTACCCTTCTCGTAAAGTTTGTCTTACCCATAAGCATCCCTTAGAGAAAGAAGATGAAATAATAAGCAATTTCCTTAATTCTCTCTCCCCTAAAGATCATATTGAACATATTTTGAGGAAAGAGGATGAGTTTAACACATCTATTGATGCTCTCCCTCCTAAGGATGAGGAATTAATAAACAATGTTATCTCCTTTCCCGAAATTGACAATACTTCAAACATTCCTTTCAACAAACTCACTATTTGGGATGAATCATTAGAAGAAGGTGTAGATTATTCTCTACCCCATGAGAGAACCCTAGCCAAAGGGGATGAAAACAAGATTGAAAACTCCCTTGATAATTTCTCACCTTCCTTGAATCTCAATTATTCTCCCTCTAAAAATAAAGCATCTCCCTCTCCTCAACTTGGTTCTACTCATAAGGATACCCTAGTTCAAAGCAAGATGGTTAACATCTCTTTCAAAGATCTCCCTCTCAAAAGTGAGACTTTAGAGAGTAATGTTGATCCTTCTCCTAGAGAGTTTATTCCCCATGTAGATCCTTTGATGATAGAGGATGATATGACCTTTCCTAGTATTACTCTTCCTACTAGAACATCAATGCCTACCCCTTGTCTCTCTCCTAAAATTGATTTAATCCGTGATAAGATTTTAGTGCAAGAGAAGACTATCAATAATTCTTCCAACACTTTTGTTCATTCCTCTAAACCATCCTCAATCAATTTGATACATGTGAATGAAACACCTAACAAACCTCTCTTCACTGTCCAAGGTGCTTGTCCTTCTCAAAATTCTCAACCTTTAAATAAGCCTATCTTAGTGGTTCAAGGTGGTTATGCTAATGATTCTTTTTGCACTCCTAAGAAACCTATTATTACTGTGCAAGGAGGTTATTCTACTAAGAGCCCTTATGAGTATGCTAAGCAACTAACTAGAGAGAGTTATAACGCAGTTGCTCATACCTATAACACAAGAAACAATAGGCAACCTAATCCTCCTCTAGTTATCCCAACTTCACTTCCTCCTTCCCAACCTATTCTTCCGCAAGCTCCACGTATTTCACAAGTTATTGGTAAGGAATATGATCTCATAGAACAACTTAAAGCTACCCCTGCTAAGATATCCCTTTGGGATTTGATCCAAACTTGTTCCGCTCATCATGGAATGTTACAAGATGCCTTGAAAGATTTGAATGTTCCTCCACCTAATACATCTAGTAATATAGTGTCTTTGGTTAACTCTGTGATGAATCCTAAAGCTCAAATTGTGTTTACTCAAGATGAATTGCCTACTAGTGAAATTCAACATCAATATGATCCCTTGATGATTGTGGTTATCATAAATGACACTGCTATAAGACGAACACTGGTAGATAATGGCTCTGGCCTTAATGTGTGTAGCATTAATCTATTGCATAAGATGAATGTGGATACATCCCTTATTGAGCCCGACTCTCGTCCCATTCGAGGCTTTGATAATGTGGCTAAGTCTTTATTAGGTATTATCACCTTACCCATCACAGTGGGACCTATTACTTTGCCTACTCCTATCCATGTTATGTCGGGAAATCTAACATACAACTTGTTATTAGGGAGACCTTGGATTCACAGTATGCAAGTTGTCCCCTCTACATTGCATAGACAAGTTAAATTTATTTATAACAATAAGACATATACCTTGATAGGTGATACTAATTTTCAAGCTTGTTTGCAAACATCTACTTCCAAAGGGAGTTCTTCTAAACCTTCCTCTTCTAGTGATGACTCTTTAAACAAGATACCTATGGATGAATCATCACCCTCTGATAATCAAAATTCTTTGGATGAGTCTGAAGTTCTTGAAGAAGATTCTTCTCAACTTGAATCTACACATGAAGAGGCTTTTGATCCTGAGAAGGTTCTCGCAGAAGACGATTGGGGATCTCTTGACTTTAATCCCACCTTTGTAGGTGAGTATAGGGTTCCTCCTAGAGAGCTTAAAGTTACAAAGAAGGAAGAAACTAAAGATCAATCAACCTTACTTGAACCTATGAACAATAATTTTGTGGCCGCTTCTCAAACTTCTTCTCCTCACACCTCTAATTCTGAAGAATTTGATTCTTTGTCTTATGAAAAACCACCTTCTCTCTCTGAAATGGCTAATCGTTATGGTCGTGGTTTTCATATTGTAGCTAAGTATGGGTATAATGGAAATGTTTGTGGCACTCACGAATAAGGGATAAAGGTTCCTCTAGGGAATAATCTTTATGATGAGACCTTTGGACTTGGTTATAATCCCTACAAGCGCACCAAAGCATCTAAAAGACCATCTCTCAATGTGAATGCTATATTTAGTAGTGATGATGATCTCACTTCAACTAAATCATCTTCTACTTCTATCAACTCTCATTCCCCTCATAATGAAATCTTGGCAAAAAACAAATCTCTTTATGACTCCCCTCAAATTTCTAAATCCACTTATGAATCTTTATCTCCTATTCATCATAAAGTCCTTTCCTCCAGGGATAAGGCTCTAATAAATTACACTCATCCCTCTTCTAAGATTTCTTGTGACTTTTCTTCTTCAATTTTTATCATTTTATACATGTTTTTGATCTCACTTATAGTTGAGCATTTAGCATGTCATATTCAAATACCTCATTCAATCTATCATGTCTTTAAATAACATTAATGGCTATTATGTTGCTCATCATTATGTGACATTGGTAGCTCATTTACTGGGGGCTCACTGTCATTCATGATGGTACAATTTCAAGTGCAATCATATTTTTGAAGCAACATAATAGCCTAATTTTTCTGTGTTATCTCTTGTTCCTATGGGGACAAGAGTGATTTCATACATCTCTTCTTTTTATGGTTAAAATTTCCCTTTGGGGTAATAGTGTGGAAATATTGATCATCTTTTCTTTAAAATCCTCTTTTCCTAGATATGGGAGAAGATGTGTATTCTCTTTCTTATCCTACCCACTTCTTGTGAGGAGCATTTTACATACACTAATGTCTTGCTTGCATGAACTCATGTGAGTATGTAGTACATTTTGCTTATGTCTAAATCTCTCCCTAGAAGATTGTGTAAGTCCTTCTCATTGTCCTTATCCTTGGTAGGCAATGATCTTTCCTTATTCTTATCTAAGGATCCACTTTTTCCTATTTTGTGGATGGTGTGAACTTTATTACTTGATTTTATTCCTTGTATGCATTTGTTGTTGTTTGTTCAAGGATTCTCTCTTACAAGAGGTGTAAGTCCTTGACTACAACCTCTTTTGCACTTGGTAAAATACATCCATAATGAATTCACTCTCCCAATTGGGTTAAAAAGAGCGTCATCCTTCATTAAGAATCACTTTCACCTCGCAAAAGAAGGAAGTATTGCATTCTTATTCTCTTCTTTGTCTTATTCTAGAAGATTTTATATTTGTCTAAGACAATTCCTCTCAGGGATAGGTGTCTTTTGTACAAAGATCTCTTCTCCTCTAAGGATCTCCTTTACACATACTACAAGATATCCCTTTTCAACTATCTTATCCTTTCTTAAAGAGGGCAAAACTCTCTTGCTTGGATCTATGACATTGTTGCATTTTTGGGGCATCTTCTTTTGTGATGAAGGTAGGTATCCTTGTTCTACTTTGCTTATGACATAAACATTACACTTTTTGAGCAATGGGTCATTCTCGAAACCAAAGCACAGACTCTTAGAGCGAGATGTCTCCATTTTTCTTTTATGCAAGGTGATTATTCTCGGAACCAGAGCACAGACTCTTAGAGCGAGATGTCACGCTTTTGTAATATACATATATAGGTTGTAGCATACTCGAGCATAGACTCCTATGAGGTGCTTCTAACCTCCCTTACACACACATGCACGAGGTTGAGTGGAACTAGCGGCATAAGGCTAGACTTTCTCACTCTCCTCCCTTACATGGATCACCTAGACAGACTCTAGGGGCTAGTTTTCCATGTCCTTTTTCCCATGGATCACCTAGACAAGATCTAGGGGTGAGAAGTCCATGTTTTCTCTCTCACTATTCTTCTCATGGATCACCAATGTGTGTATTCATGCTTTTTTCCTTTCTTTTCTTCTCTTTGCATTTTGTTTCCATTTACATCCTTCATCTTGTGGTAGAGAACTCTCAAATCCTCACACTCTTTGTTGTGTTGGAATTGAGATTTAGTCCTCTTTCTTACCAAATGATTCTCCATTAGTTTTTGATCTCATATCAAATCTTCTTGTGAGCATTTGTCATCGATATTCTTTACCAATTCGAAGTGGTAAACATGATACCCTGTTTCAACTCACTAAAATTAGCAAGCCGAAACAAGGGGGGGCATATAGCTACCCTCAAATTTTCATCACCTTCCTTAGTAAGCATTAGGTGATTTTGTGATCTAACGTGTGTTTTGTAGGGTGCGGTTCCTAACTGTGTACTGCAGATACCGTTGGGGGCTTCGTTCGACAGACTTATGGATATATCCTTTTTCAAATAATGTTTACTTTTTTGTACTTTAGCTTGCATATGCACGTAGTGTTTATATGACCGCTAAAGTGGGGGCTAAATGTAGCGTCGTAAATTGTACGCACTTGCTAGGGTGGTACAATTTCACACCTAGTTTAGCACCCGCCTTGGCACATTTTGCATTTTGCATTGCATTTCCCCTTTAGCACTTAACTAATTAAATTAATTAGGTCTAAGGTTCTATTTCATCATCTTCCACATCATAAAGTTGAGCCCTTTCATTAAAGTGTGCCCCTTTCATTTTATTCCTCCAATACATCATTTAATCAAAAACCCTAATTAGGTCCTATTTTGAACTTGGGGGCTTGATTTCGGGGGTCAAAACATCTCGAAATCACCTGTAACTTCGGGATTCTCTCTAAAATCATCATATCCGACGGCCCTGAAAATTTGATGAGAAGTTGCCAGGACCATGGCACCCGGAGTGCACACGGTCCCGGACATTTTTCCTGAAATTTTAGGAGCACGATCCAATCATAAAATAAAGCTTAACCCCAAGAAATTGGCGGGAGATTCAATCTCTAGGTCGGCCAAAAGTTGAAATCAAGACCTAGGGTTTCATATATAAGAGCTCTCTTTCTTCATTTGAAAGGATCCGATTTTTTGGTTTCAAGGACCTTTTATGCAGCGAAAGAGCAGATCTTTGAAGACTCCAATAACATTCAACATCCATCCATCAAGCATTCATCAATTTCATTCATCCATTTAGGGCTTTGAAGGCATTGAAAAGCAATAAGGGATCACCGACTGAAGATTGGCTTGTACCCCTCCCTTGGGGTTGGGTATGGTTTCATGTTGTTTTCATGTCTTTGCACAAGCTTCATTACATCCTTTGCACTCATGCTTTAGATCACTTTCATCTTGATTTAGAGCATTTTACTTTATCATTTACAAGCAATTAGGGTTTACTTTCTAGGTTGCTCTAGTTTGCTTACTTTCATTTTAGGATCTTGCACACACACAAGGTCTACACACACACTACTTTTACAATACAACTTGGCTATTCGTGGAGGTGGAAATCACCAAAGCGGGGGTTTGACTAAGGCAAAACCCTATATAGCCGCCCACCATACCTTTTCAGATATAAGTGCAGATTTCCGAATTCGAAGGATGCCGCAAGTTGCAGATTTGACGGAAGTGGACCGAGACAGAACTTCACACCAAATTCCAACCCAGAAAGCTAGGACAGTGGCGTGGGGTGCCCTGGACCTGCCAGGACAGGGGCGCTGGGCGCCCTGGTCCTTGTCCATTTCAGTGAATTTTGGCAGTTTCAGAGGTAGCAGCTTCAGTATTTCAGGCTTCCGGCTTCAACGGCAGATCTTGCAGAATCAAATCCATTCAAGGTACACATTTACATTTCTCCTCTCATCCTTACAATTGTTCATCATTAAATCTCAATTCTACAATCTTGTGCTCAAAGTTACTAGTTCATACTTACACTTTAGGGTTAATAGTTGAACTTGCATCATTCTATCTATCATTTGCAACAAAGGAATAGAAATCCTAATAGGTAGCCTGTGGCTCTTTCTTCCACAAAAAGAAGTAGCCAATTGTGTGATACCTCTAGGCTCTTTCGTATTCCACAAGTGTGCGATTGAAAGTGAGATTAGGGCATGTTTGCTTAGTGTCACTTTTTCCCCCACACACTTATGTATAGGACATGAAGATGTAGAAACTATGATCTTGTAATGGAATAAGATGATGTATTCATTGTATGGTTCATGTTGTAAGAATGTTCATTATGTTAAGATTGAGATCTTATGTTGGATTAGGTAATTGAATGATTAGGTTATGTGCATTCTCATTGTATCAAATGGATTTTGAATTGGTTTAGTAGCATGAGATCCTAATTGGAAAGAACATTAACACTTGTTTTTATAATCTTGTATATGTGTATGAAAAGTATCCTTGATGAGACGTGCAATGGTCTTTCTTAAGGAAATATTCTAGTTCCATATGTAGGAGAAGGATATATGTATATAAATTCATGATGTGATAGGTGAATAATGGATAAAGATGGGAAATAGGAACATTTGATTTGGTTCTTAAAAATGAACTTAGGTAGTTGACGGGGATATGATGATATGCATTGATAGCTCATAATATCAAGATAGGAAGGAAGTACTTGAGTAGAACTTAAATGGAATGAATGTTAATGATTTCATGTTATGGATGTGTTATTGCTATCTTGTTAGCAAGTAGTGGCAGTAAGACACCCTAGGGAAAGAATGAATGGATATATATTTAAGGTTATGATGTTATTTCCGCTTGTCTTATGTGTTGATATGGGTATGGTTATGTTCATGATTTTATATGCATTCATGTGACGTTAATCTATGATTTGAAATAATGATAGTTACTATGTTGCATTAGTTAGTGTCTAAAACATTGTTATTATTATCCCTATTTGTTGGTTAAATTAGTTAATTTATTTAGGGTATTTTGGCGGACATTACATCTCTTATTGTTTATGTACCTCATAATTAGAATGGTCTTAGAGTGATGATGTCAAAATATGATATTGTTTCCATAGCATGTCTTTGTGATCCTTCATATAGATGATCTTGAAAAATTAGCCACTTGTTTCACTTTGCCTCATTTTTCTCCCTTAGACCCTTCCTACCTTTTTATGCTACAATGAACTTTCTGAGTTTAATGTGTAATGCTCGCCAAAATACCCTAGATAAATAAACATATTCTCACTACAAATAGAGAGAATTTTTTTTTAATGCATCTACTGATACAACCTATGCAACCAAGTTCATCTAACATATATGTGTCAAATGCAACAACTACCATCTTACAAGTACGCATATAACATCACGAACATAAACATAGATCATATAACACAAGCGGAATTAATACTATCATAACATCTAACATCTTGCTACTCATTCCATTCATGTATCCACTCGTTGTTTCCCTAGGGTATCTTAACGAAACTACTTACTAGCAACATCTTAATAATTTAACCATATCATGAAAGCAATAACATACATTCCATTTAAGATCTAGTCACTTCTTTCTTAACATGAGATTAAGAGCTACCAATGCATATCTCTAAAAATCCATTAACCTAAGTTCTTTTAAAGCACCAACTCAAATTTTCCTAATACCCATTCATTCCATTTACATATGCAAGAATATAACAAGTATTATTCTACTTTCCAATTAGGACATCATGCATTATCAAAATAATAATCATATGATATAACTGTTGACTTTTAGTGATCAAATTAGATAGAAATAATTCAAACACAAATGCACAAACCTTCCTCTTGAAGGTGAAAATCCAAACAATGATGTTCCTTATTGTATTTATCAATTTACAAGATGTCTTTACAATGAATTTGCTTCACTCCTTGAAGCTAGCATCAAACAATTTATTGAACACTTCAATCTACCATTCACAACGTGTGAGGAATACATACAATCTGCTATGTATGAGAACTGCAGTCCACTCGTTGTCTATGATGCAACTGTTGTGTGAAGATATACTAAGATACGATCTGCTAAAGATGAATATATCATTACTTAAGGATGAACACAATCTGCTTGCTGTGTGGGAGATTTGATCTACTAAAGAATATCAATGTTGTCAAAGAAGAATACGATCTGCTTTTATGATTAATTCGAATTACCAAAGGAGATGCAGTGCACCGATCTATATACCCAGCCACATCATGATCAAGCAACACGACTTATACCAAAAGTCGGCTTCTTACCAACCAACACATCTCATTTATTAGACATCGGTTATATTATAATTAACCTGACTTTTCACAAAAGATGGCGAGATTACATATAGTAGTAATTTCAAATACAAAAATCGGCAAGAGTATATAAATATTAAATCGCTACACATGACTCGATCTCACAAAATGTCTAAGGCCCGAAAGGCCAATTAGACATTTAGTTTTTCTTTGTCATCTCAGAGAAGGATACTGACCGATGCTATAAACATCAACACTCCCTCTTAGCTAGGGAGGAATATTTCTCGACATCTGAGTTGCATAGTCACATCCACCATGGCTACTCCCAAAGGGTGAGTACACACAAATGCTAAGTCATGGAGTCTCTCACATGACATTCACCATACCTACTCGTAGAGGGTGAAACAAGGGCTGGAACCTCAAAATTCTCTCATAGAGAGAAATGCACAACAAGGGTTGATACCTCAAACTTCTCTCACAGAGAATAATGCTCAACAAGGGCTGATACCTCAAACTTCTCTCACAGAGAAGAATGCTCAACAAGGGCTGATACCTCAAAATTTTCTCACAAAGAAGAATGCATGACAAGGGCTTGCACCTCAAAATTCTCTCACAGAGAAGAATGCATTATAATACATATCAAGCAATCACTAATGCTGAGACTCCCTCTCAGCAAAGGCTTCATTTTCCACAATTCCAAGCTTGTCTCAAAAATGCACCAATTTCACTTTTGGAAGAGGCTTGGTGAAAATGTCAGCCGTTTGTTCCTTAGTACAAATGTATCTCACCTGAACAACATTCCTTTGTACCATATCTCTGATATAGTGGTACTGAATCTCTACATGCTTCGTTCTATCATGAAATACTGGATTGACCGAAAGATTCACACAACTTTGGTTATCACAATGTATGGTAGTAGGCTCCAATGATTGTCCAAACAATCCTGCAAGGAGCTTACAAAGCCACACTGCTTCGCGAGTTGCCACACATGCTGCAATATATTATGCCTATGTAGTGCTCAGAGCTACTAAAGACTGCTTCCTGCTACACCACAAAATCATAGCAGCTGAAGCAACAACCAGAAGTGCTCTTCCGATCAGTAACACTCCTTGCCCAATTAGAATCAGAATATCCTTCAAGTATCAGGTCCACACTAGAAGAGTATTTCAAGCCATATCCAACTGTGCCACAAAAGTATCTCAAGACATGCTTGACTGCAACTAGATGTATCTGTCTAGGTTCACTCATGAACCGGCTAAGTGCACTCACTGCATAGCAAATATATGGTCTAGTGTTAACTAGATACATTAAGGACCCAATCAATTGCCTGTACATAGTAGGGTCCACAAGATCTGAACTAGCTGCAACTTCCTTCAATTTCTTCAAGTTAGTTTCCATTGGTGTGGACATAGATTTACAATTTGTCATTCCAAATCTCTTCAAGATATCAATGGTGTATTTCCCTTTACTTAGGATAATCCCATTGGGCCTCTGCCAGACTTCCAACCCTAGAAATAAGTGCATGAGTCCTAAGTCCTTCATCTTGAATTCAGAAGTCAACTCCTTTTTACATCTACATAGGTAAGTCAAATCCTTCTTACATCTACATAGGTAAGTCAAGTCCTTCATCTCAAATTTGGAATTCAACTCCGGTAACAAATAGGTCATCAACATAAAGTGCCAAGATCAACATATCACCATTGAATACCTTGAAGTAAAGGTTTGGATCAACATCATTCTTGCAGAAACCCAAACCCACTATGTATCTGTCAATTCTTTCATACCAAGCTCGAAGAGCTTGACCATATAAGGCTTTCTTCAATCTACACACATGAGCTCTTTCCCATGAATCATGAATCCCTCAGGTTGCTTGATGTAGACTTCTTCTTCAATCACACCATTGAGAAAGGCAGTCTTCACATCCATCTGATGCAACTTCCATCCCTTAGTTGTTGCAATGGCAATGATAGTTCTAATGGAAGTATAGCGAGCAACATGAGCACATGTTTCTTCGTAGTCTATTCCCTCTTGTTGAGAGAAACCACGAGCCACAAATCTAGCCTTGTACTTTTCAATGCTGCCATCAACTACATGTTTTATCTTGTACAACCACTTGGAAGATACAACATATTTCCCTTTTGGTCTAGGCACAATATCCCACACATTGTTCTTGAGAATGGATTGATACTCCTCATCCATTGAATCTTTCAAAACTTGTTGTTTTGAGGATTTCTCTATGCTAGAAGGTTTAGACTCAATAAGATTACATATTAATGCAACATAATTAGAAAAATTTTGTGGTCTTTTGCTTTCTCTGAATGCGCCTTTAGGAGCGACAAACTGTTTTGCTTCCTGCACAGTGTTTTTCGCCCAAAGAGGTCTCTTTTGAGACACAACAATATCTATAGGCCCATCAGTGGGATCCAAAGGTTCAATTGGATCATTACTCATATAAGGTTCTGTAGTCTCCCTCTGAATCTCAAGATCATGATCAACATCCATGTCTTGAGGAGTCTCATCATCTATCTGCATGCATGAGCCCTTTGATTTCCTGAATGCAACATCTTCCTCAAATGTGACATCCCTGCTAACTTCTATTTGCTTCTGACCAAGAATGTAAATACGGTAGGATTTGGAGGTTTCACTGTGGCCCACAAGTATTCCTCTCTTGCCAAAAGGTTCCAACTTGGTTCTCTTGTCCTTGGGAATATGAACATACACAGGACAACCAAATATACTCCCGAAGAAGTTTTTTCAGGTACCAAGCATGATATCAACCAGGGTGGTTGATATCATGCTTGGTACCTGAAAAAAATTCTTCGGGAGTCACATTTTGTAATATCTGATGAGGACATCAGTTCTGAACATACACTATTGTTCTAGAGGCTTCTGCCCATAAAAAATCTAAAGGTCTTGATCATGAATCATAGCTTTTGCAGCTTCAACAATAGATTTGTTCTTCCTTTCAACAACCCCATTTTGTTGAGGGTTGTAAGGAACACATAACTCCCTCTTGATCCCTGCCTTAATACAAAAATCATGAAAGCTACCCGAGGTGTACTCACCTCCATTATCAAACCTTAAAATTTTAATTTTCTTTCCAAATAAATTTTCTACAAGAGCTTTAAACTCTTTAAATCTACCTAGGACTTCATCAAACTCTTTAGACCTTAAGAAATAAATCCAAGTCTTCCTAGAGTAGTCATTTATAAATGTTACATAATACAATTATCCACTTAGGGATGGAATTGACATTGGACCACATAAATATGAATGTACAAGATCTAGTATTTCTTTAGACCTACTTTCATTGCTATGAAAATGACTTTTAATATTTTTGCCCATAGCACAACCTTTACAAGTACCATCATTTACATGAATAAGTTTAGGAATACCTTTTACCATCTTCTCTAATGATGGAAGAGCCCTGAAGTGAAGATGTCCAAGTCTTTTGCGCCAAAGTTCGCTGGAATAGGAGGAATCATGAATAAGAGCTTGAATAGGGAGGGTGGAGAGTTTGTAAAAAATCTCATGTTGATTTATGATCACACGAGCAGTTTTGATGTTGGATTTCTTAGGCCAAGCAAGAACTCTTCCTTCATAAAATGCAATTTGATAGCCCTTATCCTCAAAGGCTGAAATAGACACAAGGTTTCTCTTGATCCCTGGCATGAACAATACATCACTTAGGTGTAGAGAAAATTCAAATTCAAGGTTTAGAGATGTAGCACCAACTCCTTTTACAACATAGCTTGCATCATCCCCAATAATGACTTGGAAATGTGACTCTTTCTCTACTAGATCAGAAAGGTGCTCCCGATAACCTATGATATGACGAGAGGCTCCACTATCAATTAACCATGTATCACTGCCCGTAGGAACATTGCTTGATAATGCTGATATGAAAAGAAAACCATTGGAGTTATCTTCAACCTCCATCTGAGATGAGACTTCATTGATGTTTGCACCTTGATGATTAGGTCTTGTCAATCAATCCTTTGCAAAGTGACCAAACTTGTCACACCTAAAACACTAGATGAGAGAGAGATGTTTCTTCCTCTTCCTATAATCAGGTGCAAAATCTGATTTGAAATCTCTATTCTTTTTGAAGCTGCCTTTCTTCCAATACTTACGTTTCGCATTTTGGCACGTCGGACGCTGGCCCTTCGAGGTCGAGAGCTGGACTAGGTTAGGGTCCAGTGGGATTGCTATGATGAGGTTACAACTTCATGGGAGGACGCAACACAGATGAGATCAGAGTACCCCCATCTTTTTTATGAACCCCAGGAGGAAGTTCATGCCTAGAGGGGGAGGGTGTGAGGCCCTACCCCGACTCAGTCTAGCATTTTAGTAATTTTTATGTTGAGACTATTATGGATGCTTTATTTTTATTTATTATGGATTTAGAACTTATATTATTCCATGTTTTGGGATTGACATTGCTATATGTTGATGATTCATTTATATGCTTTATGTTATAGAACTCTATATGATTCTAGAACAAGATAAATTTGAGATGATGTATGTCATTTATGGATTTGCAGGACTTTCCTATGATGATAGAAATAGGATGTATGTTTTATATGGATCGAAATTATGAGAAATATGATAATTGCTTATGTTGAGTTATTTGGATGAAAGATGTATTGATTTAATGTATATTGTATGCAGAGTGTTTGATGTGTATTCTTAATCATGTGTTTTACATTATATGAGGGTATTTGAAATTACTAATGTGTAATTGAGATGTGCAGGAAAATTATCCATGTGACTATGGAAATATTATGGAGAACCAAACCTAGACCTATGTGCGTTCGTAAAACCAGGGTTTGTCTATTTGGAGAGACAACACCCCGTCTGTATCATATTTTATTCGTGAAAGTGATTGTTGCATGAATGTTAAATTGAATTTTGTTTATTTGTGTAAATCCAACAAGAGACAAGATTTCATGTATAATTTTGTAAAAGTACTTTCTTTGTGTAACTTGACCCATGTTTTGATTTATGTTTGAGTTTTTAAATTTGTCTCTTCGAGGGAGTTGTTTAACTATAGCTTTTTCAATTAATTTAATATGATTCCATAAATGCCTTGGGTAAAGAATCTTTGGGATGGTCAACTTAAGTTTGACCCAAAAATTAACTTCAGATGGGTTTAAAAAGGGTTAAATGGACACCTAGGGGTAGTTTAATAGGGTTTCCTAAAGCCCATAAGGTATACCTAAGGGTTAGGAGTAATTTTAGGCATGTACCAACTTTCATGTGACCTTTTTGACACCTTAAAAAGTGACTTTTCTAAGTTGTGCGAAAATTGAAATTAGAAGGATCATCTAAGTTGTAAACTTTCCTTTTGGATGTGAGATCCCTTTCCTATTTTCTCCTACCTTTCCTTTTCAGTTTTAGAAACTTGCGAGAACTCTCACTAGGGTCTTCTTAAGCAAGAATGAGAGATTTTGTGGGTAATCACCCACTCTCCATTTTTGGAGACAAGAAATTTTGAATGAAAAAAACAAAGATTTTGAAATTAAGAATTTGGCTAAGGGTAGAAAGGAAAGACTTGTGGAATTGAGCTGCTCATTCTCAACAAAACTAGCATACCTTTGGGCAGTTGAAGGTTGGTTCTACCTTTCTTGTAATGTTTTCATATTGCATGTTGTATTGAAAGAATTGCTTGTGCAAAAGGCTAGTTTTCTTGCATATTTCCCTTGGAAAAATATTTGGTGTTTTATGTTTTACTTTTGTATGGCATTTTATGTGCTTGGGAGTAGTCAAGACCTCCTACTCTTGGGAGAAAGGATGGCCTTGTGGGTGGTAGAAGTGACAGCCCTCGAGTGAGAGGCTCTCGTTATGAGAGTGATCACAAGGGATTTTTATGTGACCCTTGCTGCATGACTTGTTTATGCATTGGGGGTCATAAGGAGGGAAACAAGGCATGAAAGCCTTGGGGGGCATAAAGAATGTGGGGTTGTTATACTTATGATGTTTTTGTTTGCCATGAGGTGGCTATTCGTAGTACCATACTTGCAGTCTCCTCAGGGTACTTGGTCCACTACCACCCTTGAAAAGACATCACAATGTGTGGTGCAGTGTAGCCCTGGGTTGGGAATGTGTTGTGTTTGTTTTCCCCTTGTTTACTGTGTTTGCATGTGTGTAATCCTGTCTAGGGCTTGGTTCTCCAAGCTCGGGGGTGGCTACTAGTTAGCCTAGGCTGGGAGGTGAGCACTCCATGGTCATAGCTCTTGATTTAATGTAGGTTGTTGGAAGAAAGGAATAGGACATGTAGATATGGCTGAAGTATTTGTTGCAGAAAAATGATGTAAATGTAATTAAAAAATGATGTAAATGTAATTAATATTCTTTGAAAGACCTCATTTATTTGAAATGAGAGACCTATTTGTAAAGTGACAATAAAGACTTGGGAATATGTTTTAAAGATATTTAGTATTTATTTATGCTCTAGAAAAACTCTGGTTTTTAGTTTCTACATTTAAAAAAAAAAATAACATTGTTGTGTTTTAAGATATCTTGAAAAGACAGTGATTTATTTATTCCTTCTATGCATTTAAAACAAAATATTAGAAAAGAAATGAATTAGTTTTGCATGCATGCATGAGGCTGAAAATAAAAGCATTTAGATCTATATATGGAAATGTAAAAGTTATTTTATTTAAATCTGTGAATTTATTTTATTTGCGATTTTATTTTTATTTACAGAAAATAAAGTCTAAAGTTAAAATAACCATCTCTATAGTTTTATTTTAATAACTTCTAGATAAATAAAGTTGTTGTTAGAGTTTATTCAAATACTGTCATTTGTTTATATGAGGAAAATAAAATCTAGAGTTAAATAGGTTATTTGAAAATAAATAAATTCTAGATCTAAATAGATGCGTTTTAAATTTATATCCTTTTGTCAATTTTAATTACTTGCAGAAAGTAAATCTGAGAAATCAACAAACTATCTTATTCAAATTTTCAGCTACTTGGCATTTAAATGAAAAAGATGTATGTACATTTATTTAAATCTGAAACCCTTTGATTTATCTGTTAAAATGGTTTTCTTATATACAGAATAACAATATAGATTTTCAAGAGAGCTCTAAAATTTAATATTGAGTTAGAATATATATATATTGAAATCTAGGCATTTTTTGGAAAAAGAATAATATTTAATTTTTTTTTTTTTTTGAAAGGGTCGGTTCGGGCCAAACCACTGTGCACTACATAGTGGGCGGCGAGGGCCGAACACTATGCATGGCACAGTGGGCAGCCTTGGCCGGCGCCACTGTGGGCGTCCACAGTGGACGACCCAAGGACCACCACTGTGGGCAACCACAGTGGGCGCCGCCACTGCGACCGTCCATAGTGAACGGCCCAAGGGCCGCCACTGTGGGCGACCATAGTGGTCGCCGCCACTGTGGTAACCCACAGTGAGCGGTGCCGCTCACCCAAAACCCCCGCCACCATAACCTCCGCCCACTGCAAAAAAATGATCGCCGCCGCCATTGTTGCCCAATTGGCTCCTGCAAAATACCCTAAATGAAACAAAAATATATATATATATAAAATCCTAGCCCAGGTATGGCTAGGGTAGTATAAGGAATAAGTAAAAAAAAAGTAAAATAAGAGGTATTTTATAATATTCATTTCTAGTTAGGGTTTGCTTGAAGGATTTAGAAATATGAGGTTATATTATAGGATTATATATATATATATATATATATATATATATATATATATATATGTGGAGTTTGACAATATAAGAGAATAAGACAGAGTTAGATTAAAAATTTATTCTTAGTGTTTATAAATTTATGTTTGTGATAAACATATGGATCTATTTAAAGAAGAAAAATGTAATGTTTTTAATTAAGTATTCATGAAGTCAATCTTTTAGGAAATTTAATTTCTGTTGAAATTTATTTATCTATAAGGATTAAAATTTAGCCACCTAGATATAGGTATAGGAGATGAAGCTTTATAGGAAAATATTCATTATGAGATTTAGTTTAATTAACCCCCCTTCGACGATTAGTTAGTCACATTTTAATTATTGTCTAAAATAAATTTGAGACATTAAGTACTATGTGCTAGGACTAAATTTAATTATTCCCTAAAAGCTATTTATGACTATTGGAAATTAATATTATCCTTGTCTATCAATTTAGATTTTTGGATTTAATTTAATCTATTGGGCTAAATTGATGAGTTAAGATAATATATATATTTTAGTAAAACACATTTAATTTAAATAATATTTTGCTTACTTGAGTTAGTGGTTAGAGTTAACTCACACATAGTAAAGTCAAAACATGTTATAGCATTTTATATTTGTCAATTGAATGTTTTAAGTTGTGATTAAATTTTTTTTTTATCCCGTTCTTGCCCTAAATTTTGGGCATGACATCAACAATAACAAGAGTGCACTAAATATAACATCTGATTCTCTATTCGATCATAAGAACTCAAACCCATAGATAATGAATAATTTCCTCAACATGAAACATATGGTAAACATCTTCTTTATTTCATTACATGGTCATAGTCTTTGCAACATCATCATATCCTAATACAAAGAGTACTTGATTGCAAATGCATAATCTTCTTTACATTTACAATGTCGTCATGAATACACATTACAATCTCAATACATAGAAATCAACTGCATGTCCATTGCATGAAGAAGAATCATAGAATCCATAGCCACACACACTAACATCAAGAAGAACATCCCAATGGAAGAAGACATCAAACCACATGACCATGTAGAACCAAATAGGAACCACCCTCGTGCTAGGAGATGACATGAGGTTCCAATTCACACTCAAGACTTAGGCTAACCAAGGGTCTCAACATGACATCAACAAGATAACATCAGTAGTCAAAGATCAAAACACAACACATGGCTAAATCATAAATCAATAATCTTCTAGAGGCATGAACAAAAAATCAAGGCATAAGGATAATGGACACGTGTAGGGAAAGAGAGTCATTGCATGCTAGACTCATGTGGAAACCATCTCATCCTTGGAGCTAATCAAGAGAGATCAGTATACCGTTTCAACAGTCTTCCGAAGCTCATCCCAAAACCACCTCAATGGGATTGTCCATTGGGGCATGCATAATGTAGTGCCCTCTCTTTTGAGTAGACAAACTTTATATTTATGAGCTTTTTGTGTGTGGCTTTGACCCTTTTGGTGTTGGTCGATTTTGGTTTTGGATTGTGATGCTTGACTATTCTTCCTGGATTTCTACGTGACTATGATATTTTATGTTATGTGGATGGTTAGAATAATGATGTTTTGAGCATGTGATGTTATATGATGTATCTTCACTCTGTGTGTTAGATGATTATAGATGAAATATTTTTGTAATGTTAGAATTTTATCTTGATGCTCTTAGATGTTTATCTACCTTGATCTTACATTTCTTATTATCTCTGATGTGTTTGGGGTGAAGAGAAAAAGTGTCACACTTCTCTTTATGGGCAAGATATGTCACTTCCATTCCTCTTTCACGATGTGATGCTATATGTTATATGCACATGCTCGACGTTTGCTTATCCAACTACAAGTACCAAGCATCGACTCCACCTGAACTTGTAGGTCTGAGTGTACTCATCAACCCAATGGTAAAGTGGAATTGGAGATATTAGTCAGATCAGTTTTCCCTTGTGTGGTGTTGTCAACCATGGTTGCTCTCTATGTGTTGGTGTAAATTTTACCTTGCAATTAAATGGCATTTTAATGCTCATGTTTTTTTTTCACTAAAGTTAATGAAATGAAAATAGTATTAGTGTAGATTAAATTAATTAGGCATCAAATAATTATTTCTCTAGTTTTTATAGTATTTTATAATTTGGTTAATTAATTAATGATATAATGTGTGTTTAAATTAAATTGGTTATTGATTTAAGATACTAAGATTTTTTAGTAAATAATTAAATAGATATTTATGGGTTTTAATAATTTAGTAGTCATGGGAATCTTATTTTAAAATTCTTGCTCTATTAAAATAATAATAATAATAATAAAATAATAGTGATAAATAAATCAATAAATAATATTTTTTCCCACTTTCCCTTTTCAAAAAATAATTAAATAGAAATTAATAGAAATGTCAATGGGGCAATTAATTGCTTCAGTGCATGCCATGAGTGACAAAAAAAATTACTGACTTTATTTTGGGGAGAAGAATCTGACAGACACGACAACATGCCTTTTTAGTGTTGTTTTTTTTGGGTTTTGGGAGAGAAGGTTTTGCCCGTGAAAATTCTGTGGAGCTTTTGGAAGGGAAGATGGGAATTGAATATTGGAATTGTTTCTACTGAAAATTTGGGGTTAAAAAAAATTGGGAAAAGCTCTTGGTAAACTAATTTGGTGCATGTAGAAGAAATTCTTTGGGGGTTTTGGATTCGTCCTACAAATCTTCTGGAAAGAAATTGAGGAGGTTTGATTTAGATATAAGCGGCTCTTGGTTTGGATTTGTTGAGCTCACTGTTTTGCATTGAAGATCTGTTGTGGTTTTATTTTATTTTTTTGGAAAAGTTTATTGTGAATTGAAATCAAACTTCTTGTGTGTTTTTGGCTTTCAATAAATTTGGAATGGGGGTTGCTTTAAAAAAGAATTTGATTTTTGATATGGATTTAGGATTTAGTAATAAGGTTTACTTTGATTTTTAGATTATTCAAATTCAAAATTTTAGTTTTCAGATTATTCAAATTGGGAATTCTAGTTTTTAGATTATTCAATATATATATATATGTTTCATTGTTGATCAAATTGTCCATATATCTTGTTCTCATAATTTTCATCTTCCCGTGTAATTGAAGCTTTGCCTGTGTATTGATGGTGTTTGTGTTTATATATATATTAACAAATTTCGTTTTCAAATGTTATTTTGTCATGGTGTATTTTATTGCTTACTGTTTTTGTTGTTGTTGTTGTTCATGTATTTTCTTAACTTATTAAATGAATTGCATCTCAAAACAGTATACTGGTAAACAAGAATTAATGCAGTAAATAAGAACAACAACCACAACATAGAAAGCACACCATAACATAATATTTTTAACGAGGAAACCCGGTGTGGGAAAAACCTCAGTGGGATTTGTGACCCACAATATTCACTCAGTGGCCAATAAGTGAATATTACTGATACAAGAGGGGCCTGCACATGCAAGAAGGCCAACTGCCTAAAGCTCACTGCTTAAATACAAAAGAGAAGTCTTGCTGACTTACAAAAGTGGATTAAGTAAATCCAATATCATGTACTGCTTCAGATCAACATCTGATATGCCAGGTTCAATACCAGTTTAAGTTCTTGCTATAATCATAAACCTTATTCCATAATCTGCCTTAATATTCACACGTGTTATCCATCTCGCATATTCCTCATTTACAAATGTTCTACAAGATCTCATACTTATATGAGTCCTAATACAATTCACCTTGTCGGCTTACAAAAATATTTTACAATTAAATACAAAATACAATAAACAAAATCTTGTCGGCCATGGTGCCGGTGAACATCTTTGCCGGTGTCTGTGCCTGTATATGTCAGTTCCATAGGATTGTAAGGTTGCCATCAATGATAATACCTTCAATCACCTACAATTTCTCATTGGAGTGTGCATTTGCCAACAATCTCCCCCTTTGGCATTGATGGCAACACTCATGAGAAAAAGCCAAAATGTGTATCAAAAAATGTTGTCCAAAATTGTCTTACCAAAACTGTCAGAACTGTGTACTCCCCTTGAGCAGATGATCTCTTCTGTCATACATTTTTCTCATCCTTATTCCTTTTTCTCATCTTCTACTACTCCCCCTTTAGCATCAATGACAAAGGTTGTCATTCAATGTCAATTGAGTGTAGTTCTTGTTATAATCCTTGGTGGGTTTACAAAAGAAGCATTTAGACTGTTGTAGAATCTCTCACTGTCCTTTAGTGCTGCTTCAGTCCTCTGGATTGTACCGGTGAGAAAGTGCATTTTCTCTTCCAGTGTCTTAAGTCTTGGAATGAGAGCCTCAGAAATCTCTTTTCTCAAAGAGATGAGGATATCCAATTTAGGACTTAGTCCGCACTTAAGTTCTTTTGCTTTAAACTATAACCTTTCTTTATCTTTTTCAAGTTTTTCTATTTTCTCTTCAAATCCTGCAATTTCCTGTTCTACTACCGATAATGAATTTGATGAACCTATTAAATTGTCAGCAATATCATTGATTTCCTTCTGAGCTATGTTGATCTCTTTATCTATATCTTATGTCAAAATGTTTGTTTTGCATGTATCTTTGTACAGTTTCTTGAATTTCAAAATTGTCTTGCCTAGTACCGGTAATAAGGTATCCATATGTTCCTTATTTTTTTTTACTTTTTCCTCAAAGAATTTTTCCTTCTCTTTATTCATTTTCTCTTTGAATGTCTCCTCATTGATTTGATCAATTGTTAGAAGATTGTTGGTTATGTACTTAGACAATGTGTCTAATTGGCCTAAAGAATCTTTATTCTCTATGTTACACTTAGGTGCAATCATCTTCAAAATTGGTAAAGTGTCATCTATAGCCTTATATGCTAGTGCATTACAGTCTATTATTTTCTTGATAGAATGTAGTAATACCTCTATCACATTAGTTGGTCTAAATTCAGTCATTGAGGTTCCGGATGACTGTCCAACTACCTTCACAATTTGTAATCCGCTGGTGGTAGTAATAGCATTGCTTTCATCTTTCTCTGGAGGGTCAATTTGTGTCTGTATTTCAGGTACAAAAGGTTTAGGTTTTTCAGTTGTAGCCGGTGTTACTGTTTCTGTATGTACCCATGAATCCTGTTGGTCTACCTGTTTCTCTGTGCTTTCTACTGAAATGTCTACAGTCGGTATCTCAACAAATTTTTCATTGCTATCAGTTGCCAGTTGCTCAGTAGATAAATCAGTGCTATCTGCTTTTCTTGTATCCGTTGTCTATTCAGTTTGTTGCTCACTCCCAATTTCAATGTCTCCAACTGTATCTTTAACATTTGTCTCAACTGATGTGTCTTCTATTGGTGGCTCAGTTGCCACATCTCTTTTCTCACTTGATTCATTATCTACCATAATGTTTACTTCCTGTGTGTTGATATTCATTGTGTACAATACTTCTGAATCAGGATTTGTATCTTCATGTGTTGTCTCCATACTCTCTGTTGCCGGTGGAGTATCAGCAGTTTGTGCCGGTGGAGTATCAGAGGAAGGTGGGGGTAAGTTATCTGTCACCTTTATGCTCGGAGGTCCACCTACCTTGCCTTTCCCCTTATCCTTATCCTTTTCTTTTTGATAGACTTTAAAAGTGTTTGGTCTCTTAAGCTCTTCTTGTTTTTTTTTTCAACAAAGAATATATGCCACTTGTCTGCAGTTTCTTCTGATATTTCATTTAGTCTGCCTGCCATCAGTGCTACTTTTCGGTGACCAATTGAGAATATTGTCCGGTTAGCCTCACTGATTAATTCATCTATCTCTTGTGTTGAGTTCACTGGGTGAACTGCAAGTAGTTTTTCTATTTTGATCTTTTTATCCAATTCAACAATTGCTACCCTTCTTGCTTCTAATCTTCTACACAAGTCATTGGTTATATCATCTACAACTTCCATCAAAAATTTCTTATAGATATCAAGGTGTAAAATAACACTATTTTCAATACTTTCTTTTTCATCATTTGATAGTGTGTTATACAACTTGCTGATGTTTGACAATTTGCCATCTTCAGTTATCTCACTCAAAAGTTCGTCAAGTGGAGGAACAACTTGTTTTTGTTTCCTCTTCATTGGTGTCAACTTTATTGCCAGAGGCCTAACTACCTATTGTTTCTGTCTTGTTCTTTTTAGTGTAGGAGCAGGTGTCGGTGAGGGTTTTCTTTTTCTCTCTACCCTTTTGAACTTTGTTAGTATTTCACTGTCAGAGGAGGTACCAACCGGTGAAAGATGTGTTTCGGGTTGTAGTCCTTCCAAGTCACTCTCCTTAATACCAGTTTTATTCAATATATCTTCCTTGATTGCTTTTGCCTGCCTTGTTCCTTTTCTAACTATCTGTTCAGTTTTCTTTATTCTATTATGTGATTGAATTTTGCTTTCAATTGTTTTCACATTTCCAAATATTTCTTCAGTTGGTTCTTTGGGAGCTTCTAGGAGGGCTTTTGCATAAGTTTCAATTATGTTCTCATCTGACTCATATCCCATTTCTGTAACCCAAATAGCCCTTGGGACCACTGCCTCCATCCAGATTTCATCTTTCTTAATTACAAAACATATCTCCTTTTGATATTTGTCAACAATAGCTTGAGATAGCCTTATCCTAGTTTTCATTCTAGCCTTTAGTGTTTGAAAATGTTCATTTATATTCTTTTCTCTGTTATCTCCCATGTTGTTGAGTTTGTCCAGAAGTTGTTTTCCTACTTGTATGTCAAACCCAAAATCGTTTCTTCCAATACCGGGAACTTGCTTGGTAATATATAACATTAAACATACAAGCAGGTTGCCAAATCTAAATGTACCTTTCTTATCACCTTTTATCTTCCCCAGATTGTCTATCAGCTCATCTTTCAACCATTCACAAATATCAATTTTTGCATTGTTGTTTACCATGTCATAGGCACTTTTGATACATAAGATGGAAACAGAGTTTAATTTGTTGGCATGTGTAACCTTGTAACCAAGAAACATGCTTATGAACCTTACGTTGATATCCTTAACATCATTTACTCTTAGGGATCTCTTATCAAAGGTTGCACCGGTTAGGGTTATTACAATGTCATTTGGAATCTTTTTAGTCTTGTCAGGCCTGCTACCAGTGGAAGGTAAGCCTGTCACTACCCTAACTGCTTCTTTGGTTATCTTATAAATTGAATCCAACCAAAAGAACTCTCCATGTACTCTGCTTAGCACAATCCTTATAACATCCTTCAGAAAATCAGGAATACTAAGAATTTCCACAAAACCTAGGGTTTCAATTATCTTGTGTTCCGATTTAACATTTCCATTTTCATCACATATAACAGTCCTGTACATGTTCTTAATCTCATAATCTCCTAGTTCATCTATATGACAATGTATGTAGATTCTAGGATCCTTGGCATAAGCAACTCCTTTGGGTATTTGTGAGAATGCTCCTAGGGTATCATCTTTCTTCGCAATTTCGGGAATGATTTTAAATACGGGCCTAGGGCGCTTAACAACTTCAATTATAGTAGGGTTTGCAATGAATTTAGGCGTAGAGGAGGAAGCCATTGTTATAAATACCTTAATTTGTCTTTAGGTATGAGTGCTTGAATGATTTGCTTTACTTCTCGTTGTGGATGCCTTCACTCGGGATTTTCGCGCTCTCAGGAAATTTGAATGCTCGGTGAATGAAAAAAGAGCCAAAACACTTGGTTTATAGTGTCATTTCCTTCAACTGCCACATTTAAAGTCTGTCGGTTAAGTGAAAACTTAACTCATCTGCCGGTAAAAAAGTATTTCAACTTCTCACCATCAACCGAGGGTAAACTAGCATGTTTTACATTTGTTGCCATACCCCCAAAAGGTTTCTTTTTAGTTAGATGAAGAATCTCCTGTCGGTGGAGTGATACTCTGTTCTACCGGTGAAGGGATAGCTTCATTAACATTCATATTTGACTTTCTGATCCATTGTTTTGAAAATTCTAGCTTTACTTCTTCAACCTTTTCTTTACCTTTCAAATTGGGTCCTTTGTTATTTGTCGATGATGCCTTACTTCTACAAAATTTTGCAATATGTCCAATCTTGTTACAAGCATAACAAGTCATATTGTTTTTCTGAATTGCTTTTCCATATCCTATGCTGCTATGTGTTCTGCATTGATTAGATAAGTGTCCAAATCTTCCACAAACATAACATCTTACATTCATTCTGTAATTTTCTAAGTTATGACCAACTTTATTGCATTTAGAACATTGACTGGTGGGTGCATTGGTGTTCTGATAGTTTTTAGATCTACACCGATTTTCTCTATGACCATACTTGTTACGGTTAAAGCATTTTCCATTAAAGTTATAAGCATTAGGTTGTCTTACTAGTTTGTTGTGATCATGTTTGTTTGCAGTGACAGAGCTTTCACCAACTTCAAAGCCAAGTCCATTAGTATCTCCATTAGGTTTCTGATTTTTTAGCATGTCATCAAGTTCTTCTGAACTTTTCTTGAATTTCTCCTTGTGTTGATTTGCAATAGCCAACTCATTTTCCAAGAAATCTTTTTGTCTCATGAGTTCAGTTTTATCATGTTCCAAGTGAATCATATCTATTTTTAATATATCATTCTCATGTTCGATTCTTAGATTTTCATTTGCAACATCATTGATTCTTCTAGCCAAATCATCTTCATTCTTCTTTTTGTTTTTAGTGTCTTCACAAAATCTCATGGTCATGTCTTGCATCTCATTTCTCAAAGACATATTCTCTTGCTTCAGTTTGCTTATCAGATCATTAAGAGTCTCTTTTTCATCATCATCACTTTGTATCTTCTCACGAAGTTCTCTTCTTTTGTTCCTAGCAATAGTAAGATTTCCTTGAAGTCCATGAATGATTTCCTGTGCAGCCTTCAGATCATCTTCAAGTTTCATATTTTTCAACTTTTCTGCATCATAATCTGCAAGAGATGTTTCCGGTTGCTTTCTCAAATTTTCCATCTTTGCTGGTGTCAGAATCTTCCTCAAGTTGTAAGGCTTTTGAAAATAGAGGACCAAGCTCTAATACCAATTGTTAGGATTCCCAAAGATACTGAGAGGGGAGGGGAGGGGAGGGGGGGGGGTGTGAATCAGTATCTTGCCGGTTTATGTATTTTCTTAACTTATTAAATGAATTGCATCTCAAAACAGTATACTGGTAAACAAGAATTAATGCAGTAAATAAGAACAACAACCACAACATAGAAAGCACACCATAACACAATATTTTTAACGAGGAAACCCAGTGTGGGAAAAACCTCGGTGGGATTTGTGACCCACAATATTCGCTCACTGGCCAATAAGTGAATATTACTGATACAATAGGGGCCTGCACATGCAGGAAGGCCAACTGCCTAAAGCTCACTACTCAAACACAAAAGAGAAGTCTCACTGACTTACAAAAGTTGTTTAAGTAAATCCAATATCATGTACTGCTTCAGATCAACATCTGCTATGCCAGGTTCAGTATTGGTTTAAGCTCTTGCTATAATCATAAACCTTATGCCACAATCTGCCTTAATATTTGCACATGCTATCCATCTCGCATATTCCTCATTTACAAATGTTTTCCAAGATCTCATACTTATATGAGTCCTAATACAATTCGCCTTGTCGGCTTACAAAAATATTTTACAATTAAATACAAAATACAATAAACAAAATTTTGTCAGCCATGGTGTCGGTGAACATCTTTGTCGGTGTCGGTGCCGGTGTCTGTGCCTCTGTCTACCGGTGCCATAGGATTGTAAGGTTGCCATCAATGACAATACTTTCAATCACCTACAATTTCTCATTGGAGTGTGCATTCGCCAACATTTACAACCCACAGTCGTGGGGATATACCACGACTGTGGGGTGTAATACCCACAGCCGTGGGTATAGCCATTACTGTGGGGTTACACCACTATCTGTGGCATCCACGACTTCCTATATGCTCACCATTCCTTGGAGCCATCAGTAATATTCTCTGCTAAATTGTTTTTTTTTTTTGATTCAATAAGTTTATGTGTGTGTGTGTGTGTGTGTACACACACACACACAAATATATATATATATATATATATATATATATATATATATATATATATATATATATATATATATATATATATATATATATATATATATGGTTTCTTTTTCAATTGGATCTACGCATAAAGTAAAAATAATATTTCGTTATAATCAAAGGAGTATTAGTTAAATTTTTGGAAAGGAAATGTTGAAATAGGAAATACTTGTTTTCGAATATTATCAATTTCTTTTTTTTTATGGACATAATAATTTTTTTTTTAAAAGTAGAAGAGTGACTTAGTCTAGTTGTTATGCCTAATGCATTTCTTTGTAATAAAATCTTTTTTTTGAATGGGCATGAATAATGAAAATTGGTATTTGTTTTTGTGAAGTTTTGATGTATAGATTTTGGTATGTAATAGTTTTCATCTTGATGTTGAAATGTACTTGTTGTTTAGACTTACATGATCATAATCGAGTCTTGGTCTTTCAGTTTTTGTGGGGTATTTTTCCCGTTCAAAGACTTTATGTTTCGTTCCAGAGGCCAGGGGAGGGTAATTGTGGTTTTCTCTTTGTGAGGTCATGTTCTTTCCTTGGAATAAGTTGCTAGTTTGAATGTTAGTTTGGGAGCTAGATGGTGATTCCTAACCCCTCATGTATCCTTCTGGAGTTTCAATTTATTTAATCTAGCAAGAGGGTCATGCCTTGCTATGGTATCTTAGTGTTTTCTTCATTGTGTTTTCCTTTCGAATCTTGGTTTTGATTCCCAGGTGCATTTATGGGAGAGTGGCTTTCATTGGGGGTCAGGACACAAAGTGGTCGCTAGGGTAACCCAATGTAAGTTTGTTAATAAGTGATAAAATAATATAATAAACTTGGGGATGGGTAGTTAGTTCACACTTAACAAGATAATTGTTTTGGATTCCTCTCGTACTCCCAAATGCTCGTTTAGGTTCAGGGTAACACAAGAAGGCTTAGAATGACATCCACCAATCTCGTCTACACAAGAGGTTGGTGTGATCCACTAGAGTTGTATGGGGGCCAGGGGTCAAGAGAGGTTACCAGGATAACCCAGGATGGGGGTCGAGATCTAGTGAAGACCTGTCTGGGTAACTTTTGACAGTCTAGTGATGACACTCTTCCCAGTTGCTTACCTAGTGGATTTCTTGGTTGTTCTTCTATGTTTGTTGGGCCTCTGGAATCCAAGGTATTAATTATTTTTTATCTCAATTATTTCCTTGGTCATCTTGTGATTGCCTTATGTTGGTGCTCGAGAGTTCTTGTTCTTGACTGACATATATTTGTGTTGCTCCTATTTAAGCCTTGATTATGTTATTGCTTTGTGATTATTACCTCTCTCATGTCTCTGGGGTTTGAATAATACCTCGTAGCACGGGGGGTGGACCTTATGGTACCACACGGTTGGGTGGAGTACTTTTCGCACCCATTGGGTTTGGTACGAGTTCTTTCATGTTCATGAAGGTTCGAGAAAAAGATTGAAGACCTTCCTTGCACTCTAGTTATTGTGTTTCAGACATTTTTGTATAAGAAGATTGTATCCATAGAGATACCTTGTAATGTAATTTATGATTATTTGTATAGTCATGGCCATGTAATTTGAACCATGCTCCTAGAGCAAGAATATGTATTATTATTTGTAAAAGTATCTCTTTCCTTCATGTACCTTGAATTATTGTTTACGTATGTTATTTCATTGTGAGGCCTTGAGGACATTCATATGATGTTTATGTTAACCTTATTCTGGCATGTTCATGATGTTCATTGTATTATACTGATTATTTCTTTTAACAAAAAAATAAAATTATTCGTATTTTTATTGTGTATTATTGTGTTGTTCTTTGGGCCTCATAACGGGGGTGTTACACATAAACCAATTTCTTATCTTGATTCAGTGAATCCTAATTACCCAAACCCACTAATCAATTATTAAGATTATCACTTGCAATTACAAAAGAAACTCTTCATGTGGAACCATAGGTCTACACCCCCTTCTAGAGATCTATTGCTCACAACATAGGTCCTATACATGCAAGAGCCCACTCTCCCATCCATGGACCATAACCTCAAGGATAACATACATAACATAATAACAACTTGAAGGCTGGGAAATAATATGAATACAACCACAACATTATTCATAACAAATCTAATACATAACATGAAGCATACGCCCATAAACAAGCAAGAGCCTCCACAAGAAACAATACAATAATGTACCAAAGCATAAACATGGGAAATAGAGATAAACCAAGGCATATCCAACCCTCAATAGTGAGGCAAAACAAATCCCACTGGAGCTCTAATAACATCCCTCAACAACGATGAAGCCTCCCTCAAGCTGGAGCAATACAACATGAATGCAATCTCTTCAACGGTAAGGCAAAACACCCTTAACCGGAGTAATAATCCACATAAAACAATCAATATGACATCATAGAAACCTAAAATAATCTCAAATCATTCACACAAATCCTCTAGAAAACCCCCATAACTAACTAACAAAACCTAGAACTCAGAAACCCTGAAAAACTGCAAAATACAAGCAAAATTTTGCATCCAAAACCCAATTTAGTGCATCTGAAACCCATAATAGTGCATCTGGCACTTAATTTAGCACATATGATCCATGAAATAACACATATGACCCTTGAAATAGCGCATATGACTTTGAAACAATGCATTTAAAACAAAGAAGAAAATTGAAGGAAAAACAAGACAATTAAGGCATAAAACTGCCCAGATTTGAAGGACTCATCAACCGACTAAGGGACACCTCAAAAAAGTGTAGTCCAAAGACAAAATTAGAGCCAAGGAAACATAGAATCTAAGGGATTCAATCAAACGTTGAGAAATGAATATCATTTCCCAGCCACAACTAGACACAAATTACATAGAAAGCTCCCCTATTACACATAGCGCACTGGGGAGACTCAACATGATAAATATAAGCATACAACCACATCATAGAGGATTCTAGAAACTAAAAAAATCCATACTAAAGCTTCAACATGAATTATAATTCTAAATTCTGACATATGAATATCAAATCCGACAAGAAGACAATGCATGTGCAGATTACAAGCATAGCTCCCCCCATACAAAACAACTAGATACACAATGGACACAAGAGGTCCTGAAATAAGCATTCAATGACCATCAACCTCAATCCAAAACCAAACAAACTCTAATCGCACATAGAGAAACTCACAACAAGTTACTCAATATCTCTTCTCGGCAAAGAATACACACAGGAACTCAAAACAACCAAATAGAGATTCCCAAACCAACCAAATTTATTCTATTCACTTGAATGTAGATAAAATACTATTATCCCTATCCAATTCGATCAACAGTTCTCCCATTCCCACAAACATAGAGCATACACAGAGAAAACATTCATTTCTGGAAAATAAATCAAAATGCAAGAGCAAGATCCTCCAACTTGGAAAATCACAGAAGAGGAAAGAAAATTCATTAAAGAGCAAATAATTCAGAAAACCAAGCCAAGTAATCTTCAATCCAATGCAAATCCTCAAATCCAACCTCAAAATATCAGAATCAAACCCAAAATTCTCTCGGATGGTAACCCGACAATCATTCTAGAAACCCCAATAAATAAAAATTAAACTCCAAACTATAGAAAAATCCCAACCAATCAAAAAAATTGATAGACCTATATTTCATACCTACCATGCATGATTTCGAGGTAAATATTATTTACTTCCATCTATAAAATTAACCAATAGGGTAAGAGGGTAGGTAGAAAATATAACATAATCAAATAACTTTATAACAACAAGGGTATTATATTTAATAATAATATTATTATAAACTTAATAAGCAACTAACAATTAAATATCAAATTGATGATAAATCAAATAAATAAAAGCTAATTAAATATAAAATCAAATAAATAATAAATCATAATCAAACAATAAATAATAATTGAATAATTAATAAACAATAAATCAATAATTCAATTAAATAAACCTTAATTAAATAAATACCAAATAATCAATAACCCATAAATCAATATCAATAAATTAAATTTAACAACAATAAATAAATAAATGTCAAATAAACAATTAACTAAATAAATAGTAAATTTGTTTTGTTTCGTCTCGTCTTTGTTCAGTTTCACTTTGTGGATAATCCTGAATGTTTTTAGTTATTGGTTTCATGTCCTCCCTATTAAATCTTCTTTGTACAGGGTTTTGGGTCCCTTAAAAGCCTGCTTTTAACTTAATCAAAAACTAAATAAATAGTAAATAAATAATTAATCAATAAATAATCAACTATTATATTAATATTTAATAATCAAATATTACTAAATACTAATATTGGTACAAACACATACTCACATCTCCTCAAGCAAACTGACAAAAAGGGAACAAACAATTGGCCCAAGACTCTAAACACCAACTTGCGTCGTGGTGCAACTGACAAGGCATACCTCTTAAGCCTAGAGTGTGTGAGGGAAATTATGTCATCTCCAACAACTTGCCATTGGGATAGGACACATTTAAACTTGTGAGACCAGGTGGAGTTGATGTCTGGTACTTGCAAACCTGCATCCACCACTAAACACGATACAACATACACATTATGATAAACAAGCAAGTGAAAAGAGAATCACAACACCATATCATGCTCGCAATGAGTGATATGGCATCGTCCCTTTCACGAAGATAGTCACACAATATCAACATCAATGCATTGCATGAAACCATAATCATGAAATAGGGGTTAAAACTAACATAACATTATAAATCATATAATCCACATAGGAAAATCAAGTGCAAATAATCCATCCAATGTAAATCCATCCATCAAAATAATCCATAATGTATCATCGATCATATAAATCATCTAACATCATGAGTCATATCAAATATCCATCATCATTAACAAGCATCTAGAGTCTAAATAAGATCTTAAGTGTTGATCAAATTTCATCAAAACATCAGCCATGAGTCTAAACAAGTCTATCAAAGCATAAATCAAAATGTGAGTCTAGGAGGGACACTACACAATGCCACTGACAATGGTTTGTATAGAAAACATTTGTTGTTTTCTTTTTTGGAAAAATAGATGATTATGTTGTCCATGGATAAGGTCATTGAGCTTGAGGAATTGGTTAGTTTGTAATCTCTCCAAGATTTAATGTTTTTTAGACATTTGTATATGTATGTGTTCTTTCTTAAATTTAATTCAAATTAAGAGATGAGAATATGTGAAGTATTAGAATTAATATTCTTTAGTCATGACAATGAAATAATTTTGTGGTTGCTTGAAACAAGAAAGACGGTTTTTAATTGGAAACATTAGCATGTATAAAACCAATTATAAATGGCAATACTTAGATTCCTCTTCTTATCTTGGTCAAAAAAACTTGCAATGACCTCTTCATAGAGCATTTACAATAAGCGTCATATGCCATGTTCACTTATCTCTACAACCAAGTTGGTTCTTGCTCTTATAAAATACTAAAATTACAGAGTCTTCTTGCACTTGTGTTTATAATTGGGATTATGCCTCTTACACATAGAAAATTTGGGAGTTTGTTTCTGTTAAAGTATTTTCAAGCATCTTAGAAAAAGGAAAGTCATTTTATATTTATCATTACTCTATCTATATATGTGAAACAAGAGATGCTACCTCATTTACATGTCATAACTACCATGACACTAATAAAATAGTCATGTTACAAACAAAAAAACAGTCAAATTGTCACAACAATGAGTGCCATTTGTCTTAAAGCATCTCCAAACATCTTAGAACATAGATTTTTTATTTTTATATTTTATTTTTTTGGTACTCTATTTTTTGTTTTCTTTTGATTGAAATCCTTAATCGATTGCACTTGAAGAACAAACAATAGAAAAATCTCATTGATTACAATCCATGCAAATGTTACTCCTTTCATCCACTACATTTTCTAACTTGAATTACAAGTTATATGGAAATTGAATGACAATTGGAATGTATGACTATATTAGGAGATGAGATGACAAGTTAGTTAATGTATGAGCCTCTTGCATTCAATATAAACCATATTGGAAAAAATGGCTTTTACATTGGAAGAAATATGTTATTGGGTTAGTTTTGGGTAGATATGAATTCTTATTTGGTCCTTGCTTAGCATGTGGGAAAGGGTTGTGTTGTCTTGGATCTTATATATTCATAAGGAGACTTTTCTTTGGCATATTTTTTAGAATGATTCACTTCTCAAAAAGGAAAAACTCAAACTTTGTGTTTGTTGTGGCTTATTAGTTCCATTGAGATCCTATCGTTCTCAAGGAATACAATGAATGAACATGCTATTAAAGGAGAGGTTATTATCCTTGTTGACTTTGTTGGGAAATCATTTTTTTTGTTCTTCCATTGTTGGTGGACCTCCCTTTTAGGTTTCCTAAATTCAAATTTAAATATTGTCATTAATTGGGTCCTAAGGTATAATTATGATTCTATTATCAGTTACTCTAAAATTTGTAGAGTGGATCTAGTCTCCAAATTGAACAATTAGCATCTTTGATTGTTATTGAGTGGTGAGATGATGGTTGGGTTGTGAGAATGAATGGTATCATGTTAGAGTTATCATGTTTATCCCTTTATCTAATTATTAAATACACTTTATCGCTTTAGGGTTGTACAATCTGCTTTTATAAGGATTGTATTGTACTTTTTATTGTATTCCCTCTCTAAATGATAATTTGTTTCTTCAGAGCCATTATTGCTTTTTGCCTTCATTCTTCTCTTGTGACAGGTATTTTGCTTGCAAGTGTTCTTGGGATCTTTGAAGTTGTATTTCTCAACTTCTTCATGGTATCAGAACCTACATATGCCGCTACTTGTTCCTGATTTTCAAAAGATTTTTTGGATGCCAGGGTTTCAAGTTTTTCAAAGTTTTTTCATGTAACACACTCAAAAACCCCCATTAAAACCTCCCAATAACCCCCATTTTCATATAAAATTTGTCCAATTTGGACAACTTTGGTTCTTAATTTTTTTGGTTTTATGTGCCTTTTTTGGGCACGGATTTCGAATTTTTTTTTAAAAAAAAAATGGCACACTTTTCGAGGCATGAAAATCTGTACGACCATGCCTGACTTGCGTCAGAAATTTTTCGTCAAAAAATAAAATATTTTTTTAAGGGATTTTGATTTTCGACCCTCTTTGTGCCCTAAAAGAGGGTTTTTTTTTTGTTTTGGCCATAACTTGGGCAGACGATATGGTTTTTTGGCAAACAAGATATGATTGAAAAGCTAGTTTCATCTACTTTCCATATTTGTGTGTTTTATCACGTTTTTGTTGTTGGTACATTCTACACTCATTTGAAGTCAAAGGTGCTATTTTCAGTCTTGAGCTCATAACTTTTCACCAGTTTCTTCGTTTTTCGCGATTCCAGTGGCGTTGGGATGGTGTTTCAAATCTCTTCACAACCATCCATGCACTTTTTCCAAATTTTACTCCAGCTACATTTTATTCAGTTTTTTGTTTTTTCACACTCTGGTGAATTACTTAGATATTTGAGCTCCTGGAAACTTCTCATTTGAGTGACATGACTTGTTGTTGGTTGTTCTTCATGTATTTCCAGTCTTTTGTCTTCTTTGAGCATTGAATTTATCATTTTGTAAGCATTTTCCTTTTTTGAAAATGCATTGAGATAAAGTGTCACTCTGCCTTGCATGCTTGGGATCTTGCACATCTTGTGCCTTATTGTACTCGTACTCCATTATAAAGTGTCATGGCGGGGTTTGATGTTAGCCTTTGTTTGTCATCTACCTTTGTCACGTAATTATTCCTTCTAGGACATTAGCCTCATTATGTGTGTCAAGTGAGTGTTCCTTCCATGACACTAGCCTTTATATGTGTTTGAACTTTCTGTTGCACTCTCGATGTTCCTGGTTCCTTGTCATGCAATTTTTTTTGGCATTCAGTTTCAGTGTACCTATCATCTCTCCCTTGTCAGCGTTATGGGGGATTCTACCGTTGGTGCTAATGCTTCCTTGGTTCGTTGGAGTGAGCTATGTATTAAGTATTTGTTCCTATGTACTAGGCGGATGCAGTGGCTTGTTACCTATGCATTTCGGTGAGATGGATCATTTACCATATGGACACTCTTTCATTCCTATATTTGGAGGCAACCTTCCATCTTTGATTGATCAACTCTTCAGACTTTGATGTTTTTTCCATCTGTATCTTCGAGTTCAATTGTTTGCCTTTGTTTGTCATCTGATTCGAGTAGTGTTATTTTAGGGCACTCATGCAGATTATAGTCTTCTCTACTTGATCATCTTCTATTTCAGTGGAGGTTCTTCAGATCAATAGTTATTCTTCGACAATGTTTGCAGCTTCATGCTTCAGTGGCGTTCTTCATGTTCATCCTTTGTTCCTGTTTTCTGGAACATTCTCTAGTTTGGAGGCTTCTTCAATCCTTCACTAGTCTTCATCTCTTTTTGGAGTAGAGTTTTTTCCCACGTGGTTTTCTCTATTTCTCCGGTTCATAGAGATTTGGTTGTGATTGGGTACCTCATTAGGCTTTGTTGTCGGGACCCAAATTTGCCTTTATTAATTGCATTTTTTGCTTCATGCATTTAGTTTTTTAGCTACTCCCTAAGTTCATCTGAAGGGGGGGTGTTAAAGTTATCATGTATTAGCTAATAATTATTTATTTAATTATTAGTCTATTATAGTCTATTATCCCTTTAGGGTTTCTTTAGGGTTGCACACCTTTAGGGTTGCACAATCTCCTTTTATAAGGATTTTATTGTAATTTTTATTTTATTCCCTCTCTGAATGACAATTTGTTTCTTCGGAGCCATTATTGCTTGTTGCCTTCATTCTTCTCTTGTGACAGGTATTTTGCTTGCAGGTGTTCTTGGGACCCCTGAAGTTGTATTTCTCAACTTCTTCATGTTATTTAGGAGGTAGATTCTAATGGGTAAGGGTATTTGATTGGAGAAGAAAGGGATGATGAGGTTGAAAATTTTAATGAAATAAGTCATTCTTAATTTTCATGTTGGAGTGTATTCATATGAGGGTGTTATCATGAAGTCATGTGTTTCTTTTGGAACACATGTTGATTTATCTAAAATATTCTTTCTTAATCTTGGGCATAAGAAAATCAAACTAATTAATTGTAGATGACATCTTGACATTTTTACTTGTGATTCTTAAACATTCTATGTAGTATCTTTTTCTTTCCAAGCCACATGGAAGGATTTCATTAAACACAAATTATTAATTCATATTACCTTTTTAATGATCAAATGAAATCATCATGACACAAAATTTGCATGAATGTGGCTCTTAAAGTAATCTTTTTAAAATATAACAAGCCCAATTGTTCTACCCATTCAATTTACTAAGTTTTAACCCACATGAGAATAGTTTATAATACCAACATTTAGGTAATAAAAATTTCTTTGCTATTTCATAAACAATAAAGATATTTGAAATAAATCTCATTTCAGACTTTTCCATTAAATCTAATTCATTTACAATTTCATTTTCTTAACCATATGAATGATAACATTTACAATTTCATTTTCAAATATCATAGAGATATTTCATAGCTTTCATGAGCTTACATAAGAAATATGTATGGTCTAGATGTCCTTGTTGGCTCATATCCTCAAATTTATGGCTAGCAATTTCATGAGGAAGAGCATCATTCAAGCACTTTTCCACCCAACCATAGACTTAATAGTCCCCTGTGTCTCTTCCTGCTGAAAGAGATCTGACCCTTCAATGAAGAGATTGATTTAATGACCTCGTAATAATAACATCATGAGCATAGTGTTGTGTCCTACATATCCGTAGCTATCATACATTGGCTACAACCTACATGCATGACATTCCCAACCTAGTATGTAAACCTGGATCACAGTGAACTGATAGTGTAGATAGTGACAACCTACACTACTTTGGCCAAATAATTCATCATCCAATACTTCAAGTGTCGTATGTTAACCCACTTTTTAGCTCAATCTGGTATATTGACCATTCATACTCTTTTCAATTTTAACATAATTCAATCCCCTAAAGGTAATAATAGAATGACTAACTAGGTTACTCCCATCCATAGATTATCCTAATCCCAAGATCAACCAAGTTAACCATATCTAAACTCATTTCTAATTAACACACACACACACACACACATAGACATATATACATACATACATATATACATATATAAATGGTTTCATAGTAACAAGACTCTACCAATAATCATTATGGATAGTATTACACTTTACTTAAGTTAACTTAGGATAATGCAACTCTTCGTAGTGTGGATTTGAGACACTTAGGGAAGTGTGCACATAGGGATATAACTTGTAGGAGAAATTCCACCTTTTGTGGTCTTATTTTGTTGTTACACTCCACATTCGGTGGGTCATCCACCTCTTGTGAAATATTATATTATTTCTCCTAACTACCCCTAGTATTTCTTACCTGCTCTTGTTTCTCATTGAGCCACATGTCATGATTGTGTGCTCGTACATCCATATGGCCTTGCCTATATAAACAGACATATATTCATTGTATTGGTTAATCCAGTTGATCATTTGCATATTGATGAGAATACAGTTTGTTCTTGTCATTCTTTTGTCTCTCTTTTATACTTTTCATTGTGCCCTTGATCTTGGCAAAATCTCACATGGTATCAGAGCCATTGGGGCTTCATTGATTGGTTTTTGGAGACATCTTGGAAGGCTTCTATTTTCAGATTTGAGGAACAATGTTTTTTGTAGGCATCTTAGAGCATGTCCGACTTCACCATTGCGTCCGGGAGGCCGTTTCCATAAAAATCGAGTATAAACTCGATCTATTTTGGCGAAAATTGAATTTTGGGTGTTGGAGGAATTTTTGCCCAATTTGGGCCGTACAGTACGGAATTTTTGGATCTCGAAAAAAAAATTCTGAAATTCCTTTTCCAAGTTTTGAAAAAGATTTTTTTGAAAAAAAAATAATAATAATTTTTTTTGCGGGTTCGTACCTTCTGCCCAGTCAACAGCTCAATTAGCACCCAGTCAACATTTTTTGAAAAATTTTAAACCCCTCTTCGTTGAGCAGTTTGAATTTTTGGGTCAACTTTGGAGGCTCATAACTTACTCAATTTTGCTCCTTTTTGGGTGCAATTTTTTTTTATTTGGACTAATTTTTTGTGCTCTTCGTAGTGGTGTGGTTATTTTCTAATTTTGGTGCTCAGGGTTTTCGGAATTTTTGGATTCTCTCAGTTGTACTTGTCTAATCCTCACTTTGCAACTTCAAAGGCTTTGTTTGAGCTCATACGACCTCATTTTCAGGTGCTGTTTTTTTTAAAGTGCATATTTTTTCGTCTACTTTCATAATATATGATCATATTTTAGATATTTCGAGTGGAAATTGTAATTTCAGATATTGGTCTTATTTGGCCTATTTGGTACTTGTAAATTGCTTGGATCTTAGTTTAGATCTCTTGCATTATTAGTTTGAGTCTCTTTTGGCCTTATTGAGGCAGTTGTAAAGTTGAATTCGGAAGTCCACTTTGCCATTTTTTGCAAGTGGCCCATTGCACACACACTAAGTATAAAGTGTCAAATCATCTTCTTTTTTTTTGGTGGGGGGGGGGGGTGTTTCTTTGATTAAGTGAATTTGGGGGGTGTCTTGTGTGATTGTGCCTCTCTTTCCTTGTGCTCTTTCATTTTTTTTGCAATGAGTCTTCATAAATTTCCACCTTTAACTCCACATAATTATGCATCATGGAAAACTAAAGTATGGAGCAAATTAATGGAAAAAGGTCTCACACATTACATAGATGGAACAATAGCAGCACCACCTGATCCTAAGGCTGATCCTAATGCTCATTTAGAATGGCTCACTAAGAATTGCATGGCTCTTGGAACTTTGCATAAGTATGTTTCAGATGACCTCATTTTTCACATTGAGAAGTGTACAACAATCAAAAAGGCTTGGGATATGTTTCAGAAATTCTATGGTCAAGTTGATGAAATCAGAGGTTACAAGATTAACAATGAGCTCACCAACTTGGATCCCAAGAGTTTTGATACAATCCAAGATTATGTCACCAAAACAAATGAGCTAAGAGCAAAGCTTAAGGATTGTGGAATTGACAAAAAGGATGCTCAGTTGATATTCAAATTGTTGGACAAGCTTGCACTAGAATATGCAGCATTTGTGTCTAGCTTCCAAACTCATCATTTGATCGTGAGGAGTTCCTACACTATGCCTTCATTTGATGCTTTCACAAAAATGTTGATATTGGAACAATCTAAGTTGTTGAACATGGGGGCTTCTCAAGTCTTCAAAGTCCAAGGCTTTGGTGGCTAATCAAGGGAGTCAAGGGAGTCAAGGCAAAGATTCCAACAAGAAGAAGAAGCAATCTAAGTCAAAGCCACAACAAGAAAAAGGATAATCATCCTCTCCATCACAAGGCGATTTTTCCTCCTCTTTCAAGAAGGGGACTCCACCTACGAAGGATAAACCAACTTGTGCATATTGCAAGAAGTATGGTCATGATGAGCATCGATGCCACACTAAGCAAGTTGATGAGTTGACAAATCTTCTTAAGAAAAACAACATCAACTTGCCATCCACCTATACAAAGAAGGATTCATCTCCTTCCTCTTCCTCACAGTCTAAGGGAAAAGGGCAAGCATTTGTGGCTACAACAGATTCTTCACAACAGTGGATACTTGGCTCGGGTGCCTCTTATCACATAGGTTCTACAAAAGAGCAGTTTTTTTCATTGGAGCCATCTAAGGTACCTCACATTTACATAGGTGATGATACACAAGTAGAAGTTGAAGGGAAAGGTTCAGTTGACATGGATGATGGAACATTTGAGAATGTTCTTTATGTTCCTAACTTGTCTACCAACCTTCTCTCTATCTACCAAATCACTCACTATGGGAATGGGAAAAAGGTTGAGTTTACACCTGATTCAGTTGTGGTAAAGGAACTTGATAATGATGCCTTGGTAACAGTGGGACAAGTCAATGACAACTCAAAGCTTTATTCATTCTCCCACTTTGTGCCAAGTTCTCCTTCTAGGGCCTTTCTTACTCATTCAAATTCAGAAAGTAAGCTATGGCATGAGCGGTTTGGTCACCTCAACTACCGCTATCTTCAGCAGCTCAACACTAAAGACATGGTCATAGGTCTACCTCGAATCAGTTTTTCAGAGGGTGTATGTTCAGGTTGTTACATGGGCAAGCATCCCGAGGAGAAGTTTGATAAGGGGAAAGCTTGGAGAGCTTTGGAAGTTCTTCAACTTGTTCACAACGATGCAGCAGGTCCATTTCCAACACCTTCATTTAGCAAGGCCTGTTATGTCCTCACCTTTATTGATGACTACTCCCGCTTCACTTGGGTCTACTTTCTCATTCATAAGAGTGGAGTATTTGACAGATTTCAGGACTTCAAGACTCGTGTAGAGAAGCAATCTAAGAAAGTGGTCAAGATTCTTCGTACAGATAATGGAAGGGAATATGTGAGCAAAAGACTTGAGGATTTTTGTACATTTGAGGGGATTGATCTTTAGCATTCTATTGCTTACACTCCACAGCATAACAGAGTTGTAGAACGCAAGAATAGAACTCTCAAAGAAATGGCTAGTTGTATGATACATGCACGTTCTCTTGATCCCGCCTTTTGGGTAGAGGCTATCAGTTGTGCCACACACATCCAGAAACGGGTTCCTCACAAAGCTTTGTAAAGTATTACTCCTTTTGAAGCTTGGGCTGGTAGGAAAACGATTGTGAGACATTTCAAAGTCTTTGGGTGTCCGGCATGGGCTCGCATACCTCCGCAGAAACACAAGGCATTGGAACCTCAGAGTAGGCCTTGCATATTTGTTGGATATCTTGAGGGTGTTAAGGCATATAGATTGATGGATCCTGAGACACATGAGGTGTTTATTGAGAGAGTGTTCACTTTAAGGAAAGCTCTCCTAGCTTAGCCTCTCTACCTCCTCCACCTTCCTCCATTGTGGATAGTGATGTAAGTGATTTAGATGATGAGACTCCTTCAACTTCGACTCGCAGGGTTACACCTCCGTTGGGTCCACTTGCAGTTGAGGAGCCTCGTTCTCCACCTCCACCTAGACCTCATTGGGCTCGACAGACACTTGAGTCTACGGGTTCTCTTGTTGGGGATCCTTCAAATACACGGAGGACTCGATCACAACATCATGATCTTCCACATGCATTCAATGCTACCACTTCCGATCCACAGACATTTCGAGAAGCATCAGGGGTTCCTGAGTGGGACCAAGCTATGGAGGAAGAGTATAGTTCCTTGATGAGGAACAACACATGGGATTTAGTCCATCTCCCTAAGGGGAGAAAGATGGTTTGATGTAAGTGGATCTATTGAACGAAGTTTGCAGTGGATGGTAGTATGGATAAGTATAAGGCTTGGCTTGTTGCGAAAGGTTTCTCTCAAGTTCCAAGTGTTGACTATACTGAGACCTTTGTGGCCGTAGCCAAGATGAACTCCATTCGCTTGACACTTGCTATTGCTGCAACTCATGGTTGGGTTGTACATCAAATGGATGTGAAGAGTGTTTTTCTTCATGGTGATCTTGATGAGGAGATATATATAGAGAAACCACAGGGTTTCATCCAGGATACTTCTTTGGTTTTCTGACTAAGGAAATATCTTTATGGCCTTAAGCAGGCCCCCAGGGCTTGGTATGCCAAGATGGATTTCTTTCTTCTCTCGGCAGAGTTCACCAGGTGTCATTCTGATCCGAATGTCTACATTTTGCGACAGGATAACTCTCACTTGATACTTGTGGTCTATGTTGATGATTTGATCATTACAGGAAGCACCGCATCCATCATTAGTAGGGTCAAATCTGCTTTGCATGACAGATTTGCTATGACTGACTTGGGTCTTTTGCACTACTTTCTCAGGATAAATATTTCACATCACCTTCCGGGATTACACTATCGCAGCCCAATTATGCTCTTGATGTACTTGCACGCTTTCATATGGCTGATTGTAAGCCTGCGTCGACTCCCTTTCTTTCAGGAGTCAAGCTTGAGGCTCACTATTCTTCTCCACCAGTTGATGCCAGATTGTATCGTCAGCTTGTGGGTAGTCTCATCTACTTGAATTATACATGCCCTGATATTTCATTCGCGGTTGGCATGGTTTCCCGCTTCATGTAGGAACCATATGAGCTTCATTGGAAAACTACCAAACACATCCTTCATTACATCCAGGGTACACATCACTATGGGATTCACTATGCAGCAGGCACAAGACTTCGCTTGGTTGGTTACACAGACTCCGATTGGGCTGGAAATCTTGATGATCATCAATCTACTTCAAGTTACAGTTTTCACCTTGGTTCAGGCCCCATTTGTTGGCAGAGCAAGAAGTAGCATGGTATTTCTCTCTCTTCGATCGAGGCTGAGTATCGAGGAGTTGTTAACGCAGCAACTGAGACCATTTGGCTTCAGCAGATTCTCACAGAGTTTGGGTTCACCACTCCACGACTGACAGTTCTACATTGCGACAATCAAAGTGTTGTTGCAATCTCGAAGAACCCGGTCCAACACCAGTGGACCAAACACATCGAGATCCATATGCACTATATCCGAGAGTTGATTCAGGAGCAGGTCATTGATTTGCACTATTGTCCTACAACGTAGCAGGTTGCAGATATATTCACCAAACCTTTCACCAAGAGTAAGTTCCAGCAGTTGTGAGCTCTCTTGGGGGTGCGGGATGTCTCATTGGGGGGGTCAGCTGACTTCTCCTTCCTCTCTTATGGGGGGGACTTTTTCCTCTGAGGTTTTGTCCTTCTTCTTTGAGAGTCTTTTGTACATTCATTACATTCATCTCTCTTTTGGGGGGGAGTTTTTCCCCACTGGGTTTTCTCCCTTTCTCTATTTGTGAGAGATTGCATTGCATAGTTTTTCTTGCATTTGCATATTGTACATGGGTACCTATCATGGCCTTGTAGCTGAGACCCATCTTGCATTGTTGACTTGAGTCTTCATTCTCCTAAGTTGCACTTAAGGGGGGGTGTTATTATAAATAAATATTCATTATGGATATTATTACACTTTACTTAAGTTAACTTAGGATAATGCATCTCTTCGTAGTTTGGATTTGAGACACTTAGGGAAGTGTGCACATAGGGATATAGCTTGTAGGAGAAATTCTACCTTTTGTGGTCTTATTTGGCTGTTACACTCCACATTCAGTGGTTCATCCACCTCTTGTGGAATATTATATTATTTCTCCTAACTACCCCTAGTATTTCTTACCTACCCTTGTTTCTCATTGAGCCACATGTCATGATTGTGTGCTCATACATCCATATGGCCTTGCCTATATAAACAAGCCTATATTCATTGTATTGGTTAATCCAGTTGATCATTTGCATATTGATGAGAATACAGTTTGTTCTTGTCATTCTTTTGTCTCTCTTTTATACTTTTCATTGTGCCTTTGATCTTGGCAAAATCTCACACATAGTAACAAGACTCTACCAATAATCATGCATATTTATTCAAACAAGTAAAATTAAGTACCAAACAACAAAATCAATAAAACATCTTTTCCATCTTTCTTCAAGCACTTGCATTCAATTATGATTTCAATATTAAAAAGAAAAGATAAAATCATCATGTCTGGAATTACAGCTCCTATGAAGATACTGCTTCCTAAGCTTAATCCATGCTTGCTTCACCCTTTTAGAATCAACTTATCCTCAACCTTAACCTCTCTCACAAACTCTCAACAAAATAATCTAACCTACTTCTTGACTAAAGACTTGAAACATCTCTCTTGCAAAAATGAGAAATGAGAAAATAATGAGAAAATGATGAGTGAATGTGGACACTCTAAAGGTAAAGAAGCTACTCTATTTATACAATAATTTGAGAGACTTAATGCTATAATTATGCTCTCAAATTTGCCACCTTTCTCCCTTCTAATGCCACCACTTAGTTTATAATATTACTCATTTTACTCTAGTAATGAATCACTCCTAATTTTATTAAGTCAAAATATGCTCATCCCTAATTTACTACTTACCTAAGCAAGTTGGTTTCTAACATTTAACAAAGCATAGTATTAATATTATTTATTCCACTTGCTATGCCTAGCAAAGTGGATCAATCATGCTTGACCATAAATTGTTAATACTTATAGTATACTTTTATTTATATATTCATCAACCTGTATATATAAATTAAACGTATATATATTCATCAATTAATATATAGATACGATCACACGAAGATTTAAACCTATCATAAAGATTCAATCTTACATTCCAAATCAAGAACAACTGAAAAATTGCAAAACATCACCAACTCTAATAAAAAATTACTTACCATTTATCGACTAACTTGACTCGACCAACTAGGATGTGAGTGTGTGATAGCTCAATTAGGTACATATTAAAGATTGTCGAACCAAGTTATTCCCCTGAGTGCACTCTTCCTCCCTTTTAGAGGATTGATCATTTCCTACATCCAACTTAACATATTGCAACAATAGTTATCCGTTATCGATACACACATATGCATCATAGATTTTCATCTTCAAAGTATCATAATGATTGCACATTCATTCATTAGATTTTCCAATCCAAATAATTGTAATCATGCATTAAAGCATTTTAACTAAACAAAGTAATAGTAAATAGGTAATATCACAATGGGGTGTAACAAAAATAATAGATTTTAATATATTTATTTTTTATTTTCATTAAAATATTTTTATTATGATAGTTAAATACCATTGTTTGATAGACATGGAATGAATAGGAAATAAAAAATAGAATTAAAAAAAAAAAGAAGTACCCTTCATATTAATGTCCTTTTAACAAAAAAGTTTAATTATTTGGATATATAAAAAAACGTTTTGTGTTACCAAAAAATAAAGTATTGAAATTATCGTTCTCATTCAAAAAACTAATAATAAATTAAAAATGCAACAAAAATATGTGCCTCAAAATCAAGGTTAGTAATATTTGTTAAAAAGTTATGAAGATATATTTTTCCTTAACTTGAGTTACGAAATGCAAGAAAATATTACTCATTAAAAGATGCTATAAAATACAATGAATATTGTATTAACACATTTAGAATAGGAAATATCACAAATCAATTGTTTATGTTATTTTTAAATTGTTATGATTAGTTGTTGAATTGAGAGAAAACAAAAAGATTAAAATGTTGATTTGTGTGTCCCATTTAAGCTAAAAGTGGGATATGCCTTTATTTTTTCACCCATGTGTTGGTATTATGGATGTGTTGCATTGGTTTTGTTATTGATGTCAACACTTATCAATACTTGTGAACACTTATCAGCACTGGAGATCTTTGGTTATGTTCACCGGCATGTTCAGTGACTTGTGCACAGTCACCGATATTTTGTTCACTGGTAGGTTATATTGTTCACCGGCACTGAGGATGATCTGTTATCATCTGGAGATTACTTGGTTATGTTGAAGACATTGTTTGGACACTTGGTTTTGGTGATTTGGTTATTGGTCTAATCGAGTTTGCATATTTGTTGTTACCAGCAAATAGGTCTAGGTTATGGACCGACAATCGTTATCTATTCCAGATCAGCACGACACGTTATGGAGATGATTTATTGATTGGTTATTATTTTAAATGCATTGAGCCGACATGATGCATCGCATATTGATTCATTTGTAATTGATTTAATTGTAATATTCTTAGTGAGCCGACCTACATATTTGGTCTTAGGTTTTGGTATATATGTAAGATCTCATTTGTGAGATTATGTAAGAAGGTGTGATAGAGGATTGTAATAAGGTATATGTGAATATAAGAAGAGCTATACACGCAAACATCATTTGAAGATTCAAGGAAGGTATGAAGAAGACAATCAAAGTTTAACTGGTACTGAATCCAGCATATGAAGATGCTACTTTGAGCAGTACATTATCATTGGATCTAACCATCCAATTGTAGTCAGTGCAACTCTCATTTTGTGATTGAGCAGTGAGCTCTAGGCAGTTGGCCTTTCTGCATGTGCAGACCCCATTTGTACACACATACTATCTGCAGTAGTATCATCTGATTGTGGGTAAGGTTTCCCACCGTGTTTTTTCCCCTTACACGGTTTCCACGTACAAATATCTATGTTATGTGTTGTGGATGTTATTTGTCTTTCTGTTTCATGCATTAAACTTTATCGGTACTATTATTAACTGTTAAACTATCAACCGACATTAAGTTTGGTTTACTGGTATTATGCATTAAGTTTGGTTAAGTTATATTTGGGTTGAAATTAATAGACAACTGATTCACCCCCGCCCTCTCAGTTGCCTCCGGGTCCTAACAATTGGTATCAAAGCTAAGTCCTCTTTTTGCAGAAGTTTAACAGCTTGAGAAGATTCTATGACAACTAACTATTTCGGGAAGGACAATCTGAAGCTTGATGAAACTAACTATGGTATATGGAATATCAGAATGGAAACACATCTGAATTGCATTGGAAAAGACATATGAGATGTTACAAAGAATGGCTACGTTGGTCCTGCACAGAGTCAACCTAATCCACCTACCTTGAAGATCAGGAGAATGATTGCAAAGCAAGAGAAACACTTTTGAGCGCATTGTCAGATCAGCAAATCATGAGATTATCAGACCGATCTATTGCTAAATCTATTTGGGATAAATTGGAGACATTGAATGAAGGTGATACCACTGTCAAAATTGTAAAACTGGAATGCTTCCGGGTTAGGTATGAAAATCTGAAAATGGAAGAAGATGAAAGGATTTCTGCTTTTATGGAAAGAGTTAATGAAATTGTTTTGGATATACAATGTTGTGGAGGATCCTTAAGTGAAGATGAAATTGTTTCTAAATTTTTAAGAGCATTGCCACCGGCATACAAAATGAAAGTAACTGCTATTAATGAGTTGAGAACAATACCTAATACATCAGTATCTAGAGATACTTTGGTTGGAAAACTTTCAGCTTTTGAACTTGAGAAATTTGGTCATGTTGCTACAATTAAGATAGATTTGGCTTTCAAAGCATCATCATCTGCAACATCATCATCATCATCTGAAAAATCTGATTAGAAAACACTTTATGCTAGAGAACTTGAAGAAATTAGAAGAGATAATGAAGAATTTGAAGAGCTTGAAGCACTATCTACAAGGAAAATGCCTAAAGGTCCAGTTGGAAGTAAGTATGAAGGTAAAACACCATTTAAATGTTTTAACTGCAATAAAATTGGTCATATGGCATCTAGGTGTCCTTATAGACATGCAAGATTGAAAGAAGAAGCTAAAAGAACATATAAGCCTAACCCTGAATATCAGAGATATAGATTTAAGAAGAATAGAGACAAATCATGTTACTATGTTGATGAAGGAGTTAATGATGATTCTAATGAGGAATCGACAGACAATGGATGGGCTTTTGTTGCTATAACAGAAGATCAACCGACACCTACTGTTCAACCGGTAGAGCAGGCCCTGAGAGCTAAAATTGAAGAAAATGATGAATGGATCATTGATTCTGGATGTTCACATCATATGACTGGTGATAAAAGTAAATTCTTAACCTTTCAGGAATACAATGGAGGTCTAGTAAGATTTGGGGATGATAAAGCTTGTTTGATCAGAGGAAAAGGCACTATATCTTTTGATGGTAAGCACAATACTGACAATGTTTACTATGTTGAAGGTTTAAAGCATAATGTGTTGGTCAATTAGTTGAAAGGGGATTTCAGTTACAATTCAAAAATGGTAAATGCAAAATCATGAATAGAACTGGTTTGGAAATTGCAACTGGTAATCAGACTAGAGGTAATATCTTTCATTTGAATAACAATGAGAAGACATGCTTGATTGTACATATTGATGAAAGTTGGTTATGGCATAAAAGAATTTGTCATGTAAATTTTGATTGCATTGTGAAAATCGGTACTACTAAGGCAGTAAGGGATTTACCTAAGATTATAAAACCTCACAATCCGGTATGTAAGGAATGTCAATTTGGAAATCACGTTAGAGAAAATTTTAAGAGTATTCCAGATAAATCTAATAATGTTCTTGATTTAATTCACATTGATTTATGTGGTCCAGCAAGAACTAGAAGTTTACAAGGAGATAGATATTTTATGCTAATTGTAGTCACATAAATCTGTCCATTTTAAATTAAACGAATATTTCATATTTATTTGATTAAAAATCCACTAGCCACCAAATTAATTAAATTAATATTTAATTAATTCATCCCCAAACATTCTTCTATTAATTAAATAAATTATTCAATTTATTTTAATTAATTCATTAAATCAAATTCCCATCAATTAAATAAATAAAATCTATTTATTTAATTAAATCCCCCTATTCCTCTTTTAAATAAATTAAATAAAACATTTATTTAAATCATTATCCCCACCCCACTTGCATTTTCCTACAAATGCAACTTGCACACATTTTGAAATAAATAAATTTTTATTTTAAATAAAATCCTATTTTCCCTCACCCACCAAATCCACTTGCAAAATCTAATCCCCTTCTAGATTCTTCTAACCCCTTCCTAATTAACCTAATCCATCCCCTAAATATTGTCACATTCCTAAGCAAAATGGAGTCACTTCTCAAATGGCCCAAAGTCTTGGATAACCATTGAAGGTTTTCAACCTTCAACCACCAAAAACCCCAAAGTCTTTGAAAACCATTAAAGGCTTCCAACTTTCAACCACTTAATCCACAAAGTCTCCAATAACCATTAATGGTTAACCCAAACTCTCCCACATGGTTAAAACATTTGTTTTGACTCAACCTCTATCCAACCACAAAGGTCTCATCAAGCATTTAATGCTTTGACCATGATTATCTCTTAATCATTTGCACAAAGGTTTATCCTTGGATTAACTCCTAATCCAGTGGGTAATCCTAATTTAGGCTTGACTCTTAGCCTTTAGATAACCATGAGGTCTTCTCAGGCCTTTAATGCCTCCAACCTCTTCTCTCAACCCAATCCTGTGTTGACACTTGTCACCATTTCATTGGTGCAAATTGTGCACATGGATCCCCAACTTTCAAGCTTGACCCTTGATTAAACCCTTCAATCCTGGCCATCCATTGCTCCATTTTTCCTATAAATAGAGCTCATTCCTTCATAATCCAGATCCTGAAAACTTGTATGCATTTAGACTATAGCCATTTTAGAGAGCATTTTAGCATAAACAAACTAAATCTTGTCTTTTGGTAAAATACATCATTTTAGCATTAAAATAGCTTTTTATTTCATGTTTAGAGCTATTCTACAATCTCAATCCTCCATAAGCATCCATAGTGCAAAAAGCTGCTGAGAGCTACACTATTTTGGAACTTGGAGAGGAGAGGAACAAGGGAGAAAGAACTAATATCATGTTAAGAGATAGTTGGAGATATCTCATTGTCTTACTTTTTTAGTTAGATATATTTAGCATGTTTTTAGTGTCTCCTTTGGAATGCCTTCATTGTGTTTGGTTTTTAGATTGATTAACTCTAACATCTTGTGTGTTTTATGTTGTTTGATCTTAGACTAACATTGTGTCATTTAGGAGGGCATCATTTGGTGAACCCGACGTGAATCGAACACGCAACCTTCTGATTGATTTTTTTGAAATTAACATTTTTCTTGTTGAAATTGCCACACAGGTCGCGCTTCGGCGCTATTGAACGCGTTTTAGCGCTATTGAAAAATTTCTTTTAGCGCTATTGACCATAAAGTAGCGCTATTGAAAATGTTTCAGCGCTATTAACAACATTCCAGCGCTATTGTCACCATTTCAGCGCTATTGACTCTATTCTAGCGCTTTTGTATTCTCGGGATTTTCTTTTATTTAAGCGCTACTGTGTAAATTAGCGCTTCTGCTCACGCAGACTAGCGCTTTCGTATTAATTAGCGCTTCTGTAAAAAACACAGAATAGCGCTATTGCGACAGAGTGTCGCCCAAAGGGACTTGTATGCGAAAAAAATCAAAAATTAGGCTTGTGGAAGCCCCCCTTTGAGCATCGATTTTATTAACTTGTTTCTTTTCTTTGTGCAGGTTAAAACAACACAACAAAAATCACAAAAAAAAAAAAAAAATTTTAGTGCTTAAAAAGAACTTAAAAACACAAAAAAGAGTTTTTCATTGTTTTCTAGTTAGGCCTCATTTTTATTTGGTGCTTAAAATCAACAAAACAAACTTTCTTTCTTGCATCAATTGGGACTTAAAAATCACAATCCACACTTCAAAATTTTTGGTGCAGTAAAAAGAACAATCCACTTGTCTTGATTTTTTTGGCAAAAACAAATTTTCCTTCAAGCAAAAACGTGTTTTTCATTAAGTTGACCAGAATTTCCAAATTCTAGATTACAAAACACATTGCCTTTGGAGTTAAAAAGAACACCATGGTTGTTGGAGCAACATCTCCAAATAGTTAGATCATCTTTGCAAATGTTGGATTAAAAAGAACAAGTGAATTTCGTGTTTGGCACGCTTGTGCACAAAAGTCAGTCGAGTGGACCTACTTCTAACACACACTATCCTCTCCCTTGGCTCTCGTGGTCCTAGGTGCAAGAGAAAAGTGTTAGTAACGCTCAAAATTTTATTTTTTTAAGAGAGGCCTGCCAAGGGATCGATACTCTTGGGAACGACCTCGAGCGGTAAATCCTTCGAGCCGCTATAGAAATCAGGTGAGAGCGAAAGCTGTAGCCTTGGGTATAGCTGTTCCTACAGTGTAACTGGCCGAAAGGACAAATGGGCCCCACCACCAGTTACAAGGCTCTTAAGTGAGTCACTGCAGAATGAACTTATGTCCAAAGCCATCGAACATGACTAAACACTTTTAAGTAGTAGCCCACCTGTTCTATTGATTGAGGATATTTGAGGTATAATTTAGTGCAAGAGCATAGATGGTTTTGCTCCCAAGATACTCACCATACATATTTCCTTGAGTAGAAACATAGCTTTTTGAAAAGTCACTTGTGGCTTGATAAAAGTGGTGACTCCCCCATCATAGGGATCATCTATTTGTTATGCTCGCGCAAGACTTAGTATATCACATCCTTACCTGCCACGGCGGGATTCATAAGGTATGTAGTACCAAAGTCGAAGAAATATCAAGATGTGGGCTAAATTTATCACAACTGGCCATTTGACCTTAGGGATAAAGAGTGTTTGAAGTGCGTTCGTTTTACAGACCTAGAGCAAATTGAGCCGACTTCAGGCTTTGGAAATACACCTTAAAATAAATCTAAAGGAAGGGTCAGAAACAAGTCCAAGGATTGGGTTGATCTAGACCCATACTCATTTGTGCCTTTGAGGCTACAATCTTGTGTTTGTGTGCTTGCTTTGTTTTCTTGTCAAAGAAAAATCAGAAAATCAACCCCAAAAACAAAGTATTTATCCAACATCTGTCAACACAACCAAAAATACCAAAAACAAAGTACAAACAAACAAAGAGTCAAAAATTTATGACCATTCTTCACATCTTGCGAAAGAAGAAGTGTCATCAGAGTATCACCTTGAAAAGGAGACCACTAAGCTCAAAGGCTTTAATCAAAAAGAGGAAATTCTTCTATCTCAATAGACAAATCTTTGTCTCACATAGAGTCTTTCTACATCGCATGCGTCTATACCTTCAAGGTAAAACAAACGAGTTTGATTCAGAATCATTGAACCGCAGAGCTTTTATGCAATATAGAGCTCTGAGTTATCACAAAAATCAAGGAGGAAAGATTAACCCCAATTTCTTCCCAAACATCTGTATCACCTACAACACAGCTCGAGAAGTGCCACCAACACCCGAAAGGGAAGAGATAGAGTTTGTCCCATTTGTGACACAAAGTTTTTATTGAAGTTGAAAACAAAACATCCATCATCTTATTCATACATTATCACTCCATCATCAATTCATCCCAAAACTCTCAAAACATTCAGAGGTTCTTGTCCCAAATTCTCTTTTTAGATATTGCTTGAAATCAAACACATCACATCACTTTTAGATTGTTTCTACATCTAGGATAAGCTCATCCTAAGAGACACATCTACGCAGGTTAAAACTAGTTCATGAGTGAATCCTCTCATTACTAGGTAGTCAAAATCTGTAACACATCTCAGATTTCTCTACACCTTATCACATCAAAACTTATCAAAACAAGCAAGCAATTCAAAGAAGGAATTTTGGTTACATCTATCTTAAAGTGCTAGAAACCTACATACCACCAATCCACTAAAAACATCCATCCTTCATCACCAACTCATCATCATCTTCAATCAAAAACAAACTTGCAAACAAAATGGCTCAAACCCGATCACGATCAAGGCAGCAAGAAATAGAAATTGAGGAAGAAGAGGACAACCTCAATGAATTTCAAGAAGCACTTGGAGGAACTGGGAATGATGAAAACCCAAGTACACCCACTCCTTCCACAATTGAAAGGGTTCAGCATAACCCTCATTTTAACAGATTATTCGATGAAATACTAAGGAGCAATGCGGATGCTCACTTCTTAAAACTGGCTCAAGAAGGAGCCAAACTCCCCTCAGACTTTGATCTTGCCCAATTAAGACAAGCATCAGAAAGACAAAGTCGCCATGAGGAGGAAAGGCGTAGAGACCACATCAGATATAACATCCCTCGAGGTAACCCACCACCTCCTCCTCCTAACGAAATAGAGATGTTGCGGCAACAAGTTGAGAATCTCGCCCAGCAACTTCATAGTGGTGTTAAAACCAATCAATTCTCACTTAACGACATCTGTCCCTATCCGTTTGACAGGAATCTTTATATGCCACCCTTTCCACGCGGGTTCGAAACACCAAAATTCGAAAAATATAGAGGAAAGGGAGATCCCCGCGATCATGTCCGAGAATTTCATTCCGCTTGTCTCGAAGTTGCATATGAAGACACATACTTAATGCGCCTTTTTCCCCAAAGCTTGGGAGGAACAACCACATCATGGTTTTCCCGACTACCAGGTGGCATAAGAACATTTGAGGAACTCATCCAGAAGTTCCTATCTCATTACTCTTATAATATTGAACGTGACATCACCATGGCTGATCTATGCAACACCAAACAAAAACCAGGTGAATTATTCTCAGTATTCCTGCAACGATGGCGCCAAATGTCTAGCAGACGTTCTCTTCAGTTACCTGAACGAGAACTAGTGGAAATTTTCATTTCCAACTTAAACGAAGAAATGGAATTTCACCTGGATGTCAAAGACACAGATTCTTTTAACGATATGATCACCAAGGGTATAAAATGTGAGCGGGCACTCATCAAAAAAGGACTCATCAAAATCTTTAATGAACCCAAAGATGGTCCTCGCCCGCGCTTCAATAGCGATAAACCGAACTTCTGGAACAAGAATAAGAATATCGTCAATGATGGGGTTGTGGATGCTCGGACTGTCCAAAATGCACAACCTGTGGTTCGGTTTGCAGGACAAAATCCTCCACCTCAAAATAACACAAATGTTCTTCCTAATCAAGGTCGCATCACATCTCAGGATGAACCAAGACCTCGTCCACAAAAACAAAAACGCACATACACTCCCTTAGGGGAACCCATTGAAACAGTGATGCGACAACTCATTTCTCAGAATTTGATCACGCTACCTAAGTTATCAAATTATGAGCCTCAAGTCAAACCGGCATGGTGGAGAGATACTGAACATTGTGAGTTCCATCAAGGAAGAGGACATAAGACAAGTAATTGTCATCGATTGAAAGATCTCATTCAAGATCTTATTGACCGAGGAGAAATTGAAATTGAAGGGCATGACCCAAAAACAACCAATAATGATCATCAGATGTTCAAGAATCCACTTCCATCGCAAGATCAAAGGGGTCCTTCCACTTCCAGACGAGGTCCTGATACCACTGATTATACGCAGGCTGCGTATAATTACACTGTCAATCACCTGTATGATGCCAGTGAACAAATTGCAACTATCACCTTCAAAAATCCCACCTCAAATTGCAATGTTGTTACACGTCGTGGCAAGGTCACCATAAAGGCAGCTCCACAAGGCACTACCTCCATCCCAAAGCAGTACAATCTTGTGGAACAATTAGACAAAACCCCTGCACTTATATCCATTTTGGAGCTTTTGCGTCTGTCACCCTCTCATAAAACAATCTTGGATCACGCACTCCAAGAGGCGTCAGTCCCTGCAAACCTAAACACGGACCAATTTCAAGCCATGGTTGGAACTCTAAAGTCATCACCTTGTCTCACTTTTTCTGAAAGTGACAACTCTTCCTTCCAACAACCTCATAACGCTTCGCTACACATTGAAGGCTTTGTCAACCAACACAGGATCAAGCGAGTCTTGATTGATAATGGAGCAGGCCTAAACATTTGCACACTACAATTGGTCACAGCATTGGGATATGCAAAAGAATCAGTGGATCCTCGCAAGAAGATCACCATCAAGGCCTATGATGATGCAGAGCGTTCATCCAAAGGAGCTGTGGTACTACCAATCCGAGTAGGCCCCGTGGTAAAACACATAATCTGTCAGGTTCTGGACCTTCCTCTGCCATATAATCTATTATTAGGGAGACCTTGGATACATGCCATGCAAGCTGTTCCATCTACCTACCATCAATGTATCAAGTTCCCACATAATGGTGCAGAGATCACAATCCTGGGCGATGCAAATCCCTTTGCATTTTGCCATAATATCAGCCATCAACCAGAAATTACTGTTCCTAATAATAGGGAAGCCATTTCCTCCACATCATATATAAATCCCGCCTCTCTTGCCAGTTCAAACACCCCTATACCCAAGCAAGAAAAGCTTAAGATGAAAATCGCAGAGGAAGGTCCTGGAGAATACAACTTGAGTCAGCTCTTTTGTGTGGGACAAATGCCCACTTCTCCTAGAACACATGGTAAACCACAGCAGTTGCTCCAGCAACCACTAATCACGCCTGCATGTGCCTTAACGCCTTTCATTCTTGGAAAGAGTCAAGAGGAAGAAACACAAGATGAGGACCTGGCGGACTGGATCTATAAAGATCCCATCACCACTGACAAACCGCAAGTTACACTTCCTACGGAACAATATGGCAAAGGCCTCCTCATTATGCAAAGAATGGGATATGATGGTCAGAGTGCTTTGGGATACTGCAAACAAGGACGACATGAACCGCTGCTGCCAGAGTTCAAGCCCAAAGGTAATACAGGCCTAGGCTTTGAAAAAGAGATCCTTCCTAAACTCAGATTTAAAGGAAAACCTAGCAAACCATTTTGCCCACCTACTGTAAAGAGGACACCTTTCATAATCAAAGCACCATCAAGCAATATTGCCATTGCCCCATCGAGGCTCACAACCCCACCGCAACCATCACCAGTGCCAAACATACCACCAATCGAACCAGTAATCCCGTCAATAACACCAATAGCAGCAGCAACTGTATCAGAACCCGCAGCAACATCTATGGCGCCAGTAGTTCTAGCAGAAGCCACTGAGTCACCATTACCAATACTTCCAGTAACAAATCCTTTAAACCCCATCACGGTTCCTGCAGCATTGATCACCACAAAAGTACATAAACCAATCACGCCTGCAGTATTTAACTCCAAAGACATCCCAGTATGGTATAGCAATCGGATGCTGGAAAGTGATTCAGAGACCGACTCACATGAGTGGGAATTCGATTCAGTGCAACTTAACACTTCAGATGAGGAAGACACATCACCACCTCCACCACGCAAAGACATCCCTGTTTACGGAGAAGCACAGATAAAGACCACTTGGGTACCTGAGCTGGAAACATCTTCCACAGACCCTACGTCTCATCCTACGCCTGATTCTGACAGGGAGAGTACCATCAACTACCTTCACCACACTGTCTTAACCCTCACTGATACATCTCCCGCACTTAACCTAATCGATGACGTAATGCCCATTGTCCACCCTGAACTCATTGAATGGAACCAACCAAATCCCCCATGTCTTGACCTCTTCCAAAACGATGAGGCTATCATTGACTTTTTGGAATTAAGGGATAATCTACCAAGCGGGGATCACAAAGCTGGATTCACCATTGAACTTAATAGCACAGCATACTTCGGAGCGGATGCCAAACCCTTCAGCTGCAAAAATATAACATTAAAACATGGATCTTCCAGTGAAAACCACACTGTGGCACTGTTTGATCCAACAAAAGTAAAAAGAAAGAGCGTATCCAACGGTGAAAACCTCTCTGAGGCGCCTGAGGATGAAGGGTTTGACATTCTCCCTACTAGTACACAACAGGAACGATCGACTATTCTCATTGAGGAGACTAAAGAATACAATGTGGGGACTCCTGAAAACCCTCATATCATACATCTAGCATCTCTTCTCACTACAGAGGAACAGCCTCAATTCATAGAATTCTTCCAACAGCGTCAGATCAACTTTGCATGGTCATATGCAGACATGCCTGGGCTTGATCCTGATTTAGTCATGCATCATCTCACAGTAGCAAAAGGAGCCAAACCTGTCAAGCAGAAGCTTCGTAAGATGCATCCTCAGATTGCCGTGCTAGTCAAAACAGAACTCAAGAAACTCCTGGATGTTGGTTTCATTAGACCAATTGATTATGCAGAATGGATCTCCAACATTGTACCAGTTGGCAAACCAAAAGGGGGCATCCGCATTTGTACAGACTTTAGAGATCTGAATAAGGCATGTCCTAAGGATGACTTCCCTCTACCAAATATCGACATCATAGTAGATTTGACAGCAGGACATGCCATGCTTTCACTCATGGATGGCTTTTCGGGATACAATCAAATAAAAATCGCACCAGAGGACCAACATAAGACAGCCTTCACATGTCCATGGGGCACATACTGCTGGAATGTAATGCCTTTTGGTCTAAAGAATGCAGGAGCGACCTATCAAAGAGCAATGACCACCATCTTCCATGACATGATGCATACTATAATGGAAGATTATGTGGATGATTTACTAGCAAAATCACTTACTAGAGAAGGACATCTTCACATCTTAGATAAAATCTTTGATAGACTGGAACAATACCATGTTCGACTCAACCCAAAGAAATGTGTCTTCGGAGTGACCTCCGGGAAGCTTCTAGGATACATTGTCTCAAGCAAAGGTATTGAGGTCGATCCAGCAAAGGTTAAAGCAATCATGGACATGCCACCTCCAAAGAATATCAGTCAGCTAAGAACACTACAAGGACGGCTTCAATCTATCCGCAGATTCATTGCACAATTGGCTGATAAGTGTCACCCATTCACACACCTGCTACACAAGAACATCCGCTTTCAGTGGGATGCCCGATGCCAGCAAGCATTTCAGGCCCTTAAAGACTATCTCATGAATCCACCATTGTTGATGCCACCAGATCCAAGTAGACCGTTGTTACTTTATATCTCAGCGACAAGTACAGCATTAGGTGTATTACTGGCACAACATAATGCAGAAGGCAAAGAGTGTGCTGTATACTACATCTCTCGTACACTGGTTGGCTATGAACTCAATTACACACCTATTGAGCGAGCTTGCCTAGCAGTAATCCTGGCAGCCACTAAATTGCGACACTATCTATTAACACACAAGGTACAACTCATTGCAAAGATTGATCCACTCAAGTATTTACTCAGCAAAGCAGCATTGACAGGTCGCTTGGCCAAATGGGTAATGATTCTAAGTGAATTTGACATTGAGTATGTGGACCGTAAAGCTATCAAAGGTCAAGTTATTGCAGATCAGTTGGCTGATGCACCTCTCATAGGCGATCATCCTCTCATTTCCAATTTTCCAGATGAAGAGATATTCATGATTACAGAAGCACAGTCATGGAAATTATACTTTGATGGTTCATACACTAGGCACGGCTCGGGGGCAGGCATTCTGTTTATCACACCTCAAGGTGATAGCATCCCGAAGTCTTACAGGCTCACATTTCCATGCACAAACAACATAGCAGAGTATGAGGCCTTGATCACAGGACTCAGATTAGCCATACAATGGAAATTAAAAGAATTGCAAGTATATGGCGATTCCCAACTAGTCATTCGACAAGCAACAGATGAGTATCAGACCAAAGATGATAAACTCATGCCATACAAGCAAATGGTGGACAATCTAAAGACATCATTTACTACTATCACTTTCGAGCAGATACCAAGAGATCAGAATCGAGCTGCTGACGCCATGGCTACCATCGCATCTCTACTAGATCTTCCACAGAATTCAACACGCTACGAGTTCTTGGTAGAACAACTTTGGATCCCCGCTTATGATATCCCCGAATCTGAAATGATATGTTGCCTTGTTGGTTCCGAATCCCCATGGTACGGTGAGTTCTACACCTATCTCCGCAATCACACCCTTCCTCCTAACCAATCAAATAACCAACGTAAAACCTTCATTCGCCAAACTGCTCGATATACCATTATTGCCGAAACCCTATACCGACGCGGTCTTGATGGTACTCTCCTTCGATGTCTAGAACAAGGTGAGATAACAAAGGCTTTGGAAGAGGTACATGAAGGAATTTGCGGGACTCACTCAAGTGGTCCATCACTAGCCAAGAAACTCATGCGAGCTGGATACTATTGGCCCTCTATGGAAAAGGATTCCTACTACTTTGTCAGGAAGTGCAAGAAATGTCAAGTTCACGGTGACCTGATACATGCACCAGCTCAAGAACTGCAACCAATCACAACACCATGGCCTTTTTGTCAATGGGGTCTTGATCTTGTGGGTAAAATCCATCCATCTTCAACCAATGGCCATAAATTCATTATTACCGCCACCGAATATTTCACCAAGTGGATCGAAGCTGTTCCACTTACCCAAGTCACCGGCAAGCAGATCGCCTCATTCATCCTCAATTACATCATCTGCCGGTATGGTGTGCCCATGTCCATTGTCACAGATAACGGTCTTCCTTTCAAAAATCAGGATGTTCGTGAGCTTTGTGAGAAATTTCATATCCAACACCGCTTTTCCACTCCCTATTACCCACAAGGCAATGGTCAGGCCGAAGCATCCAATAAAAACATATTGAGGATCCTAAAGAAGACAGTCAATGATGCCGGCCGTGATTGGCATGTTCAATTGAATCCAGCGCTATGGGCATATCGAACTAGCATTCGGACCCCTACAGGTGCAACTCCTTATTCATTGGTCTATGGTGCTGAAGCTATCTTACCTATTGAGGTCGAGATACCATCCTTACGAGTTTCCTTGCATAATCTCATCGATGATGAAGCCTACAGAGTATCCCGTCTTCAGGACTTAGAGTTACTTGATGAGAAGCGACAAGCTGCATACAATCACCTCAAAGCCTATCAGCAGCGCATGAGTAGAAGCTACAATCACCGAGTTAGATCTCGTACATTTGAGGTAGGTGATCTTGTTCTTCGAGAAAATCCTCGCAACCAACCAAACAGAGAACATCAAGGCAAGTTTGAATCAAACTGGCTGGGCCCATATGTTGTCACTGCTGTGTTCGGGTCCGGGGCATATCAGTTGGCTACACCAGAAGGAGAACTGCTCGCAGATCCAATCAACAGCATGCACCTCAAAAGGTTTTATACCTAAGGTGTACAAGGCATCAGGCTCCCCTACATATCAGAAAATACAAAAACATTCAAAAAAGTAAAGAAAAATCATGCATCCAAACGTTGAACAACCACTCCGGTGGCACCTTGGGTAAGTACGATGGTGAAAACCTGGCAAACAGGCGCCACTCGTAAAGGCAATGGCTCCAATATCTTTCAGGCTCGTTGCGATCACATTCATGCACACATACATCTAGCATTTCACCTTTTCATAGTCAGGTCTACAAACTGGGGGCAATACCCTTACCCTCGTAATGGAAGTGGATTCTACATTGTCTTATATATCATTACGCTCTTCATTCAAGCAATCATCAAGAAAATACAAAAACATTCAGAAAATGTCCTGAAGAAAATACAAAAACATTCAGAAAATGTCCTGAAGAAAATACAAAAACATTCAAAAATGTCTCACAAAATACAAAAACATTCAAAAATGTCTCACAAAATACAAAAACATTCAAAAATGACTCACAAAATCCAAAAACATCGAAAAACCCATCAAAAATCACACACAAACATGACAACACCTTATACATATTCATCCAATCAGATGCAAAACAAACATTGACAAACTACTCACACAAATGACCATTTACCAATCACACCAAACCAATCGACATCAACAATCCAAACCTGTCTTTAACCAAGGATGCATCCTTCCTTACCAAAACAAAGACAAGATGACATTTTCTTTGACAAGAAAATTATGTTAGGCTATCAAATACTTGGTTGATTTGTGAGTACAATCGTTTGTTTATCTGTATCGGGATCTTTTCAGCATTGTTTTGTTTTGTTTGCGCATCATTTCCGATGAAGTTCTGGGGCATGTACTAATGGTGTCTACGTGGGAAGTTCACTAAGCTACGTGATCTTATGCAAAATGCAGTCATAGATCACTACGGCTTGCTGACTACAGCGTATACCTCGACTATATGAACATGAACCATTACCAAGGATCCATATTCTTTATTCTTTATGTATATATACTGTTTGGTTGCAGGTACAATGCTCATCCTTTGATTCCTCTTCCTCCAAATTGGATAAAGGTTTTTATTTTCTTAGTACGGTATGCACTTGTCTCAGGATCTGATCAGCCTAAGATCAAGGAGGACGATCCAAGTCATGCATGAAAGGAGATAATCCTTGTCTGTTCCGCGAGCAATACTCTGGTCGACTTGACCCTTATATCAAGTCGTTTGTATTAACTTGCTATATTAAACTCCATGAAAGAAATACTCAGGTCATCTTGAATCATTGTGTCAAGATGCTTGTATTCTCTTCCAACATTTTAAAGCTCAATGATGAAAATAGAGCACTATGGATCATCATTTCACCTCATCTGTTTATATCTTGCATTCCGTTGCATATCACCCATCCACTCATTCATTCATATGTAGGCTTTTACATGCAAAAATGACTAATAAAAAAATGGTCTTGGATACACTCACGACCGAGTACTCTGATACATCATCAATGCATTATGCAAAGTCTTAAAACAACCTTGCATTCCTCACAATCATATCATCCTTGCATTTCGATGCATCTTGCATTACGTCCATTCATGTCATTTTTACACATAAACCTTGCATATAAGTTCATTATTGACATTAGTTGCAGTAAAGTCATTTTCATCATTGCATCAATCATCAATAATTAGATCCATTCATGGGCTTAAATTGTCTTTGATTGTGTTAAAATCATTGCATAAGCATTCATCTTATATCAATTATCCATTATCCTTTTATTAAACTTCTCATCATTTATCCTTTGCATTCATTTCTTTATAGATAAAAGATGCATTCATTTATTACTAAGTATCTTATAAATGTTCATTTTAGGATTCATTTACATTGCATTTATTATCATTACATTAAGGTGCAGTTATTATCCCCATTAGTTATCATATCATCCCATTATCATTTGCACTTACCAACATATTTAAAACACATTTAGACTCATTCATTTAGGCATTATCATATAAACATTTGTACTTTACATTTGTTTATTTCATCTACATTCATTTTAAAATCATCATATAAACACTTGTACTTTACATTTGTTTATTTCATCTACATTCATTTTAAAATCATCATATAAACACTTGTACCTTACATTTGTTTATTCATCTACATTCACTTTAATATCATCCTATAAACACTTGTACCTTACATTTGTTTATTCATCTACATTCATTTTAAAATCATCATATAAACACTTGTACTTTACATTTGTTTATTTCATCTACATTCATTTTAAAATCATCATATAAACACTTGTACTTTACATTTGTTTATCCATCTGCATTCATTTAGGCATTATCATATAAACACTTGTCCTTTACATTTGTTTATTCATCTGCATTTATCATATAAACATTTGCACTTAAACATTTTGTTTATCCATATTACATTCATCTAAAAACACACATCTAGCTGCATATTTATACATCAAATCATTGCATTAACATTGTCACATAAATCGTCTCATCATTACATTGCAATAGGAAACATCAAAAATCCTGTTCACACATCAAAGCATAAGCATATATCATCATGGCATTCCATACATAAAGCATTACATCACAAATCAAACAAATCATACACATATAAACCTGCATTCATATGTCAGTATCTAAAAACATGCATAAAAGAAACATCTCATCAAATGCATACATGTACACATATACATCTAAGCAATAAATCATCATCATGCATAAACATCCATACATCATCACATGCATATCATCACAAAATGGGATCTCCTCATATATATCAACTCATATATCAGAGTACAATGAAGTCTACAAAATCGGCTACCAAGAGCCATCCAAGATACAGTCCAAAACATAGACAATGATACAAAACATGTATGCAAAAATGCTCTCTCAGATGCCGCTCTGGCCAGATGCTGTACCTGCCCCACCCCTACCTGCTCCACCGCTGGTACCGGCACCACCTGATCCATCCCTCCGTGGAGGCCTCATCGAACCCCCACTCCCTCCTGCATCTCCTGATCTATCCTGCCGTAAAGGACCCATCACTCCCCCACTGCTCTGCATCCTCTGTGATCGCTCGGATCTCGTCTGCCGCATCTGGGTATAACTGAGAGCTCGCTGACTGAATGGCACAACCTGCTCATATAAACCTCGCCAGTACTCTATCTCGGCCTGCGCTCGCCCAAACTGCCTCATAGTCTCCCCTGATGGACCCTGTGCTCCTGCTCGGACTCTCTCCTGCAGCTCCGCCAAACTCTCCACCGCCGTATCTCTCTCCCGCAGCACCACTGTCAGCTCTGACTCACGTGCAAATAGCTGCACATCTCTAGCTGCTACCTCCGCCTCTAATCTCTCTACCCGGGCCTGCAAATAACCTATCATGTGCTCCCGCAGATCTCCAGTCGCTCCCTCCCCTATATCCATGGCTGCTGCACCTGTATCACCCCCTCCACTAGGTCCCTCCTCTGCACCACACTCCCCTGCACCACCCTCTCCTGCACCTGTATCCATCGGGATCTCTCTCTCCATCCCCCTCCCACTCAGCTGCACTCCTCCCTGCATCAACGGTCCCTGTGATATCTGCAGAGGTAGTCCACCTCTCCCTCTCCGCTGTCTCGGCATCCCCATCCCTCCTCCACCTCCTCCACCACCACCACCTCCTCCTCCTCCTCCACCACCACCTCCTCCTCGACCTCCTCCTCTCCGTCCTCGTCCCCTCTCATCCTCAAACGCTGGGATCGGCTCCGCTGGATCTGATATCCGTCGGATCGGGTGCGCCGCCCGATACTGGGTATACTCTGCTGTAACCCTTGCATCAACGACCCTCGGTCGTAGATCCCATGGCCTCGCCTGCAGTGTACGAAACTCTGCCAGTGCCTGATCATACGGTAGCACTGGACCCCATGCATACCGCTCTCGAATCACTCGAGCATACTCTCCCGATCCGCTCGGCAGACCCTGCTGCCGTCCAAACTGCCTCATAACCCGTCCTGGCACCTGTCTCTCTACGTGATAAGAGGTCCTCCCAATGAGGAATCGGGTCATGAAGACATAAGGTAGTGCCTCCGCATCATCCTCCCATGGCTCACACTCCAAGTATGGCCGCCAGATCACTGCATCTAGGTCATCTAATGCTCGCCTCCACCACTCTAGCTTCCCCAAGTGGGGCTGGCTCATCATACCACTATACATGAACATATAGGGCTGGTCTACGGCTCGGAATCTCAGACTCACTGGTCGAGTCACTGGTAAGTGCTCCCATGCCCACACATGCAGCAGCGTCATGCCTACTGCAAGAGACCCCCGCTCTCTGTACACCACCTCATGCAACTCCTGGTACATGTGCGCTAGCACGCACGGCCCCCAGGCATATCGGGTCCCCTCTGTCACCATCATCTCAATCACCTGTCCCCATCCGACCGCCAATCCATGTGACCGCCTGTCTGGACACAGAAGTCCTCCCACGATCCCTGACAAAACTGCTGGAAGGGGCTCATATAGTGCCGCTATATCCTCCCAGGCAATCGACCCATCATCAATGAATACGTCCTCATCAAAAATCCTCTGGCAAGACACTGTCCCCCAGGATCGATCATACGTCACCAGCCGCCCTCGAATCGGAATCCGCAGAATGCGCCACACGTCCTCCAAAGTCACCGTCATCTCGCCCTGAGCCAGATGGAACGTGCATGTCTCACTGTGCCATCGCTCTGCTAACGCTGTAATCAGGCCGTGATTCATCCGAATCACGGGCATATGCATCACCTCATAGAGCCCAGTAGCCGCAATACAATCAATCTCAATCTGAGTCAAACGATCTCGCAACCCCTGTGTCGCGGGGTGGCGCTCGCGTAACTGCAACACGCGTAAGTCCTCCTGCACATAACATTCATCAAACCACCATCAGTTGTTTTGTTATCAAACTTTCTTAAGTTTAAACCTCGACTATCATCAGATACTTTGATCAAGTATCTTCGAGTCTCAACAGGTAAGCAATCATGGCCGCCTAGACTTCAACAGGCATTTCTCCTAACAAATGACCTAAGTCTCATCGGGCTGCTATGGTTCAAAACAACTCCCACTTCACCTCGTCATCCATCCATCGCTAGGCATCAGGAGATTTGTTTTGTCCGAAACTGGGGCATTTTGTATACTAAAGCAAAAGCGCTATTTAATATACAATAGCGCTCATTCTGAACAAAAGCGCTACAACCACATCAATAGCGCTCACAAAGCCCTACAATAGCGCTACAAAAACCAAAGCGCTAAAACCACTCTACAATAGCGCTATTAAAATGCAATAGCGCTCAATTAACTACACCATAGCGCTCTTTAATCAAAAGCGCTAAAACCTCTATACAATAGCGCTATTAAAAATCAATAGCGCTCAATTGACCCTACCGTAGCGCTAATTTATCAAAAGCGCTCAAACTTGCTTGCAAAAGCGCTAAATTCATACAAAAGCGCTACAACTAGCCTACAAAAGCGCTATTGCGGCACAATAGCGCTAATTTATGGAGCAAAAGCGCTAAAAACATAGTTCCAGCGCTCTTGCTCCGACTTAACTTGGACTTAGCTAAAAACATACCAAAAATGCATAAAAAGTGGGTTTTTCGAATTTGCGTACCACTGGTTCATAGTCGGCTGGGCGCTGGTACCGGCAGACTCGCTCAAATCTGTGCTCGGTGATCGGAAACGGCATCGTCGCTCCTCGTTGCTCCTCCAAATGTCACTGTCAGAGCTCTAGTTTTCAAACTGGTCGCGGTCACAAATGATCCTGTTTTCACCCCTTTCACCCCATTTATACCCCCCGACGTCACCGTAACTTCACCCCGCTCATCGCCATGGTCCCCGTGAACTTCCCGAGCCCCCCATTTCTCCATGTTTCCCCCGTTTTCTTCTATTTTTACCCAGTATGCCTAACTTCTTCTCTTCTACCACCCTGCCACTTTTCATTCTTTTTCGAGAGATCGCCCGATTTTTTTAAAAAAAAATTTCGGCCCATCTCTCGAGGGGGCATACCACCCATTAAATTAACATTTTATGGGGCATTTCTTCACACCAGTTTTTCTTTCTTTGAAACGATGCGATAAACTGCACCGTCTCAAAGAGGGGCAAATGTAGTCACATAAATCTGTCCATTTTAAATTAAACGAATATTTCATATTTATTTGATTAAAAATCCACTAGCCACCAAATTAATTAAATTAATATTTAATTAATTCATCCCCAAACATTCTTCTATTAATTAAATAAATTATTCAATTTATTTTAATTAATTCATTAAATCAAATTCCCATCAATTAAATAAATAAAATCTATTTATTTAATTAAATCCCCCTATTCCTCTTTTAAATAAATTAAATAAAACATTTATTTAAATCATTATCCCCACCCCACTTGCATTTTCCTACAAATGCAACTTGCACACATTTTGAAATAAATAAATTTTTATTTTAAATAAAATCCTATTTTCCCTCACCCACCAAATCCACTTGCAAAATCTAATCCCCTTCTAGATTCTTCTAACCCCTTCCTAATTAACCTAATCCATCCCCTAAATATTGTCACATTCCTAAGCAAAATGGAGTCACTTCTCAAATGGCCCAAAGTCTTGGATAACCATTGAAGGTTTTCAACCTTCAACCACCAAAAACCCCAAAGTCTTTGAAAACCATTAAAGGCTTCCAACTTTCAACCACTTAATCCACAAAGTCTCCAATAACCATTAATGGTTAACCCAAACTCTCCCACATGGTTAAAACATTTGTTTTGACTCAACCTCTATCCAACCACAAAGGTCTCATCAAGCATTTAATGCTTTGACCATGATTATCTCTTAATCATTTGCACAAAGGTTTATCCTTGGATTAACTCTTAATCCAGTGGGTAATCCTAATTTAGGCTTGACTCTTAGCCTTTAGATAACCATGAGGTCTTCTCAGGCCTTTAATGCCTCCAACCTCTTCTCTCAACCCAATCCTGTGTTGACACTTGTCACCATTTCATTGGTGCAAATTGTGCACATGGATCCCCAACTTTCAAGCTTGACCCTTGATTAAACCCTTCAATCCTGGCCATCCATTGCTCCATTTTTCCTATAAATAGAGCTCATTCCTTCATAATCCAGATCCTGAAAACTTGTATGCATTTAGACTATAGCCATTTTAGAGAGCATTTTAGCATAAACAAACTAAATCTTGTCTTTTGGTAAAATACATCATTTTAGCATTAAAATAGCTTTTTATTTCATGTTTAGAGCTATTCTACAATCTCAATCCTCCATAAGCATCCATAGTGCAAAAAGCTGCTGAGAGCTACACTATTTTGGAACTTGGAGAGGAGAGGAACAAGGGAGAAAGAACTAATATCATGTTAAGAGATAGTTGGAGATATCTCATTGTCTTACTTTTTTAGTTAGATATATTTAGCATGTTTTTAGTGTCTCCTTTGGAATGCCTTCATTGTGTTTGGTTTTTAGATTGATTAACTCTAACATCTTGTGTGTTTTATGTTGTTTGATCTTAGACTAACATTGTGTCATTTAGGAGGGCATCACTAATCATTGATGATTATTCTAGAATGTGTTGGGTTACTTTTCTCAAGGAAAAATCAGAAGCTTTTGGGAAATTCAAACTATTCAAGGTAATGGTAGGGAATGAAACTGGTAAGAAAATCAAATGTTTGAGATCAGATCAAGGAGGTGAATTCACATCTAAGGAATTTAATACATTCTGTGAAGTGAATGGAATCAGAAGATAATTATTAGCACCTTGGACACCCCGATAGAATGGAGTTGTGGAAAGGAAAAACAAAACTATTTTGGATGCAGCTAGAAGCATGATATCAGAAGCAAACCTAGCTCGTGTATTGGAGAGAATCAGTGAATACGGTTGTTTACACATTCAACAGAGTTCACATCAAAGGTGAAACCGGTAAAACCCCTCATGAACTATGGTTTAGTAATACCCCTACTCTTAAATATTTCAGAATATTTGGAAGCAAATGTTATATTAGGAGAGATGATTATATTGGCAAATTTGATCCTAGAAGTGATGAAGGAATATTTCTTGGTTATTCATCTAAGAGCAAGGCATATAAATGTTTTAATAAGAGATTGCAGAAAATCATTGAGAGTGCAAACGTGAAGATTGATGAACAGTTTAGAGGTAATTCAAGGTCTATGGATTCTGAACCGGCAGTTGAGATAATCACAAGTGAACCTACACCTAATACACCAGTATAGAATGTTGATCCAATCACACCGGCATCATCTGAGAATTCCACAGTGACTGAAGAACAACAGCAAGTGAGCACACCTAGGTATGTAAGATTGAATCACTATGAAAGTCAGATAATTGGAAATAAGTATCAAGGTGTAATGACTAGAGGAAGACTGACAAATGAAGAGGTATGTTTAATTTCTAAAATTGAACCAGCAACTATTAATGAGGCATGTGAAGATAAGCATTGGATTAAGGCTATGGAAGATGAATTAGAACAAATTGAACAAAATAACACATGGATAGTGGTTCCCCGACCTAAAAACAAAAATGTAATTGGAACTAAATGGGTATTCGGAAATAAACTTAATGAAGATGGTAAGGTAATCAAAAACAAAGCAAGATTAGTGTGTAAGGGATATTCACAGAAAGAAGGAATTGATTACAATGAAACCTTTGCACCGATAGCTAGAATTAACGCAATCAGACTATTCTTAGCTTTTGTAGCACACAAAAATTATAAAGTATATCAAATGGATGTCAAATGTGCATTTCTGAATGGTGATCTTGAAGAGGAAGTTTACATTGAACAACCTGATGGATTTTCTTTGACAGATGACAAAGATATGGTTTGCAGGTTAAGGAAATCTTTATATGGATTGAAGCAAACTCCTAGCGCTTGGTATGCTAGATTGGACAAATATCTTTTGAAGCTTGGTTACACTAAAGGTAATGTTGACAACAACTTATATTACAAAGTGACTAATGATGACATCTTGGTTATTGAAGTTTTTGTTGATGATATCATTTTTGGAGGAGAAGAAGGATTGTGTAAAGACTTTTCTAATAAGATGCAGGAAAAATTTGAAATGTCTATGATTGGGGAGATAAAATTCTTTTTAGGATTGCAGATCTTACAGACTGATAAAGGTATATTCATAAATCAATCAAAGTACTTGAAATAACTACTAAAGAAATTTGGTAAGAAAAACTCTAAACCGGTAAGTACTCCTATGACTACAACTGATAAACTATCATTAAAGGATGAATCAACACCTGTTAATCCAACAAGATATAAATCTATGATTGGAGGTTTACTGTAGTTGACACAAACAAGACCTGATATTATGAATGCAGTATGTATTGTTTCAAGATTTCAGAGTAATCCTAAGAAAAATCATGAATCAGCAGTAAAAAGGATTTTCCAATACCTACAAGGCACAACAAATATTGTTTTATGGTATCCTAAAGATGAAAATTTTGATTTATGTGCATACACAGATGCAAATTGGGCAAGAGATGTGGATGATAGAAAGAGCACCATCGGTGGAACATTTTTTCTTGGTAGTAGATTAATTTCATGGTTGAGCAAGAAACAAAGTTGCACATCATTATCAATAGCAGAATCAGAATATGTTGCAACAACAACTAATTGTATATAGGTATTATGGATTAAGCAAATGTTGAAGGACATAAAAGTAAAATGCAAAGAACCTATAATCATTTACTGTGATAATATGACAGCAATTGATATATCTAAGAATCTGGTATTTAACTCTAAAACGAAACATGTTTCTATCAAATTCAATTTTCTGAAAGAGAATGTTGAAGCAAAAGAAGTAAAATTGGTTTATGTGAATACTAAAGAACAAATTGCAGATATCTTTACTAAGCCTTTGCCTAAGGAAACTTTTGAATATCTAAGAGAGCAGCTTGGAGTTATACCCTCACTGGTAGAGACTTAGACAATTGGAGCATGGCATCAGACCAACAGAATTAACAGAGAAATCTTTTTCTGGCTTTGATAAAGAAGAGCTACTTCTCAGGGGGAGTAGATTGGATACATTTGGTTATAACATTTGGTATTTGTAATAAGTTCTATGAACTAATTGTATTTGGTTTTGTATTGCTTTGGAATTTGATGTCAAAGGGGGAGATATGTTTATGGAAAAACACATTATCTTTTGGGAGAGATTATTCCTAGGGGGGAAATATTATGTATTTTGATTTCTGGTAATTGATCTCTTTGAGAGATTGTTGCTTTTTGGTTTTTGGCATTTCTGCTTTGGCACTTAGATGGTTTTTCCATCTTGTGTTGCCATCAATGCCAAAGTGGGAGATTGTTGGTATTATGGATGTGTTGCATTGGTTTTGTCGTTGATGTCAACACTTATCAACACTTGTGAACACATATCAGCACTGGAGATCTTTGGTTATGTTCACTGGCATGTTCAGTGACTTATGCACAGTCACCGACATGTTATATTGTTCACCGGCATGTTATATTGTTCACCGACACTAAGGATGATCTGTTATCATTTGGAGGACACTTGGTTTTGGTGATTTGGTTATTGGTCTAATCGAGTCTGCATATTTGATGTTACCGGCAAATAGGTCTAGGTTATGGACCGACAAGCGTTATCTATTCCAGATCAGCACGACACGTTATGGAGATGATTTATTGATTGGTTATTATTGTAAATGCATTGAGCCGACATGATGCATCGCATATTGATTCATTTGTAATTGATTTAATTGTAATATTCTTAGTGAGTCGACCTACACATTTGGTCTTAGGTTTTGGTATATATGTAAGATCTCATTTGTGAGATTATGCAAGAAGGTGTGGTAGAGGATTTTAATAAGATATATGTGAATATAAGCAGAGCTATACATGCAGACATCATTTGAAGATTCAAGGAAGGTATGAAGAAGACAATCAGAGCTTAACCAGTACTGAATCCAACATATGAAGATGCTATTTTGAGCAGTACATTATGATTGGATTTAACCATCCAATTGTAGTCAGTGTGACTCCCATTTTGTGATTGAGCAGTGAGCTCTAGGCAGTTGGCCTTTCTGCATGTGCAGACCCCATTTGTACACACATACTATCTGCAGTAGTATCATCTGATTATGGGTAAGGTTTCCCACCGTGGTTTTTCCCCTTACAGGGTTTCCACGTAGGAATATTTGTGTCATGTGTTGTGGATGTTATTTGTCTTTCTGTTTCATGCATTAAACTTTATCAGTACTGTTATTAACTATTAAACTGTCAATCGACATTAAGTATGGTTAAGTTATATTTGGGTTGAAATTAATAGACTACTGATTCACCCCCCCCCGTCCTCTCAGTTGCCTCTAGGTCCTAACACCATGAACATGTTTTTGATTAAAAAAAAAGTGTTAACTAGGGCGTTGACCCTTAACAAAAAGCAAGATCAAGAGAGATGATGTTGGAAGAGAACCACAACCCAAAGGTGGAAAGGAACAAACACGGGAACCTAACCAACCAGGGAACAAACCCCACTCAAGGGAGGGATGGGCCACCCAAACCCCCACGAGGGGGGGTATGGGGCAAGGGAGAAGATTTCCCCTTACGCCTACGAGCAACCATAGACCAGGCAATGCTATGATCCACTGGAAGGGCCCCCGCAGGGTCAATAACATCGGTGACAATAGAAAGATGGAAGAGGGTTGTAGGGGGTTGCAGAAAAGCAACAACAACAGGTTGTGATAGAACAATAGTAGCAGAAGCAAATCCAGCTGCAGGGGAGGGCTGTAGGACAAGAGAAGCGGAAGTGGAGGCCTCCGTAGATGAGGCCACAAAAACATTAATAGGAGCAACATGAGTCGTGGAGGGCACGACATCATCCACATGGGAGGAGCCAACAAACGTAGAATCCGTAGCAATAACTGTTAAATGGTCAGCATTAGAATTCTTCCACCAGGCAGAAACCCCTTTGTGTTGTGGAGAAGAGCAACCCGAAGCAAGATGGCCAGTAGAAAAGCATCTTCTATAGCGAAAGGGGAGGCCTTCAAAATCCAACAGTTGTGACCAGGGCCTATCCCCCACCATAAGAACCACATCACCCAGGAGAGGAGCAGAGATGTCGATATCAACAAGAATGCGAGCAAAGGTAGTGTGTTCCATTAAGGACGTAGCATCATTGGCTTTCAGGAAAAAACCAATAGAGTTACCGATCGCCTCATAGCAAGAGTGCTTCCATAAATGAAGAGGGAGATTGATGAGCCGAACCCAAACTGGACACACGTTAAGTGGTTCGGTGAGAGGGTTGAAAGAGGTTGTCCAAGGCTTTATGGACAGGGAGTGCACTCTCCAAGCCCATAGCTTCCTCAAAATCAAATCCCTATCAGCAGAAGAAGTAAAGGAAGCAACGAAAAAATCCTTTAGGACAGGGAAGTAGATCGATATTGAGAGAAACCAAAGGCCACCAGGAGTCACTTACCCAACTGTGAAGGTCCTGTAGGGAAGGTCAGAGCCTAGAGAATCTGCACACCAAAGCACAGCACTAGTAAAACCCAATGTTGTCCATAACATCCTGTCCACAAACCACCACAAGGGAGGATTTCACACAAGGGAGAGGATGGACCCCCTTAAAGGGTTGGGTGAAAGATCTGGCCACACGAGAAAAGCTATGCTTGCCAGCAAGTTTGGGCAAAGGACCAGTAGCATCAACGGCAAGGTCATTTCCCCAGAAGCCAAAGAGTTGACAACAACAGGATCCACAACCGGTGAACCGGGGGGGTGGATGCAACACTAGGCGCATTAACAACCACCAAAGGGGTCACTGACCAAACAACAGTAGCATGGATCGTAGGAGCCGAGGACCCCGCGCAAGGAAGAGGGGGAAGAGCAGAGCCCTAGACATCCGCAATAGAACCAGGGGCGCTCAAAAAGAGGGAGGTGGGAGAGCCATATTCGAACCAAATGTTCTTATTTATGTTCATCACCCATGAACATGTTATTGATACTTCAGATCTAATTTTTAATATTTATTAAGAAGTTAGAGAAAATATAGAAAGGATAAGATAAATGCTTGAACATTTTTTTGTTCCGTTAGCATCTTTAGATGAAAGTTTGTTAAATGTCTTTAAGCTCAACCACTCATGTCATGATGTTCAAAAATGCATCTTCCAAATGTTCGCATTCCTACTTCATTTTAAGGGGTTGTTCTCTCTTGTGCTTTATATGTCATAGTGATAGATATGATTGCAATTGTAACAAGCATTAGGCAAATCTTGTTTAAACGTAGCATGTTGTGTTTCCAATAGATGTATGTTCAAATAAATTGGTACAATCACATAGAGATATGTTTGGGATTATTTAATTAGCATTAATAGGATGAAAGAGGTTGATCTCACTAAATGATTTTTTCTACTCTTTTTTATTTGTTTGTTATCTTGTTAGTTCTAAATTGAACATTGCACAAGTTTTTTAAATTTTGATACTTGTTGTGGTCATTACTATGCATGAATTCTTAATACTTTCATGTTTTTAGAATTATTTGATTTATATGGTTAGTTTTGGTGAAGTGGACACCTTCTATAGGTCTTATTATTGTGGTAGATGCCTTGTATAGACCCTTAATACTTTATTTTCAAAACTATTTGATCTCTACAATTAGTTTTGGTGAACTGGGCACCTTGCATAGGCCTTAACTACTCTTGATGTATTGGTCCTCCATATAGGGGAAGAGCACCAGTAGTTGAGCACCCTAACTTTGTGCTTTTCAAAATCCTACGTGGAAATTTCAAATCACTCTCAATTTTTTACAGTATCTTACTTGGCAAGTCCCCTGCTTATAACTAAGCTTTCAGCACCACATCAACATGCTTTTTGCCAAGGTGTCCAAAACAACCCAAAAAAAAAGTGAGACCAATAGGCGTGCAAAAGAGGCCCCAATAGTTGTGCAGCTGATATGGAATCACCTGATTGGTTACTTTTTACAATATTAGTACATTTCCTAACAACTATTGATACATTTCCTAACAACTATTGGTACATTTCCTAACAAAAATTGATATTTTATGTTTCAAACAATAGGTTTTATTTGTTCAATTTTTGGAAAAAAAGGTATCAACAACCCTCACAACAATTGGTACATGCTCAACTACTGGTGCTCTTCCCCTATTGATATGATGATTTTGTAATTTGGGTTTGACACATGTTTTGTAATCTTCTTTGATCTTATATTTAAAAAAAATCATTGGATTATTTTCTAGATCCTTGTAGACCATACCTTCCCTTGTTAAAAGGATAGGTCATGTAAAAGCTTAGTGGTCGAGGATACATGGTAATAATTATCCCACTATATCTGAAGACCATGTTTCTTTCATTTGTTTCTTTCCCTTAATATTGATCCACTAGTGACTCTTTTGGTGCCCTTATCGTGTCTATAAACTTGTTTTAATTCCACAACATTCAAATCTCTTTGAGCATCCAAACTAAGTGTTTGAAACAGGATGGTAATTTTACTTCTTCCAAAATGAGTGCATCATATCTATGCCATAAATAAAGGTAGTTAAAAGTAGAATACTCCAAAAAAATTCAAGATGACTTATGGTCTTCACATTGTTGTAAGATCAATGTTTATTCTCATGTAAAATATTTCACTCATTACCCATTTTATTGTATCTCCTTTACTATGAATGGAGTTTTTATGCACATCGTCTTTAATTATTTTTATTTTTGTATTATTTTTTAGACACTTTTCTCTTATCTCTCCTCAACTTTTCAATTGCTCAACCAATTTTTTGAGCTCTTTCTCCATCAAATTGTAGTTGTGATATTATTGTGCATTATGGTGGTCAATTACCTTTATGACATCAACTCCATCATCCTTCATGCCTATCATTTATGTGATCAATGTTGAATTAAGGTCAATCACTTGTCCCTTTAAATGAAGTATTCCCATATATGATCCACTTCAAGAATTTGGAAAGTCTCTTTAAGAAACTAAAAACTTGAGAATTGCACCATTTTCAATATTCATGCATCCTTCAGCACTCCATAAACCTTGAACATCCTCCATGTTTGACCCTATTTAACTTTATTCTATTTCTTCATATTCTTCTCAATAAATCCCTTGATTGGATCTAATATGTGGGCTTATTCTCTTAAAATATTTGTATCTTCTTTTATCATCGTTTCTTCTTTCTATCTTCACCACTTTAGCGCATTTAGTAGAGAAATATATGACCTTGCATTAATTGATGCCCCAAGTTTCCATTTTTTACCATCTCTTGTAGAAAACATAATTCTTCTTCTAGTCTTTTGTATTTGCAGTCTCTTTTCACTTGTCTTTCTCTTGGTTCCACGACTCATCCTTCAACTTTTCTCTCTCACTTAAGAAACTTTTTTTTTTCCCATTTCTCAAATTTATCGAATGCAAAATTGAATCTTCTCATCTCTTCTATATATATTCCTTCATTGATTTGATCGCTTATCCCTACAAGAAACTCACATAAATCAGATATTATTCCATGTTGAACTTACACTCACCACTTTCTCCTTTTCCTTAATCTTTTATTTAATTTTCTCAATATTAGACATTAATTCTTGTATTTTACTAACTCTATTTACTCAGCATAGCTTGTCTACATAACATCTTCTCTACCATAATTTCTCTCTTTTATTCTTGTTCACTTCCAATTTGTGGGTTTTTACATATTCCTCTTTGTTCCCCTTATCCTATGTGTAGACATATCTAGCATTGTTATCTCTCCCCTAATTGCCAATTTTCTCTTATTTTTACATAGTTACTTTTTAAATCCTTTCTCTTCATCACCCTTTCATTTGTAATGTCCCCAAAATAGTAATTAAGCCTTTTAAGTATCTTGTAATTTGGATGTGGGTATTAACTTATTAACTTTATGAATTGGTGATTAATGATTATATTATATAATTTAATAAATTAAGTGAGTAGAATAATTATGTTTTAAGATTATAGGAGGTGATTATATTAAGATTATGTATGTGTTTCAAATAATATTGTATATGGTGAAAAGTGATGATGATAAACTATTGTAAAACCATAAAGATCCAACCACAAACAATCTAAGTTTTACAATGAAACATTCACCATATACATCATCACTTTTCACGAGATGGTTAATCAAAGAAGTGAGAGGAGGACTAGAGGAGGACTTAAATCAGAACATTCACCAGTCTCAGGGTTGAAGCTTTAAAGCATTCACAATTTAGAACAGTGAGCATTATCAAAAAGATGCCAGGTTATTATGGCCTACAAACAATGTTGTAACACCCATCAATCTACCAGGGACAATGTTAGGGCTGTCTAAAGATAAACTAATGCACTCGCAATTCCTATCACAGAGATAAGACAGTGAGTAGAACAATAAATACACCTAGAAGAATAGTCAATGTGAAGAAGATAAAGGCTTTTCTTCAAAAGGACAACACTGTGTCTACTCCAAGTTTACAAAATTCAGTAGTATTTGCCATTTACAGTCAAAGCAACAGTAAGATATGACAGAGATATCCCTAAAGTAGTTCTGGGGTTGTTGTGATCAAAGAGCCACGTGTAATCATGTGCCCTGAAATGCAAGTGAAATATGCACCAATGTGAATATGGAGCAGCTCTGCCAAGCTATGTGTGCAATATTTTGTAAGATCATCACAGAGAGTACAGTCTTTCTAGTATTATGGATTAGAGTCTAGTCACGTCTAGTCACAAGAATGCAGTATAGATCGCAAGGGTTACCACAGACAGCATTGTGTAGTCCTAATGACATTATAGCAGTATCAAAGTCAAAGACTGTTATAAAGAATGGATTGTATGCTGACATGGAGCATATGATAGCTTCAGAACATCTAACAGTGAGCAGCTATGGTGGTATGAACAGTCATAAGAGCTTCTTGGACACTATGAAGAGCAGCATAATGACAGTGAATGCATCCAAATACAAAAGGTTTCAGTCATGGTGATGACAGTGGTAAAAGACATTGAATGTCACAGACAAGAAATGGATAGAGCACTGTCTTAGTGACTTCATAAAGATATTTTTACACATAGTCCCCATAGTAGCAAATGCATGCCACAGTGATCAAGAATAGCCTTAAAGTATTAAGGATCTGACAAAACAGTAATGGTCACTGTCATCCAAAGGAAACAGAGCAGTTGTAACAATGATTGATGGACAATGATAATGTCTCAACCAGTCATTATGCTAAGGAATATAGTATAGTCCAGCCAAAGTCTGCTCCAAAATAGGGAAGAAAACAGTCATCTACGTGCTAGTCACTGTCAAAATGTCAAGAACCATTGTAGAGATATAGAGCAGCAAAGGTTTCTAAACAGAGAAATCAGACAAAAGCCACCAAATGCACAAAGAGATCTTCCAAAATAAAGTCCTCACATGGCAAGAATACAATCAAGGGCAGTTGAGATTTAAAGACATAGTCACTGTCATATGACACTAGATAATCTCAAAACCTTATCAAATAATAATAGGACAGTCATGGCAGGTTTTGCAAAAGAATTTGATTTCAGTCAAGTCAATGGTAATCCAAAAGCCATATCACAGAGTTTGCACAGTCTTCTTGACAGTCATCGAAACACCATGGACAAGTCACGGCAGCAATGATATGAGACAGTCACAAAGCCTGAAAGTGCAGCCTTATTAATAGTCAATAACAGTTCATTCTCGGAGTGAGGACCATAAAGGGCAAAGCAAACATCTATGACTTCAAGAACAGTGAATGCTTCATAGTCAAAGAGCAGTGACAGTATGGTAAAGGACAGAGATAGTAGCAAACATTAGAAGACAGTGGAATTCATTCCAAAGGTAGTCTCAAAACAACCTTATTGACAATAGCAAGAGTCATGTGCATCTCAGTAACACTCTATCACAAAAGCACAAAGGAGATCAGGGGTCTTGTCAACAAGGCCATTCACAGTAGCAGCCATGACAGGAAGAAGAGTAGATCCATGGATTATCCACAGAGTTATGACAGTCAAAATAACTCTCATAGAGCAGCCTACAAAGCTCCCAAAACACAGTCACAGTTGGATGAAATGATGAAAGCCTCACTTTAAAAAAAAAAAAAGAAGAGTCACTGTCAAAGGTGTAAAAGTATTGTAATTTCCAATTTGATGAACAGCTTATATGCAGAATGGTGTATTTTAATTTTGATATTATGGCTATGACACTAATATTGCTATCTTTCTTTTACTGCAGGTTAGGAGAATGAACATGTATCGATTTCAATGTCATTTCCTTTGGTTTGAATGATGTATAAGTAGAAGGATGACCATGATCAAGTGGCACCTTGATCGGACATGTCTGACACTAATATTGCTATCTTTCTTTTACTGCAGGTTAGGAGAATGAACATGTATCGATTTCAATGTCATTTCCTTTGGTTTGAATGATGTATAAGTAGAAGGATGACCATGATCAAGTGGCACCTTGATCGGACATGTCTTTTAGACATGTCCGACCAAGATGTCACTTGGTCGTGTCACTTGGTCGTGACCCTTACTTATCTTTAACCGGTCCATAACTAATCGGTGCTCCAAACATTAATGTATCGGTATAGTGATAACAGTGCTTATACCCGATAATGAATCGTTTAATGCTTATGAACATACCCAATGATGAATCGGTATTATGAATCAGTTAATGCTTATGAACATACCCGATGGTGAATCGGTATCATGAATCGGTTAATGCTTATGAACATATCCGATCATGAATTGGTATTTGTTAATTGTTTCAGATAAAACATACCCGATAATGAATCGGTATCAAAGCATATAATATAAAGTAAACAGTAACAATTACGGTTAGCATTATATGCTATTGGGTTAATACCTCGATAGCATATTAATGCCGATTCATATATGAATCGACATTAGTATGCTATCAGGTTAGTAGCCCGATAGCCCTTTAGATTGACGCTTAACATAGTTAAGTAGATCGTCAATCTAATCCATCATTATCCAATATCAATAGCATAATTATGATCAATGTTATAGTCTGATAAACATAAAGCATGAATAAGTAAACTAATAACAGAGTAGAGAGTTAGGAGAGTCTTATCTTGCAGAAGCTACTAATGCATTAACACTCCCTCTTAGCTTTTGGAAGATAGATAAAGTAACCTGCATCACATTTCTTTTCATAATGTCAGTCTCCAAGAATATATATCATCTATACATATGATATGAAGTATCATCAGGACATAGGATACAAATATAAGATTTTACTCTAAGTATGTATCACCCAATCATGTGATATAAAGAATTCATCATTTTATTTTAACAAAATATCACTTAGACACGTGATATTAGTATTGCCTAAACATGCAATACTGAGGATAAACATATGAGGATGGTTAAATTCTCATCTTATCCATATTGTGATATGTGCACAAACTTTTTATTCAAAAGTTTTATCACAACACCATCATGGCACATCCATGACATACTAGAGATCCAACATGATAACTGGTTTGAGAATCATAAGATCGTCACCTTATGATGTCTGCATACAAGTGTTCATAATCTAAGAAATCGTCACCTCTTAGATATGAACACAGGGGGTAAAACCCATAATGTCTCAACATGACAAAAGAAGTTTACATTTTCAACATCTTATTTACAAAGCAAATTACCTTTCTATCATACCTAAACCTTTTCTGAAGTGATCAACCTTCACTCTGGAAAGTGGTTTGGTCAGAATATCTGCAGTCTGATCTCCCGTACTAACATATTCTAATTTGATCACATTTTTGTCTACCATGTCTCGTACATAATGGTATGGGATCTCAATATGTTTGGATCTATCATGGAATACTAGATTCACTGAAAGTTTTATGCAACTTTGATTATCACAGTGGATGATTGTAGGTTTCATCGGATCACCAAACAATCCCACAAACAACTTTCTAAGCCACACCGCTTCTTGGGCGGCCATGGAGGCTGCAATGTATTCGGCCTCGGTGGAACTTTGTGCTACAGAAGACTGCTTTTTGCTGATCCAGGATATCATGGCTGATCCCAAACTGAAGCAGCACCCAGAGGTGCTTTTCCGATCAGTCACACTTCTAGCCCAATCTGAATCTAAGAATCCGTGTAGATTAAGATCAATTTTCTTATACTTGAGACCAAGGTTTAAGGTGCCTTGTAGATATCTCATAATGTGTTTTACTGCTTCTAGGTGTATCTCCTTTGGCTCACACATAAACTGACTCAAGGCATTTACTGCATAGCATATATCTGGTCTTGTATTTACCAGATACATAAGATACCCAATCATTTGCCTGTATAGAGTGGGGTCAGTAGAAGGTGATTCTGTTGCTGCTTCTTTGAGTTTATGAAGATTGGTCTCCATTGGAGAGGTCATAGGTCTGCAGTTAAGCATTCCAAATCTCTTTAGAATGTCTAATGTATACTTGCCTTGGTTTAGAACAATGTTATCAGGATTCTACCATACTTCCAACCCTAGGAAATAATGAAGGAATCTCAAGTCCTTCATATCAAATTCTTTGGATAGCTCTTTCTTGCATTGATCTATAAGGTGATTTTCTCCAGAGATTAATAAGTCATCAACATATAAAATTATTATTAGCATATCACCTTTGTTCTGTTTGTAGTAGAGATTAGGATCTGCATCATTTTTAGAGAAGCCTAGTTTTGATAGATATGTGTCAATTCTTTAATACCAGACCCTGGGAGCCTGTTTGAGCCCATATAGAGCTTTCTTGAGTCTGCACACATGAGATTCTGCATGATGGATCTCAAACCCCTCAGGTTGCTCTAGGTATACTTCTTCAGATATCTCTCCATTGAGAAAAGTTGTCTTTACATCCATTTGATGTACCTTCCATCCCTTAGCTGCTGCAATGGCTAGTACAGCCCTGACTGAGGTATATCTGGCTACAGGAGCAAATGTTTCTTCATAGTCTATCCCTTTTTTTTTTAGAGAATCCTCTGGCTACAAATCTTGCCTTATATTTTTCAATGCTGCCATCTGCTGCATGTTTGATCTTAAAAATCCATTTAGAAGAAACAACAGACTTCTTAGTTGGCCTGGGAACAATTTCCCATACATCATTTTTCATTATGGATTGATACTCTTCAGACATAGCATCTTTCCATACTTGATGTTTAAGGGCATCTGTCACATTGTTAGGTTCGTTTTTAGATAGATCATTCATAAGAGCAACATAGCTAGTAAATTTATTAGGTCTTTTGTTTTCTCTGAAGGTTCCAGAAGGAGCAGCAAACCTCTAAGCTTCTTCTACTGTTTTGGTGGCCCATATTGGTCTTTTCTTGAGATTTCTAGGTGAGTTTTCATTTTCATTTTTAGTTTCATCTAGATTCTCCCTCTGAAACTCAGGGGCAAGATTTTCATCTAATTTAGAGGTGGGTACATAGATTTCAGGTTCTATGAAGTTCTGAGCTCTTTTGAAAGCTAGATCCTCTTCAAATATTACATCCCTACTTAGTTCAATATTTCTTTGACTAGGTACATAGATTCTGTAGGCTTTGGAGGTTTCACTATATCCTGCAAGTAATCCCCTTTTTCCAAAAGGCTCTAGTTTTAGTCTCTTTTCTTTAGGTATATGGATATAGACAGGGCATCCAAATATCCTAAGGTGGCTAATATCATGCTTAATCTTAGTGAATACTTCTTCAAGAGTTTTGTCCTCAAGATGGGAGTGAGGGCACCTGTTTTGTATATATACAGCGGTGTTGGATGCTTCAACCCAGAGATTTGTGTTAAGGTTTTGATCTAGGATCATGGCCTTAGCAGCTTCAACTATGGTCCTATTTTTCCTTTCCGCTACCCCATTTTGTTGAGGGTTATAAAGTATAGTAAGCTCCCTCTTAATCCCATTATCTCTACAAAATTCTTTAAATGGATCTGATGTATATTCTCCCCCATTGTCGGTTCTTAGAGTTTTAACTTTGTTTCCCGAGTGGTTTTCAGTTAGTGATTTAAATTCTTTAAATCTAGAGAGGATCTCTTCTAATTCTTTACTTTTCAGAAAGTAGATCCAAGTCTTCCTAGAGTAGTCATCAACAAATATTACATAATACAAGAATCCCCCTAGAGAGGATACGGACATAGGTCCGCATACATCAGAATGAACTAATTCTAGAATTTTGCTAGTTTTCCTAGTACTGTTTTGAAATGCACCTTTAGTATTCTTACCTAGGGCACATCCTTTGCATGCCCTTGAATGATCTTGCTTTAACTTGGGTAGACCTGTGACAAGGTTTCCCATCGAAGATAAAGCTCTAAAATTCAGATGACCTAATCTTCTATGCCAAACTTCATTTGCATTAGTGGCTTCATGGATTAGGGCTAGATTAGGTTCTGTGCACAGTTCATACAGATAGCCCCGTCTCTGTCCAATGGTCTTTGCCTTCTTGATGGAGTTCTTTGGCCAAGCCAATACTTTGTTGTCCATGAATGTCACTCTGTATCCATTATCTTCTAGTACCGATATAGAGACTAGATTTCTTTTGATGCCAGGGACATATAGTACTCCTTCAAGCTGTAGGGTTATGCCTGTCTTCAATTTGATGGTGTAGGTTCCTACTCCTCTGACTGGACGTGTGGAGTCATCTCCAATGGTTACATCCTCATCACTATCTTCTGTCATGGAATCAAGTACTTCTCTAAACCCAGTGATGTGTCTGGATGAACCACTGTCAATCACCCATGAGTTGATTTTGTTAGAAGGTTGACTTGTGAGTGCTGAGTAGAATACGCATTTCTTGGAGTCATCTTCCCCTTTAGTCTTTCCTGCTTTAACAAATGTAGCATGTTTCTTTGTTCTTTCTGGGCATTTTGCAACGAAGTGTCCGAATTGATCACATCTGTAACATTGAATGTGAGATAAGTCCTTCTTTGAAGTATTCTTGGCTTGACGACCTTTTCTCTTTCTAAACTGCCTTTTCTTGTTATGCTTGGTGGTGTTGGTATTTAGAACTTGTAGGTCTTCATCTATATTCTTGTGTTTCATTCCCATCTTGTTCAATCTTGATTCTTCTTGGAGACAGTCATCCCTTAATCTTTCAAACTTGGGATATTTGGACCTTGCACTGATGCCTTGGACGAATGTACTCCATCCACTAGGCAACCCATCTAAAGCAATGAGTGTTAACTCTTTGCTTTGGATCTCATAGTCCAGAGTTTCAAGTTCATCTTTTAGAACTGATATCCGCATAAAGTAAGCATTGATTGTCCCCCTTTGTTCATGGTGATATGATTTATTTCTCGTTTTAATGCTAGAGTTCGACTTGCATTCGATATCTCAAATGTGCTTTCAAGAGCTTTGAACATTTTATAGGCTGTTTGATGTTTTCTTATGATGGGCCTTATGTTGTTTCTTACCTCATCAACTATTATTTTTATTGCCTTTTCATTTCCCTCAATCCATGCTAATTTATCAGGTTCATTTTCAGGTTGAACATTTTTGGTTTGAACAAATGAATCCACTTTGTTCTCCTTTAAGATCATTTGAATTCTGAATTTCCAGGCTGAAAAATCATCACCACCTCCGAGTCTGTCTTCGAATCTGATAGCACTGGCCATTTGAAGAAATGTGATGTAGTATATAAACTTGTTCTTAAATTTGTTTCACGAAATTAAATAGCCTCAAGTTCGGTCAACTTGGCTCTGATACCATGTAAAAGTATTGTAATTTCCAATTTGATGAACAAGTTATATGCAGAATGGTGTATTTTAATTTTGATATTATGGCTATGACACTAATATTGCTATCTTTCTTTTACTGCAGGTTAGGAGAATGAACATGTATCGATTTCAATGTCATTTCCTTTGGTTTGAATGATGTATAAGTAGAAGGATGACCATAATCAAGTGGCACCTTGATCGGACATGTCTTTTAGACATGTCTGACCAAGATAGTCACTTGGTCATGACCCTTACTTATCTTTAACCGATCCATAACTAATCGGTGCTTCAAACATTAATGTATCGGTATAGTGATAACAGTGCTTATACCCGATAATGAATCGTTTAATGCTTATGAACATACCCGATGATGAATCGGTATTATGAATCAGTTAATGCTTATGAATATACCCGATGGTGAATCGGTATCATGAATCGATTAATGCTTATGAACACATCCGATCATGAATCGGTATTTGTTAATTGTTTCAGATAAAACATACCCAATAATGAATCGGTATCAAAGCATATAATATAAAGTAAACAGTAACAATTACGGTTAGCATTATATGCTATCGGGTTAATACCCCGATAGCATATTAATGCCAATTCATATATGAATCGACATTAGTATGCTATCAGGTTAGCAGCCCGATAGCCCTTTAGATTGATGCTTAACATAGTTAAGTAGATCGTCAATCTAATCCATCATTATCAAATATCAATAGCATAATTATGATCAATGTTATAGTCTGATAAACATAAAGCATGAATAAGTAAACTAATAACAGAGTAGAGAGTTAGGAGAGTCTTATCTTGCAGAAGCTACTAATGCATTAACAAAAGGGTATGAGTGCATTTGATGAAAGATTGTCATGAATGGATTCAAATATGTAGATTTCAAATATTCTAATTTGAAATTCAAATTCAAATTTACTATAAATGCCCAGCCCAAGTTCAAAATTCAAATTCAGTGAAAGAGGTCGGTCACAGACAAAATCCCACTTTTTGAGGGGAATTTGAAGGCCATAATAGCAGTTCTAGCCCTGATTTGACGGCCCTATGGCTTGTCCATCAGTTAAGGGCAGTTTTAAGAGTAAAATCAGCATTTACACTTCAGTTCCAGTCCACCTTTCAAGACATTTTTAAATCAGCTCACCCAGCAGGGTCCAATTTCAAATTCAAAAGTAGTTAGTACCTGATTTCAAGCAAAGGAGTAGCCAACACATTCAACAAATCAACTGAGTCAGCAGGTCAGAAGGAGCCAATATCATGAAATTCAAAATTTAATGAACAGTTCTAATAAAAGACATCTTTCTCATTCAGTTGTAGGCAGTTCTTGCCTTTCTTTGTGTACTCAGCAGTGAATTGAGTATTGAAACTCATATTTTTCTGATAATTCTCTTAGTTCTTCTCTGATATTTCTTTGCAATCAGTTGTGGTACAACTTGTAACCTGCCTTTCAATGAAAAATAGAGTTTTAACTACACTTTGTGTGTGATCTTTTGTTCCAGAAATTAATAAAGATTCTTGTTGCTCCTGCTTATTTACTTGTCTTTTCATGGTGTTCATATGTTCATTTTGGAAATTCATTGTAATTTACTTTAATCCTTTGATTTCTTGCACATATATGCAATATTAGACAAATATCTTTTGATAAAATAAGGGCATATGTTGTGTTAGATTTGTGTTTTCAGTTAAATGTCATTGTATGGTCATTTCCATCTTTCATGAAAACTGAAAATAAACACCTTCATATGTATTGTTTATGATCATCTTAGGAGGTGATAAGTTGTGAAAGCAGTCAATCAGTTGAGTCTTTTATGATCAGTCATTTCAAAACAACAAAAACAAAACATTTTGGTGCATCATCAGTTGAATGGATTATATTTTTATTTACAATCATTTCTCTATCCCTTTTCTTTGTCAAGAATTATTAGTTTTAGGAAAATTCAAAGGGAACCAGTCTTCTTTGGAGGTCTACTTCTGTCATAGGGCACCCACAACCTGGAGGTAGTCCCATGTGTCACAGGTTAGGTGAGTCTAGGCTTAGCTAGGGTGCAGACCAAATTTTTTAGCATATAAGTTTGTATAATGAAGGTTGTAGGTAAGGACTTTCGTATCCATTAATGAAAATAATTTCAAATGTAAAAGTGAATGAGGAGGATAATAAAAAGAATTATATTTTGATTGGATTTTTTTTTCATGTTTCAAGAGATTGTTGAGAATCCATTTAATTTATAATGCATTTTTTGATATATTTTTATTGGATAAAGCAAACGAAAGACAATCATTGTCTACATGAGAAGTTTGAAGATGTTTAGGAGTGACAGTGAAATTGAAGCGAGCACATCATAGGAGGAACCCCAACAAGGACCTCAAGACATGACAAGGCCACACTAGAAGCAAGACACTCATGTTAGAATCTTTAGAGGAAACATCCATAAAAAGAACTAGATCCTCAACACTCGAGTGATCACCATTAGCATTCTTCCACCATGTAGTAGGGCATTTTTGACACAATAGAGAACAATATGAACTCGAGTGCCAGTAGTGAAGCATTAGTGACACCACCAAAAAGGGGGACCCTTATAATCCCATAGTTAATTCCAAGGCCTATCCCTAACCATTAGTTTCACATCTCCATGAAGGGGCTTGGAGATGTCAACATCCACAAAAATATGGGTGAAGGTAGGAAGTGGAATCATCAACCTTCAAGAATCAACCAATAGAATTTCCAATGGCCTCATAACATGAATCATACTGAAACTAGAGGGGAATATTAGGAAGTCCAACCCCACACCAAACACACATTGAGTGGTTCAATTTTATTTGGATATTATTAGTGTCATTAATTTGGAAAGGATTTATTTCTAGGGAGCACACACACACACACACACACACACACATTTCTAGGTTTCCAAATAAAGGATATTATCATACAAGCATTTAGAAGGTGCTCATTATTTTACACACTTTAGATTTTATTTTAATAGGCATGAAATATTGTAGTGATTATCCATTATTTCAATTATGTATAAGATAATATTTTATTTTGTTTGGAAAGAGATAAAAAATATACAACTTAATTTTTTAATATTTTATTTTATTTTGATTGACAAGTTGCAATATTGTTAGCAAGAAATCTAGGGACATAGACTAGAGTTTTGAACCTCAATGACTTTCTAATGTTGTATTCATACACCCCAAACTCAATCCTATTAAGGTGAAAAAAGAGCTAGATCTAGACAAAAGATTACCTAATTAACAAAATTGTAAGAAAGATGTGTAACACATTAGATTGAGACCCAAAAGTATTTGCATTCATTATATTAATCCATTATATCATGCACACCTTTATATCTCCTTATGCATCCTCATACATTCATATCATATATCTCATTTTTGTATTGCCTTTATTTCCTTATACTTCTATTATATTTTTGTATATCTACCTTAATATTGGTGACCATATCTTACAATTTTTTTTTACATATAATATGGGATGTGACTTGTAATTAGTACAACTAGTCTACATAATATGTTTCAATCCTTGAACTTTGCAGGTGTGATGCAAAAATATGCAACATGCTTTTTGAAATTCTATCTAGTTGCTTCATCCCTACCAACATCATACCCCTTCTAAACCTTGACTTGTCCTCAAGTCAACCTTGTCTTGTTAGAAGGATGTCCTTGTATATCTCTTAAAAGATTTCAAAATTATTTTCCCACTGATTCTTCACCAACTGTAGTTGCTTGATGTGGACTTGGAGTTGCAACAATCATTGTTTTGCTTTTAAACCATGGTGGGGATTTCAATGGTTTGGGAGAAGTGTTGTTCCTCCTAATGTATACTGATAATGTGAGCAAACTATAAGTTAGAAACCTCTCTAGTTAACTAATGAAACTGGTGTTAGGTTTTATCCATTCAATCTTGTAATTGCTGATATTGGCCCTATAAAGTTTGTATACCTACATGGCTTTACCATCAAGATCCTACAATGTATGAAATATTGTGTATATTTTGATGATCTGAAGCTTTAGGTTATTCATCTAAGAGTGGAGCCACCACCATCGGCCACTGTGAGAAAAATTGATATAAGTTGTTCACATCTTCTCCAGTATTCTTCTTTGTGTTGATGTGGTTTTCTAATGCAGAGTGGTCAACCACACACTTATTCCTTTCTTCATCCATATTGGCTTTGTGAAGCTAAATAGTCATTTGTTGTCTTAAGGTGTTCTATGTGGTATCTTTTATGACTTCATTTATCAAGATCCTTAACTAGACTAGAAGTGTTTGTGATGAGTCTCCTTCAAGATGAGAGGACTTTGTATCTCCTTGACCAATTATTCTATTTGGTCTATGTTGTCCACATGTTGTTTTAAGATCTCTTCCTAGGTAGTTTGATGCAAAATATCCCATAACTAAATCTTATGAACTGGTAGAGTACTGTTGAAATATACCTATGACCCAACCAAAGGCAACTAAAAGAGGTGTAGAGAGGCCATTGGTTGTATTTGTATTTATTTAGCCAAAAACTCCTTAAGGAAATGCATTAGAGAATGTGTGGAGGATGTTGGTGTGTCTGAGGATTGTGGAGGTTGAGAAGATGATTCAAAGGTGAGGCCTTATATTTTTCGTCTTCCTTATGTAGTTTTTGATAGGCTTTGGTAGTGGCCTACCTTATGCTCGCTATAATTTTTTTGTGTCCTTTGGCTTTTCTAACATTATCTTACCCAATATTTGTTTGGACTATTCTTTTGCCTATATTTCTTGTACCTTCTTTTGTGGTGATGTGATATTTGGGGCCACCTCCTCAATTTATAGTGTCTTTAATCTTTCTTCCTCCTTGGTTGCTTTATCCCTCTACAATTTAAGTGTGTTAGTCAAGAGAACTAGTCCATTAGGTCCTCTAATGTTTTATTTGAGGCCACCATATACCTAATTAAAGTATTTTGTATAAGTAGTTTTTTAGCATATGTCATGCATGTGTAGTGTTGAGTTGTTAGCTACAAAACATATTTTCTGAAGAGTCCACTATAGAGTCCGTCTTCATCAAGTAGGGGTAGACTTCTAAGGTTATGATTTGTTCGAAAATTTATGTATCCTTTGGACCTTCTTCTACTTCTCCTTTTGCATCAATAATATGTGGGGAGACTTGTCTAAATTCTTTCTCCTTATTTTATTTGTGTTTCTTCTCCAAACTCATTTTTAGTAGTGCCTCTGAGGCTTCTCTTTCATTGGGATCTATTCATGGAGATGTATTGAGGGGTATTCTCTTTATCAGTCTAATGCTTTCTCCTTGTGTAAGTTCTAATTGTAACCTACTAGATCTTCTAAGAGTAGGCTCACTCTTTTCTTTTGGTTTCGATATAACAAATCCCCATTTTTCTTAGTGAATCTTTCTTTTTTTCTCCATATGCTCTATTGTTTTTTAAAAACTCCATGAATAAATAGTATGTAGAGTATCTTTCTGCTTTGGGATCTTTGGGGAGACTTAACAAATTATTTGCATATGATTTCATCTTGGCATCTATTACTTCGTAGGGTAGTTTGAGTATCCATGAGGTCTACAGTTCTATGGCCTTCATCATAGTATAGTCTTTATCTACTAGGAATACAATGCTATTTATGTATTTTTGGACCACATCATACAATATTCTTTCCCTATCTTACATTTTATTGTTGAGAAGCCTTAAAAAAAGCCTAGTATATGGTTGTATAGGAGGAGGAATATTTGAAATGTTTGACATGGTCTTTGATTTGTATCACAATAGGCCTATTGGGATCCCATACCTTCTCTTCATAGGGTGGCATTTAATTTATAAAATATAAGGCTAAGCAGATGAGTCAGGTACCATACCAGAAATTGTAGTGTGTGTTTTTGGTGTGTGTGGTGTTGTCCAACAATGTCAAGTGCAAGACTTCACATAAATCAATATCCTTGTCTTCAACTACCATCTAGTTGGTGGTATTCACGATAGTGGTAGTGGTAGAGCCTTCTTGATTTGTGTAGTAAACCTTCAAGGTGATTCTTTGGTCACATACTTCATTCTTTGATTGGTAATATTGGTCACATCAAGATTGTGCCCATCATATATTGCTTTGATGAGTTTCGTAACTTCAACATTTTTTATGCCCTTTTTTGTATGGATTTCCCCTTGTGAGCACAACCTAGTTACTACTTGAATTGCCTCCTTATTTATTATATGGGGTTTATCGGTAGAGATATTTTTCATCCAATCAACTGAAGATAATTGAGATCCATTTCTCCTCTATGGTGAAGTCCAAGAAGTATTTCCACACCTCTTGTCTCTTTTTTTCTATCTAACCAGATTTTGGAAAGTATTTGTCTATGTTGCATTCTAACAAATTCACCCTTGGGTCTTCAAATTTTGTGTGGTTAATCTCAACCATTTTAGCATGAATGTAGTGTCCAACATCCTCTATATATATAACATCTTTGAGTAACTTAGAGAATGCACCATCTAGGTCAACATCCATAGCTTTATATGAGGATTTCTTGTATTTAGGATGGAGTTTTTATGAAGAATCTACAAGGATGGGGGTGGCCATTTGATTAAGTTTTTGAGACAAGAAATGAAAGGTCAAAGTGGAGCTAGGGTTTGATCACAAAATGTTAAGTACATAGGAGCAAGAGGATAGAAAAATTAAGTATGAACAATAAAGTGTGTAGGAGATAGTGATGGGTTATATTTATAGACTTGTCTTAGTATTAAACATTTATTACAATAGATGTTTTCTCCCTTTTCCCACCATTTTCTACTCATTTATTTTCTATGGCTACTCTCCCAATGACTTGATTCTTCTTATTGAATTTATAGTACACTATAGTACAAGTATATATGCTCTTTACTTGAGCTTAAGTTAGATTATATTTAATATATTTCTTTCATATGCCACACTGCATTTCATTATATTTAATATATTTCTTTCATATGCTACACTGCATTTCATTAGGTTTGGTGTGTGCAATTAGGGTTTTGTTCCTTAAGCTACCTAGTGCTTGTCGGTAATGTAGGTTGGTTGTGTAAGGTTTATGAATCTTACCTTCGGTGAATGTGAATGGCCTTATCCCAAGCTTGTATTTTATCTTCAATCCCAATGTTCTATATAGGATTATACTTCTAATTAATTTTAATGTGTGTTTTCTAGGTGGTGTCCATGTGTTGGGGTACTTTGGTGCATATTTGGTATTATTCTTCCTGATTTGTGGTACCCTATGATGCTTTGCCTTATTTTGTGGAGGTTTAGGTGGTCTATTATGTATTAAGAATGCCCTTTGAAACCCATACACCACCTAGAATGTCAATTCTTATTCTCCCTACATCCAAGCATCATCAAGAACCTCGTCAATATCTATGTTGTTTTGGTTACTTTCAAGTTAAAACTCTCTAGAACTGTTCTAATTTTCTTCTTCTTTTGCATCTAGGAGTTTGGATATGGATTAAAGGTTTCTCGATTCTTCTCCTTTGCTATCCTATGCAACCTCTTCCACATGTTATATCTTCTAGTTCACCAAGTGGGATGTGAACTATTCTGCTATCGACTGCAAAAGAAATTTCTTCCTTCTTGGAATCCACAATACCATCGACATTAAAAAACTATATGAATCCTAATAAGGCTCTAAAGGTATTGAATGTCTCCTTCATCTCTACCATTTCAAATTCCATAATTTTTTTAATGCCTTTATTATTCACTTCTAGATTTTTTCATATGTCTATTGTCTGCATACTAGAACAATCTGCTAGGCTTACATTCATAGGGGTTTCAACAAGCTTAGGTATACCAAGTTTCTCCCATGTGGTAGCCAAAATTATGTTCAAATCCAAACCAAGATCTACCATTACATATTTCACCTTATTTTTATTAAGATGCCCATTGATGATTAGAGGACCATTCTTCCAATTTTAGCCGTCGGACAATTGGTTAATTTATTGTTTCTTTTTTTTATTCCAATACTTCTCCAATTGTTTTAACTTTTCCACTAAGTATTTTTGTTATGCTAGGGAGGTCAAATCCTTCAACATTTTACTTCTTCAATTAAACAACCTACCTCTTGTTGTTGTTGTTGCATGATGTTATTTATCTTTTTCTACTAATTTCTTATGTTGATTTTTAGGTCAAAAGTACTCCTGACCTTCCTCTTTTAGATGGTAGTTCTCATATTCTTCTTCAACCTCCTTATGTATGTTCTTTTCAGTGTCAGTCCATTGTCTTGTGAGGATTGTAGCTTTCTTCGGTCCAACTTTCTTTTTTATTTCATTTTTACTACTTCTTGCTCTCTAGTGTAGACACCTAAATTTGATTAATTTAATTAATTGAATTTACCTATCCTAAATGATCTTAAATATAATAATTACGCATTATTTAATTAATTGGTGTTCCCTCCTTCTAGCTAATTAATTTTGTTAATTATGCTATAGTCCTCCTTTAAGTAATTAATTGACAATCATAAATCAATTAATTTATTAAATTTGATCGCTTCTTCTATTAAATAAATCAAATTTATAGTTTGATTATTTAATCCATGTTGACTTTTTTCTCTCTTAAATTCTCTCATAGAATTAATTAATTAATTATATTTCCCCACATGCCTCCTAACTTTAATCCTCATCTAACTCTTCTTGTAATATCCTAATATTTGAAAATGTCTTAATATTTGGAAATTGATCCTTTTATTCTTTCCAATCTCCTTTCCACTTCATATGTGTGTATTCCTAAATATTGTAATATTTGAAAATATCTTAATATTTGGAAATGAATTCTTTTATTCTTTCCAACCTCCTTTCCACTCCATATGTGTGTATTCCTAAATATCCTAAGTCATGGAAATATAATGGAACTAATTATTTAAATTAATTATATTTCATCACATGTCTCCTAACTTTAACCCTCATCTAATTCTTCCTCTAACTTAACTCATTAATTAATCTTGGGTTTTAGTCATCCTTTTATTATTTCTTCTAACTTCTTTCCCACTCCATATGTATGCACATTCCCAAAATATCTCAAATTTCCTAAAATTTGGGGAAAATGTTGTTGAATTTGGGGAAGTTTCCTAAAATTTGGGAAAATATCCCAAACTTCTTCAAACATGGGAATATCATGGTTTTGTATTCTCTTTTGGAATAGAACCTTCCAATTCGGGTGTCTCATTCCCAAATGGACATGTGTCCTCAAGGACACATGTCATTCCTTTGACATGTGTTATTCTCATGCCTCTACATCTCTCATTCAAGCCTATTTAAACCCTCCATTTTCCTTCACAATCCATCCACTTTCAAATTCTCATACCATTATAATGCCATCTTTGCTATCCACGTTTTCATTCTCATACCACTATAATGCCATTTTAGCTATCCACTTTCATTTTCATACTCTCATAATGCAGAAATGCTCACTCATCTTTTTGCATAATCACATCCATTTAGCATAACATTTTATATCACATCTTGCTCACTTTTCATCTTTACATTCACTATCATGGAGCACAATCGAGTATCTACCATATAGCAAGCACACATCAAATCAAGGGACAATCAAATTGAAGGAGGATTATGGAGTTTGTATTTTAATTACTTTTTATCTTGTTTATCTACTTTTCTTTCTTCTTCAATGTCCTATTCTTGAGGTGGTTGAAATATGTGTCTGTTAATTGTTTAGTTTATCTTCTCAATAGCTTACATTCACAATTTTTTGCATACATCTGAAATACGCTTCATTGGATTCTCTAAATTACTTGGGCTCCTCTCTACAAGTCATCACTTTTGTATGGTGTTTTAACATTTTGAAAGAATGTGCCTAACATGTTCACATTTGAATAAATCACGTTTTTCATCTCCAAAAGAGGGACATTTCTTTTTTTGTTCTCACCCCCAACATTTAGATGCATGGTGACAATCTTTTCCGCAATTAAAAATGTGGTATCATTCCTCCTTTGGCTATTTTTGTCATGACCTCTACCTCCCCTATAGTTTGATTACCAGTTGTTTTCAATATAATCTTATTGTGGGTTATTTTTCATATCACAAGCATTCTTATTTCTTCTTCAGGGTGTCTGTCTATATCCTCCATCATTTCTTTCATTTGAACCATAATTGTGACTACGACATCCTTGATGGAAGTGATTTCCTCCATTCTAGACTAGAGGTTGGTAATCTAAACAATCTTTAGTGATATAGGTATCCCATTCTCGACAAATAGCACAGTATGTTGAATTGGCTTTTATAGTTTTGACTTCCACATGTAGTGCAGTAGTGGTTCTTTCTCCTTGTGCTTTAGGAAAATTATTTTGGGAATGTTCCTCTCAAGAACCATATGGACATCATTTCTCCTTTGCTTTCTTTTGTTTATATTTGGCTATGATTTCACTTTGAATAGTTAATTTATGAATTTGTAACTGGAGGTCTTTGAGAGTTTCATTTTTTTTATCTTGTTTTCTAATTTCCTCCAAGGCTATGCTTCAATCTAGTATATCATTGTTATGAGGTCTATGTAAGAATCAAATATTCTACCATCCAAAGGAATTTTAATATATTTTTGTCGTCCAGAAGTGAACCATTCAATCTTTTGTTTCCCAACCAGTGGTTCTTTTATTTTGCAGTAGACCTCCTTAAATATTTTAACATATGCCTTAAATGACTCATTATATCTTTGCTCTAATTCTCTCATTTTACTAACACTTTCAATAGGAATGTCTAGAGTAGATCAAAATTTAATAGAAAATCATCCCTAACCTCATCCCAATTGCTGTTATGTTGAGGGTAAGTCTTCCTATACCAATCTAGTTATTTTCTTAGGGAGGACACAAATTCTAGTAGTCTCTATCTTCTTGCACTCATTTTCTCCCCCATAGGGACTCCAATAGAAACACATGTTCTGTGGATTGAATGGTGTTTTCGCCAAAAACATGTATCTTAATTGAGGCTTCCATCTTATATGCTTTCTTCTCTGATTTAGATCTCTAGGTTTGGGGTCTCTTCTTGCTTTCCTTCTTAATACTTTGAACTATTTGGGGCTTCTATTCTCTCCCCTTACCTTTCTTTAGTTTGATATCAAAGAATTTATTTCCCAAGCAATCTCTTGTGCTACTTTTTTCTTTCTCTTCTTCTTCTCTTATTAGTGGCATCTCTTCCATTGAAATCCTCATACTCTTCTATGGTTGTGGAGATGACTCATTATCAAGGGTTTGTGACTCCTCAAAGCAATGTTTCATTATTTTATTTTCAAGTAACATATTATTAGTTAGCGATCTCAACTCTTCGCCCAAATTAAATCTAACTTCCTCTTCTTTGTCCTTTTCATCTTTCTTAGTTTTCTTATAGTTTTATTAACTAATTTCTCCAAATATGTGTCATTTAAGGGAAAGACCTTTGGAGTGTGTAGAAATCCCATAAACATGTCATCTAATTTTATTGTGATAGTGGATAGGTCGAATTTGTTTCTAGAGTTTGTGGAATATTGTGGTAGGGTAGGAGTCTTCATGTTACTACATTCCCCCTAACAACAATAATCTAGATCTTCTATATTGTTTCTGAGTATTATTCAAAATATTTATGAGTTGTCCTACCTTATTCCAATATTTTTCTTTTTCTTTTTGGGGTCTTCTCATCCCTTTTCTTATTACCTTTCTTCTTCTTCTTCTTCTTCTCGATAGGACCCACATTAGCGCACTCAACAAGACTCATATTGATGCACTCTAACCTCATCTTTGTTGTCTTACCCATTCTCTTGTTGTGGTTTTCATCTCCCTCCATCATTTGTTTTTATCGTATTTCATCTATATTTGAGCTTTTCATTCACTTATTTTCCTAGTTCAATTTGCTCCTTGGTTTCTCTTGTATTCTTGTTATCTCCTCTTGCCATGGGTGCTTTTGGTTTAAGATTTCATTACTCCTTTATTATTTCCCATAGTAGTTATTTGGAAACTTTTATTATTGGTCAAATATCTTCATGGAACCCTTTTAAACCTCTTCTCCTTTTCCCTTATCTATCCCTTGGTTCCTACCCCCTCTAACAAATTAGAAATCAAGAAGACAATACAGTAGAGTTTCATATCCTAGACTCGTTCCTATTAAGGAAAACAGTGAACCAGATCTAGATAGAAGATTGCCTAATTAATAGGATAGTAAGAACATGAGTAACACATTATATTGAGACATAGAAATATTTGCATTAGTTGTATTCATTCAACATATGATATACACACTTATATCTCCTTATATATCCGCATGCATTCATAACATATATCTCATTTCTGTATAGTTTAGTTTTCCTTATAGTTCTATTATATTGCCCTATATTTTCCTTGTGATTATATCTTAGTTTATCTATTTGTACCTACAAGATGGGGTGTCACCCATACTTAGTGTCTATGTTCTACAAGTTATGTTTTAGTCTGATGCAACAAGATGTGGCATGGTTTTGAAAGTTTGTCTGGCTACTCTGTCCCTACCAACAAGCATCAAGCTGCTAATGTATTTATACCAAAACAATAAATAGATCAACTATTTTTTCCAAAACTAGATAGCTAGTTATGACCAACAAACCACCCTAGATTTATACAAATGACTCCCTATAGACCAAAGCACACTCAATCAAAAAAAGCTCATGTAAAATAAGTAAAGCATATTTATAGAAACACATATGTTAAGATTTATCTTCAACAACCTTTTCTTCACATTTAACTAGTTTGGTAAAATCTTGCATCCATAAGAGATCATGGGTTAGTGTAGTGTTGTAAAATGTAACTCTTTACAATTTCACAGGCCTTTTTGGGCCCTTGCTTTATTGTTCTCTTGCATGGCTCATTTTAAGCCTATTTTTGGCCCTAGAACATTCAAATTGTTGTCATATGCTCATGAGGTTACTTCATCCTATATCTTAAGACCACCTACTCTGCAACTATATTTCTCTTGTCGTTTTTTGGGTGGACTAGGATGAATAGCACCATAGTCCCTCCAAAAGGGCCCAAAATCAAATGTGTGTGAGTTTTGGTTCCCACCATTTGTGATTTGATCCTGATATTTTGATATGACTTTTGGAAGTCACCATAAAGTAGGAAATACCTTGTGAACCCTATATAAAGGAATCATTTATATTTCATTTTCATCCCAAAAAAATATACAAGTCACAAGTTCCATCATTGAGAAAGCATTATTGACCAAGTATTTTAGATTTTAGCATCATGCAACAAGAAGCTACAACAACATACATTCAAATATTCTTTTATTATTGATCTTTTTATGTCATGTCATGTTATTGCATCAACCCTTGAGTGACTTATGTAAAAAGTATTTCATCATTTCCATTATCAATTTCTAAGGTAATATCATTTTAATAATGATTTAGCCTTTGCCCTACCAAGTAAGCTATCTTTTTCATCATCATAGTTGTAGTGGAGGTGGAAACACCAACACAAGTTTTGACTTAGGAAAGCCCATATAGAGCACAACATCTCCCTTCCTCTATGTGTGCAAGTTATAGATTCGACAATCAAAAGGTATGGAATTGCACATAATAGACTGAGACATAATTTTAGGCTTTGGTTAAGTTAAAACCCTAAGTTTGTGCTAATCATCACACTTGACTGATACTTTTAGTCTAAATTTAGGAGGGAACGATGTACAAAGGATCTTGATTCAAAATAAGTGATACTTTTAGTCTAAATTTAGGAGGGAACGATCTACAAAGGATCTTGATTCAAAATCCAAAGTTTTAGCTAACAAAAGCACCTCTGGGTCTAGGACACTTAGCACACCTTATCAACACATTCATCTCCAGATTTCAACATGTTCTTCTTTGCATCTCATTTTCAGATCTACTCTTTTGTGTTAGCTTTTTTATTCTATAACTATATGTTTATGTTGAATCTTATCAATTTTGCATCATTCTACCCAGTTCTTGCATATTCAAATCAAATCAAATTAAAAAGAGAAAATAATCACACATAGCATCTATCTCTCCTTTAAGACTGAAGTTGGATCTTGTTGGCTATTTCCTCCAATGAATGATATTTATTTGGATCCTCATTTATGTCTCTAGGCTAGGATCCATTTTCCAATCATTTTGTTTTGGTGAAACCGACGTGTCTTATACTTACTTTTGATTTTTATTTTCAAATCTAATTCGTATTCATTTAACTGATTCATATTTGCAATCATTTCTAAAATGTATATCTTATGCACTTGGAATTGGGTAGCTAGTTCAATTATTTAATTTTGATTAACCTAATACTACTTACACTTTGCATAATTCTGATTTAGATTGTTTAGATTTAATTTTCATTTATGGATCCTTCTAATTGATTGGTTTGCACTTTCACATTTGGTTACATTGCTAAGTAGCTACATTTATCAAAATTATTTGTTTAAAGGATGCTATTTTATTTCATGTTGCTTGCATTGATTTATTACATCATAATGTATTCCATAATTAGGGTTTCATGGATGTTCATGACATTTACTTCATTTCTAAAATCTTTCATACATATTTCATATTTCTATATGGTGACGTTTTCAAAGATGTTCATGATGTGTTTTATTTTTATTAAATAATTAGTAGATGTTTCATGAATTGCACCTTTGATATCCACCCTACAAATGTTGTTGAGATGAATAATGCTTGTCTCTCTCCTAGAGTTTCCCTTATACATGAGGAAATCATTAATAATTTAATCAATAATCTCTCTACTTGGAGATGAAGCATTTATGAGAAATGATGAGTCCTCTTCCCACAAGGATGCTTTGGTGCAAGAGGGAAATTCTTTAAATGTTGACAATCCAACTCTCAACACATATGTGGACTTATATCCCCCTTATTCTCCTAGAGATTATCTTAATTATTATTAAGTTTTAAGGCAAGATGATGTTATTCATTTCCTTAATTATAGGTTACCTAACATTAAATTGAGTGAAAATGAAACATTTAATAATGAAAATACTTCCTTTCAACCCAACAACTCAAACCTCCCAAGTCAATATGAATGATACTAATAAAGATGTGCATCCTCCTAAAAGATCCATCCTTATCTATTCATTCATCCTTTTGGTGCTTCAAAATATGCTTACACTACAAAATTCAATGATGTATATGATGAAATTCCTTCCTTGTTAGAGTTGCAAAAAAATTACAAACATGGTTTTGACATTATATCTAAACAAGGATATAGTTGACAAGGTCTTGGATATATGGAACAAGGAATCAAGGTCTCTTAGGACCCACATCTCAATATAGTATAGAAGGCATAATATTTCCTACTCATTCCTTACCAATTCCTTCATCAAAACCTAACCTTCCTCACCTACAAGAGAGAAGGCCTATCCCTTTGGGTACTCTTTTAGCTCTAGAAAATAAAATCTTTCTAAGACTCATAAATGATATAAGATTGTATTTCCCCCATAAGTAATAGGTTTGCAACTAAAGCAAGTGTGGCATAAATTCTTATATTTGTCATTGTGTGTATACTCATCCTCTTACTAATTGTAAAACATTTAGAAAGTGTTACAAAAATTGTTGATAGTGCTCTCCTATAACATTTAATAGTTATATCTTTCTAAATTAAAACTACAATCTAATACCATAACATTTTTTGACATATTATGTTGCTTCTCACTATGTGACACTAGTAGCTTACCTTTTGGGGGCTCATTGTCATTCATGGTGGTACAACCTAATGCGCAATAATACTTGGCTAGAAAAATGATAGCCTAATTATTCTTGTCTCTGTACTAGGGAGCAATAATAATTTTCAAACATTTTATCCTTCGTAGTGTCCACTTTCCCTTTGTTGAGTTGTATCTTTTATAAAGATATCCTTCCTCGCATAGAATTGTTTGTCCTTCATGAGGATCTTGTCCTTGCTTGGATGTATGTATCCTTGATTAGGACCTCTTCCTTCCTTGAAAGCATATATCTTTTAAAAATAATCTCTCCTTGGTGTTGAAATTGTGCAATCCTTCATCAAGAATCCTCTCTCTTATCAATTGGGAAGGTGTGTATTTGTGATCTCATCCCCCTTTTAGTTCAAGATGTCATCTCTATTTGAATATCTCATCTTTATAGATGTAGATATATTTAGGCAAAGTTGTCTTCCTCCCCCTTTTTATAGTAATGTATCCTTCACAAATATCCCTTTACACTAATTGCAAGATATATTTACAAGTATCTCTTCCTTGCCTGAAGATTAGTATTCTTTATAAGGATCTTCTTCCTAGCTCATAACGAATGCATTTTTTGTTAAGGATATCTCCTTGGTGTTGAAGGTGTATTATCCTTGATTTCGATCTTTGTCTTCCTTAAGATATCAATAGGGTAATATGTTGACATCTTAAGGTGGTGTTGTGTTTCATAGCGCCCACCGAGGTGTGGTTAGCATTCTATCTAGATACCAAGTTACATGGAATTAAACATTTTCTTCATCTAATATAGTGTGGCTTACTAATGTGATCTTTTAAAGCAATTTATGATCTATGGATAACCTAGCATAACACACACACACACAGATATATTTATTTATTTATTTATTATTATTATATTGACTTTTTACCTCTTTTGCTTTTGGTTGTTTATCATCATATGTTTCCTTTTTTGTATATATATACCTTTCATTGTGTGCATCCCTCACACCACTATTGTACCCCTCTCTTTTAAAACATTCTTGGTATGCAATATATCATTTTTATTCTACAACTGTTCTCTTTCATCTTGACAATGGTTCACAAAGTGTGATCCAAAAAGTCAATGTAAAACTTTCTTACACAGTTAATCCAAAATTTAATTGCAATCAACTTCATAATCACTTAACAATATTTTACATGAATACAAGACATAATCATCACATAATAGTAACCATTCATATTAACATAAGAAAAACATGGCACTACTAAATTATACCACGCTTTGTCATTCAAATTACAATACTCTAAAGGATTCATCTACTAGACACTAGACCTAAAGAGGACATTAGTGAGGGACATTATTATCTTTGTCTTGGTAACCTATAAAATAGACTATTTCACTAACTTAATAGTGTATCACTACTGTAGATTAATAGCATCAAAGAATCAATTTTATTGAACACTACTCTCAATAGCTCCACTATTCTTTGAGAGTAACTACACATGCATGCCTTTTAGACTTGGTTCATAGAACTTCCTAAAATTCCTAGGGTAAGTAATAGGAACTTTTAGGATTTTCCCATGCCATAGATAGTTCAAGGTCTATAAGGACTTATTAATATATTTGAAAAATGACTTATTAATAATAAAATCAATAATTTACACCCTAATAATTGAAAAAGGATGATTTCTATGTATTTTATTAGTATTTATCTAGTTATATACTAGTCTTCTTTTTTCCTCTGTGCTTCTTCAAATTTTACTTTGTAATAAAATTATTATACCAATAAAATTATTGATTTTCTACATCGTTTATAAAATAATATCTATTTCATAAATTAATAAAAATCATTTATAAATACTACACATAACTAAGAATAACAACACTCATTTTATGTGCTCCCCACTTGGATTATTTTATCTATAAAATTTTAAAATTGGGTGCAGTAGATTGATTATGAAGACTCCTCAGTTATTTGCCATTTTTGTTGTATATTAGTGTAATGGCACCAAAGTGTATTGGTGGGTGAAAAATGTGTGAATGAGAGATCAAGAGGAAAACTACCCTTCCCCTCCAAGGAGAGATGAGAGTTTCACTACAGATTCCCCTTCAAACACTTTTTACCTAATTACATTGGAAGAGGAGAGGAAAATTCACTAGATTCAACCTCTCAAGAAGAAGATAGAATTTTGAATGAAATGGGAATGATAAGTTGATCCCCTCTTCCTATTTGAAATGGAAAGGAATTGATTGAATTATGTAGTGCAAAAGTGACAAAGAACTGATTATAACTTGAGATCAAAGTATGGGATGAAGCTATGCACCTGGATCCGGCAATAATATGTCGAGACGAAGCCGCCCTGTGAAATTGAGAAAAAGTTGTCCAAAGCGTGGCGGGAATGTACACGGTCCTCCAAAAAATCCGCGAAACGAAAAGGGTTTTTCCACCTCTACAAATGGAGCCTGAATCTGAAAGTACAATTGCACACTTGCAACCTACACACAGAAAAGAGAGGAAAATAGGTTGGGATTGGGGGTTTGCCTTCAGGTCAAACCCCAGTTTTGGAATTAACCAAGTAATGAAAGAAAGTACTTGCAAGTGAATGTAAATGAAAGACTAAATTGTAAATCACCTCAAGGGAGGTTGTAGATAGAATGTTGATAGAAATGCTTGTGTGGAATTGAATGTTGGAATCAATCTCCTCTTCAATGGTTGAATCCTTGACTTGAATGCAACACCTAGCCTTGAAGGGGAACTTGAGAATGCTCAATGCTTGAATGCGTGATCTCATGTATCTGTCTTATCACTTCACCCAACTTATCCCACTTATGCAAATGAGAGGGAAAATGCAACTTAAATACTTGTCAATTAAGGTTTAATTGACTGATTTTCGTCACAGGCCGATATCGGGGAAGTTTCCCGCCCAATGCACTACCTACAATGCAGGCCTAGGAAAGGTCCTGCCCTAAAATAGGGCAGGGACGCCCCTGTCCTAGGGGGGACAGGGGTGCCTCTGTCCTACCCCTTTCTCCAAGGCAAAGTGTAGACAAGGTGGTGCAGAGGCCAAGGAAGAAGCAGATTCTGAAGGTTGAGCAGTCTCTGGTCTCTGATCAGGTTAGGGGATTTGACCTCGCGTGCGTGAGGACCCTAATGCGGTCGAAAATTGCTAGGGTCGCAATTTTATGACACTACAACTAGGTCAAGCCTCCACTACTTGCTAGAAATAATAGAAACACTTTGTTTGGAAGAAGAATAAAATTCTTTCTTCTAAGGAGGATTCCATTCCTTCATTTAAAGAGGTTCAAAAATAAAATATTAAAGGAAAATCCCTTATGGATTGTTCACTGATTGATAATGTTGGAAGTCATTGTCATTGGTATCAACCTGCAGCTTTTGTATTGCCATTGATGATAAGTTTTATATGATTATTGTCAGTATATGGGGAGACTGGTGAGAGTTGTTGATTGTCAGATACAAAGTATAGAAGGATGATGGTTGTAGATGCTTTGTGTTGTGGATGTCCACCCTCTTGGTCTCTAATGTCTACACTCAGTATAATGTGTTGAATGCAGATGATGAGGTTGATAATGTGATTGCTGGCAAAAATGATACAATGATGATATCATATTAAGATGAGGAGTTGATGCATTAAGATGAGCATTAGAAGCGTGATGATGATATCATATTAAGATGAGGATTAGAAGTGTGATGATGATAACATACTAAGATGAGGATTGGAAGCATGGTGATGATAGCATATTAAGATGAGGATTAGATGCGTGACAATAATGTGTATGTGAATATGATGATCTTGTGTATGTTACAAGATAGTAGTTTATCTCTTGCTTTCTCCTAAGTGATAAAATGATGTTTCTAGAATATTCTAGTCCTTGAAAGATTGATGGGATGAGTATTTGCAAAGATGTATGGTGAATATAGTTTGGAAGAATGGCATTAGATGATATGGTCTTGTGGATTTGAATGTAATTTGTAAGCTTTGTGGACGTTGCACTCTTATCTTTTCAAGTTCCTGGTGTTGCAGCTAATGTGGTTGGTAATTACAATTTGTTGGTAGTCTAGATGTCTATCAGTATTGGTCCAAAAAAAGCACTGCATTTTTCCACATTGGTGTTTTTGTTACCATGACCCTAAGGATATGCTTGTTATGTTTGTGTTGTGTCTCAATTCAATTTTCGGGTGCTAAAGTGTTCTTCAAGAGTAGATAATGATATTTTGTTCATAACTATGTGTTCTAGCATTTCAAAACAAAGTGTTTTGTATCTACTTGTGTTGCACCAACATGTTTTAATGTGACAATGAGAAATAAGTATTTGGTAATGTTGAATATTCATGGAATCTCCTTTTGTCCTCTACATAGTGTGGAATGATTTGTTTGGTGTTGCATTATGTCTGATGTTCGTTTTCTAAGATAATTATTGTGGTTTGGTTGATAGAAGTTGTTCTCTTGCTTGCACTATGTTCTTGGGGGTCCGTGCTAGCATTGGAGAATGTGTTGTATTTGGGTCCTATTTTATCTTGTGTGAATCTACATTGAGGTAATTCATTTAGAGGACATGTTTTTGTGTCGACTGGTTATGTTTTACATATTTTATCTACATGTTACCTTTTTGTCAACCTTGGAGGATGTGTGCTAGCGTGTGTAATCTTTGGGACCACTTAGAAAGTTGTAATATGATGTTTTAGGTCCTTTCTATCTCCTGGATTGGACCACTTTCACTGCAATTTTGTTTGATGGTTGAATTGATAAGACCTATGCTTGTCCCATATTATGGACAACCTAACCGATGTTTTTTGATGAAGATGATGATGATGATGATATATATATATATATATATATATATCAAATTAGTATGGATGTGTGTTGTGAAGTGTGTGGATACGAAGTTGAGGTTGCAAAAGTGAGTGTGGTGAACGTATTGGTAATAAATTGCATATTGGTTTCTTGGGTGAGCAGCTACATTCAGAGGAGATTGCTAGATGCAGTGTTATTGAAGGCTTATTCATGTTGATTCATATGTTCATGTACATTGCTAAGAGTTAGTGATTCTCCCTAGAAATTTATTTATATCTTTCCCTAAGGCAATGAGTCTCAGTGTGCAATTCCCTTGTATCTCACCCTAGGGTAGTGCACCTCAGCCTGCAAGTCTTACTGGTAGAATTGAACTTCTTTGATAGTGTGCCTAAGATAAATATTGTAATATTGTTCATATATTGTGAGTTAACTCTCACTGTGGTTTTTCCATGTTTAGGTTTTCCACATAAATCTAGTGTTCTCTTGTGAAAGGTGTTCATTGTTTTTCCTTTTAATGATGCGAGTATGATTAAGTTTAAGTGGACATTATTTTATGCATAACATTTGGGATTTGTTTGACTGATTCACCCCCCCTTTCAGTCTTGGGGTGTGTTTAACAATTGGTATCAGAGTCAAATTCCTCTAGAAAAAGCTTAACAACCTGAAGAAGGTCTAGGATGGGACAAGATGGATCTTACAAGATGCTTCATTTTGATGGTACAAACTACACCTTTTGGAAACTAAGGATGGAATCATATCTAAATTCTATGGGGTTTGGAATCTAGAACTCTATTGTAGATGGTTATGTCGCTTCTTCTACTCCTCTAACTACTTTGGATGAGATCAAGTTGTATGAGAACAATGGCAACACAAGGAATCCTATCATAAGTGGTTTGGTAGATTCAGAACTTATGAAGGTGATGCACTACAAGTCTACTAAAGGTATTTGGGAAAAGCTCAGCACTATCTATGAAGGAGATGACAAAGTAAGATAGATCAAGATGCAAAATTTTAAATTCAAATTTAAGAATCTAAGAATGTCAAAAAAGGAAAACATTGATAGTTACATACACCAAGTAATAAAGCTAGTAAATCAAATTAGAGGTATTGGTGGAAAATTGGATGAAGATGAAGTAGTGAAAAAGGTACTTAGATCTCTTCCCAAATCTTATAGTTCTAAAGTATTGTCTATTGAGGAAATCAGGGATTGGGTTGAATATATAATGGATAAACTCTATGGTGCTTTCATTGCCTTTGAAATGAGGGAATTTGAATCAGATAACCCTAAGGAGGAAGCTACATATAAAGACAATAAGAAAGTGGAAGATAATGTTGATCAGGATGATGGTATTGATGATATAGAAGTAAACTTTGTGAGAAAATTGAAGAAAGGCACTAGAAAATACAAAGGTTGTTGGATATTGTTGGTCATTGCTTCTACTAGGATATGTTGTTGTCATTGATGTCAACATATTCATGTGATTTGCTCTGGTGATTACAGATTGGGAAGATTTTCTGATCCGGTTTGTAATGTTGGTTTGTTGATCACTGTTTTGCAGAGTCCAGTATATCCTTCGGTATATTTCGGTGTGATCAGATCTGGTGTTGAGCTTTTGGGATATTGCTTGGGATGGTCTTGTGTATTTTCAGTTCAGTTGGATCATGAATTTGGTGCTCCGCAAGTTATCTTTCTTCGTGACAGTTGCTGATTGGTTGTGTTTTTGAGCTTTCAGACGTTGACTGATGAAGATTTAAAAAGTGGTGTTGGTGCAACTGTTCTGGATTATTTTAACATGCTTGATGGTGTTTCTTAGCCATTTCCTATTTGTTTTGGTGATCTGCATTGATCATTGTGCAAGTTTTTAGTGGTTTCTATCAACCGGTGATGATTTGCGTGTTATTTAGTATTTCTAGTCGTGTAGCGTGTTAAGGTTGATCTTGGCATGATTTCCGGTGGAGTTGTGCATTTGGGAATTTGATTTAGGACCGTGTTATGCTATGTAAACCATTATATTGGTCCGGTGGTAGATATTTGTATTGTGTGATGTAATTTTGTAATTGAGGGTTGAGGGTTTAGCTGACCTTGTTATCAAGGTTGATGAATTGTATATATAGGTTATATAGTCATGTAGTTTGGGTGTCAATGTTGTGTCTGCATTATCAGATAGAGGTTTATGTGCGAACTGTTAGGGTTTCGAGCAAATCCGAAGCAAATATGAACTAACAATTATATGCAGATTTAAATACAAAAGATAAAGAAATAAAACGAGACACAGATAACACAGAGATTTAACGTGGTTCACCCAGAATGGGTCACATCCACCATACACAGTTGTCCAATCTTTCTTATTATCCAGCAAAAACAGTACATCAACCTTCCAATGCCTTAAGCATCCCAGCCGCTTATAACATGCGTTTTTAGGATAACAAACAAAGTCGGCCTTTTTAGGGTTTTATTACAATGTCGGTTTTCATCAATTGATCAGTCGCCACATATCAACACGAACAAGTGATTTATCCTTTTGTGTTAAGTTTGTGGTGAGATTGGTGTTGTAGGCCAGACATTTGTGCTTAACTGAAATTGTAATAAGGCATTTGGAGATGCTATTCTTTCAGTTCATTTCTTCCGGATTACAGTCTGAATCTTATTGTAAGTCAATGAGACTTCCCTGGGGGTTGTAGCCTTCCAGGCCATTATATTTGAACAGTGAGCTCTAGGCAGTGTGCCTGAATGCATGTGCATTCTTCATTGTAACATTTTCACATACTAATGCATAGTATCATCTTACTGTGGGTAGGTTCCCAGCGTGGTTTTTCCCTTAATTGGGTTTTCCACGTCAAAATCTTGGTGTTGTGTATTTTGTTGTTAATTTGCTTATATGTCTTATTGTTGTGGTTTATCTGATCTGTGTTTTGTGGTTAAGTTTTTTTATTCCGGTGAAGACTTATTCACCCCCCCCCCCCCCCCCCTCAATCTTCTCTCTTGGCTGCTGCTAACAAAGGTAAATTACCTTTCAAATGTTTTAATTGTTAAAAGTTAGTCATTTTGCATCTAAATGTAGTTTCAAAGGAGATAACAATAGAATAGGAGATAATAGAAACAAAAGAGGAGAAGAAAGAAATAAAAGAGATAAGCCTAAAAAAAAAAATTATTCCAAAGAAAGTAGCTATTCATTTGAAGATGAGGATTGTGATGATTCAAATGATGAAACTTTGTTTATGGATGTGAAAGTCGATAATGTTGAAAAATGTAAGGGGCTTGGTACCCTACCTACTAATGAAAATAGTGAAATGTCATTAATTGTGTGGACTTCTCTCCATGCAAAAGAAGAACCAAATGATCTGGTGACTGATAATGGATGTTCCAATCGTGTGACAAGTGATAAAAGAAAGTTCATTAATCTTAAAAAGTGGAACGGTGGATCAATGAAGTTTGGTGGCGAAGAGTCTACTCAAATTTGTGGCAATGGAACCATAACCATTGATGGAAAGAACAAGACAAAGGATATTCTCTATGTTAAGGGATTGAAACATAATATACTCAGTGTTAGTAAGATGTGCAGGAAAAGATTCAAGCTTATATTAATTGTGAAGTCAGAAAATATAATCTTAGGAAGACTGATTGCAGAAGGAACAAGGACTAATGGAAATGTTTATCATCTATAGGAAGCTAAAGGAAGTTGTTGTTTTATGGATATGAATAGTGAATGTTGGTTTTGACACAAAAGGATGAGACACGTCAACTTTAACATGGTACCACTTCTACACATGTAGTAAGAGATATACCAAATATTGTCAAGCTTACAAACACATTGTGCAAGGAATGTTAGATGGGAAAGAAAACAAGGACAAGATTCAATAACAAGGAATATTCTACTACAAACCCTTTGGAGTTGATACAAATTGATGTATGCAGACCTATTAGGACAAGAGGACTAAATGGTGAAAGGTACTTTATGTTGCTTGTTGATGATTATTCTAGAATGACATGGATTACTTTTTTTAAAAGAAAAAATAGAAGCCCTATATAGGTTTCAAGCTTTCAAAACTATGGCTGAGAATGAAATAGATGCTAAGATCAAATGCTTAAGGTCTAATAGAGGAAGTGAATTTACATCAAATGAGTTTGAATTTTTTTTTTAAGATCATGGTATTAGGAGACATCTATCTGCTCCTAGGACCCCTCAGCAGAATGGGGTCGTTGAAAGAAAAAATAGAACGATTCAAGATATGGCTAGGACAATGTTGAAGGATGATAATTTTTCTTATGTGTATTGAAAAGAAGCTATGCATACTTTGGTCTAATAGAGTGCAGGTGAGCGTAGATAATTCTAAGACCCCTTATGAGCTATGGTATGGAAGACTTGCTACAGTCAAATATTTCAGAATCTTTGAAAGAAAATGTTATATTAGAAGAGATGAAGAATATTTTGAAAAGTTTGACTTAAGAACTAATGGAGGAATCTTTCTTGGATATTCAACAAGAAGCAAGACTTACAAATGTTAAAACAAGAGACTCAAGAAGATGTTTGAGATCACAAATGTCAAAGTAGATGGAGATTGAAATCAAAACGCACAAGAACCTGAGGATTGTAGATTAGAAGGTGCTCCCTGCATTGCAGGAGAAGAGGATGAAGAGAAGAAGAAAAGGAAACAAAGGAGAGGCAATCAAAGAAATTCTTTAAGACTCCAACAAATTATGTCCAAAAGAATCATTCAAAAGATTAGATCATTGGTGATAATAATGAAGGTGTTTAGACTAGAAGAAGACTTGCCAAGGCAAGTGAACCAGCCCAAGACCTTTGTTGATGCTAGAAAGGATGAAGGATGGTTGAAGACAATGAAAGAAGAGCTTGATTAGATTAAGAAAAATCATACATGAACTAGTCCCTAGACCAATAGATAAAAATGTTATCAAAGTGGGTGTTTGGGAACAAACTAAATGAAGAATGGAAAGTGACAAGAAACAAAGCTAGGTTGGTTTGAAAAGTATATTCTCAAGTAGAAGGTGTTGATTTTGAGGAGACCTTTTCTTTGATGGCTAGGATGGAGGTAGTTAGAATGTTTCTTGCATTTGCATCTCACAAGATTTCAAGATGTATCATATGGATGTCAAGTCAACTTTCTTGAATGGTGATTTAAAAGATTAATTCTACATTGAGCAGTTTGATGACTTTCAGTTGACGGAGGATATGAACATGGTGTATAGACTTAAAAAGGCATAGCATAGTCTCAAGTAAGCCCTCGGGGCTTGATATGGAAGGTTAGACAGGTACTTGCTACAAGGCTTCAAAAAAGGTACAACAAATAGCAATATTTAAGGTTGTGGAAGAGAAGCTTGTGATAGTTGTTATATATGTTGATGACATTATATTTGGTGGAAATGATGGTGTATGTCAGAGATTTATAGAAGAAATGTATAAAGTATTTGAGATGTCAATGATTGGTGAATTGTCTTTCTCTCTTGAACTTCAAGTCGCTCAGCTAGATGATGGTATCTTTATTTTTAAGGCTAATTATATTAAAGAAATGTTGAAGAAGCTTAGTATGTAGAATTTTAAACCAATGAGTACCACCATGGTTATAGGTTGTCATTTGAGCAAGGATGATGAGTCTTTGGGAGTTGATTGGACTCTCTATAGGCCTATGATTGGGGGACTATTATGTTTGACTACTTCTAGACCTGATATTATGCATCCATTATCTTTGGTTGTTTGATATAAAGCTAATGCTAAACAATCTGATTGCAAGGTTGTTATAAGAATATTCAAATATTTGAAAGGGACTTTGGATTATGGTTTGTGGTACAAGAAGGATAGTGATTTATGTTGGAAGTATGTGTTGATGTATTTATGTGGTTGTCATTGATATCAAACTTCTTGTTCTAAGATGACATTGGTTTAGAACGTTTATGCTTCAAAGATATCTTGTTGTGTTGATGTTGCAAGTTTTCATTGTTTGTTCCGGAAGTGTTCAAGTCCAAAAAGTTTTGCTAACGTTTATTATGGTTATCTTTGTTGGATATAGTTTTGGTATCATGGATATGATTGCTCCGTGGTCCAAAAATATCTTTGTGTTCTTCGAGTGTTGTAGCAATGTTAGTTGTTGGTTGTGATATTCTATGTTTAACCTATCCTTAGGTCTGGATATGAGTTGTGGGAGATTGTTTGATGTGTTATGGTTCTCACTGTAGCGTGTGGAGATTCGGATTTGAGTTGCTTGCATTGGAGAAAATGTTTGATTGTTAATTGCTTATATAAATGTGTAGTGTGTAGATATGTTGTTGGTTATGTTTTAATGATTGCAGATCAGTAAATTAATCTTTGGGAGATGTGTTTTGGTCCTCTCTTTCTCCTAGAGTGGATCAACGTGTGTATTTTTGGTCCAGACGGTATATTTTATTTCAGGTTGACTTGAGTAAAGCTTTGATGATCTATCTTGTATATAAGGATGTGTATGATGAGTTGTTCAGAGGTAAAGGAAGGAAAGAATGATGAGGTGTGGAATGTAAATGCATGATTTAAAGACAATCAACAAAGAAGAAGAGTTGTGTTTGAATGATATGCAAGCTATGCTGAGACTATGACAAAGATACGAGACAAAGTGTTGGCAGTTGAGGTCTAAGTTGTGTGTTATGACGTTGGTCGCTTGATGTGAAGTTCAAGGACAACTTCATGATCAGGAGATCCTTCTTTTCATATCATTTTTGTATTTTGCCCTAAATGCAGTTAGCTTTAGGTTTTGCAAGTCCTCTTTTGTATCTTGTGTCATGAGTAGTTAGCCTTGGTTTGCGAGTTTGGAACAGTTAGCTCTTTTCTTTGTAATTTGATATACATAGTGGATATATATTGTAGGCAGGTGTTCACCGTGGTTTTTCTCTATTTGGGTTTCCATGTAGAAAATCTTAGTGTTCATGTGTTGGATGTGTGTTGAAGTTTAATTATTTATATGTTGCATTTAATTTTTGTTTTGGATTAATTCACCCCCCTTTCAGTCCTGCCTTGGGTTCAACAATCTGTATCAAAGAAAAATTCCTCTTGAGTAAGTTTAATCACTTGAGGTAGATTTGGTATAGTGCAGGACACACATTACAAAGTTTAGATCTTTGATGGTACAAAATTTTCATACTAGAAGGAGAGAATGGAGTCGCATTTGGAGACATTGCAGAATGGAATTTGGGAAATCACTTAGACCAGATAAACACCTCCGCAGGGTGGTGCTCAAACTCCGGATGAGATAAAGTTGAAGGAGACTAATGTGAAATCTAGAGCTATAATTTTCAATTGTATAAGTGATTCAATGTTTGGAAGGGTAAAATGATTGAAAGAAGCAAAAGTTGTATGAGAAAAGTTGTGTTTGGCATATGAAGGAGATCCGAAGACAACGCAAGCTAGGCTGATGAATCTGAAACAGAAGTATGAGTATCTGAGAATGCTGGAAGATGAAAGCGTTGAGAACTATATTCATAGAGTGGTTGATCTTGCTAATGGCATTAGAGTTGTCAATGGACATTTGGAAGAATGTGATATTGTTCATAAGGTCTTGCTGACTTTGCCTAAATCCTACAAGCCATAGAGATGCGCTATACAAGAGAGCAATGATTTGAGTAAGTATTCCATTGATCAACTTATTGGTACTTTATTAGCTTGAGATTACAAAAATGGAGGAAGAGAAAAGGGAAAAGAAAGAAGCGACATTTAATGTTTCAAGGCATGATGATCTAGAATGCAATGGAGATCTAGATGAAGTTGAAGCAAATTTTGTGAGAAGATTGTAGTGAAGCATTGGAATACAAAGGTAAGTTACCTCTGAAATATTTTTCTTGTGGTAGAATTGGACATTATGCTTCTAATTGTACTTATAGAGAAGACTATAAGAGACCAGATGATGATGAGAAGAAAAACAAGTTTAAGAGATGCAACTTTAAGAGAATAAAGAAGAAGAGCTTATGTTCTATTGAGGAACATACATCAGAAGATAAAATCGATGATTCGAATGAAGAATCCTTGTTTCTGGCAATTGAAGATAAGGAGGATGCTTTGAAGAAACTAGAAGAAAAAAGAGTAGTTAAGCATGCTAAGATAGAATCAAATACATGGATTATAGATTCTGAATGTTCAAATCATATGACCGGTGATAACGACGAGTTTATTAATCTTAAAAAGTATGATGGACGATCAATGAAGTTTGTCAAAGAAGATGGTGCAATTATTCGAGGTATTGGAAGTGTTTTAATTGATGGTAAGCATAAAACTAATGATGTTTATTATGTTGAAGGATTAAGACATAGTTTGTGTTAGTCAGATGAGTAAAAAAGGATATGAAGTGTTGTTTAGTAGCACTGGACGTGTAATCATAAAATAGAAGAATGGTAAAAGAGTTGCAAAAGGAGTTAAACAGGTGGAAACGTATACTATATCAAGGATAGAAAGGAGAATAAATGCTTGCTAGCATAGAAGGTTGAGATTGTTCCAGTTGTTCCAGAGAAGACAAGTGATTCAGAAGAATGAATAGAGAAAGAAACAAATGATGATGATGATGATGAGGAGGAGGAGGAGGAGGAGGAGAATTCAGAGAAAGTTCCTACTAAGTATTTCAGAAGAATCATTCTGAAAATCAAATAATTGGAAACAAGATAAAAAGGTGTTCAAGCAAGAAGGAAGATTGCAAAAGCTCAAGAACAAGACAATTGTTTTTTTATCTATGACAGAGTCGTAGACTTGTGAGGAAGCAAGTAAAGATGACAGTTGGGTAAAAGCAATGGAAGAAGAATTAAATCATATGTAGAAGAACAAGACTTGGGAGCTAGTACCTAGATTGATGGACAAGAATGTAATAGGAACTAAGTGTCTATTAAGAAATAAGTTGAATGAGCAAGGACAAGTGATAGGGAATGCAAGACTGGTATGCAAAAAATATTCTCAAGTGGAAGGCATAGACTTTGAACAAACTTTTGCTCTGGTAGCAAGGATGGAAGCTATTCGTATGTTTCTTGCATTTTCTGCTTACAAAAACTTTAAAGTTTATCAAATGGATGTCAAAACAACATTTTTGAATGGAGATGTAGAAAAAGTTTACATTGAGCAACCGAATGGCTTTAGATTGACAAAAGATCCAAATATGGTGTGCATACTAAAGAAAGCCTTGTATAGTCTTAAACAGGCACCAAGGGCTTGGTATGGGAGATTGGATAGCTATTTGATTTAACAAAAAATTTAGAAAAGGTACAATGGACAGTAATCTTTATTTCAAGATTGATGGAGATAAGTTGTTAATTGTTATAGTTTACGTTGATGACATTATATTTGGAGGAGATGATAGTTTATGTAAGGAATTGGCTAAAGAGATGCATAAAGAATTTGAAATGTCAATAATTGGTGAGTTATCTTTCTTTCTTGGGTTACAAGCTTTTCAATGAGATAATGAAATTTTTATCTATCTGAGCAAGTATGTGAAGGAAATGTTGAAAAAAATCGATTTTGGTAATTGCAAACTAGTTACAACTCCTTAAATCATTGGATGCAAGTTAAGCAAAGATTATGAGTCTTTGAAAGTTGAACGGAAGAAGTATAGGTCGATGATTGGTAAATTGTTGTATTTGACTGCATCCAAACCAAATATCATGCAAACTGTTTGTTTGGTAGCTAGATTTCAAGCAAATCCGAAGGTGACACATGAGCAAGCTGTAAAGAGAATTTTCAGATATTTGAAAGGTACTGTGGGTTATGGACTTTGGTATTAAAAAGGTGAAGATTTTATGTTGAAAGCATACACTGATGCAAATTGGACCAGAAGTGTTAATGACCGGAAGAGTACTAGTGGCGGTGCATGTTTTTTAGGGGATAGATTGGTCTCCTAATTCAATAAGAAACAAGATTCAGTTTCCCTATCTACTGCAAAAGCAAAATATATTGTAGCAGCTTCTTGTTGTACTCAAGTAATGTGGATGAGATAGACTCTTAAAAATATCGAGGTAACACATGATGAAGCAATTCCTATTATGTGTGACAATACAAGTACAATAAACATTTCAAAGAATCTAGTTATGCATTCAAGAACAAAGCATATTTCAATCAGATATCACTACTTAAGGGAGAAAGTTGTTGAAAAGGAAGTTATATTAGAATACATTTCTACGAAAGAGCATGTTACAGATATTTTCATGGCATTTGCAAATGATACATTTGAGTTTTTTTGGAAGAAGCTTGTAGTTATTGCCCCTTCTTCTAACTAGGTGCATTATGGGGATGCATTTGTCTAGGGGAAGCTTTCATGATTATTTCATGTCTTCGAGAGGAGTGGTGTATGTAGTGTTGTTGTGACCTTTGCCCTTGATGGCAAAGAGGGAGAGATTGAGTAAGTTTGATCTTTGGGGGAGATTGAGTAAGTTTTGACAAAAGGGAGAGATTGATTCATTCTAAGAGAGATTGAGTAGAGACTGTGTAACAAATTTTGATATGGGGAGAATTTGTGCAAATTTAGTTTGTGGAGAGATATTGGGCAGTATTTGAGTATGGTCAAGTGTTGTCAAGTGTTGCCATCAATGACAAAAAGGGAGATTGTTGGTAGTATGTGTTGATATGTTTATATGGTTGTTATTGATGTCAAACTTTGGTGTTCCGGAATGACATTGGTCTAAAATGTTTGTGGTGCAGAGTTGTGGTGTTCATTGTTTGTTCTGGAAGTGTTTGGGTCCGGAAAGTGTTGTTGATGTTTTTTATTATGGTTATCTTTGTTGGATATAGTTTTGCTATTAGGGATATGATGTTCTGTGATTTTCAAGTGTTGTAGCAATGTTGGTTGTTGGTTGTGATATTCTATGTTTGACCTATCCCTAGGTTCGAATACGCATTGTACAAGATTGTTTGATGTGTTATGGGTCTCACCATAGCATGTGGAGATCTGAATTTGAGTTGCTTGCATTGGAGAATATGTTTTTGACTGTTAATTGCTTATATAGATACGTAACGTGCGGATATGTTGTTGGTTATGTTCTTATATAGATACGTAACGTGCGGATATGTTGTTGGTTATGTTGTGATGATTACGGATAGGTGAATTAACTTTTGGGAGATCTATTTTGGTCCTCTCCTTCTCTTGGAGTAGATCAAGACCTGAGTTGTAAATGTACCCAAATATGTGTAGAGAGTGACTCAAATGGGTCTTTATTTGAAAGTTTCTTATTACAAAAAATGAGAATCAACATTTTGCTAAGTATCCACCACCATAAAAGGATAGCTATGCCCCTTCTTGGACATGAGTAGATCTCTCACAAAATCACGCTTTCCCATATAAAAGGTGCATGTAGCAACTGATCTAAACCCAAATTCCAATAATTAGGTTTCTTATGGTAAAAAAATTAATTCATTTTAATAAATTTGGATACATCAACTTACATACAAGGCCAATATGCATACTATTGAAGGTTGTCAATGGTATTTGAAGCCACAAGGCCTACCCACCACTAAGGTATGAATCTTGCTTAAGTACAAACTTCTTTATCTTGGCATGCACAACTTGCCCATTTTGAAGGGCACCCCATTTTGGAGATTTAAAATAACTATATTATCCTTATTAAGTAACATGACCCAATATCCTTGTAAATTCACAATTCCCTACATAGACTTCTTTGTCAAAGGGCTCTACTTAAATACAATATCAAATCTTTTGCTTTTTACTTCTCTTATACATGATAACCAAGTAGAATTGGTGTATGTGATCATTCACTTGTGTGAAAGTTTGGACTAAAATTGCATATATTGGGGTCATTAGTGATTTAGTATAGACAACTACTTTGCGCATCCTTGCACATCCTTTCAATAGGACAACAACCACAACATAATGGCTAGCATAAATTTCCACGTCAAGTTATTACAAATTTAGCAATGCCAACATTGAGTGCATATTTAATTTTCTAATTATCTCCTTAAAGGCCTTTCATTGTTATTGTTCCATTTGAAACATTTTCGTGCACTTGCAAGACTTGATAAAGATGTGTTTATCATCATGGAAACTACCACAAGATATTGATACTTAATTCTTCAATCTTATTTAAGTTGTTAATAGATCACATATATTTGATTAGTAGTAGTAGCCACACATAGAGGCCTTGTCTTCATTTTTTACAATGTTCAATGCCTTGGTCCTTAAGATGATCCAAATTTGAGGTCCAATTTGAAATATGTTGGACATCTGGCAAGCAAACCAAATGTTCATTAATCCAAAGGTAAGGTTTACTTTCTTTTAATAGTAATAGAGTTTCATGCTTTAGGAGGTATTCATATGAGCTCATCTTTTTTATGGTAATAGAGTTATTTGCTTTGTGAGGTGTTCATTTGTGCTAAGCACCATCTTTCTTGTGGACTACCACTATGGAAGAACCAAATGTAAAATTATTAGGCCTACTTTATCAAACATTCCAATAATATCTCTAATTAATTTTTATTCTCCTTAACCTCCAATACACTTTGCTAATAGAGAACTATATTTGAAAGAGGTCAAGCAAGTATCAATACGATTGAATTTCATGCTATATTGTTCCATGGGGGCAAAACTCTTTTGGGTGCACTAGTATTTATTAATAGACAAAAGGACTACCATACACCACCTCTTAAACATCCAATGCAATGACATCCACAACCACTTCATCCATGAACTCTATAATTTATTATTGCTGCACAAGCATCCTTTCTCTTGGTGGCACAAGAGAATACCATTTTTCATTGACAAAGCATCCTACAACTTTGGTTCACAATCCCAACAAAACTTCATTATGTGACCCTCTTTCTCCTAAAACAAAAGGACGAACTATATTTGAAAGAGATCAATCAGGTATCGCTATATTGACCCATGCTGCACAAACATCCTTTCTCTTGGTGGCACAAGAGAATACCATTTTTCACTAACAAAGCATCCTACAACTTTGGTTCACAATCCCAACAAAACTTCATTATGTGACCCTCTTTCTCCTAAAACAAAAGGACGAACTATATTTGAAAGAGGTCAATCAAATATCGATACGATTGAACTCCGTGCTATATTGATCCATGGGGGCAAAACCCTTTTGGTTGCACTAGTAATTATTAATAGACAGAAGGACTACCATACACCACCTCTTAAACATCCAATGTCCACAACCACTTCATCCATGAACTCTATGATTTATTATTGCTGCACAAGCATCCTTTCTCTTGGTGGTATAAGAGAATACCATTTTTCAACTTTGATTCACAATCTCAACAAAACTTCATTATGTAACCCTCTTTCTCCTAAGAACCAACCAGCACACTCATAAATGACAAACTTTTCACTATCTAAAAATAACACTATCTAGAAATAACACCTTCTTGAGTTTTTTAAATCTATTTTGAAAGCTGCATCCAAATGTTCTACCTATCAACAATCATTCCTTGTATATAGATATAAATGTTCAACTAAGACATATATCATTGCAACAATCTAACATATTTGCTAGCAGATGTAAAGATTAAAATTAATTTGTTTTATGGTAATATGTTTAAATTCAAATATGAAGAAAAAAATGATTCATAATATAATCTATCTTCTCAAAGAAGAACTCAAAATCATGCGAGCATTTCATGCCAATTTTAAACCAAAGTTTACAAGGCCTCTGCTTGTAATCATTGTTCCAAATCTACACCATCAAATACAAAGTCTTGTTATGCTACTTATTAAGATGTTCGTAAGACAAATAAATAAGGGGAAAATTAGTATTTGTATATTTAAATAAAAAATGTATATATTAATAACCTAGTTGGCTAGACCTGTGCATATACACAGCTGGCACTCAAAATAAAAAAAGATTAGAAAATTTTAGAAATACTGTAATTGAAAATGTAATATCAAGGAGATTGAGAGCTAAAAGAGATTAAAAGATTTTAGAAATACTGGATCCAAAATGCCATATCAAGGAGATTGAAAAAGATTGAGTCAAAAGAGATTAAGAAAGGAGATTGCAGTAAACTCTTCGCTGGAATTCAAAATGCCATATCAAGAAGATTGAGAAAGAAATTCAAAGATTGCAGTACACTGTTCACTGGAGAAACAACCAGTACTCCAAAACAAAAGAGATCAAATGATTTTAGGAATATTGTAATTGGATACTAACTCATAACCATGATAAAACATGGGTTCTTCCAAATTTTACTTTACTCCAAGTTTATATAAACAAAATAAAACACGAGGCGTTCTACTCTCCTGATTAGATATTCTTAAAAACTAACTCAATAGTAGACAGTCAAATCATAAAACTTTTTAAAATCAAGATTCAAAATAGAAAACCTAAATGTAAGTAGAGACACTTGCAACATCTCAATAGCTATTAACACAACGCAAACAGAAGAAATCTGAAAAATTAAAAAACATTTAACATACAAGTGTAAATTTATAAAAGAAGAATATAAACAAAATAATCAGTGGTTATCAAGTGTTTCCAGTAACAACAGTATAATAGAACTCATCTATCAAAAAACTAAAAATTACTCTTACAAGACCTCTGGTACGCTTCATGTGCATCCATATAAAAGGTAAGACCAGTTCTGTCCTAACATAAATAATAGAAAACAGTGAGAGCAATGAAAAATCCAAAAAAAATAAAAATTAAATTATAAAACCGGATCATGGAAACCCTCATCTTGTAACCAGTAAGTACAAAAGGTAATTGTAAGAGCATGGATTAGAGAGACATACAGCGAAAAAAACCTGAGAGAAGGCAGAGGATATTGGAAAGAAAGGGGATGCGTAGGGAGGACGTCAGGTATGGGCGGTTCAGGCAAAAGAATAGCAATCAGAAGCAGAAGCAGTCTTTTACCGAGTCGCCCACACTTAACAGCCTGCTTCTACATCACATCACCTCCTATCCTCCTCTCTTCTCTGCTCCACTCGCCTGCAAATCCAATGCCTTCTCAGTCCACCCCTCCAGCCATTCTTATACGCAAAGCAAAGAATTTAGGGCATATCCAGGCAATTACCCCGAACACTATGATGAAGGGTCGCCAAGTTTTTATTAGCATAAACTGAATTTAGGGCAAAATCCAGGCAATTTCGCCGAACCCTAAAATGAATAGAATTTAGGGCACATCCAAGCAATTTCTCCCAACCCTAAAATGAATGGCTGAAAAGTAATAGATTTTTACGCTTAAGGTGTTTGTTAGTGGAAAGTAATAGATTTTTACGCTTAAGGTATTTCTTATTTGAAGTAATTGAGTTGATTTTGGATATCGACAGTACAAATTGTTGGTTATGCTGTGCAAGACATGATGACTTCTTTTTTTTTTTTAAATATAATTTTCCATTGGCCAAAAAAAGTTAAAGGGGACATCAACCATAGTTAACCTTCGATTTTATTTTAACCTGCTCTTGGTTCTTGTCTAAAGCTTCTGGAGCATTCAAAATAAAGCTAAAAGGAAAATGCATTTATATCCAATCAAAAGGGCCTTCTCGAAGTTACACTCTCCCTTATAAGCTAGCACTTAGCACTAGTTAAGTGTAATGGTTATGTTGATAGGAAGATAAATTTTGAGTTGTATATCAAAGTTGGAAAAATCACAAGAAATGTAAAAATTAAAAATGTAATAATAATAGACCTTTATTTCATTTATGTCATTTAATTTCTACTAAAAACAAAAAAAAGGCATTTATAATTTTCAAATGTTAGAAACTTTTAGACGTAATAATTTGAATATATTAAAGTGGTATTAGTTATACTATATAATTGATTAATAATTGTAGACACCTAAAAATGTCTCATTAATCGCACACTAATTATTCGTCTTATTAATTAAGTAATTCTTTAATTATTTAATTAATCTAATTAATCTTATTTCTTCTAAATTAATTCAATCATCACCTTTCACATTACTAATTATTCAATTTCCAATTCTCCATCAATTTATCATTTTTCTCTTTCTCAAATATTAATTATTTAATTAATTATGATTTAATTAATTAGTTAAATAGTCTTTATTGTTTAATTAATTACATTTCTAATGATTAAATAATTTCATTTAAATTATTTTATTTATTTATTCATTCTCCGAATCCCTAAATTCGGATTTCAATTAATTTCAACTAATTTCATTTCTTCCAAATTCACATTTCACTAAATTTCAATTTCATCAAATTTCAAAAGAATGTGCATTTCAGTTTCATCATTCGAAACTTAAAATTCAAATTCAAATAAAATTGAAAATGAATTTCAATTCAAAAGTCCTATAGCACATGTTGAAAATCAGGATTGGTCAATCAAATCAGTTAACTAACCAATTAACTCTCCAATCTCCACTCTCAACTCCCAATCGCCTTTTTCTGACTAACCAATCACTTCAGTCATCCCCCTAGTTAACTCAATTAACTATTCAATCTATCCACTTAACAGATCAATCAAATGAGTTAACAAATCAATCAAATCAGTTTAACTATCAATCAGCACTAGAGTTCCATTTCTCACCCATCTCACCCAAATATCTATAAAACAACATCAATCCTCCATTATCAAAAAACCAAGATCTTCGAAATTATTGTGCCATGTTTATGCAGGAATCCCAGTGTAATATCTGAGAGCCACACAACACACTATTGGAGAAGAGCAATGGAAGATTTGTTTGGGATCAATTAAGGGAGTTTTAATTATGCTCAATTGATTTGATTACATTTCATTGTTATTTATGGATTAGTTAATTAGATTAGAGTATTGGTGGTTTACTCTCTTAAATCTGATTAAATATGCCTAATTTTTCCATAAAACAAATGGTGAACTCGACGTGAATATAGAACAACTAATCCTTTTTCCATCATTTTCTGTATTTTGCAGATTTCTACAGATTTCGTATGGACAAAACACGATTTGTTACGCAATCATGTTGACAAGAGATTGCATTCGTATTGACAAAAATTTGCATTCATGCACACAGAAATTCACATTTGTGCACACAATAATGCACATTCATGCAAACAGGAATTCGCAATCATCTGGCTTAATCATATTCTCCTTTCAATTTGTCATTTCTTTTCACGATTTCTCTACGGCTCTAACCTACATTCAATTTTTAAATCTGGAAATTATTATCTTTTTCTTAAAATGAATCAGATCTAATTGCAGGAAGAGTCAGATTTAAGATTTTAGGTACAAGGAGCGCAGACAAATGGAGACAACAGAGAGCCCATCAGAGAATACTAAAGGTAGAAAGAAGACTCCAAACCCTCAAAGACAAGATTACCCTATCTAGATACCACAACCTCATCCCAAAATACCTAGAGAAATCATTTCATCAACAAGACCGAAGTAATGGTTAACATCATCATGAACTAACTTTTTGTCTAGAGGTTTAACATTCATTATTCTACAATTTCTCTGTTATTTTCATCACACGTTTGTTTAGACAGTTGTGTGCATTCACTTTGATAGTAATGTCCATTCGATGATATATTGTTGTGCATTCAAATAACATCACTGCGCATTCGTTAGATGAATTTGGAAATTTATGTTTCCGTGGTTTTTCTCAGTTATTTGGTTTTTTTGGTTCTATTAAATGCTTTGTTTGCAGCGTGTTGCGAGGAAGAACAGGGAAGGTGCAATTGGTCAAAGATTATTATCAAACTACTAACATGTGCTTGCAGGATTTTTAGAATTAGCCAATCTTTGGATTTTAGTTTTAAAAATGGACATGTATGCTTTAATCTTTCGAGTTGCTGCTTAAAAAGAACCTAAAACACCCTCTTGAGTGAATGGGCTTAAAATTGTACAAGACAAACTCGTCTTTGGATTTTGGGTTTAAAATGGACATGAACTTGTGGATCTCACGTTTGGACTTTGCGTTTAAAATGGACATGTGTCTGCTTTATGTTTAGAATAGCTCATATACTACTATCTTACAGGAAAAAGAATTGAAGAGCGCTTGAGCCAACACTCTTTGTCTTGGGTGGACCTACCATTGCACGAAGTACCATTCCACCCATCTTCGGGGTCTTGGGAGATTGGTAAAAGTGATAACAACACCTATCTTTTTATTTTCAGTAGTTGAGGGGTATTGATGATGGGCATTTCATCACCTCGTAGTGGTATCTCGAATTGAGATGTGTTGGGGGTATCATCTCTCCCAGCGTACTCTCGAGTGGGTTTTTCAAGCCACTATATAAATATATTGATAAGGTGGTTGAAGTGTTGAATGAATTCGACGTATGTGGGGGCCTTTCCTGCATCGATAAGCTTAACTAAAGCCTTAAGTTGCTTGCTTCGAGAACTCATCATTGGATCAAGATCCCTCAAATTTTCAATAAGAACCAAAGTAGTAGCCCAAAATCCCATGTTCAATGGTTTTGGGAGTGTGGATCGTACCCCATAGATACCCTCCATGTACCTTGCATGATGAGATGGAAAATCCTCAATAATAGGATCTTTGGATCTTCGGGGTAAGAGAGACTAGCATGCCCAAGAAGTGTGTGTCATGGAGTGGATCTAGTGCTTCCAAAATCTCTATATGTCTGTCTTGTCTCGGTATTTTGTTGTGGGGGGCCCATTGAACAGTTTCCACCATCCAACCTAGGCTTTGTCTATTGTGATTCTTTGTGTATCGTATGTTCCAAACCAGTATAGAGTCAATCTTGATATGGGCTAATTCAGGCCCTTCCATGCAAAACTTTGGTTTTAGAGTCTATCAAAACAAAATACATTGGCCATACTTTTTCACAAACTATTTTCAAAAATCTGAAAAATCTATCACCAAAACAATCTCCCCTCAACAAAATCGATCAAAGTAGAAACCTAAAAAGGGTCACATTTTTTAAGAATGGAAATAAAACTTTACTCTTTGTGATCCTAATTCTCAAAAATTGTGTAACTCATTATAGGTCCTTAGTATTGCATAGTTCTATTGGATGTTGCTAAGAAGCTTGTTGAATGGTGTGTTGTCATTGATATCAACATATTCCTCTGTGTGTTTCAATGTTGTAGTCAGATTAAATGAGTTGGTTTGGCCAATGCGTTCCAAATGAGTGTTGCGGATTAAAGGGTTTTGAGATAAGTATTTCTAGTTGATTCAACTATAGTTTCAGTGGTCCACGTGGAGATTTGATCAAGTTATGAGATTCAGTATTGTGGTTGGTTTTTATGTTGCTCAGTGTTGATTAGTGTTCTGGATTCTACTCCAAGTTGCAATATCTTGGTTTACGGATTTGGTCGAGTGTTTGGGACGTTCATATGTGTCCTCAATTTAGATAGTTTGTATTTGGAGGTCCACAAGTGATTTTTCTAAGTTGATGGTTCATTCAGTTAGTGTTCTTAAGGTTCGGTATAATGATGATGGAGATTCTAGTAAGTGGTGATGTTGCGGTTGTTGTTGTGGTAATTCATGATGCTTGTGGTTGTTTCTAGATCATGTCCTATCCATGTTGATGGTCCGTATGGATTGTTGTGCATGTTATTGATGATTTTTTAAATCCAGTGGGGTTCTTCATGTTCTTGATCGACATGGTGATTGTAGTGTGTTGCATATGTTTGAGGCATAATTCTTGGAGGTGTTTCATGTTCGAGGTGTTGATTTAGGTCCATACTATGTCTTAACCGACATTGATTTGGTCGGCATGTTATATTGTAGTGTGTATGGTTATATTCTTGTAGTTTGTGATGAGTGTTGAGCTGACCTTGAAATATAGGTTGATGATTTGTATAAATATATAATAGTCATATGAGAGGTGTATCTGCGAATGTATCTGAATGCGTGTGATTGGATAAGTATGTGAACAAATTTTTTTATCTTTCAGAAGTGTGAAGAAGTGTGGCAGAGCAGATAAAATTGTATGCTTAACTGGAACTGTAACTAGACATGAGGAGATGTTATTTTATCAGTTCATGATCTTCCAGATGTAATCTAAATATTTTTGTAAAACAATGAGTCTTCCTTAGGGTTGTATCCCCTATTATATATTTTGAGAAGTGATCTCTAGACAGTTTGTCTGAATGCATGTGCATTCCCCATTGTAATATTTCATATACTTCTAATAGGGTATCATCTCATTGTCAGTAGGTTCCCACCATAGTTTTTCCCTTAACCGGGTTTTCCATGTCAAAAATATTGGTGTTATGTGTGTTATTGACGTGGTGTTAATTTATGCTTTCACTATCAATTATCAAATCTAAGTTGTGTTTGAGTTAAGTAAAGTTTGTGAGCAAACTGATTCACCTCCCCCCTCTTAGTTGTTGCCTCGTTGCCAACAATTGGTATCAGAGCTAGATCCTTTGAAAGAAGCTTGACCGCTTGAGGTGATCCAAGATGGAAACCTATTCTTATAAGAAGGATAGTTTGAGATTTTATGAAATGAATTACACTCTTTGGAAAAATTAGATGGAGTGTCACTTGAGATGCATCGATGAATGGAAGATTACTAAGAATGTGTATAATGTTCCTCTGAATGGTCCTGCAACTCCAGCTGAGATAAAAGGAAGTTGAATTCAATATTAGATCTAAGGAAGCATTGTTGAGTGCCTTGACTGATTCTGAAATGACTAATGTTATGGATTTGCATACTACTCATGAGATCTTGAAGAAGCTAGAGACTTTGTATGAAGGTGACATCCATGTGAAAGTTGCTAAGTTGCAGAGCCTGAAAGGGAAGTATGAGATGTTGAAGATGGGAAAAGATGAGAATATTACCTCCTTTATGCAAAAAGTGAATGAGCTTGTGTTGAACATCAGATGTGTCGGTGGAGTGTTGGAAGAATAAGAAATTGTAGATAAAGTGTTGAGATCCTTGCCTCCTTACAAACACAAAACTACTTCTATTTAAGAGATCTAGACCGTGACAAATGTGACTAGAGACATGCTGATTGGAAAGCTTGTTGCCTTTGAGTTGAGCGAATTTGGTGAAACTCTTCCTAAGTCAGAATTTGCATTCAAAGCTATTATTTTCAGGAAGAAGAAATATGATCTGGGAGAAAGTTCTACAAGGGTGTCTAGATATGAGAAGGAGATGAAAGAACTTGAAGAAGAAGAAAGAGATCTTGAAGAGCTCGAAGCTCTGTTTGCCCAAATATTGCCAAAAGGAATTGGTAAGTATGAAGGGAAGTTACCTCTTAAATTTTTTTCATGCAATAAGATAGGATATTTTGCCTCAAGGTGTCTAGAAAGAGTTCCTAAGTCCAAACCATACAAGCCTAAATATCAGAAGAAATGTTATTATGTTGCTAATGAAGGTGTGACAAATGATGAATCTAATAAGGGAAATTTAGGAGATGAATGGGTGTTTATTGTTATCAAGGAAGACATTGATTCTACTAGCTACATTAATGAGGAGAAATATTTGGTTGCTAAAGTTGAAGAGAAAGATTAATGAGTTATTGATAGTGGTTTCTCTCATTATATGCTAGGTGATAAGAGTAAGTTTGTGAGTATGGAAAAGTATGATGGGGGTGTAGTAAGATTTGGTAATGACAAGGCTAGTATAATCCGTGGTAGATTTTCCATTTTTGTTGATGGTAAGCACAATACTGAAGATGTCTTGTATGTTGAAGGTCTAAAGCATAATCTTTTGAGTGTTGGATAGATGGTTGCTAAGGGATATGACTTGCAATTCAATAATGAAAAATGTAAGATCTTAAGTGGTTCCAGAATTGAGATTGCATTAGGTACAAAGACTAAAGGTAATATCTTTCACTTGAATGCTGGTGGTAAAAGTTGTCGAATTGCTTAGATTGATGAAATTTGGTTATGACATAGAAGGACGTGTCATGTGAATTTTGATTGCATGGTTAAGGTAAGTTCTACTCAAGTAGTTAGAGATCTTCCTAAGTTGGTGAAGCCTACTAATTCGGTATGCAAGGAATGTCAATTAGGGAAGCAAACAAGAGTTACTTTTAAGAGAAAACAATATAAGTTCTAATGGAATATTGGATCTTGTGCATACTAATTTGTGTGGTCCTTCTAGAGTTTGAAGCTTGCAGGAAGACAAGTATTTTATATTGTTGATTGATGACTATTCAAGGATGACATGGGTTACTTTCTTAAGGGAGAATTTTGAAGCATTGGAGAAGTTCAAGATTTTCAAATCTATGGTTGAGATTGAGACTGGATTGAATTTGAAGTGTCTGAGATCTAACAGAGATGGTGAATTCATTTCTGGTGAATTTATGCATTTTGTGAAGAGCGTGGGGTGAAGAGATAATTATCTTCTCCACGGACCCCTCAGCAAAATGGTGTTGTGGAGAGGAAGAATAGAACAATTCAAGAAGCTGCTAGAACCATGATGTTGGAAGGAAATGTTCTTCATACCTATTGGCTCCTAGAAATGAACAAAGTGACTTAGCACACGAGCATAGTCCTTGTTTGGATCTTGTGATAGCTCCATCTGTTGTGCTCAATGCCACTCCTCTAGCATGTTTCCTGCCTTCCCAAAACAATGATCAACAAGATCAGGAGGTGGATGTTGTGCTAGACTAGCTGCATTAGTATCGTAGATCATCTACCTCTCTCCTTTCTTGCTCTTTGGTGACCATTATTCTATGTGTATCCCTATTCTTCTATTTGTTGTCCCTAGTAATGTCTACTTGAGGATGATATAAAGCATTGAGATCTCTTTTGGTCTCTTTCATGTTGACTCAAAAGACACATGTGTTCCCTTTCTTCCAAGGTGGTTTCCTTTCTTTGGGGAATGAGGACTATTCTATTCATATATATACATGATATACATGAGTAAACGTACATCATACTGACCTCGAGGAAAACAAAGCCACTTTGTGCTTTGTGTTCATTATGCTTGGGTTTATTCCTCGATTGAGGGTTAAATCCTTGAGATAATGTGCTCCCTCTCTTTCTCTCTCTGAGGTGTATCCTACCTTAAAGCAATCTCTCTTGATAAAGCATGCGCTATCTCTTAAACGTGGGGTCATACCCTCTTCTCATATTTTCCTTCTTGATACTCAAAGTTACTTAGTGAACTTGGCTTTGCTTTGTAATTTTTGGTATCATTTCTTTTCATGACTCATAGTGAGAGGAACTTTACTATTTGCAATCACGGTTCTCTTTCTTGATCTTCCCTTTTACTTTGTCAATTGAAGTTGTAAGATCCTTAGTTCCCTAGGGGCTTGGTGTATCTTGCCTCCTTGACATGGTGAAAGTCTTTCAATCTTGTCTCCTTGTACTTTATTGGTAGTATTGGCGTACACTTATACTCCTGCTAAAGTGGGGGCTAAACGTAGTATCATAAAATTGTAACCCTTGTAATTTTTGACCGCATTTGGGTCTTTGCACTAGAAGACGAATCCCTAAGCCTAATCAGAGAACTGAAACATGCTCATGTCATCAAAAACTTGCATTTTCCATCATTCTGCATTGCCTTTTGCTGATGCCTATCCTAAATCAGGGTAGGATAGGGGCGTGGCACTCCTGTCCCCCTAGGAAAGGGGTGTGGCACCGCTGTCCTGAGCGACGCCCTTGTCCTAGCCTTATTTTGGGCCCCCTTTGGCCCCCCCTTGCATTGGGCTTGTCAATTGTTGAGCGAGAAAAGTCTTCCTATGTCAGCCTAAGATGGGAAATAACCTAACCATCCCTAATTGCCAAGTCTATAAGGAGCACTTCCCCTCCTATTTGCATAAGCAAAGTGATCATAAGTCGATGATAAGAAAAGTTGATCATAAGTAAAATCAAGTGCAAGCATTCAAGCATTCAAACATTCAAGCATTCATTCAAGCATTGAGCATTTCAAGTCTCCTTTCAAGGCTAGGTGTTGCATTCAAGACAAAGATTCAACCATTGAAGAGGATATTTCTATCAACATTCAAGACATCCTATTTCACATATCCATTCAAGCAAATTCATCTACAAAGGTATCAACCTTTCAATTACATCCCCTCCTTGAGGTGGATTTACTTCAGACATTTCCTTTCATTTACTTACAGCATTTTACAACCACTAGGTTATTTCCAAAATGGGGTTTGACCTGAAGGAAAACCCCCAATCCCAACAACATTTCCCTCTCTTTTTTGTGTGTAGATTGTAGGTGTGTGACTGTAATTGTAGGTTTAGGCTTCATTTTCAGAGACGGAAAAACCCTTTTCGGCGCCCGGATTTTTCAGAGGACAGTGTGCAACTTACACACGGTCCCTGCAACTTTTTCTCAGATTTGTAGGGAAGCTTCGTCTCGACATTCTACTGCTAATTCTAGGTGCACATCTTCATTTCGCATCTTTATCTAAAAATATAATCGTTTCTTTGTCATTTCTGCACTTAGTCTTTGATGCCCTCCTAAATGAACAAGGTTAGCAAATGATAAACAACACAAAAGACACAAGAAAACCGTTAGTGTTAGTCAATAAAAAACTGATCTAAAAAGGCATACCAAGAGAGACACTAAAAACATGCTAATATATTTAACTATCAAAGCAAACATGATGAGGCATCTCTAAATACCTCCTAACATGCTCTTAGTTTCTTCTCCCTTGTTCCTCTCCTCTCCAAGTTCCAAAATAGTGTAGCTCTCAGTAGCTTTTTGCACTATGGATGCTTATGGAGGTTTGAGATTGTAGTATTGCTCTAAATGTAAAATAAAGAAGCTAATATACTAGATGATTTAAAATGATTGATTTTAACCCAAAATGACAAAATATTAGTTTGATTATGCTAAAATGCTCTCTTAAAATGCCTATAGCCTAAATGCATACAAGTTTTCAGGATCTGGATTATGAAGAAATGAGCTCTATTTATAGGAAAAATGGAGCAATGGATGGTTGAGATTGAGCAATCTCAACAAGGGTCACGATTGAATTATTTCAAATCCATGTGAGGGCTTTCAACCCAATCCCAGGATGACAAGTGTCAAGGTGAGATAGGTTGAGAGGAGAGGGAATAAGCATTAAATGCTTGAAATGACCTTGGGAGTTAAAGTCAAGGTTAGTTGAATGAATAAACTCTTTATTCAAAGAATAAAGCTTTTATCCAATGGATAAACTCTTGTGCAAATGTGAAATGGATGAATATGGTCAAAACAATAAATGTTTGGGGAGACAAATTTGAAATAACCATAAATGGTTATGTAAGAGCCACAAATGGTCATGTAAGAGCCATTAGTGGTCTTGAAAGACTTTGGGGGTTAATTTGTTGAACACACAAAGCATTAAATGTTTTTCAAAGACTTTGGAGTCTTTGAGAAGTGACTCCATTTTGCTTAGGAATGTGACAATAATTAGGAGATGGATTAGGCTAATTAGGAAGGGGTTAGAAGAATCTAGAAGAGGATTTAGATTTGCAAGTGGATTTGGTGGGTGAGGGAAAATAGGATTTTATTAAAATAAAAATTCATTTATTTCAATAAATGTGTGCAAGTTGCATTTGTAGGAAAATGCAAGTGGGGGGGGGGGGGGGGTTTAAATGATTTAAATAAATGTTAATTTATTTAAAAGAGGAAAAGGGGGATTTTTTTTATTTAATTGATTTGAATTTGATTTAATGAATTAATTAAAATAAATTGAATAATTTATTTAATTAATAGAAGAATGTTTGGAGATGAATTAATTAAATATTAATTTAATTAATTGATGGCTAGTGGATTTTTAATCAAATAAATACAAAATATTCATTTAATTAAAATGGACAGATTTATGTGACTACATTTGCCCCTCTTTGAGACGGTGCGGTTTATCGCGTCGTTTCAAAGAAAGAAAAATTGGAGTGAAGAAATGCCTCATAAAATGTAATTTTAATGGGTGGTATGCCCCCTCGAGAGATGGGCCGAATTTTTTTGAAAAATCGGGCGATCTCTCGAAAAAGAATGAAAATTGGCAGGGTGGTAGAAGAGAAGAAGTTAGCCGTACGGGTGAAAAATAGAAGAAAACGGGGGAAAAATGGAGAAATGGAGAAATGGGGGGCTTGGGAAGTTCACGGGGACCACGACGGTGAGCGGGGGGAAGTTACGGTGACGACAAAGGGTATAAATGGGGTGAAAGGGATGAAAACAGGATCATTTGTGACCGCGACCATTTGGAAATCAGAGCTCTAATAGGGACATTTTGGAGGAGCGAGTAGCAATCAGGATATCGATTCTGATCACCGAGCACAGATTTGAGCGAGTTCGACGGTTCTAGCGCCCAGACGACTACGGACTAGCGATACGCAAATGCGAAATTTTAATTTTTATGCATTTTTTATAGGTTTTTAGCTGAGTCCAAGTCAAGTCGGAGCAAGAGTGCTGGAACTACGGTTTTGGCGCTTTTGCTCCATGAACTAGCACTACTGTGCCACAATGGCGCTATTGCCCCATTGTTTAAGCGCTTTTGATTTTAGTTAGCGCTATTGTATGCAAGTTTAGGCGCTATTGACGAATAAGCGCTATGGAGGGCTTAATTAAGCGCTATTGTTCTAAAGTAGCGCTACTGTATAGTTGTTTTAGCACTATTGTAGTTTGAGCGCTTTTGTATAGCTTATTGAGCGCTTGTGTTAGGGTTGTAGCGCTATTGTTGGGAAACTAGCATTTTTGATGGTAAAATAGCGCTTTTGCCTTAGGATAAAAGAAATGCCCCAGTTTGGATGAAGAAAATCTCCTGATGCCAATGATTGATGGATGGCGAGGTGAAGTGGGAGTTGTTTTGAACTATAACAGTCTGATGAGACTTAGGTCATTTGTTAGGGTAAATGCCCGTTGAAGTCTAGGTGGCCATGATTGCTTACCTGTTGAGACCCGAAGATACTTGATCAAAGTATCTATTGATAGTCTAGGTTTAAACTTAAGAAAGTTTGAAAACAAAACAACTGATGGTGATTGATGAATGTCCATGTGCAGGAGGAGCCGCGCGTGTTGCAGTTATGTGAGCGACATCCTGCGACACAAGGGTTGCGGGATCGATTGACACAGGCAGAGATAGACTGCATTGCCGCAACTGGTCTATATGAGGTGATGCACATGCCTGTGATTCGTATGAGTCACTGATTGATCACAGCACTAACAGAGCGGTGGCACAGCGAGACGTGCACCTTCCATTTAGCACAGGGGGAGATGACAGTGACCCTGGAGGATGTGTGGCGCATCCTATGGATTCCGATTCGAGGGGAGCTGGTCACATATGACAGATCCTGGGGGACTTTTGCATGTTAGAGGATTTTTGATGAGGAAGTGTATATTGACGATGGCTCCATTGCGTGGGAGGATATAGCGGCACTATATGAGCCGCTGCCAACAGTGTTATCAGGTATTGTGGGAGGACTTCTGTGTCCAGACAGACGATCATATGGTTTGGCCGTGGAGTGGGGACAGGTGATCGAGATGATGATGATCGAGGGGACCCGATTTGCGTGGGGGTCGTGCGTGCTGGCACACATGTACCAGGAGCTCCATGAGGTTGTTTATCAGGGGAGGGGTTCCTTAGCAGTGGGCATGACACTACTACATATTTGGGCTTGGGAGCACCTACCAGTGATGCGACCGGTGAGTCTGAGATTCCAAGCGATAAACCAGCCATACATGTTCATGTATAGTGGTATGATGAGTCAACCCCACCTGGGGAAGTTAGAGTGGTGGCAGCGGGCATTGGATGATCTAGATGCAGTTATTTGGCGGCCATACTTGGAGTGTGAGCCATGGGATGATGACGCAGAGGCACTGCCTTACATTTTTATGACTTGATTTCTCATTGGGAGGACCGCATACCATGTGGAGAGACAGGTGCCTGGGAGAGTGATGAGGCAGTTTGGGTGACAACAAGGACTGCCCAGTGGATCAGGAGAGTATGCTCGAGTTATTCGGGAGAGGTATGCATGGGGTCCAGTGCTACCATATGATCAGGCACTGGCAGAGTTCTAGATGCTGCAGGCGAGACCATGGGACATATGATCGAGGGTCGTTGATGCAGGGGTGACAGATGAGTACACGCAGTACCGGGTAGTGCACCCGATCCCACGGATATCGGATCCAGCAGAGTCGATCCCAGCTTTTGAGGATGAGAGGGGACGGAGACGGAGGAGAGGAGGTCGAGGAGGAGGAGTAGGAGGTCGAGGAGATGGAGGTGGAGGAGGTGGAGGAGGGGATGGAGGAGGAGATGGGGGAGGTGGAGGAGGTGGTGGAGGAGATGGAGGAGGTGGAGGAGGATTGGGGATGCGGAGTCAGCGGAGAGGGAGAGGTGGACTGCCTTTACAGATATCACAGGGACCATTGATACCGGGAGGAGTTCAGCTGAGTGGGAGGGGGATGGAGAGGGAGATCCTGATGGACAGAGGGGAGGGGACTACTGGAGAGGGTGGTGCAGGGGAGGCGGCCATGGATACCGAGGAGGGAGCCACTGGAGATCTGCGGGATCACATGATAGTACATTTGCAGACTCAGATAAAGGATTTGGAGGCGGAGGTGGCAGCTAGGGACGTGCAGCTATTTGCACAGGAGTCAAAGCTGATGGTGGTGCTGCGAGAGAGGGATAGTGCAGTGGAGAGATTGGCCGAGCTTCAAGAGATAGTCCAAGTGGGAGTAGGAGCATAGGGACCTACAGGGGAGAAGATGAGGGAGATGCGGCGAGCACAGGCGGAGATAGAGTACCGGCGAGGTTTATATGAGCAGGTGGTGCCAGTTAGCCAGCGAGCTCTTAGCTATTCTCAGATGTGGCAGGCCAGATCAGAGCGATCGCAGAGGGCGCAGAGCAATGGGGGTGTGATGGGTCCTTTATGGCAGGAGAGATCAGGGGATGCAAGAGGGAGTGGGGATTCGATGAGGCCTCCACAGAGAGATGGATCAGGTGGTGCAAGCACCAGTGGGAGAGCAGGTGGTGAGGGTGGTGGTGGTACAACATCTAGCCAGAGTGGCATTTGAGAGAGCATTTTGCATATATGTATTGTATCATTGTTTATTTTGTGGACTGTATCTTGGATGGCTCTTGGTAGCTGATATTTGTAGACTTCTTTGTACTCTGATATATGAGATGATATATATGAGGAGATCCCATATTTTGATGATATGCAGTTGATATGTATGGATGTTTATGCAGGATGATGAGTTATTGCTTAGATGGATATGTGTATATGTATGCATTTGATGAGATGTTTCTTTTATGCATGTTTTTATGATGATTTATGATGTGGGATACTGACATATGAATGCAGGTTTATATATGTATGATTTATTTCGATATTTGATGGAATGCTTTATGTATGTAATGTCATGATGATGATGATGTATGCTTATGATTTATGAACAGGATTGTGGTGTTTCCTATTGCAATGATATAATGATGAGATGATTTATGCGATGATGTTAAATGCAATGGTTGAATGATTGATTTTATGTATGGGTATGCATCTAGATGTGTTTAGATGAATGTAATATGGATAAACAAAATGTAAAGTACAAATGTTTATATGATAATGCCTAAACAAATGCATATGTATAATGGATATAGATAATGGTATGAACCAATGTTTGGAAACAAATGGAGTTATGATTCTAAACACTTAAATATGATTTAAGTACAAATGATAATGTGATGATGCTATAACTCCTGGTTTTAATAACTGCACCTTAATGCAATTTTAAAAAGGAGGATAATGAATGTAATGTGAATGAATCCTAAAAATGAGCATAATAAGATTTTTAATAATGGATGAATGAATGCACCATTTAACTATGAATGTATGCAATGATAAATGATAAAGGACAATAAAATGATGATGGATAATTGACACTAAATGAATGTCTAGCAAATGATTTAAAATAATCAAAGACAATTTTGATCCCACGAATGAATCTAATTATTTATGATTGATGCAATGATGCAATTGGTTAATGAAAACTAATGTCAAACATGAACTATATGCAATATTAAGTTAAAAATGACATGAATGGACTTAATGCAAGATGCACCTAAATGTGATGATGATACGACCATGAGGAATGCAAGGTTTTGGAGACTTTGCATGATGTAATGATGATGTATCAGAGTACTCGGTCGTGATTGGTATCCAAGACCAGCTTTATTGGTTATGTTTCACATATAAATCCTACATATGAATGAATGAATGGATGGGTGATATGCAACGGAATGCAAGATATAAATAGATGAGATGGAATGACGATCCATAGTGCTCGATTTTCATCATTGAGCTTTAAAATGTTGGAAGAGAATACAAGCATCTTGACATGATGATTCAAGATGACCTGAGTATTTCTTACATGGATTTTTATATAGCAAGTTAATATAAACGACTTGATATAAGGGTCAAGTCGACCAAAGTATTGCTTGCAGAACAGACAAGGATTATCTCCTTTCATGCATGACTTGGATCGTCCTCCTTGATCTTAGGCTAATCATATCTTGAGACAAGTGCATACCGTACCAAGAAATAAAATCTTTATCCAATTTGGATGGGGAGGAACCAAAGAATGAGCATTGTACCTGCAAACAAATAGTATATACATAAAGAATAAAGAATATGGATCCTTGGTAATGGTTCATGTTCATATGGTTGAGGTATACGTTGTAGTCAGCAAGCCGTAATGATCTATGACTGCATTTGGCATAAGATCACGTAGCTTAGTGAACTTCCCACGTAGACACCATTAGTACATGCCCCAAAACTTCATTGGAAATAATGCGCAAACGATACAAAACAATGCTGAAAGATCCCGATACAGATAAACAAACAATTGTACTCACAAATCCACCAAGTATTTGATAGCTTAACATAATTTTCTTGTCAAAGAAAACGTCACTTTTTGTCTTTGTTTTGGTAAGGAAGGATGCATCCTTGTTTAAAGACAGTTTCCGATTTGTTGGATGTTGATTGTTTGGTCAATTGATAAGTGGTCATTGTGTGAGTGTTTGTGTCAATGTTTGTTTTGTATTTGCTCGGATGAATATGTACAAGGTTTTGTCATGTTTTTGTTTGATTTTCAATGGTTTTTCGTTGTTTTTTGGATTTTGTGGAACAGTTTTGAATGTTTTTGGATTTTGATGATTGTTTTGAATGTTTGTTGATTTTGATGATTGTTATGAATGTTTTTGGATTTTGTGAGATATTTTTGAATGTTTTTGCCAATGAATCATCAGTAATGTAGAATCCACTTCCATCATCTAGATTGTAAGGGTATTGCCCCTAAGTTTAGACATGACTATGAAAAAGTGGGATGCAAGACGCATGAATTACTATCTCTTTATTGCAGATCAAATAACAAGCCATGGTTAGATGGATGGTTGTTGTGTATGCATGACTGTGATCACAACGAGCCTAAAAGATACTAGAGTCATTATCTTTACGAGTGGCGCCTGTTTGCCAGGTTTTCACCATCGCACTTACCCAAGGTGCCATCGGAGTGGTTGTTCACCATTTGGATGCATGATTTTTCTTTACTTTTTTTGAATGTTTTTGTATTTCTTCAGGACATTTCTTGAATTTTTTTGGTATTTTCTGGTATGCAGGGGAGCCTGATGCTCTAGACAACTTAGGTATAAAACCTTTTGAGGTGCATGCTGTTGATTGGATCTGCAAACGGTTCTCCTTCTGATGTAGCCAACTAATATGCCTCGGACCCGAATACAGTAGTGACAACATATGGGCCCAGCCAGTTTGATTCAAACTTGCCCTGATGTTCTCTGTTTGGTTGGTTGAGAGGATTCTCTCGTAGAACAAGATCACCTACCTCAAATATACGAGATCTAACTCGGTGATTGTAGCTTCTGCTCATGCGCTGCTGATAGGCTTTGAGATGATTGTATGCAGCTTGTTGCTTCTCATCAAGTAACTCTAAGTCCTGAAGATGTGAGACTCTGTATGCTTCATCATCGATGAGATTGTGCAAGGAAACCCGTAATGATGGTATCTCGACCTCAATAAGTAAGATAGCTTCAGCACCATAGACCAATGAGTAGGGAGTTGCGCCTGTAGGGGTTCGAATGCTAGTTTGATATGCCCATAGTGCTGGATTCAATTGAACATGCCAATCACGACCAGCATCATTGACTGTCTTCTTTAGGATCCTCAATATGTTCTTGTTTGATGCTTCAGCCTGATTATTGCCTTGTGGGTAATAGGGAGTGGAAAAGCGGTGTTGGATATGAAATTTCTCACAAAGTTCATGGACATCCCGATTTTTGAAAGGAAGACCGTTATCTGTGATGATGGACATGGGCACACCATACCGACAAATGATGTAGTTGAGGATGAATGAGGCGATCTGCTTGCCTGTGACTTGGGTAAGTGGAACAGCTTCGATCCACTTTGTGAAATATTCGGTGGTGGTAATAATGAATTTATGGCCGTTAGATGAAGATGGATGAGTCTTACCCACAAGGTCAAGGCCCCATTGACAAAAAGGCCATGGTGTTGTGATTGGTTGCAATTCTTGGGCTGGTGCATGTATCAAGTTGCCATGAATTTGACATTTCTTGCATTTTCTGACAAAGTAGTAGGAATCTTTTTCCATGGATGGCCAATAATATCCAGCTCGCAGGAGTTTCTTGGCTAGTGATGGACCACTTGAGTGAGTTCTGCAAATTCCTTCATGGACTTCTTCCAAAGCCTTTGTTATCTCACCTTGTTCCAGACAGCGAAGGAGAGTACCATCAAGACTGCGTCGGTATAGGGTTTCGGCAATAATGGTATATCGAGCAGTTTGGTGAATAAAGGTTTTACGTTGGTTATTCGATTGGTTGGGAGGAAGGGTGTGATCGTGGAGATAGGTGTAGAACTCACAGTACCATGGGGATTTAGAACCGACAAGGCGACATATCATTTCAGATTCAGGGATATCATAAGCAGGAATCCAAAGTTGTTCTACCAAGAACTCGTAGCGTGTTGAATTTTGTGGAAGATCTAAGAGAGATGCGATGGTAGCCATAGCGTCAGCAGCTTGATTCTGATCTTGTGGTATCTGCTCAAAAGTGATAGTAGTAAATGATGTCTTTAGATTGTCCACCATTTGCTTATATGGCATGAGTTTATCATCCTTGGTCTGATATTCATCTATTGCTTGTCGAATGACTAGTTGGGAATTGCCATATACTTGCAGTTCTTGTAATTTACATTGTACGGCTAACCTGAGTCTTGTGATCAAGGCCTCATACTCTGCAACGTTGTTGGTGCATGGAAATGTGAGCCTGTAAGACTTCGGGATGCTATCACCTTGAGGTGTGATAAACAGAATGCCTGCCCCCAAGCCATGCCTAGTGTATGAACCATCAAAGTATAGTTTCCATGGTTGTGTTGTTGTAATCATGAATATCTCTTCATTTGGAAAATTGGAAATGAGAGGATGATCGCCTTTGAGGGGTGCATCGGCAAACTGATCTATAATAACTTGACCTTTGATAGCTTTACAGTCCACGTACTCGATGTCAAATTCACTTAGAATCATTACCCATTTGGCTAAGTGACCTGTCAATGCTGCTTTGCTGAGTAAATACTTGAGTGGATCAATCTTTGCAATGATTTGTACTTTATGTGTTAACAGATAGCGCCTTAGTTTAGTGGCTGCCAGGATTACTGCTAGGCAAGCTCGCTCAATAAGCGTGTAATTGAGTTCATAGCCCACCAATGTGCGAGAAATGTAGTAAACAACACACTCTTTTCCTTCTGCATTATGTTGTGCCAGTAGTACACCCAATGCCGTACTTGTTGCTGAGATATATAGTAACAATGGTCTACTAAGATCTGGTGGCATCGGCAATGGTGGATTCATGAGATAGTCTTTAAGCGTCTGAAATGCTTGTTGGCATCTGGCATCCCACTGAAAGTGGATGTTCTTGTGTAGCAGGTGCGTGAATGGGTGACACTTATCAGCCAGTTGTGCAATGAATCTTCTGATGGATTGAAGTCGTCCTTGTAATGTCCTTAGCTAACTGATATTCTTTGGAGGTGGCATGTCCATGATTGCCTTAACCTTTGCTGGATCGACCTCAATATCTTTGCTTGAGACAATGTATCCTAGAAGCTTCCCAGAAGTCACTCCAAAGACACATTTCTTTGGGTTGAGTCGAACATGGTATTGTTCCAATCTATCAAAGATTTTATCTAAGATGTGGAGATGTCCTTCTTTGGTAACTGATTTTGCTAGTAAGTCATCCACATAATCTTCCATCATAGTATGCATCATGTCATGGAAGATAGTGGTCATTACTCGTTGATAGGTCGCTCCTGCATTCTTTAGACCAAAAGGCATTACATTCCAGCAATATGTGCCCCATGGACATGTGAAGGCTGTCTTATGTTGGTCTTCTGGTGTGATCTTTATCTGATTATATCCTGAAAAGCCATCCATGAGTGAAAGCATGGTACGTCCTGCTGTCAGATCCACTATGATGTCGATATTTGGTAGGGGGAAGTCATCCTTAGGACATGCCTTATTCAGATCTCTGAAGTCAGTACAAATGCGGATGCCCCCTTTCGGTTTGCCGATAGGTACAATGTTGGAGATCCAATATGCATAATCGATTGGTCTAATGAAACCAACATCTAGGAGTTTCTTGAGTTCTGTTTTGACTAGCACTGCAATCTGAGGATGCATCTTACAAAGCTTCTGTTTGACAGGTTTGGCTCCTTCTGCTACTGTGAGGTGATGCATGACTAAATCAGGATCAAGCCCAGGCATGTTTGCATATGACCATGGAAAGTTGATCTGACGCTTTTGAAAGAACTCTGTAAATTTAGGTTGTTCCTCTGGAGTGAGAAGAGATGCCAGATGTATGATATGAGGATTTTCAGGAGTCCCCACATTGTATTCTTTGGTTTCCTCAATGAGAATCGTTGATCATTCTTATTGTGTACTAGCAGGGAGAATGTCAAACCCTTCATCCTCAGGCGCCTCAGGGAAGTTTTCACTATTGGATACGCTCTTTCTTTTTACTTTTGTTGAATCAAGTAGTGCCATGGTGTGGTTTTCACTGGAAGATCCATTTTTTATTGTTATATTTTTACAGCTGAAGGGTTTGGCATCTGCCCCGAAGTATGCTGCGCTATTAAGTTCAATGGCGAATCCAGCTTTGTGATCCTCGCTTGGTAGGTTATCCCTTAATTCCAAAAAGTCAATGATAGCCTCATCGTTTTGGAAGAAGTCAAGACATGGGGTATTTGGTTGGTTCCATTTGATGAGTTCAGGGTGGATAATGGGCATTACTTCATCGATTAGGTTAAGTTCGTTGGAGGTATCAGTGAGGGTTAAGAAGTTATGGTGAAAGTCATTGATGGTACTCTCCCTGTCAGAATCGGGCATAGGATGAGACGTAGGGTCTGTGGAAGATGTTTCCAGTTCAGGAACCCATGTGGTCTTTATCTGTGCTTCTCCGTAAACAGGGATGTCTTTGTGTGGTGGAGGTGGTGATGTGTCTTCCTCATCTAAAGTATTAAGTTGTACCGAATCAAATTCCCATTCATGTGAGTCGGTCTCTGAGTCACTTTCCAGCATCCGATTACTATACCATACTGGGATGTCTTTTGAGTTAAATATTGTAGGTGTGATTGGTTGATGTACCTTTGTAGTGATCGGTGCTACAAGAAGATTGATGGGGATAAAAGAATATGGTATCGGGAGTATCGGTAATATTGACTCAGTTGCTTCTGCTGGAACTGCTAGTGCTATAGATGCTGCTGCAGGTTCTGATATAGTTGCTACTGCTAATGGTACTATGGATGTAATGGCTGCTATGAATGGGATTACTGGTTTGATTGGTGGGATGATTGGTATTGTAGATGGTGGTGTTGGGATTTTGAGCTTCGATGGGGCAGTTGGGATGGTGCTTGATGCTGCTTTGATAATGAAAGGTGTCCTTTTTGCAGTAGGCTGACATAATGGTTTGCTGGGTTTTCTTTTGAATTTGAGTTTAGGAAAGATCTCTTTTTCAAAGCCTAGGCCTATATTACCTTTGGGCTTGAATTTTGGCAGTAGAGGTTCATGTCGTCCTTGTTTGCAACATCCCAAAGCACTCTGACCATCATACCCCATTCTTTGCATAATGGGGAGACCTTTGCCATACTGATATGTAGGCAGCTTAACTTGTGGTAGATCAGTGGTGATGGGATCTTTATAGATCCATTTTGCTAAGTCCTCATCTTGGGTTTCTTCTTCTTGACTCTTTCCAAGGATGAAATGCATCAAAGCACATGCGGGCATGATTAGTGGTTGCCGGAGTAACTGCTGTGGTTTACCATGTGTTCGAGGAGAAGTGGGCATTTGTCCCACACAAAAGAATTGACTCAAGTTGTATTCCCCAGGACCTTCCTCTGCTACTTTCATCTTAAGCTTTTCTTGCTTTGGTATAGTGGTGTTTGAACTGGCAAGAGAGGCTGGACTTATATATGATGTGGAGGAAATGGCTTCTCTATTATTAGGAATGGTAATCTTTGGTTGATGGCTGATATTATGGCAATATGCAAAGGGATTTGCATCACCCAGGATTGTGATCCCTACACCATTATGTGGGAACTTGATACATTGATGGTAGGTAGATGGAATGACTTGCATGGCATGTATCCAAGGTCTCCCTAATAATAGATTGTATGGCAGAGGAAGGTCCAGAACCTGACAGATGATGTGCTTTACCATAGGGCCCACGCGGATTGGTAGTACCACAACTCCTTTGGATGAACGCTCTGCATCGTCATAGGCTTTGATTGTGATCTTCTTACGAGGATCCACTGATTCTACCACATAGCCCAATGTTGTGACCAACTGTAGTGTACAAATGTTCAGGCCTGCTCCATTATCGATCAAGACTCGCTTGATCCTGTGTTAGTTGATAAAGCCTTCAATGTGTAGTGAAGCGTTATGAGGTTGCTGGAAGGAAAAGTTGTCACTTTCGGAGAAAGTGAGACAAGGTGATGACTTTAGACTTCCAACCATGGCTTGAAATTGGTCTGTGTTCAGGTTTGCAGGGACTGACGCCTCTTGGAGTGCTTGATCCAAGATAGTTTTATGAGATGGTGACAGGCGCAATAGCTCTAAAATGGATATAAGCGTAGGCATTTTGTCTAATTGTTCCACAAGATTGTACTACTTTGGGATGGAGGTGGTGCCTTGTGGAGCTGCCTTTATGGTAACCTTACCGCGACGCGTAACAACATTGCAATTTGAGTTGGGATTTTTGAAGGTTATAGTTGCAACTTGTTCACTGGCATCATACAGATGATTTACAGTGTAATTATACGTAGCTTGTGTATAATCTGTGGTATCAGTGCCTTGCTTGGAAGTGGAAGGACCCCTTTGATCTTGTGATGGAAGTGGATTTTTGAACATCAGATGATCATTATTTATTGTTTTTGGGTCATGTCCTTCAATTTCAATTTCTCCTTGGTCGGTAAGATCCTGAATAAGATCTTTTAATCGGTGACAATTACTTGTCTTGTGTCCTCTTCCTTGATGGAATTCACAGTGTTCAGTATCTCTCCACCATGCCGGTTTGACCTGAGGCTCATAGTTTGATAGTTTAGGTAGAGTGACCAAATTTTGAGAAATGAGTTGTCGCAATACTGTTTCAATGGGTTCCCCTAAGGGAGTGTATGTGCGTTTCTGTTTTTGCTGACGAGGTCTACGTTCATCATGAGATGTGATGCGACCTTGATTAGAAGGAACATTTGTGTTGTTCTGAGGTGGAGGATTTTGTCTTGCAAACTGAACCATAGGTTGTGCGTTTTGGATAGTCCGCGCATCCACAACCCCATCGTTGACGATATTCTTGTTTTTATTCCAGAAGCTTGGTTTATCACTATTGAAGCACGGGCGAGGACCATCTTTTGGTTCATTAAAGATTTTGATGAGTCCTTTCTTGATGAGGGCCCACTCACATTTCAAACCCTTGGTGATCATATCATTAAAAGAGTTTGTGTCTTTGACATCCAGGTGAAATTCCATTTCTTCGTTTAAGTTGGAAATGAATATTTCCACTAGTTCTCGTTCAGGTAACTGAAGAGAATGTCTGCTAGACATCACATCGTTGCAGGAATACTGAGAATAGTTCACCTAGTTTTTGTTTGGTGTTGCACAGATCAGCCCTGGTGATGTCACGTTCAATGTTATGAGAGTAATGCGCTAGGAACTTCTGGATGAGTTCCTCAAATGTTCTAATGCCACCTAGTAGTCGGGAAAACCATGATGTGGTTGTGCCTCCCAAGCTTTGGGGAAAAAAGCGCATTAGGTATGTGTCTTCATATGCTACTTCGAGACAAGCGGAATGAAATTCTCGGACATGATCGTGGGGATCCCCCTTTCCTCTATATTTTTCAAATTTGGGTGTTTCGAATCCTCGTGGAAAGGGTGGCATATAAAGATTCCTATCAAAAGGATAGGGACAGATGTCGTTGAGTGAGAATTGATTGGTCTTGACACCACTATGAAGTTGTTGGGCGAGATTCTCAACTTGTTGCCGCAACATCTCTATTTCAGTTGGAGGAGGAGGTGGTGGTTTACCTCAATGAATGTTATATCTAATGGGATCTCTACCTCTTTTCTCTTCATGGCAAATTTGTCTTTCTGATGCTTGTCTTAATTGGGCAAGATCAAAGTCAGAGGGGAGTTTTGCTCCTTCTTAAGCGAGTTTTAAGAAGTGAGCATCTGCATTGCTCCTGAGTATTTCGTCAAAAAGTCTGTTAAAGAGAGGGTTATGCTGGGCCTTTTCTATTGTTGCAGGAGTAGGAGTACTTGGGTTTTTGTCATTCGCATTTCCTCCAAGTGCTTCTTGAAATTCATTGAGATTTTCCTCTTCTTCTTCTTCTATTCTATTTCTCGTTGCCTTGACTGTGATCGGGTTTGAGCCATTTTGCTTGCAAGCTTTTGTTGAAGTTGTGTGAAAATGATGATGAGTTTTTGATGAAATGAGAGATTTGATGGTTGGTGAGTTGTGTTGCATGTAGATCTCTAGCACTTTTAAGGTGGATGTAACCAAAATTCCTTCTTTGAATTGCTTGCTTGTTTGATAAGTTTGGATGTGATAAGGTGTAGAGAAATCTGAGATGTGTTACAGATTGAACTACCTAGTAATGAGAGGATTCACTCATGAACTAGTTTTAACCTGCGTAGATGTGTCTCTTAGGATGAGCTTATCCTAGATGTAGAAACAATCTAAAAAGTGATGTGATGTGTTTGATTCAAGCAATATCTAAAAAGAGAACTTGGGACAAGAACCTCTTAATGTTTTGAGAGTTGGAACGGATTGATGATGAAGTGATGATGTATGAATAAGATGATGGATGAAAAAAATGTTTTCAACTTCAATAAAAACTTTGTGTTACAAATGGGACAAACTCTACCTCTTCCCTTTCGGGTGTTGGTGGTATTTCTCGAGTTGTGTTGTATGTGATACAGACATTTGGGAAAAAGTTGGGATTAATCTTGCCTCCTTGGTTTTTGTGATAACTCAAAGCTCCATATTGCATAAAAGCTCTGCGGTTCAATGACTTTAAATCAAATTCGTTTGTTTTGCCTTGAAGGTAGAGATGCATGTGACGTAGAAAAACTCTATGGGAGACAAAGATTTGTCTATTTAGATAGAAGAATTTCCTCCTTTTGATCAAAGTCTTTGAGTTCAATGGTCTCCTTTTCAAGTTGATATTCTGATGACACTTCTTCTTTCGCAAGATGTGAAGAATGGTCATAAAATTTGACTCTTTATTGTTTGCACTTTGTTTTTGATGTGTTTGGTTGTTTTGAGAAATGTTTGGTTGGATGAATACTTTGTTTTTGGGATTGATTTTCTGATTTTTCTTTGACAAGAAAACAAAGCAAGCACACAAACACAAGAATGTTGCCCTCAAAGGCACAAATGAGTATGGGTCTAGATCAACCCAATCCTTGGACTTGTATATGACCCTTCCTTTAGATGTATTTTAAGGTGTATTTCCAAAGCCTGAAGTCGGCTCAATTTGTACTTGGTCTTTAAAATGAACACACTTCAAACACTTTTTATCCCTAAGGTCAAATGGCCAGTTGTGATAAATTTAGCCCACATCTTGATATTTCTTCGACTTTGGTACTACATACCTTATGAATCCCGTCGTGGCAGGTAAGGATGTGATATACTGAGTCTTGCACGAGCATAACAAATAGATGATCCCTATGATGGGGGAGTCACCACTTTTATCAAGCCACAAGTGACTTTTCAAAAAGCTATGTTTCTACTCAAGGAAATAAGTATGGTGAGTATCTTGGGAGCAAAACCATCTATGCTCTTGCACTAAATTATATCGCAAATATCCTCAATCAATAGAACGGGTGGGCTACTATTTAAAGGTGTTTAGTCATGTTCGATGTTTTTAGACATAAATTCATTCTGCAATGACTCACTTAAGAGCCTTGTAACTGGTGGTGGGGCCCATTTGTCCTTTCGGCCAGTTACACTGTAGGAATAGCTATACCCAAGGCTACAGCTTTTGCTCACACCTGATTTCTATAGCGGCTCGAAGGATTTACCGCTTGAGGTCATTCCCAAGAGTATCGATCCCTTGGTAGACCTCTTTTAAAAAGATAAAATTTGAGTGTTACTAACACTTTTCTCTTGCACTTACGACCACGAGAGCCAAGGGAGAGGATAGTGTGTGTTAGAAGTAGGACCACTCGACCAACTCTTTGCACAAGTGTGCCAAGCACAAAAAACACATGTTCTTTTTAATTTGTCATTGCAATGTGATCTAACTATTTGGAGATGTTGCTCCAACAGTCATGGTGTTCTTTTTAACTTCAAAGGCAAAATATTTTGTAAACTAGGAACTTTGAAATCCTAGTTAACTAAATTGAAAACATGTCTTGCTTGAAGTAAAATTGTTTTTGAGCTTGAAGGAAAAATGGCTTGTTCTTTTTAGATTGCCCAAAACAAAGTGTTGATTGTAAATTTCTTTTAAGTTGATGCAAGAAAATAAATTTTGTTTTGTTGATTTTAAGCACCAAAACGAAGTTTGTTTCCTAACTTGCAAGAAATAAAGTTGTTTTGTATAAGTTTGTGGTTCTTTTTACCTTGGAACAATGAAATTCTTTTTAGGAGCCCCAAACAAATGTGTGATTCTTTTTTAAAAGCCCAAATTTGAAATGTGAAGTTAATTTTAAACCAAAATAAAAAGTGAATTCATTTTTAAAACCAACTTCAAAAACAAGTTAGTAAAAAATATAAATCTACTTTTTAATCTAATTTAAATCTGCACAAAAGAGAAAAATAGTTAGTAAAATCTGCCTATTTGGTGGGCTTCTACAAGCCTAATTTTTTTTTTGGTTACAAGGTGATTTGTACAACGTTCTGTTACAATAGCACTAGTCTGCGTTTGAACAGAGGTGCTATTTAACAAAAACGCACTAAAAGAAAGGGAAAGATAGAGAAGGCAAAAGCACTGAAACAGGGTGAATAGCGCCAAAACAATGTCAAACGCACCAAAATAGTGTCAAAAGCGCAACCTGTGTGACATTTTCAACATTCAAACATGTTATTGGTTAAAAAAAAGTTGATCTTTTTGGTGTTTGGATTCACGTCGGGTTCACCAAATGATGCCCTCCTAAATGGACAAGGTTAGCAAATGATAAACAACACAAAAGACACAAGAAAATCGTTAGTGTTAGTCAATCAAAAACTAATCTAAAAAGGCATACCAAGAGAGACACTAAAAACATGCTAATATATTTAACTATCAAAGCAAACATGATGAGGCATCTCTAAATACCTCCTAACATGCTCTTAGTTTCTTCTCCCTTGTTCCTCTCCTCTCCAAGTTCCAAAATAGTGTAGCTCTCAGCAGCTTTTTGCACTATGGATGCTTATAGAGGTTTGAGATTGTAGTATTGCTCTAAATGTAAAATAAAGAAGATAATATACTAGATGATTTAAAATGATTGATTTTAACCCAAAATGACAAAATATTAGTTTGATTATGCTAAAATGCTCTCTTAAAATGTCTATAGCCTAAATGCATACAAGTTTTCAGGATCTGGATTAAGAAGAAATGGGCTCTATTTATAGGGAAAATGGAGCAATGGATGGTTGAGATTGAGCAATCTCAACAAGGGTCACGATTGAATGATTTCAAATCCATGTGAGGGCTTTCAACCCAATCCCAGGATGACAAGTGTCAAGGTGAGATAGGTTGAGAAGAGAGGGAATAAGCATTAAATGCTTGAAATGACCTTGGGAGTTAAAGTCAAGGTTGGTTGAATGAATAAACTCTTTATTCAAAGAATAAAGCTTTTATCCAATGGATAAACTCTTGTGCAAATGTGAAATGGATGAATATGGTCAAAACAATAAATGTTTGGGGAGACAAATTTGAAATAACCATAAATGGTTATGTAAGAGCCATAAATGGTCATGTAAGAGCCATTAGTGGTCTTGGAAGACTTTGGGGGTTAATTTGTTGAACACACAAAGTATTAAATGCTTTTCAAAGACTTTGGAGTCTTTGAGAAGTGACTCCATTTTGCTTAGGAATGTGACAATAATTAGGGGATGGATTAGGCTAATTAGGAAGGGGTTAGAAGAATCTAGAAGATGATTTAGATTTGCAAGTGGATTTGGTGGGTGAGGGAAAATAGGATTTTATTAAAATAAAAATTCATTTATTTCAATAAATGTGTGCAAGTTGCATTTGTAGGAAAATGCAAGTGGGGGGGGGGGTTTAAATGATTTAAATAAATGTTAATTTATTTAAAAGAGGAAAAGGGGGATTTTAATTAAATAAATAGATTTTATTTATTTAATTGATTTGAATTTGATTTAATGAATTAATTAAAATAAATTGAATAATTTATTTAATTAATAGAAGAATGTTTGGAGATTCAAGATGGTTGAATATGATAAGCAAATGCTATGCAAGTGTAGATAGTGATGCTATGAAAAAGCTCTATGCTAATAGCAGTATAACAACAATACTCTAATGCTTCCTCTTTGCTTGAGGAGAAGGGTTCTATTTATAGAAGAAATGGGAAAATGAAGGGTTAAGATTGAGTAATCTTAACAAGGGTTAGGATTGAAAGATATTCAATCCATGTGAGACTTTCAACCCAATCCCATGTTGACAAGTGTCACCATGAGGAGGCTTGAGAGGAGAGATAATGAGCATTAAATGCTTGAGGGGACATGATGGTTACCCTAGTCAAAGAAATAAATGCTTTGAAGAGACACATGGGTTACATGAGGGTTAAGTTAGGGGTCAAAGTCCTTAACCATGGGTGCAAGTGAAATTAACCATTAATGGTCATGTAAGAGCCATAAGTGGTTTGGAAGACTTTAAAGGTTAATTTGTTGAACACACAAAGCATTAATTGCTTTTAAAAAACTTTGGAGTCTTTGAGAAGTGACTCCATTTTGCTTAGGAATGTGAAAATAATTAGGAGATGGATTAGGCTAATTAGGAAGGGGTTAGAAGAATCTAGAAGAGGATTTAGATTTGCAAGTGGATTTGGTGGGTGAGGGAAAATAGGATTTTATTAAAATAAAAATTCATTTATTTCAATAAATGTGTGCAAGTTGCATTTGTAGGAAAATGCAAGTGGGGGGGGGGGGGAGGAGTTTAAATGATTTAAATAAATGTTAATTTATTTAAAAGAGGAAAAGGGAGATTTTAATTAAATAAATAGATTTTATTTATTTAATTGATTTGAATTTGATTTAATGAATTAATTAAAATAAATTGAATAATTTATTTAATTAATAGAAGAATGTTTGGAGATGAATTAATTAAATATTAATTTAATTAATTGATGGCTAGTGGATTTTTAATCAAATAAATACAAAATATTCATTTAATTAAAATGGACAGATTTATGTGACTACAGTCTCAATTTGCTTAATTCAACTAGTCTATTACAAAAGAGGGTTAATTTACTTTCTTAATACTTTCTAAATCCACTCTAATTCACTTAGTATTCAATCTCTAACTATTGGGGATTGCATCTAGTGAATTCAACCCCTCTTTTGAATGCAATGTGTGAAAAATTGAAGGGAATCCTTTGTGAAATTTTCATCCCTCTTTCGAGGGGTGTAAAGCTTTCCACTTGATCTCCCCTCATAATTTTTTCACATTACACTATCTTTATCAAATATAACTATCTTTAGCAAAACACCATAATAAATATTCAGAATTTACTTTACATAATCAAATAAAAATCAAACAATGCAACATTCAGTATATTAAATCATCATGTAAACAACTTTGTAAATTTATTGAATTGGCACAATATACAATTAACATTGCTCAACATATTTTCTTTGGCAGTGAAGCAGGGAATTACCTCAGATATGGAAGGACCTCCCCATAGTGTGGGGGTTTTTCTTCCCACGGTTATGGGAAAGCCTCCCCACAGTCATTGGAAAGCCTCTCCCCACGGCTGTGGGTAGAGGCTCCTTGGTGCAGGAGCACCTAGTTTTGCTTATACTCTCCATTTTTGGTATTTTTCATGCTTTAGTGTCTTGTTAGGTTTGAAATGTTGTCATAGGCTGTGTTTAGTCATTTAATAGGTGTTTGATCTCATTTTTTTCTTGAGAGATCAAAGTTTGCTTCTTAGAGCTTGAATTGTCAATTTTGTGCTTCTAGGCCAAAAAGGGCCAAAACGTGAGAAATTGCCTTATAGGCCTATAAATAGTTGGGAAAGTGTTGGAAACATGTTTTTTGAGTGATTTTAATCATTCCTAAGTGTCTAGGAGGGTTAGATGGGTTAGGTTGCTCAAAAATGTCATTTGGAGCAACAAAAGTTGCTTTCTTGTTTGGAAAAGTTGTCATTTTTAAGACAAGATTGTAAAAACACACCTCCTACAATTGTGTGTCCATATAGGACCTCATAAATAATCCATAGTTCTATAAATATACCTCCCTCTTCTTTTTATAGGTTTGGCATTTGTATTTGAAGACATTCTCAATTGAAAATATCAAGAATTTTATCTTTTTAATGGTTTTTGGACACATTTTCTTGCAACAATCCATATTGGACAATTCCTTTCCATACTGTACTTGCTAGAGATTGTTCTAAATGTACATTCAAGGCATTTGATATATTAGTTTCATCTGTTAATCATTTGGAAGTTGATTGTACAAATTTGTTTCATTTTTGGCTTTTGATTGCCCTGTCAAGGGTTTGGGCCTAAAAAATGCATCAAATTTTCTAAATCCAGGTTTGGGCTCCCATGGATGGACTTAGAAAAGTTTTATGGCCCATTTATAGTGTAAATATTTCACATTTTGGCTAGGGTCGTGATAAAGAAGAGTTTTTGAGCATATGTTAGGCAAATTGGAAATGGATTTGGCTAGCAACATGAGTAAGACCAAACTTGTTTGTGCTCAAGACCAATTTGAGTGAGAAAAATTGAGATAGAGGTCTGCACTAGTTTACAATGAGTTCTGTATGCATTTGGAGCTCCAAACAATGTACTTTTCATCTTGCAAGTGTGTGTTAACTCTAGTTGGCAGCAAGCATACATTTTCCAGATTTATGACAATCAAAATTGGTCTCGGTGCAGAGATGATAAATATTTATTGCACTATTGGATCTTTATGAATTTTGGATATGTTTCTTTTAATCAAGTTGTCTAAAACTCCACTGAAGTGATTGGACTATTCTTTTTATGGTTTGGAAGTTATTAATGTCTGAGTGTGTTGAAGTAGTGGCTGGCAGCAAGTGCCTAGCCCAGTTTGGGGAAATTAATGCCTTTGTCAATCCAAGCTTGCTTTATGAACACGTTTGCTTTATGAACACATTCATACTTTAGAATCTTGTAACAAGGCTAAAAAAGATGATTGGAGGTTGATATAAGCATTGATGAAGTTTTCTATGGTGATCTAACCTTGCAAAGTGCAGTAAAAATAGTGGTTTAACAGTGACAGTGCTTTTCTTAATCATTTTAATGTTGTATGGCAAGTGTTTGGTGTAATGATAGTGTAGGGCAGAGTTAGAAAATAGTTCAAAGTGATGGGGCAGAGATTATAAAAGAGTTTGGAATCTTGGTGTGTGGTGCAAGAGTGACTTCCTTTGTAACTTGGTTGAAACCCTCTAAAACCCTACTTAATAGGCTAAAAACGTGGATAGTCATTCTTCCAACTTCTCAGGGGATAAAACCATGAAAATCCTTGAGGTTACACCTTATTGACACCATCCATGTCAGGTTTTGTGAAGGTTGTAGTCATCATTTCCTTATGCAAGCAAAATTCACTCAATTAGCCCTCCACAGGCTAGTAGCCCTTTTTAGTCCTGTTTTCACAAAGGTTGAATCCGATTGTCCAAATGATGCATGAACCTTCCTAACTTGCCTAAATTAGTGGAAATACATACAAAGAACCTAATGGAACCTATCATGGCAGTCAAAACACCATTTAGGGGTGTGGACCTATGTTGAGTAACTTTGAGTAACTTGAGAAAGCAAACAAGAACAATGTTGCATAACACACAATAGTGAGGTTGTTTGAGGAGAAGTGTGGGTTTTGGAGTTGGATGCTGCCAAACACTAATTGAATACATTAGAAAAGAATATCCCTGGGTCCATTTGACAAACTAGACCAAATTTAGGCTTATTGAGTAACTCCTCACTCAATCTCCCTATCACTCCCCATAGTCATGGGAAAGGCTTTCCCCATAGCTATGGGTAGAGGCTCCCCACATCGTGGGTCGAGCCTCCCCAAATGTGGGGCTCCCACCGTAAAATAAAAAAATTACATAAAAAAAAAAATTACAATCAAAACACAGCCGCTTAGTAAAAAATTTAGTAAATAAATTTAATGCTAATACATTTAATAATCGGAATCTTGCATTTTTTTTTTAAAATCATTCACAGGAATACAATTTATTTTCCCAGTTTTCATATTAAAAAAACAAACCGATTCAATAATAAAATCTTTAATACGAAAAAATAGAAGACATAGAGGTACAAATACCAATAATCCTAAATAAATTTAAAGGATCTTCCTCCCAATTCATAAATCAGATCCACGATAAAAACCTTCTGACGCCAAAATAAAATAAAAAGAAAACAAACCAATATTCGTGAATAATGCAACCAAGAATTTTCAAATACATACAACCAGCCATTTCATTCAGTTTTTTTTTCCAACAAACTATTCCAAGCAAACACGGGTATAAATATATACACATCAATAATTCATTAACAGGGTAATTCTTTACAAAATACACACGAGGGATTTTAAAATCCCTACCTTCACCGCACTCCTGGCAAGAACTTGAAGAAGCTCCAAAATCCAGTCGGGCAACAAACACAACAACCAAAATCAAACTTCTCAGCAAAAAGCTTCCAAAACCTCTGCTAAGAAAATCCTTTTCCCCCAAAAAAATCCAACAGTAAAAAAATAAATGAAGAACCACCCCAAACTTTGAAGAATTCCAGAATATAAAGGATTTTTAACAAAATTCCTTTCCGAGAAAGAAACTTCCAAAAATCCTTTCTGGGAAGGAAACTTCCTCCAAAAACTCCTTGACACACACAAGTTAAAAAATCTTTCCCTTTTGAAAACTTCCCTCAAAAATTAAAATTAAAATTTAATTTCTAAATTCAATATTAAATAATTAAATTTGATAATAAATAAATTTGTTCAAACTTAAAAAAAAATATTCCAAAATAAATTTTATTTATTTAATTCTAAAATTGATTTAATTTTCACACAAAAAGCATGACACATCGGTAAATCAATCTTTGTTGATTTATTAAGAAAAATAATTTAATTAAATTAACTTATTACGATTTATTTATTTATTTTATAATTAAAGGGTACAATATTAATTTAACCCCTTGATTAACTTTATGCATGACAACACAACATTAATTATTAAATACACTAAGTTAGTAATAATTAATCAAATAAAAAAAAATAACACTTAAGAATAAATTGATAAATTCAATCAACACATAAAAACATAAAACTCAACCAAGCAAAGATAAACATGATCCACATACTAACATCAAAAAGTTGTCTAAGTGGTGATTCAATAGGGTTGAGAAACAACTGACAATGCTCAAAAATTGAACAAGGCTAGGGATGACATTGATGGGCCTTAAGACTATCTCCTCCACTTCCATCAGGATAATTAGGTACGCTCAAACCTGTGAAGCCAGGTGGAGTTGGTACCTTGCACCTTGTACCTGCAATTCCTACACCACTGAACAACACATATATACATATATCCAAACACGGTAGACATACCGGTGAAGGAGAATCATGACGTTCCATGTCTCTCCAAAGTGAGTGATGGAAAATCATCCCCTCTCACACATGAAGACATATACATAATACATATCATATCTAAAGTAAATGTGTTAGTCCATGGTCAGTACACATGAGTAAAACGACTAGCTTATAAAGTTGAATGTTGGAAGGTGTAGGAGCCCAAGCCTCTTCCTTCTGAACTAGTTGAATTCCTAGCTGCTGAGCTATTTTGTTTTGCTAGTCTACCCACACCCTCGGTTAGCCTTACCTGGGGACAACCTCAAAATTCTATGGGCATTGTTTGGATGGTCCTTCCTTCCAACCTTCCTTCCAACCAGCTGGATGCATTGGACTATTCTCCTTGTCTGGGGGTGAAGGAATCATATAGCTAGATTTCTCCACGGTCGAATGAAGTTCTTCTTTGCGTACTATCCGAACCATGGAGGGAAATCAAATAGCAGGGAGGACTAGCTATTGGAAAGAACACAGAAACCGGATGCTCGATGGAATTAACATTTCATCATCCATAAAGATATAATGCATAAGCAAAATTAACACCTAATCATCCATAAGGAAATAAAGAATAAGCAAAATTAACATCTAATCATCCATAAGGAAATAATGCATAATCAACATCCACTAAATCACACACCAAAGCATAGTCCATCATAGCATAGTATTAGGATGAGGAACATCACAACATAATATATCCACCACCACAAAACCACTGAAAAAGGTCAACCATGGGGTAAGTGCAAGAAGTTGTGTCCACTTTTTGGCCCAAAAGTGGAAGTTTTTTCCCTTTTTTTTCAATTTTGTCTCATTTGACCTAAATATTTGAGGCACTTAAAGAATGAATCTTGAAAAAATTCAGTAATAGAAAATGTATTACTCGAAGTGTACTTTCGAAACATATAATTTATTTTAATACCCAGATCTTAAAAATGAAGTTTGAATAGGCATTGCTAAAACCTATAGTTTAAAAGTCACTTTTCAGGACCATACCATGCCCGTGTACGGCAAGCATAATTTGACCTAAATGAATTTTTTTTTATAAATCCTTTTAGGAAAAGATCTATAACTCACTCACCTTTGATGAGAATATTTTTTTGTAATTTTTTTCTACATTTTTTTTTTGTTAATTTTTTATTGGGCATAATCATTGTTTTGAAAAATTCTTGTGTACGGCAAGCATAATTTGACCTAAACTTAACATTTTTTGATTTTTTTTTTAAAACTGTATAGAATTGTCTCTAGTTTGATGTCATATAATTTTTTTTTCAAAAAACTTAGAAACAAAAAAACCATGTTATTTCGAGTTTATAGACCTCTTTCATTAGTAATTATTTTAAAAATAAAAATATGGATCAATTTTTTAAAAAAATTACATATTTAGAATCTAGACAGTCTCTACTATAATGGGTTTTTATTATGTAAAAAAATTCTGAAAATTTGGTGTTCAGATATATTTTTGAAGTCATTATTTTATATGAAGATTGATTTGGCCTTCAAGTTGCAGGTCAAACCAGGTCCAAGCCTAAGGGTCGGTTGTCCAAACCATTTCCCAAGCCAAAATCGAAGCTATAATCGAACCAAAGTTGAAATTTTTAGAAACCGGATCCCATTTACAAAACGGGATTCCTTTTCGTTTTTTAAAATAATTTAAAAAAATGTTTAGCAAACGGGATCCTATTTTGAAACAGGATCCCGTTTCAAAAACAAAACGGGATCCCGTTTCAAAACAGGATCCTGTTTCCCTTTTTAATTTTTTTTTTTTTAAATTAAAAAAAAAAAAAAAGCAAACAAACTATATATACATGAAATATTAAATTTAAGTTTAACCCATATTTCTCTATCTTTTTCCTTTCTTATACTTTAAGTTATATTTTATGTATATATTAGTAGGATGTTTGAGAATGGTTTCAGATCTCTAGGAGTTATAATATACAGATTCTAGATTTTAGAAGATCTTATAAATTGTGACGTAATAGGATCTATAATGTCATAATACAACCTATTATGTCATAATAAGTCCCATTGGTACATAATAGGTCCTAATGTGTCATAATAGGTCATATTGTGTCATAATAGGTCCTATTGTGACATAATACGACCTATTATGTCATAATAGGTCCTATTGTGACATAATACGACCTATTATGTCATAATAGGTCCTATTATGTCATAAGACCCCTCAAAAGAACCTATTATGACATTATACCTCTTAATAGGAACTATTATGACTTAAGGCCCCTTAGTAAGACCTATTATGTCATAATAGGTCCTATAATGTCATAAGACCCCTTAAGAGGACATGACATGTCATAATAGGTCCTATTATGTCATAAGACCCCTTAAGAGGACATGACATGTCATAATAGGTCCTATTATGTCATAAGACCCCTTAAGAGGATATATTATTATATTATACCCCTTAGTAGGACCTATTGAAGGGTATTATGTCATAATAAGACTGATTATGACATAATATGATCTATGATGACATAATAGGTCATATTATGTTATCATAGGGCCTATTATGACATCATAGGTCATATTATGTCATAAAATCCCTTAAGAGGAACTATTATGACTTTATACCCCTTAGTAGGACTTGTTAAGAGGTATTATGTCATAACAAGACCTATTGTGACATAATACGACCTATAATGTCATAATACGACCTATTGTGTCATAATAGGTCCTTTTGTTACATAATAGGTCCTTTTGTGTCATAATACCCCTTAAGAGGACCTATTACGACATTATACCTCTTACTAGGACCTATTATGACATAAGACCCCTTAGTAGGACTTATTATGACATAATAAGATCGATTATCATATAATAGGACCTATTATGTCATATAGGTCCTATAATGTCATAAGACCCCTTAAGAGAACCTGTTATGTCATACTTGGTCCTATTATGTTATAAGACCCCTTAAGAGGACCTATTATAACATTACTTATAACACTATGCCCCTCAGTAGGACTTGCTAAGGGTATTATGTCATAAAAGGACCAATTATGATATAATATGATCTATGATGATGTAATAGGTCCTATTATGTCATCGTAGGTCCTATTATGACATCATAGGTCATATTATGTCATAAAACCCCTTAAGAGGACCTATTATGACTGTATACCCCTTACTAGGACATGTTAAGGGCTATTATGTCATAATAGGACCTATTGCGATATAATAGGACCTATAATGTCATAATACAACCTATTATGTCATAATAGATCTCATTGTGACATAATAGGTCCTATTATGACATAATATGACTTATTATGTCATAATACGACCCATTATGTCACAATACGACCTATTATATCATAAGACCCCTTAAGAGGACCTATTATGACATAAGACCGTTTAGTAGGACCTATTATGACATATGTAGAGAAACAAGTTGGTTGGAAGAGAGACATTGTATGTTTAGATAGAGTTGAGGGGTATTATGTCACAACATGACTTATTGTGACATAATAGGACCTATAATGTCATAATATGACCTATTGTGACATAATAGGTCCTATTGTGACATAATATGACCTATTATGTCATAAGAGGTCCTATTATGTCATAAGAGGTCCTATTATGTCATAAGACCCCTTAAGAAGACCTATTATGGCATTATACCTCTTACTAGGACCTATTATGACATAAGACCCCTTAGTAGAACCTATTATGACATAATATGATAGATTATCATATAATAGGATCTATTATGTCATAATAGGTCCTATTATGTCGTAATAGGTCCTATTATGTCATAAGACTCCTTAAGAGGACCTATTATGACATTATACCTCTTACTAGGACCTATTGTGACATAATATCACATAATAGAACATATTATGTCATAATAGGTCCTATGATGTCATAAGACCCCTTGAGAGGACCTGTCATGTTATAATAGGTCCTATTATGTCATAAGACCCTTTAAGGGGACCTATTATGACACCATACCCCTTACTAGGACTCCGTTAAAGGGTATTATGTCATAATAGGACTAATAATGACATAATAGGATCTATGGTGATATAATAGGTCCTATTATGTCATCATAGGTCCTATTATGATGTCATAGGTCATATTATGTCATAATAAAACCCCTTAAGAGGACCTATTATGACTTTATACCCCTTACAAGGACTTGTTAATGGGTATTATGTCATAATAGGACCTATTGTGACATAATAGGACCTATAATGTCATAATATGACCTATTGTGTCATAATAGGTCTCATTGTGAGATAATAGGTCCCATTATGACATAATACGACCTATTATGTCATAATACAACTTATTATGTCACAAGACCCCCTTAAGAGGACCTATTATGACATTATACCTCTTACTAGGACCTATTATGACATAAGACCCCTTAGTAGGACCTATTATGACACGTGTAGAGAAAGATAAGTTGGTTGAGAGAGAAATATGGTACATTTAGAGAGAGTTATTATGTCATAACATGACCTATTGTGACATAATATGACCGATAATGTCATAATACAACATGTTATGTCATAATAGGTCACATTGTGACATAATATGACCTATAATGTCATAATATGATTTATTATGTCATAATAGGTCACATTGTGACATAATAGGACCTATTGTAACATAATATGACCTATTATGTCACAATAGTGTCCTATTATGTCACAATAGTGTCCTATTATGTCACAATAGTGTCCTATTATGTCATAAGACCCCTTAACAGGACCTATCATGACATAAGACCCCTTAGTAGGATCTATTATGACATAATAAGATCGATTATCACATATTAGGACCTATTATGTCATAATAGGTCCTATAATGTCATAAGACCCCTTAAGAGGACCTAACATTATACCCCTTTGTAGAACCCGTTAAAGGGTATTATGTCATAATAGGACTAATAACGACATAATAAGACCTATGATGATGTAATAGGTCCTATTATGTCATCATAGGTCTTATTATGACATCATAGGTCATATTATATCATAAAACCCCTTAAGAAGACCTATTATGACTTTATACCCTTTACTAGGACTTGTTAAGGGGTATTATGTCATAATAGGACCTATTGTGACATAATAGGACCTATGTTATGTAGGTAGTGGGTAAGGGGAGGTGTATAGAGATAGCGAAGATAAAGAGTAAAGAGTTAAGGACGTGAGAGAGAGGTAGAGACATAGTTTTAGATTTTGGGAGAGGGGACAAAGTGAGATAAAAAGGAAAAAAAAACAAAGAGAAATGTGACTTATATATAAATTTTATATTTCATGTATATATAGCTTGTATTTTTTAGTAATTTTTTATTTATTTTTTATTTTTTATTTATTAAAAACGGGATCCCGTTTTGTTTTTGAAACGAGATCCCGTTTTTAGATCTAGGCTTGGGATCTCGAAGCTAAACGAGATCCCATTTCCAATTTTGGCTCAGGATCTCGATGGGAAACGGGATCTCGTTTCGTTTCTCATGCATTTTGTGACATTTGCCTTTTTTTTCTAAGTGTAAAAATTCCACACTAAGTGGACACAACTTTGTACACTTACCCCATGGTCAAACTAAGTATCAAAATAGTTTGATCAAGGGAGGGGCATTGCACCATTCCTCCAAGTCTTCCCTCATAAATGAGGTATGGGGGGTGGGATTGGTACCCTCAACTCATCTATCCTTCAAATTTGTCACTCCTCTTAATGAGGACTTTTGGAGAGTGAAATCAAGTCCTAGGGCCTTTATTGAATGTCCAATAGGCCCCCACCTCAAGGGTATAGACCCTAGGGGTCCATTTTTGTAATTTAAACATGGAAATTGACTCAAAAACTCACATGAATGACTCACAATGACAAACCTCACAAGCACATCCATATCGAAAATAAAATATCATTTTCTTCTAAGTTTTAAAATGGCTAAACTTAGACTTCTCATAAAGGTAATATATTTGCAATAAGTGTTATTCTCTTCTCCCATAGTCCTCATTGCCTTCCTGCACATAATCAACATATTCATGAGCATTGTTAGACCACAATATTAAGTCATACTATTTTCTATCATTTTTCATTAATTTTACTAGGTAATACCAAACATATTTCCATAAAATCATCTCAT